>NC_141874.1:235864306-237114306 GCF_056163025.1 Triticum urartu | reverse complement strand
GCATTCTCCCTCTTTATGTAAAACTTGTAAAATAAGAGAGTATAGGCATAATTATTGTGACATAATGTGTAATAACAGCCCATAATGCAATAAATATCGATATAAAAGCATGATGCAAAATGGACGTATCAGTGGGTTGCTAGTAGTGTTGATTACTCCTTGTAGTTGATGCTAGTTGGTTTACTTGGTGGAAGATCATATGTTCAGATCCATTATGCATATTAATGCTCCTCTGATTATGAACATGAATATGCTTTGTGAGTAGTTACGTTTGTTCCTGAGGACATGGGAGAAGTCTTGCTATTAGTAGTCATGTGAATTTGGTATTCGTTCGATATTTTGATGAGATGTATGTTGTCATCCCTCTAGTGGTGTCATGTGAACGTCGACTACATGACACTTCACCATTGTTTTGGCCTATAGGGAGGCATTGGGAAGTAATAAGTAGATGATGGGTTGCCAGAGTGACAGAAGCTTAAACCCTAGTTTATGCGTTGCTTCGTAAAGGGCTGATTTGGATCCATATGTTTCATGCTATGGTTAGGTTTACCTTAATACTTCTGTTGTAGTTGCGGATGCTTGCAATGGGGGTTAATCATAAGTGGGATGCTTTTCCAAGTAAGGACCGCACCCAAGCACCGGTCCACCCACATATCAAATTATCAAAGTACCGAACGCAAATCATATGAACGTGATGAAAACTAGCTTGACAATAATTCCCATGTGTCCTCGGGAGCGCTTTTCTCTATATAAGAAATTGTCCAGGCTTGTCCTTTCCTACAAAAATGATTGGGCCATGTTGCTGCACTTTATTTACACTTGTTACTTGTTACTCGTTACCAATTACCTTATCACAAAACTATCTGTTACCGATAATTTCAGTGCTTCCAGATAATACCTTGCTGAAAACTGCTTATCATTTCCTTCTGCTCCTCGTTGGGTTCGACACTCTTACTTATGGAAAGGACTACGATAGATCCCCTATACTTGTGGGTCATCAATTGTGCCTCACATGATAGTTATTCCGTTGAGTTTGCCCCCACTACTATTGACGAGAATAAATTTGCTTATGTGGAGAGTAATAAATTTTCTATGCTTGTAGATCATGAAAAGAATGTTTTATGTAATGTTTATATTGTTGAATTCATTTATGATGCTACTGAAAATTATTATGAGGGAGGAACATATGCTTGTAGGAATTGCAATAATATCAAGTTTCCTCTCTATGTGCTTAAAGTTCTGTAGTTATGCTTGTTTTGCCTTCCTATGCTAGTTGATTATTGTTCCCATAAGTTGTTTGTTCATAAAATACCTATGCATAGGAAGTGGGTTAGACTTAAATGTGCTAGTCATATTCTTCATGATGCTCTCTTTATGTTTCAATTCTTATCTTTTATGTGAGCGTCATTGAAATCAATGCCTAGCTAGGGGCGCTAAACGATAGCGCTTGTTGGGAGGCAACCCAATTTTATTTTTGTTCCTTGCTTTTTGCTCCTGTTTAGTAATAAATAATTCATCTAGCCTCTGTTTAGATGTGGTTTTATGTTTTAATTATTTTTGTGCCAAGTAGAACCTTTGGGAAGACTTCGGTGAAGTCTTTGTGATCTTGCTGTAAAAAACAGAAACTTTAGCGCTCACGAGTTTTGCTGCAATTTTTTACTGGAGATTGCGATTAGGTTGATTATTTTTGAGATGATTAATAAACAAATTCCTCAGGTCCACAAATTTATTTCAGAATTTTTGGGGTTGCAGAAGTATACGTTTGATACAGATTACTACAGACTGTTCTGTTTTTGACAGATTCTGTTTTCTATGTGTTGTTTGCTTGTTTTGATGAATCTATGAGTAGTATCGGAGGGTGAGTTCACAACAGTACCTAAGTGGTGATTTATTTTCTTATACTAACAGAGCTTACAAGTTTTCTGTTAAGTTTTGTGTTGTGAAGTTTTCAAGTTTTGGGTAAAGATTCGATGGACTATGGAATAAGGAGTGGCAAGAGCCTAAGCTTGGGGATTCACAAGGCACCCCAAGGTAATATTCAAGGACAACCAAGATCCTAAGCTTGGGGATGCCCCAAATGGCATCCCCTCTTTCGTCTTCGTTCATCGGTAACTTTACTTGGAGCTATATTTTATTCACCACATGATATGTGTTTTTCTTGGAGCGTCATTTTATTTTATTTTGTTTTGCTTGATGTTTGAATAAAATACCAAGATCTGAAATTCTTAAATGTTAGAGAGTCTTCACATAGTTGCATAATTATTCGACTACTCATGGATCTTCACTTATATCTTTCGGAGTAGTTTGTCATTTGCTCTAGCGCTTCACTTATATCCTTTTAGAGCACGACGGTGGTTTTATTTTATAGAAATTATTGATCTCTCATGCTTCACTTATATTATTTTGAGAGTCTTTTAGAACTACATGGTAATTTGCTTTGGTTATGAAACTAGTCTTAATATGATAGGCATTCAAGAGGGGTATAATAAAAACTTTCATATAGAGGTCATTGAATACTATGAGAAGTTTGATACTTGATAATTGTTTTGAGATATGAAGATGGTAATATTAGAGTCGTGCTAGTTGTGTAATTGTGAATTTGAGAAATACTTGTGTTGAGGTTTGTGATACGTCTCCAACGTATCTATAATTTTTGATTGTTCCATGCTATTATATTATCTGTTTTGGATGTTTATGGGCTTTATTATACACTTTTATACTCCCTCCGTTCCTTGATATAAGGTGTAAGATTTTTGATAAAAAAAATCTGAAATATAAGGTACCTTGCGTTGCACCACTCATTTGGATATTTTTTTAGAGATTTGATTACATTTACTTACATTAGGCAAGCTCCTCTATTTTCTCATGTCAATTAGTCAGGTGTAACCTCGCCCAAAACTTGTGAAATTTTCACTCCATGTGCGTTCTTTAATTTCCGTGCCAAAAACTATACACCCTATATTTAGGAACAGAGGGAGTATTATTTTTGGGACTAACCTATTAACCCAGAGCCCAATGCCAGTTTCTCTTTTCCCTTGTTTTAGAGTATCATAGAAAAGGAAAATCAAATGGAGTCCAATTGACCTGAAACTTCACGGAACTGATTTTTGGACCAGAAGAAGCCCACGGAGTATCGGAGATAGACCAGGAGAGTCCCAGGCTGCCCACGAGGGTGGGGTGCGCGCCCCCCTGCCTCGTGGACAGCCCGGAGGTCCACCGATGTACTTCTTCCTCCTATATATACCCATATACCCTAAAAACTTCGGGGAGTATAATAGATCGGGAGTTCCGCCGCCAGAAGCCTCCATAGCCACCGAAAACCAATCTAGACCCGTTCCGGCAGCCTGTCGGAGGGGGAATCCCTCTCCGGTGGCCATCTTCATCACCCCGGTGCTCTCCATGACGAGGAGGGAGTAGTTCTCCCTCGGGGCTGAGGGTATGTACCAGTAGCTATGTGTTTGATCTCTCTCTCTCGTGTTCTTGAGGTGATAATCTTGATGTATCGCGAGCTTTGCTATTATATTTGGATCCTATGATGTTTCCCCCCTCTACTCTCTTGTGATGGATTGAGTTTTCCCTTTGAAGTTATCTTATCGGATTGAGTCTTTAAGGATTTGAGAACACTTGATGTATGTCTTGCGTGGGATACCCGTGGTGACAATGGGGTATTCTATTGATCCACTTGATGTATGTTTTGTTATCAACTTGCGGGGTCCACCCATGAACCTATGCATAGGGGTTTGCACATGTTTTAGTCTTGACTCTCCGGTAGAATCTTTGGGGCACTCTTTGAAGTTCTTTGTGTTGGTTTGAATAGATGAATTTGTGATTGTGTGATGCATATCGTATAATCATACCCACTGATACTTGAGGTGACATTGGAGTATCTAGGTGAAATTAGGGTGTTGGTTGATTTGTGTCTTAAAGTGTTATTCTAGTATGAACTCTAGGATAGATTGAACAGAAAGAATAGCTTCGTGTTATTTTACTACGGACTCTTGAATAGATCAATCAGAAAGGATAACTTTGAGGTGGTTTCGTACCCTACCATAATCTCTTCATTTGTTCTCCACTATTAGTGACTTTGGAGTGACTCTTTGTTGCATGTTCAGGGATAGTTATATGATCCAATTATGTTATTATTGTTCAGAGAACTTGCACTAGTGAAAGTATGAACCCTAGGCCTTGTTTCAACGCATTGCAATACCGTTTGTGCTCGCTTTTATCATTAGTTACCTTGATGTTTTTATATTTTTAGATTACAAAAACCTTTATCTACCATCCATATACCGCTTGTATCACCATCTCTTCACCGAACTAGTGCACCTATACAATTTACCATTGTATGGGTGTGTTGGGGACACAAGAGACTCTTTGTTATTTGGTTGCAGGGTTGTTTGAGAGAGACCATCTTCATCCTACGCCTCCCATGGATTGATAAACCTTAGCTCATCCACTTGAGGGAAATTTGCTACTGTCCTACAAACCTCTGCACTTGGAGGCCCAACAACGTCTACAAGAAGAAGGTCGTGTAGTGGACATCAATCTCTTTTTTGGCGCCGTTGCCGGGGAGGTTAGTGCTTGAAGGTATATCTTTCGATCTTGCAATCGAATCTTCTAGTTTCTTGTTTTGTCACTAGTTTAGTTTATAAAAGAAAATTACAAAAAATGGAATTGAGTTTGCCTCATACGCTTCATCTTTTTAATATTTTTCGTGAGAATGATGGAAAGGAAAATTGTGCTCAAGTTCTAGAAGAAGAAGTCTATAAAATGTTTGGCACTAAATATTTGAATGATGAGCATGGTTGCAATGTTATTAGTATGATCTCTTTGAATATCCATAGTACTAATGATGATTGCACTACTCATGATGAAAATATCTCTTATAAGCATATCGATTTTTGTAGAGTGCATAGAGTTTGCGAGTACATACCAAACAGGGAAGATAGATTCTGCAAGAGGCATAAGTATTTGGAAACTAAATGGTTGCAAGAAAGGCTAGATGTTTGTATTTAAACTTTCTTAGCCGTACTTGTGAACTTTGCAATGAACGTGATCATTTCTGTACCCAATGCAAATTGTTTCATGATCGTATCATGTCCAAAAATTGTGATGACTTGATTTCCCTTACACATCATAATGAACTTAGTTTGCTCTTGGGTTATGAATAAATGAAACGTATATCTAAGGTTATTCCAGAATTTTCCCTTGATAGAGTTCTTAATTTTGATCTAGAGAAAATTTAATGTATTGTGCGGTGAATTGCATTGAAAATCCTTATATTGCCAATTATATAAAGAAAAGAAAACAAATAGAGGATGAAGACAATACTAATGAAAGGGAAGAGGCTTCCCAATATCCTCCTATTATTTCTTATGATGAATCAGGTAATGAGGAGGAGCCTTCTATTCAACCAATCTCATTAATAAGGAGCTCAAAAAAGAGGGTTAAATCCACACATGATGTGAAGAAGAAAAAGAAAAGACGGAGAAGCAAAGGTAGAAAGGTATCCCTCCCAAATGATGTTGCTCCTACTACTCATTGTGATGATGATAATTGCTATATTATCGGTGATATCCATACTATTAATGATGAGAGTGATTATGCTTATGATATGAAAAGGCCCAAGCTTGGGGATGCTATGTTTGTTGAAGATGATGTTTTTGAGAATATATTTGCTGCAATTAATGTTTGTCCCAAGCTTGGGGATGCTACGTTTAACGAAGATGATATTTTTAGTCTCCCAAGTTTTGATATGCAAATTTACAATGATGATAGCATGCCTCCTACTTATGATGATTATATTGATGAAAGTGGGTTTGGAAGAGTGTCAACTTTAGGAAGTAATGATCCCACTATTTTGGAGGATGTTGAATCTTATTATGATAATTATGAAAGTGGATTTGGAGAGTTCATGACTTTATTTAGTGATGATTCCACTATCTTGAAAGAGGTTTCAATCGATTATGATGAGAACAAAGTTGCTACCAATGATGATTATTGTGATGATACTTATGCTATAAAAATTAGATTATATTTATAAAAATTATCATGATTATGATTACCCCTTTTATGAACATTACTCTTTTAATATGGAAACAATTTATAGTATTCGAGTTTCTTATGATACTCCTACTATTCCGAATGAGGAGAATTTTGCTTATGTGGAGAGTAATAAAATTTCCATGCCTATGCATCATGAAAATAATGCTTTATGTGATAGCTATATTGTTGAATTCATTCATGATGCTACTGAAAATTATTATGAGGGAGGAACATATGCTTGTAGGAATTGCAATAATATCAAGCTTCCTCTCTATGTGCTTAAAGTTTTAAAGTTATGCTTGTTTTACCTTCCTATGCAAGTTGATTCTTGTTCCCACAAGTTGTTTGCTCACAAAATCCCTATGCATAGGAAGTGGGTAAGACTTAAATGTGCTAGTAATATTCTTCATGATGCTCTCTTTATGTTTCAATTCTTATGTCTTATGTGAGCATCGTGGAAATCATCATGCCTAGCTAGGGGCGTTAAACGATAGCGCTTGTTGGGAGGCAACCCAATTTTATTTATGTTCCTTGCTTTTTTCTCATGTTTAGCAATAAATAATTTATCTATCCTCTGTTATGATTGAGTTTTTATGTTTTAATTAGTGTTTGTGCCAAGTAGAACCGTTGGGAAGACTTGGGGAAAGTCTTGTTGATCTTGCTGTAAAAAATAGAAACTTTAGTGCTCACGAGAATTGCTGCCATTTTTTATCGGGAGTGATACTTAGTTAATTCTTTTTGCAGATTATTAATAGATAAATTCCTCACGTCCAGAAATTTATTTTAGAATATTATGAGTTCCAGAAGTATACGTTTGATCCAGATTACTACAGACTGTTCTGTTTTTGACAGATTCTGTTTTTCGTGTGTTGTTTGCTTATTTTGATGAATCTATGGCTAGTAAAATAGTTTATAAACCATAGAGAAGTTGGAATACAGTAGGTTTAACACCAATATAAATAAATAATGATTTCATTACAGTACCTAAGTGGTGATTTATTTTCTTATACTAACGGAGCTTACGAGTTTTCTGTTAAGTTTTGTGTTGTGAAGTTTTCAAGTTTTGGGTAAAGATTCGATGGACTATGGAATAAGGAGTGGCAAGAGCCTAAGCTTGGGGATGCCCAAGGCACCCCAAGTTAATATTCAAGGACATTCAAGAGCCTAAGCTTGGGGATGCCCCGGAAGGCATCCCCTCTTTCGTCTTCGTTCATCGGTAACTTCACTTGGAGCTATATTTTTACTCACCACATGATATGTGTTTTGCTTGGAGCGTCATTTTATTTTCTTTCGTTTTGCTTGCTGTTTGGATAAAATACCAAGATCTTAAATTAGAGAGTCTTCATATAGTTGCATAATTATTTAACTACTCATTGATCTTCACTTATATCTTTTGGAGTAGTTTGCCATTTGCTCTAGTGCTTCACTTATATCCTTTTAGAGCACGACAATGGTTTTATTTTGAAGAAATAGATGAAATCTCATGCTTCACTTATATTATTTTGAGAGTCCTTAGAACAGCATGGTAGTTTTCTTTGGTTATGAAACTAGTCCTAATATGATGGGCATCCAAGAGGGATATAATAAAAACTTTCATATGAAGTGCATTGAATACTAAGAGAAGTTTGATACTTGATAATTGTTTTGAGATATGGAGATGGTGATATTAGAGTCATGATAGTTGAGTAGTTGTGAATTTGAGAAATACTTGTGTTGAAGTTTGTGATTCCCGTAGCATGCACGTATGGTGAACCGTTATGTGACATAGTCGGAGCATGATTTTTTTATTGATTGTCTTACTTATGAGTGGCGGTCAGGGACGAGCGATGGTCTTTTCCTACCAATCGACCCCCCTAGGAGCATGCGCATAGTACTTTGTTTCGATAACTAATATATTTTTGCAATAAGTATGTGAGTTCTTTATGTCTAATGTTGAGTCCATGGATTATACGCACTCTCACCCTTCCACCATTGCTAGCCTCTCTAATACCGCACACCTTTCACCGGTATCATAAACCCATCATATACCTTCCTCAAAACAGCCACCATACCTACCTATCATGGCATTTCCATAGCCATTCCGAGATATATTGCCATTGAACTTTCCACCATTCCATTTACTATGACACGCTCCATCATTGTCATATTGCTTTGCGTGATCATGTAGTTGACATTTTAGTTGTGGCAAAGCCACCGTTCATAATTCTTTCATACATGTCACTCATGAGTCATTGCACATCCCGGTACACCGCCGGAGGCATTCATATAGAGTCATACTTTTTTCTAGTATCGAGTTGTAATCATTGAGTTGTAAATAAATAGAAGTGTGATGATCATCAATAATAGAGCATTGTACCAAAAAGATAGAAAGGCCAAAAAAAGGAAGCCCCCCCAAAGGGGCAATGTTACTATCCTTTTACCACACTTGTGCTTCAAAGTAGCACCATGATCTTCATGATAGAGAGTCTCTTGTTTTGTCACTTTCATATACTAGTGGTAATTTTTCATTATAGAACTTGGCTTGTATATTCCAAGGATGGGCTTCCTCAAAATGCCCTAGGTCTTCGTGAGAAAGCGAGTTGGATGCACACCCACTTAGTTCCTTTTGTTGAGCTTTCATATACTTATAGCTCTAGTGCATCCGTTGCATGGCAATCCCTACTCACTCACATTGATATCTATTAATGGGCATCTCCATAGCCCGTTGATACGCCTAGTTGATGTGAGACTATCTTCTCCCTTTTTGTCTTCTCCACAACCACCATTCTATTCCACATATAGTGCTATGTACATGGCTCACGCTCATGTATTGCGTGAAGATTGAAGAAGTTTGAAAACATCAAAAGTATGAAACAATTGCTTGGTTTGTCATCGGGGTTGTGCATGATTTAAATATTTTGTGTGGTGAAGATGGAGCATAGCCAGACTATATGATTTTGTAGGGATAGCTTTCTTTGGCCATGTTATTTTGAGAAGACATAATTGCTTTGTTAGTATGCTTGAAGTATTATTATTTTTATGTCAACATTAAACTTTTGTCTTGAATCTTATGGATCTGAATATTATTGCCACAATAAAGATAATTACATGGATAAATATGTTAGGTAGCATTCCACATCAAAAATTCTGTTTTTATCATTTACCTACTCGAGGACGAGCAGGAATTAAGCTTGGGGATGTTGATACGTCTCCAACGTATCTATAATTTTTGATTGTTCCATGCTATTATATTATCTGTTTTGGATGTTTATGGGCTTTATTATACACTTTTATATTATTTTTGGGACTAACCTATTAACCCAGAGCCCAGTGCCAGTTTCTGTTTTTTTCCTTGTTTTAGAGTATCGCAGAAAAGGAAAATCAAACGGAGTCCAATTGACCTGAAACTTCACAGAACTTATTTTTGGACCAGAAGAAGCCCACGGAGTATCGGAGATGGATCAGGAGAGTCCCGGGCTGCCCACGAGGGTGGGGGCGCGCCAACCCCCCTGGGCGCGCCCCCTGCCTCGTGGACAGCTCGGAGGTCCACCGACGTACTTCTTCCTCCTATATATACCCATATACCCTAAAAACTTCGGGGAGCAGAATAGATCGGGAGTTCCACCGCCAGAAGCCTCCATAGCCACCGAAAACCAATCTATACCTGTTCCGGCACCCTGCCAGAGGGGGAATCCCTCTCCGGTGGCCATCTTCATCATCCCGGTGCTCTCCATGACAAGGAGGGAGTAGTTCTCCCTCGGGGCTGCGGGCATGTACCAGTAGCTATGTGTTTGATCTCTCTCTCTCTCGTGTTCTTGAGGTGATACGATCTTGATGTATCACGAGCTTTGCTATTATATTTGGATCCTATGATGTTTCTCCCCCTCTACTCTCTTGTGATGGATTGAGTTTTCCCTTTGAAGTTATCTTATCAGGTTGAGTCTTTAAGGATTTGAGAACACTTGATGTATGTCTTGCGTGGGATACCCGTGGTGACAATGGGGTATTCTATTGATCCACTTGATGTATGTTTTGGTGATCAACTTGCGGGGTCCGCCCATGAACCTATGCATAGGGGTTGGCACACGTTTTCGTCTTGACTCTCCGGTAGAATATTTGGGGCACTCTTTGAAGTTCTTTGTGTTGGTTTGAATAGATGAATCTGAGATTGTGTGATTCATATCGTATAATCATACCCACGGATACTTGAGGTGACATTGGAGTATCTAGGTGACATTAGGGTTTTGGTTGATTTGTGTCTTAAGGTGTTATTCTAGTATGAACTCCATGATAGATCGAACTGAAAGAATAGCTTCGTGTTATTTTACTACGGACTCTTGAATAGATAGATCAGAAAGGATAACTTTGAGCTGGTTTCGTACCCTACAATAATCTCTTCGTTTGTTCTCCGCTATTAGTGACTTTGGAGTGACTCTTTGTTGCATGTTGAGGGATACTTATATGATCCAATTATGTTATTATTGTTGAGAGAACTTGCACTAGTGAAAGTATGAACCCTAGGCCTTGTTTCCTAGCATTGCAATACCGTTTGTGCTCACTTTTATCATTAGTTACCTTGCTGTTTTTATATTTTCAGATTACAAAAAACCTATATCTACCATCCATATTGCACTTGTATCACCATCTCTTCGCCGAACTAGTGCACCTATACAATTTACCATTGCATTGGGTGTGTTGGGGACACAAGAGACTCTTTGTTATTTGGTTGCAGGGTTGTTTGAGAGAGACCATCTTCATCCTACACCTCCCATGGATTGATAAACCTTAGGTCATCCACTTGAGGGAAATTTGCTACTGTCCTACAAACCTCTGCACTTGGAGGCCCAACAACGTCTACAAGAAGAAGGTTGTGTAGTAGACATCAGTTTGCAAGTCTCGTAGCATGCACATATGGTAACCATTGTGTGAGAAATTTGAATCATGAGGTGTTTCTTTGATTGTCTTCCTTATGAGTGGCGGTCGGGGACGAGCGATGGTCTTTTCCTACCAATCTATCCCCTAGGAGCATGCGTGTAGTGCTTGGTTTTTGATGACCTGTAGATTTTTTCAATAAGTATGTGAGTTCTTTATGACTAATGTTGAGTCCATGGATTATACGCACTCTCACCCTTCCATCATTGCTAGCCTCTTCGGTACCGTGCATTGCCCTTTCTCACCTTGAGAGTTGGTGCAAACTTAGCTGGTGCATCCAAACCCCATGATATGATATGCTCTGTCACACATAAACCTCCTTATATCTTCCTCAAAACAGCCACCATACCTACCTATTATGGCATTTCCATAGCCATTCCGAGATATATTGCCATGCAACATTCCACCGTTTCATTTATGACACACATCATCATTGTCATATTGCCTTGCATGATCATGTAGTAGACATCGTATTTGTGGCAAGGCCACCATGCATAATTTATCATACATGTCACTCTTGATTCATTGCCCATGCCGGTACACCATCGGAGGCATTCACATAGAGTCATATTTTGT
This sequence comes from Triticum urartu, assembly GCF_056163025.1. Lineage (NCBI taxonomy): Eukaryota > Viridiplantae > Streptophyta > Magnoliopsida > Poales > Poaceae > Triticum > Triticum urartu. Next base: position 237,102,774 of record NC_141874.1, on the reverse strand, counting down.
TCTAGTATCGAGTTGTAATCTTTGAGTTGTAAATAAATAGAAGTGTGATGATCATCATTAATAGAGCATTGTCCGGAAAAAAAAGAAAATGAAAGGCCAAATAAAAAAAGAGAAAAAAAGAAAGGCAAAAAAGGGCCAAATAAAAAAATAAATAAAAGGGGACAATGCTACTATCCTTTTTCCACACTTGTGCTTCAAAGTAGCACCATGATCTTCATGATAGAGAGTCTCTTGTTTTGTCACTTTCATATACTAGTGGGAATTTTTCATTATAGAACTTGGCTTGTATATTCCAACGATGGGCTTCCTCAAATGCCCTAGGTCTTCGTGAGCAAGCAAGTTGGATGCACACCCACTTAGTTTCTTTTGTTGAGATTTCATACATTTATAGATCTAGTGCATACATTGCATGGCAATCCCTACTCCTTGCATTGACATCAATTGATGGGCATCTCCCTAGCCCGTTGATTAGCCGCGCCAATGTGAGACTTTCTCCTTTTTTGTCTTCTCCACACAACCCCCATCATTATATTCTATTCCACCCATAGTGCTATGTCCATGGCTAACGCTCATGTATTGCGTGAAAGTTGAAAAAGTTTGAGATTACTAATGTATGAAACAATTGCTTGGCTTGTCATCGGGGTTGTGCATGATGAGACCATTCTTGTGTGACGAAAATGGAGCATGACCAAACTATATGATTTTGTAGGGATGAACTTTCTTTGGCCATGTTATTTTGAGAAGACATAATTTCTTAGTTAGTATGCTTGAAGTATTATTATTTTTATGTCAATATTAAACTTTTGTCTTGAATCTTATGGATCTGAATATTCTTGCCACAATAAAGAGAATTACATGGATAAATATGTTAGGTAGCATTCCGCATCAAAAATTATGTTTTTATCATTTACCTACTCAAGGACGAGTAGGAATTAAGCTTGGGGATGCTTGATACGTCTCCAACATATCTATAATTTTTGATTGTTCCATGCTATTATATTATCAACCTTGGATGTTTTATATGCATTTATATGCTATTTTATATGATTTTTGGGACTAACCTATTAGCCTAGAGCCCGGTGCCAGTTTCTATTTTTTCCTTGTTTTTGAGTTTTGCAGAAAAGGAATACCAAACGGAGTCCAATTGACGTGCCAATTTTTGATGATTTTTTATGGACCAAAATAAGACTCCGAAGTAAAGGAGTTGGGCCAAAAGAGTCCCGGGCCATCCACGAGGGTGGGGGCGCCCCCCGGGCGCGTGGGCCTACCTCGCGGATGACTCGGGCACCTTCTTGACATGAGACCGATGCTAGAAATTCCTATAAATACTGAAACCTCCAGAACATAACCTAGATCGGGACTTCCGCCGCCGCAAGCCTCTGTAGCCACCGAAAACCAATCTAGACCCGTTCCGGCACCCTGCCACAGGGGGGAATCCCTCTCCGGTGGCCATCTTCATCATCCCGACGCTCTCCATGACGAGGAGGGAGTAGTTCACCCTCGGGGCTGAGGGTATGTACCGGTAGCTATGTGTTTGATCTCCCTCTCTCTCTCATGTTCTTGAGGTTATACGATCTTGATGTACCGCGAGCTTTGCTATTATAGTTGGATCTTATGATGTTTCTCCCCCCTCTACTCTCTTGTGATGAATTGAGTTTTCCCTTTGAAGTTATCTTATCGGATTGAGTCTTTAAGAATTTGAGAACACTTGATGTATGTCTTGCATGTGCTTATCTATGGTGACAATGAGATATCACGTGATCCACTTGATGTATGTTTTAGTGATCAACTTGCGAGTTCCGTGACCTCGTGAACTTATGCATAGGGGTTGGCACACGTTTTCGTCTTGACTCTCCGGTAGAAACTTTGGGGCACTCTTTGAAGTTCTTTGTGTTGGTTGAATAGATGAATCTGAGATTGTGTGATGCATATCGTATAATCATACCCACAGATACTTGAGGTGACATTGGAGTATCTAGGTGACATTAGGGTTTTGGTTGATTTGTGTCTTAAGGTGTTATTCTAGTACGAACTCTATGATAGATCGAACGGAAAGAATAGCTTCGTGTTATTTTACTACGGACTCTTGAATAGATCGATAAGAAAGGATAACTTTGAGGTGGTTTCGTACCCTACAATAATCTCTTCGTTTGTTCTCCGCTATTAGTGACTTTGGAGTGACTCTTTGTTGCATGTTGAGGGATAGTTATATGATCCGATTATGTTATTATTGTTGAGAGAACTTGCACTAGTGAAAGTATGAACCCTAGGACTTGTTTCCTAGCATTGCAATACCGTTTGTGCTCACTTTTATCATTAGTCACCTTGCTGTTTTTATATTTTCAGATTACAAAAAACCTATATCTACCATCCATATTGCACTTGTATCACCATCTCTTCGCCGAACTAGTGCACCTATACAATTTACCATTGTATTGGGTGTGTTGGGGACACAAGAGACTCTTTGTTATTTGGTTGCAGGGTTGTTTGAGAGAGACCATCTTCATCCTACGCCTCCCACGGATTGATAAACCTTAGGTCATCCACTTGAGGGAAATTTGCTACTGTCCTACAAACCTCTGCACTTGGAGGCCCAACAATGTCTACAAGAAGAAGGTTGTGTAGTAGACATCACTCCTCGTTAGGTTCGACACTCTTACTTATCGAAAAGGCTACGATAGACCCCTACACTTGTGGGTCATCAAGACTCTTTTCTGGCGCCGTTTCCGGGGAGTGAAGCACCTTGTATTTTCAACTTCTCTTTCCTTTCATTTGATCATTCTTTTATTACTGGCGTTCTTCATGGAGGCTCTACATGATGGTTCATCAAGGATTTAATTCCTTCTCGAAGTGTTCATTGAGATTATTTTCAGAGGATCTCAAGTTTTGTTCATCTTGCAATCCGGAGTGCAATTGTTCTCCCTTATCTTTTGAGGTGGTAATATATCATTCTTCATTCACAAGAATGAGATATTTAAACCCATCACTTTCTTCCTTAGAGTTATCTTGGTATAGTTTTCACCTAAAACCTTCCATTGGGAATGTCACTCCTTGTGGTGATTACCTATGATCCAAGTTTTCTTATCACCTCGATGGAAGAAGCTTTTATCTTTTCTAGCTCCCAATCAAATCTTTTTGGTGAGTGGCAGGTTGTCACCTCATAATTTTGAGATGTCTTCTATAAGCCCACATCTAGCTTATCCTTTCATTATTGATAATCCAACAACTCCGTTCTAGTATATGTTGTAAGCGTGCTCTCTCAAGATCTTGTTACCCTCCGTTCATTTCATTCCATTCTTTCTTCTTCTGGAGGCATTGTGTTGTTGCTCTCTCCTCTCATCATCTCGAGTTGTGAAGATCATGTTCTTTCCTTTGCTTATCCATTTAATCGGAGTGTTGTGTCCTCTGCTTAAGTTCTTTTCATCTTATCTAGTCTTGCATCTCTTTTCAACCGGAGTGCTGTCCGAATTTGTTCGTCCTCGTTCCATTTTTCTAACGGAGTGTTTTCAACTTTGTTCATCTCCATTGTGTTCTTTTCTCGAAATGGTTTAACCTTTCAAGGTTCTTTGGTTTCACTCGTTTGTTAAAGAAGCAACTTAGTTTTACCTCTTCTCTTTCTCTTCCGTTTCTCTCTGGTGCCATCCTAGATCTCGGGACGAGATCCTCTCGTAGTGGTGGAGTGTTGTGATACCCCGAGACCGATGCGCCAGGTGTCTCCCAGTTTTTCGCCATCGTTGCCATGTCATTCGCTTGCTTGTTGCATCTTGTCATGTCATCATGTGCACTGCATCATCATGTTTTTAAAATCTTGCATTCGTCCGAGTCTCCCAGTTCCTTCCGCTGTCCGTTCTGAGCCCAGACACACTTGCACGCGTCCGTGGCATGTCCAAAATATTATTTTATAAGCGGCCGGAAAAATGTTCCCGGAATGGGTTGAAAGTTGGCATGCGGTGTTGTTATGTTGTTAGTAGGTCGCCTGCCAAATTTCATCGCGTTCGGAGTTCGTTCGATGCCCCAACGGATAACTATAGCGGCAATAGTAGCCGGTCTTTTCGTCGGACGTTTTCGGTCTCCGGAAATTGCTGCCGGATCTCTCTCTCTCTCTCTCTTCTCTTAGCCTGAGGCCTTCTGCACAGTCCTCAACCTACCACCAGGCCCAACCTAACCCCTCTCGTCAGCCCGCAACCCTCCTCGCGCGCGCGTCCGGAAAGCTGTCCCGGACCCGACCCGGACAGTCGTCACCGTCATGTGCGGATCATCCCCAAACATCTACATAACATCTCCGATTCTTTGTTGGGTTCCCCTAAGATATTTATTCTCGCCCGCCCGATTATGATCGGAGGGAGAGGTAGTCCCTAATCTAATCCACGCGATGTATATATGCGCCCAAACCCTAGTCCTAGGATCTGTCCCATAATTCTTTTCCCATCCCGCCGCCGCCACACTCCCGCATCCACCTCAGGATCCTCTCACATCAGGTCGATCCAATCGACCAGCGCCACATCACCTCCTCCTCCATCCACAGCTGCCCTCCTCTGCTCGTTCTTCCCCAAGCATCTCCTTCTCGTCGGTGCTTCCCCGCGCAGCAAGCAGGAGCCGCAACCCCTGCTTCCTCTCGTGCTTCCCGCGCCCCACCGCGAGCAGCACCAGCGCCTGCATCCCCGTCGGCCTTTGGCCCTGCAGCAACCTCGCCGGAGCACCGAATCAGGAGGCTTCTGCACCATGCCGTCAGATGAAGCTTTGTAGCCGCCATTCCCAACGCCTCCCAGGGAGCTCCTTGCAGCCTTCCGTCCGCTCCGTCTCTTGCCGGACCTCGCCGGTGAGACCCCGACCGCCGCACGCCCTTGATTCTCTCCTTTATGCCCTCTGACCTCCCCTGCTCTTCCCTATCCTCTTTTGAACAAGGAGCAGGACCACTTCATCCATGGCGCCGCCCTTGCCTCGTCTCGATCCGGTGGATTCGAACGCCAAGTCCTTGCCGTCCAGGAGCTCCAACCTCGCCCTACCGCATCCGAGTGGGTTCCTGACCGGCCGGAACTCGTCTGCTTCGCAAGTCTTTGAACCACGCCGCCTTGTCGTACCTCACCGAACTAGAAGGAGTGAACTCCATGGACACCCATCCCCTTGCAGCACTAGCCGCCACTGGGAGCATCACATCGCGCCGCCCTGGTTCTACGTCCTCTCCGGACCTCCCCTACTTTGCCTTGGTCCGCCGCCGCTGCCCATCGTGTCGCCCTTCGCCAAGTTCTAGAAGCTGCCGGCGACCTCTATTCGCTTTGCACGCATCAAGTAGAGGAGCTCGATTGACCCCGCTCCTAATCGTCTTTGTTGACCCGGTCCAGTTGATCGCCAGATCTACACCGCGCGTGGGCCAGCCGGCCCAGCCGCTCCCCTGTGCCGCGCAAGGCCCAACGCCGCTGGCCTCCTCTGCCAAGCCGGGCCGAGGCCCACTAGGGGAAGACACCCCCAGCGCCTCCTTTTTTCCTTCTATTGGGCTGACCAGTTTTGGCCTGTTTCATGTTTTTTTCTCTAGAACGATTTTCCTTTTAATCCAGAGAACACATGTTTTACAGTTTGGCCCCTAAACTTCATGCATATAATAACTCTTTAACCGTGCATCGGTTTAAAGCAAACTTATTATATGAAACTTCCTTAGAATTTTGTGTAGGTTAGTAATTTGCAACTTTCATCTATGTTTAAAATGTTTAAACTACTGTTTGATTAAATTTGCTTAAATAACTTGTTAAAATGTTTTGATTCATAACTTAATAACCGTAGCTCGGTTTTTAATAAACTTTATATGTAAATGGGGTAGGAAAATGCATAGTTTATCATGGTGACTTTAATTTGCATGTTTAACAACTATAAAATATGGTTTAGGGCAGAACAGTACCAAACCTAAAAATATGCACATGAGGAGTTTCCGGAATTGTTGTTTGTTGTTCCGGCCTCATTTAAACTTGCCTAGATAGGTAGTTTTCTTTTGCTTCACCTCTTGCCATGTTAATCAACATTTAATATTGTTGGGTACATAAATGAGATCGAACTAAATAACTTGAATGTGGTGTTCCGTCAATATGCAACTAGTTGCATATTGATCTCCACTTAATTTGTAGGATTGCTTGTGCACTTTGCCATGCCATGCCATGTATCATTAAACCGGACATGCATCATACTTGGTTGTGCATCATGCCATGCTTATGTGATGGTTGTTTGCCATGTTGTTTGTTTCTTTCCGGTGTTGCTTCTTCGGGTTAGTTCCGATAATGTCGCGTTTGTGAGGATTCGTTCGACTTCATCCGTTTGTCTTCTTCATGGACTCATTCTTCTTCCTTGCGGGATTTCAGGCAAGATGACCATACCCTCGAAATCACTTCTATCTTTGCTTGCTAGTTGCTCGATCTATTGCTATGCCACGATACCTACCACTTGCTTTATCATGCCTCCCATGTTGCCATGTCAAGCCTCTAACCCACCTTTCCTAGCAAACCGTTGTTTGGCTAAGTTACCGCTTTTGCTCAGCCCCTCTTATAGAGTTGCTAGTTGCAGGTGAAGCTGAAGTTTGTTCCATGTTGGAACATGGATATTGTTGGGATATCACTATATATACATTGTTTAATTAATGCATTTATATACTTGGTAAAGGGTGGAAGGCTCGGCCTTATGCCTGGTGTTTTGTTCCACTCTTGCCGCCCTACTTTCCGTCATACTGGTCTTATGTTCCTTGATTTTGCGTTCCTTACATAGTTGGGTGTTATGGGGACCCCTTGACAGCTCGCTTTGAATAAAACTCCTCCAGCAAGACCCAACCTTGGTTTTACCATTTGCCTCACCACCACCTACTTTTCCCTTGGGAGTCGCGCTCCCGAGGGTCATCTTTATTTTAACCCCCTGGGCCAATGCTTCTCTAAGTGTTGGTCCGAACCGAGCTACCTGCGAGGCCACCTCGGGGAAACTTGAGGTTTGGTTTTACTCGTAGCTAGTCTCATCCGGTGTTGCCCTGAGAACGAGATACGTGCGACTCCTATCGGGATTGTCAGCACATCGGGTGGCTTTGCTGGTCTTGTTTTACCATTGTCAAAATGTCTTGTAACCGGGATTCCGAGACTGACCGGGTCTTCCTGGGAGAAGGAATATCCTTCGTTGACCCTGAGGGCTTGTGATGGGCTAAGTTGGGACACCCCTGCAGGGTTTGAACTTTCGAAAGCCGTGCCCGCGGTTATGGGCAGATGGGAATTATTTAATATCCGGTTGTAGAGAACTTGACACTTAACTTAATTAAAATGCATCAACCGCGTGTGTAGCCGTGATGGTCTCTTTTCGGCGGAGTCCGGGAAGTGAACACGGTTCTTGTGTTATGCTTGAACGTAAGTAGTTTCCGGATCACTTCTTGATCACTTCTAGTTCACGACCGTGCATTGCTTCTCTTCTCGCTCTTATTTGCATATGTTAGCCACCATATATGCTTAGTGCTTGCTGCAGCCCCACCTCATTACCCTTTCCTACCCATAAGCTTAAATAGTCTTGATCTCGCGGGTGTGTGATTGCTGAGTCCTCGTGGCTCATAGATACTTTCAAACAGTTGCAGGTGCCGATGATACCAGTGCAGGTGACGCAACCCAGCTCAAGTGGGAGCCCATTGAAGATCTTGGTCGTTGTTTTGCTTCGTTTCCTTTTTGATCAGAAGTGGAGCCCAGTTGGGACGATCGGGGATCTAGCAATTGGGGTTTTCTTCTTTTATTTGGTTGCGTAGTCAGACCTTGATTGTATTCTGGATGATGTATGTTTAACTTGTATTTGTGTGAAGTGGCGATTGTAAGCCAACTCTTTATCCCATTCTTATTGAGTACATGGGATTGTGTGAAGATTACCTCTCTTGCGACAAACCTACCATGCGGCTATGCCTCTAAGTCGTGCCCCGACACGTGGGACATATAGCCGCATTGTGGGTGTTACAATGTCTCATGAGTTTAATTTTGCTAAATTTCATAGACAACCCCATGATAAAGAATTTCCTAGTAAGGATGAAATTATTTGTCTTGCTTCTATTGTCGTGCCTCCTAGTGATCCTTTAGAACAATATTTGTTAGACCATGAAAATGATATGTTTATGAATGAAAGAAGGGAAATAGATGTAGTATTCTTTAAACAGGGACCTATTTTGAAACACAACTTGCCTATTGAAATCCTAGGGGATCCTCCTCCACCTAAGGGTGATCCCGTGTTTGAGCTTAAACCTTTACCTGATACTCTCAAATATGCTTATCTTGACGAGAAAGAGATATATCTTGTTATTATTAGTGCTAACCTTTCAGAGCATGAAGAAAAGAAATTATTGAAAACTCTGTAGAAGCACTGTGTTGCTATTGGATATACTCTTGATGATCTTAAGGGCATTAGTCCCACTCTATGCCAGCATAAAATAAAACTGGAGAAAGATGTTAAACCGGTTGTTGATCACCAACGACGGTTAAATCCTAAGATGAAAGAAGTGGTAGGAAAATAAATACTAAAGCTTCTAGAGGCAGGTATAATTTATCCCATTGCTGATAGTCAGTGGGTAAGTCCTGTCCATTGTGTCCCAAAGAAGGGAGGTATTACTGTTGTTCCTAATCATAAAGATGAATTGATCCCACAAAGAATTGTTACAGGTTATAGAATGGTAATTGATTTCTGCAAATTAAATAAAGCTACTAAAAAAGATCATTACCCTTTACCTTTTATTGATCAAATGCGAGAAAGATTATCCAAGCATACACATTTTTTCTTTCTAGACAGCTATTCTTGTTTCTCTCAAATTCATGTATCAAAAGAGGATCAAGAAAAGACAACTTTCACTTGCCCTTTCGGTACCTTTGCTTATAGATGTATGCCTTTTGGTTTATGTAATGCACCTGCTACCTCTCAAAGATGTATGACTGCTATATTCTCTGACTTTTGTGAAAAGATTGTTGAGGTATTCATGGATGATTTCTCCGTTTACGGAACTTCTTTTGATGATTACTTAAGCAACCTTGATTGAGTTTTGCTGAGATGTGAAGAAACTAATCTTGTCTTGAATTGGGAGAAGTGCCACTTTATGGTTAATGAAGGTATTGTCTTGGGGCATAAAATTTCTGAAAGAGGTATTGAAGTTGATAAAGCTAAAGTTGATGCTATTGAAAAGATGTCATGTCCCAAGGACATTAAAGGTATAAGAAGTTTCCTTGGTCATGCCGGTTTTTATAGGAGGTTCATTAAGGACTTTTCTAAAATTTCTCGGCCTCTGACTAACCTCTTACAAAAAGATGTCCCTTTTGTCTTTTATGATGATTGTGTAGAAGCATTTGAAATACTTAAGAAAGCTTTGGTTTCTGCACCTATTGTTCAACCTCCTGATTGGAATTTACCATTTGAAATTATGTGTGATGCTAGTGATTATGCTGTAGGGGCTGCTCTAGGACAAAGAGTTGATAAGAAATTAAATGTTATCCAATATGCTAGTAGAACTCTAGACAGTGCTCAAAGAAGTTATGCACTACTGAGAAAGAATTTTTAGCAGTTGTATTTGCTTGTGATAAGTTCAGACCTTACATTGTTGATTCTAAAGTAACTGTTCACACTAATCATGCTGCTATTAAATATCTTATGGAAAAGAAAGATGCTAAACCTAGACTTATTAGATGGGTTCTCTTGCTTCAAGAATTTGATTTGCATATTATTGATAGAAAGGGAGCTGAGAACCCCATTGCAGACAACTTGTCTAGGTTAGAGAATGTTCTTGATGACCCACTACCTATTGATGATAGCTTTCCTGATGAACAATTAGCTATCATAAATGCCTCTCGTACTGCTCCATGGTATGCTAATTATGCTAATTACATTGTTGCTAAATTTATACCACCTAGTTTCACATACGAGCAAAAGAAAAAGTTCTTCTATGATTTAAGACACTACTTCTGGGATGACCCACATCTTTATAAAGAAGGAGTAGATGGTTTTATTAGACATTGTGTACTTGAGCATGAACATGAACGGATCCTACGCAAGTTCCACTCCGAGGCTTATGGAGGACACCATGCTGGAGATAGAACTGCACACAAGGTATTGCAATCCGGTTTTTATTGGCCTACTCTCTTCAAGGATGCCCGTAAGTTTGTTTTGTCTTGTGATGAATGTCAAAGAATTGGTAATGTTAGTAGACGTCAAGAAATACCTATGAATTATTCACTTTTTATTGAACCATTTGATGTTTAGGGTTTTGATTATATGGGACCGTTTCCTTCCTCTAATGGGTATACACATATTTTAGTTGTTGTTGATTACGTTACTAAGTGGGTAGAAGCTATTCCAACTAGTAGTGCTGATCATAACACCTCTATTAAGATGCTTAAAGAAGTTATTTTCCAAGGTTTGGAGTCCCTAGATATCTAATGACTGATGGTGGTTCACATTTTATTCATGGTGCTTTTCGTAAAATGCTTGCTAAGTATGATGTTAATCATAGAATTGCATATCCATATCATCCATAGTCTAGTGGTCAAGTAGAACTGAGCAATAGAGAGCTTAAATTAATTTTGCAAAAGACTGTTAATAGATCTAGAAAGAATTGGTCCAAGAAACTTGATGAAGCATCATGGGCCTATAGAACTGCATACAAAAATCCTATGGGTATGTCTCCATATAAGATGGTTTATGGTAAAGCATGTCACTTACCTCTTGAACTAGAACATAAGGGATATTGGGATATTAAAGTGCTCAACTATGACTTTAAACTTGCCAGTGAGAAGAGGCTTTTTTACATTAGCTCACTTGATGAATGGAGAACCCAGGCCTACGAGAATGCCAAACTATTTAAAGAAAAAGTTAAAAGATGGCATGATAAAAGGATACAAAAGCTTGAGTTCAATGTAGGTGATTATGTATTGTTATACAACTCTCGTTTAAGATTTTTTGTAGGTAAACTTCTCTCTAAATGGGAAGGTCCCTACGTCATCGAGGAGGTCTACCGTTCCGGTGCCATAAAAATCAACAACTTCGAAGGCACAAATCTGAGGGTGGTAAACGGTCAAAGAATCAAACATTATAGATCAGGTAATCCCATAAATGTTGAAACTAATGTTATTGAAACCGTAATCCCCAGAGGAACACATAAAGGACACTTACCAGAATTTTTCAGACTCCAAAAAGGAATAGGTACGTGGTACAGTAAGTAAACCGACTCCAAAATAGTTCTAATGGTATTTTTTCTCCGTTTTGGAATATTTAAGAAAATAGGAAAATAAGAAGTAGTCCGGGAAGGACACGAGGGTGGAGGGCGCGCCCTACCCCCCTGGGCGCGCCCCCTACCTCGTGGGCACCTCGTGTGCTCTCCGGACTCCGTTTTATTGCACGATACTTCTTTTGGTCGGTAAAAATTCACTATATAATCTGCCGAAGGTTTTGACCACCGTATCACACAAACATCCTCTGTCTTTGTTTCGAGCTATTTCTGCTGCAGATTAGAGCAATATGACATCCCAAGATTCGGAGGGAGAAACCTATGTGGCTGATTACCTTGCAGATCATAAGGTCTATGGGGACTTGGAGCATTGTGGTTGGACCACGGAGGAAGAAGAAGACTATGAGCCTAGGGGAAAGGAGGAGACGAACTCAGATGAAGATGAAGTCCCATTACCTCAACCTAGGGACATGCATGTGGAATTCAAAAAGTAAAGCCTCCCCAATAGAGCAAAGAAACCTAAGATCGAGTTTATCCCTTTTCATTCTTGCAGGAGAACAAACAAGAACTATGCAAAAAGGTATTAAGCCTTGAGCGGGAGATCGAGGACCTAAGGGAGCAAAATTCTATCCTCAAGCGTGAATTAAGGAACAAGCCCACATCACCAACAACTCCATCATCACCACCTCCGAAGAAGGAGACATAAACACATGGGTATGGGCAGTCCCAGCCAAGCTTGGGGGAGTGCCCCGGTATCGTATCACCATCACTTTTATCTTTACCGTTTTTCTTAGTTCGGTCCTTTTGGTAATATCTTGATCTAGTAGAATAAAGTTTTAGTATGATCGAGTTGTGAGTTTTGCTTTATGATCAATCTATGTAATCGATCCCGTGAGCTTTATATAATAAAGATTAGTGTTGAGTCAAGGGCTTGATTATTTTGCTATGATCTTGAGGGAATAGAATAAAAGAGAAGAAATAAAAAAGAAATAAAGAGATCATATGGATCTTATGGAGAGTAATGACTTCACATATAAAGTGTATGGTGAATAAAAGTTGTTGAGAGTCGACAAACATAGTTTTGGTCATTGTTGCAATTAATAGGAAGTAATAAAAAAAGAGGTTTTCACATATAAATATACTATCTTGGACATCTTTTATGATTGTGAGCACTCATTAAAATATGACATGCTAAAGAGTTGACGTTGGACAAGGAAGACAATGTAATGGGTTATGCTTTCTTACGTCTAAGATAAATTATATTGTCATGGATCATCCAACATGTTGAGCTTGTCTTTCCCTCTCTTGCTAGCCAATTTCTTTGCACCAAGTAGAGATACTACTTGTGCTTCCAAATATCCTTAAACCTAGTTTTGCCATGAGAGTCCAAATATGTATGATTTATTAGTGTGGAGAAAATAACCTTTATATGATTTTGTGATGTGGAAGAAATAAAAGCGACGGACTGCATAATAAAGGTCCATATCACAAGTGGCAATATAAAGTGATGTTCTTTCGCATTAAGATTTTGTGCATCCAACCATAAAAGCACATGACAACCTCTGCTTCCCTCTGCGAAGGGCCTGTCTTTTATTCTAGTCTGATACTTCATATAAGAGTCACAGTGATCTTCACCTTTCCTTTTTACATTTTATCCTTTGGCAAGCACAATGTGTTGGAAAGATCCTAATATATATAGCTAATTGGATGTGAGTTTTCATGAACTATTATTGTTGACATTACCCTTGAGGTAAGAGGTTGGGAGGCAAAACTATAAGCCCCTATCTTTCTCTGTGCCCGATTAAAACTTCATAACCATAAATATCACGCGAGTGTTAGCAATTGTGAAAGACTAAACGATGGTTGAGTATGTGGACTTGGTGAAAAGATCTTATTGACACTTTCGGATGTTATGATAAATTGCAATTGTCTCAATGACTGAGATTAGATTTTGTTGGTTCTCAATGAAGTTTATGATTCATACTTGAAATTGTGATTGAATTGTAACTTTAGCATAAGAGATCATATGACAATATATATATATGTGTGTGTGACATATATGTTGCTGTTCTAAGAATGATCATGATGCCATCATGTCTGTATTTTATTTTATCGACACCTATATCTCTAAACATGTGGACATATTTTTCGATTTCGTCTTTCTCTTGAGGACAAGCGAGGTCTAAGCTTGGGGGAGTTGATACGTCCATTTTGCATCATGCTTGTATATCAATATTTATTGCATTATGGGTTGTTATTACACATTATGTCACAATACTTATGCCTATTCTCTCTTATTTTACAAGGTTTACATGAAGAGGGGGAATGCCGGCAGCTGGAATTCTAGGCTAGAAAAGGAGCAAATATTAGAGACCTATTCTGCACATCTCCAAAAGTCCTGAAACTCCACGGGAATTATTTTTAGAATATATAAATAATACTGGGCGAAATAAGTACCAGAGGGGGCCACCCACCGTCCATGAGGGTGGGGGGCGCGCCCTACCTCCCTAGGCGCGCCCCTGCCTCGTGGGCCCCCTGGTGGCCCTCTGATGCCCATCTTTGGCTATATGGAGTTTTTCGTCGAGGAAAAAAATCATAAGCTAGCTACGGGAAGAAACTCCGCCGCCACGAGGCGGAACCTTGGCAGAACCAATCTAGGGCTCCGACGGAGCTGTTCTGCCGGGGAAACTTCCCTCCGGGAGGGGGAAATCATCACCACCGTCATCACCAATGATCCTCCCATCGGGAGGGGGTCAATCTCCATCAACATCTTCACCAGCACCATCTCATCTCAAACCCTAGTTTATCTCTTGTATCCAATCTTTGTATCCAAACCTCAGATTGGTACCTGTGGGTTGCTAGTAGTGTTGATTACTCCTTGTAGTTGATGCTAGTTGGTTTACTTGGTGGAAGATCATATGTTCAGATCCATTATGCATATTAATACCTATCTAATTATGAACATGAATATGCTTTGTGAGTAGTTACGTTTGTTCCTGAGGACATGGGAGAAGTCTTGCTATAAGTAGTCATGTGAATTTGGTATTCGTTCGATATTTTGATGAGATGTATGTTGTCATCCCTCTAGTGGTGTCATGTGAACATCGACTACATGAAACTTCACCATTGTTTGGGCCTAGAGGGAGGCATTGGGAAGTAATAATTAGATGATGGGTTGCTAGAGTGACAGAAGCTTAAACCCTAGTTTATGTGTTGCTTCATAAGGGGCTGAGGGAGTCCTGGATTAGGGGGTGTCCGGATGGCCGGACTATACCTTCAGCCGGACTCCTGGACTATGAAGATACAAGATTGAAGACTTTGTCCCGTGTCCGGAAGGGACTTTCCTTGGCATGGAAGGCAAGCTTGGCGATACGGATATGTAGATCTCCTACCATTGTAACCGACTCTATGTAACCCTAACCCTATCCAGTGTCTATATAAACCGGAGGGTTTTAGTCCGTAGGACAACATACACAACAACAATCATACCATAGGCTAGCTTCTAGGGTTTAGCCTCCTCGATCTCGTGGTAGATCTACTCTTGTACTACCCATATCATCAATATTAATCAAGCAGGACGTAGGGTTTTACCTCCATTGAGAGGGCCCGAACCTGGGTAAAACTTCTTATCCCTTGCCTCCTGTTACCATCCGGCCTAGACGCACAGTTCAGGACCCCCTACCCGAGATCCGCCGGTTTTGACACCGATAGGGGCCGATTTGGATCCATATGTTTCATGCTATGGTTAGGTTTACCTTAATACTTCTGTTGTAGTTGCGGATGCTTGCAATAGGGGTTAATCATAAGTGGGATGCTTGTCCAAGTAAGGGTAGTACCCAAGCACCGGTGTACCCACATATCAAATTATCAAAGTACCGAACACGAATCATATGAGCATGATGAAAACTAGCTTGACGATAGTTCCCATGTGTCCTCGGGAGCGTTTTACTTTATATAAGAGTTTGTCCAAGATTGTCCTTTGCTACAAAAAGGATTGGGCCATATTTCTGCACCTTATTTACTTTTACTATTTGTTACCCGTTGCCAATTACCTTATCACAAAACTATCTGTTACCGATAATTTCAGTGCTCGCAGAAAATACCTTGCTGAAAACCGCTTATCATTTCCTTCTGCTCCTCGTTGGGTTCGACACTCTTACTTATCGAAAAGGCTACGATAGATCCCCTACACTTGTGGGTTATCAGACAGCTCCACCATTTAATAAAAAAACGTATCCAGTTTGTGACTTAGAGTCATCCGAATCAGTGTCAAAGCTTGCATCGACGTAACCGTTTACGACGAGCTCTTTGTCACCTCCATAAACGAGAAACATATCCTTAGTCCTTTTCAGTTATTTCAGGATGTTCTTGACCGCTGTCCAGTGATCCACTCCTGGAATACTTTGGTACCTCCCTGCTAAACTGATAGCAAGGCACACATCAGGTCTGGTACACAGCATTGCATACATGATAGAGCCTATGGCTGAAGCATAGGGAACACCTTTCATTTTCGCTCTATCTTTTGTAGTGGTCGGGCATTGAGTCTGACTCAATTTCACACCTTGTAACACAGGCAAGAACCCTTTCTTTGCTTGATCCATTTTGAACTTGTTCAGAACTTTATCAAGGTATGTGCTTTGTGGAAGTCCAATTAAGCGTCTTGATCTATCTCTATAGATCTTGATGCCTAATATATAAGCAGCTTCACCAAGGTCTTTCATTGAAAAATTCTTATTCAAGTATCCTTTTATGCTATTCAGAAATCCAGTATCATTTCCGATCAACAATATGTCATCTACATATAATATCAGAAATGCTACAGAGCTCCCACTCACGTTCTTGTAAATACATGCTTCTCCAAAAGTCTGTATAAAACCATATGCTTTGATCACACTATCAAAGCGTATATTCCAACTCCGAGAGGCTTGCACCAGTCCATAAATGGATCGCAGGAGCTTGCACACTTTGTTAGCACCTTTTGGATCGAAAAAACCTTTTGGTGCATCATATACAACTCTTCTTTAAGATATCCATTAAGGAATGCAGTTTTGACATCCATTTGCCAAATTTCATAATCATAAAATGCAGCAATTGCTAACATGATTCGGACGGACTTAAGCATCCCTACGGGTGAGAAGGTATCATCGTAGTCAACTCCTTGAACTTGTCAAAAACCTTTTGCAACAAGTCAAGCTTTGTAGACAGCAACATTACCGTCAGTGTCAGTCTTCTTCTTGAAGATCCATTTATTCTCTATGGCCTGCCGATCATCGGGCAAGTCAACCAAAGTCCACACTTTGTTCTCATACATGGATCCCATCTCAGATTTCATGGCCTCAAGCCATTTTGTGAAATATGGGCTCATCATCGCTTCCTCATAGTTCGTAGGTTCATCATGGTCAAGTAACATGACTTCCAGAACAGGATTACCGTACCACTCTGGTGCGGATCTTACTCTGGTTGACCTACGAGGTTCGGTAGTAACTTGATCAGAAGTTTCATGATCATCATAATTAGCTTCCTCACTTACTGGTGTAGGAATCACTGGAACTGATTTCAGTGATGAACTACTCTCCAATAAGGGAGCAGGTACAATTACCTCATCAAGTTCTACTTTCCTCCCACTCACTTCTTTCGAGAGAAACTCCTTCTCTAGAAAGGAACCATTCTTAGCAACGAATATCTTGCCGTCGGATCTGTGATAGAAGGTGTACCCAACAGTCTCCTTTGGGTATCCTATGAAGACACATTTCTCCGATTTGGGTTCAAGCTTATCAGGTTGAAGCTTTTTCACATAAGCATCGCAGCCCCAAACTTTAAAAAACGACAACTTGGGTTTCTTGCCAAACCATAGTTCATAAGGTGTCGTCTCAACGGATTTGATGGTGCCCTATTTAACCTGAAAGCAACCCTCTCTAAAGCATAACCCCAAAATGATAGCGGCAAATCAGTGAGAGACATCATAGATTGCACCATATCTAATAAAGTGCGGTTATGATGTTCGGATACACCATTACATTGTGGTGTTCCAGGTGGCGTGAGTTGCGAAACTATTCTGCATTGCTTCAAATGAAGTCCAAACTCATAACTCAAATATTCACCTCCACGATCAGATCGCAGAAACTTGATTTTCTTGTTACGATGATTTTCCATTTCACTCTGAAATTATTTAAACTTTTCAAATGTTTCAGACTTATGTTTCATGAAGTAGAAATACCCATATCTGCTTAAATCATCTGTGAAGGTGAGAAAATAACGATATCCGCCGCGAGCCTCAATGTTCATTGGACCACATACATCAGTATGTATGATTTCCAATAACTCTGTTGCTCGCTCTATTGTTCCGGAGAACTGAGTTTTAGTCATCTTGCCCATGAGGCATGGTTCGCAAGTACCAAGTGATTCATAATCAAGTGATTCCAGAAGTCCATCAGAATGGAGTTTCTTCATGCCCTTTACACCAATATGACCCAAACGACAGTGCCACAAATAAGTTGCACTATCATTATCAACTCTGCATCTTTTGGCTTCAATACTATGAACATGTGTATCACTACTATCAGGATTTAGTAAAAAATAGACCACTCATCAAGGGTGCATGACCATAAAAGATATTACTCGTATAAAATAGAACAACCATTATTCTCTGATTTAAATGAATAACCATCTCGCATCAAACAAGATCCAGATATAATGTTCATGCTCAACACTGGCACCAAATAACAATTATTTAGGTCTAAAACTAATCCCGAAGGTAGATGTAGAGGTAGTGTTGTAGGGTGGAACCCTAAGTGGAGATCTTTCACGAATTGGAGGGGAATCCCCAAGAACAAGATGAACACAAGAGAGAGGAAACACTCAAATTGACTAGATCCAATCACACATATGCTAGATCCAAGAACACACCAGAGTTCACAATGATCCAAGAACAACAAAGGAAAGATACAAGGTACTGGTTCATCCCAATCCTATGAGGAGAGAGGTCTTGATGATCCTATGATGGGGATCCTTCCCTAGATGGGGTCTTGATATCCACAAGTGGATCTTCTCCCTTAGGAGGACATGATCTCCTAGAGGAGTGGGTACAAGGAGCAAAGCTCACATAATCATCTCATATACTTTGCTATCCCTAAGAAATGGTCTAGGTACGGAATATATAGGTAGGTGGATGGAGGGGAGGAAGAGGAGGCCCAACAGCAGCTCATAGCTGTCCATCCTGATGGGTCCGTGCACACGGGTAAGTTGAGCCCGTGCGCACGGGGTGCTCCAGCACCAGCTCCCTGTGTAGCCCGTGGACACGGGGTCTTGGGGGCCCGTGCGCACGGGGTCACCCGGGACTTCATGTCCAGCTCCTGTTGGGTTCCTTCTTCCTCCATGTGGGCTTGGGGTCCTTCTCCTTGGCCTTCGGGAAGCTTCCTAGCTGCTTGGTGGCGGTCACCCTCGTACCCAATGATGCATACCGATCCACGGTGAGTTAGCAACCAAGTCCTATGGATATTCATGTAAATCTTGAAGAGGAGCGGGTTCACCTTAAGTCCGGTAGGTCCACTTGGGACTCGAGCTGCTATGACAGTGTACATGGATATGACCATGGGATGCTCTGCATCATCCCCTCCCCTTGGGAGAGATTCGACCTCGGATCGTAAACTGTATTGCCATGTACACGGTAGGAATTGATGCCTTGTCGCTCGGTGAGGTGCTCTAAGATGTTGGTGCCGTGCAACGTGTATGCCTTCCCATGACGAAGATAGCTCATGATGGTACCACCTTGCAAGACCTTCAAAATGAAAGAACATGATAAGCACTTGGAAAAACCCATGAGGTTAGCGTGAACGCAAAGCCTATCATTCGGGAAGGGAAATGCCCAACAAGTGAATTTATCATGTGTGTCATAAGGAAGGGCAAGGTAGGGTGACATGTCATGGAGGCATATGATGCGAGTACAACCAACTATAATAAACTCAACCAAACAAACATGCTTCACAAGTAACATGTCATGTGTGTAAATGGTGGGCATATATAATGCACATGACATATCACAAACATGAAAACAAGATATGAGCAAAATATCATCAATGTATTGGTGAGAGGGCATATGTAAATAGCAATAGGGCATAATGACTCTCCCAACACAACAAGCATCAAAAGCATTGGGCACAAAGAAATCATGGCAATAGCTACTAGGATCTCCACCAAGTATGCAAATACACATAGAAGTAGTATAAAGATGAATCATGGGTAGATGAAAGCAAGGGTCACAATTGCATGGCAAAGGCATGGAAAGAGGTATATCATGCAAAGTGAACACGAGAAAATGGGCATAACATAACAAGTGATATATAACCCAAAGCCGCATGAGAGCCAAGCAGAAGAGATGCGCGTAGTCATGGCGCAAAGTGAGCGGTGGTAAGGATAGTCCACGTGATCCCAATTCATCCTTGCTCTCAAGAGCTCGTTTCGTCAACTCATGGGATTGTGAGGTTGACGAGTTTTCATAAGTACCTACACAAAACAAAGGCAAAGAAAAAATTGTGTGTGCGTGGTAGATGTACACATCATCCATCATGATGTGTACGTGTTTGTGTTGGTTAGCACAAAATATCCAATGCTCAAATAAATGAGATGCATGATAGAGAAACATGTCATCCATCATGATGGGTTTGTTGTTATGTATAGCATAATGGAGAGTCAAGTTGTGTAATGCATCATGGGAAATATCTAGAGCATTGTTATGCGTGGAATGCATATGGTGCAAGCAATGATGAGAATCATGCAAAGTATGGAATGCATCAAAATCTCCTAATATGTATGAGGAAACTATGGGGGTCTCCTCATGAGCAATATTGGAAACATCATATGGAGAAAAAGGATGACATCCAAAACAATGCATATCCGAAGCTAGGTGGCTATGGCATGGCATATGAGGTAAATGATGCAAAGGTAGCATGTCAATATCATCACAAGAGAAACAAATGCCAATAGCCATAGGCTTGTCATCTATGCCATGTGTGCAAATTGGGTTTATTTTAATAGCATATGCATAGTCACTATGAAGAGATTGCAAATATGACATATGATTGATCTCATGCATAGCATATGACAAGTCAAGCGGATTGGCAAACATGATGTGACCAAGAGAATTATCACAAGATATCCTATGGAGCATAGCATCACAACTAGGCAACTCAACATGCTCATCATCATATTCATCATAAATAGGTAAGTCATGACATGATGAAGTCGCACTAGCATGAAGTATGGTAATAGGTGTGTCAACATCATGCAAGCAATCATTGTGAATATAGTCCACTGGTGGGACAAGAGAGGCACCATCACCTATGTTACCTTTGGAGCTCCACTCATGTGGTGTACGTGAGGTGTCGAAGACCGAGTCATGGTCATCTTCATTGTGATGGAACCATGTGGGGGTGCATCATATTCCACCATGGCCATCATCTTGTCCATAGGAAGGACGAACTCGTCGAGGATCGGCGCGTCATCATATATGGGACCTAGAACCAAAGGAGAAGACACAATAGAGGGAGAGCTTAAGTTGTTAGAAAGCAAAATGGCCTCATATGCCTCATCAACTACCTCACTCTCTCTATGTGGTGTCTCACTCACTCCCTCCAAATAGGTGCACTCAAACTCACATATGGTGGAGTCACTCATCTCACTCAAGTGGTGGGGGTTGTGGCTCTCCTCACATGGGAGTTGTGGCAACTCGTCATATATGGGCTAGTGGTGAAGTCACTCTCACTCTCAATATGGTGGCACAAGTCACTCAAGTCATCATATGTCGCCGTGGTCGAAGGGAAAATCCCATGCTCAACCATCTCTCTTGAGGGGCTTCCGAAGATGGAAGTGTCGCCCTCGCTCGTAGGTTGAAGGGCAAGATATATATTAAAACCACTCTGGTTAAAACAAGATAGAGAAGGATTAAGAATGATATAATTTGGACAGCACTCCAACTGAAAAAGAAAAGGAATTGAATAAGAACTTGATAAGATTGGATGATACTTGACAAAATCAACAACACACTGCCTCCGGAACTATTGAAAGAATGGCACAAGGGGTAAGAAAGATTTCAGAAAGCACTCTGGTTGAGAAGGGAGGCAAAACTTGATAGAATGTGAAGAACTTGAAAAGAGGGCACGACACTCCGGTTGAATGGATAAGCAAAGGAAAGAACATGGTCTTTGCCAAAAATGGGATGATGGGTCGAAGAGTGCAACATCACAATGCCTTCGGAACGAATGAATAGAAGCTAGATCATTGGGATAAAAGGGACGAAGAAGAAAAAGACAACTTCTGCCACAAATGAACTTGGAAAGCATCCTACAAAGAAGGATTGACCGGAGTTGTTGGAAATCAACAACGAAAAGAATAAGCTTGATGTGGGCTTACGGAAAACATCTCAAAACTTGAGGTGAAATTCTACCACTAACTTAACAATTGATTTGATTGAGAGCACCAAAGAGATGAAAATTTTCTTCCACCACGATGATAAAGAGATAACTTGGAACATTGATAAGCACCACAATAGCAACATTCCCAATGGAAGGCTTTAGGTGAAATCTATACCAAGATACTCCAACAAAGAAGTTGATCGATTTAAAATATCTCATTCTTAACAACTATTGAATCACGACATACGAAGGGAAATTGTCAAGAGTGACATAACACCACCTCAAAAGATGAGATATGAAAGAATTGCACTTCGGAATGCAAGATGAAGAATGCTTGAACTCCTCAAAACAAGACATGTGTTTAACACCATGTTTATTTTTGAGTATAGCTTGGTGGAACTTAACTACGAGAGAAATCTTGAAGAACAATTGAAGAATGAAAGAATCCTTGATGAGCCACCATGTAGGGTCTCCATGAAGAACTCCGGTAATAAAATAAATGGTAGGAAGGAAGAGAAATTGAAAACACAAGGTGAAGCCTTGCAATGGTTTAGATGGATCTTCGTGATGATATAATTGAGAGAGCTTGGAACTCCGGGAAAAGAAAAAGATGAAACAAATGAAACCGAGAATTTGATGAACCTCCGAAATAAGAATTGAATTCACTCGATGAAACAAGAATATTAGTTACATTATGCTTATCCTTCACAAATTTAAATTGATGACAAGCAATGGATTTGGCATACCACTTATTCTCATAGAAAGGATTAAGAGAGATATAGCGCAATCTTGAGAAAAGACTTCAACGATCCGCCGGTAAGATTGGGAAGAACAAATGATAACGTATGAAGAGGAACCTTGAACAAACCACCGTAGGGATTGAAAATGAACGAAGAAAAGATAAAGAAACGCCTGGAAGAATTAGAAAACGACATTGATACTTGAGGGAATTTAGATACATGAGAATGAAGAGATCATGAGCTAATAAGAGAATACTTGAATGATGCACCGATATGATTTGGAGAACGAGAGATGAAAGCTGGAATGAATAATTATGAGATGATGCGCTCCGGAGAATCAAACTGAAAAGACTACTGAATTGTTCCAGATGGGTGAAAAGAATTCTCACAATCGAAAACAATGATGAGAGGATGGCATAAAGCTAGCACCATGAATCTTTGGAAGAACGGGTAAGGATTTAAGAGGAACTCCTCTTCGGTCTTCAGATCCGCGAATGACGATGGGAAACACCACCATGATAATTAATGAGACACCCCGGGAGAATGAAAAGCGAATAGGTTGAGCCAACAATGAAAAGAATTTGAAAGATCTTGGAGAAACCATCTGACTGATGATGATTCATTCTTACGTCAATCTTTGAAAAGAATTTGAGAATACCTCCGGAAAAATTAGAAGATTCAGGTAAGATCCTGGGAAAAGACCTGTGAGTTAGGGCCCACTCAAAAGATACGTCGTTGAAATGGTTTTGAAGAGATATTGCACTGGTTGAATTAAATAGCTTGAATGAGATAACATCCTCGAAAGAGCTTGAACGAATAGAGAGTGGAAACACGAATCTTCGAGATATCTTCAACACTCCAGAACAAATGAATAACAAGAAGTGAATGATTAAGAGGTGCACCGGCATGAGAACACATTTGAAATGAGAAAAGGATATGATTGACAAGGCTTGAATTGAATCCACCGGAGAAGGAAAAGAACAAAGAATGATGCACTTGTAGAGCATCTTCATGAGAACCACCGGGTAAGAAGATTGAAGCAAAATAATGAAGAGACTTCACAGCAATAAAAATGGATACTTGATTAAGATATATGATTCCTTGAAGAAAAGGGTGGGAGGGCGGGCAAAACAAAGGCAACTTGGGGGCGGCTGAAAAGGATATCGTTGAGAAAACTTAGAGTTGATCTTGCGGATGTTGAAAATGATCAGATCCACTTGAAGGAAAGCACGTCGGTTGAAAAGGATTGACAAAACAATCTCGATGATCAAGAAGGCCTAGTATCCACATAGAAATATGAGAACACCGCTTAGGAAAGTTATGGAATCAACATTTGACTTCAAAGCAACTCGAATACCACAACACAAAACAAAACAAAGGATTGGCTTGCAGAATAAGCCGGAAACAAACATATGATAGATCCCATATCGTATCATGTGTCTGTTGGAGAGATATCTTATGAGATACTTGAATTCCCACTTATAAACTCCTGAAACTTTCTCGTTATGCAATTAGGTGTTGGGGATACAGGGGAAGCATAATATCTCACCCAAACTAACAATCCCTACATCCAACTGTATCCATCCTTCAACACATAACCAAGAAACCTTCGGAAATCATGTACCTCAACCTTCGAAAAGCATCCGTTATACAAGTTATGGCGATACTGTTGGAAATATGCCCTAGAGGCAATAATAAATTGGTTATTATTATATTTCCTTGTTCATGATAATCGTTTATTATCCATGCTAGAATTGTATTGATAGGAAACTCAGATACATGTGTGGATACATAGACAACACCATGTCCCTAGTAAGCCTCTAGTTGACTGGCTCGTTGATCAATAGATGGTTACGGTTTCCTGACCATGGACATTGGATGTCGTTGATAACGGGATCACATCATTAGGAGAATGATGTGATGGACAAGACCCAATCCTAAGCCTAGCACAAAGATCGTGTAGTTCGTATGCTAAAGCTTTTCTAATGTCAAGTATCATTTCCTTACACCATGAGATTGTGCAACTCCCGGATACCGTAGGAATACTTTGGGTGTGCCAAACGTCACAACGTAACTGGGTGGCTATAAAGGTACACTACAGGTATCTCCGAAAGTGTCTGTTGGGTTGGCACGAATCGAGACTGGGATTTGTCACTCTGTGTAAACAGAGAGGTATCTCTGGGCCCACTCGGTAGGACATCATCATAATGTGCACAATGTGACCAAGGAGTTGATCATGGGATGATGTGTTATGGAACAAGTAAAGAGACTTGCCGGTAACGAGATTGAACAAGGTATCGGGATACCGACGATCAAATCTCGGGCAAGTATCGTACCACTAGACAAAGGGAATTGTATACGAGATTGATTGAATCCTCGACATCGTGGTTCATCCAATGAGATCATCATGGAACATGTGGGAGCCAACATGGGTATCCAGATCCCGATGTTGGTTATTGGCCGGAGAGTTATCTCGGCCATGTCTGCATGACTCCCGAACCCGTAGATATATGTGGTTACCGAATGTTGTTCGGAGTCCCGGATGAGATCCCGGACGTCACGAGGAGTTCCGGAATGGTCCGGAGGTAAAGATTAATATATAGGAAGTATGGTTTTGGCCACCGGAAGTGTTCCGGGCATCACCGGTAGTGTACCGGGACCACCGGAGGGGTCCGGGGGTCCACCAAGTGGGGCCACCAGCCCCGGAGGCCTACATGGGCCAATAGTGGGAAGGGACCAGCCCCTAAGTGGGCTGGGGCGCCTCCCCACCAAGGCCCATGCGCCTAAGGGGAAGAGGGGGCAAACCCTAAGGGCAGATGGGCCTTAAGGCCCATGCCTGGTGCGCCTCCCTCTCCCCCTCCACTTGGCCGCCACCCTAGATGGGATTGGGGCTGGCCGCCGCCCCTAGGGTGGAACCCTAGGTGGGGCGCACCCCTCCCTCTCCCCTATATATACTTGAGGACTTGGGGCTGCCAACAGATGAGTTCCTCTCCTTCTTGGCGCAGCCCTACCCCTCTCCCTCCTCGTCTCTTGCGGTGCTTGGCGAAGCCCTGCTGGAGTACCACGCTCCTCCACCACCACCACGCCGTCGTGCTGCTGCTAGATGGAGTCTTCCCCAACCTCTCCTTCTCCCCTTGCTGGATCAAGGCGTATGAGACGTCACCGGGCTGTACGTGTGTTGAACACGGAGGTGCCGTCCGTTCGGCACTAGGATCATCGGTGATTTGGATCATGACGAGTATGACTCCATCAACCCTGTTCTCTTCAATGCTTCCGCGTAGCGATCTACAAGGGTATGTAGATGCACTCTCCTTCCCTCGTTGGTAGACTTCTCCATAGATTGATCTTGGTGATGCGTAGAAAATTTTGAATTTCTGCTATGTTCCCCAGCAGTGGCATCATGAGCTAGGTCTATGCGTAGTTTCTATGCACGAGTAGAACACAAAGTAGTTGTGGGCGTTGATTTTGTTCAATATGCTTACCGTTACTAGTCCAATCTTGATTCGGCAGCATTGTGGGATGAAGCGGCCCGGACCGACCTTACACGTACTCTTACGTGAGACGGGTTCCACCGGCTGACATGCACTAGTTGCATAAGGTGGCTAGCGGGTGTCTGTCTCTCCCACTTTAGTCGGATCGGATTCGATGAAAAGGGTCCTTATGAAGGGTAAATAGCAATTGGCATATCACGTTGTGGTTTTTGCGTAGGTAAGAAACGTTCTTGCTAGAAACCCATAACAGCCACGTAAAACATGCAAACAACAATTAGAGGACGTCTAACTTGTTTTTGCAGGGTATGCTATGTGATGTGATATGGCCAAGAAGAATGTGATGAATGATATGTGATGTATGAGATTGATCATGTTCTTGTAATAGGAATCACGACTTGCATGTCGATGAGTATGACAACCGGCAGGAGCCATAGGAGTTGTCTTTATTTATTGTATGACCTGCGTGTCATTGAACAACGCCATGTAATTACTTTACTTTATTGCTAACCGGTAGCCATAGTAGTAGAAGTAATAAGTTGGCGAGACAACTTCATGGAGACACTGTTGGAAATATGCCCTAGAGGAAATAATAAAAGCTTTATTATTATATTTCCTTGTTCATGATAATTGTCTTTATTCATGCTATAATTGTATTATCCGGAAATCGTAATACATGTGTGAATAACAGACACCAACATGTCCCTAGTAAGCCTCTAGTTGACTAGCTCGTTGATCAACAGATAGTCATGGTTTCCTGACTATGGACATTGGATGTCATTGATAACGGGATCACATCATTAGGAGAATGATGTGATGGACAAGACCCAATCCTAAACATAGCACAAGATCGTATAGTTTGTTTGCTAGAGTTTTCCAATGTCAAGTATCTTTTCCTTAGACCATGAGATCGTGTAACTCCCGGATACCGTAGGAGTGCTTTGGGTATACCAAACGTCACAACGTAACTGGGTGACTATAAAGGTAGACTATGGGTATCTCCGAAAGTGTCTGTTGGGTTGACATGGATCAAGACTGGGATTTGTCACTCCGTATGACGGAGAGGTATCACTGGGCCCACTCGGTAATGCATCATCATAATGAGCTCAAAGTGACCAAGTGTCTGGTCACGGGATCATGCATTATGGTACGAGTAAAGTGACTTGCCGGTAACGAGATTGAACGAGGTATTGGGATGCCGACGATCAAATCTCGGGCAAGTAACATATCGATTGACAAAGGGAATTGCATGCGGGGTTGATTGAATCCTTGACATCGTGGTTCATCCGATGAGATCATCGTGGAGCATGCGGGAGCCAACATGGGTATCCAGATCCCGCTGTTGGTTATTGACCGGAGAGCCGTCTCGGTCATGTCTGCTTGTCTCCCAAACCCGTAGGGTCTACACACTTAAGGTTCGGTGACGCTAGGGTTGTGAAGATATGTATATGCAGTAACCCGAATGTTGTTCGGAGTCCCGGATGAGATCCCGGATGTCATGAGGAGTTCCGGAATGGTCCGGAGGTAAAGAATTATATATAGGAAGTGTTGTTTCGGCCATCAGGACAAGTTTCGGGGTCGCCGGTATTGTACCGGGACCACCGGAAGGGTCCCGGGGGTCCACCGGGTGGGGCCACCTATCCCGGGGGGCCCCATGGGCTGAAGTGGGAGGGAACCCAGCCCAAAGTGGGCTGGGGCGCCACCCCCCAAGGGCCCATGCGGCTAGGGTTGGGGGAAACCCTAAGGGGGCGCCCCCTTGCTTGGGGGGCAAGCCCCCCACCCCTTGGCCGCCGCCCCCCCTAGTAGATCCATCTACTAGGGCCGCCGCCCCCTCCTTGGCACCCCTATATATAGTTGAGGAGAGGGGAGGACTTCATACCTGAGCTTTGGCGCCTCCCTCTCTCCCCGTTACGTCTCTCCCTCGTAGTATAGGCGAAGCCCTGCTACTGTGACGCCCTGCATCCATCACCACGCTGTCGTGCTGCTGGATCTTCATCAACCTCTCCTCCTCCCCTTGCTGGATCAAGAAGGAGGAGACGTCTCCCGTCCCGTACGTGTGTTGAACGCGGAGGTGTCGTCCGTTCGGCGCTTGGTCATCGGTGATTTGGATCACGTCGTGTTCGACTACATCATCACCGTTCTTTGAACGCTTCCGTGCGCGATCTACAAAGGTATGTAGATGCATCCAATGACTCGTTGCTAGATGAACTCCTAGATGATCTTGGTGAAACGAGTAGAAATTTTTTTGTTTTCTGCAACGTTCCCCAACAGTGGTATCAGAGCTAGGTCTATGCGTAGTTCTTCTTGCGCGAGTAGAACACAATTAGTTGTGGGCATAGATTTGTCAACCTTCTTGCCGTTACTAGTCTTTTCTTGCTTCAGCGGTATTGTGGGATGAAGCGGCCCGGACCAACCTTACACGTACACTTACGTGAGACCGGTTCCACCGACTAACATGCACTAGTTGCATAAGGTGGCTGGCGGGTGTCTGTCTCTCCCACTTTAGTTGGAGCGGATTCGATGAACAGGGTCCTTATGAAGGGTAAATAGAAGTTGACAAATCACGTTGTGGCTTTAACGTAGGTAAGAAGACGTTCTTGCTAGAACCCTAATTCAGCCACGTAAAACTTGCAACAACAATTAGAGGACGTCTAACTTGTTTTTGCAGCAAGTGGTTTGTGATATGATATGGCCAAAGTTGTGATGAATGATGAATGATCTATATGAGATGTATGAGATGTTCATGCTATTGTAATAGGAATCACGACTTGCATGTCGATGAGTATGACAACCGGCAGGAGCCATAGGAGTTGTCTACTTTTATATGACCTGCGTGTCATTGAGAAACGCCATGTAAATTACTTTACTTTATTTCTAAACACGTTAGCCATAGTAGTAGAAGTAATAGTTGGCGAGCAACTTCATGGAGACACGATGATGGAGATCATGATGATGGAGATCATGGTGTCAAGCCGGTGACAAGATGATCATGGAGCCCCAAGATGGAGATCAAAGGAGCTATGTGATATTGGCCATATCATGTCACGTTTATTATTTGATTGCATGTGATGTTTATCATGTTTTTGCATCTTGTTTACTTAGAACGACGGTAGTAAATAAGATGATCCCTCATAACAATTTCAAGAAGTGTTCTCCCCTAACTGTGCACCGTTCCTAAAGTTCGTCGTTTCTAAGCACGCTGTGATGATCGGGTGTGATGGATCCTTACGTTCACATACAACGGGTGTTGACGAGCCTAGCATGTACAGACATGGCCTCAGAACACATGCAAAACACTTAGGGTTAACTTGACGAGCCTAGCATGTACAGACATGGCCTCGGAACACAGAAGACCGAAAGGTCGAGCATGAGTCGTATAGAAGATACGATCAACATGAAGATGTTCACCGACGTTGACTAGTCCGTCTCACGTGATGATCGGACACGGCCTAGTTAACTCAGATCATGTAATACTTAGATGACTAGAGGGATGTCTAATCTAAGTGGGAGTTCATTAATAATTTGATTAGATGAACTTAATTATCATGAACTTAGTCTAAAATCTTTGCAATATGTCTTGTAGATCAAATGGCCAACGTAGTCCTCAACTTCAACGCGTTCCTAGAGAAAACCAAGCTGAAAGACGATGGCAGCAACTATACGGACTAGGTCCGGAACCTGAGGATTATCCTCATAGCTGCCAAGAAAGATTATGTCCTACAAGCACCGCTAGGTGATCCACCCATCCCACATAACCAAGACGTTATGAACGCTTGGCAGACACATGTTGACGACTACTCCCTCGTTCAGTGCGGCATGCTTTACAGCTTAGAGCCGGGGCTCCAAAAGCATTTTGAGAGACATGGAGCATATGAGATGTTCGAAGAGCTGAAAATGGTTTTTCAAGCTCATGCCCGGATCGAGAGATATGAAGTCTCCGATAAGTTCTTCAGCTGTAAGATGGAGGAAAATAGTTCTGTCAGTGAGCACATACTCACTATGTCTGGGTTACATAACCGCTTGTCTCAACTGGGAGTTAATCTCCCGGATGATGCAGTCATTGACAGAATCCTCCAGTCGCTTCCACCAAGCTACAAGAGCTTTGTGATGAACTTCAACATGTAGGGGATGCAAAAGACCATTCCTGAGTTATTCTCTATGCTGAAATCAGCGGAGGTAGAAGTCAAGAAGGAACATCAAGTGTTGATGGTCAATAAAACCACTAAGTTCAAGAAAGGCAAGGGTAAAAAGAACTTCAAGAAGGACGGCAAGGAGGTTGCCGCGCCCGGCAAGCAAGCTGCCGGGAAGAAGCCAAAGAATGGACCCAAGCCTGAGATGGAGTGCTTTTATTGCAAAGGGAAGGGTCACTGGAAACGGAACTGCCCCAAATACTTAGCGGACAAGAAGGCCGGCAACACCAAAGGTATATTTGATATACATGTAATTGATGTCTACCTTACCAGTACTCGTAGTGACTCCTGGGTATTTGATACCGGTGCCGTTGCTCATATTTGTAACTCACAGCAGGAGCTGCGGAATAAACGGAGACTGGCAAAGGACGAGGTGACGATGCGCGTCGGGAATGGTTCCAAGGTTGATGTGATCGCCGTCGGCACGCTGCCTCTGCATTTACCTACGGGATTAGTTTTAAACCTTAATAATTGTTATTTAGTGCCAGCTTTGAGCATGAACATTGTATC
Organism: Triticum urartu; assembly: GCF_056163025.1. NCBI lineage: Eukaryota > Viridiplantae > Streptophyta > Magnoliopsida > Poales > Poaceae > Triticum > Triticum urartu. The sequence goes on along the minus strand of NC_141874.1, from coordinate 237,072,237 downwards.
GGGATCTCGTTTAATTCGAGATGGCTACTCATTTAAATCTGAGAATAATGGTTGTTCCATTTATATGAGAGATATGTTTTATGGTCATGCTCCTATGGTGAATGGTTTATTCTTAATGAATCTCGGGCGTATTACTACACATGTTCATAATGTGAGTACCAAAAGATGTAAGGTTGATAATGATAGTCCCACATACTTGTGGCACTGCCGCCTTGGTCACATAGGTGTCAAACGCATGAAGAAGCTCCATGCAGATGGACTTTTAGAGTCTCTTGATTATGAATCATTTGACACGTGCGAACCATGCCTCATGGGTAAAATGATCAAGATTCCATTCTCAGGAACAATGGAGCGAGCAACCAACTTATTGGAAATCATACATACTGATGTGTGCGGTCCAATGAGTGTTGAGGCTCGCGGTGGCTATCGTTATGTTCTCACCCTCACTGATGACTTGAGTAGATATGGGTATGTCTACTTAATGAAACACAAGTCTGAAACCTTTGAAAAGTTCAAGGAATTTCAGAGTGAGGTTGAAAATCAACGTGACAGGAAAATCAAGTTTCTACGATCAGATCGTGGAGGAGAATACTTGAGTCACGAATTTGGCACACACTTAAGAAAATGTGGAATAGTTTCACAACTCACGCCGCCTGGAACACCTCAGCGTAACGGTGTGTCCGAACGTCGTAATCGCACTCTATTGGATATGGTGCGGTCTATGATGTCTCTTACTGATTTACCGCTATCTTTTTGGGGCTATGCTTTAGAGACTGCCGCATTCACTTTAAATAGGGCTCCGTCGAAATCCGTTGAGACGACACCGTATGAATTATGGTTTGGGAAGAAACCTAAGCTATCGTTTCTAAAAGTTTGGGGATGCGATGCTTATGTCAAGAAACTTCAACCTGAGAAGCTCGAACCCAAGTCGGAAAAATGCGTCTTCATAGGATACCCTAAAGAAACTATTGGGTATACCTTCTACCTAAGATCCGAAGGCAAGATCTTTGTTGCCAAGAACGGACTCTTTCTGGAGAAAGAGTTTCTCTCGAGAGAAGTAAGTGGGAGGAAAGTAGAGCTTGATGAGGTATTACCTCTTGAACCGGTAAGTGGCGCAACTCAAGAAAATGTTCCTGAGGTGCCTGCACCGACTAGAGAGGAAGTTAATGATAATGATCAAGATACTTCTGATCAAGCTCCTACTGAAATTCGAAGGTCCACAAGGACACGTTCCGCACCAGAGTGGTACGGCAACCCTGTCTTGGAAATCATGTTGTTAGACAACGGTGAACCTTCGAACTATGAGGAAGCGATGGCGTGCCCGGATTCCGACAAATGGCTAGAAGCCATGAAATCCGAGATAGGATCCATGTATGAAAACGAAGTATGGACTTTGACTGACTTGCCCGTTGAACGGCGAGCCATAGAGAATAAATGGATCTTTAAGAAGAAGACAGACGCGGATGGTAATGTGACCATCTATAAAGCTCGCCTTGTCGCTAAGGGTTATCGACAAGTTCAAGGGGTTGACTACGATGAGACTTTCTCACCGGTAGCGAAGCTAAAGTCCGTCCGAATCATGTTAGCAATTGCCGCATTCTACGATTATGAGATATGGCAAATGGACATCAAAACGGCATTCCTTAATGGTTTCCTTAAGGAAGAATTGTATATGATGCAGCCGGAAGGTTTTGTCGATCCTAAGAATGCTGACAAGGTGTGCAAGCTCCAACGCTCGATTTATGGGCTGGTGCAAGCATCTCGGAGTTGGAACATTCGCTTTGATGAGATGATCAAAGCGTTTGGGTTTACGCAGACTTATGGAGAAGCCTGCGTTTACAAGAAAGTGAGTGGGAGCTCTATAGCATTTCTCATATTATATGTAGATGACATACTTTTGATGGGAAATGATATAGAACTCTTGGACAGCATCAAGGCCTACTTGAATAAGAGTTTTTCAATGAAGGACCTTGGAGAAGCTGCTTATATATTAGGCATCAAAATCTATAGAGATAGATCAAGACGCCTCATAGGTCTTTCACAAAGCACATACCTTGATAAGATATTGAAGAAGTTCAATATGGATCATTCTAAGAAGGGGTTCTTACCTGTATTACAAGGTGTGAAATTGAGATCAACTCAATGTCCAACCACGGCAGAAGAAATAGAAGAGATGAGTGTCATCCCCTATGCCTCAGCCATAGGTTCTATTATGTATGCCATGCTGTGTACCAGACCTAATGTAAACCTTGCCGTAAGTTTGGTAGGAAGGTACCAAAGTAATCCCGGCAAGGAACACTGGACAGCGGTCAAGAATATCCTGAAGTACCTGAAAAGGACTAAGGAAATGTTTCTCGTTTATGGAGGTGATGAAGAGCTCGTCGTAAAGGGTTACGTCGACGCTAGCTTCGACACAGATCTGGATGACTCTAAGTCACAAACCGGATACGTGTATATGTTGAATGGTGGAGCAGTGAGCTGGTGCAGCTGCAAGCAGAGCGTCGTGGCGGGATCTACATGTGAAGCGGAGTACATGGCAGCCTCGGAGGCAGCACATGAAGCAATATGGGTGAAGGAGTTCATCACCGACCTAGGAGTCATACCCAATGCGTCGGGGCCGATCAAGCTCTTCTGTGACAACACTAGAGCTATTGCACTTGCCAAGGAGCTCAGGTTTCACAAGAAGACAAGGCACATCAAGCGTCGCTTCAACTCCATCCGTGAAAATGTTCAAGATGGAGACATAGAGATTTTTAAAGTACATATGGACCTGAATGTAGCGGATCCATTGACTAAACCTCTCCCTAGAGCAAAACATGATCAACACCAGAATTCCATGGGTGTTCGATTCATCACAATGTAACTAGATTATTGACTCTAGTGCAAGTGGGAGACTGTTGGAAATATGCCCTAGAGGCAATAATAAAAGCTTTATTATTATATTTCCTTGTTCATGATAATTGTCTTTATTCATGCTATAATTGTATTATCCGGAAATCGTAATACATGTGTGAATAACAGACACCAACATGTCCCTAGTAAGCCTCTAGTTGACTAGCTCATTGATCAACAGATAGTCATGGTTTCCTGACTATGGACATTGGATGTCATTGATAACGGGATCACATCATTAGGAGAATGATGTGATGGACAAGACCCAATCCTAAACATAGCACAAGATCGTATAGTTCGTTTGCTAGAGTTTTCCAATGTCAAGTATCTTTTCCTTAGACCATGAGATCGTGTAACTCCCGGATACCGTAGGAGTGCTTTGGGTATACCAAACGTCACAACGTAACTGGGTGACTATAAAGGTAGACTACGGGTATCTCCGAAAGTGTCTGTTGGGTTGACATGGATCAAGACTGGGATTTGTCACTCCATATGACGGAGAGGTATCACTGGGCCCACTCGGTAATGCATCATCATAATGAGCTCAAAGTGACCAAGTGTCTGGTCACGGGATCATGCATTACGGTACGAGTAAAGTGACTTGCCGGTAACGAGATTGAACGAGGTATTGGGATGCCGACGATCGAATCTCGGGCAAGTAACATATCGATTGACAAAGGGAATTGCATGCGGGGTTGATTGAATCCTTGACATCGTGGTTCATCCGATGAGATCATCGTGGAGCATGTGGGAGCCAACATGGGTATCCAGATCCCGCTGTTGGTTATTGACCGGAGAGCCGTCTCGGTCATGTCTGCTTGTCTCCCGAACCCGTAGGGTCTACACACTTAAGGTTCGGTGACGCTAGGGTTGTGAAGATATGTATATGCAGTAACCCGAATGTTATTCGGAGTCCCGGATGAGATCCCGGATGTCACGAGGAGTTCCGGAATGGTCCGGAGGTAAAGAATTATATATAGGAAGTGCTGTTTCGGCCATCAGGACAAGTTTCGGGGTCGCCGGTATTGTACCGGGACCACCGGAAGGGTCCCGGGGGTCCACCGGGTGGGGCCACCTATCCCGGGGGGCCCCATGGGCTGAAGTGGGAGGGAACCCAGCCCAAAGTGGGCTGGGGCGCCACCCCCCAAGGGCCCATGCGGCTAGGGTTGGGGGAAACCCTAAGGGGGCGCCCCCTTGCTTGGGGGGCAAGCCCCCCACCCCTTGGCCGCCGCCCCCCTAGTAGATCCATCTACTAGGGCCGCCGCCCCCTCCTTGGCACCCCTATATATAGTTGAGGAGAGGGGAGGACTTCATACCTGAGCTTTGGCGCCTCCCTCTCTCCCCGTTACGTCTCTCCCTCGTAGTATAGGCGAAGCCCTGCTACTGTGATGCCCTGCATCCATCACCACGCCGTCGTGCTGCTGGATCTTCATCAACCTCTCCTCCTCCCCTTGCTGGATCAAGAAGGAGGAGACGTCTCCCGTCCCGTACGTGTGTTGAACGCGGAGGTGCCGTCCGTTCGGCGCTTGGTCATCGGTGATTTGGATCACGTCGTGTTCGACTACATCATCACCGTTCTTTGAACGCTTCCGTGCGCGATCTACAAAGGTATGTAGATGCATCCAATGACTCGTTGCTAGATGAACTCCTAGATGATCTTGGTGAAACGAGTAGAAATTTTTTTGTTTTCTGCAACGTTCCCCAACAGACACAATGATGGAGATCATGATGATGGAGATCATGGTGTCATGCCGGTGACGATGATGATCATGGAGCCCCAAAGATGGAGATCAAAAGGAGCAATATGATATTGGCCATATCATGTCACTATTTGATTGCATGTGATGTTTATCATGTTTATACATCTTATTTGCTTAGAACGACGGTAGCTTAAATAAGATGATCCCTCACTAAAATTTCAAGACAAGTGTTCTCCCTAACTGTGCACCGTTGCGAAAGTTCGTCGTTTCGAAGCACCACATGATGATCGGGTGTGATAGATTCTTACGTTCGAATACAACGGGTGTTGACAAGCCTAGCATGTACATACATGGCCTCGGAACACGGAGGACCGAAAGGTTGAACATGAGTCGTATAGAAGATGGGATCAACATGAGATGTTCACCGATGATGACTAGTCTATCTCACGTGATGATCGGACACGGCCTAGTTGATTCGGATCATGTATCACTTAGATGACTAGAGGGATGTCTATCTGAGTGGGAGTTCATAAGATGAACTTAATTATCCGGAACATAGTCAAAAGGTCTTCGCAAATTATGTCGTAGCTCGCGCTTCAGTTCTACTGTTTAGATATGTTCCTAGAGAAAAATTAGTTGAAAGTTGATAGTAGCATTTATGCAGACAGTAGAAGACTTGTGTCCTTAATGCACCGCTTAGTGTGCTGAACCTCGAACATCGTCTGTGGATGTTGCGAACATCTGACATACATGTTTTGATGACTACATGATAGTTCAGTGTGTAATGCTAAATGGTTTAGAATTGAGGCACCAAAGACATTTTTGAAACATCGCAGAACATATGAGATGTTCCAAGGACTGAAATTGGGATTTCAGGCTCGTGCCCACGTCAAGAGGTATAAGACCTCCGACGATTTTCTTAGCCTGCATAATAAGGGAGAAAAGCTCAATCTTGAGCTTGTGCTCAGATTGTCTGAGTACAACAATCACTTGAATCGAGTGGGAGTTGATCTTCCAGATGAAATAGTGATGGTTCTCCAAAGTCACTGCCACCAAGCTACTAGAGCTTCGTGATGAACTATAACATATCAGGGATAGATATGATCCTTGAGTTATTCGCGACACCGCGAAAAGTAGAAATCAAAAGGGAGCATCAATCGTTGATGGTTAGTAAAACCACTAGTTTCAAGAAGGGCAAGGGCAAGAAAGGGATACTTCATGGAACAACAAATCAGTTGCTGTTCTAGTGAAGAAACCCAAAGTTCAACCCAAGCCCGAGACTAAGTGCTTCTGTAATAAGGGGAACAGTCACTGAAGCAGAACCACCCTAGATACTTGGTAGATGAGAAGGCTGGCAAGGTCGACAGAAGTATATTGGATATGCATTATAATGTGTACTTTACTAGTACTCCTAGTAGCACCAGGGTATTAGATACCGGTTCGGTTGCTAAGTGTTAGTAACTCGAAACAAAAGGCTACGGAATAAACGGAGACTAGCTAAAAGGTGAGATGACGATATGTGTTGGAAGTATTTCCAAGGTTGATCAAATATCGTACGCTCCCTCTACCATCGAGATTGGTATTAAAACCTAAATAATTGTTATTTGGTGTTTGCGTTGAGCATAGACATGATTGGATTATGTCTATCGCGATACGGTTATTCATTTAAGGAGAATAATGGTTACTCTATTTATTTGAATAATACCATCCCGATCGTAGTGATACACATTTTCATGCCAAAGGTATAAGATAGTAATGATAGTACCACACAAATGTGGCACTGCAATTTGAGTCATATTGGTATAAAACGCATGAAGAAGCTCCATGTTGATGCATCTTTGGACTCACTCATTTTTGAAAGGATTGAGACATGCGAACCATGTTTGTTGGTAGATATGCATGAAGAAACTCTATACAGATGGATCGTTTGGACTCACTTGATTTTGAATCACTTGAGACATCCAAATCATACCACATGGGCAAGATGACTGAAAGCCTCGTTTTCAGTAAAATGGAACAAGAAAGCAACTTGTTGGAAGTAATACATCTTGATGTGCGCAGTCCAATGAGTGCTGAGGCATGTAGTGGATATCGTTATGTTCTTACTTCACAGATGATTTGAGTAGATACTGAGTATATTTACTTGATGAAACATAAGTCTGAATTATTGAAAGGTTCAAGTAATTTCAGAGTGAAGTTGAACATCATCGTGACAAGAGGATAAAATGTCTATGATATGATCGTAGAGATGAATATCTGAATTACGAGTTTGGCACAGAATTAAGACATTGTGGAAATTGTTTCACAACCGATACAGCCTGGAACACCATAGTGTGATGGTGTGTCCGAACATCATAACTGCACCCTATTGGATATGATGCATACCATGATGTCTCTTATCGAATTACCATGATAGTTTATGGGTTAGGCATTAGAGACAACCACATTCACTTTAAATAGGGCACCACGTAATTCCGATGAGATGACACCGTATGAACTATGGTTTAGAGAAACCTAAGTTGTCATTTCTTATAAGTTTGGGGCTGCAACGCTTATGTGAAAAAGTTTCAGGCTGATAAGCTAGAACCCAAAGCGGATAAATGCATCTTCATAGGACACCCAAAACAGTTGGGTATACCTCCTGTCTCAGATCCGAAAGCAATAAGGGATTGTTTCTAGAATCGGGTCCTTTCTCGAGGAAAAGTTTCTCTCGAAAGAATTGAGTGGGAGGATGGTGGAGACTTGATGAGGTTATTAAACCGTCTCTTCAACTAGTGTGTGGCAGGGCACAGGGAGTTGTTCCTATGGCACCTACACCAATTGAAGTGGAAGCTTATGATAGTGATCATGAAACTTCAGATCAAGTCACTACCAAACCTCGTGGGATGACAAGGATGCGTACTAATTCAGAGTGGTACGTAATCCTGTCTTGGAAGTCATGTTGCTAGACAACAATGAACCTACGAGCTATGGAGAAGCGATGGTGGGCCTGGATTCCAAAATGGCTCGAGGCCATATAATCCGAGAGAGGATCCATATATGAAAGCAAAGTGTGGATTTTGGAAGAACTACTTGATGGTCGTAAGGCTGTTAGGTACATATGGATTTTAAAAGGAAGACGGATAATGATGGTAAGTATCACCATTAAGAAAGCTCGACTTGTCGTTAAGATGTTTTCCGACAAGTTCAAGGAGTTGACTACGATGAGACTTTCTCACTCGTAGCGATGCTAAGAGTCTGTTGGAATTATATTAGCGATTACTGCATTATTTATGAAATCTTGCAGACAGGATGCCAAAACATTGTTTCCTCGATGATTTTCTTGAGGAAAGGTTGTATGTGATACAACCGGAAGGTTTTGTCAATCCTGAAAGATGCTAACAAGTATGCAAAGCTCCAGCAATCCTTCTAAGGACTGGAGTAAGCATCTCGGAGTTGGAATGTATGCTTTGATGAGATGATCAAAGTTTTTGGGTGTATACAAAGTTTATGAGAAACTTGTATTTCCAAAGAAGTGAGTGGGAGCACTATAGAATTTCTGATGAGTATATGTTGTTGACATATTGTTGATCAGAAATGACGTAGAATTTCTAGAAAGCATATAGGGTTATTAGGAAAGTATTTTTCAATGGAAAGCCTGGATTAAGCTACTTGAACATTGAGCATCAAGATCTATATGGATAGATCAAAACGCTTAATGGTACTTTCAAATGAGCACATACCTTGACATGATCTTGAAGGTGTTCAAGATGGATCAGTCAAAGAAGGAGTTCTTGCCTGAGTTGTAAGGTATGAAGTTAAGACTTAAAGCTCGACCACGGCAGAATAAAGAGGAAGGACGAAGGTCGTCCCCTATGCTTTTGTCATAGGCTCCATACGGTATGCCATGCTGAGTACCACACCTGATGTGTGCCATGCCACATATTTGGCAAGAGGGTACAAAGGTGATCTAGGAGTAGATCACCAGATAGCGGTCTAAATTATCCTTAGAGGAATAAGGATATGTTTCTCGGTTATGGAGGTGATAAAGAGTTCGACGTAAAGAGTTACGTCGATGCAAGCTTAACAGCTATCCGGATAGCTCTGAGTAGAGATACCAGAGCGTAGAACAGTTATACGTATAATGGAGCAACAATTTAGAATAGCTCCAAGTAGAACAGTTATTTGAAATGGCTCCAAATGTAGCGTAGTGGTTGCATCTACAAGATGACATAGAAATTTGTGAAGTACATACGGATCTGAATGCTGCAGACCCGTTGACTGAAACCTCTCTCACAAGCATAACATGATCAAACCCAGAACTCTTTGGGTGTTAGTCACATGGGGATGTGACCTTGAGTGTTAATCACATATCGATGTGAATTGGATTATTGACTCTAGTGCAAGTGGGAGACTGTTGGAAATATGCCCTAGAGGCAATAATAAATTGGTTATTATTATATTTCCTTGTTCATGATAATCGTTTATTATCCATGCTAGAATTGTATTGATAGGAAACTCAGATACATGTGTGGATACATAGACAACACCATGTCCCTAGTAAGCCTCTAGTTGACTGGCTCGTTGATCAATAGATGGTTACGGTTTCCTGACCATGGACATTGGATGTCGTTGATAACGGGATCACATCATTAGGAGAATGATGTGATGGACAAGACCCAATCCTAAGCCTAGCACAAAGATCGTGTAGTTCGTATGCTAAAGCTTTTCTAATGTCAAGTATCATTTCCTTACACCATGAGATTGTGCAACTCCCGGATACCATAGGAATACTTTGGGTGTGCCAAACGTCACAACGTAACTGGGTGGCTATAAAGGTACACTACAGGTATCTCCGAAAGTGTCTGTTGGGTTGGCACGAATCGAGACTGGGATTTGTCACTCTGTGTAAACGGAGAGGTATCTCTGGGCCCACTCGGTAGGACATCATCATAATGTGCACAATGTGACCAAGGAGTTGATCACGGGATGATGTGTTATGGAACAAGTAAAGAGACTTGCCGGTAACGAGATTGAACAAGGTATCGGGATACCGACGATCGAATCTCGGGCAAGTATCGTACCACTAGACAAAGGGAATTGTATACGGGATTGATTGAATCCTCGACATCGTGGTTCATCCGATGAGATCATCATGGAACATGTGGGAGCCAACATGGGTATCCAGATCCCGCTGTTGGTTATTGGCCGGAGAGTTATCTCGGCCATGTCTGCATGACTCCCGAACCCGTAGGGTCTACACACTTAAGGTTCGATGACGCTAGGGTTATAGGGAATAGATATATGTGGTTACCGAATGTTGTTCGGAGTCCCGGATGAGATCCTGGATGTCACGAGGAGTTCCGGAATGGTCCGAAGGTAAAGATTAATATATAGGAAGTATGGTTTTGGCCACCGGAAGTGTTCCGGGCATCACCGGTAGTGTACCGGGACCACCGGAGGGGTCCGGGGGTCCACCAAGTGGGGCCACCAGCCCCGGAGGCCTACATGGGCCAATAGTGGGAAGGGACCAGCCCCTAAGTGGGCTGGGGCGCCTCCCCACCAAGGCCCATGCGCCTAAGGGGAAGAGGGGGCAAACCCTAAGGGCAGATGGGCCTTAAGGCCCATGCCTGGTGCGCCTCCCTCTCCCCCTCCACTTGGCCGCCACCCTAGATGGGATTGGGGCTGGCCGCCGCCCCTAGGGTGGAACCCTAGGTGGGGCGCACCCCTCCCTCTCCCCTATATATACTTGAGGACTTGGGGCTGCCAACAGATGAGTTCCTCTCCTTCTTGGCGCAGCCCTACCCCTCTCCCTCCTCGTCTCTTGCGGTGCTTGGCGAAGCCCTTCTGGAGTACCACGCTCCTCCACCACCACCACGCCGTCGTGTTGCTGCTGGATGGAGTCTTCCCCAACCTCTCCTTCTCCCCTTGCTGGATCAAGGCGTAGGAGACGTCACTGGGCTGTACGTGTGTTGAACACGGAGGTGCCGTCCGTTCGGCACTAGGATCATCGGTGATTTGGATCACGACGAGTACGACTCCATCAACCCCGTTCTCTTGAACGCTTCCGCGTAGCGATCTACAAGGGTATGTAGATGCACTCTCCTTCCCTCGTTGGTATACTTCTCCATAGATTGATCTTGGTGATGCGTAGAAAATTTTGAATTTATGCTACGTTCCCGAGCAGATACTCCCGAACTCCCGCCCCAGTACTAGGTGGCATCGAGGTTATCTCACCAACAACTGCATAAAAGAGGTTTTCGATGTCGGCGAACTCAAGTATTCCAGAACTGCAATGATAAAATTGTGACGACAACACCTCAGATCTCAACTCCCCGTGAAAGTGCAACTATCCCTGGGTGGTTTTGATAATTCCTAACAACAAATAGCTCATTGAGCTAATGCCATTTCAAGATTAATATCTCAGGAAAGCTCAATGTTTGGCATGGCATGGATGAGAAAAGTGGACCCCTCAAAATGCTAAGGACAAAGGATTGGCTCAAGCTCCAAGCTCAAGACTCTACATTTTCTATTTTAGTGATCCAAGATCAGATTGAGTCTATAGGAAAAGCCAATACTATCAAGGAGGGATGAGGTGTTGCTTGATGAGGCTCTTGCTCAAAATGCTTAGTGATATACTCCAAAGCCCTCAACTACTTTCTCACATCCACATATGACCTAAACCAAAAGTCAAACTCGGCCCCATCGATTCTTTCTATCCGGCGCCACTGAGTTCAGATGTCATAGCCACTGCCACAAACCCTAGGCAAATCGGTCTCACCGATAGGGATCTCGGTCTCACCGAGATGGGATTGTAATCTCTCCATTTCCCTTCGTAACATTTCGGGTCCCACCGAGATGAGCGATCGGTCCCACCGATATTGCAATGTAAACTCTCTGTTTCCCTTTTGTAACATTTTGGTCTCACCGAAATGAGCGAATCGGTCCCACCGAGTTTACCTGACCAACTCTCTGGTTAGCTTATTACCAAAATCGGTCTCACCAAGTTTGTGTAATCGGTCTCACCGATATTACGTTATGCCCTAACCCTAACCATATCGGTCCTACCGAGTTGCATGTCGGTCCCACCGAAAACCCTAACGGTCACTAGCTTTGCTTGATCGGTCCGACTGAGTTTATCATTAGGTCCCACCGAGATTGGCAAGTTGTGTGCAATGGTTAGATTTTGTGTGGAGGCTATATATACCCCTCCACCACCTCTTCATTCGTGGAGAGAGCCATCAGAACGAACCTACACTTCCAACTTACTTTTTCTGAGAGAGAACCACCTACCCTTGTGTTGAGGCCAAGATATTCCATTCTTACCATATGAATCTTGATCTCTAGCCATCCCCAAGTTGCTTTCCACTCAAATCTTCTTTCCACCAAATCCATATCCTGAGAGAGAGAGTTGAGTGTTGGGGAGACTATCATTTGAAGCACAAGAGCAAGGAGTTCATCATCAACACACCATTTGTTACTTCTTGGAGAGTGGTGTCTCCTAGATTGGCTAGGTGTCACTTGGGAGCCTCCGACAAGATTGTGGAGTTGAACCAAGGAGTTTGTAAGGGCAAGGAGATTGCCTACTTCGTGAAGATCTACCGCTAGTGAGGCAAGTCCTTCGTGGGCGATGGCCATGGTGGGATAGAAAAGGTTGCTTCTTCGTGGACCCTTCATGGGTGGAGCCCTTCGTGGACTCGTGCAGCCGTTACCCTTCGTGGGTTGAATCTCCATCAACGTGGATGTACGATAGCACCACCTATCGGAACCACGACAAAACATCCGTGTCTCCTATTGCGTTTGAATCTTCCAAACCCCTCCCTTTACATTCTTGCAAGTTGCATGCTTTACTTTCTGCTGCTCATATACTCTTTGCATGCTTGCTTGAATTGTGTTAAGATTGCTTGACTTGTCCAAAGTTGCTAAAATCTGCCAAGAACTAAAATTGGGAAAAGGATAAGTTTTTATTTGGTCAAGTAGTCTAATCACCCCCCCCCCTCTAGACATACTTTCAATCCTACAAGTGGTATCAGAGCTTTGGTCTCCATTTGCTTTGATTTCCATAGCGTTTGGTTGTCATAGCCTTGGTTTCACAACCTAGGAGAGTATGGCATTTAGCGAGGGAAATTACCACCGTAAAGGTCCTTACTTTGATGGTACTAATTTTACTAGTTGGAAGCATAAGATGAAAATGCATATTCTTGGACATAACCCCGCCGTATGGGCTATTGTGTGTATTGGCTTGCAAGGTGAATTCTTCGATGGGAGAGAACCGAACCATGAAGCTACCGTGGAAGAGTTGAAGATGCTGCAATACAATGCTCAAGCTTGTGATATCCTCTTCAACGGATTGTGCCCCGAAGAATTCAACAAAATCAGTCGTCTTGAGAATGCAAAGGAAATTTGGGATACTTTGATTGATATGCACGAAGGTACCGACTCCGTCAAGGAATCCAAATTGGATGTGCTTCAAAGTCAGCTTGACAAGTTCAAAATGAAGGATGGTGAAGGTGTTGCTGAAATGTACTCTAGGCTTGCTCTTATCACAAATGAGATCGCCGGCTTAGGAAGTGAAGAGATGACCGACAAATTCATCATCAAAAAGATCCTAAGAGCTTTGGACGGAAAATATGATACCATATGCACATTGATCCAAATGATGCCCAATTACAAGGATCTCAAGCCAACGGAAGTCATTGGAAGAATTGTTGCTCATGAGATGTCACTCAAGGATAAGGAGGAGCTCCATAACAAGTCAAGTGGTGTTTACAAAGCCTCATATGAAGCTCCCACATCATCAAGTGAGAAACAAACCTTCAATGAAGAATTGAGCCTAATGGTGAAGAAATTCAACAAGTTCTACAAGAGTAGAAGCAAAGAGAGAAGTTCCAAGTCAAGGTCCTACAATGACAAAAGATCTTCTAGTCGAGAGCGAAACTGCTACAATTGTGGAAGACCCAGACACTATTCCAATGAGTGTACGACACCCTACAAGAGAAGAGGAGATTCTCCAAAAAGAAGAAGTAGAAGAGAAGAATCACCATCAAGAGAGAGAAGGAGTAGAGATGATCATTATGAACGAAGAACATCCCGGAGAAGCAAGGGTTCGGAAAGGAAGGACAAGTCATCAAGGAGCTACACCAAATGAAGACATCAAGCTCATGTTGGTGAATGGGTATCTGGCTCCGACTCCGACAATCACTCCGAGAGAAGCTATCACTCCGACTCCGAATATACTCAAGATGAAGGCGTTGCCGATCTAGTACTTGCGTCAACCAACTCCTACGACATATTTGATTCACCAAATAAAGGATTTGGAAGATGCTTCATGGCTAAAGGCCCAAAGCTATCACACCTCGAGTATGTTGATTTCAGTAGTGATGAATATGACTTGTTAGTTGATGATGATGTACTTGTTGACAACTCTAGTGATGAATACTATGATGAAACGTCAATTAATAATGCTAATCAAGATAAAACGAATGACAATGATAAGGAGAAGATTGAGTTTCTAAATAAAGAACTAAACACTCATAAGTTAGCTCATGAAACTATCTTAGGAGATCATCGAGAACTTTTAAGGACTCAAGAGAAATTGCGTTTTGAAAAGCTCAATCTTGAGCAAGAGCATGAGTTCTTAAAGGCAATCAATGATGATCTTCGCAAGAAAAGTTCTTCTTACATTGCCAAGTGCTTACTCTTATCCACTTACATGCCTCAAGTCAAGTCTAGTAACAAGAACAAGAAAGATTCTTCCTCTAGTAGTAACAATAATCATGCTAAATCCAATGTTGTTGCTTCTAGTAGTTCTCTTGATTCCACTAATGATTCTCTTAGCCAAGTTACACTTGAGCAAGAAAATATATTATTGAAGGGAATTATAGAGAAAGGTGTTTACAAGAGCCTTGCCGGGAGTAAGCAATTCGAGTAAATTGTACGGAAGCAAGGAAGACACCGGAAGAACCAAGGTGTTGTTTTTGAACGAAAGTTCAATGCCGATGGAGTTGAGTGGGAAGAAGATCAATACCCCAAGACGAAGTTTTTTCCTCAACAAGAGAAGTATGATCCTACTTCCTTCAAAGGGACACATGCTCAAGATGATCTTCCACCACAAGACCACGAGCAAAAAGGCAAGGATAAGCTTCAAGAGGAAATTGATGCATTTGAAGAAGCACCTAAGGCCTTGGTCAAGTGGGTTCCCAAGACTACATCAAGTTCTACTTCATCAAGTACGACTACAACTCCAAGGATTCCCATCAAGATGATGTGGATCCCGAAGAAGAAGAACTAGAGAGTTCTTGAGGGTGACTCCGCCAACATACTTCACTCTTATCATTTTGGCAAGAACAAGTGCAATCAACTTCCACATATTGCACTAGTTCAAGGAGTCACAAACCCTCTTGTTGGTAAGACAAGGGACAAGGTAACCTAATACTTTCATAGACATCATCTTGTGTGTGCATCACTCTATGTCTATGGATATCCTTGTTTGTTCCTTGTGGGACTAACCCGTGTAGGTATTGAAAGTGCAACTCACTCCAAAGGATTGCTTCAAATGATCTACATCAACATTGAGCATCCACATCTTCAACACCTACATGAAGTCATCATCGATGAAACCCAAGGTTAGTTCATCCCTCTTAGGGGGGATCTCACATCTAGGGGGAGCTTTACTCTAAAAATTGAGCTAAAGCAACTCTAATGGTGTGAACACAACAACGCTTTATGTAAAAGTGGTAACCCCACTTGTGCTTAAACGATGAGTATGACCTACGATCAAATGTTCTCATTTGACTCCTAAGTCAATATACTCATATATAGATGACCTAGTCATCGCAAATTGCTTGATAGATGCTAGAATTGGTTGTGCATGCTTTGCCACATATTTCATTTACCATTTTATTGTGTGAGCATGTTGGTTGCATAATTTACTCATTCGAGGACATCCACTTGTTGTTTTGATTGTTTGGTTCCTTTTTCTTTTTGCCAAGTGGATGGACAAGAATGCCTAAGAACCTTCTCTAGCTATCTATACTTTTCTTGTCTCAAACTCTATTCATGCTACATCACAAAGTTTGATCAAGTCAAATTCGAACCACTCTGTGTGAGGAGCACTCAGAGTCCCCGATTCGTCATAGACTTAAACTTCCAAAACTTCTTTATGTGTTTCAGTCTGACCGATTCATCCATTTTGGTCATACCGAGATCACTAAGTCGATCTAGGTTTTCAATCTCAGTGCAACCGATTTAAACTTTTCGGTCACATCGAGTTGCAGTAACTGCTTGCAGTTATGCATCTCGGTGCCACCGAGTTGTTCCACTCGGTCACACCGACAGGGTCAGGCTATATATATCCCCAGGCTAAAATTTGGAAAATTTTCCGAACCCCTTTGCCTGCGCTCAGCCTGCTCTGCCTCCCTGGGTCTCTGGATCGTCCTCCTCATCGCCAGTTGCCTCCCGCCGCTGGTCTCCGCCGCCGTCAACGGAAATTGTCTCCGTCGTTACTGCCGTAGCAGGTCCACGCCGCACTTAGGGTATGGACTTGATCCTTGTGCTAATCTCACTCCGATTCCTAGCACATTGTTTTGCCATGTATCTTGCCATGATTGAGATCACTCTATCCAGCGAAATCACTCCGTAGTTTAGTTGTGGATTGAAAATTTAGGGTTAGGCTTCCGCTGAAATCATCTCGGACCAACCGAGTTGTTGAAATCGGTTCCACCGATTTGGCTAAGGCCATTGCACATGTGATTCTCGGTCTAACCGAGAATTGCAAATCGGTGTGACTGAGCTCAATTCTTTGTGAAACCCTATCAGTCTCGGTGCCACCGAAATGTGACTCGGTCTGACCGAGTTCACTAGTTTAGGTTCCAAAAGCTGCTTCGGTATCACCGAGTTTTCAAATCGGTAGATCCGAAATGCTTTCTGTGGAAAACTAAAACTAAGTTTTTAACTCATTCTTTTGCAAAAACCTCTGTAATTTGTGATTCTCATCCAATCTACCTCATCTATAATCTATTCACAGGGTCTGCTGTCAGTGTTTGCATCATGTCAGATCAGAGTGACAGCCAGAACAAGTCTGAGGAGCAAGTCAACATGAGTGAGGGAAGTAGTCCCTCTAGAAGCTTTGATGAGGGAAGCAGGAGTACACCCAGCAACTTGCCTAAGGCAGCCACCAGGACCAGAAAGAAGAGAACCTCGGATTCAGAGGATGAGGACTATGTGGCTATTGAGGAAGATGCCACCTCAAAGAAGAAAGTTCTGAAAAAGGAATATGGCACAGTTGCTACCACTAAGCCCGGAATGAAGCAAAAGGTTCCTGCCAAGAGAGTGCCTATGTCAAAGGCCAGAGCATCCACTACTGGAACCTCCGAGCCATCAGAAGAGGCAGTTGGAGAAGGCAAGAAAAGGAAAGAAAGGGTCAAGAAGACCACTGCCAGAGTGCTTGGCAGATCCTCAATTATGAGAGATTCTGAAGAAGAGGAAGAGGATGCAACACCAGCACCCAAAGCTCAAAAGCTTATGGGAGATGCTATAAGGGCAGGGTCTACTCCATCTAAGCCCAAAACTGCTGCTCTAGCTCCAAAGCCAAAACCCAAGAGGAGCACCAGGAACATCCCTGCTGAGGAGAAGAACAAGGCCCCAGTGCCTCAAGCTGCTGAAGAAGAAGATGATTCTGTTGTTCTGAGGAAGTTGAAGCCCAAAATTCCAGATCACAATGATGCTCACCTAGTTGCAGAGAACATGAAAATCAGGAAGGATTCAGGATTGAGGCTATGGAGAGAGTCTGATCCATATGCCACCAGGAGAAGGACTGCTTTGGACTATAGGTTCCATACAAAGGAACAACAGGACTTCTATGAGACTATTTTACTTGACAAGAAGCCCATAGTGTGTGACATGAGATGGGTTGATTGGAAATTCATTGAGGAAAATGAGGATCACTTCCCTGGTGTATATGACAGCTTCAAGGCATGTGGAGTCGATGAGTTTGTGGCTCAGAAGCTCACAAAGTGGAATGATGAGCTTATTATGCAGTTCTACTCCACAACTCATTTCTACCCAGATGGAAGGACTGTCTGGATGTCTGAAGGTACTAGGTACCAGTCAACAGTTGAAGAATGGGCAAAACTGATCAATGTTCCTGAGGAGAATGAAGATGACTTGGATGTCTATGCCAAGAAGAAGGATCACAACACCATGGCACATATGTACAAAGAGATCCCAGATGCTGCTCTTGAGACACACAAGTTTGGAACAGTACATTACCTTCTATCAGGCTTGCCAACAATCAACTGGATCCTCAGGCACACTCTCTTGCCAAAGTCAGGTGATCACAAGATGATCAGAGGGCATGCAATTAACCTGCTCCGCATATTTGATGTGCCTCAAAAGTTCAAAGTCATGAGCTTAATTGTGGAAACCATAAAGAGAATAGCTGCAGATCAGAAGAGAAGTTGTGGGTATGCCCCATAGATCCAGGAGCTAATCAACTCCAAGATGGGCATTGGCACATATCTCTTGGACAAGGAACACATGCCCATCTACCCAGACTTTGAGGACAACACCGTAGTGATGGATGAAAATGAACCATCTTCTGTGCAAGCACAAGCAAAGAGGGAGAAGGCAAAGGTTGAAAAGGCTGCAAAGATGCCAACCACTGATGAGGCATCTCAGTACCTTCTGAAGAGCAAGCAAGATCAGCTTGGCTACTTGATTGCCTCCACTCTGAGGATTGAGAAGGGATTGGCCACCCTGACTCAAAACCAGGAGAGCTTGGAGAGGATCGTGGAACAGAAGTTCTATGATCTAGATGTGAAGGTCACCAAGATCCAGTCAGTTGTTGAGCAACTTCGGGATGAAGTGCGGGAGAAGAAGGGCAAGACTACCACTGATGCTTTTGCTAGAGTGCCCAGAGGACAGAGATCTGCTGCAGTGCCTGTTACAGACACTAGAGCAACTTCATCTGCACCAGCTATAGCTTCAGTGCCACCAGCTCCAGCACCCACTCCACCAGCTCCATCTACATCAACTGATGCCTTCGTCCTCGGAGTTTTATCTACACCACCACCTAAAGACCAAGCCTGAGAGTCGATCTAGCACTATGCATTTTTTATGAACTTTTTGGTAACTTGTTGCTAAAGGGGGAGAAAATGTATAGATCATAGGCTTTGAGAGGGAGTGTTGCTTTTTATTCTCTCTTTTTGTTTGGTGGTTGAACTTTGTTTATTTGCTTGTTTGAGATACTTTATGCATGTGTGTGATACTTGGATGATCATGTGTTTGATCATATGCTACCTTAATGATTGTTGGATGACATTATCCTTTTGTATTCCCATATGATCATTCACTTTGCTTGGTGATGAGTGCATGTATTTAATTATTATCATTTTGAGCGCCCCATCAAGATGTATGTGACATGGAAGAGTAACCCATGATCCTAACTCATTATGCATTTGCAGTCCAAAGCAAATCTTAAACTATGCACAAATTTAGGAGGAGCTCTTTCTTTTCACATACTTCTCAAAGCGACAATGTTTTTCATTCTTATTATCATTTGTCGAAGCTTTGATCTATATGTTGTCATCAATTACCAAAAGGGAGAGATTGAAAGTGCAACTATCCCTAGGTGGTTTTGGTAATTCCTAACAACATATAGCTCATTGAGGTAATGCCATTTCAAGATTAATATCTCACGAAAGCTCAATGTTTGGCATGGCATGGATGAGAAAAGTGGACCCCTCAAAATGCTAAGAACAAAGGATTGGCTCAAGCTCCAAGCTCAAGACTCTACATTTTCTATTTTAGTGATCCAAGATCGCATTGAGTCTATAGGAAAAGCCAATACTATCAAGGAGGGATGAGGTGTTGCTTGATGAGGCTCTTGCTCAAAATGCTTAGTGATATGATCCAAAGCCCTTAACTACTTTCTCACATCCACATATGACCTAAACCAAAAGTCAAACTCGACCCCACCGATTCTTTCTATCTGGCGCCACCGAGTTCAGATGTCATAGCCACTGCCACAAACCCTAGGCAAATCGGTCTCACCGATAGGGATCTCGGTCTCACCGAGATGGGATTGTAATCTCTCCATTTCCCTTCGTAACATTTCGGTCCCACCGAGATGAGCGATCGGTCCCACCGAGATGAGCGATCGGTCCCACCGAGATTGCAATGTAAACTCTCTGTTTCCCTTTTGTAACATTTCGTCTCACCGAAATGAGTGAATCGGTCCCACCGAGTTTACCTGACCAACCACCAAAATCGGTCTCACCGAGTTTGTGTAATCGGTCTCACCGAGATTACGTTATGACCTGACCCTAACCATATCGGTCCTACCAAGTTGCATGTCGGTCCCACCGAAAACCCTAACGGTCACTAGCTTTGCTGAATTGGTCCAACTGAGTTTATCAATTTGGTCCCACTAAGATTGGCAAGTTGTGTGTAACTGTTAGATTTTGTGTGGAGGCTATATATACCCCTCCACTACCTCTTCATTCGTGGAGAGAGCCATCAGAATGAATCTACAGTTCCAACTTACCTCTTTCTGAGAGAGAACCACCTACCCTTGTGTTGAGGCCAAGATATTCCATTCTTACCATATGAATCTTGATCTCTAGCCGCCCCCAAGATGCTTTCCACTCAAATCTTCTTTCCACCAAATCCATATCCTGTGAGAGAGAGTTGAGTGTTGGGGAGACTATCATTTGAAGCACAAGAGCAAGGAGTTCATCATCAACACACCATTTGTTACTTCTTGGAGAGTGGTGTCTCCTAGATTGGCTAGGTGTCACTTGGGAGCCTCCGACAAGATTGTGGAGTTGAACCAAGGAGTTTGTAAGGGCAAGGAGATTGCCTACTTCGTGAAGATCTACCGCTAGTGAGGCAAGTCCTTCGTGGGCGATGGCCATGGTGGGATAGAAAAGGTTGCTTCTTCGTGGACCCTTCATGGGTGGAGCCCTTCGTGGACTCGTGCAGCCGTTACCCTTCGTGGGTTGAATCTCCATCAACGTGGATGTACGATAGCACCACCTATCGGAACCACGACAAAACATCCGTGTCTCCTATTGCGTTTGAATCTTCCAAACCCCTCCCTTTACATTCTTGCAAGTTGCATGCTTTACTTTCTGCTGCTCATATACTCTTTGCATGCTTGCTTGAATTGTGTTAAGATTGCTTGACTTGTCCAAAGTTGCTAAAATCTGCCAAGAACTAAAATTGGGAAAAGGATAAGTTTTTATTTGGTCAAGTAGTCTAATCACCCCCCCCCTCTAGACATACTTTCGATCCTACACCCCAGGACACTGCCACAACCCCTAAATGTCAGGAGGCACCAAGAACAATGTTCTCGTCACAAGACTATCAGAACGATCCCAAGATACCCGCGTGATCCTAAAAAAAATTCGTGAAATTTGAGGAGAGAAGAGTCAAAACTTCTACGTCAGGAGGCCTCACCAGAGCGATGAAGGGACTGAGGAATAAAAAGAATCCTACTCTCCGATATATATAATCCTAAGACTCAAAACATTTTGTTCTAGACTCAACAACGTCAGCGATTCAATTAAGCAGGGGGCTCCTAAGTCGGGGATGGCTCTAATTACCAACTTGAAACACCCACAATGCGGCTATATCTCCCACGTGTCGGGCATGACTTAGAGGCACAGCCGCATGGTAGGCTTGTCTCAAGAGGGGTAATCTTCACACATCCCATGTACTGAATAAGAAAGGGATAAAGAGTTGGCTTACAATCGCCACTTCACACAAATACAAGTTGAACATACATCATCCAAAATACAATCAACATCCGACTACAGAACCAAAATAAAAGAAGACAACCCCAAATGCTAGATCCCCGATCGTCCCAACTGGGCTCCACTACTGATCAACCGAAAAGATAAATAACAACGATCAAGATCTTCATCAAGCTCCCACTTGAGCTCGGTTGCGTCACCTCACTGGTATCATCGACACCTGCAACTGTTTGGAAGTATCCGTGAGTCACGAGGACTCAGCAATCTCACACCCGCGAGATCAAGACTATTTAAGCTTATGGGTGGGATAAGGTAATGAGGTGGAGCTGCAGCAAGCACTAATCATATATGGTGGCTAACATACGCAAATAAGAGCGAGAAGAGAAGCAACACAACGATCGAGAAGCTAGAAGTGATCAAGAAGTGATCCTAAAGCTACTTACGTTCAAGCATAACACAAGGCCGTGTTCACTTCCCGGACTCCGCCGAAAAGAGACCATCACGGCTACGCACGCGATTGATTCATTTTAATTAAGTTAAGTGTCAAGTTCTCTACAACCGGATATTAACAAATTCCCATCTGCCACATAACCGCGGGCACGGCTTTTGAAAGTTTATACCCTGCAGGGGTGTCCCAACTTAGCCCATCACAAGCTCTCACGGTCAATGAAGGATATTCCTTCTCCCGAGAAGACCCGATCAGTCTCGGAATCCTGGTTACAAGACATTTCGACAATGGTAAAATAAGACTAGCAAAGCCGCCCGATGTGCCGACAAATCTCGATAGGAGTCGCACGTATCTCGTTCTCAGGGCACACCGGATAGGTCAAGCTACGAGTAAAACCAACCCTCAAGTTGCCCCGAGGTGGCCCCGCAGGCTGCCCGTTTCGGACCAACACTCAGAGGAGCACTGGCCCGGGGGGGTTAAAATAAAGATGACCCTCGTGCTCCGGAAACCCAAGGGAAAAAGGCTTAGGTTGTTAGGCAAGTGAAAAACCAAGGTTGGGCCTTGCTGGAGGAGTTTTATTCAAAGCGAACTGTCAAGGGGTTCCCATAACACGCAACCACGTAAGGAACGCAAAATCAAGGAACATAACACTGGTATGACGGAAACTAGGGCGGCAAGAGTGGAACAAAACACCAGGCATAAGGCCGAGCCTTCCACCCTTTACCAAGTATATAGATGCATTAAAGTAAATAAGGTATAATAATGATATCCCAACAAAATCCATGTTCCAACATGGAACAAACTTCAACTTCACCTGCAACTAGCAACGCTATAAAAGGGGCTGAGCAAAAGCGGTAACATAGCCAAACAACGGTTTGCTAGGGAAGGTGGGTTAGAGGCTTGACATGGCAATATGGGAGGCATGATATAGCAAGTGGTAGGTAGCGTGACATAGCAATAGAGCGAGCAACTAGCAAGCAAAGATAGAAGTGATTTCGAGGGTATGATCATCTTGCCTGAGATCCCGCAAGGAAGAAGAACGAGTCCATGAAGAAGACAAACGGTCGTAGTCGAACGAATCCTCACAACTCCGGAACGAAACCGAAGCTAACAAGAGAAGCAACCCGGAAAGAAGCAAGCAACATAGTAAACAACCTTCACATAAACATGGCATGATGCACAACCAAGTATGATGCATGTCCGACTTAATGAAGCATGTCATGGCAAAGTGCAACAAACAATACTACAAATTAAGTGGAACTCAATACGCAACGAGTTGCATATTGACGAAACACCACATGACTTATTTAGTTCTCTCTCGGTTATGTACTCAACAAAATTAAATGTTGTTAAACAAGGAAAGAGGTGAAACATAATTAAATTTAACGGTTAAGGTAAGTTTAAATGAGGCCGGAAATAAAAAACAACAATTCCGGTAAATCCCCATATGCATTTAACAATTTGGTGCAACAACAATTTTAGACATTTTAAATGTTATTATCATGATGTGAATTACATGTGCAATTTTTATGCAAATGTTGACATAATAAGATACGAGGCATTTGTCACCGTGGTGGAAAGAAAGGGGCCACGGCGACGAATACGAAAATGATGCCATGACAACATATCGGTTCCGGTAACGTGATTGAGATGTCGGTGCAAAGGAAAATGTGACGGGAGCGTGTCATGATGAACGGTGGGGTGCTCCCGGTAACCGGGTTTCCCACGAGTCGACGGCATGGCAAACGAGGAGGAATGTGCAATGACAGCTCGGACACTGTGCAAACACGAACATCTCATACCACAAAAGTATTCGTTCTCGGACGGTCGTCTCGGGGTTATACCTTCGAAGCGTGCATTTTCGAAACGGGTCGAGTTCGATGCGGTGTAGGGGAAGTAGGCATTCTCGGGACGATCGTAGTGGAAGTAGTGGTACTATCGGTCATCAGTGATCATCGGGACGGTAGTGGAAGTAGAGGTACACGATGTCTTGTCGAAAAATCACGGCGGCGGTAGTTGTACCCATGTTGTCGTTGAACTTGATGGAACCAAAGTCCTCGAGGCTAGTCGTGGGAAGTAGTCGTACTCGCAAACTTGTCAAATCCACGGCGATGGTAGTTGTACACGGCGCTTGTGACCCGCGGTTCTTCGGGCAACGGTAGTCGTACATGTCCGTAAATGTTCGGGGTCATCACCTTTCGTAGCCAATGTAGTTGAACTTGATGAAACCCTCGGCGACAGTAGTATTGGATGTCATCGGTATCGTGTTACTTGGTGATATCCATGCGTAGAGGTACTTTGCAGTTTCGACGACGGTCATACACGTTTTCGTAGATGAACTTGACTGGTCCGAGAGCTCCGGCCATCGTGGTACTTGGCACAACACCGTGTAGTCGTTCATTTTGAAGAGGAACTTGGCCATCCGAAGGTGTACTTGGCGAACAACGGTCGTCGTGGTACTTGAATAATCCATGGAGGCAGTCTTTGTTCTGGGTCCGATGGTCTTAGCAACGTCAAAACGGGCAGCGGCATACCACGGCCAAGGTGGCGCAACAAGGCACCGATGAAGGGGAGAACGGGCGCCAGGCGATGGAGTTGCTCCCGACTCGGTGGGTGCTCGAGGACACGGGCGCTCGGGGCAGCGGTGTGCAGGACGCGGGTGGAGGGTTTGAAGGCGACAGGTAGCAAGGTGGTGAAGGTGCGGCAGCAGCGGAGGATCTGCAAGGCGGGAGAACGCGGAGGATGGAGCAGGTCCGGCAAGGTGGAGGCGCAAGGCGGCGGAGCACACGGGGTGGCGACCATGGACGGGCGGGGGCACACGGGGCAAGAAGAGCTCCGACCATGGCTGTTCTCACCAGGGAAGAGGCGGGAGAGCACGGCGGCATGCGGGGGAGGCAGCGCCTCGGCGCGCAGCAAGGATGCAGCGGCGCAACACTGGAGCATGGTAGGAGGAGCGGAGCAGTCGCGAGCTCGGGGCAAGGTGCAGCGCCATAGCAGGGGTTTGAGGGAGATCGAGGAGAGGGACTCCTCTGGCGGCGCTGGACAGAAGGGAACGAGGGAAAGGGAGAGGAGATGGGATCGAACGTGGGGCTCCTGGCGGCAGGGTGGAGACGAGGGAGAGGGAGAGATGGGATCGGGCATGCCCCTTGGGCCGGCTAGGTTTAGGTGCGGCTGGGCATAAATGGCCTGCTGGGCTCCCTTCTCTCCCTTTCTTATTTTCTATAAACAGAAAATAACAAAGAAGAAAAGGAGAAGAAAGGAGGTGTTGGGGAAGAAGTAGGACACGCGGATAATTTTTCGGACCCACAAAACTGAGCTTGATCCAAGAAGATAGAAGTTGGCATGAATGCAAGTTTTAAATTCAAACTCATTTGAATATCATTCAAATGGTTT
This sequence comes from Triticum urartu, assembly GCF_056163025.1. Lineage (NCBI taxonomy): Eukaryota > Viridiplantae > Streptophyta > Magnoliopsida > Poales > Poaceae > Triticum > Triticum urartu. Next base: position 237,047,071 of record NC_141874.1, on the reverse strand, counting down.
GAATTGGGGCTAGGTTTTAGAAGTGCTCAAAAATGTTGAGATTAAGGAAAGAGCCTCGATAGATGGGAAAATAATTAGGCAAAGTTAGAGAGTCAAAACTTGAAGAAGGAAAGGAAGGGATTTAACATGCATGTGTGTTGCGGTAAATTCCAAATTAATGGAATATATTTTTATAGCTCCCTAATAATATTGGGAGGATATATGTTATAAAGAGAAATCACCATATGAGTTCCCTCAATTTAAATAGATCAAAGATCTATGCATTTTATTTGGTTGACTTTAAAAAAATGAAATGGCATGTGTCACATCCCTAGTTCTAGTATGACCTAGGCTAGCCTTCATGTTTGCATCATGTTTAAATTCCATTTAAAATTGAAATGGGGATTTGTGAAACCCTCAGAATCATTCCGGAAATGACCCAAATAAAAAAATTGCTCTAAAAGGGTCCAGGAAAATGCTCATGTTGCTCTGAAAATCTTGGACAGAGATAAAATTCAAACCAACATTTTCAGCAGCTCATAAGTATTTATTTTGGACTTTTGGAATTAATTCAATAATTATTTGCATTGGATTTATATTTGATATATTTCAAATATGATCCAATAACTCTAAAAGTTTGCAAGTGGCCTTGAATACTTTTAAACAGGCCATATAATAAATTTCAGAAGTTTATGAAATGATTTGGTATAAAAATCAAATCAAAACAAATTACAGAAATAGAAAAGAATAACAAAAAGGGAAAAACCTCACCTGGCTTACCTGGCCCAGGAGAGAAGTCGGCCCATCCGGCTGGCCAGCCCGGCCCATCCCCACCTCCCCTGTCGTCTTCCTCCCCTTGCCAGGAGGATGAAGGGCGCGTGGTCGCCGCGCGCGAGCACACGCCGGCCACCTCCTGCTTCCCTGCTCGCCGCTGGAGGCACCCGATGACGCCACACCCCCCCCCCCGGACCCTCTCACTCTCCCCAGTCTTCTCCTCCTCCGCTCTCTTCCCCGCTACTGCCCGAGCGCGTTCGTCGCCGCCGTTCGCCGTTGACGTAGCCACCGCCTCCCCCTCGCCCTCTCCCCGTGCTCAGAACCTCCGCCACGTCGTCGGCTACCTCCTCGTCGAGCCGCGCACCTCCGGATGGCCTGCATCGCCGCCATCGCCATCGTCTTCCTCCTCGGGCTCTGCCGTCCACCGACGTCAATACGTCGCTGTTGGACCTCCCCCGAGCTCTCTGACGCCTCCACCGGATCCGCGGTGAGCCCCGCCACCGTTTCCCCCTCTCCGTTTAGTCGCTCGCGCGCCGTAGCATCGTTCCCCGCCATGGCCGTAGCGCTTCGCCGCCGTCCATGTCGCCGTCGTCGTCTTGGCCCGCCTCCGCCCAAACCGAGCACCCCATCGTGCTCCTGGTGCCATGGGGGTGCCGCAGAGCCCCTCAGGTGGCCTCCCCGTGCCCCGCAGCCCGCTCCCGCCCGTAGCCGTGCTCCGGCCCCGCGGATGACCTCGCCGCGGTCGTCTCCGGCCACCCCACGGCCTCCCGCGTGTCCCACTGGATGCGCGCGAGCCTGGGCATCGCGTAGGTGGCCTCCGCCGCCCAAATGGTCACCGGAGGACCAAATCCGAGGCCCTCCGCCGCGTTCTGCCTCGCCGGCGGCTAAACGCCGGCGGGTTGACCGTGTCTGACCCCCCAGTTGACCAGTTTAACCCCTATGGGTCATTGACATGTGGGGCCCGGCCCTGTTAATTTTTATTTAGGATTAGTTTAACAACTAATTAAACCCTGATTAACTAATTGGGTCACTGACGCGTGGGCCCAAACCCATTAACTAAATCAGTTTAGGTTTAATTTAATTTAGGATTAGCCACAGACACTGACGTGTGGACCCCACACATCAGGTTTGACCTGGTCAGCCGCCTTTGACCTGCTGACGCAATGCTGCTGTCATGTTGACGCAATATATCTTTTCTGGTTTTAAATTAAATCAGGAAATTCCAGAAAATGCTTTAAACTTCAAAAATTCATATAAATTCAACCGTAGCTCAGATTGAAATAATTTATATATGAAAAATTATCAGAAAAATTCAATCTATCCATCTGTACCATTTTCATGCATGTCAAACCAACTTATACCTACTGTATAAGTGAAACACTAAAATGGCTTATATAAAGAGCTTATTTGGAGATGCATTTGAATCTTTGGTTCAAATGGATTTCATCCAAATAAAAGCTAGTTGCATTAGCTCAATCAGCACCACATATTCATGCCATGATCATGCATCATATTGTTGCATATGGTTGTGTATTGATTATCGACACCATTCCTTCTCGATAGGTCCTGCTCCGGAGACCGATCCAGAGTACCTGTCAGAGGAGCAGTGCCCCCCTGTTGATCTACCAGGCAAGCAAACCCCCTTGTTCATTTCGATACAATCCTACTCTCTCGCTCCTGCTCTCATTTATTGCATTAGGACAACAACGATTCAACTGCTACTTTATGCTGCGGTAGTTGAACCCTCTCCTTTGCATGACCTGTCATTGCCACAGTAAATAGTTAAAACCCACTAGCATGTGTAGGAGTTGATTGAGCCATGTTGTGTTCGTACCATGCATTGCCTGCTATTGCTTAGAGTGTGTCAGGTCTGATTCATTGGGAATGAATTGGAGTGCAATGCTATGTTCTGATGCTGAGAGTTAAGTGTGTGAACACGATTTGGTAAAGGTAGCGGTGAGAGGCCATGTAGGAGTACATGGTGGGTTGTCTCACTGGAACCGTCCTTAAGCACTGAGTTCCATGTATGTTGTCCAATGACCAGCTACTACACACATTGGAATGCTTAAGTGCCCCTCTCGACTTATTAGCCAACTTGATCTCTGTCCAGGAGTTGCAAATAGTTACTGGTGTTTGTAGGTAGTGTTAGTAGTCTACCAAGTGGCACCCGGCCAGGTGGGCTTGGGACAGACTAGGCACAAGTGGCACGGTGTACCAAGCGTAGATCCATCCGGCGAGGTGGGCTTGGGAACCCTGCACACATCATTTGGGGCCGTGAGCGACACCCTGACCGGATCTCCTTGCGGATGGAACCCGAATAGGCGATAAACCTGGACTAGAGTCTTGTGTGGTTAGTCAGGTCGTGGCCGACACCCTCGCCAGGCTTCCGCTTGAAGGTTGCCGAGATACATGACGTGTATATGGTGATAAGTGGTGAGAGCGTGTGTGAAGAAGTACACCCCTGCAGGGTTATCATGATCTATTCTAATAGTCGTGTCCTTGGTTATGGACTTCTTGGATGCTTACGTGGTACATAGACAACTTAAAGTGGATACTCTAAAATGCTCAAGACAAGTGTGAGTGCTATGGATGGCCTCCCGTAGGGAGACGGGAATGAATCCATTGTAGATTATTGATGTGGTGATTAGTGGACTCGTGTGCGCCACCTCAAAAGAGTTACCAGCAGTCGTAGTACAGGTTAGCCACTAAGTCAAAGCTGGCTTGCTGCAACTGAACCCCACATTGCCTCCTTGATACTAATGCATGTATGATAGGACCTGATGTAAGTCTTGCTGAGTACCTTTGTACTCACGTTGCTTTATTTACGTTTTTGCAGCGGAGACTTCGGTCTTACTAGTTTACTTGGACTTCGACGAGTAGCTTGCACCTCAGCTACGATCTTGTGCCCTTGGGAGGGACTTGTAGATAGTCAGGCCTCTTAGCCTTTTTCTTTTGTAGTTGTCTGTACTCAGACACGTAATGCTTCCGTTGCTTGTATGCTCTGAATGATGGGTCATGTGACCCCTGTTTGTATTTAATGCTATGTGGCTCTTCTGGGCCTTTATCTATATGAGTTTGCGTTATGTTGTGATGCCATGTTGTACAGCACATACTTGCATGTTATGCGTACGTGTGACGTGTATTGCTATGTGTGGGATCCGACAATCTAGTTGTTTATCCTTGGCAGCCTCTCTTATGGGGAAATGTAGTCTAGTACTTCTTTGAGCCATAGTAGTGCGCTACAGCCCGGTTCACCGGAGTCCTGCTAGCCCAGCACTACTGCTCAGGAAACTTGACTGGCCGGCACGTGTTTCACTTCGTTCCTGTGTCTGTCCCTTCAGGGAAATGTCACGCGGTGACATCCAGAGTCCTGCCTAGCCTGCTACAGCCCGGGTTCCCGGAGTCCTGTTAGCCCAGTGCTACAGCCCGGTTTCACACGCTGCTGACCGACATGCTCGATGTGAATCATGTATGCATGTCCCCATAGGTTAGTGCCGCTCTGGGTTCACGACTAGCCATGTTGGCCCGGGTTCTTTGTCATATGGATGCTAGCGACACTATCATATACGTGAGCCAAAAGGCGCAAACGGTCCCGGGCCATGGTAAGGCGACACCCGTGGGAATACCGTGCGTGAGGCCGCAAAGTGATATGAGGTGTTACAGGCTAGATCAGTGTGACTTAGAATCAGGGTCCCGACAGCATGATGACATGATGCAATGCTCAAGATGCAAAGATGAATGCAATAGACAAAATAAATCACCCGACGAAACTCGGAAAACATGGAAGGCATCTGAAGCTCCGGTCTTGGGGCGTTACAAAGGCGAAGATGCCTTGATAACACTTGGCAAAGATGCCAAAGTGGTGGTAGTAGTCGTAGCTCCGTGTTGGTGGTGCTCATCTCGCGGTCTTCTCTTGTACTCATGAAGGTTTTCTTGACGATGCCGCGTGGTACTTGCATCTTGTTGCCGTAACAAAGACTTGCGACTTGAGCGTCTCCGCCATGAGGATGACGAAGAGGAAGAAGACTTGTAGTTGGCCCATGCGTGTCGGATGTCATCCAATTGTGCATCCAACTTGGTGTCGATGTAGTCCCTTGTCCATGCTTCACGTTGGTGAATGTCGATGGTGAGTCGCTCAATGCCTCGCATTGCTCGTTGTAGTCCGAGGATGGGCGTTTTGGTGATGTAGTTGTTCGCACCGTCATTGTCGTGGAAGACCAGAGATGAAATGCCTTGCCTGTCCATCACAAGACTCGAGCAAATGTGAGTGGAAGAAAGGAAAGAACTAGACCAATGTACCTTATCCAATGTTGAAGATGGATCAATGATCACTCAATAATGTAACAAGGAAATAGCACAATTGGTACCGGATCTTGTCAATTTTCACACCTACACAAGTAAGGCTTATGGTGGAGCTCGGTGAGGATAGTGGCACAAAAATTTGATGCAAAAATGTTAGCAAGAGTCAATAATGTTGGAAAAGATTCACAAATTTGCAAGTGAAACAAGTAGACCAATAGCAATATGTGGCACACGGAAACACACACACACACACGGATAGATAAATGGGGTCGTGCAACCAAGGAATGAGCACAAAATGTGGAATCCACGAAAAACGCTTGTGTTTCACAACTCAAGAGAGACGCTAGCACGATTGCTCAATAGGCGGATATGACACTTGTGCACAACATATAAGAAGCAAAATGTATGAGCTTTCTATCCCAAGTATGCTATGTGTATGATGTTCCGGTGTTTCGCATACGATGATCCAAGATGATCAATATGGTAGTATGGTATGCAATGTGACGATGCTATGGCTCTTGCTTACAAGCTTCTTTGCACTATTTTTTCTTAAAAGATTATTCTCTTTTTTTGATATGGCCACTATGTGAAATGCACAAACCAAGATAGCGATTTTGTATATGCGGGAACAATCTTGTGACACAAGAGATGATATGATACCAATATGATATGATATGGTATGTAAGCAATGGAAGGTACGGATCACTAATGTGCACAAGTAACGTTGCCGACAATACTCAAATGGCTAGTCTCGATAGGCAGGTGACGCAAAATGGGCTAAGGGGTTAACAATGTAATGGCAAGAATGTACAATGATGGGATACCACGATACCAAGATGATATAGAGGTTACCGTTCTTGCTTACGATTAGGGTGTCAAAATGGTGAAGAGGTCAATGTCGATGACGACCTCGAGGTGATGATGAGTGGTGGTGTTCTTGATGTAGATACCAAGATGATGTAGACTCGTCCCTAAGTAGCCGAAACACCTTAGGAAACGGTAAAAACCGCAAACTCAAAATCTCATACGGAAAAGGTCAAATGGTGGAAGCGGAGATGGCAATGCGGAAATGGTGGTGGTGGTTGATGAAGAAGCAACCGTCCCTAAGTAGCCGAAACACCTTAGGAGACTCAATTCACCACTCAAACAACCACAAAAGCTATATGGAGCAAAAAGGTTAGGTTGCGGAAGGCTATGGTGGTTTTGTGGATGATATGGTGGAGGGCCTAGGCAAGATGCCAAAATGGAAAAAATTTGATGGAGTCAAATGGTGGTAAAACCAAGATGAGCAGCTCGGGCACGTCTCTAGCTTTTCAACGAGCCAAAGAACACCCAAATCGGAGTTCGGGAGTGGAAGTTATGGGTGAAAACGTAAAGTGGACGCGGCTGATTTTGGGACGGCCGTGCGCACAAGGTCCAAGGCCCGTGGACACGGGGTCCTGTGCGCATGGTACACGTACCGAGGGCACAGGGTCACCCGGGACACACGTGTTTGGCAGAGTTCTTCATGATCTGGGCTCCAAATGGATGGATTTTGTTGCTGGGGTTTAGCTGGGGGTATGGGGGTGGTATGGGAGGGTGGGGTGGGCAAAAACCAAGTGGCCGAAGCGCACTGGAAGGGCCGTGCACACGGGGTTTGTCTGGCCCGGGTGCACGGGGTCCCGATGGCCCGTGTGCGTGGGGTGTTCTATGAGCGGACGAACTGCTCCGAATCAGTGGGTAATCTCAAATCTGAGGTCAAAATCGAAGGATGGAAGGTAGGGGAAGGTGGAGGAATGCTAGATCCACTTGGAACCAAGCAAATCCATAGATCAAATCCAACAAAAACTCCTCAAACCAACAAATCACAAAAAATAGGGCTATTTTTGGTGGGGAATTTTCGAAGTTGGGACAAAACCAACAAAACTAGGCTAGAAAACAAAGAGGGGGGCTCCAATTTCGTGATCAACGTGGCTCTAGATACCAAGATGTTGTAGGGTGGAACCGTAAGTGGAGTTCTTTCACGAATTGGAGGGGAATCCCCAAGAACAAGATGAACACAAGAGAGAGTAAACACTCAAATTGACTAGATCCAATCACACATATGCTAGATCCAAGAACACACAAGAGTTCACAATGATCCAAGAACAACAAAGGAAAGATACATGGTACTAGTTTGTCCCAATCCTATGAGGAGAGAGGTCTTGATGATCCTATGATGGGGATCCTTCCCTAGATGGGGTCTTGATATCCACAAGTGGATCTTCTCCCTTAGGAGGACATGATCTCCTAGAGGAGTGGGTACAAGGAGAAAAGCTCACATAATCATCTCATATACTTTGCTATCCCTAACAAATGGTCTAGGTACGGAATATATAGGTAGGTGGATGGAGAGGACGAAGAGGAGGCCCAACAGCAGCTCACAGTCGTCCATCCTGATGGGCCCGTGCGCACGGGGTAAGTTGGGACCGTGCGCACGGGGGTCCCATGGGCACGGTACAAGCCCGTGCGCACGGGGTGCTTGATGACCCACAAGTATAGGGGATCTATCGTAGTCCTTTTGATAAGTAAGAGTGTCGAACCCAACGAGGAGCGGAAGGAAATGATAAGTGGTTTTCAGCAAGGTATTCTCTGCAAGCACTGAAATTATAGGTAACATGTAGTTTTGTGATAAGATAATTTGTAACGAGTAACAAGTAACAAAAGTAAATAAAGTGCAGCAAGGTGGCCCAATCCTTTTTCTAGCAAAGGACAAGCCTGGACAAATTCTTATATAGAGAAAAGCGCTCCTGAGGACACATGGGAATTATCGTCAAGCTAGGTTTCATCACGATCATATGATTCGCGTTTGGTACTTTGATAATCTGATATGTGGGTGGACCGGTGCTTGGGTGCTGCCCTTACTTGGACAAGCATCCCACTTATGATTAACCTCTATTGCAAGCATCTGCAACTACAACAAAAGTATTAAGGTAAACCTTACCATAGCATGAAACCTATGGATCCAAATTAACCCCTTACGAAGCAACGCATAAACTAGGGTTTAAGCTTCTGTCACTCTAGCAACACATCATCTACTTATTACTTCACAATGCCTTCCTCTAGGCCCAAATAATGGTGAAGTGTCATGTAGTCGACGTTCACATAACACCACTAGAGGAGAGACAACATACATCTTATCAAAATATCGAACGAATACAAAATTCACATGACTACTAATAGCAATACTTCTCCCATGTCCTCAGGAACAAACGTAACTACTCACAATGCATATTCATGTTCATAATCAGAGGGGTATTAAATATGCATATAGGATCTGAACATATGATCTTCCACCAAATAAACCAACTAGCATCAACTACAAGGAGTAATCAACACTACTAGCAACCCACAGGTACCAATCCCAGACTTAGAGACAAGAATTGGATACAAGAGATGAACTAGGGTTTGAGAGGAGATGGTGCTGGTGAAGATGTTGATGGAGATTGACCCCCTCCCGATGAGAGGATCGTTGGTGATGATGATGGAGATGATTTCCCCTCCCAGGGGGGAGTTTCCCCGGCAGAACAGCTCCGCCAGAGCCCTAGATTGGTTCCGCCAAGGTTCCGCCTCGTGGCGGCGGAGTCTCATCCCGAAAGCTTGCTTATGATTTTTTTCCTCAACGAAAGACTCCATATAGCAGAAGATGGACATCGAAGGGCCACCAGGGGGCCCATGAGGCAAGGGGGCGCGCCCAAGGGGTAGGGCGCGCCCCCCACCCTCGTGGCCAGGGTGTGTCCCCCCTCTGGAACTTCTTGCGCTCAGTATTTTTTATATATTCTAAAAATGACTTTCGTGAAGTTTCAGGACTTTTGGAGCTGTGCAGAATAGGTCTCTAATATTTGCTCCTTTTCAAGCCTAGAATCCCAGCTGCCGGCATTCTCCCTCTTTATGTAAACCTTGTAAAATAAGAGAGAATAGGCATAAGTATTGTGACATAATGTGTAATAACTGCCCATAATGCAATAAATATCGATATAAAAGCATGATGGAAAATGGACGTATCAACTCCCCCAAGCTTAGACCTCGCTTGTCCTCAAGCGAAAGCCGAAATCGAAAAATATGTCCACATGTTTAGAGATAGAGGTGTCGATAAAAATAAAATACGGACATGAGGGCATCATGATCATTCTTAAAACAGCAACTTATATAATTCTTGTCATATGATCTCTTATGCTAGAGTAACAATTCAATCACAATTTCAAGTATGAATCATAAACTTCATTGAAAACTAACAAACTATAATCTCAGTCATTGTAGCAATTGCAATTTATCATAACATAGGAAAGAGTCAATATAAGAGCTCTTCAGCGAGTCCACATACTCAACTATCATATAGTCTTCCACAATTGCTAACACTCACGCAATACTTATGGGTGTGGAGTTTTAATCGGACATAGAGAAAGATAGGGGCTTATAGTTTTGCCTCCCAACGTTTTACCTCAGGGGTAATGTCAACAATAATAGTGCATGAAAACTCACATCCAATTAGCCATATATACCAGGATCTTTCCAACATGTTGTGCTTGCCAAAAGATAAAATGTAAAAAGGAAGGGTGAAGATCACCATGACTCTCATGCAAGGTAGGAGATAAAATTAAAAGATAGGCCCTTCGCAGAGGGAAGCAGAGGTTGTCATGCGCTTTTATAGTTGGATGCACAATATCTTAATGCGAAAGAACGTCACTTTATATTGCCACTTGTGATATGGACCTTTATTATGCAGTCCATCGCTTTTATTTCTTCCATATCACACGATCGTATAAAGCTTATTTTCTCCCACACTAATAAGTCATACATATTTAGAGGGCAATTTTTATTGCTTGCACAGATGACAACTTACTTGAGGGATCTTACTCAATCCATAGGTAGGTATGGTGGACTCTCATGGCAAAACTAGTTTAAGGGTGTTTGGAAGCACAAGTAGTATCTCTACTTGGTGCAAAGAATTTGGCTAGCATGAGGGGGAAAGGCAAGCTTAATCATGTTGGATGATCCATGACAATAAAATTTATCTTAGATGTAAGAAAACATAACCCATTACGTTGTCTTCCTTGTCCAACGTCAACTCTTTAGCATGTCATATTTTAATGAGTGCTCACAATCATAAAAGATGTCCAAGATAGTGTATTTATATGTGAAGACCTCTCCTTCTTTATTACTTCCTATTAATTGCAACGATGACCAAAACTATGTTTGTCAACTCTCAACTTTTATTCATCATACTCTTTCTATGTGCGCTCATTACTCTCCATAAGATCCATATGATCTCTTTGTTTCTTTTTATTCTTTCTCATTTCTTTTATTCACTCAAGATCATGGAAAAATAATCAAGCCCTTGACTCAACACTAATCTTTATTATATATAGCTCACGGACTCAATTACATAGAAGGATCATAAAGCAAAACTCACAACTAGATCATACTAAAACTTTATGCTACTAGATCAAGATATTACCGAAAGGATCGAACTAAGAAAAATGGTAAAGATAGAAGTGATGGTGATACGATACCGGGGCACCTCCCCCAAGCTTGGCAGTTGCCAAGGGGAGTGACCATACCAAATACTCAGTTCTTCTTTGTTGGTGGAGAGGGTGGAGTTGTTGATGATGTAGGCTTGTCGTCCCTCTTCCAAGGCATAGGCTCGCCATCATAGAAGGATGAACGAGTCTCAGGGATCCTCAAATCTGCAGCCAAACTCATCCTCTTGAATCTATATTCATACTCACAGTTTTGGTTTTGTAGGTCATAGATTTGGGCTTGGAGGTGCTCGATCTTCTCGTGAAGCTTGAAGATGGTCTCCCCAATGTTCTTGGCATCCAGCTTGTGGTTGTTGGTGAACTCCGCGATCATCATATGGTTGGTGTCGAGTCCATGTTCCACCATCTCCTGGAACTTGAAAACTTGTTGCTCCATTGCCTCGAGCATTGTCTCCATGCTTCCGGTCCTCCTTGGTCCCTCAACATCGCGGATGTGCAGCACCCCCTCATGCATCTCAATGGTTTGAGGGTGTTGGAGCACTTCCGCGAGGTAGGGGTTGATGACCTTCTCGAAAAACTTGTCCTTGGGGGCACTTGAAGACGACATGACGACCTAGATCTGTCAAAAAAAACAGCTTGAAACAAAGACGAGAGATATTTGCGTGATATGGGAGTCAAAACCTCCGGGAGATTATATAATTAATTTTTACCGATCAAAATATGTATCATGCAAGAAAACGGAGTCCGGAGAGCGCACGAGGTGCCCACGAGGCAGGGAGCGCGCCCAGGGGGTAGGGCGCGCCCTCCACCCTAGTGGAGCCCTCGTGTCCTTCCCGGACTGCTTCTTATTTTTCTATTTTTCTAAATATTCCAAAACGGAGAAAAATTGCCATTAGAACTATTTTGGAGTCGGTTTACTTACCGTACCACATACCTATTCCTTTTCGGAGTCTGAAACGTTCCGGAAAGTGTCCCTTATGTATTCCTCTGGGGTTATGGTTTCAATAACATCGGTTTCAACATTTATAGGATTACCTGAGATATAATGTTTGATTCTTTGATCGTTCACCACCTTCGGGTTTGTGCCTTCAAAGTTGTTGATTTTTATGGCACCGGAACGATAGACCTCCTCGATAACATAAGGACCTTCCCATTTAGAGAGAAGTTTTCCTGCAAAAAATCTTAAACGAGAGTTGTATAGCAATACATAGTCACCTACATTAAACTCACGCTTTTGTATCCTTTTGTCATGCCATCTTTTAACTTTTTCTTTAAACAATTTGGCATTCTCATAGGCTTGGGTTCTCCATTCATCAAGTGAGCTAATGTCAAATAACCTTTTCTCACTGGCAAGTTTGAAATCATAATTGAGCTCTTTAATAGCCCAATAAGCCTTATGTTCTAGTTCGAGAGGTAAGTGACATGCTTTTCCATAAACCATTTTATACGGAGACATACCCATAGGATTTTTATATGCAGTTCTATAGGCCCATAATGCATCATCAAGTTTCTTGGACCAATTCTTTCTAGATCTATTAAAAGTCTTTTGCAAAATTAATTTGAGTTCTCTATTACTCAATTCTACTTGACCACTAGACTGTGGGTGATAAGGAGATGCAATTCTATGATTAACATCATACTTAGGAAGCATTTTACAGAAAGCACCATGAATAAAATGTGAACCACCATCAGTCATTAGATATCTAGGGACTCCAAACCTCGGAAAAATAACTTCTTTAAGCATATTAATAGAGGTGTTATGATCAGCACTACTAGTTGGAATAGCTTCTACCCACTTAGTAATGTAATCAACAACAACTAAAATATGTGTATATCCATTAGAGGAAGGAAACGGCCCCATATAATCAAAGCCCCAAACATCAAATGGTTCAATAACAAGTGAATAATTCATAGACATTTCTTGACGTCTACTAATATTACCAATTCTTTGACATTCATCACAAGATAAGACAAACTTACGGGCATCCTTGAAGAGAGTAGGCCAATAAAAACCGGATTGCAATACCTTATGTGCAGTTCTATCTCCAGCATGGTGTCCTCCATAAGCCTCAGAGTGACACTTGTGTAGGATCTGTTCCTGTTCATGCTCAGGTACACAATGTCTAATAACACCATCTACTCCTTCTTTATAAAGATGTGGATCATCCCAGAAGAAATGTCTTAAATCATAGAAAACTTTTTCTTTTGCTGGTATGTGAAACTAGGTGGTATAAACTTAGCAACAATGTAATTAGCATAATCAACATACCATGGAGCAGTGTGAGAAGCATTTATGACATTTAATTGTTCATCAGGAAAGCTATCATCAATAGGTAGTGGGTCATCAAGAACATTTTCTAACCTAGACAAGTTGTCTACAACGGGGTTCTCAGCTCCCTTTCTATCAATAATATGCAAATCAAATTCTTGTAGCAAGAGAACCCATCTAATAAGTCTAGGTTTAGCATCTTTCTTTTCCATAAGATATTTAATAGCAGCATGATCAGTGTGAATAGTTACTTTAGAATCAACAATATAAGGTCTAAACTTATCACATGCAAATACAACTGCTAAAAATTATTTTTCAGTAGTGGCATAATTTCTCTGAGCATTGTCTAGAGTTTTACTAGAATATTGAATAATATTTAATTTCTTATCAACTCTTTGCCCTAGAACATCACCTACAGCATAATCACTAGCATCACACATAATTTCAAAAGGTAAATTCCAATCAGGTGGCTGAACAATAGGTGCAGAGATTAATGCCTTCTTAAGTATTTCAAAGGCTTCTACACAATCATCATCAAAGACGAATGGTATATCTTTTTGTAATAAATTAGTCAGAGGCCGAGAAATTTTTGAGAAGTACTTAATGAACCTCCTATAAAAACTGGCATGACCAAGGAAACTTCTTATACCTTTGATGTCCTTGGGACATGACATCTTTTCAATAGCATCAACTTTAGCTTTATCAACTTCAATGCCTCTTTCAGAAATTTTGTGCCCCAAGACAATACCTTCATTAACCATAAAGTGGCATTTCTCCCAATTCAAGACAAGGTTAGTTTCTTCACATCTCTACAAATCTCGATTAAGGTTGCTTAAGCAATCATCAAAAGAGGATCCATAAACGGAGAAATCATCCGTGAATACCTCACATATCTTTTCACAAAAATCAGAAAATATAGCCATCATGCATCTTTGAAAGGTAGCAGGTGCATTACATAAACCAAAAGGCATACGTCTATAAGCAAAAGTACCGAAAGGGCAAGTAAAAGTGGTCTTAGATTGATCATCAGCTGACACAGGTATTTGGGAGAAACTAGAATAACCATCTAGAAAGCAAAAATGAGTATGTTTGGATAATCTTTCTAGCATTTGATCAATAAAAGGTAAGGGGTAATGATATTTTTTATTAGCCTTATTTAATTTGCGGAAATCAATTACCATCCTATAACCTGTAATAATTATTTGCAGAGTCAATTCATCTTTATCATTAGGAACAACAGTAATACCTCCCTTCTTAGTAACACAATGTATAGGACTTACCCACTGACTATCAGCAACGGGATAAATTATACCTGCCTCAAGGAGCTTTAGTATTTCTTTTCATACCACTTCTTTCATCTTAGGATTCAGTCGTCGTTGGTGATCAATAACTGGTTTGGCATCTTTTTCCAAATTTAATTTGTGTTGACATAGAGTGGGACTAATGCCCTTAAGATCATCAAGAGTATATCCAATAGCAGCATGGTGCTTCTTCAGAGTTTTCAATAATTTTTCTTCCTCCTTCTCTGAAAGGTTAGCACTAACAATAACAGGATATATCTTCTTTTCGTCAAGATAAGCATATTTAAGAGTACCAGGCAATGGTTTAAGCTCAGACATAGGATCACCCTTGGGTGGAGGAGGATCCCCTAAGATTTCAACAGGCAAGTTGTGTTTCAAAACAGGTCCCTGTTTAAAGAACACTTCATCTATTTCCCTTCTTTCATTCATATACATATCATTTTCATGGTCTAGCAAATATTGTTCTAAAGGATCACTAGGAGGTATGGCAATAGAAGCAAGACCAATAATTTCATCTTTACTAGGCAATTCTTCTTCACGGTGTTGTCTATGAAATTTAGAAAAGTTGAACTCATGGGACATATCACCTAAACCAATAGTAATAACATCCTTTTTGCAGTCTATCCTAGCACTAACAGTGTTTAAGAAGGGTCTACCAAATATAATGGGACAAAAGCTATCTTGTGGGGAACCAAGAACAAGAAAATCAGCAGGATATTTAGTTTTCCCACACAAGACTTCAACATCTCTAACAATCCCAATTGGTGAAATAGTATCTCTATTGGCAAGTTTAATTGTGACATTAATATCTTCTAACTCAGCAGGTGCAATATCATGCATAATCTCGTTGTACAAGTCGATAGGTATTGCACTAGCACTGGCACCCATATCACACAAGCCATGATAACAATTATCTCCTATTTTAATAGATATAACATGCATGCCTACTACAGGTCTATATTTATCTTTAGCATAAGGTTTAGCAATTCTAGCAGTTTCATCATAGAAATAAATAACATGCCCAACAATATTATCAGCCAAGAGATCCTTAACAATAGCAATATTAGGTTCAACTTTAACTTGCTCAGGAGGTGTATAGGTTCTAATATTGCTTTTACGAACCACAGTTGAAGCTTTAGCATGATCTTTTATCCTAACAGGAAAAGGTGGTTTCTCAACATAAGCAGTAGGAACAATAGGATCATTATAAGTGATAGTCTTTTCTTCAACTTTAATAGGTGCAGCTACTTTTACTTCTATGGGAGGATGATATTTAAACCACTTCTCTTTAGGGAGATCAATATGAGTAGCAAAAGATTCACAGAAAGAAGCTACTATCTCAGAGTCAAGTCCATATTTAGTGCTAAATTTATGGAAAACATCGGTATCCATAAAAGATTTAACACAATCAAACTTAGGTGTCATACCTAACTCCTTACCTTCGTCAAGATCCCAATCTTCAGATTTGCGTTTAATTCTTTCCAATAAATCCCATTTGAATTCAATAGTCTTCATAATAAAAGAGCTAGCACAAGAAGTATCAAGCATGGTGCAGTTGTTATCAGAAAGCCGAGCATAAATTTTTTGAATAATCATTTCTCTTGAAAGCTCATGATTGGGGCATGAATATAACATTGACTTAAGCCTCCCCCAAGCTTGAGCGATGCTTTCTCCTTCGCGAGGCCAAAAATTATATATATAATTACGATCACGATGAACAAGATGCATAGGATAAAACTTCTAATGAAATTCCAATTTCAATCATTTGTAGTTCCATGATCCCATATCATCACATAGCCTATACCATGTCAATCCGTCTCCCTCCAAAGATAAAGGTAAGACCTTCTTCTTGATAACATCATCAGGCATACCTGCAAGCTTAAATAATCCACAAACTTCATCCACATATATTAGGTGCTCATCAGGATGTAGTGTTCCATCTCCTGCAAAAGGATTAGCTAGCAGTTTTTCTATCATACCCGAAGGAATTTCAAAGCAGACATTTTCATTTTCAGTAGGTTCAGTAGGTTGAGGAGTAACTCTATGCTCTACTGGTCGGGGTGAAGATACCCCGAACAAGCCCCTCAAAGGATTACTTTCCATAGTAACAAGTGACAGTAAATTTCAGCATACTATATAAATTTTTCCTTACCAAAGGCGCTTCACTCCCCGACAACGGCGCCAGAAAAGAGTCTTGATGACCCACAAGTATAGGGGATCTATCGTAGTCCTTTCGATAAGTAAGAGTGTCGAACCCAACGAGGAGCAGAAGGAAATGATAAGCGGTTTTCAGCAAGGTATTCTCTGCAAGCACTGAAATTATAGGTAACAGGTAGTTTGTGATAAGATAATTTGTAACGAGTAACAAGTAACAAAAGTAAATAAAGTGCAGCAAGGTGGCCCAATCCTTTTTCTAGCAAAGGACAAGCCTGGAAAAATTCTTATATAGAGAAAAGCGCTCCCGAGGACACATGGGAATTATCGTCAAGCTAGGTTTCATCACGATCATATGATTCGCGTTCGGTACTTTGATAATCTGATATGTGGGTGGACCGGTGCTTGGGTGTTGTCCTTACTTGGACAAGCATCCCACTTATGATTAACCTCTATTGCAAGCATCCGCAACTACAACAAAAGTATTAAGGTAAACCTAACCATAGCATGAAACCTATGGATCCAAATCAGCCCCTTACGAAGCAACGCATAAACTAGGGTTTAAGCTTCTGTCACTCTAGCAACCCATCATCTACTTATTACTTCCCAATGCATTCCTCTAGGCCCAAATAATGGTGAAGTGTCATGTAGTCGACGTTCACATAACACCACTAGAGGAGAGACAACATACATCTCATCAAAATATCGAACGAATACCAAATTCACATGACTACTAATAGCAAGACTTCTCCCATGTCCTCAGGAACAAACGTAACTACTCACAAAGCATATTCATGTTCATAATCATAGGGGTATTAATATGCATATAGGATCTGAACATATGATCTTCCACCAAATAAACCAACTAGCATTAACTACAAGGAGTAATCAACACTACTAGCAACTAGCCCCCACCATTGTGGCCAGGGTGTGGCCCCCCTCTGGAACTTCTTGCGCTCAGTATTTTTTATATATTTTGTAAATGACTTCTGTGAAGTTTCAGGACTTTTGGAGCTGTGCAGAATAGGTCTCCAATATTTGCTCCTTTTCCGGCGCAGAATCCCAGCTGCCGGCATTCTCCCTCTTTATGTAAACCTTGTAAAATAAGAGAGAATAGGCATAAGTATTGTGACATAATGTGTAATAACAGCCCATAATGCAATAAATATTGATATAAAAGCATTATGCAAAATGGACGTATCAGTGCTCCAGTGCCAGCTCCCTGTGTAGCCCGTGGACACGGGGTCTCGGGGGCCCGTGCGCACGGGGTCGCCTGGGACTTTATGTCTAGCTCCTGTTGGGTTCCTTCTTCCTCCATGTGGGCTTGGGGTCCTTCTCCTTGGCCTTCGAGAAGCTTCCTAGTTTCTTGGTGGCGGTCACCCTCGTACCTAATGATGCACACTGATAACCCACAAGTATAGGGGATCGCAACAGCTTTCGAGGGTAGAGTATTCAACCCAAATTTATTGATTCGACACAAGGGGAGCCAAAGAATATTCTCAAGTGTTAGCAGCTGAGTTGTCAATTCAACCACACCTGGAAACGTAGTATCTGCAGCAAAGTGTTTAGTAGCAAAGTAATATGATAGTGGTGGTAGCGGCAACAAAAGTAAAGACAGCAAAAGTAATGTTTTTGGTATTTTGTAGTGATTGTAACAGTAGCAGCAGGAAAGTAAATAAGCATAAACCAGTATGTGGAAAACTCGTAGGCACCAGATCAGTGATGGATAATTATGCCGGATGCGGTTCATCATGTAACAGTCATAACATAGGGTGACACAGAACTAGCTCCAATTCATCAATGTAATGTAGGCATTTATTCCGTATATAGTCATACGTGCTTATGGAAAAGAACTTGCATGACATCTTTTGTCCTACCCTCCCATGGCAGCGGGGTCCTATTGGAAACTAAGGGATATTAAGGCCTCCTTTTAATAGAGAACCGGAACAAAGCATTAGCACATAGTGAATACATGAACTCCTCAAACTATGGTCATCACCGGGAGTGGTCCCAATTATTGTCACTTCGGGGTTGCCGGATCATAACACATAGTAGGTGACTATAGACTTGCAAGATAGGATCAAGAACTCACATATATTCATGAAAACATAATAGGTTCAGATCTGAAATCATGGCACTCGGGCCCTAGTGACAAGCATTAAGCATAGCAAAGTCATAGCAACATCAATCTCAGAACATAATGGATACTAGGGATCAAACCCTAACAAAACTAACTCGATTACATGATAAATCTCATCCAACCCATCACCGTCCAGCAAGCCTACAATGGAATTACTCACGCACGGCGGTGAGCATCATGAAATTGGTGATGGAGGATGGTTGATGATGACGACGGCGATGAATCCCCCTCTCCGAAGCCCCGAACGGACTCCAGATCAGCCCTCCCGAGAGGTTTTAGGGCTTGGCGGCAGCTCCGTATCATAAAACGTGATGATTTCTTCCCTTTTTTCTCTCTCCGAAAGCAAATATATAGAGTTGGAGTTAGCGTCGGAGGGCATCCAGGGGGCCCACGAGGTAGGGGGGCGCGCCCCCCACCCTCGTGAGAAGGGTGTGGGCCCCCTGGTCTTCATCTTTGGCGAGGATTTTTTATTATTTTTTCTAAGATGTTCCGTGGAGTTTCAGGTCATTCTGAGAATATTTGTTTTCTGCACATAAAACAACACCATGGCAATTCTGCTGAAAATAGCGTTAGTCCGGGTTAGTTCCATTCAAATCATACAAGTTAGAGTCCGAAACAAGGGCAAAAGTGTTTGGAAAAGTAGATACGACGGAGATGTATCAACTCCCCCAAGCTTAAACCCTTGCTTGTCCTCAAGAAATTCAGTTGACAAACTGAAAGAAAGAAAGAAAAACTTTTACAAACTCTGTTTGCTCTTATTGTTGTAACTATGTCAAGCCAGCATTCAAGTTTTCAGCATAGATCATAACTAACCACATTTGCAATAATTCTCAGGTCTCATAATTACTCATATCAATAGAATAATCAACTAGCAAGTCATAATAATAAATCTTGGATGACAACACTTTCTCGAAACAATCATAATATGATATAACAAGATGGTATCTCGCTAGCCCTTTCTGAGACGCAAAACATAAATGCAGAGCACCTTTAAAGATCAAGGGCTGACTAGACATTGTAATTCATGGTAAAAGAGATCCAATCATACTTATACCCAATATAAATTAACAGTGATGAATGCAAATGACAGTTGTGCTCTCCAGCTAGTGCTTTTTAATAAGAGGGTGATGACTCAACATAAAAGTAAATGGATAGGCCCTTCGCAGAGGGAAGCAGGGATTTGTAGAGGTGCCAGAGCTCGGTTTTGAAATAGAGATAAATTGTATTTTGAGCGGTATACTTTCATTGTCAACGTAACAACTAAGAGATGGCGATATCTTCCATGCTAAGCACATTATAGGCGGTTCCCAAATAGAATGGTAAAGTTTATACTCCCCCTCCACCAACAAGCATCAATCCATGGCTTGCTCGAAACAATGAGTGCCTCCAACATACATCAGGTCCCAGGGGGAGTTTTGTTTGCAATTAATTTTGATTTAGTTTGCATAAAGCATGGGACTGGGCATCCCGGTGACCAGCCATTTTCTCGTGAGTGAGGAGCGGAGTCCACTCCTCTTGAGAGCGCCTAACACGGAAGATAAGGACAACCTTGGTTGATACATGAGCTATTCGAGCATACAAAACAGAATGTTTATTTGAAGGTTTAGAGTTTGGCACATACAAATTTACTTGGAACGGCAGGTAGATACCGCATATAGGAAGGTATGGTGGACTCATCTGGAATAACTTTGGGGTTTGAGGGATTGGATGCACAAGCAGTATTCCCACTTAGTACAGGTGAAGGCTAGCAAAAGACTGGGAAGCGACCAACTAGAGAGCAACAACAGCCATGTACATGCATTAAAATTAATAAACATTGGATGCAAGCATGAGTAGGATATAATCCACCATGAACATAAATATCGTGATGGCTATGTTGATTTGTTTCAACTACATGCGTGAACATGTGCCAAGTCAAGTCACTTAAATCATTCAAAGGAGGATACCACCCCATTATACCACATCATAATCATCTCAATAGCATGTTGGCACACAAGGTAAACCATTATAACTCATAGCTAATCAAGCATGGCACAAGCAACTATGATCTCTAATTGTCATTGCAAACATGTTTAATTATGGTCTTCTCCTACTGACCCCCAAAGAAAAGAAAAGAAAAGAAACTATTTACACGGGAAAGCTCCCAAACAAGCAAAAGAAGAACAGGAAATATTTTTGGGTTTTCTTTTTAATTATTACTACTACAGCAGAAAAATAAACTACTACTAATTTTTTTGGTTTTTCTTAAGGTTTAACAAACACACAAGAAGAAAGCAGGAAAAAGAACATAAACTAGCATGGATATTATAGTGAAAAAGTATGAGCACCGACATCTAGTAATGAGTGTGTGTGAACATAAATATAATGTCGGTGAGAAATACGTACTCCCCCAAGCTTAGGCTTTTGGCCTAAGTTGGTCTATTGCCAGGGATAACCTGGCGGATACCCGTAAGTGTAGCTGGGGTCGTACTGCGACGAAGAATAGTTGGGATCATATTGATGTGCAACGGTTATCGCCTGCTGTGCTGCAGCGTGGAGTCAAGCTGCCTTCGCTCTCCTCTCGTACTCTTCTGCCTCCTCTTTGGTAATAACATATCTTCTTTTTGTCTGTGAATCAAAGGAGGCAGGAGCAAGGAGAGTAATACGGAAAACACGTCGTTTATCAAAAATTAAACGATATAAGAGAGGTGATTCAGGCCTCTCGACAAACTGGTGCGAAGCCATAGGTTCATAATCTAAATATGCAGGAGGCAACTCCGTATCACCCTCACGAATGTCTATTTCAAGAAAATGAGCTAAGCGGGTTGCATAAATTCCTCCAAAGAAATCTCCATTATGTCTCTTATGATGCAACCTATGAGCTACAATGGCTCCCATATGCTAAGATTGGTCTCCTAACACAGCACTCCTAAGAATGCTAAGATCAGGGACACACATGTGACATGCTTCATCCTTAGCATTTATGCATCTACCGATGAAGAGAGCAAAAATAATGTATAGCAGGAAAGTGAATGCTCCCTATGGTAGCCTGCGTTATATCTCTAGATTCCCGCACAGTTATACTAGCAAGAAAGTTTCTAAATTCAGATTTAGGGGGATCCCTAATACTGCCCCACGATGGAAGTTTGCATGCAAGAGTGAAATCCTATATGTCCATGGTATAAGATTTGTCATAAAGATCAAACATGACTGAAGGAGAATTACACGAAGATGAATACTCAAACCTCCTCACAAATGAACTTGTGAGATCATGATACTGGGGGCATTTGTTAGCCTCAAAATCCTCAAGACCGGCATTGCGCAAATATTCTTTGAATTCTTCTTTAATTCCCGCACGGTCCATAAAATTTTCTGACGACCATTCACAAGGCCGTACCGGAGCGTCTCTTGGTGGATCCTCGTCAGCATCGCGCATAGCAATCCTGGGTCCTTGCTTCTTAGAGGAACCACCTTGGAACATCTTCCTAAGCATAATGTTTTTCTCTGAAAAATTCTGAAATTTTTAGTAACTTCAAACAAAAGTGAACCAACTGTCGGTGTCAAAACCGGCGGATCTCGGGTAGGGGGTCCCGAACTGTGCGTCTAAGGCGGATGGTAACAGGAGGCAGGGGACACTATGTTTTACCCAGGTTCGGGCCCTCTTGATGGAGGTAAAACCCTACGTCCTGCTTGATTTATTCTTGATGATATGAGTATTACAAGAGTTGATCTACCACGAGATCGGAGAGGCTAAACCCTAGAAGCTAGCCTATGGTATGATTGTATGTTGTATATGATCTATCGACTAGCCTGGCCTCCGTTTATATAATGCACCAGAGGCCTAGGATAACAAGAGTCCTAGCCGAATACGCCGGTGGGGAGGAGTCCTTGTCTTGATCACCAGGTCTTGTGGAATCTTCCATGTATGCAGCAACTGTCCGAACTGGCCCATGAGTATACGGCCATGGGGGTCCTCGGCCCAATCTAACAGATCGGGAGATGACGTGTTGAGTACCCCCTAGTCCAGGACACCGTCAGTAGCCCCCTGAACTGGTCTTCAAGTTAGGGACGCTCCTCGATTCTTCTGAACTGTTCTTCATCTTCGGTTGTCGGTCTTGAAAACGGGTTCAACAAATCTTCTCGTCTTCGATCTTGAGGATCGTCGAAATGCATTCGACGAGTTTACACGTCGGGTATCTGAGGAGCCCCTTTAAGTTTCCGTACTTTATCAATGCCTTGTTATTTTTATGCCACGCCTCGGGTTTGAAGCTGTTCCCGGGAGGCAGTGTCCTCTTGCGTCCGAGCTCCAACGCTGGACTGCATTCGAGGTATCTTTTGCAGCCGAGCACCAACGCCGGACTGCTTCCGAGCTCCAACGCAGAAATGTATCCGAGCTCCAACGCCGGACTGTGTCCAAGCTCCAACGCCGGACTATATCCAAGATGTCATAGATCATCTTGGTACAAAAAAGTTGAAGGAGTTTAGCCGAGCTTAATGCCGGAAATGCCCTCTATGGAGCCAGCCACTAGCGCCCGAACTTTATGCCGGACTGCTTCCGAAGCAGTGCACCACCCCGATCGTGGGCTGATTTTTTGTCAATATTTTTATTGGTGCAATTTATTCTCTGCCGAGATATACAGCCAGTAGCCCTCAAGGTGTGTATCGGTCTAAAACCCAAGAGGCACCTGAAGGATGACGTAAGACCGCTGATCCCAGTAGCCGCTGAGACTCAGGGTGATTTGCAAAATCGGCCTGAGGATCAAGTCCTAGCTCGGCAGAATACTTCGGGACACAAAAAGCGGCATGCTCAATCCTCGAGACTCAGGTTGGGTGCGGCCGACCAACCTGAGGATCAAAATCTCCTCGGAAACTATATTGCACATAAAATTTTCTGCATTGGACATGCAATGCAGTAGCCCCCGAGACAATGGTCGGGTGGTAACACCAGATCAGGGGATCGATGTGCCTGAAGCCTAGTAGCCCCCGAGCCTTAATGCGGGCACGGGTGGCCGAATTAAGGATCGATATCCATAGTAAAATCACAAATTATGTGTAATGACTCTATGTATCCAAGTACTTTACGTCATTAATGCTCGGATCCGCATTGTACAAAACTTTGTTGACCGACCATCAGCTTCCACCTCTTCGGCCAGTAGCCGAGGAGTGTTTGTCCTACTTTATAAAGCCTTTATGAGGGCAAAGATTTACGACAAACAAGGCAATCTGGCCATACGGTTTTATAAACAAAGGTACGTAGAGAGATATGTTATATTACTGTTTAACATAAGAAATGTCTTCCAAAGAAAATAGTCCCGCTATCGGTTCCTTTCTTTGGGTTGTCATGCTAAGCATGATCATGAAACCTCGGCTCTAATGTAAGAGCAAAATATCGAGGATTTAGTTTGGGAGGCCAGTTAATAGCCCCCGATAGTGTTCGCAGACAGTCGAGGTCAAGGCGTAAACACTTCGGCCATTGTTATGAATGGCCCGTCATTTAACATAGTCATCGGATCGCCGACTAGTTTACGATTATTGTGACAGTCAGTTTTCGGCTTTCTCCACTGAGGTGCTTAACCATGTGAGCTGGAAGCACAATCGCAGTGGTTCTCCCTTTGCACACCTAGCCGAACAAAGCGGAACGTAGGAGGCAAGCACAGGAGCCGGGCAACCCAACTATTGACCGAAGACAATTCGAAACCAATGCATATATAGTGAGATCCGAGAATGTTTTTGCCGAATCCATAAAGGTGTCCGGCATTGCACTATGAGACTTGTGCTGGAAACACACAAATAGTTTAAAAGTGCCATAAGCTTGGAAAACCAAAGAACATCAGTAAAAACTTGACGTCCGAACAAGATCAAGTGTTCGGTGCCAATCCGAAAATTGGGGAAATTTTGTGCTTCTGTTGTGCATTAATATTACACATCCGATCCCAAGACTTCAAGCGGGTCAGCCTATGGCTGCAGCCTCCTATCCCGAAGGCGGAGTGCTTCTCGTTAGACCAGTTTAGCGAACTAAACTCGAGCGGTCACTAGAGAGAAAATGGGTTATCTGGCTATTGACCACACACTCATGTCGAAAAAGGAGTGATAGAAAAAGACTTTGCAATGACCAAGAAGAAAACACATTTACTATAAAATAGCTCATATAAATTTTAAGAGCCCCCAAGTGACTTGGGTAAAATAATTTTATGTATAATGATTGTATGTACCGAAGTACTTATATCATATCTTTGTTCAACCAAACTTTAAACGCGTCTTAACCGACCGTCGACTTCTCCCTCTTCGGTCAAGGACCGAAAAGTGTTATGTACTCCACCTATCAAGAATATCGACAGTGTTTCCGATAACCAGGCAACCTGGCCATAAGGCTGTAACAGACAAAGCGCACTCAGGGAACTTATGCTATATTACAGACGAAGTGTAAGAAGCATCTTTGAACAAAATAGTACCCCCACCGATACCTTTCTTCGGTGCTCATTATTGCTATGAGACTTGTGCAATAGATTTTTTGTACTCATGAGTTCCGTTGTGTGCCGACCATGATTGAAAACAATAAGAGCGCTAGCTTTCGGCTTCACCCAGTCTGAGGTCAGAGCTCGGAGGACTCGGTCGTGACAATCGCAGAGGTGCTCCCTTTACTCCCTAGCCGAACAATCGGGAATGTAGGGGTAAGCACAGGAGCCAGGCAACCTAGCTTGCAAATCGCTTAAGTCCATATGGTGCATATTGTGGTGTAATACACGAACAAGGAATGAAGCCGTACAAGTATAATCATATGCAAGAGGAAAAGCTTCATAAAGGAAGCCCCCACATAAACGGGGTATGTGAATATGTGTGTCACAAACAAAGTTTGGACAAGGAAATTTTGTACAAGCAACTTTTTTCCAAAAAAGTGTAATGCTTGGTCGAACCGAACACAAGTTAAAAATTAAAACTTTGAGCATGAAAGCGACTTAGCTGGTTAATGTGTTCGGCATTGATGACGCGGTCCGAGCTTGATGCGGGACAAGGTTCCATCCCCCAAGCCGGTCCCGAGGTGGCGGAGCGGAGAGCTCGACACGCCGAAGTGGTGGCATAGCACGGTCAATGCAGACCGGCAGAGTGACGATGAAGTCCCCGGATCATTTTCATGTGCACAAAAAATAGTGCAAACCGGAGATAATAATAATAATGATAATAAAAAAATGTTGCATAATAAATGATTTATGCAAAGTGAGTAATAAAAGAAATATGGCCTGGCGCCGAAGTCAATGTCGATGCAGGGCGTCGGCGTGATGCAATAAAGGCGTGGCAAAGCCTGAATTCACAGGTCGGTCCGAGTTCCGGATGCGGCATTCGCCGGACTATGTACGGAGACTGACCGAACCACCATGCGACCGTCGTTAATGCGGCCACCATTTGATAGACCTGTGTACATATGATGGACAAGTCAGAGTAATAATTCCTTGGGAAAAACGAACCCAAACAAGCAAAAAATACTGGGATTAATAGCACCTGGTTTATTTGTTGTAGCAATCCGAAGAAAGGTGATTCCCAAAATTGGGACTCGATCCGCACACTCATTGCCTGATGGGCGATAAAACGACGGCATGGCAATGCTGGCAAAGGTTGGCTCGCAAAGGGAAAGCCCTCGGTCCAGCTAACGTGACGGAGCTGGTCGGCTATTGACGCCGAAGTGTCCGGAGTAGGTTGATGAAGAGATGGCGAAGCCCCCGGTCCAGCCGAGATGTCGAAGCCTCGATGCCAGCCGATGAGTCAAAGTAGGTCGGCATGGTGGACACCATCTTGAAGAAGCAATAGTGCGGCCCTGCCGATGCAAGTTGTGACGTGGTCGATGCCGGCTTGATGAAGTGACCGTGTGGCGATGCTGGTATGCCCGCTCCATGTAATCCGTGGGGCGGCGATGTTGGTGATGATTTATCCTTCGCGATGCCGCACTCTTGTTTGGCTTGCCGAGATGATGATCCGAAGAAGTTGAGCTCGGCTCAACATAGTGACGACGTGTCTAGCGCAAGTCGGCAGCCTTGGAGCAATATCGCCGGATTGATTTGACACCAGCATGATGATGAAGGCGACCTTAGGGGAGGCTTAAAAATTTGCGGGCACGTGTTTAAAAACAACACACAATACCCTAGAAGAGAATTCCTCTAAAAAGGTTGTCCAATGTCACGTTCATAAAGAAACATGAATTCGGGTCGGATCCGTATTCGCGCAGAAAACGGATCCGAAAATTGATCCACTCATCGAAAGGTTCCTGGAGTTTAAACCGTCGGATCGAGCTGAAATTTGGAGGGATGGTAGATATGGGAATTACGCAGTAGATGAACGGTTGGATCTTTTAAAGGAACTCCGAGCTAGGCTCTAGAGACCACGCCCTAAACTTGTCCAGATTCCCGTCCAGGTTTGACAGGGCTCCGGTATATCATAGATTGTCGGAGATTCCTCCATCGGAACTTAACGAAATTTTGCATGGATGTTGTAGACTCAATTCCGCAAAATTCCACCAAAGGGATCGTCAAAGCAATGCTCTAAGAGGTGGTGGCAGCGGATACAAAACAGCACGGTCCTCGGTCGCCCGAGGGCAATGTTGACGTTGAGCCCCCGAGCTCCATGGATGATTCCTCCATGATCTTAATAGAGATCGGAGTTGATGTTGATGAAGGCCCTCGTCCGAACATGACGATCAGAGATGGAGCACGGTCCTCGGTCGAGCCAAGGTGACCAGTCGAGCCGGCGACGAAGATGCCGGCATCGCAGTTGACCTGCAGACGAGCCATCAATCCTTTTGCCGATCACACAGTGAAACTCTCAATGAAAGCACCAATGTCGGTGTCAAAACCGGCGGATCTCGGGTAGGGGGTCCCGAACTGTGTGTCTAGGGCGAATGGTAACAGGAGGCAGGGGACACGATGTTTTACCCAGGTTCGGTCCCTCTTGATGGAGGTAAAACCCTACGTCATGCTTGATTTATTCTTGATGATATGAGTATTACAAGAGTTGATCTACCACGAGATCGGAGAGGCTAAACCCTAGAAGCTAGCCTATGGTATGATTGTATGTTGTATATGATTTATCGACTAGCCTGGCCTCCATTTATATAATGCACCAGAGGCCTAGGATAACAAGAGTCCTAGCCGAATACGCCGGTGGGGAGGAGTCCTTGTCTTGATCACCAGGTCTTGTGGAATCTTCCATGTATGCGGCAACTGTCCGAACTGGCCCATGAGTATACGGCCATGGGGGTCCTCGGCCCAATCTAACAGATCGGGAGATGACGTGTTGAGTACCCCCTAGTCCAGGACACCGTCACCAACTTCAATAAAACTGATAGCAACTACTCCTACAAGTGCCTAGAGCCTATATCAAGCATTAGAACTTCTTGGAACCATATAAATTTGACATGCAAGCTCAAGAACATGGTCACCTATGCAGCAAAAATTTGCAAAGAATAAAGCACTAGAACAAAAACTAATTAGACCAATGGAGGAGTCACATACCAAGGAACAATCTCACCAAGCAGTTTTGCGAGAGGTGCTTTGAGCAAGGAGATCGAAAATCACAGCAAAAGTGGCTGGAACTCGTGCTTGAGTTGGTTTTTCGGGTTTGTGTGAGACAGAGGAAGAAGATGGGTGCTGGGATAAGTGGAGGAGGGCCACCATGGGCCCACGAGGCAGGGGGGCGCCCTAAGGGGGGGCGCCCACCACCCTCATGGCCAGGTGGCAGCTCCTCCCGCGGTAATTTTTGCACAGTAAATTCTCAAATATTCCTGAAAAAATCATATTAAATTGGCATGTCATTCTGAGGACTTTTATTTTCAGGATATTTTTATATTGCACGGATAAGTCAGGAAACAGACAGAAAAATACTATTTTTACTTTATTTCTACTAATTAACAGAAAGTATAGAGAGGGTACAAAAGTTTGTGCTTCTAGTTTCATCCATCTCATGCTCATCAAAAAGAATTCACTAACAAGGTTGATCAAGTCTTGTTAACAAACTCATTCTGATAATCATGAAATCGGAGAAATTTCGAATAACACTAAGATACCTCAACGGGGATATGCACATCCCCAATAATAAGTATATCATATTTCTTCTTGACAGTAGGAAGAGGAAATTCAAAACCTCCAATTATAATCGATGGAATTTTTCCAATGGAGTTGATACTATGAACTTGAGGTTGTTTCCTCGGAAAGTGTATCGTATGCTCATTACCATTAACATGAAAAGTGACATTGCCTTTGTTGCAATCAATAACAGCCCCTGCAGTATTAAGAAAAGGTCTTCCAAGAATAATAGACATACTATCATCCTCGGGAATATCAAGTATAACAAAGTCCGTTAAAATAGTAACGTTTGCAACCACAACAGGCACATCCTCACAAATACCGACAGGTATAGCAGTTGATTTATCAGCCATTTGCAAAGATATTTCGGTAGGTGTCAGCTTATTCAAGTCAAGTCTATGATATAAAGAGAGAGGCATAACACTAACACCGGCTCCAAGATCACATAAAGCAGTTTTAATATAATTTCTTTTAATGGAGCAAGGTATAGTAGGTACTCCGGGGTCTCCAAGTTTCTTTGGTATCCCACCCTTAAAAGTATAATTAGCAAGCATGGTGGAAATCTCAGCTTCCGGTATCTTTCTTTTATTAGTAATGATATCCTTCATATATTTATCATAAGGATTTGTTTTGAGCACATCAGTTAATCGCATGCGCAAAAAGATAGGCCTAATCATTTCAGCAAAGCGCTCAAAATCCTCATCATCCTTTTTCTTGGATGATTTCGGAGGAAAAGGCATGGGTTTCTGAACCCAAGGTTCCCTTTCTTTACCATGTTTCCTAGCAACAAAGTCTCTTTTGTCATAACATTGATTCTTTGATTGTGGGTTATCAAGATCAACAGCAGGTTCAATTTCTACATCATTATCATTAGGGTTAATTATCCTTTTGCCCTCAGTGGTGTCCATGTGCTCAGTTTTGCCCTCAGATGCGAATTGTCCTCAGTTTTGCCCCTAGTCCGAGCACAGCAACTATGACGAGGCCAAACGGCCATATTTGAGTCCATTCCGTCCGTCGGCGTTAGTGGTTGTGGGTCCAGAGCTTACATGTGGGATCGCGTGGACGTGGGTCCGGAGCTGACATGTAGGCCCGTGCAACTAAATCCCCAAATCATTCTAGCTCACACCCATCCGCCCGGTCGGCTGTCCTGCGCCGCCGTCGCCGCCACCTGCACCGCGGCCAGCACCTGCCCCGCCACCAGCTGCACGGCCTGCTCCGCCGCTACCTCCCTGCGCCTATGCTCCACGGCTACCTGTGATGCCCACCACCTTCCTGCGACGCCACGGGTGGGGCGCCCGCCACCTGCTCGATCCGCGGCGCGGCCTCCTTCCGTTCGCCGGCCGGAGCGCTCAAAGGTGGGGGGCTGCTGGAGCTACTTAAACTAGGAGGAAGAACCCTAGGGCGAAATGGTGAGCAGCGGCGACCCCGAAGTATTTGGCGAGGCAGGCATCGGGCCGGAGATCCGCCGCGTCCATGACTGGGTTCCCGAGGGGTAAGTCTCGCCTCTTGTTTATATTGAGCTTAGTTGTGCATTTGAACACTCGATTCGAGTAGGTTTGCCCAATTAGTGTGCTGATTGCGTCTCTGTTTTTCGCCGGTTAGGATGGAGTTGCGGTTTGCTTTCATGGTGCACATTAGAAGGGACCGGTACATGTTCGATGCAAAGGATAAGAAGAAATACCAAGGAGGTTTTGATTATCGGTTGCCAATGGCTAGTAATTGGAGTTTCAGACAATTTGGGGAGGTAATTTGTAGCCAATATCCTTGGGGTTTGCTTGATGAAGTGGTATACAAATACTATGATGGGGAAAAGAATTGGGTGATAGTTAGTAATGATGAAGAGCTAGCTACCATGTTTGTTAGGCATAAAGAGAAAGATAATTTTCATGTGAGGCTGCAAGTTGATGTGCTTGAGCAGGCATTTGGACCTAGGATGGCGGGTGCAACATCTCGGGGAGAACCAAGTCGTCGTAATGGCATCTCTAGCCAGAACAGTTCAGTTGGTGCACGGCGACGTGGTGGCTCGACAAGTGTGGGCAACAGCAGAAGGGTCCCCCTTGAAGTGGAGCCTGATGGCTACAATTCTGGGGTTGATGAAGAGAAGCTATATTATGATGTTATTCGGAATTTACGACGGGCACCTCGGACTGAAAATCAAGATGAGGCTCACAATGTAGTCCGTGTGGATGATGACGCGATGGGTGAGGACGAAGACCTTGCAGCTGTTGAATGGGACCCTTTGAACCCTCATATGGAAGAAGGTACAGTTTTTGCATCCATGAATGAGTGTAGAAATGCACTTGTGACATACTGCATCAAGGTAGAACGTACTTTCAAAGTTGACAAGAGTGGTCAAGTACGTTACAGAGTGCACTGTCCGACTGAAGGTTGTCCATGGAGGCTGCTTGCATCTAAAATGCGGAATAGCACTAATGTTCAGGTCAAAGTGAACCCTTTTAAGCACACATGCCAGGAATCAACCCTTAGGAAGGATACAATCAGTAGAGCCAAGTCAAGATGGGTGGCAGAAGAAGTAAAGAAGTGGGTGAAAGAAAACCATCAAGTGGGTCCAAAGGAATTGCAGAAGAACATCAAAGATAAGTTCAATATAGATTTACCATACATGAGGTTGTTCAATGGTAAACAACATGCTATGGATTCTATTTATGGTAACTGGCAGGAAAGTTTTCAATTGTTGTATTCATTCAAAGGTGAAGTGGAGAGGACAAGCCCAGGTAGTATTGTAGATATTGATCACCACACCGTGGAGTACACATTCAGGGGAGTGACAAAGAGCAAGGAATGCTTTAGGAGGGTTTTTGTCTGCTTTGAGGCTTGTCGCCGGGTTTTTTTGGCAGGCTGCAGGCCTTATTTGGCTATTGATGCCACTTTTCTCATAGGGAGGTTTAAAGGACAGTTAGTAGCATCTTGTGTAGTTGATGCACATAGTTTTGTATTTCCAGTTGCCTATGGTGTGCTGGAGACAGAGTCTGAGGAGAGCTGGACTTGGTTTTTGCATAATCTCCGTCGGGCTATTGCACATCCCAATGGGTTGGTCATTCATACAGATGCCTGCAAAGGTTTAGAAGTGGATGTGGACAATGTGTTCCCTGGAGTAGAGCATAGGGAATGCATGCGTCACCTTGCTGCAAATTTCATGAAGAAATTCAAAGGAAAGGTGTATACCGACAATTTATGGCCAACATCTTTGACATGCAGTGTGAAGAAGCACAACTACCACTTGAGGCAGTTATACATGAATCCCAAAGTGAAAGAATACTTGGAAACACACCACTCCAAGTTATGGGCCAGAAGCCAATTAAGTGAAGTGAGCAAAGTTGACTATGTGCACAATAATCTAACAGAGTCTTTCAACTCAATGATCCAAAAACTAAAGGGTCATTATGTGGTGGATTTGCTTGATAGGATAAGGATAGAATACATGCAGAAATTTCATTATCGTGCAGGAATAGCCGAGGCAAAATTCATGGGCCACATTATCATCCCTGCCATGATGAATGAACTGAAGCAGAAGACAACAGGCTTGGAAATGAACATGACTCTTTGCTCGGTTACCACAGTAGAGATATCATATTTGGATAAAGAGAAGAGGGAATGGAGATATCCAGTGGATTTAGAAGCTAGAACTTGCAGTTGTAGGTAATGGCAGATAACTGGGTTGTCATGCATTCATGCCTTGTTTTTCATCACTTCTCTCCCAGGTCCAGCAGGGAACATACAACAGTATGTGCATGATTACTACTCTGTTGCAAGGTTCAAAGCCACATATGCTTATGCCTTGCCTGCTATGGAGGGAAAACAACAATGGGACATGGTGGACCCTGGATTCAAGCTTTGCGCTCCAATTCTGAAGAGAGCAGCAGGTAGACCAAGGAAGAGTCGAATCAGACCTCGCAGCGAAGGAGCTGGACTTGGAGCGAGGAAGCGTAAGTGCACAAGGTGTGGTGGGTCTGGTCATTTTGGTAAGTATTGTGATAACACAGTAGATCCAGCGTTCGGAGAGAGTTTCGATGAAGGCTTCGATGAAAATGTTGGTCAGCAGCCGGTTGCCTCAACAGATGATGAAAATGATGGTCAACAGCCGGTTGCATCAGATGAGGATTTTGACGAGGTTCCAAATGATGATGGTCAACAGCCGCGTGATTTTGACGATGATCCAAAATATCCTCCAAATAATGATTCAAGTGAGGCTCCAAATGGTGATCCAAGTGAGGCTCTAAATGGTGATCATGGTGATCCAAGTGAGGCTCCAAATGATGATCCAAGTGAGGCTCCAAATGGTGACCAACCTTCTGTTGTTGTGAGTTCTGCTAGGTATGTAAATCTTGCAAGGGTCAAATACTACTGTACATCTATCACTTGACATGATCTCATTACCGTTTATGTTTTGCACAGCTCTATGGTAGGTTTGAAGAAGACGTGCAAGGTACCGACAACCAAGAGAAGAAGAGAAGAAACAATGAGCACAAGGTGTACGAGGAGCAAAGTGATGGCAAGAAGCTCAAGGAACAGAAAGAAGCCCCAACGCTATCTATGAATAATTATGGAACATTGTGAATAAGGGATGATGTTGTATTATGAAACATTAATCACTTGACATGTTGTATTTCTGTTGGATGATGTTGGACCTATGTTAGAAGTATGTTTGACATGATGTTTAAATATCTGTTGGATGATGTTTGAATGAGCACATGGTTTTTCCTTTTTTTGATTTTTTTGAATTTTGTTTTGCTCATTTAAATT
The DNA here is from genome assembly GCF_056163025.1 of Triticum urartu. NCBI lineage: Eukaryota > Viridiplantae > Streptophyta > Magnoliopsida > Poales > Poaceae > Triticum > Triticum urartu. The sequence continues at coordinate 237,013,841 of NC_141874.1, read as the reverse complement.
CTGGTCAAACCTAACTTTGACCAAGATTTAAACAAGTCTAAAACATCAAAATGAAAAACTAAGCCTGGATACTTCTTAGTCAATCCAAAATGAAGTTGTGGTGAGCTTTTTGAAATTTTCATGAAAAATGTGCTAAAAAGAGGGGTCCAAAGGTAGGGTAAACGGCCTCATTTCTAAGCAAAGTTTTTTTGACCTTGTCTAAATCAGCCAAATAACTTTCCTACACATATATTCTATATGTACAGACTATGTGCGCTGGTTTTTCCATTTTTTGATTTTTAATTTGTTTTGCTCATTTGAATTCTGGTCAAACTTAACTTTGACCAAGATTTAAACAATTGTAAAACATCAAAATGAAAAACTAAGCCTGGATCCTTCTTAGTCACTCCAAAATGAAGCTGTGGTTAGTTTTTTGAAATTTTCATGTTCATTTCCCCAAAACACTTCTCTTCACTTCATACAAGAGAGTTTGAGATACTCGAGATATCATACAATACACATGAACTTATCATTTAAATGTATGTAAAGCTTGTTTATCAACTTAAATCATTAGTATATGACATAAGAAGACTATGTGCACAGGTTTTTTATTTTTCTGATTTTTATTTACTTTATTATGCTCATTTGAAACTGGTCAAACATAGCTTTGACTGCTCCAAACCCCTCCCAAACCCCTCTAACCCTAGCGTTGAACAAGGACCGTTCATCTAACCCTAGAGGTGATCAAGGGTCGTCGATCTAACCCTTCTAGAAGGAATCTGCGGGGAGGAGGGGGGCGATCCGCGAGATGCAATCTGATTGGTTGGGAGATTGTTTTTTTAACAAATACCGGGCGCGCTGGATGGACCGTTGGGCCGTCTCGTTGTCTGGGCCTGAGACCGCAATAAATATCCCATCTCAGCCTTTCCAGGCCTTGCATGCATGGAGGCGGCGACATGGGTTTGCATGCGCGGGAGGCGGCGACGTGCATGCATGCGAGCGAGGCGAGCGAGGTGCGCTAGGCGAGCTAGGCTAGCGAGGCGAGTTAGGTGGTTCAGTGCAGTGGTTCAGGGCAGCGATTCACATGCACCGCCCGGTCAAAGAGCTATGCAGTGATTCAGATGCACGCACGCGCCCCATGCATCGTTTTCGTGCAAAAATTTAAGTGTGCAAAACGTAATGGATACACACACGCGTCCGGATTCACACACGCACTGTTCTCATCCTTTCTCTCTTCCTCTCCCACCCACATGCCTATAAATGGGGTGCCTCTCTTCCTCTCCCACCCACAAGCCAGATCCGATCCTCTCCAACTTCAAACACCCAAGCGACCGAGCCCTCCCCAAGCGAGACCAAGTGAAGATGTAGTTCAACGGGCCGACCTTCAACCGTCCGCCTATCGTGCCGGAGCTGCGCTACCCACCGGGCGTGCTCGTGGAGAGGGAGCTCTGTGTGTGGGCTATTTCAAGGTAGAGGGGTTCCGTCGAACTCACCTGCGCCTTCCTCAGAGCCGGCTATGCCCACCTCCCACGGGGCTCACCGAGGATGTTCACCCTCAACGAGGTACGTGACCGCGGCGGCATCCTCCTACTGCTCACGGTCACCTTCACCAACCCGTTTGACGCGCGCGAGCTCCTTGGCCAAGCCTTTTGGTGCGGCTGCGAGGCCATCTTCTTCACCGTCTACAACATCTACACCAACTACGAGCGCATCTTCCCCGCTCCAGGCCAGATGCACTCCCTTCCCTACAACGAGGAGGAGGAGGTGTGAAGATGAAGACGGTGTTGAAGGGGCGCGCGTGGCCAAGGTGGAAGAAGAAGGTCAAGATGAAGATGTTCAAGCCCGGAGTCAAGCTCGTCATGTTTCGTTTTTTATTTTGTTGTTTTTCTATGTCGTGTCGTGTCGTGTCATGTTTCGTCATGTGTCTGTGAACTGTTCGTGAACTTATCTAAGTTATTGTAATGGTACGGTGTGTTCCATCTTATCTAAGTTATTAGGGTTTATTATGTGAGTTAAAAAATGTCCGTGCCCAAACATATCATTTCTTCCCTAAACAAGTCATGAAGTTTGAGAGCTTGTGGTTTTCATTAATGAAAATCGGAGGGGGTGAGAAGCCCTCTATTTCATTTAAACAAAAAGTCATGAACTAACATGCAAATTTATTCCCTTTAAATCCTAAACCAAGTGCCACTCTAACCCTAAACCAAGTGCCACTCTGACCAAAATCATGTGGTAGTGCAACATACATTTTCAACCTTCCAATCCTCCAAAATTTAAGTGCAAAACAATGGAAAACCACTCTCATGTGTGTGCAAACATTCACGGTCTCACTATTTTTTTTAAAAAAAATCACTGTCTCACTATGTATACCTTCCTTCCCTACCCATGTCAAAGTCTTGCCATCTGTCCTAGCGGTTACCAGCGTAGCCCTAAACACCACAAACCCACGCGGTCCTGGGTTCGAGTCCCTAGCCGCACCAATTTTTTGTGCATTTTCCACCCTTCATTTTTTAGACAAATTATGTTTTTCTCAATGTAATGCCCTTAAAAAAATGTTCATTTATTTTGGCACCTGGCGTAAACCTCTACCAGAGCTGAGGTACATTTTCCATGACATTTTGGTCTTTGATTTAAATCACAGTGTATTTGAATTGGATTAATTAACAGCTCCAAAAAAATTCTAACCTTAATTGTTTGGCTCCGGAATAATTCAATTAGCTTCCACAAAAAGTTTCAGCATTATGATTTACTGCCTAAATTAAATCAGAATAGAAAACAGAAAAATACGCAAGAGAAACCCCGAATGGGCCTAATTGGATGCAGTTGGCCCATTAGTCTAGCCTGCACTTGGCTCTACGCTCTGAATTTGGCCCAAGAGCAACCTTTTTTTTGGACAGAAAGGCAGAGCAGAGAGCTGCATTTCATTGATCAAAAATTTCTGAATTCCTAATTTCTTCTCTTTTTTCCAACATATTTAAATGTTGGTCACTTCTTCTCTTTTTGTTTCAACATTTAAACAACTTTAACCAACATTTAAACTAGGTGAATTTCTCAAACAATTTCAAGATTACAAATTCCTCCATAATTCATGCCTTTCCATACATTTTCAACATTACAACCAGTGCGATTACCATACCTACAAATGCCCCAAAGTATTTGCAAATGGGTATTGGTAGTGCTTGATCTTCAAGCTTCCTAACCTTCTTCTTCAACATCCTAAGCTCAACAGCTAGCTCTCTGTCAGTGCGTGCTTCGCCCTCCATCTCTTCTTCCGGAGCTCGTGGTGCGGCCACTGCCGTTCGTGGCAGCATGCGCAACCATTCTTCATGCTCTTCTTGCAGTTCATTCATCAGAGTCTTGGCCAGAGCATCGACCCAAAGAAAGAAGCATGTCACCTGCATGAACACCAAACAGATCAACCCATTGCTCAAAGATCCCGACCACGAAAATGGTGCAATTGCCCCGATTCTTACCCCATTCTCGCTGCACACGTAGAGCCGAAGGGGATCTCAACGCCGCCGCGCCCTCCACTGCTAGCTTCCCACCGCCGTGCTCTCTCTCTCGCCGTGGTCACCGCCGTGCTCTCTGTCGCCGTGGTCACCGCCGCTGTCACCCGCTTATATAGCACACCCGCCAACGGCTCTCTGCTTGGTCCCACAAGCCATGCGTGCAACGGTCTGAATAAAATTGGCCGTCTCTGCCGCCTGGTCCCACCTGTAAGGGCCGAGTCAAAAGGTTGACCTGACGGAGACGGCAGAGTTCACGGAACGAGTCGGTGCGCACGGACTAGGGGCAAAACTGAGCACAATTCGCATCTGAGGGCAAAACTGAGTACATGGACACCACTGAGGGCAAAAGGATAATCAACCCTTATCATTACTAGGTTGAGCATCATCATGAACATCATTATTAATATTTTCATTAGGTTCATGTTCATTACCAGATTGTGTTTCAGCATCAGACATAGATATATCATTTGGATTATCAGGTGGTTCAGCAATAGGTTCACTAGAAGTTTGCACAGTTCTATAATTTCTCTTCTTCTTCTTTTTAGAAGAACTAGGAACATCAATATTATTTCTTTGAGAATCTTGCTCGATTCTCTTAGGGTGGCCTTCAGGATACAAAGGTTCCTGAGTCATTCTACCAGTTCTAGTAGCCACTCTAACAGCATAATCATTTTTCTTACTATTCATTTCATCAAGCACTTCTTTTTGAGCCTTAAGTACTTGTTCTACTTGAGTGGTAACCATAGAAGCATGTTTGCTAACAAGTTTATGTTCACCTTTAATCACCCAAGCGTCTAATCATATAAGCATTTTCTTTTAATTGTCTACCAAAATAAGCATTGAAGTCGTCTTGCTTAAACATAAAGTTATCAAACTCATCCAAGCACTGACTAGCAATTTTAGTAGGAGGGACTTCAGCTTTATCATATCTATAGAGAGAATTTACCTTTACTACCTGTGTCGGGATATCGGGATCAGGAGGTTCTTGATGTCTACTACACAACCTTCTTCTTGTAGACGTTGTTGGGCCTCCAAGTGCAGAGGTTTGTAGGACAGTAGCAAATTTCCCTCAAGTGGATGACCTAAGGTTTATCAATCCGTAGGAGGTGTAGGATGAAGATGGTCTCTCTCAAGCAACCCTGCAACCAAATAACAAAGAGTCTCTTGTGTCCCCAACACACCCAATACAATGGTAAATTGTATAGGTGCACTAGTTCAGCGAAGAGATGGTGATACAAGTGGTATATGGATGGTATATAATGGTTTTTGTAATCTGAAATAATAAAAACAGCAAGGTAACGAATGATAAAAGTGAGCGTAAAAGGTATTGCAATGCTAGGAAACAAGGCCTAGGGTTCATACTTTCACTAGTGCAAGTCCTCTAAACAATAATAACATAATTGGATCACATAACTATCCCTCAACATGCAACAAAGAGTCACTCCAAAGTCACTAATAGCGGAGAATGAACGAAGAGATTATGGTAGGGTATGAAACCACCTCAAAGTTATTCTTTCCAATCAATCCGTTGGGCTATTCATATAAGTGTCACAAACAGCCCTAGAGTTCGTACTAGAATAACACCTTAAGACACAAATCAACCAAAACCCTAATGTCACCTAGATACTCCAATGTCACCTCAAGTATCCGTGGATATGATTATATGATATGCGTCACACAATCTCAGATTCATCTATTCAACCAACACATAGAACCTCAAAGAGTGCCCCAAAGTTCTACCGGAGAATCACGACGAAAACGTGTGCCAACCCCTATGCATAGGTTCATGGGCGGAACCCGCAAATTGATCACCAAAACATACATCAAGTGAATCACATGATATCCCATTGTCACCACAGATACGCACGACAAGACATACATCAAGTGTTCTCAAATCTTTAAAGACTCAATCCAATAAGATTACTTCAAAGGGGAAACTCAATTCATTACAAGAGAGAAGAGGGGGAGGAGAAACATAAGATCCAACTATAATAGCAAAGCTCGCGATACATCAAGGTCGTACCAAATCAAGAACACGAGAGAGAGAGATCAAACACATAGCTACTGGTACATACCCTCAGCCCCGAGGGAGAACTACTCCCTCCTCGTCATGGAGAGCACCGGGATGATGAAGATGGCCACCGGAGAAGGATTGCTCCCTCCGACAGGGTGCCAGAACGGGTCTAGATTGGTTTTCAGTGGCTACGGAGGCTTCTAGCGACAGAACTCCCGATCTATCTTCCGTTCTGGAAGTTTTACGATACGTAGGTATATATGGATGCAGGGGTACGTCGGAGGAGCTACGGGGGCCCCACGAAGCAGGGGGCGCGCCCTAGGGGGGGGGCGCCCCCCACCCCCGTGAGCACCTCCCGTATCTCCTGATGTGGAGTCCAAGTCTATCCGGTGGCTTTCGTTCCAAAAATAACTTCTCCAATTGATTCCGTTCCCTTTCGACTCCGTTTGATATTCCTTTTCTTCGAAACACTGAAATAGGCATAAAACAGCAAATCTGGGCTGGGCCTCCGGTTAATAGGTTAGTCCCAAAAGTAATATAAAAGTGGATAATAAAGCCCAATATTGCCCAAAACAGTAGATAATATAGCATGGAGCAATCAAAAATTATAGATACGTTAGAGACGTATCAGTTCTTCAGTAAATAAAGAATTGAGATCATATGTTTCTTCAACAGGCGGTATATTAAGACCATGTATTTCTTCAATAGGAGGTAAATTCTTAACATCTCCAGCTTTAATACCTTTTTCTTTCATAGATTTCTTTGCCTCTTGCATATCTTCGGGACTGAGGAATGGAACACCTCTCTTCTTCGGAGTTGGTTTAAGAATAGGCTCAGTAATTGGAGCAGGAGCTGGCTCAGGAGGTGCCCAATTATTTTCATTTGTCAACATATTATTTAATAGAATTTCAGCTTCATCCGGTGTTCTTTCCCTGAAAAGAGAACCAGCACAACTATCCAGGTAATCTCTGGAAGCATCGGTTAGTCCATTATAAAAGATATCAAGTATTTCGAGTTTCTTAAGAGGATGATCAGGCAAAGCATTAAGTAACTTGAGAAGCCTCCTCCAAGCTTGTGGGAGACTCTCTTCTTTAATTTGCACGAAGTTGTATATTTCCCTCAAAGCAGCTTGTTTCTTATGAGCAGAGAAATATTTAGCAGAGAAGTAATAAATCATATCCTGGGGACTACGCACACAACCAGGATCAAGAGAATTAAACCATATCTTAGCATCACCCTTTAATGAGAACGGAAATATTTTGAGTATATAAAAATAACACGATCTCTCATCATTAGTAAACAGGGCGGCTATATCATTTAACTTAGTAAGATGTGCCACAACAGTTTCAGATTCATAGCCATAAAACGGATCAGATTCAACCAAAGTAATTATATCAGGATCAACAGAGAATTCATAATCCTTATTAGGAACACATATAGGTGAAGTAGCAAAAGCAGGGTCGGGTTTCATTTTATCTCTAAGTGATTCTTTGTTCCATTTAACTAATAACCTCTTAAGCTCATATCTATCTTTGCAAGCTAAAATAGCAGCAGAAGATTCCATATCAAAAAGATAGCCCTCAGGGATAACAGGCATATTTTCATCATCACTATCATCATCGTATTCAGATTCAATAATTTCTTTTTCTCTAGCCCTAGTAATTTGTTCATCAAGAAATTCACCAAGGGGCACAATAGTATCAGGCATAGAAGCAGTTTCATCATAAGTATCATGCATAGCAGAAGTGGCATCATCAATAACATGCGACATATCAGAACGAATAGCGGAAGCAGGTGTAGGTGTCGCAAACTTACTCATAACAGAAGGTGAATCAAGTGCAGAGCTAGATGGCAGTTCCTTACCTCCCCTCATAGTTGAGGGATAGATCTTGGTTTTTGGATCTCTCAAGTTCTTCATAATGATAAGCAGATATAAATCCCAAGTGACTCAAAGAATAGAGCTATGCTCCCTGGCAACGGCGCCAAAAATTAGTCTTGATAACCCACAAGTATAGGGGATCGCAACAGCTTTCGAGGGTAGAGTATTCAACCCAAATTTATTGATTCGACACAAGGGGAGCCAAAGAATATTCTCAAGTATTAGCAGCTGAGTTGTCAATTCAACCACACCTGGAAACTTAGTATCTGCAGCAAAGTGTTTAGTAGCAAAGTAATATGATAGTGGTGGTAGCGGCAACAAAAGTAGAGAAAGCAAAAGTAATGTTTTTGGTATTTTGTAGTGATTGTAACAGTAGCAACGAGAAAGTAAATAAGCGTAAACCAGTATATGGAAAACTCGTAGGCACCGGATCCGTGATGGATAATTATGCCGGATGCGGTTCATCATGTAACAGTCATAACATAGGGTGACACAGAACTAGCTCCAATTCATCAATGTAATGTAGGCATGTATTCCGTATATAGTCATACGTGCTTATGGAAAAGAACTTGCATGACATCTTTTGTCCTACCCTCCCGTGGCAGCGGGTGTTGGGGAACGTAGCAGAAATTCAAAATTTTCTACGCATCACCAAGATCAATCTATGGAGTAATCTAGCAACGAGGAGAAGGAGAGTGCATCTACATACCCTTGTAGATCGCTAAGAGGAAGCGTTCAAGTGAACAGGGTTGATGGAGTCGTACTCGTCGTGATCCAAATCACCGATGATCCTAGTGCCGAACGGACGGCACCTCCGTGTTCAACACACGTACAGCCCGGTGACGTCTCCTACGCCTTGATCCAGCAAGGGGAGAAGGAGAGGTTGGGGAAGACTCCATCCAGCAGCAGCACGACGGCGTGGTGGTGGTGGAGGAGCGTGGTACTCCAGCAGGGCTTCGCCAAGCACCGCAAGAGACGAGGAGGGAGAAGGGTAGGGCTGCACCAAGAAGGAGATTGAATCGTGTCTCTGGCAGCCCAAAACCTCAAGTATATATAGGGGGAGGGGAGGGGCTGCGCCCCCACCTAGGTTTCCACCCCTAGGGGTGGCGGCCAGCCCTAGATCCCATCTACGGGGGGCAAGGGGGGAGAGAGAGGGGGGCGCACCACTAGGTGGGCCTTAGGTCCATCTGAGCCTAGGGTTTGCCCCCTTCCACTCTCCCTTGCGCCTTGGGCCTTGGTGGGGGGAGCACCAGCCCACCTGGGGCTGGTCCCCTCCCACACTTGGCTCATGCAGCCCTCCGGGGCTGGTGGCCCCACTTGGTGGACCCCCGGGACCCTCCCAGTGGTCCCGGTACGTTACCGATAAAACCCGAAACTTTTCCGGTGACCAAAACAGGACTTCCCATATATAAATCTTTACCTCCGGACCATTCCGGAACTCCTCGTGACGTCCGGGATCTCATCCGGGACTCCGAACAACATTCGGTAACCATGTATATCTATTCCCTATAACCCTAGCATCATCGAACCTTAAGTGTGTAGACCCTACGGGTTCGGGAACCATGCAGACATGACCGAGATAACTCTCCGGTCAATAACCAACAGCGGGATCTGGATACCCATGTTGGCTCCCACATGTTCCACGATGATCTCATCGGATGAACCACGATGTCAAGGACTTAATCAATCCCGTATACAATTCCCTTTGTCTAGCGGTACGATACTTGCCCGAGATTCGATCGTCGGTATCCCGATACCTTGTTCAATCTCATTACCGGCAAGTCTCTTTACTCGTTCCGTAACACATCATCCCGTGATCAACTCCTTGATCACATTGTGCACATTATGATGATGTCCTATCGAGTAGGCCCAGAGATACCTCTCCGTTTACACGGAGTGACAAATCCCAGTCTCGATTCGTGCCAACCCAACAGACACTTTCGGAGATACCTGTAGTGTACCTTTATAGCCACCCAGTTACGTTGTGATGTTTGGCACACCCAAAGCACTCCTACGGTATCCGGGAGTTGCACAATCTCATGGTCTAAGGAAATGATACTTGACATTAGAAAAGCTTTAGCATACGAACTACATGATCTTGTGCTAGGCTTAGGATTGGGTCCTGTCCATCACATCATTCTCCTAATGATGTGATCCCGTTATCAACGACATCCAATGTCCATGGTCAGGAAACCGTAACCATCTATTGATCAACGAGCCAGTCAACTAGAGGCTTACTAGGGACATGGTGTTGTCTATGTATCCACACATGTATCTGAGTTTCCTATCAATACAATTCTATCATGGATAATAAACGATTATCATGAACAAGGAAATATAATAATAACCAATTTATTATTGCCTCTAGGGCATATTTCCAACAGTCTCCCACTTGCACTAGAGTCAATAATCCAGTTCACATCGATATGTGATTAACACTCAAGATCACATCCCCATGTGACTAACACCCAAAGAGTTCTGGGTTTGATCATGTTATGCTTGTGAGAGAGGTTTCAGTCAACGGGTCTACAACATTCAGATCTGTATGTACTTCGCAAATTTCTATGTCATCTTGTAGATGCAACTACTACGCTACATTTGGAGCCATTTCAAATAACTGTTCTACTTGGAGCTTTTCTAAATTGTTGCTCCATTATAGTATCCGGTATCTTTACTCAGAGCTATCCGGATAGGTGTTAAGCTTGCATCGACGTAACTCTTTACGTCGAACTCTTTATCACCTCCATAACCGAGAAACATATCCTTATTCCTCTAAGGATAATTTAGACCGCTATCTGGTGATCTACTCCTAGATTACCTTTGTACCCTCTTGCCAGATATGTGGCAAGGCACACATCAGGTGCGGTACTCAGCATGGCATACCGTATAGAGCCTATGACAAAAGCATAGGGGACGACCTTCGTCCTTCCTCTTTCTTCTGCCGTGGTCGAGCTTTAAGTCTTAACTTCATACCTTACAACTCAGGAAAGAACTCCTTCTTTGGCTGATCCATCTTGAACACCTTCAGGATCATGTCAAGGTATGTGCTCATTTGAAAGTACCATTAAGTGTTTTGATCTATCCTTATAGATCTTGATGTTCAATGTTCAAGTAGCTTAATTCAGGCTTTCCATTGAAAAACACTTTCCGAATAACCCTATATGCTTTCCAGAAATTCTACGTCATTTCTGATCAACAATATGTCAACAACATATACTCATCAGAAATTCTATAGTGCTCCCACTCACTTCTTTGGAAATACAAGTTTCTCATAAACTTTGTATACACCCAAAATCTTTGATCATCTCATCAAAGCATACATTCCAACTCCGAGATGCTTACTCCAGTCCTTAGAAGGATTGCTGGAGCTTTGCATACTTATTAGCATCTTTCAGGATTGACAAAACCTTCCGGTTGTATCACATACAACCTTTCCTCAAGAAAATCGTCGAGGAAACAATGTTTTGACATCCTATCTGCAAGATATCATAAATAATGCAGTAACTGCTAACATAATTCCAACAGACTTTTAGCATCGCTACGTGTGAGAAAGTCTCATCGTAGTCAACTCCTTGAACTTGTCGGGAAACACCTTAACGACAAGTCGAGCTTTCTCAATGGTGACACTTACCATCATTGTCTGTCTTCCTTTTAAAATCCATCTGCACCCAACAGCCTTACGACTATCAAGTAGTTCTTTCAAAGTCTACACTTTGTTTTCATACATGGATCCTCTCTCGGATTTTATGGCCTCGAGCCAATTTTTGGAATCCGGGCCCACCATCGCTTCTCCATAGCTCGTAGGTTCATTGTTGTCCAGCAACATGACTTCCAAGACAGGATCACGTGCCACTTTGAAGTAGTACGCATCCTTGTCGTCCTACGAGGTTTGGTAGTGACTTGATCCGAAGTTTCATGATCACTATCATAAGCTTCTACTTCAATTGGTGTAGGTGCCACAGGAACAACTTCCTGTGCCCTGCTACACACTAGTTGAAGTGACGGTTTAATAACCTCATCAAGTCTCCACCATCCTCCCACTCAATTCTTTCGAGAGAAACTTTTCCTCGAGAAAGGACCCGATTCTAGAAACAATCCCTATTGCTTTCGGATCTGAGACAGGAGGTATACCCAACTGTTTTGGGTACTCTATGAAGATGCATTTATCCGCTTTGGGTTCGAGCTTATCAGCCTGAAACCTTTCCACATAAGCGTTGCAGCCCCAAACTTTTAAGAAATGATAGCTTAGGTTTCTCTAAACCATAGTTCATACGGTGTCATCTCATCGGAATTACGTGGTGCCCTATTTAAAGTGAATGTGGTTGTCTCTAATGCCTAACCCATAAACGATAGTGGTAATTCGATAAGAGACATCATGGTATGCACCACATCCAATAGGGTGCAGTTATGATGTTCGGACACACCATCACACTATGGTGTTCCAGGCTGTATTAGTTGTGAAACAATTTCCACAATGTCTTAACTCTGTGCCAAACTCGTAATTCAGATATTCATCTCTATGATCATATCATAGATATTTTATCCTCTTGTCACGATGATCTTTCAACTTCACCCTGAAATTACTTGAACCTTTCAATAATTCAGACTCGTGATTCATCAAGTAAATATACTCAACATCTACTCAAATCATCTGTGAAGTAAGAACATAATGATATCCACTACACGCCTCAGCACTCATTGGACTGCACACATCAAAATGTATTACTTCCAACAAGTCGCTTTCTTGTTCCATTTCACTGAAACGAGGCTTTCAGTCATCTTGCCCATGTGGTATGATTTTGCATATCTCAAGTGATTCAAAATCAAGTGAGTCCAAACGATCCATCTTATTGGAGTTTCTTCATGCGTATACACCAATAGACATGGTTCACATGTCTCAAACTTTTCAAAACGAGTGAGTCCAAAGATCCATCAACATGGAGCTTCTTCATGTGTTTTACACCAATATGACTTACATGGCAGTGCCACAAGTAAGTGGTACTATCTTATATCTTTTGGCAAGAAAATGTGTATCACTACGATCGAGATTCAATAAACCATTCCTTTAGGTGCAAGACCATTGAAGGTATTATTCAAATAAATAGAGTAACCATTATTCTCCTTAAATGAATAACCGTATTGCGATAGACATAATCCAATCATGTCTATGCTCAACGCAAACACCAAATGACAATTATTCAGGTTTAATACTAATCTTGATGGTAGAGGGAGCGTGCGATGTTTGATCACATCAAACTTGGAAACACTTCCAACACATATCGTCAGCTCACCTTTTAGCTAGTCTCCGTTTATTCCGTAGCTCTTTTATTTCGAGTTACTAACACTTAGCAACCGAACCAGTATCTTAATACCCTGGTGCCACTAGGAGTACTAGTAAAGTACACATTAACATAATGTATATCCAATATACTTCTATCGACCTTGTCAGCCTTCTCATCTACCAAGTATCTAGGGTAATTCTGCTCCAGTGGCTGTTCCCCTTATTACAGAAGCACTTAGTCTCGGGTTTGGGTTCAACCTTGGGTTTCTTCATTAGAGCAGCAGCTGATTTGCCGTTTCATGAAGTATCCCTTCTTGCCCTTGCCCTTCTTGAAACTAGTGGTTTTACTAACCATCAACAATTGATGCTCCCTTTTGATTTCTACTTTCGCGGTGTCACGAATAGCTCAAGGATCATATCTATCCCTGATATGTTATAGTTCATCACGAAGCTCTAGTAGCTTGGTGGTAATGACTTCGGAGAAACATCACTATCTCATCTGGAAGATCAACTCCCACTCGATTCAAATGATTGTTGTACTCACACAATCTGAGCACAAGCTCAACAATTGAACTTTTCTCCCTTAGTTTGCGGGCTAAGAAAATCGTCGGAGGTCTTATACCTCTTGACGTGGGCACGAGCCTGAAGTCCCAATTTCAGCCCTCGAAACATCTCATATGTTTCGCGACGTTTCAAAACGTCTTCGGTGCCTCAACTCTAAACTGTTTAACTGAACTATCACGTAGTTATCAAAATGTGTATGTCAGATGTTCGCAACATCCACAAACGACGTTCAAGGTTCAGCACACTGAGCGGTGCATTAAGGACATAAGCCTTCTATGAAGCAATGAGGACAATCCTCAGTTTACGGACCTAGTCCGCATAATTGCTACTATCAACTTTCAACTAAATTTTCTCTAGGAACATATCTAAACAGTAGAACTGAAGCGCGAGCCACGACATAATTTGCGAAGACCTTTTGACTATGTTCAGGATAATTAAGTTCATCTTATGAACTCCCACTCAGATAGACATCCCTCTAGTCATCTAAGTGATTACATGATCCGAGTCAACTAGGCCGTGTCTGATCATCACGTGAGACAGACTAGTCAACATCAGTGAACATCTTCATGTTGATCGTATCTACCATACGACTCATGCTCGACCTTTCGGTCTCTTGTGTTCCGAGGCCATGTCTGTACATGCTAGGCTCGTCAAGTCAACCTAAGTGTTTTGCATGTGTTCCGAGGCCATATCTGTACATGCTAGGCTCGTCAACACCCGTTGTATTCGAACGTAAGAATCTATCACACCCGATCATCACGTGGTGCTTCGAATGACGAACTTTCGCAATGGTGCACAGTTAGGGGGAACACTTTCTTGAAATTTTAATGAGGGATCATCTTATTTACTACCGTCGTTCTAAGCAAATAAGATGTATAAACATGATAAACATCACATGCAATCAAATAGTGACATGATATGGCCAATATCATATTGCTCCTTTTGATCTCCATCTTCGGGGCTCCATGATCATCATCGTCACCGGCATGACACCATGATCTCCATCATCGTGTCTTCATGAAGTTGTCTCGCCAACTATTACTTCTACTACTACAACTAACGGTTAGCAATAAAGTAAAGTAATTACATGACGTTTATGTTGACACGCAGGTCATAAATAAATTAAGACAACTCCTATGGCTCCTGCCGGTTGTCATACTCATCGACATGCAAGTCGTGATTCCTATTACAAGAACATGATCATCTCATACATCACATATATCATTCATCACATCCTTTGGCCATATCACATCACATAGCATACCCTGCAAAAACAAGTTAGACGTCCTCTAATTGTTGTTTGCATGTTTTACGTGGCTGCTATGGGTTTCTAGCAAGAACGTTTCTTACCTACGCAAAAACCACAACGTGATATGCCAATTGCTATTTACCCTTCATAAGGACCCTTTTCATCAAATCCGATCCGACTAAAGTGGGAGAGACAGACACCCGCTAGCCACCTTATGCAACTAGTGCATGTCAGTCGGTGGAACCAGTCTCACGTAAGAGTACGTGTAAGGTCGGTCCGGGCCGCTTCATCCCACGGTGCCGCCGAATCAAGATAAGACTAGTAACGGTAAGTAAATTGACAAAATCAACACCCACAACTGCTTTGTGTTCTACTTGTGCACAGAAACTACGCATAGACCTAGCTCATGATGCCACTGTTGGGGAACGTAGCAGAAATTCAAAATTTTCTACGCATCACCAAGATCAATCTATGGAGTAATCTAGCAACGAGGGGAAGGAGAGTGCATCTACATACCCTTGTAGATCGCTAAGCGGAAGCGTTCAAGTGAACGGGGTTGATGGAGTCGTACTCATCGTGATCCAAATCACCGATGATCCTAGTGCCAAACGGACGGCACCTCCGTGTTCAACACACGTACAGCCCGGTGACGTCTCCTACGCCTTGATCCAGCAAGGGGAGAAGGAGAGGTTGGGGAAGACTCCATCCAGCAGCAGCACGACGGCGTGGTTGTGGTGGAGGAGCGTGGTACTCCAGCAGGGCTTCGCCAAGCACCGCAAGAGATGAGGAGGGAGAAGGGTAGGGCTGCGCCAAGAAGGAGATTGAATCGTGTCTCTGGCAGCCCAAAACCTCAAGTATATATAGGGGGAGGGGAGGGGCTGTGCCCCCACCTAGGTTTCCACCCCTAGGGGTGGCGGCCAGCCCTAGATCCCATCTAGGGGGCGGCCAAGGGGGGAGAGAGAGGGGGGCGCACCACTAGGTGGGCCTTAGGCCCATCTGAGCCTAGGGTTTGCCCCCTTCCACTCTCCCTTGCGCCTTGGGCCTTGGTGGGGGGCGCACCAGCCCACCTGGGGCTGGTCCCCTCCCACACTTGGCCCATGCAGCCCTCCGGGGCTGGTGGCCCCACTTGGTGGACCCCCGGGACCCTCCCGGTGGTCCCGGTATGTTACCGATAAAACCCGAAACTTTTATGGTGACCAAAACAGGACTTCCCATATATAAATATTTACCTCCGGACCATTCCGGAACTCCTTGTGACATCCGGGATCTCATCCGGGACTCCGAACAACATTCGGTAACCACGTATATCTATTCCGTATAACCCTAGCGTCATCAAACCTTAAGTGTGTAGACCCTACGGGTGCGGGAACCATGCAGACATGACCGAGATAACTCTCCGGTCAATAACCAACAGCGGGATCTGGATACCCATGTTGGCTCCCACATGTTCCACGATGATCTCATCGGATGAACCACGATGTCAAGGACTTAATCAATCCCATATACAATTCCCTTTGTCTAGCGGTACGATACTTGCCCGAGATTCGATCGTCGGTATCCCGATACCTTGTTCAATCTCGTTACCGGCAAGTCTCTTTACTCGTTCCGTAACACATCATCCCGTGATCAACTCCTTGATCACATTGTGCACATTATGATGATGTCCTACCGAGTGGGCCCAGAGATACCTCTTCGTTTACACGGAGTGACAAATCCCAGTCTCGATTTGTGCCAACCCAACAGACACTTTCGAAGATACCTGTAGTGTACCTTTATAGCCACCCAGTTACGTTGTGATGTTTGGCACACCCAAAGCACTCCTACGGTATCTGGGAGTTGCACAATCTCATGGTCTAAGGAAATGATACTTGACATTAGAAAAGCTTTAGCATACGAACTACATGATCTTGTGCTAGGCTTAGGATTGGGTCCTGTCCATCACATCATTCTCCTAATGATGTGATCCCGTTATCAACGACATCCAATGTCCATGGTCAGGAAACCATAACCATCTATTGATCAACGAGCCAGTCAACTAGAGGCTTACTAGGGACATGGTGTTGTCTATGTATCCACACATGTATCTGAGTTTCCTATCAATACAATTCTATCATGGATAATAAACGATTATCATGAACAAGGAAATATAATAATAACCAATTTATTATTGCCTCTAGGGCATATTTCCAACAGCGGGGTCCTATTGGAAACTAAGGGATATTAAGGCCTCCTTTTAATAGAGAATCGGAACAAAGCATTAGCACATAGTGAATACATGAACTCCTCAAACTATGGTCATCACCGGGAGTGGTCCCGATTATTGTCACTTCGGGGTTGCCGGATCATAACACATAGTAGGTGACTATAGACTTGCAAGATAGGATCAAGAACTCACATATATTCATGAAAACATAATAGGTTCAGATCTAAAATCATGGCACTCGGGCCTTAATGACAAGCATTAAGCATAGCAAAGTCATAGCAACATCAATCTCAGAACATAATGGATACTAGGGATCAAACCCTAACAAAACTAACTCGATTACATGATAAATCTCATCCAACCCATCACCGTCCAGCAAGCCAACGATGGAATTACTCACGCACGGCGGTGAGCATCATGAAATTGGTGATGGAGGATGGTTGATGATGACGACGGCGACGAATCCCCCTCTCCGGAGCCCCGAACGGACTCCACATCAGCCCTCCCGAGAGGTTTTAGGGCTTGGCGGCGGCTCCGTATCGTAAAACGCGATGATTTCTTCCCTTTTTTCTCTCCAAAAGCAAATATATAGAGTTGGAGTTGGCGTCGGAGGGCATCCAGGGGGCCCACGAGGTAGGGGGCACGCCCCCCACCCTCATGAGAAGGGTGTGGCCCTGGCGAGGATTTTTTATTATTTTTTCTAAGATGTTCCGTGGAGTTTCAGGTCATTCCGAGAATATTTGTTTTCTGCACATAAAACAACACCATGGCAATTCTGCTGAAAACAGCGTCAGTCCGGGTTAGTTCCATTCAAATCATACAAATTAGAGTCCAAAACAAGGGAAAAAGTGTTTGGAAAAGTAGATACGACGGAGACATATCACACACCGATCCACAGTGAGGTAGCAACCAGGTCCTATGGATATTCATGTAAATCTTGAAGAGGAGCGGGTTCACCTTAAGTCCAGTAGGTCCACTTGGGACTCAAGCTGCTATGATGGTGTACATGGAGATGACCATGGGATGCTCCGCATCAGGTAACGTGCCGACGGTGATCACATCGACTTTGGAACCATTTCCCACGCGCATCATCACCTCGTCCTTAGCCAATCTTTGCTTAATCTGTAGCCCCTGTTTCGAGTTGCAAATATTAGCAACTGAACTAGTATCAAATACCCAGGCACTACTGCAAGCATTAGTAAGGTACACATCAATAACATGTATATCAAATACACCTTTCACTTTGCCATCCTTCTTCTCCGCCAAATACTTGGGGCAGTTCCGTTTCCAGTGACCAGTCCCTTTGCAGTAGAATCACTCAGTCTCAGGCTTAGGTCCAAACTTGGGCTTCTTCACTTGAGCAGCAACTTGCTTGCCATTCTTCTTGAAGTTCCCCTTCTTCCCTTTACCCGTTTTCTTGAAACTGGTGGTCTTGTTGACCATCAACACTTAATGCTCCTTCTTGATTTCTACCTATGTAGCCTTTAGCATTGCGAA
Organism: Triticum urartu; assembly: GCF_056163025.1. Taxonomy (NCBI): domain Eukaryota; kingdom Viridiplantae; phylum Streptophyta; class Magnoliopsida; order Poales; family Poaceae; genus Triticum; species Triticum urartu. Next base: position 236,995,666 of record NC_141874.1, on the reverse strand, counting down.
GAGCTCGGGAATCGTCTTATCCATCCCTTGCATATTATAGTTCATCATGAAGCTCTTGTAGCTTGGTGGCAGTGATTGAAGAACTCTGTCAATGACACTATCATCAGGAAGATTAGCTCCCAGCTGAGTCAAGTGGTTGTGGTACCCAGACATTCTGAGTATATGTTTGCTGACAGAACTATTCTCCTCCATTTTGCAGCTATAGAACTTATTGGAGACTTCATATCTCTCAATCCGGGCATTTGCTTGAAATATTAACTTCAACTCCTGGAACATCTCATATGCTCCATGACGTTCAAAATGTCGTTGAAGTCCTGGTTCTAAGCCGTAAAGCATGGCACACTGAACTATCGAGTAGTCATCAGCTTTGCTCTGCCAGGTGTTCATAACATCTGGTGTTGCTCCTGCAGCGGGTTTGTCACCTAGCGGTGCTTACAGGACGTAATTCTTCTGTGCAGCAATGAGGATAATCCTCAAGTTACGGACTCAGTCCGTGTAGTTGCTACCATCATCTTTCAACTTAGCTTTCTCTAGGAACGCATTAAAATTCAATGAAACAACAGCACGGGCCATCTATCTACAACAACATAGACATGCAAAATACTATCAGGTACTAAGTTCATGACAAATTAAAGTTCAATTAATCAAATTACTTAAGAACTCCCACTTAGATAGACATCTCTCTAATCATCTAAGTGATCACGTGATCCATATCAACTAAACCATGTCCGATCATCACGTGAGATGGAGCAGTTTTCAATGGTGAATATCACTATGTTGATCATATCTACTATATGATTCATGCTCGACCTTTTGGTCTCAGTGTTCCGAGGCCATATCTGCATATGCTAGGCTCGTCAAGTTTAACCCGTGTGCAAAACTGGCTTGCACCCGTTGTATGTGAACGTAGAGCTTATCACACCCGATCATCATGTGGTGTCTCGACATGACGAACTGTAGCAACGGTGCATACTCAGGGAGAACACTTATACCCTTGAAATTTAGTGAGAGATCATCTTATAATGCTACCACCGAACTAAGAAAAATAAGATGCATAAAGGATAAACATCACATGCAATCAATATAAGTGATATGATATGGCCATCATCATCTTGTGCCTTTGATCTCCATCTCCAAAGCACCGTCATGATCACCATCGTCACCGGCTTGACACCTTGATCTCCATCGAAGCATCGTTGTCGTCTCGCCAACTATTGCTTCTACGACTATCGCTACCGCTTAGTGATAAAGTAAAGCAATTACATGGCGATTGCATTTCATACAATAAAGCGACAACCATATGGCTCCTGCCAGTTGCCGATAACTGTGTTACAAAACATGACCACCTCATACAACAATTTATATAATCACGTCTTGACCATATCACATCACAACATGCCCTGCAAAAACAAGTTAGATGTCCTCTACTTTGTTGTTGCAAGTTTTACGTGGCTGCTACGGGCTTCTAGCAAGAACCGTTCTTACCTACACATCAAAAACCACAACGCGATATAGTGATTGCTTTTTGATCTTCAGAAAAAACCATGTTCATTGAATCCGATTCAACTAAAGTTGGAGAAACTGACACCCACCGGCCACCTGTGTGCGAAGCACGTCAGTAGAACCAGTCTCGTGTAAGCGTACGTGTAATGTCGGTCTGAGTCGCTTCATCCAACAATACCGTTGAATCAAGAATCAAGAATCAACTAGTGACGACAAGCAATATGTATATACCCACGCCCACAACTCCTTTGTGTTATACTTGTGCATATAACATCTACACATAGACCTGGCTCGGATATCACTATTGGGGAACGCAGTAATTTCAAAAAAATTCCTACGCACACGCAAGATCTATCATGGTGATGCATAGCAATGAGAGGGGAGAGTGTGTCTACGTACCCTCATAGACCGAAAGCGGAAGCATTTTATCAACGCGGTTGATGTAGTCGTACACCTTCACGATCCGTCCTGATCAAGTAAAGAACGTACGGCACCTCCGCGTTCAGCATACGTCCAGCTCGATGACGTCCTCGCCTTCTTGATCCAGCAAGAGGGGCGAAGTAGTAGATGAGTTCCGACAGCACGATGGCGTGATGATGGTGTTGGTGAAGAGCAATCTCCGCAGGGCTTCGCCTAAGCACTACGAAAACTATGACGGAGGATAAACTAGAGGGGACGGGGTTGCCGGCACACGAATTGGTGTTTCTTGATGTGTCTTGGGTGCTAGCCCTACCCCTCTATTTATATGTTGAGCCTTGGGGTCGAAACTTGGAGTAAAAGCCTACACAAAGTCGGTTTCACCCGAAAGGCAAGAGTCCTTCTCGGACTCCAGGACCAGACGCTAGGGATCCCGACGTCTGGACCCAAATGCCAGGGACCCTGGCGTCTGGCCCCTGGACTCCGCAAAACTTCCTTTTGCTCTTTCAAAAAACCTTGTGGGCTTTCCCCTTTGGCCCAAATAAAGTGTTCTCGTACCCAAACATTTCGGGAAACATCCGGAACCCCTTCCGGTGAATTCTGGAACCCTTCTAGGGACCAAACACTATTATCACATATATCAATCTTTATCTCCGGACCATTTCGAAGTTCCTCGTCATGTTCGTGATCTCATCCGGGACTCCGAACAACATTCGCTCACCAACATACATAACTCATATAGTACTATATCGTCAATGAACGTTAAGCGTGCGGACCCTACGAGTTCGAGAACTATGTAGACATGGCCGAGACACCTCTCTGGTCAATAACCAATAGCAGAACCTGGATGCCCATATTGGCTCCTACATATTCTACGAAGATCTTTATCGGTCGAACCGCATAACAACATACGTTGTTCCCTTTGTCATCGGTATGTTACTTGCCCGAGATTCGATCGTCGGTATCTCATACCTAGTTCAATATCGTTACCAGCAAGTCTCTTTACTCGTTCCATAATGCAACATCCTGTAACTAACCCATTAGTCACATTGCTTGCAAGGCTTATAGTGATGTGCATTACCGAGAGGGCCCAGAGATACCTCTCCGATATACAGAGTGACAAATCCTAATCTCGATCTATGCCAACTCAACAAACACCGTCGGAGACACCTGTAGAGCACCTTTATAATCACCTAGTTACGTTGTGACATTTGGTAGCACATAAAGTGTTCCTCCGGTATTCGGGAGTTGCATGATCTCATAGTCATAGGAACATGTATAAGTTATGGAGAAAGCAATAGCAACAAACTAGACGATCATCGTGCTAAGCTAACGGATGGGTCAAGTCAATCACATCATTCTCTAATGATGAGATCCCGTTTATCAAATGAAAACTCTTTGTCCATGGCTAGGAAACTTAACCATCTTTGATTAACAAGCTAGTCAAGTAGAGGCATACTAGTGACACTCTGTTTGTCTATGTATTCACACATGTACTAAGTTTCCGGTTAGTACAATTCTAGCATGAATAATAAACATTTATCATGATATAAGGAAATATAAATAACAACTTTATTATTGCCTCTAGGGCATATTTCCTTCAATAATCTACAATGAAGTATAGAGCTTGTTTGTCTATTATAAATTTGCATGAAACGTGGATACTTACAATAAGATTGAATTGACACAGAATAAATGTGCAAAAACGAAATGCTTGTGGTTGCCAAGCTGGTTCAACAGGAATAAAAACCCCAATCTTAAAACCTGAAAGCACGTAGAGTATAAAAGTTAGAAAAAAATATATGTCAAGTTACTTCAACCATTTGTTCAGTCATGCATGGTTAAATCGGCCTAACTAAATCATGCATGCAGTAAAAAGCTATCTCGTCATATATATTCCTACTTGCAGGTTCCAGTCTCACGCCCATCCCAAACTTTTCTGTTCATACACAAGCACAATCCTACTCGTATCTGACACAAGTTTTTGTTCATACACACCACATTTTCCAATGGGTATCGACCATACCAACATTGGAGACATACACTTACAATGGAGCGAAGAGGATAATCTATGTCTGGTAAGTCATTTATTTAATTATCAATAGTTACCATATCATGAAAAGGTTGGCCTAACAACATTGTATGAATTGTGCAGGTAAATGCTTGGTTAAATGTTCCTACTGATTTTGTTGTGGCAATGAAAACGGTGCACGGGATTACTGGAATCAAGTCACTTAAGAATGTAACGCAAATACTGCCAATAATCGAAGAAGACAACCTATCCAAATCATACGTCGTTGGGGTAAGATGAGCTCTGAAATTCTACTATTCGATGGCATGTGGCGCAAGGTCAACGACGCATTCGCAAGTGCTGGACAATATAGCAAGGACTTAGTTTCCAAATCTCCAAAGATGTATAGGTTAGAACAGAATCAACCATTCAAATTTCGCAACATGTGAATGTTCATACAGAACTATCCCTAGTGGAATGCGATGTACTGCCAAGTCAAAAAGTCATGATTTAGATAATAAATTGTTGTCCTCATTCCAAGTTGTACTCCTCAAATTTCTTGCTAGGACTATGTAAATTCAAGATCAGATAGTTTGGAACACTAGATAATATCCCCGTGCGTTGCTGCGGGATTTTTTGGTGTTTCTTTGTAGCATTCATGTAGCAAAGATGATAACAATTTGAATCAATAATATGGTACATTTAATATAGAAGTGTTAATAATAAACAAAACAATATATTTCATATATAGGTGATTCAAATTAAGTAGGATCTATTTGATTTTGTTTGTGGGTGTCTTTTTGGTTAGTGCGACCTTGTGATATATAATGTCCCAGTTTCTTTCATAGTCAACAATGCATACATGGTGAGTTGAGGCACAAACTCGCATTTGGAAGTAAAAAAACACCGGTTCTAATTTTTCTGACAAAATAATCATTGGTTCTTTTGTGTTCTTCATTATTGCAATTGCATCTATGTATTTATGTTGAGCTTCTATTTCTTTTGAGATCTAGAGGAGAAAAGTCTACTCACAGTGGACCAGTACATTCATTTAGCATCAGTGGTAGAAGACTCTACGGGACGTCAACAATCTATGTATTTCTTCTGAGATTCTCTAATTGAAATGGTGGAAGAACATGACATATCGTTGTTTGAAGAAATAGTGGAATTCAGCAAAAGAAATGCCTAGGTTTTAAATCAGGATAGATGCACGTAAAAGGTGAAACAAAAATCTATAACAAACAAATTACGTTATAAAATTGTTTGTTTTCAGATGATAAAGGGAGGAATGCATCTTTTGATCTTCGTTGCCAATGCCTGATACAAAACACAATTAAGAATAATAATAAATACCTCATTATCCCCTGCAGATTTATTGCTAAGATTTTCACATCATTAAACATCAGCCAATGCAAAATGTAACTGAAAACAATAAGTAAAGAGCTTGTTGTCACGGAAATCTGAATAGACATGGTCATAGTATTTGCCAGTACAGATCTGTGGTTACAATTCAGCAGTGCAGGTCATGCAATTGCTAGATAGAGAAAGAATATATAAGGAACTAAAGCAAGTAGGAGGATAAAACATGAGATAACAAATACTACAACAGGAACCAAGTGTTGAGGTTATATGTGGGTTTCTCACTGGTTAGAACCTATTTCCATGACGACAGCATCCATCATAATTTCCACATGCCTACAAAAATGAATCAATAACTCAATCAGTCAATCGTGATGTATCTCAAGCAAACAGCCGGGCATGTAAAAAGCTTTGTGTGCTAGCAAAGTAGAACAGCCATAACGAAGCAATATGCAAGAAGAACATACGAACCACATGATCTCATATACCTAAGGCCAACTCCACCGCGCGACCCCAAACGGACGTCCGTTTTGTCCGGATTCTGTCTGTTTGGGTGGGGCAATGGGGTCGTGTCCTGGGATGCGGTGGCCATGCGCCCAGCGCGCGACCGCATCCGTTTGCCCCATCCTGTCCGTCAGGGCCATAAATGCCCATATTTTCATCAAAACTAGTTTACAACCCAAATATTTGTCTAAAAATTAAAATAGTTTTACAACCCAATTGAAATTGTCTTTAATAAAATAGTTTTACAACCAAATCGAAATTGTCTTGACTGAACATAAAATGAATCAATACATCTATTGGTTGCCAATGTGATCCCACACGTGCTCAACCAAGTCATTTTGAAGATTCAAATGAGTGTGCCAATCACGCATCTCACGGTGAAATTGGACAAACTGTTCAAATGTGGCCGGGTCTTGGTGCAGGGGCTCAATATTTTCACCTTGATAATCAAATCATTGGTCGAAGATACTCTCATCACGCTCGTCCTCGACGATCATATTGTGCATGATCACACAAGCAGTCATCACCTCCCAAAGCTTCCTTTCATCCCATGACAGTGCAGGGTTTCGAACGATACCCCACCGGGATTCGAGCACACCAAAAGCACGTTCCACATCCTTTCTAGCACTCTCTTGCATTTGGGCAAATCTCTTTCTCTTCTCACCTTGGGGTTTCGAGATTGTCTTCACAAAAGTTGACCACTGAGGATATATACCACAAGCTAGATAGTATCCCTTGTTGTACTGGTGGCCGTTGATCTCAAAGTTGACAGGTGGGGAGTGGCCTTCTGCAAGCCTCGCGAAGACTGGAGAATGTTGCAGCACGTTGATATCATTGTGAGAACCTGCCATGCCGAAGAAAGAATGCCATATCCAAAGATCCTGCAATGCCACCGCTTCTAATATGACAGTGCCCCCGTTGACATGCCCCTTGTACTGGCTCTGTCAAGCAAATGGACAGTTCTTCCACTCCCAGTGCATACAATCTATGCTACCAAGCATGCCTGAAAAGCCTCTAGCTGCGTTGGTCGCCAACAATCTCTCTGTATCAGCGGCAGTTGGCTGCCTCAAGTATTCTGGGCCAAACACCTCGATCACAGCCTGGCAAAACTTGTACATTGACATTAGACATGTTGTCTCACTCATACGCACATACTCATCCACCAGATCGCCTGGAATACCATATGCAAGCATGCGGATGGCCGTGGTGCATTTCTGGTAAGAGGAGAATCCAAGCTTGCCAAGGGCATCCGTCTTGCACTCGAAGTATGGGTCATGAGCAACCACTCCATCTCGGATACGACTGAACACATGCCTTGCCATACGAAAACGGCGACGAAATTTATCCGGCTTGAAAAGCGGGGTGTTCGCAAAGTAATCGGCATGGAGCAGGGCGTGGCCTCTCTCCTTGTTGCGGTTTAGGTTGGGAGCACAGCCAGGGAGTGACCCCCTGTACCGAGGAAGCTGCCGTTGGATGTGGTCGTGAATGACCAGTGCAACCACCACAAGATCTTCATCATCCGACGATGAATCGTCCGATGAACAAAGGAAGTGATGGAAGAAAAACTCGTCTCCACTGTCCATACCTTTGTGGGAAAAATGTCGAACACCTTGCGGTCGTGGTGGCGAAGAGGCCGCGATGATCACCTCGACGCAGCAGGGGTGGTTGTCGGCTGGCTACTGGCCGCTCTGGAGCTCTCATCGGAAGCTGCCAAGGCCGCCGTGGTACGTCGCCGGCGGTCGTGTCCCCTCTGCCACCGGCAAAGACGGTGACAGCCAAACCTCCTCTGATCGATGGCCAAAACTACGGCGAAAGCGCAGGCGTGGTGGCGGCCATGTCAAGACATGGTTTGATAGGGACGGCCGGGGGCTGCGCGGTGAGGAGGCGGCCGGAGAATAGCGGCGGCGGCGGTGGCGGGGCGGGGCGGGGCGGGAGAGAGAGGGTGGAAGCGTTGGGAGCGGAGGGACTGCTAGTGTCCCCGACAGGTGGGCCACGGGGGGACAAGGGCGTGCGTCCAGACCGTCCGCGCGCGTCTGTTTCACCCCAAACCGAGCGCAAGTTTGGGCCCGGGATGGGTCGAAAACGGACAGAATCTGGACATTTGTCCGTTTGAGGCCGCGCGTTGGGCCGCGCTATTCGTCCGTTTTACCCCAAACGGACACACCCGGACAAGATGGGGCCGCGCGGTGAAGTTGGCCTAAGATGATATGACATGGAAGTGGGAGGGATCAATAAAATGAACATATATTCAGAAGGAAGATATACGTACAGATCAACAGGGTTGTGTGGTCTTTCGTCCTCTGGCTTGGATATGGCTATTGAAGAGCACGGTGAGAGCAGTTTCTTTGATTTTCTTTATTACTCCATGAGGAAGCTTGCAGTCGGAAGGCATACGACGGAAACACACAATTACACGGTGGCGGCGGTGCCATCGGAGGCAATGGCGGATCTACCACAGGGGTAAGCAGGTGACCCGGTGGTGGAACAGAGTACTCACCTGCTAGCCCTCAGCCTCGGGGTCGAGTTCCAGCCTCCAAATCGCCATGGTGGCCGAGGTCCAACCTGTCAGGTGCGGTTTTAGGGGAAGAAGAAAAGACGTACAAAGGAGATGGCCAAGCCCAATATGAGAAATCCATCGATCCAATCCCTTGCCCTGGTACTGCCTAATGCACCGACGTCGCCACTGGATGCCTCATCCTTCGTTGGATGCTCCACCGTTCGTGACTCGACAGAATGTAACTACTCCTCAGGCGCTCAACCTCGATGACTCCACGCCCGAGCACGCGCATTCAGTGGCATGTTCCTTCACACAAAGCTTGCTGTTGAGATGGAAGGAAAGTGCGTTGATGGAGGAGACCATTAGTCAGAGAAGGCAGAGTGCCGGCGTGGAGCTTAATAGGAAGAGACTAGTGCGGAGAAAAATCAACGGTTGGTGAAACCAAGGAGACATCTGACGAAGACCATACGGCCGCAGAGCCACAATCGAGGGAGAGGCGTCCTTGATGCGTGGGTCATTTAAGGTGATCAGTCTTCATCGAGGGGAAATATAGATAATACAACTTACAACGTGGCCATATAGGTTGGTGATGATTGGAAGAAAAATGATGATGTGGCATAACTGATGAGGTGGATAGCTTGCATGTTAAAAGAACTAGGATAGTGGAGATGAACTATTTAGGTATTATAGATGCCAAACTGTTGATCACCACATATTATAATTGAAATTTCCTTCATAGAAGTATTGTTTCATCGATTTAGGAAGAACATGGCGCACACAGATCACCATTGTTTCATGTGTACATCTCAACAACACTTTTATCAATTCACGAGGGATTGTACCTCGACACCGTACCTGATTGAGATGCCAGGTGAGCTTGTTCATCCTGTACGCATTGCTTTCGTGCGCCGCTGCCTCCTCCCACCTCCCCGTTCGCCAACCTCTCCACGAGCACCTCCAGCCTTGTTCCCATGGGGGAAGGCGTGACTGTTGCCTCCTCTGCTCGACGGCTCCCTTCTCCTTCCCACCCGTCAGCGTCGCCACGAGTCGCGCCGCTGCCTTGTCCACTAGCGCACCGCCCTTTTCCTATCCGCCGGCCTCGCCGCTAGCTCCCCCGACCCGTGTCCATGGAGGAAAATGCGGGCTGCTGCCTCCTTTGCCTGCGCGCTGCCATTCGCCGTGGACGACATCTGAGGATGTGGGAAGTCGGCCTAGAGGTCTCGTACAAGAGATGGTTGATCTCGCCAGAGAGACCAAAAGATTTCTTGTATTGATAGCGTTTTCTATTAGGAGATTCACCTAAAAACCTACCGCTAGTAGTGGATATCATTGTTTTTAAGCGTGTGCCCCGAGCAGTGGATCGAACCTGTGGCATCCACATTCTGGGGTCCTCGACTGATGGTGGATATGAACATATATGACACTAGTGGTGTTGGGAGGGGCGTGGATAGTTCGAGAAGAGAGAGCTGGGTGAGCTGAGTGAGCGAGGACTGGGCTAGCTAGCTGGTGGCTTGTCCAGTTGGATGGTTGGCATCAACACTTTGTTGCGTGTGTTGGAGAGACCGGCGTTTCACACGATCACCCGAAATAAAAATAAATTAGATAAGCGCTCAAGCTAGCGCTCGTGTGTTGTAAGTCTAGACTCCTACACCGGTGCTTCGTCATAATTTCTTTTTTTATTTTGACGTGAGGGTCCACGTAGGCACCCCTGCATTGGAGATGCCCTGAAGGCGCTCCCGCTCTCAATTCCCTCAAAGAAAAAAAAGTTGTGCGCTCTCAAAATTCAAACAAAATCTTCCCCATTCTTCTCCGCCGCTCCGCTTTGTCGCTCTCCCCATTCCCCGTTCAGTTCCGCCGCCGGGAATGGTTCTGATCGAGCGCACGCCGTGCGCGGGGGCAGCCCCCTTCAGTCCGCTCCAGAGATCCACTCCTAGGGTTTCGCGGGAGGCGTCGCCGCCGTCCGACCCCATCCTCCCGTACCTCAGGTAGCGCCTTCGAGATCTACCTCTCTACCTGCAAATTTGCTTCTGCCTAGACCTGCTTGCTTACATCTTCGCGCGATTTCGCCTCCGCTGTGTGCGTGTGTGTATCTGAGGTTTCGCCTCGGTTTTGTGTATGGAGATGCGCTTCAATTTGCTCCTCCTAACTGCTTAGGTGCTTTTTCTTTTCGTACTTATATAGTTGGTTGAGTCGAGATACACTTATAGGTTGATTCCGGCTCAAATTTATTGCAGTGCGTAAGGTTTAAGCATATAATAGTGTGATTCTCGCCTCCGGTTTGTACTTATGAACTCATTTGTATGTATATGGGCTACTGCTCCCGGTTTCGGAGTTAAATTTATGGGCAATTTGAATAGATGGGTTTCTTAACTTACAATCGGTATTCATGCAGCTGATGTGCATATGCTTCAGTCATCGTTCAGTATCAAATTTTGTGCATATAAATGTGATGTGTTTTATCTGGTGACGTCCTGCCTGTGGACGCCTCTATGATGTGTGCTATTTTCTTATGTCCGATTCTGTGTTCATATTCAGGTCTATCAAGAAGGCCATTGATGAGATCAGGGCACACCCAGAATGTTATCATGCAGCACTTGAACAGCTCAAGATTTATGTCACAGAGTGCATTGATAAGTATGGGGACGATTACCAGTACTCCACTGACCCCCGGCTCCTGAAGATCTGGATCCTCTATGTAACTTAATTGCTTTTAAAATGCCAATGCTGATGTTATCTTTCTGCTTTTTTTTATCCTCATTCCTTAATTTCCTGATATTTTGCTATTTTAGGGGGATGCAGTTTCTGATTTTGACAAGGTGTATACACATTTGGAGGATAAAAGAATGTTCTTAGAGGATGCACTGCTCTATGAATCATATGCACTGTTTCTGTGTGCTCAGGGGAGAGCGCTCGAGGCTGATAAGGTCTATGGGATTGGTATTTCCAGGTTAGAGTCGATAATATTTTTCCTTCGTGTTCAGCTACAAAATGATGGTTATCATGTTGATGTGATGGCAAATTATAGTCTGTGGTTTAACCAGAAAAGCCGAGCCCCTTGATCATTTGAAGAAGATGCATATCAACTTCTTAAAACAATTGGAGGGTATTGTAGAAAAATCTGATGAGGATGCACAGGTATGAAAGCCACATGGCTGAGTCGAAATATTGCTATCATGTACTCCCTCCGTACCTAAATATATGACGTTTTAGTAGGCTATATATTAAGCATTGCGCTTTCTGATTTTTGTATTGCTGTCAAATAGTCACGGGTTTCCTATCTAATTGTCATGTTGTATTCGGTAGTATTTGAGATATACAACTTTTTTTGAGACTGGAGGTGCGGGAAGAAGCAAGGAACTGGATTGATATTCGCCCCATGTTGTAGTTGAGATATGATGATGACTAGGCTGATAGATTTCTCATTACTGTTCAGCAAACACATGTTGGAAAATATGCGTTCCACCTAGAAAAGATTACAATTGCATAATCATTGTTGTTCGTGCCTTACATCCCATATCTATGATAATTAATTGAATCTGAAATAGCTTTCTACAATGAAGAACTTTATCGAGTTCATATAGACTTTTATTTACTACATAAGAGAGATAATCGGGATACGCTACTCCCTCCGATCCATATTACTTGTCGCTGGTTTAGTACAAAGTTTTTCCTTATCGTGTAACTTTTTCCTTACGTGGGTTTAGCTACTGGTCTTCCATAATTCGATATGCTATGTTTTTCTGAAGATTATGATATAATTATAGAAGTCTTGTTCAGCATAGCTTAAGCTTTGGTCTCTCTCAGTGCTCCACCTTGGTACCGTCTCGTAGCCCTCCACATCAGATTTTTGTTTATGTGGCGCAGAATTAATGAGAGAGAGGAAGAAGCCGTCTCTTATCTTATATACTACATATCTCTACACATAATCCAATACATAGATAATTTAATCTCATACTCATCCTCCAATTAGACTTGTGTAATCTTAATAAAAGTGGGAGCTACTATAATAAATACTTAGCCTATGTAAGATACAGTGCATTGGGATGATGAGAATCTAAGTAATAGAAATACAGGTAATAAGAGACGACCATTGGGACTGATGTTAGCGTCCTACAGGCTCCAGTTTCTAGCAATACAAACTAAAGGTGGAATGTAGTTTTTTCTTGAATACTGAATAGTTGGCCTTAACTCTTAATATGAGCTCCCTTCTAGAGGGAAGCTGAAACGGTAAAATCTTTAGGTGCAGTTTTGGGGTTTATAATGGTGTAGCTGCTTATTTGTTGCGATAACTCAAACTCAAGCTGCTTTGAGGATTATTTGATTATTTTCCCCATCGACCTTATAGGCTCAGCCACTAGTGGGCTAGCTTTCTGGAAAAACCTAATATTACTTGAGTTAGCCCTTTACTTCATTTGTATTCTGTCAACCCTGTACATCATATACAAGCACAGAAGGGTTTGTTTTGCAGTTTCTTATATGTTTTTTTGTGATTAAACAGTTACTTTCCCACAGAATGGTTACTTGGTTATAAAATGATAGGACATGAATATGATTTGTACATTCCAGTGCTTGTGATTTGTCTCCTTCCAGCATGTATTTACTTAGCCCATTTATGTATGATTGTGCCTGTTTGTCACTTGATAGTTCATAGTCGAGTGTAACTTGGAGGCTGACAGATTGGTATCTATTTTATTTATTTCTCTATGCTGGCTTGTATATATTCACAGCATCTATTTCCACTTGCAGCAATGATGATTAGCTTGAGTTTTATTTCTAAAACTTATTGAAAATGTTTTATCCTGTCATTTGTGGTAGACTATGCACCTTATTCTATCTAATACAATTTTCCCACTTTGTCCATTATTTTAAATAGCATCATTTCATCGATATGGTCACCTAGTGCCTAACATCTTGGTGGATAATTAATTGTTTGTCGTTCCAATTTTGTTTGTTCTTGCCTTGTAGCCCAAACCATCTAAAATACAAAAAAGGGAGTTTAGTGTGGTTGATCCATGGTCAGATTCTACCATGAGCAATTTGCTAACGAAAATTAATGGTGGCCTCAAGAAGTTAACAGTAAGTTAAATTTGCTTTGTGTGGTTCACTAGTGTTTTGCCTGGCTCTCATCTTTGTGTGCCACTGAAATCCTTGACAGGGCTATCATAAGAGCAACAAGATCTACTCAGGAAAGGTGCCCCTAACTTCCTCACATAATGCTTTAAAAAATAAAGTCGTCGAGTTAGGTATAAACTCTAGTTATTTTCTCTTACAACCTTTGACAATGTTGTACACTCCACAATAGTGTCCTAGTTTGGCTACTTGATGAGAAATGCTCTCATGTCTCAATCAGAACATAACTACATAATGTTCTCACAGAAATATCTCTCTGTTCTGCGATTTCGAGAAGCCGATTCATGTAACTGATATCAGAGTTTAATAATGATACCTTTTGTTGCACCAAGGTGGCAGGAAATATCACATCAAAGGTTCTTCTGGTACTGGTGCTTTTGCTAAATTATACAAAGCTAGTGTTGATGGTAACACGGAAGAAATAGTTGCTTTGAAGGTGAAACATGTTTCAGTTGTCTTAGTAAAACCTGCCTTTTACACTTGATTCTGATTTTAAACCCTAGTGCTTGTTTGCAGGTTCAAAAGCCTGCATTTCCTTGGGAATTTTACATGTACCGCCAGCTTGATATGCGGATATCTGATATTCAGGTGAATAATCTCTGTTCTAAGAATCACTCTCTAAAAATAATTTCTGTTAAGACCACCAGGTCGTTAGTAGTTGGTAAATTATAACGATGTTCACATGTCAAATAATTTTCTTTCCAGAGACCAAGCTATGGCTATGCACATGAAGTGCATGTCTTTGCTGACGTCAGTGTGCTAGTTTGCAATTTCCTGCCATATGGAACTCTTCTGGTAATTCCTTTGCATGTGAAGAAAGCTCTTTCAAAACCTGCTCGAAAGAACAACTTTATATATCAGGATTGTATCTGTTGTTGCCCAGATATCTCTCTAGCTAATCCATGTTGCTAAATGTGATAGCTTACAGTACATACCTTTTGCAGGACGCTATAAATTCCCATTTAGTTGTTGGTCAGCACATGGATGAAGTTTTGTGCATATATTACACTATAGAGATGTTGCACATGCTTGAAACTCTACATAGTGTTGGCATAATCCATGGTGATTTCAAACCTGACAATATGCTTGTCTGCTATCCAAGGTAACTAACCAACTTACCACATTCGAGGAGTTACTCAACCTTTTTTGCGTGGTCAAACTATGTACCTTTTCATACTGCTGGTAAAAGTTCCAAAGAGTTGACTGCTCGCATCCTAGGGGAAGGCTCAAATGCCTCATCTAGAGGGGGGAGGGGTGAAAGGCAACTAAGAAAATTTATTCCTAATTCAACCTTGTTACATTATTGCTGAAATGTAAAGGTTCTCTTTTTTTGCGGGGGGAAATGTAAAGGTTCTCTTTTTTTGCGGGGGGAAATGTAAAGGTTCTCTATTTGGAATAACCTATATGGTGCAATCAACTTAGCAATTCTACGAACACAGGATGATAAGCTTGGCAAGCACAAAAAACAAGATATGAAGGTAAAGTAAATCAACCAAAGGACCTGGACACGAGGATTTGGTTCCTGGAGTGCGAATCCTTGGGGGTATTGTACGTCTTCGTTGGAGAGGCCTGGACACCAAGTCCCTTCAACAACAAAGACCTAACCTTCTTCTCCTTGAGCCTTGGGCAGTGTCTAAGGCTCTAAGCTCAACCATTAGTGGATGATCTTGAGGCAATCTCCAGCCATCACAAAGTCTTTTTGGCGAATCCACACGTTGGATGCCCCCAGGTGACTGCTGGTGCCTAGGAGTCTGCAAACTCCAAGGGAAATGGGGGTGGTGAATGCTTGGTACACGATGCTCTAGCTCTGTGTACATGTGAAATTTCAAAAATCTCTCAAATCTACTCTCGTCCTAAGGTATCCTTCAAATTCAAACTGTCTGGTGACATGGCACTCACACAGAATCCTGGCAACAAAACATTCGGAACTGCCTGGCCCAGTAACAATGCACCTCCGGATATTTTCGAGTCCGGTTACACATTCGGGTATACGTGCTCAGTGGCGGAGCCAGTATCCAGACAATGGGTGTACATATTTCCTTTAAAATCACCATTTTACTATAATTTTTAATTTATTTGATCCATATGTGTGTATGCATAGGTAGTCAACCTTCTTGCAGAGATGAATGTACATTTGTACACCCAAGTACCTATCTAGCTCCGCCAATATACGTGCTAATACCCCACATATTCTGAGCCGGCAATTGGGCGACCCTGAAGAGCGCCTGGAAAGTCTTTGGCCTCCTTGCTCACTAGCTACTGCATCTGGACATTCCTGCCTCCTGGCCTGGATTATCACCCAAGGATGGTTGTGTGAGGCTTTGGGCCTTTGTAGCGACAAAGGACCTTCTTTTCACTTTGTGGGGCCTCAAGACCTACTCATGTACTTGGCACACATATTAGCTCCTTAATTACCAAAAATCCACTTAGGGCGTGTAGATGTCCTTTCAATTGGATGACTTGCATTTCTTGACGGAGATAGTATATATTTCGGGCAGATCCTGTATTCTTGTTTTTGTGGGTGATGGTATCCCGTGTTCACAGAACGGAGTTCTCCCAGCCTGTTTGAATCTGTCACAGTACGAAAGATTGCACTGATCAACCACCTGTAGTGTGCACAAGTGACTAGAGACATCTAATAGTCAGGTTTTCCGAGTTTGTCAAATCGTTTTAAAACACCTTAGGTGATGTTGTGACTTTTCTGTAAATGTGTGTTCCGAGCTTACAAATGTCTCCTAACTGATTAGAATTATGCCAGATGTTATTGCATCTAAGAACCATAACTTTGTTTGGAAATATTTGAAATGGTTGGTCATAAGAGCAAGCATGAAGGTAGATAAGAGGTCGATTTGTTGGCCCCAGATGTTGGGTTTGGTGGGTGCAAAGATCTAGGATGATTCCCGACTCTGTTTATTTTACTTAAAAGTGTGTTTGGAATCTGTATTTTCACGCTCCATGCTTTTGCTGAGATGTTGATGTTCTGATATTTTGTCTTTCTTATTGTTGAACATTTGATTGTACGGATTCTGTTTTGGTTATTAGAAGATCATATCAAACACCATCACTGAAGCTGGTTCTTGTTTTAAGAATAATAAAAATCTAATATGTGTTAAAGCTCACCCAGACCATTTCATGCGTGCTCTTTGAAGAAAGTAAACATGCATTGCTTGCTTCTCAACTTATTTTCCCGAAGTTGCTAGTTCAGTTTGTAGCACTTGTCAACTCGTTTAAATTTAACATGAGTTTTCCTCTCACCTGTGGCCCATAAAGTGAAGAGATCACAGACGATACCTTCAGGAGCGAAACGAGAAGCGGGCAGAATCAGGTTAGCATTTGAATTCAAAGTATCTTGATTTAGAGGTATGTGAAGGCTTTGTGTTGCTTATTATGAAACAACGTCCATTCCAGGGGCTGTGTCTTATTGACTGGGGCCGTGGCATTGATGTGAATCTCTTCCCAGCCGGCACGGAGTTCCTTGGGGATTGTGGAACCTCAGGGTTCAGTTGTATCGAAATGCAAGAAGAGAGAAGCTGGACATATCAAGTGTGTACCCTTCAAAGTTACTCACAACCTTACTAGCCATCATCACAGAAAGGAACCATGTGCAACATCGATTTGGTTTCCTGTCTTGCAGGTTGACACTTTTGGTCTGTGCGTGGTTGCACACATGATGCTGCACGGGGAAGAGATGAGCATCGTTAAGGTGGCCGGAACAGGTGGAAGCTACATGTACCAACCGAAATTGTCATTTAAAAGGTTGTGCTGCCGCGAGCTCTTGATTTTGCTTGCAAAAGTGATGCCCAGAGTGAGAAGATAACCCCTCCACCTGTTTGTCCTCTGATGAACAGGTACTGGAACGTTGCGCTGTGGAAGCAGCTCTTCACCACGCTGCTGAACCCGGGCTCCAACGGGAACCACGTAGGCGACCTCCGGAGCCTCCGGAGATCGTTCCAGGATTACATGTGCAGCAACTATCAGCTGCTGGTCAAGCTGAACCAGCTGCTGACAAAGCAGAAGGCCTCCCTGTGCTCATCCTGAGGTGTGCATTTCGTCGCCAGAATGCCTCTGCGATATTTATCTACTCTTCTACCTCCCTATGTATGTATCTTGCCACATCTCGTGGCCTTGTTGTATCATCTGAAAATGAAAATACACGCCCGTGTCATGGTCTAACTAGTACTACTGCGCGTCACACTCAAGATGTGTCCCGGTGAGAACCAAATAGTTACCGTCCTAGATATGCGTACAGGTAGGACAAACGAGATGAGACGCAACGGATGAGTGGTTGCTGTCACGAACCAACAGTGCCCAACCAAAGTCAAAGGGCCTCTTTGGCTAGGCTAATGGGGCTAATCAGTCCTGTTAGACATGTCACGTTTTCGCTAGGACCATCAACGTTCGCTCAACGGTATTGTCACTTTCATCTTGTGGCGAGGACATGGGCTGCCCACCCATCTGATCTGAGCGATATATTTGAGCCAACGCTTCACTGTGCGTGTCTTGGCGTATGGCCAGCCACTGGGGCTGTGTGTCCTCGCGGCGTTCGTGTCGATGTCACCGATCTCTTAGATGGAGACGGGGGGAGATAGAGATGTGCATGTATGTCTTGTTGTTATTGGACGATGGCTCGATCCGTGGTGCAGTTTTGCCCGCTCATAGTACATAGCCATAGCATAATGTTTGGGCGCATCGCATGCAGGATCTGAGTGAGTGCCCTGGTCCCTGCCTGCGCTTGCTGCTGCCCACGGTGCAGCGTTCTGGGGCGACATAATATCCAGCGTTTGTCAGGTCGAGGCCCTGGATTTGGTGCAGGGATCTGTCTTGGGTCTTGCACTATCTTGGCCGGTTTCCAACTGCCATGCACCTAGCTTTGGTCCTCGGCGTCAGACTTGTAAGCAGACCTACTTGGACCCGGTTATGGCATGCCAGTACCTGTATATACAACAAGATCGATGTAAGATGGACCCGGACTAGTACTAGGTTTGAACTACTTGAGAGTTTACAGCAATTTTTCAGTATTTTTGGCAATCAATTTAATAGCACATTTCAGATTGTTACATGCAAACGGTTCCATTATAGTGTTATGAAGACCATTTTAACACTAATATCGTTTTTCGGGAACCGGATACTTGCTGAGCAACCCAAATTTGATAAAGACGAAGGAATCATAGTGCAAATTGTTATCATCTTTTACTTACACATGTTAGTCTTCCATCGTTATGAGGGGTGCCATTGAAATTTTTGTAGAAACATGGTACAAACGCATACACCCATAAACACACACCCTTATAAATAGCTGGAGGGTGGGGAGGTCACCTTATATAGCCGAAACCTTTTTCTTTACAAACACGGTGTAAACGAGTACACTCAACAACACATACTAGCACTTAGCTTACAAATGCACATCCTATCTCTTTGAGCATATTTGATAGATGGAACCGGTAAATCTTCACACTGTCGAGCTTAACTATGGGCAACCTTCTTGTTGTAAAAGATATTAACATCCGCTGGACAACAACAAAGGATATTGCGCCATTTGACCCATTACCAAAGGTCGGATGTTGAGCACGGCATGATCCTAGTTTTTTTAATAACATAGTACAGATGCAAACGCTCATACACATACACATACACTCATTTCTATGAATGTACACACGCATGCCCTATCCCAGAAGCCTTTGTAGTCTAGGACCTGAGGCTTGACCGTAGTCGGTCAGCTAGGGTATGACTCTTAGCACGAGTTCAAGTCGATACTTGAAATTTGAATTCGCCCCTTCTCCAGCCAGGTTCTTTGGCAGCAAGAGGCGGTCAACCTGGCCGATAATTACTCCACTGATTAACTCCAGCATTACCAGGCATTAGCAGGCATAATAATGCGCATGCGTGAAGAGACCGGCCCTACCGCAACTAATAATTAGATCCCTGGTCCCAGCCATACATTTTCTTGTACCACAGGATCGGCCATGCATGGATCGGCGGTACCATCACCATATGGCGATGCATGATGAGTAGCTGAGCACGCTGAGCATATGGCGAAACCGAAACCCGTACAAAGTGCGGTGCGGTGGATGGAGCCAAGACTTATTTACCATGCATGGCGCGCGTCCGTAAGGCAGCAGATCTATCTGTCTGACGATGCTCACCTTCCAGTGCATTGCATGCAGTTAGCTAGCGATCTGACGGGAAGGTGGCCATGGCCCCTCATGACGACCTGTCGCTCTCCTCCCTGTTCCTGTTCGGACCTCTGAAACCTCACCGGCCTTGTGGAGGTTCTGATCGACGGTGGAGGGGAGGTTTTGGCCGGATCCAAAACATGGCTGTTGGCTGGGCTGGCCCCTGATGATGGACGGACGGACGGACGGACTGACTGACTGACGCTATGCAGCTACCAACCTACCGACCTACCTACCTACCGACCTGTATCTGTCTCTCTACTTGCACGCCCCCATGGCCATGGACCGGCCTGTCGTTGACATTGTGATCCATCGGCCATGCACGCGTGGTCCTAAGGCCTGCGCGGTGGCCGGCCGGTCAGTGCCACCACTGTGTGTTTGTGCGCTAGCCGCGAGGGCTAGGGCTAGGATGCTCTGGCATGTCCCGTGCAGTTGCACCGAACCGATCGAATTACTGGTCTAGTGCAGTGGCTGAGCCGGGAATTTACACTTACGCACGTAGGCGTGGCCCAGTCAGTTAGAGACGTGAGAGTTGCAGTTTTTAGCCGGTTATCGTTGAGGACAAAGCCTCTTCAAATGTAGAGTAGCATGGTCAAATGCCTCGCCTCGCCGGAGGTCCAAGTGGTGTCCCCCGCTAGCTGGGAGTCTGGGACTGACTGACCGGGAGCTTTATTTGCACCGTCCGACCTCCGACGGATCGGCAAGCAAGAGCCAAGAGGCCATGGCCAACCTGTCTCTGAGTCTCTGTCCATCCTGCGCCAACCAACCGGCCCGGCCGGCAATCATCGTCGTGGTGCTTGGCGAGACGTCGCTCCATCGATCATGTCATGTGGCCCTGCGCTACTCAACGTGGATGCGTACTACGTCCTCGCTCGACCTGTCCTTCTATCTCTTATCGAGACCCTCATGTAATGTAAGCCCAGCCTTCCTCCGCCGGCCTTGTGGATGCGCGGCCGCCCGTTTCGCCTGGATAGGATACCGCCATTATTTAGTGACGCCGACTCCTCCTTCCTGCGCGCGTCTGCGTGATCAATCGCGAATTCAGACGCTACATACAGCACGTACTAGCACTTTCACAGTAGTACGTCCAGGCTAGCTCCTCCTCCTGTTGGTTATACACCTGCATCTGCATGCATCATTTCAGCTTCAGTTTCGTGGACAGAGACTTGAGGTACGCCCAAGTCCCAACCACAGCGATTCTTAATTTGATGGAAACAGTTAACAGATTGCTGGCTGCAAAAGCCGGTTGGAGGGCTACTCAACTGCTCGAATTGTCCATCTCCTGAGACTTGATTCATCAAGGTGGGTGGAGCATCAACGCTTTTGCGTTAATTTGCGTCCGTCGTCCAAGGGCCTGGGCGTTACGCATATTAATTGCTTCTTGCCTCTCAGGTCAAACACTCGATCCTGCTCCTGTACTAGTACTACGTACAACCAGGCAGAGCGTCGCCAAGTTTCAATGGAGTCTAATCTAATCATGTAGTAAGGCGAGTAGGATTTCTCCAAGAGTTATGGGATGCTACGCCCTCGTCAATATGAACATGAAGGCAACGGTGAAACCGGCTGCGAACTGGGCAGACTGTTTGACCTAGTATACAACATTTTTCATTTGGGCATCATGTTAAAATCCGTTGACGTACCTGAAAAACAAGACGGAAAGAAATCAAGAATCACACCACATGATCACTGTGCTAATAGTGCCCATAAAAACTCCTACTCTACTGTAATAATAGCCTAATTAGGCTGAATTTTCCCTCTGAAAGAGGCTAACCAAAGTGAGTTGGGCTGAATCTCTGAACTTGTTGAGTCTGCGCTTGTGACTTGGTGCCTTGTGGATCAGTATTCGCCGAAAACAACAAGAAGAAAAGATGATGAACCATGTCAGTTGTGTGGCCGCCACGTTGGATTCCACCGGTGGTTGCGTTGCATGCATGGCAGGGGCATGACCCAGGCAGCCATGGACGTACGCGATCGATCATGAGACGGGACTGCTACTAGGTAAGATAGCTACTCCACGGATGCCGACCGCGCGCAGCCGACATTCGTTTCTCGATCGAGAGCCCCCCCACCCCCACCCCCAGCCAACCAACGCATCGCTCGATCGGATCTCTGATGGATGGATGGATCGATCGGGAATCGGATGCCTTCTCTTCTTTCCATACATACCTCTCCCCCCTCCACAAGCCAAGAATATATTTCCCTCTCCCCCATAGCCAGCCATAGGGGCCGCCGGGTACGTGCGTGCGTGCGTGCCTACTCTACGTACGTCGTTAACAAAGCAAAACGTACGTTTCCTTCTTTTCATGGCCACCATCGATCTGACCTCCCTAGCTCCATCGCCAATCTCAACCAAAACTACTAACTAGTCACCATCGATCTGACCTCCCTAGCTCCATCGCCAATCTCAACCAAAACTACTAACTAGTCACCATCGATCTGACCTCCCTAGCTCCATCGCCAATCTCAACCAAACGTCGGTGCATGCTTTTGGACGAAACAAACCAAGAGCTAGCTAGTACTGCTACGTACTACTAGCTTCTTGCAAATCATCCCGTCTTTTCATCTATGGAATATATTCGGATTGCAACTTACGTACATGCATGTACAGGCCTTGGCAACTTCCATGCATTCCCTAGATTATTCTCATTCTCAGCAGAATAAAGTTTAACCCTAGCTACAAGTAGTAAAGTGAGATTTTTGGTCAGTGGCCATTTTCATACTCCCTCCGGTCCTTTTTACTCTGCACATTGGATTTGCCAAAAGTCAAACTTTGCTAAGTTTGACCAAATTTATATTAGAAATTATTAGCATCTATAATATCTAATAAATATAATATAAAAATATATTCCAAGATGAATCTAATGATATTGGTGTTGTTATGTGAATGTCTATAATCTTTTATATAAACTTGGTCAAAGTTGGATAAGATTGACTTCGGACAAACCTAATATGCAGAGTAAAAAGGACCAGAGGGAGTATGTTGTTATGTAATCGATGATCCGGCCGTATACTATATATGAATGAATCATCAGACGGAAAATGCAACCAAGCGTCCATGCTATATATATACGTGACGACAACTAAGAGACAAGAATGGGCTTTCTTAATTGATTGAATGAAGACGCCACCAAATAGGCGGGCATTCTATACGTTTGCGCGTCGGTGCCATGTACCATATATCAGTATCAGATGTGGGCGATAAAAAATGCTTGGTGCCAAACTCAAAGTCTTAATTGGGAGATGATATCCCAACTTCAGAGATCATAAATCAATCAACCCCATTTGGATTTTAAAGGTTTGCTCAATCTATTTATTTCAAAAATCAAGGTTTATGCATCTTGTGCTTACATTTCAAGATCAAGATGGTAATTCCTTAATTTTGTGCATTGGCAAAGCTAGACCATCAATAACAGAAGAAGGAATGACACAAGAATGATACTAGAAAGTGAAAGGAGACAAGAACAGATCACGCTTAACCAAACACACAACTCAACATGCATGCATGCTGGCTAAGAGGCCGTGTAACTAACCCTACCCATAATTGGTAGACAGGGCATCCTTCTTCAGGAAGCAAACCCAGAGACAGCGGTCAAGATCAAAATCCCACACCAGGGTCCCTTCCCTTAACAAAAGCCTGCCTAGTAGTAGCTACCCCCTCGCTTTCTCTCTCTCTCTCTCTCTCTCTACAAACTCCTAGAAGATTATCATCACTTATATTAGTATTCTACAGTAATCACCTCTAATAATTAGCAAGGCACATGCATCTCTGTGTGTGTGTGTGTGTGTGTGAGTGTGTGTGTGTGTGTTTGATAGTAGTAGTTGAATTGGCCATCCTGCTCGTAGATCTGGTGCCCACCGAGTGACAGGTCCTTGATTTCTTTTTGTCTAGGGCATCTTTGTTTCATCATTAGGGCATGGATGGAGTTGGCATTCCATGTGATGCATGCAAGCACCCAATTATATATGCCGTGGCAATGGCATGCATGAGGAGATGAGTATACAGTTTAGGGATGCGTGTGAGATTCTTGGCAGCAGGAACCAATCCCTTCCTTTGGGCCATCCATTTTCTTTGCCTTGCAACATGGTGGGGATGATTCCCCATCCCCGCCAAAAATTAAAATTAAAATGGTGAAGGATGACGCGTCGATATCACTGCGCCTTGTCAAATAGATTTGGCTGTCCCCTAATTAGTGTACTTATATCACTAAAATATGCATCAGGAAGGAATGTTTGTGTGATGCGTTTCGGTATTATTGTAAAGCCCATCTGATAGTGAAAATTTAAAAAATTGTTAGCATTGCACCGATCGCTGTCCTTGTATCGATATTTTTACAGTATGGGATATTCAAAATTTTGCAGTCTACCGACCGAATAGACAACAAGCGTACTTAATTTGTTATAGCTTGATAAGTTACATTTACGTGTCTTCTACAACTCTATGAAAATTCTGAACCAGATAGTGGCAATTTGCTATAACCTGCAACTTATATTTAATGGTTTGGCCAAAATCCACAACATTTTTTTATTACTTTTGGGAATAAAATCCACCACAATTTTGATGTCGTATTTTTTGAATAGATGCCTCACCTGAAAGTAATACTACTCCCTCCAATCCATATTAATTAGTTGGCACAACGAAAAGCCCAAGATTGCACATATAGATGATGCATGGTGTGCCCCCAGCAATTGCCGAGGAGACAAGTATCAACATATTCTAAGCTTCCATCTGTGCATTTCAAAGTCACCTAATCTCAGGTGATGGCCCCAAGCTGATTGTGATTTGCAATACATTAGCATAGCACCAAAAAACAAAAGGAACAAACAAACATTCCCCTCACGATCGATCAAACAGCAAGCAAACAAAGAACAAGTGACCGACATTCCCCTGGGTTCCCGTGACAACAGAATAAGAAAAGCTCTACCGCGGATGCAATTTGCACACAGGAACTATAAAAAATGTGATCTGGGCACGTTAAACTAATGTCATGCTTAGGTGTCCTCTCTCTCTCTCTCTGCCTAATGTTTTCATTTACTATACTTTGGCTGTGCATTAGTACCGAATGATTCGTACTATATTGCTGGTGACAGCGCACTGCACACTGCCCCAGTACCTGATCTGCAGCTGCTAGGAGCCTAGGAGAGAGATCAGAGACAGAGAGTGAACAAAATTACTAGTAGCAGCCGATTTGGACTGGGATAAAATGTTGTAAGAATAAATATATTACAGTACCTATTTATGCATAGCGTAAATAAGAGGGTATAAGCTGCGACGAAGATCCACCCGTTCCTTCGTCCAAGCTGCGTTTCTTTAGACTGGTTTCAGCTGGTTGGCCGCCACGGGTGGGAGGGGAGGCTTGCTCTGACATTCCGTAGGGCCCACAAACTCGTGAGAGCACTCTCGCTCTCTCCGGCCGCTTTCTTTTTTGTTGGAGCGTTGAAATAATCCCTAGTGGACGGCATTTTTTGTGTGTGGAATAGTGGTTGGTTTTACGTTTCCGATGGAGTGGTACCCAAATCCGATATATCTAAGAGATTCACCCCCACTACCCTATTTATCTTAACATGCAGCCTGTCCACCTCAACCCTACTAGCAATCGCGGTACCTTCAACTTTTAACTACTACTCCGTAGATCGCATGCGTTCATATATGCAGATCATGTGTCGTGGTTCATCTCTTCATACGGCCGGGATAGGCTTGTCCATGCATGCATGCATGCAAGCAAGGTCCACGAGAGAGGTTGAACCAACGTTCTGCGATAATAGCATGCCCCTTCCATCTATGCGTGTCCAACACATATCCGCTGCAAGATAACAAGCATATCATCGTTGTCTTCCTTGTCCCCCCGTGTCGCCTACCATGGAGGATAAGTCCATCGTCATGCTCGTGGCTCCGGTTCTGCAGATTATGCTCGAACTTCAGGATCTATGTCCAAGCCCTGGTTCGCCTCTGTCTCTGGAGCATTTGGAGGTGGACTCATCTGCGGCCTCACGTGAGAGGCATGTTTCATCTATGTCATGTGAGTAACCGGAGGCGTCTAAGTCCATCATGTCAGTGGTTCCTGTGGTTGATATTGTCGTATCAGTGGTCCCTGTTGATGATGTCGATGCGCCCGGTGTGGTTGTGCCTGCTCCTAGGAGTCTCTTGGTTGAGGATAATTACATCAAGAAATACAATGAGTTTTACGAATTCCTTGACAAATGGGTGGCTGATCAGTCTGGATCCAGCAACATAAGTGTCTGTCTCCTGAAGGAGAAACCAAACATGGAGAAACCAAGAAGGAACATAAGTAAGAAGGGTGGCGCCATTCGAAAGGCGTCCGCGATTTCATGACGAGGAATGCTCGGTTTTTATCTCTGTTGGCGTTCTCGTCAGGAGTTTCGACGTGTTGTACAAGTGTCGAGGTTTGCAGTTGTTGTGCATTGGAAGGGCCAATTATGTGGTTATAGTGCTTGGGGCTTTATGTGCAGTACGCTCATGGGTGGGTTATATCGGATTTTTTCGCCCTTTTTTCTTAAATTCATTGGATAACTCCCTTCTTTTAAATTAATAGAAAAGTCAAATCTTTTTGCCTTCTCTTAAAAAAACCCAGGGGCGAGAGAAAAATGTGTAAATTGTCCTCGATCAAAAAAAAAAACAACAACAAAAAAACAAACAGCAACTAGGGCATGCAGGTGTGCGCCCACTACTGGTCCGTTCTGGCAGCAGCACTTTGGTTTGGGTGGGTGCCTGGTAGCAGGGATTTAGTTCAAAATTTTCAATTGCAAGAATGTTCAAAATGTTATCCCCATACGGTGGCACTGATTGTGCCCAAATGCTGCTGGTATGTACCCCACGGAGAGAGAGAGGGAGAGAGAGATGTAGTCTACTCTAAATCAAATCCCATCATAGCTAATGAGGGATTTATTAGCACCTTGACCATGATGGGTGCGGACGAACTATCCACATGCAACCCAGGGATTTATTAGCACCTTGACCATGATGGGTGCGGACGAACTATCCACATGCAACCCACTGTACAGAGCATCATGTCAAAGCATGATTGCACGGTCGCACATCATCAAGTGAGCCTGACATGCACCTAATTTGCATCTCAACCTTTTTTTTTTAGAAAAGGGGGTGTTCCTCGGCCTCTGCATCAGAGTGAAGCATACGGCCATTGTGATGGCCTGGCTTATTAGAGATGATAGACTACTCATATCAATAAGGAATTCCTTCTTTTTCGGGAGCCCATTTGGACAGAACTTCAAAGTTAAGCGTGCTCAGCTTGAAGTAGTGTCAGGATGGGTGACCGATCGGGAAGTTGCTCTCGGGTGCGCATGAGTGAGGATAAAGTGCGCAGAAAAGACTAGTATTGATCTATGAGGCCAGTCTAGATCCCGCCAGGAGTAACGACCACCGGCGGGTGTGTCCGGAGCGTTACAAGTTGGTATCAGAGCCGACCCTCGCGGTTACACGGATGGTTGCGGACAGGTGCGTGGTCATGTTGTTCATGACGTTTGTGACCCGTCGTGACACACGACATGGCACATGTACTGGACTGGAAGCACAGACGTTTGTGCCAAGAGGGAACGTTCCTGTGGCCCGACGAGGACGTCGTTTCCTCTGAATGGGGGTGTATGTGATGGCCTGGCTTATTAGGGATGATAGACTACTCATATCAATAAGGAATTTCTTCTTTTCCGGGAGCCCATTTGGACAGAACTCCAAAGTTAAACGTGCTCAGCTTGAAGTAGTGTCAGGATGGGTGACCGATCGGGAAGTTGCTCCCGGGTGCGCATGAGTGAGGACAAAGTGCGCAGAAAAGACTAGTATTGATCTGTGAGGCCAGTCTAGATCCCGCCAGGAGTAACGACCACCGGCGGGTGTGTCCGGGGCGTTACAGCCATCTTATTAACCAAATAAACAAAAGGACCAACAAGGTTCCAAAGTCTCCAACTGAAAAAAAAGAAAAAAGACAGCTCACACAGAGCCTAAAAGGCTAGATACACAAACTAGCCAGGAAAAGATGCCACAACCGGCTGGCTAAACATAGATAGGTAAACTAATTGCCTATCCTATTACATGACCGCCATCCAAACCGGTTGAATATATCCTGAGCTATCATCTCCCAACGGATAGATCCAGTAACCAAATGCTCCCTGGCATCCATCGGAGTGAGTAGCGACCACAAACGGATCAATGCTGTAGCTCGGAAAATAACCTGCAAAAAATGAAACCGTGATGTTCTGTTAAAAACCAAATCATTTCTGCAATTCCAGATAGTCCACAACAAAGCACAAACTCCAACCCGAATATGTCTTGCTAAGTCAGGCTCAATCCCATTAAGTCATGTCCCAAATAATGCGTTGACAGAATTCGGTGAAGTAATATTAAAAGCAATATGGACCGTCCGCCAAATAACTTTGGCCAACGGGCAATCAAAGAATAGATGCTTAATCGTCTCATCCCGATCACAGAAACTGCACCTAGTAGGTCCTGTCCAATTACGCTTTATCAAGTTGTCCTTTGTTAAAATAACTTGTTTATGGACAAACCACATAATCACTTTAATTTTTAAAGGAACTTTGACAGCCTAGACAACCTTGAAAGTTGGAATGGAGTTTGAATTAATAATATCAATATACATTAATTTAACTGTAAATACTCCAGATCTAGTCAACTTCCAGCGTATCCATCGGGTTGGTGAGAAAGTTGAACCTCCATTAGTCTCCTAACTAGATGGAGTCATTCTTCCTAACGATTGCTTGCTAAGGACCGTCTAAACGGAATATTAAGGGGGATAGATTGAAATACCGTTGCCACGAACACCTCACGTCGTTGAGCAATCCGATATAAAGATGGATATTGAATGGCTAAAGGTGAGTCGCCAAGCCAAGTATCCTCCCAGAAACGTGTACTTGCACCGTTTCCAATAACAGTGTTCGTCCTATTGAACATTGATTGTTTGACTTTCATTAGTCCTTTCCAGAAAGGCGAATCAGTCGGCCTGACTGTGACCTGGGACAATGTTTTAGTCTGGAGGTACTTGCTGCGGAGGATCTGTGCCCACATGGCCCCAGTCCCGGAGGAAAGCTTCCACAACCACTTACTAAGAAGGCATCTGTTCTTAACTTCAAGATTTTCAATACCAAGACCCCCTTGGTCTTTCGGTCGACAAATGATGTCCCATTTAGCAAGCCGGTATTTTCTTTTAAGTTCATCACCCTGCCAAAAGAAACGTGACCGATAGAAGTCCAGTCTTTTCCTAACACCAACTGGGACCTCAAAGAACGATAAGAGGAACATAGGCATACTCGTGAGCATCGAATTAATCAAGATCAAACGGCCTCCGTAGGACATGAGCTTACCCTTCCAGCAGCTCAGTTTATTCTCAAATCGATCCTCGATGCACTTCCATTCTCTGTTTGTCAGCCTACGATGGTGTATCCGAATACCAAGGTATGAGAAAGGTAAACTCCCCAACTCGCACCCAAACAATTGCCTATAAGACTCCTATTCGTCTTTGGCTCTACCAAAGTAGAACAGCTCGCTCTTATGAAAGTTAATCTTTAACCCGGTCAATTGTTTAAAAAGGCATAACACCAGCTTCATATTTCTCGCCTTGGCCAAATCATGCTCCATAAAGATGATTGTATCATCAGCGTATTGAAGGACGGATACACCTCCATCAATAAGATGAGGTACCAAACCACCCACTTGACCATTCTCCTTAGCCATTCCTATCAAAATTGCTAACATATCCACCACAATGTTAAACAGGATAGGGGACATCGGATCTCCTTGTCTGAGGCCTTTATGTGTCTGGAAGTAATGACCTATATCGTCATTCACTTTAATTCCCACACTCCCTTTTTGCGTAAAGGATTCGACCTGTCGGCGCCAGGCTTCATCAAAACCTTTCATACGCAATGCCTGTTGGAGGAATGGCCACTTGACCTTATCGTACGCTTTTTCGAAATCCACCTTAAAAATTACTCCATCTAATTTTTTGGAGTGGATTTCATGGAGAGTTTCATGAAGAACAACCACCCCTTCAAGGATGTTTCTGTCTGGCATGAAAGCAATTTGGGATTGTTGCACCACAGAATGCGCAATCTGTGTGAGCCTATTGGTCCCAACCTTGGTGAAGATTTTGAAACTAACATTGAGGAGGCAGATCGGCCTGAACTGCTCAATTCTCACAGCATCCGTTTTCTTAGGGAGCAATGTGATAGTTCCAAAATTCAAGTGAAATAATTGAAGCTGTCCAGAGAATAGATCATGAAACATAGGTAGTAAATCCCCCTTAATAATGTGCCAGCACTTTTTATAGAACTCAGCCGGGAACCCATCCGGTCCGGGAGCCTTATTGTTTTTCATTTGTGCAATAGCATTAAACACCTCCTTCTCTGAGAATGGGGCAACCAGGATATCATTATCGGCATCAGACAATTGAGGCACATCCTCAGTCCTGGACTCATCGAGGGACACACAATTATCCTCCGGAGGTCCAAATAACTGTCTATAATATTCGGTAATATAGGTTTTGAGATTATCCTGACCTAAAATAGTGCCCTCATCCTGTTCAAGTTGAAAGATTCGCTTCTTTATGTTCTTACCATTAGCAATGAGGTGAAAGAATTGAGTATCCGCGTCCCCTTGGACCACTTTGCGGACCTTGGCTCGCAAAGCCCACTTCAATTCTTCTTCGCGAAGAAGTTCTTTCAACCTCTTCTCCGCCTCATTTTTAACCTGGAGCTCAGGAGGCAACAAAATCACGGATTCAGCTTTTATGTCCAGGGCCTATACAAGAGAAAGGAGCCTATCCTTCTCGATCTTATACACCCCACTGAGGTGCTTAGCCCAACCCGGCAAGAAACTTCTCAAATGCCTAATTTTATTCTGCCAACGCTCGACCGCCGTCCTACCTCCTACACCCTTAGCCCATTCCCTAGCTATGAGGTCTAAGAACCCCTCGCGTTCGAACCAGGCCATCTCAAATGAGAAAGTGTTTTTGTTTTCCATATGGTTCGGCTCCCCCGAGTCGACGAACAACGGTGTGTGATCGGAAATTCCCCGCGTGAGAGCTTGCACCGTAACAAGAGGGAACTTCTGTTCCCACTCCACGCTCGTGAGAACTCGATCAAGCTTTTCATATGTTGGGTTTGGCAGAGTATTAGCCCAGGTAAACTTTCTACCAGAAAGCTCTATCTCCCTCAGATCCAAGCTTTCAATAATGGTATTGAACATAAACGACCACCTGCCATCAAAGTTATCATTATTTTTCTCCTCTCTCCTCCTAATGATATTGAAATCACCCCGACCAAAATCGGAAGCTGCTCGGACCCACAGATTCGAACAAGGTCCGCCAGAAACTCCGGTTTAAACTCAGGCTGTGCGGCACCATAAACCGCGACCAAAGCCCAGTTGAACCCATCAACTTTAGACCTAACTCGAAACTTAACCGCGAAGTCGCCCATTACTACACTCCGGACTTCAAGGGAATCACATCTCACACCCAGTAAGATACCTCCCGATCTTCCTCGTGGAGGGAGGCAATGCCAATCGAAATCAATACTACCCGCAAGAGAGGATAGAAACTGTGGCGCAAAATTATCTCTACCGGTTTTCAATAGAGCAATAAAATCTAATCGATGTTCCAGAGAAGCCTCAGCAAGAAACCTTCTTTTAGCCAAGTCCTTCAGATCTCTGCTGTTCCAAAAGATTCCTTTCATATTTCGTCATGGAATTTTTTAGTAGTCCGAATCCTAGCACTCCTACGAACTGCAGAATCGAGATAAATCTTCCGTTTCCACTTACGCTTTGGCTTAGTGGGCTCTGTCGCCCGGTCCTCATAACTGGGCTCAACGGAACTAACAACTGCAACATTTAGGGGCACATCATCGTCCTCCGACTCATGATTAGAAGGTGCTAGATCCGCACACAGATTATCTAGCACTCTAACCCCTAACGCATCAATCTCCTCATCATTCATGGGTTTAACCGCTGCAAGATTACGAATAGTCTCTAAGACACGCTCCGCCTCCAAATCTAACATATCATTCACCGAATTGGAGATCTCACTATCAGTAACACCTAGTGAAACTCCTAATTGGTTTGCATTATGAATAATCTCCTTATGAGAAAAATGCAATAAAGAATTAGATATGTTGACGGACATACCAGAAGATATCGCAGCATCGTGAAGCTTGGCTGCCCTCATAGCGCACCGCTGCTGCATATCATCCACCTCCGAAAGCTCCTGAACGCGAGCACTCATCCGTCTCCCCGTCGAGACCGGGTCCAGGATCCCGCCAAAGGCCACTACCTCCTCTCTAGTAAACAGAGGAGGCGGCTGCGGGCTCCCAAGCCCCTCGGACAAGTGCCCCATGGGTAGGGCAAGAGACGGGACAGCTGGGGCCACCTGCCCGCTCCCTCCTCCTGCCCCATCCCTCGGCGCCAAGTGGCGCACCGGCATCGTCGGCGAGACGGTTCTCCTGACCGCCGCAGAAGAATGAGGAGTCAGGGCCACCTGCCCTGAACCCTCCCCCCCAGCGCCACAGAGGTCGCGGGCACCGTCGCTACCACCGGAGACGAAATAGCCGAGGCCACCTGCCTCGGGCCAGCTGTCGCAACACCCGCCGACGCCTCCAAAACCTGTATCACCGGTGACGGTAGAGAGATGGGAGTTGTGGAGGCCACCTGCCCCGACTCCCCTCCCCCAAGCCCCAACTCGGGCGTAGAGAGCATCTCCGGAACCTCGACCACAGGTGAGACAGGGGGAGGTGCAGCAACCAAGGGCTCAACGTCCCCATCTCCAAACAAAGTCCTCGGTGACGAAGCCGTCTCCATAGGTCCAAGCAAAGACCCGCCAGCTCCCTCAAACTCCAACAAAGGGAGCGTACGCTCGAACACATCATCAGACTCCACCCTGTCGCTCCAAAGTCTGGGAGAGGCGGAGGCTGGCTCAAAGGATCCAAACCTCAGCGAAGTCATAGGCACCGATGGTGAAGGTGCCGGCTCAACCCCGGACCCAACTCCGGGCAACTGAGCACTGGTGCCAGAACCGTTAGTCCCCTCCCTCGAAGACTCCTCAGTCGGTGCCCCCCTAGCACCCGCACTGTCGTCACCCTCGTGCATATCCACGTCATCCCCATTAATAGCCTCAACAAATAGATCAGAGTCCTCAAACTCAATCTCGAGCGGTAAAACCTCTCCCCTATAAGTCCAGTTGACCTTATTCGGTACAAATCAATATCCAGAACACTCACTAGAAGCCGGGCTACTCCATGAGCTCGAGTAAAAGCCATATCTACTCTTTCCGTCTTCCCAACCATAATACCCATGCTGGCCACAACACGAACATCCTGCAACGGTTTGGACGGGGCTCCCAAAAACTTCAACCATACCTGCGTAAGTGGTTTGCCCTTAGGCTCTACCTTCTTCCACTCGTGAAACTCCAGGATGCACTTTGTGCCAGGAACCCTACACAGACCGAAGCTCAGCAGTCTCTGCAAATCATCCACAGAGGGGAAATACACCCTAAAGACATTATCCTCGAGAGCAACCAACTCCCACTGGAACTCACCCGGTGCCAGTTCCTGAAGCCTCCTCACAATCTGAGCCTCAGTCACCTCACCCTGGGTCGCTTTCACAATCCCGGTGTTCATACTCTGAGTCTCCTCCGGAATCTCTCTCGCTGCCGGGGACTCAAAGAACATCAGCTCCGCACAATATACTCCATACATTGTCAGAGCCGGAGCCTGGTCACGCAAAAACGGGCAATCCCCAGATGTATGTGCTGGCTTACCGCACGACTCACATAGCTCCGCCACACACTCAGCAATGAAGTGGCCCTTCTCACCACAACGGTAGCAAAGCATCTTTTCTTTCTTGCGCCCATTTGGCCACCCTCTCAGAGTCAGACCTATCAGTAACCTCAGCCGCCGTCCCGGAAGCAGGTACCTCCACACTAGCCAGGGCTGTCACCACCTCCATCGCCTGGGTAGCGAGGTCCGTAGACTGAGCATGATCGGTCTCCATGGTCGCCGCCGCTTGGTCCCCACCAGCCGGGGGCGGAGGTTGTCGGCGATGCCTCCCATGGCCACCCCGACCCCACGATGCCCGCGGTAGCCTCCTCTCTGGCGGTTGTCCGGACCTGAGGCTCCTTCGACAAATCCACCAGAAGGACCAAGGAACGGTCTCTCAGTAGACCCGTCACTCTGCCAGGCGTAACCACGACCTCCTCCCGCGGAAGAGGAACCACGATGTTGTCCATCTCCATACGCATCATGTTCATCGTCTCCCCACTAGCCACGGGGCAGAACATGTGACCGGTTCTGAGGTGGCCTTGCGACATAGTGCGGCGGAGGTGCGGCCCGAGGCTGGCCGCCCGTAGGCGCCGGCACAACCCCAAGTGCCACTCCACCACCCCGGCCAGCGGCAGCTACGCCGGCCACACCCACTGCTGGCTGAGCCACGAACGCGGCAGTCGGTGCCGGAGGCCTAGGCCCTCCCCTTCCGGCCGTAGCATGCATGGGCACATGCCCCGGCGGCCAAACGCCCGTGGCCGACGCCGCGACCCTGGGTACCCGTAGGCACAACACTGCTTGCCAGCGGCCTCTGGCCAAGCGGCCCCAGGGCCCCGCGCCCCGCACTCGCAGTCGGCGGCTGTGCCGCCCCGCCCGACGGCGCGGCCGCCCCACCCCGACCAATTGCAGCATTGGCCGGCTTCTTGGCGGGCGGCGCCGCAGCTCCACGTCCAGCCATGGACCCGAGAGGAGGAATGCGCGCCGCTCTCCCCGGGCCACAAGGACGAAACCTCGGCGTCACTCTCCTACGAATCCAGCTAGGGCACAGCGACGGCGGCTTATCGCACGAACCTTCGTGATCGATCGCCCGCATGCAGGGAACAGCCCCCACGAAATCAGTCGCCCGAGCGGAGTCCACGTTAGGCTGGGCCACATACCCAGCTAACGGTCCAAGAGGAGCCGCCTCTCTATGGGCCACATACCCATCAGTAGGCCGGCCCAAGTCCGCCGTTGCCCGATCGGAGCCACTGAGGCCCAAGAGCAAATTCAAACGACGAGTCCTGTCGGCATGGATCTCGCCGATCTCTTTGATCACCGGTGCCGGCGCCGCCGCCGCCACCGCCTTTCTCGATTTCTTTCTCTTAACAACAGTCCAAGATTCCGGCCGGATTAAATCAAAAATGGTAAGGTTAGGAAGACTGACCTTCGGGATAGGACCCTTCCAAGGCCTTACCGCCGTCGCCGCCGTCCGACAATGCACTACGCGGCGCACCATCTCCTCCTTCTCCCCCTTGTGCAACCCTATCCTGGCCGGATCATCGAGAGGCAGCACTTTATCGATTGTCGTCGCCACTTCCGCTTCCGTGTAGCCTGCATGGAAGAATTCGCAAAGCTGGTCTGAAGGCATCGGCGACAGCGGTGATGGCGGCGCCTCGTCCGTGTCCCCATCCGGGTCGTCCTTGTCGGCACCAGCTAGTGCCCAAAACCGCCCCCACCCGTCGTCGATCACTGGCGGCACCCGGCAACGCACCCGCGATCGCCCCGCAGGCCGTCGCCCCAGTCTCCCGAGGCGCCCCGCTAGGCATCGCCTCCGATCTCTGATCTTTGGGCGTCATCGTCAAGTCGACGAGATCCACCGTCTCCTCTTGAACTACCTGCATGCAACAATCGACAACCACATTGTATACGTCAATCGAAATCCGAAAACCTACCTCGATCCGGACATCGGCATCTAAGTATTCTCCGGCGAGGATGTCGTTGTTCATATCGCGCAGCGCTGCCCAACGGGACACCGGAGATACTGAGAGACGACCCTCGATCCATCCGGAGTCGCGATCGGTGAAATGGACGCGCCACTGCACCGGGGTCGTCCTCTCCACCTGCGCCCTCTCGTGAATCGCCTCCGCCCCGATGCATCCCCCGAGATCCGAGTAAGGCCGGGCCGATCCGTCCTCATTCACCCGCGGCGGCGGCGCTGCCAGAGGTGGTGACTGGCCCGCTGGCGGCAAGGACGGCCGTACGTGGGGAGGCCGAGGCTTTTCGCCCTCGGGGGCAGTCGCCCCAGTCTCCCCAGGCGCCCCGCTAGGCATCCACTTCCTGATCCAAACACCATTTGCACCTCAACCTTGCCCATTATTAATTAATCAGGTGAGACCAGTGTGCCATGCCTACGTCTGATGTCACGCATAAATAAAACTAGATGATGCTAGATGGGTTTCAATCGAACTGGATTTTTGATTTCTAAATATTATATAGAATATAAATTTATTCCTTAAGCTTTAAGCTAAGGGGGAGATTTCTACTTAACAGAAAAACAAAACCTTAAGACTAGCCACAATGAAGAGTAACATACACATATCCCTAGACTAAGTTACTACCTTCATAGTGGGTAGAAACTTAAATGTGGTAACATGCAAAGATTCATTTATTAGGTTATAGACTTATATTGCATTGGGACATGTGATGTTACGGTAACTAGCTAAGTTACTACAACTAGCTCTCTCCTCATTAACTCATTGCCACATAAGCAAATTTGCTGAGTTGGACCCGATGTTACTGCTGAAGTTACTCCCACTGTGGCTAGTCTAACATAAAATTTGAAACAGTACACTTAAATGCAATTGGATTCAAAATCCACTTAGAGTGCATGCATATTGCATGATAGAGAGGTTCTTATGTGTAGATCAGATGATATTAATGGACCCAGCTAGTAAATTCAATAGCTACACAATTTCTGATGATATGGAAACATACATGTGCAACGAAATAGCTATTTAGTGTCTTGTAGTATGGATTGCCTACTAAGAGCATCTCCAACAGCCGTGCTATATAAGCGCCGCGCTGAAAAAATTAGTGTTTTTTGCACGCGCTACCGGTCCGGGCGCTCCAGCGGAGGCGCAAAAACTGCGCGCGCAGCATATCTAGTTCAGAGCGTGCCGCTTATTTGCTGCGCCCGCTCCCGCACGCTGGACTCTTGAGCGCTCGCTCGCAACTCCACCTATCCCATCCAGCCGCGACGCCACCGCCGCCCGAGCCACCCCATTTATTCCGGCAACCGTTCCGGCGCTTCCCCTGTCTATCCCCCGCAGCGCGGCGGCTTCCTCCGTCTCCCTCTAGTCACTGCCGCATCTCGCGCGCGGCCGTCCTCTAACAAACAGCGTCCGGCCGCTCACTGCCACTCGGCGCCCGCAAGGTGTTCGACAAAACGCCCGAGGTATGTATTGCTCAAACTTCATGAATTTGGTGTATGTTGATTGTAGTTTTTAAAGCCTAGTATTGAACATTGTAGATGAGTTCGTCATATGATTCTTTTGAAGAATAATTTGATATGGAAGAGGAGGAGGATCTTGCAATGATCCTAGCCATGCACATCAATAAAAAACCGAAGCACGATGGTTCGGTTATGGGTCGGCAGAAAATTTGGAGGGATAGGATCGATGCCCATAACAGACTGCTGAGGCACTATTTCGTGGAGAATCCCACATACCCGGAGTCGTACTTTCGTCGCCGGTTTAGGATGAGCACCGAGTTGTTCAGGCGCATTGCAGAGAAACTAGCGAGACATGACCGGTTTTTTCAGCAAAGGAGGAATGCCGCCGGAGAGCTCGGGCATAACACCTTTCAGAAGGTGACAATCGCTTTGCGTATGTTGGCATACGGTATCCCGGCTAATCTAGTTGATGATCACTTGGCCATGGGTAAGAGCCAAGCCATCATGTGTGTCAAGCGCTTTGCAGTCGGAATTGTCCGAGTGTGTGGCCAGGAGTATTTGAGATCTTCCAATGCTGAAGACGCCGCAAGGCTATTGGAGATGAACAAAGCTCGCGACTTCCCAGGTATGCTTGGCTCAATAGATTGCATGCATTGGAGTTGGAAGAATTGTCCAAAGGCATGGCATGGGCAATTCCATGGCCAAAAAAAGGGTTCCACTATAATCCTTGAAGCGGTGGCCGATCAAGAGACTTGGATTTGGCATGCTTTCTTTGTAATGCCTAGATCTTCGAATGACATCAGCGTTGTCAACCGGTCACCACTGATGAATAAGATTGCAAATGGTGATTTGCCACCGGTGCAGTTTGTAGCAAATGGCCGTACATACAACTATGGCTACTATCTTGCGGATGGGATCTACCCAAAGTGGCAAACATTTGTGAAGCCGTTGAAAAAACCGGAAGGTAAGAAAAATTTAGATTTCCACAATGCTCAGGCGACGGCTAGAAAAGATGTGGAGAGAGCTTTTGTCGCTATTGTGAGAGGACCGGCTAGATTTTGGGATCAAAAGATGCTTTGATACATCATGCACGCTTGTGTGATCACGCACAACATGATCATCAAGAATGAGCATGGTCAAGATGTAGACTACTATCAGTATGAGTTCTTGGGACATCCCGTGCGAGTGTGATGGAGGGCTGAAAGGATGGCCCATTTTGTTGT
Source organism: Triticum urartu (assembly GCF_056163025.1). Classification (NCBI taxonomy): domain Eukaryota; kingdom Viridiplantae; phylum Streptophyta; class Magnoliopsida; order Poales; family Poaceae; genus Triticum; species Triticum urartu. The sequence goes on along the minus strand of NC_141874.1, from coordinate 236,957,628 downwards.
CTCCTATCATGCCATTCGACGTCCCGTAGCGATCTTCAAAAGGATCTTATTGAGAAGTGATGGGCTTGAAATTACCGACAAAGAGCATCATGATTTGTGCGTTTGATATTGTATTGTTGAACTATTTGTTGTATTGAACGATAAATTATTTGTTTGAGTTGTAATAACGAAATTGAACTATTTATTGTTGATTTATTTTTTTTGTATTTGATCTTTCTGCTTGTTTTGGAATGCATATGTTATTTGTGCGAGAGTCGCTACACGCACGCTGCATTTTAGCGTGGCTGTTGGAGTCAGCGCTGCCCGGACGCGCCAAACCAAACGATGGGTGCGCGACAAAATAGTTTTTAACGTACGGCGCGTTGGACGGCTGTTGAAGATGCTCTAAGATATATAAATGTGCTATTTCGCAAATATATATATATATATATATATATATATATATATATATATATATATATGTATATATAAATGTGCCATGCGCAGGGACAAAATGGCACGAGAAGTTTTTGTCCGTTTGAAAGGAAAACAAAAGTGGGATGCTATTATGGAAACCGAAGAGTGGTAGTACTATAGGAAAAACCAGTGTTGCCTAGTATATCGTGGTATGCCGAGTGAAAATAATCGGGGGCTCAGCATGCAGAAGGACCTCGGCGAAGGAAACACGAAACACTTGGTAAACTCCCGTGGCTCAGCAAAGCCGGGGACACGTGTCCCTTGCTACCATGGTTAATGGCCACTTGGCTTACAATATTGCATTTACTTTTTTTTGAAATGGGGATACGCGTAAGTCAAGCACCCTATTCATAAAAATTGGCTTACAATTTTTGCTTTCCTTTTTTAAATGCAGATAAGTGTAAGACGAGCATCCGATATATGCTACTTGGCTTACACTTTTCATTTCTTTTTCATTGCTCTTCCATCTCTTAATGCACATTTGTTTCCTTTTCCTTTTCATTTGTGTTTCTTTATTGTGTTTTGTTTATTTCCCATCTCTTTCTCTTCCATTACTATTTCCCTCCCTTTCTTCAGAGGACATTTGGCTTACTATATGCCGTCCACCTCCTTCAAGATTGTAACGCCCGGATAATTAAGCTACAGTAATCCCACGTTAACGATGTCACGTCATATTCGTTACTGTTGCTAATCTCGCGTTGGATCAAAACTGTTCAGATTCAAATTTAATATTTTGTCAAACATCAAAAAATTTCAAACACTAAAACCAAAATGTTCAGTTAGTGCCAAATATTACATAGATAATTATTGTGAAGAAAACATTTTTCAAAAAATGCCAAAGTATTTTAAAGTGAAGTAAAACAGAAAAGGAAATAAATAAAAGAAAAATAATAAAAAAAACAAACCAAACAAAATACAAAAGAGAAAAGAAAAAGGGAACCCCCCACTTGGCTTCGGCCTAGCCAGCAGTCTACCAGGCCGGCCCACCCCCGCTTCCCATAACCTCCCTCACTCCCCTAAACCCTAACCGACACCCCACTCCTCCTTCCCCACATCGCCTGCTCCTCTCTCTCCCTCGATCTGGATCGAGATCGAGGGCAAGGACCCGACGCCCTCGACGCCAGCACCACCCGGATCGCCACCTCGCCGGACGCCATCGCCGGACTGCCTCCCTGTCATCCTCTCAGTCGCCTACTTGTCTCCGACGTCGCTCGCATCGTCCTCATCGACCTCCCCGAGCCCCACTGCCCCGTGCCCTACAACCCCGGTGAGGCCCCCGGCCTCTCCTCTCCCCCACGACGCGCTCACCGCGACCCTCGCACCGGCCATCACCCCGCGGGCCCCTGGCCACCGCGCTGCCAGCGCCCACCGGCGTCGTCCGGCTTCCACGCCCACGGTCACCCTTGACGCCACGCGCCGCCCTGCTCCCTCTGCCACTGCCGCGCCCGCAGCCTGCTGCTCGCCCCTTCCCTTATGCACCTCACGCCCACACCGCCATCACTGCAGCCACCGCTCGCCCTGCGCGCGTGACCCTGCCTCACCGGCACCGCAGCTACCTCATCGCCCCGGTCTTCCTCCCATGCGGGCGCCCGTAACCGCGCGGCTCTGCCACCGCCACCTCCGCCGCCCAGCATCGCCGCCGCTCGGCCTTCTCGTGCCCGTCGTCGCCCGAGCGGCCGCACCGCCACTGCTCCACACGGTGCCCGCCCGTGCCTCGCCTCGCCTTCGCCCCGCGTCCGCCTGCGTGTGTGGCGGCGCCACGCGCGCCGGGCATGCCCTGCTGGACCGGTCGCGTCGCCCGCGCCGTCCGACCGCCGATCGCCCGTGCCGCACCTGGACGGCGCCCGCCCTATCACCCCGGGTTCGCCCCGCTCTATGGCTCGGCGCCCGTTAACCGCCCGCCCCGCTAAGGCCTTGGCCCGATGACAAACGGGGCCCACGGCCCCAGAACGTTTATTTTTTTAAAATAAAATAAAATAAAATAATTAATTAATTAAAGAATTAATTAACTTAATTAATTTTGATTAATTAAACTAATCAATTAACTAAACTAATTAAACTTGTTTAGTTAGTCTTAGTCAATGACAGTGGGACCCACATGTCAGTTTGACTTAGTCAACTGACTATTTGACTACTGACGTCATGCTGACGCCATGCTGACGCCAGCAATCACTATTCTGAATAATGTTGAATTAAAATAATTAAATAAATGCTAAAAATGATTTAAATATTTTAAAATCAATATAAAATAAACCGTAGCTCGGATGGAAAAACTTTGTACATGAAAGTTGCTCAGAACGAAGAGACGAATCCGAATACGCAGCCCGTTCGTCCGCCGCACATCCCTAGCATAACAAACACACAACTTTCCCACTCCGATTCATCTGTCCGAAAATGCGAAACACCGGGGATACTTTTCCGGATGTTTTCCCTCTTCGCTAGTATCACCTCATACTGTGTTAGGGCACACCTAGCACCGTTACTTGTCATGTCATGCATCGATATGCATCTGTTTGCATTGTATTCATTGTTTCTTCCCCCTCTTCTCTTCGGTAGACTACGAGACTGACGCCGCTGCTGGTGCCCTGATCGACCATGTTGTTGATGACCCCTACTTGCCAGAGCAACCAGGCAAGCCCCCCCTTGATCACCAGATATCGCCTATTCTTCTCTCCACTACTTGCATTAGAGTAGTGTAGCATGTTACTGCTTTTCGTTAATCCTATCCTGATGCATAGCCTGTCATTGTTGCTACAGTTATTGATACCTTACCTGCAATCCTAATTGCTTAGTATAGGATGCTAGTTTATCATCAGTGGCCCTACATTCTTGTCTGTCTGCCATGCTATATTATTGGGCCGTGATCACTCGGGAGGCGACAGGGTAGGTTGAAATCACCTAGGAGAGAGGTGGGCCTGGCCCTGGTCGGCGTCCGCGGTTATTTCAAAATAACACGCTTAACGAGATCTTGGTATTTGATCTGAGTCTAGCCACTGGCCTATACGCACTAACCAACTACGCGGGAACAATTATGGGCATTCGACATCGTGGTATCAGCCGAATCCTTCGTGGCGTCAGCGATTGAGCGGCGCGCGCCGGATTGGACCGTAAGCCTGCTCTTGTATTAAGGGGGCTAGGTCTGCTTTCGGCCGCCCACACAACGTGCAGGTGTGCAATGGGCGATGGGCCCAAACCCCTGCGTCATAGGATTTAGACTGGCGTGCTGACCTCTCTGTTGTGCCTAGGTGGGACTGCGACGTGTTGATCTTCCGAGGCTGGGCATGACCCAGGAAAGTGTGTCCGGCCAAAGGGGATCGAGCGTGTTGAGAAATGTGGTGCACCCATGCAGGGAAGTTGATCTATTCGAATAGCCGTGTCCCTCGGTAAAAGGACGACCCGGAGTTGTACCTTGACCTTATGACAACTAGAACCGGATACTTAATAAAACACACCCTTCCAAGTACCAGATACAACCCGGGGATCGCTCTCTCACAGGGCGACAAGGAGAGGATCGCCGGGTAGGATTATGCTATGCGATGATACTTGATGAACTTACCATCTACTCTTTTCTACATGCTGCAAGATGGAGGTTGCCAGAAGCGTAGTTTTCGGCAGGACTAGCTATCCCCCTCTTATTCTGGCATTCTGCAGTTCAGTCCACATATACTACCCCTTTCATTTGTTACCAATGCATATGTAGTGTAGCTCCTTGCTTGCGAGTACTTTGGATGAGTACTCACGGTTGCTTTGCTCCCTCCTTTCCCCCCTTTCTATACCCGATTGTTGCGACCAGACAATGGAGCCCAGGAGCCAGACGCCACCGTCGATGTCGATTCCTACTACACTGGAGATGCCTACTACTACGTGCAGGCCGCCGCCGACGATCAGGAGTAGTTTAGGAGGATCCCAGGCAGGAGGCCTGCGCCTCTTTCGATCTGTATCGCAGTTTGTGCTAGCCTTCTTAAGGCAAACTTGTTTAACTTATGTCTATACTCAGATATTGTTGCTTCCACTGACTCGTCTATGATCGAGCTCTTGTATTCGAGCCCTCGAGGCCCCTGGCTTGCAATATGATGCTTGTATGACTTATTTTATTTGTAGAGTTGTGTTGTGATATCTTCCCGTGAGTCCCTGATCTTGATCATACACGTTTGCGTGTATGATTAGTGTACGGTAAAATTGAGGGCGTCACAAGTTGGTATCAGAGCCGACTGCCTGTAGGAATCCCCCTTCCAACTCCTTGGCCGAAGATGAGTCTAGTCATTGCAAAACTTTTACTAACATGGCTGTGTGGCTTACGGGCCCACGTCGCCGTTGGGTGGTATTAGGAACTTTTACTCCTCGATCCTTACTCTGGGACTCTAAACTCTCTTTTACTCGGGTTAAACGAATTTACTAACTCTAACATTAGGATCCCGTGACCACATTCACCCCAAAGTTGGATAAGCCCTAGCTATTCCTTAGAGTAGTATATTGAACATTATCCACACCGTCATTTGACTCCTTTGAAACATCTTTGTTTTCAGATGGATCCCACGAGGCAGGTCGTGCGCCACACGGCGGCCATTGGTGTCTCAGGATCACCTGCTGTGTTAGCTGAGATGATGACCTATCTGGGTTATCGCTGGCACCCTGAGTACACCATCTACGAGGAGTACCAGGACTTTAACCAGGAGCAGTACCGTGCCATCATCCACCTCTACTCTCAGGAGTATGACTCCACTACCGTGCTACACACTGCTCATGGTGTTGGAGTGACTATCGACATGGCAGTCCACGATGCTGCTTATGCTGCTCTAACACGTCTTCGTGGAGAGTATCGAGAGTTGGACACCTCCCCTTTCAGGCACATTGCTATCGCATCCGATGTTGGTGCGGAGGGGTACTACACTGCTGCCTACTCCACTGTCACCTAAGAGCCCTTCTACCATCAGAACCTGGTTCTGCATGCTGATGGGCTATATAGAGCTAACCGAGCTCTTCGCCATGAGTTGTACACCACCTGTCAGCACCTTTACCGTGCTCTGATGCTGTCGCACCCCTTTGTTCGATCTGGTGATCTATCGCGTTTTGTGATCTACCCTGCCAGGACCGTGATGCCCCAGGGTGTCGGCTGGCCAGATGTGGGAGGCTACTCTCCCGCACTTGGTCCTCTTCTACCACCTGCGCGTCGGGTTCTGCACCAAAGTATCCGCGGACCCCAGGCTACTAACGTGGAGGACTTCCCGTCGCATCACTACCAGCTGTCCGACTACACCTACCTACTTAGTTCCTCCTGGGCCTGATGTAGGCTTGCTTATTAGTATTAGATGCATTCGCCGCGAGCCTGCGTGCCGCCTATGATGTCTTTATCCTATGTACTAAACTCTGTGTACCGAACTCTATGCATGATCCCTTTTGTAAGATATGCCGACTACTATGTAGTATCTATCGTGCTTCTTGTCATTATGCATGCTTCATCGTGAATGATATTTGTCTTTGCAACTTTCTAAATGCTGAACTACCCCTGTTATATTTTAGTAGGATGGTTAGACCAGGTGGTCGTGGTCGTGGTGGCTATGCCCCACCTCCGCTTGAGTACATGGCTGGTATGATCCAACAACTTGAGATGAATCACCAGTTCATGGAGAATATGATGGCTCAGTTTCCTCACCCCAATATGAAGCAGCATCCAGCCCAAGTGACTCTGCAAGATTTCATGCGCCTCAACCCAACTGTGTACCGTAGATCAACTCAGCCTCTGGATGCTGATGACTGGCTCCGTGACATCACCTATGAGATGGTGTATGCTGATGTAGCCCCTGCCAGCTATGTCACCTTTGCTTCCTTCTTCTTGAAGGGACCCGCTACTCAATGGTGGGACAACCACATGCATACTCTGCCGGTTGGAACAATCATCACCTGGCCAAATTTCCAAGTTGCTTTTCGTGCCCGCTTCATTCCTCAGGGAGTCATGGACCGGAAGAAGCGTGAGTTTTGCAACCTCACCCAGGGCAACAAAACTGTGGAAGCTTATCAGCAGGAGTTTCTGGACTTGCCCCGCTATGCTGAAGAAGACATTGCAACTGATGCACGCAGACATGAGAAGTTTCGTGATGGCCTCCAAGATGACATCAAGCTCGCACTTCTAATGCATGACTTTGCTGATTTCGCCACCTTGGTGAACAAGGCCATTAATGTCGAAACTGGTCTGCAGGAACACCAGAGCTCTCACAGGCGCAACCGTGACACAGGCTCATCTTCGGGCCCGTCCTCGCAGAAGCGTAGGATATGGATTCCCAACAGCATGTACCAGCCAACTGCACCTGCTCCAAGGCAGTCCTATGCTGCACCGCGTCTGCCTCCCCCACTAACTAGGCAGCCAAGACTTCCAGCTCCACCACCCCGAGCTCCTGTTCCCACTCCCAATAATGGTCTTTGCTACAAGTGTGGTCAGCCAGGTCACCATGCCAGAGACTAGAGATGGCAATGGGTACCCACTACCCACGTACCATGTGGGTAAAAACCCTATTAGGATAAGGGTATGGGACAGAAATTTACCCATGGGTACTTAAATGGGAAAATATCATACCCATCGGGTAGAGAGGGTACGGGTATGGGATCATATAACCCATGCCCACGTACCATCTACCCATCTAAAATGTTGACAAGTGGGTTTCCTTTAATATCCTAATGTATTGATTTTCCCCTCCTAATCGTGCTAGGTAAAAACTCTAATGTGTAGTCAAATTATCTCTATAATTTATCATAATTTTAAGAACTTAATGTACATGTGTATGTGTTGTTATTTATGATTATGTGTCGTTGTTAACATTTTTATGTGTCACTTTATAGACAAGTATTTTTGTTTATGAGAATGTGTTTTTGTACATTGTTGTTTAAAATGTGTTGCTATTAATAATTTATGATTATATGTTGCTTTTTACGACTATTTCCACTCAATTGATGTGTTGTAAACACGGATATTTTTACCCGCTGGTACCCATATACCCTGTCGGGTGACAGGTATGGGAAAAAATTGTGCCCTTGACGGGTATGGGTATGGCTGATGGGTAAGTTTAGGGTCGACTAGTAAGGGTATGGGGTGGCTCCACCCGTACCCATACCCTGCGGGTGCCATCCCTACCAGAGACTGCCATCAGAATCAGAATCAACTGGCCCTTCCTGCAGCTGGCCGTGGAAGCAAGTAGCCTCGCAACAACAATGCCAGGTCTTATGGCCGTGTTCATGCCAACCACGTTGATCTTAATGAATCTCAAGACCAACCTGCTACCATGATGGGTACACTCGTCGTAAATTCAGTACCAGCATCTGTTTTATTTGATACAGGTGCATCGCATTCATTCATGTTAGAAGATTTTGCATGCTTGCACGACATTAAATGCGAAGACATGAACGCTTCGCTATTAGCACACACCCCCGCGGGCCAATGTCGGACCTCCATGATTTGCAACGATGTCCCCGTTGAAATTGAAGGACTAGAATTCCTTGTCTCTCCCATCGTACTGAAGTCCTGTAGCATTGATCTCATTTTGGGAATGGATTGGTTGAAAGCGCATACTGCTTCTATAGTTTGCGCCACTAAGACCGTCCATCTGCTACACCCTTTTGATGAAATAATTACTTACCAGGCTCATCTGGTTCAGAATGCCGATGCACGACTTTATGCCTTGAATGCCTTGAACGCTGCACCACTTGAGGGCATTGAAAACACTCCCGTCGTTCACGAATTCCAAGACGTCTTTCCTGAAGAACTTCCAGGGATTCCCCCTTCTAGAGCTGTCGAATTCATCATCGACTTGAAACCAGGCACCACCCCTATAGCCAAACGACCCTACAAGATGCCGCCGCATGAACTCATTGAGCTTAAGGAGGAAATCGACAAATCTCTTCGCAAAGGTTTCATTCACCCTAGTTTCTATCCTTGGGGAGAACCTTCTCTCTTTGTTAAGAAGAAGGATGGGACGAACCGATTAGTCCAAGACTACCGTCCTATTAACCAAGCCACTATTCAGAACAAATATCCCCTCCCCCGGATCAATGATCTGTATGATCAACTGGCTGGTTCATCAGTGTCCTCCAAACTCAACTTGAGGTTGGGTTACCACCAGCTCCGTGTTCGTGAAGAGGATATCCCAAAGACCGCCTTCGTGACTCGATATGGATCATACGAGTACACCGTCATGTCATTCGGCTTAACGAATGCTCCAGCCACCTTCTCTCGTCTGATGAACTATATATTCATGGATTACCTTGACAAGTTCGTCGTGGTTTATCTGGATGATATCCTTGTATTTTCCAAGAACAAAGAAGAACATCCTGAACATCTTCGTATTGTGCTGGAAAAGCTTCAAGAGCATCAACTCTACGCTAAGTATTCCAAGTGTGAATTCTGGCTCCCCGAAGTAACCTATCTTGGGCATGTCATCTCCAAGGATGGTATTGCCGTCAACCCTGAACGAGTCCAGGCTATTCTCGATTGGACTCCTCCAAAGAATGTCAAGCAAGTCCGAAGTTTTCTCGGTCTCGCCAGCTATTGCCGTCGATTCGTCGAGAACTTCTCCAAGATTGCCAGGCCTCTGACTAACCTGTTGCATAAGGGTGTCAAGTTCCAATGGACAGACAAGTGTCAGGAAAGTTTCCAGGCGCTCAAAGACAAGTTGACTTCTGCCCCAGTGCTTGCTCCACCTGGTACTAAGAAGGACTTCGTCATTTACTGCGACGCTTCCCGTCAAGGATTAGGCTGTGTCCTAATGCAAGTGCGTAGAGTGATTGCTTATGCCTCTCGTCAACTGTGCCCTCATGAAGAAAACTACCCAGTTCACGACCTCGAGCTTTCTGCTGCCATTCATGCTCTGAAGCAGTGGCGACATTACCTTCTCGGTAATCGTTGTGAGATATTCACCGACCACCAAAGTCTGAAGTATCTGTTTACTCAGTCAGACCTGAACCTCCGTCAGCAAAGATGGATGGAGACTGTTGCAGACTTTGACGTGGGTATATCCTATACCCCAGGCAAGGCTAACGTAATGGCTGATGCCTTGATCCACAAGTCTTACGGCAACCACCTCCAGGTTCACAAAGTTCAGCCCTCGCTTGTTGAAGAATTCAGAAAGCTGAACCTCCATATAGTTCCTCCGGGTGCACTCGCTCCCCCTCCTCCCGAGTGACGCAAGATGAACCTCCATGTTTTTACCCATGGTTCTCTCAATACTCTGGTTGCTATACTAGATCTCATGAACAGCGTCAAAACGATACAGAAGTATGACTCTCAAGCCCACAAGATCAAGCGCTACCTCGCAGAAGGAAAATCCTCATTCTTCACTATTGCTTATGATGACACCTTGTACTTCAAGGGCCGCCTAGTGGTGCCATGTTCAGAGGAAAGCCAGGATATGAGACAGAAGGTTATGCAAGAATCTCATGATACGCCCTTGTCTATTCATCCCGGTAGTACAAAGATGTACCAAGACATCCGTCAGAGATTCTGGTGGTCTAATATGAAGCAAGACATTGCTCGATATGTTGCTGAGTGTGACGTTTGCCGTCCTATCAAAGCAGAGCATCAAAGGCCCGCTGGAACTCTGCAACCTATCACTGTTCCTGAGTGGAAATGGGACCATGTTGAGATGGACTTCGTCACTGGGTTTCCCAAATCGCAGAAAGGTAATGATGCTATTCTTGTCATCATTGACCGGCTTTCTAAAGTTGCACATTTTCTGGCGGTCCAAGAAACAATCACCGCTAGTCAGCTTGCAACTCTCTACATGTCCAGAATTGTTTCACTTCACGGTATTCCACTGGTTATTAGTTCAGACCGTGGCAGCTTGTTCACTTCAAGATTCTGGGGAAGTTTCCAAGAAGCTATGGGAACTCATTTGTCGTTCAGTACTGCGTTTCATCCTCAGTCGCAAGGGCAAGTTGAAGGTGTCAACCAAGTTCTCGAAGACATGCTTCGAGCTTGTGTAATTTCCTTTGTCAAGAAATGGGAGGAATATCTTCCATATGCCGAGTTCTCTTATAATAATAGCTATCAAGCTAGTCTGAAGATGGCTCGCTTCGAACTGTTATATGGACGAAAGTGTCGAACCCCTCTGAACTGGTCAGAAACTGGGGAACATCCACTCTTCGGTCCGGATATTATCCAATAGGCCGAAGAACAAGTCCGCATTATTCGCGAGAATCTCAAGACTGCTCAGTCACGTCAGAAAAGTCAGTATGACCGTCATCATAAAGACATGGTCTATCAACCTGGCAAAAAGGCTTATCTTCGAGTTACACCAATGAAGGGTGCTCACTGCTTCGGGATCAAGGGCAAGCTAGCTCCTCTCTATATCGGCCAATTCACTATTCTCAAAAGGCGTGGAAAAGTCAACTGAAGCTTCCGCCGAACCTTTCTCAGGTTCACGATGTGTTCCACGTGTCACAGTTCCGCCGTTGCTTCAAGGACCCAATCCGAGCAGTGGATCATGAAGTGCTCGAATTGCAACAGGACCTCTCCTATAAAGAGCATCCGGTCCGCATTCTCGACCAAGCTGAACGCCGCACACGTCAAAAAGTGATCAAGTTCCTCAAGGTCCAGTGGTCGCATCACTTTGAAGATGAAGCCACTTGGGAACGCGAGGACCGCTTGCGTGATGAATACCCCGCACTGTTTCCTTCTACCTCCTAAATCTCGGGACGAGATTTCTTGTAGTGGAGGAGTTTTGTAACGCCCTGATAATTAAGCTACAGTAATCCCACGTTAACGATGCCACGTCACCTCCGTTACTGTTGCTAATCTCACGTTGGATCAAAACTGTTCAGATTCAAATTTGAATTTTTGTCAAACATCAAAAAATTTCAAACACTAAAACCAAAATGTTTGGTTAGTGCCAAATAGTACATAGGTAATTATTGTGGAGAAAACATTTTTTTAGAAAATGCCTAAGTATTTTAAAGTGAAGTGAAACAAAAAAGGAAATAAATAAAAGAAAAAGAAGAAAAAAAAACCAAACAAAATACAAAAGAGAAAAGAAAAAGGGAACCCCCCACCGAGCTTCGGCCCAGCCAACAGCCTACCAGGCCGGCCCACCCCCGCTCGCCATAACCTCCCCCTCTCCCCCAAACCCTAACCGACACCCCACTCCCCCCACATTGCCCGTTCCTCTCTCTCCCCCGATCTGGATCGAGATCGGGGGCAAGGACCAGACGCCCCCGACGCCAGCGCCACCCGGATCGCCACCTCGTCGGACGCCATCATCGGACTGCCTCCCTGTCGTCCTCTTCGTCACCTACTCGTCCCCGTCGTCGCTCACATCGTCCCCGTCGACCTCCTCGAGCCCCGCTGCCCTACTATCTCGGTGAGCCCCCCGGTCTCTCCACTCCCCCCACGATGCGCTCATCGCGGCCCTCGCACCGGCCATCGCCCCGCGCGCCCCTGGCCACCGCGCTGCCCACGCCCACCGGCGTCGTCCGACTTCCGCGCCCGCGGTCACCCCTGATGCCGCGCGCCCGTTGGCCGTCCACCATGCACATGCGCACCGCCCCGGCGCCTCTACGCGTCTGCAACATCCCGGCCCGAACCACTCCTCGCCCGCGCCCCGCCTTGCCGACTACCTCGACCGTGGCCTTCCTCCGCCACGCGCCGACCTGCTCCTTCTGCTACTGCCACGCCCGCGCCCGTAGCCTGCCGCTCGCCCCTCCCCTTATGCGCCTCACGCCCACACCGCCATCGCCGCAGCCACCGCTCGCCCTGCGCGCACGGCCCTGCCTCACCGGCGCCGCAGCTACCTCGTCGCCCCGGTCTTCCTCCCACGCGCGCACCCGCAACCGCGTGGCTCTGCCGCCGCCACCTCCGGCGCCCAGCATCGCCACCGCTCAGCCTTCCCGCGCCCGTCGTCGCCCAACCGGCCGCCACCGCCACTGCTCCACGCGGTGCCCACCCATGCCTCGCCTCGCCTTCGCCCCGCGTCCGCCTGCGTGTGTGGCGGTGCCACGCGCGCCGGGCCATGCCTTGTTGGACCGGCCGCGTCGTCCGCGCCGTCCGGCCGCCGACCGCCCGTGCCACATGTGGCCGGCGCACGCCCCGAGTTCGCCCCGCTCTGTCTCCCGGCGCCCGTTAACCGCCCGCCCCGCTAAGGCCTTGGCCCGATGACAAACGGAGCCCACGGCCCCAGAACGTTTAAAAAAAGAATTTAAAAATAAAATAAAAAGAATAATAAGGATAATTAATTAATTAATTAACTTAATTTTGATTAATTAAACTAATCAATTAACTAAACTAATTGAACTCGTTTAGTTAGTCTTAGTCAATGACAGTGGGACCCACATGCCAGTTTGACTTAGTCAACTGACTGTCTGACTGCTGAGGTCATGCTGACGTCAACAAGCACTATTCTGGATAATGTTGAATTAAAATAATTAAATAAATGCTAAAAATGATTTAAATCTTTTAAAGTCAATATAAAATAAACCGTAGCTCGGATGGGAAAACTTTGTACATGAAAGTTGCTCAGAACGACGAGACGAATCCGGATACGCAGCCCGCTCGTCCGCCACACATCCCTATCATAGCAAACACGCAACTTTCCCCCTCTGATTCATCTGTCCGAAAATGCGAAACACCGGGGATACTTTCCCGGATGTTTTCCCCCTTCGCCGGTATCACCTCATACTGCGTTAGCACCGTTACTTGTCATGTCATGCATCGATATGCATCTGTTTGCATTGTATTCATTGTTTCTTCCCCCTCTTCTCTCCGCTAGACTACGAGACCGACGCCACTGCTGGTGCCCCGATCAACTATGTTGTTGACGACCCTACTTGCCAGAGCAACCAGGCAAGCCCCCCCTTGATCACTAGATATCGCCTATTATTCTCTCTACTACTTGCATTAGAGTAGTGTAGCATGTTACCGCTTTCCGTTAATCCTATCCTGATGCATATCCTGTCATTGTTGCTACAATTATTGATACCTTACCTGCAATCCTAATTGCTTAGTATAGGATGCTAGTATATCATTAGTGGCCCTACATTCTTGTCTGTCTGCCATGCTATACTATCGGGCCGTGATCACTCGGGAGGTGATCACAGGTATATACTTATACATAATATATGATACTTGTGGTGACTAAAGACGGGTCGGCTCGAAGAATACCCGCGAGTGATTCACGGATTGGGTCCGAAAGGATGTTTGTCCCGACGGCCCTCTAAATGGATCTTTGTGGCGGAGCGATAGGGTAGGTTGAGACCACCTAGGAGAGAGGTGGGCCTGGCCTTGGTCGGCGTCCGTGGTTATTTCAAAATAACATGCTTAATGAGATCTTGGTATTTGATCTGAGTCTGGCCACTAGCCTATATGCACTAACCAACTACGCGAGAACAATTATGGGCACTCGACGTCGTGGTATCAGCCAAAGCCTTCGTGACGTCAATGACTGAGCGGCGCGCGCCGGATTGGACCGTAAGCCTGCTCTTGTATTAAGGGGCTAGGTCTGCTTTCGGTCGCCCACACAACGTGTAGGTGTGCAATGGGCGATGGGCCTAAACCCCTGCACCATAGGATTTAGACCGGCGTGCTGACCTCTCTGTTGTGCCTAGGTGGGGCTGCGATGTGTTGATCTTCCGAGGCCGGGCATGACCCAGGAAAGTGTGTTCGGCCAAAGGGGATCAAGCGTGTTGGGAAATGTGGTGCACCCCTGCAGGGAAGTCGATCTATTCGAATAGCCGTGTCCCTCGGTAAAAGGATGACCCGGAGTTGTACCTTGACCTTATGACAACTAGAACCGGACACTTAATAAAACACACCCTTCCAAGTGCCAGATACAACACGGTGATCGCTCTCTCACAGGGCGACGAGGAGAGGATCGTCGGGTAGGATTATGCTATGCGATGATACTTGGTGAACTTACCATCTACTCTTTTCTACATGATGCAAGATGGAGGTTGCCACAAGCGTAGTCTTCGACAGGACTAGCTATCCCCCTCTTATTCCGGCATTCTGCAGTTCAGTCCACATATACTACCCCTTTCATTTGATACCAATGCATATGTAGTGTAGCTCCTTACTTGCGAGTACTTTGGATGAGTACTCACGGTTGCTTTGCTCCCCCCTTTTCCCCTTTCTATACCCGATTGTTGCGACCAAACGATGGATTCCAGGAGCCAGACGCCACCATCGATGACGACTCCTACTACACTGGTGGTGCCTACTACTACGTGCAGGCCGTTGACGACGATCAGGAGTAGTTTAGGAGGATCCCAGGCAGGAGGCCCGCGCCTCTTTCGATCTGTATCCAAGTTTGTGCTAGCCTTCTTAAGGCAAATTTGTTTAACTTATGTCTGTACTCGGATATTGTTGCTTCCGCTGACTCGTCTATGATCGAGCTCTTGTATTTGAGCCGTCGAGGCCCGTGTCTTGTAATATGATGCTTGTATGACTTATTTTATTTGTAGAGTTGTGTTGTGATATCTTCCGATGAGTCCCTGATCTTAATCGTACACGTTTGCGTGTATGATTAGTGTATGGTCAAATCGAGGGCATCACAAAGGTACTCAGTTTATTACCACGTGGCTTCCTGGTATCCACCGTGTTTGCCGAGAGATAGCGCGAGTACACTCGTCAAATGGAGGTGCCACATGTCATCTCTGCTTCCAACGACCGGCGGTCAAGGCACTTTATGTTGCCAAGCACCCATGATTTACACTCAGCAAAGGCTTTGTCAAGTCGTGAGAAAAGGATCTCGTCTTACACAATGTTGTCGACATGCTGTAAGCCGAGCCCTTGTCACCGAGTGCAACACCAGGCAACAAATTTACCAAGAACAATTCAGCCTTCGCCGAGTATTTCTGATACTCGAGATTTGGCATTTTCCTATAGTGCATAATGGAAATGTAAACTAAAAAAACATGTACGCATGAAAGCAAAAAGAACATAATAAAGTAGAAATCTCGGCGGTTGGGTTGCATGTGTTCTCATTGAAAAAACTTTACACATAAGAAAACTTCCCTTTTCTTATTCATGCAACCCATCCCGCCCATCCATCCATTCGTAACCCCGCCTCTTGTCTCAAGCACAAGTTGTTTCTAGAATTTTTCTGCCGAAAAATACAAATTTGATTTCACCAAGTTAGATCTGTTTTCGCTCTATTTTCATCTCAAATCATGTATGATTATTCTTGTCCTTAAATACAGTCATGTTTTTCAGGAAAAAGTTTCCGAAAACCTGTTTGTTATAATTTGATGTGTGAAAAAATAGCGACAAAAGTTTTTCTTGTTGGCCATGCGTAAGTGGTTGAACACACAAGAGTATCATAGTCCATCACAATCCTAAACACCATCTTATTAATTAGTTTGCACTAAAAATCCATCAGACCTAGTTAGCAAAAATCATGCATATACTTATCTAAAAAAATAAAATTATGTATATACCAAGGCGACATGAAAAACAGAGATGCATATACATTATACTATTGATTAAGGAGATTTAAAAGCTACGAGGTTAGAGAGAGACAAAGACAGAGACAGAGAGAGATTATATATCTTATGTATGTCAAAATATAGTGAATGATAGTTTTGTCTAAAGTGAAACTTTGTATACTTCGAATAAGATCTAATAAAACTACCAACATACAAAATACAAAATCAATATCATTAGATTCATCATGAAATATATTTTAAAGATGTATATACTTGACATTTTATTGATCAAACTTTAAAGATGTAATATGCACTATATTTTGGCATGGAGGGAGTACAACTGGGCTTTAAAGGGTTTTGTTCCATGTTCCTACACTACCTTGACGGATTGACCATCGCACAATATGTCGGTGTACAAAAGTAGGGGCCCTTCTATACCCCTTTTACTTGTGCACGTGCAGTTGTAGCCACACTTGCGGCCACGCTTGGCGGGGCAGAGGAAGCAAAGAACAAGACTACCAAGGCAGCACTCAAGCTAGAGGCATGAAGAACAAAAGAGCAAGGTGGGCTTGCCCCGGCAAGAGCCTTGCCGGGGAGGCCTATGTGGCCCCGGTAAGAGCCTTGCCGGGGCAACTTACCAAACACCAGCAAGACCGCCACCCTTGAGCCTGAGAGTCCTGACACCATCGACGACATGGGAACCAAGGCTCGGGAGGCGCCTGCATAGTGGCATGCAGATCTTTGTTAAGACCAAAGGCCTGCAAGACTAGATGAGAACCAGAAGACGAAGGCCCCCGGCAAGACCCTTGCCAGGAACATCTGCAAGGCCGTGGCCAGGCCCACACCTACCAAGGTTTTACTACCTCACACCTGTTTCGACGTGGCGGCCAGCCCGCCAACTAGGCGAGCGCCTGCGTGGCAGCATGTAGCTTCTAGGCCAACTAGCCAAGCACCTGCGTGGTGGCATGCAGATCTTCGTGAAGACCCTGCCACCGCACCAGCTCAGCAGCCAGCTAGCCAGCATGGCACTGCATGCCTCGTCAGATTGGACGCGCGTCAGAGCGAGGCGAGGCGGCAACGGACGGGACAAGCTTCTTTGCCATCCCCAATAAAGCAAGAGGGCACGTCTGCAGCGCATTAAATGCGTTTGTCCTACAGTGCCAGGCGATAGACTTGTACAGTGTACATACTTTCCACCTCCTGTATGCCACTATGGCGACCCCTTTGACATATAAAAGGAGGCCCGAGGCGTATCGAGGGAGGAGTCAGACTTTTTGGACTGGGCATGCACCGTAGCTAGTTCAAGAGCTCAAGAACACCAAATACACACAAAGCAGGACTAGGGTATTACACATCGTTTGCGGCCCAAACCTGGGTAAAAATCCCCCCCGAGATGATCTTCTAAACCCGCTCTTTGCACAGCCCCGCGCCCCGCCAACCATAGTAGGGATTCCCTGTGATCCCATAGGTGTCGTTCCTGAGCCCCAACATCTTTGGCGCGCCAGGTAGGGGGCGCAAGCTATGAAAAATCATATTTAGAAGTTAGCGCATCGATTTCTTCATCGCGATGGCCCACAAGAAGAAGGGGATCACAACAATCAGGTCGTCCGGAGCAGGCCCGTCCGCACCAGCGCGGGCATGCGACGGGGTGGCCACGGATGGCGCCAGAGGCGCGGCCCGTGAGCATCCACGACACTCTGGCAATCGGAGCCAGGCAAGCGACATCGTTCGGGTCCAAGACGACGAGCTACACGCCGCTGGGTCCAGGGCGGGGCCGTGCTGCCCACGGGCGGCGCGGCGACCTCTATGATGCCCCAACCGGCGCCCGTGCCGCGGCTTTCCCAGGCCGCGCGCGACGAGCAACGCCGCGATGTCGGTGCCCCCGGACGCTGCCGCGGGAAGAGCCCTTTGCATCACTCTCGGGATGCATCGGGACGGCGTGCGCACCTGGACGCTGGCGGAAGAGGCGCGCGGCCGCGAGACCGTGATAAGGCTCCTTCTAACGTAGTTAGAAGTCGGAGCGCGTCACGGTCCACGCAGCTTTTGCCGCCACCCACGCCAGCAGAAGCGTTGGCGGACGTGCAACTGTTCCTCGACTTTCCTCCTGCCGCGGAGAAGCTCGACGAGTGGAGAGTCACCATTCGGAGCCTCATCAGCTTTGCCAATAAAGATGAACCGCGACCAGTGGGACCCTCGTGCCGGCGCTCCATCAAGCCGGCGCACGCCAGTGGTGGGAGGACCGCGGCTGCTGCGACCACGGTGCACTCTCCACCCCCACGCCAGCAAGAGCAGCCTTCGTCTCATCGGGCCGACACCTGTGACAACGTTTCCACAGCGTCATCCGATCCGCGAGCCCGCTGCGACCAACGCCAAGTTCTTCGAGAGCGAGCTCATGAGGACGCTCGGACCACCATTGAGCGGCGGCGGGAAGCGTGCCATCAGTCAGATAGGCGTGCGGGGCCCACTATGGAGCGCCCAGCGCCGGGGGGCTCCGATGACCTACCTTACGAGGTGGGTTGCTCGGCCTTTACCCGTGAGCTGCGGCAGTTCTAGTGGCCCTCCCACCGCACGTTCAAGCCTGATGTTGGGTAAAAGTACAACGGCAAGACTCACCCGTCGGAATTCCTCAGCATCTACACCATCGCGATGCAAGCCGCCAGGGCTCGCGACGACAAGGTGCTCGCCAACTACTTTCCGTTGGCACTTAAGCCCAACGTCATGTCATGGTTAATGCACCTGCCAGTGGATTCCATCTCTTCTTGGTCGGATATGTGCCACAAGTTTGTTGGCAGCTTTACCGGAGGCCACCAAGCTCCTGGCTAGGCAAGCGATTTTCATGTCATCCCCCAGAAGGATGGCGAGTCCTTGCGCAAGTACATACAAAGGTTTAGTCGTGTGCAGTACAACATCCCAGATGTTCACCCCGACGCCGTCATCAGTGCATTCCATCAGAATGTGCGCAACCGCAAGATGCGTAAAGAGATGGCGATGAACAAGGTCAAGGATGTAGCCGAGCTTTATGTTCTTGCTGACAGATGTGCTCGGGCTGAAGAAGGAAGGAAGTACCCCCGCGAAGATGCCGGCACGGAAGCCAACTCCACAGACAAAGACGCCGCCGCCCCAGCAAAGAAGGGCCGACGCCGCAATAGGAAGCGTAAGGGCAAGATCGTGCTTGCCGTTGAGGGATTCAGCGACCCCGGCGCTGCCAAGAAGGCCAAGGCTGACGACCCCGGCAAGGAAGTTTCCAGGTGCGCTGCCTGCCGGGCCTTGGCGGCTGCCGACAATCCAGGAGGCTCCGACAAACAGTACCGCAAGATCCATCGCACCAAGGGCCATGACCTTCAGAACTGCCGACAGGTTGAGCTGCTTGTAGAAAAGCAGAAAGCTAAATATGAAAAGCGGGACAAGGAGAAGGGTCAGGATGGTGCTGAGGGGTCCGGCAAGAAGCATGGCGGCCAAGGAGGTCGCCGCGGCAAAGATAATCAACAAGAGAGGCCCGCTCGTGGCCATGACAAGGAGGAAGATGATGATCATGATGAGGACAACGAGTCCGGCGAGCACGAGTTCCAGAAAGCTACGGAGACTATGTGCATCGATGGTGGCGCCTTGTTGCACACTTCTCACCGCCGACTGAAGCAGTGGGTGCGTGAGGTCACTGCGGCGGAGCCATCGTTCGATGCCCAGAAGCCACTGAAGTGGTCCAGCACGCCTATCATTTTTTACACCGAGGATCACCCTAATCGCACAACTGCGGTCGGGTGTTTGCAGTTGTTGGTTTCACCAACAATACGCAACCTCAAAGTGACAAAAGTGATGGTTGACTGTGGGGCCCGTCTGAACTTGATCTCGCCCGCCGTGATTGAGAGGCTGCAAATCCCCGATGAAGATCTCGAGGAGACGGGCACGTTTCAAGGGGTCAACCGGGGGAGGAGTCAGCCGAAAGGTAAAATCACGTTGCCCGTTACATTTGGGGGCGAGCTGAACTATAGGACGGAGAAGATCGTTTTTGATGTCGCCAAGATCCCCTTGCCCAACAATGGGATCCTTGGCCGCCCAGCACTAGCCAAGTTCATGGCGGCATCCCATTATGCCTACAACACATTGAAGATGCCCGGGCCGCTGAGCATCATCACCGTTGCCTCTTACAAGAAAGATACACTCATCTGCGCTGATCAACTCTACCGGGAGGCGGTTTCAGCAACTGCCGCCGAGGCACTTGCTCCTGCCGCTGTAGCCCTGGGAGGGAAGAAGACTGGCAAGACCTCTTCCGGCAAGACCTCCTGCACCCACTCCAGCAAGCGCGCCTCTTCGGAGTGCAGCGCTCCCGTCGAGGACGTGCCAGAGAGCTCCACTGGCAAGAGCAAGAAATACAAGGCAGCACCACCAGAGACCAAGAAGGTGCCCGTCAAGGAGGATGACATGGGCGGGGCTTTTACTATAAGCTCCACCCTTGACAACAAATAGGAAAGCGCGCTCCTCGCCTTCCTGTGGGCAAATGTCGACGTGTTTGCGTGGCAAGCATCCGACATCCCCAGCGTTCCCAGGGAGGTGATTGAGCACCATCTTGCTGTCTGTCCTCATGCGCGGCCCGTCATGCAGAAGGTCAGGAAGCAAGCTTTGGAGCGGCAAGAGTTCATCAGCGAAGATATCAGGAAGCTAGAGGTGGCAGGCTTGGTCAGAGGAGTGCTCCACCCCACGTGGTTGGCCAATCCAGTGGTGGTGCGTAAGGCAAATGGGAAGTGGAGGCTATGTATTGACTACACAGACATCAATAAGGCACGTCCAAAGGATCCTTTCCCCTTGCCACGCATTGACCAGATAGTGGACTCCACTTCCGGGTGTGACATGCCGTCATTCCTCGATGCCTACTCAGGATACCACCAGATCTTCATGATGAAGGAAGACGAGGAAAAGATCGCGTTCATCACCCCATGTGGTACGTACTGCTTTGTACAGATGCCTTTCAGGTTGAAAAGCGCTGGTTCGTGACAAGTCTCTGTCGTATCTATAATTTTTTATTGTTCCATGACAATATTATTCAATTTTCATATACTTCGGCAACTTTTTATACTATTTCTGGGACTAACATATTGATCCAGTGCCCAGTGCCAGTTACTGTTTGTTGCATGTTTTATGTTTCATAGAAACCCCATATCAAACGGAATCCAAACGGGATAAAAACGAACGGAGAATATTTTTGGAATATTTGGAGAATTCTGGAAGAAAAATCCACGCGAGATGGTGCCCGACGGAGGCACGGGGGCGCGCCCCTGACCCTCATGGGCTCCCCATAAGGCGGTTGATGCCCTTCTTTGGCCGCAAGAAAGCTAATTTTTGGAAAAAATGACGGCGAAGATTTCAGTCCAATCGGAGTTACGGATCTCCATATATATACGAAATGGTGAAAGGGCAGCAGGAGAGAACGCAGAAATAGAGAGAGACATATCCAATCTCGGAGGGGCTCTCACCCCTCCCATGCCATGGAGGCCAAGGACCAGAGGGGAAACCCTTCTCCATATAGGGAGGAGGTCAAGGAAGAAGAAGAAGGAGGGGGGCTCTCTCCCCCTCGTTTCCGATGGCACCGGAGTGCCACCGGGGGCCATCATCATCACCGCAATCTTCACCAACAACTTCACCGCCATCATCACCAACTCTTCCCCCTCTATGCAGCGGTGTAACATCTCTCTTACCCGCTGTAATCTCTACTTAAACATAGTGCTCAACGCTATATATTATTTCCCAATGATGTATGGCTATCCTATGATGTTTGAGTAGATCCGTTTTGTCCTATGGGTTATTTGATGATCGTGATTGGTTTGAGTTGCATCTTTTATTATTGGTGCTGTCCTATAGTGCTCTCCGTGTCACGCAAGCGTGAGGGATTCCTGCTATAGGGTTTGCAATATGTTCATGATTTGCTTATGGTGGGTGGCCTTAGTGACAGAAGCACAGACCCGAGTAAGTAGGTTGTTTGCGTATGGGATAAAGAGGACTTGATACTTTAATGCTATGGTTTGGTTTTACCTTAATGATCTTTAGTAGTTGCAGATGCTTGCTAGAGTTCCAATCATAAGTGCATATGATCCAAGTAGAGAAAGTATGTTAGCTTATGCCTCTCCCTCAAATAGAATGGCAATAATGATTACCGGTCTAGTTATCGATTGCCTAGGGACAAATAACTTTCTCATGACAACAAACTCTCTACTAAAACTAACTTAGTTATTTCTTTATCTAAACAGCCCCTACTTTTTATTTACGCACTCTTTATTATCTTGCAAACCTATCCAACAACACCTAAAAAGTACTTCTAGTTTCATACTTGTTCTAGGTAAAGCGAACGTCAAGCGTGCGTAGAGTTGTATCGGTGGTCGATAGAACTTGAGGGAATATTTGTTCTACCTTTAGCTCCTCGTTGGGTTCGACACTCTTATCGAAAGAGGCTACAATTGATCCCCTATACTTGTGGGTTATCAGTTCGACATTTGCCCCAGCAGTCCAGATTGGTTTTGAGCCGCAGCTACATAGAAATATGGAAGCTTATATGGATGATATAGTGGTCAAAACCAAGGACAAGGCTACTCTCATGCAGGATCTGGAAGAAACAATTGCAAACTTGCGTAAGATCAACCTCAAGCTCAACCCAGAGAAGTGCGTGTTCGGTGTCCCATCCAGCAAACTTCTTGGGTTCTTTATGTCTCAATGTGGAATCAAAGAAAATCTCGACAAGATCAAAGCAATTGAGCAGATTGAGGCGCCAAGACGGGTCAAAGACGTTCGTAGGCTCGCCGGCAGCGTTGCTGCTTTAAGCAGGTTCATCTCCAGATCTGCTAAGCGCGCCCTCCCCTTTTTTAAAGTTTTGAAAAAGGCGGGTCCAGTGAAATGGACTCCGGAGGCAGAGGTGGCGCTGCAAGATTTGAAGAGGTACCTCTCCTCCACGCCAATACTAGTCGCGCCTAAACCACAAGAGCCGTTGCTGCTATACTTAGCAGCGAGGAATCAAGTGGTCAGTGTTGCGCTGGTGGCATAGAGAGAACTTGAGGAAGAAGCAGCGGTAGCGGCAGAGCCGACGGATGACGGACGAGGGCTCTCCCCGGCAAGACCTGACGCCGACAAGGCGGAACCTGATACGTCTCCAACGTATCTATAATTTTTGATTGCTCCATGCTATATTATCTACTGTTTTGGACTATATTGGGCTTTATTTTTCACTTTTATATTATTTTTGGGACTAACCTATTAACCGGAGGCCCAACCCAGAATTGCTATTTTTTTGCCTATTTCAGTGTTTCGGATAAACGGAATATGAAACGGAGTCCAAACGGAATAAAATCTTCGAGAACGTGATTTTCTCACCGAACGTGATCCAGGAGACTTGGACCCTGCTCCAAGGAACAAAACAGGCGGTCACGAGGGTGGGGGGCGCCCCCCTAGGGCGCGCCCCCTGCCTCGTGGGCCCCTTGTTGGTCCTCTGGCGTACTTCTTCCTCCTATATATACACACGTACCCCCAAATGATCAGAACAGGAGCCAAAAACCTAATTCCACCGCCGCAACTTTCTGTATCCATGAGATCCCATCTTGGGGCCTGTTCCGGAGCTCCGCCGGAAGAGGGCCGTCATCACGGAGGGCTTCTACATCATCATAGCCTCTCTGATGAAGTGTGAGTAGTTTACCTTAGACCTTCGGGTCCATAGTTAGTAGCTAGATGGCTTCTTCTCTCTCTTTGAATCTCAATACAAAGTTCTCCCCCTCTCTTGTGGAGATCTATTCGATGTAATCTTATTTTTGCGGTGTGTTTGTTGAGACAGATGAATTGTGGGTTTATGATCAAGTCTATCTATGAATAATATTTGAATCTTCTCTGAATTCTTTTATGTATGATTGGTTATCTTTGCAAGTCTCTTCGAATTATCCGTTTGGTTTGGCCAAC
The DNA here is from genome assembly GCF_056163025.1 of Triticum urartu. Lineage (NCBI taxonomy): Eukaryota > Viridiplantae > Streptophyta > Magnoliopsida > Poales > Poaceae > Triticum > Triticum urartu. The sequence goes on along the minus strand of NC_141874.1, from coordinate 236,933,844 downwards.
TAGATTGGTAGTTCTTGCCATGGGAGAAGTGCTTAGCTTTGGGTTCGATCTTGCGGTGTCCTTACCCAGTGATAGAAGGGGCAGCAAGGCACGTATTGTATCGTTGCCATCGAGGATAACAAGATGGGGTTTATTTCATATTGCATGAATTTATCTCTCTACATCATGTCATCTTGCTTAAGGCATTACTCTGTTTTTAACTTAATACTCTATATGCATGCTGGATAGCGGTCGATGAGTGGAGTAATAGTAGTAGATGCAGAATCGTTTCCATCTACTTGTCACGGACGTGATGCCTATATACATGATCATGCCTAGATATTCTCATAACTATGCTCAATTCTGTCAATTGCTCAACAGTAATTTGTTCACCCACCGTAGAATACTTATGTTCTTGAGAGAAGCCACTAGTGAAACCTATGGCCCCCGGGTCTATTCTCATCATATCAATCTCCATTACTTTAATCTTGCTTTGCTTTTTTACTTCGCTTTTACTTTTTACTTTGCATCTTTATACCAAAAATACCCAAAATATTATATCTATCAGATCTCACTCTCGTAAGTGACCCTGAAGGGATTGACAACCCCTAATCGCGTTGGTTGCGAGTAGCTATCGTTTTGTGCAGGTACGAGGGACTTGAGCGTGGGCTCCTACTGGATTGATACCTTGGTTCTCAAAAACTGAGGGAAATACTTACGCTACTCTGCTGCATCATCCCTTCCTCTTCGGGGAAAACCAACGCAAGCTCAAGACGTAGCAGAACCCCCGGCAAGGCTCAGTCCCCGCAAGACGGAATCTGTGCAGATGGGCGAAGTTGAACATAAGAAGAAGGTGGTGCAGCACCCGGTTTATTTTGTCAGTTCCCTCTTGCAGAGGGCTAGATTAAGATATTCTGGTATGCATAAGCTACTCTTCGGCCTCCTCATCGCCTCGAGGAAGCTAAGCCACTATTTCCAAGCACATGAGATCACCGTCGTGTTGGGGAATGCAGTATTCCAAAAAATTTCCTACGATCACGTAAGATCTATCTAGGAGATGCATAGCAACAAGATGGGGAGAGTATGTCTACGTACCCTCGTAGACCGAAAGCGGAAGCGTTATGAAACACAGTTGATGTTGTCGAACGTCTTCGCGATCCAACCGATCAAGTACCGAACGCATGGCACCTCCGTGATATGCACACGTTCAGCTCCGTGACGTCCCTCGTACTCTTGATCCAGCTGAGGCCAAGGGAGAGTTTCGTCAGCATGACAGCGTGATGACGGTGATGATGAAGTTACCGACGCAAGGCTTTGCCTAAGCACTACAACGATATGACCGAGGTGGAATTCTGTGGAGGGGGGCACCGCACACGGCTAAACAATCAACTTGTGTGTCTATGGGGTGCCCCCCTCTCCGGTATATAAAGGAGTGGAGGAGGGGAGGGCCGGCCCTCATAGGGCGCGCCTAAGGGGGGGAGTCCTACTCCCAGTAGGAGTAGGTTCCCCCCTTCCTAGTAGGAGTAGGAGAAGAAGGAAGAGGGAGAGAAAGGGAAGGAAAGGGGGGGGGCACCCAATTCGGATTGGGCTTGGGGGGGGGCCTCCACCTGGCCGCCTCGTACTCTCTCCCACTAAGGCCCAATATGGCCCATTGACTCCCCCCCCGGGGGGGGGGGGGGGGGCGAACTCATTCGGAACCATTCCGATGTCCAAACATAGCCTTCCAATATATCGATCTTTATGTCTCGACCATTTCGAGACTCCTCGTCATGTCCGTGATCACATCCGGGACTCTTAACTACCTTCGGTACATCAAAACACATAAACTCATAATACCGATCGTCATCGAACGTTAACCGTGCGGACCCTACGGGTTCGAGAACTATGTTGACATGACCGAGACTCACTTCCGGTCAATAACCAATAGCGGAACCTGGATGCTCATATTGGTTCCTACATATTCTACAAAAATCTTTATCGGTCAAATCGCATAACAACATACGTTGTTCCCTTTGTCATCGGTATGTTACTTGCCCGAGATTCGATCGTCGGCATCTCAATACCTAGTTCAATCTCGTTACAGGCAATTCTCTTTACTCATTCCATAATGCAACATCCCACAACTAACTCATTATTCACATTGTTGCAAGGCTTATAGTGATGTGCATTACCAAGAGGGCCCAGAGATACCTCTCCGACAATCGGAGTGACAAATCCTAATATCGATCTATGCGAACTCAACAAACACCATCAGAGACACATGTAGAGCATCTTTATAGTCACCCAGTTACATTGTGACATTTGATAGCACACTAAGTGTTCCTCCGGTATTTGGGAGTTGCATAATCTCATAGTCAAATGAACATGTATAAGTCATGGAGAAAGCAATAGCAATAAACTAAACGATCATAAGCTAACAGATGGGTCAAGTCAATCACATCATTCTCTAATGATGTGATCCCGTTCATCAAATGACAACTCATGTCTATGGTTAGGAAACTTAACAATCTTTGATTAATGAGCAAGTCAAGTAGTGGCATACTAGTGACATTCTGTTTGTCTATGTGTTCACACATGTACTAAGTTTCCGGTTAATACAATTCTAGCATGAATAGTAAACATTTATCATGATATAAGGAAATATAAATAACAACTTTATTATTGCTTTTAGGGCATATTTCCTTCAGTCTCCCACTTGCACTAGAGTCAATAATCTAGATTACATTATAAGGATTCTAACACCCATGGAGTCTTGGTGCTGATCATGTTTTGCTCATGAGAGAGGCTTAGTCAACGGGTCTGCAACATTCAAATCCGTATGTATTTTGCAAATCTCTATGTCTCCCTCCTTGACTTGATCGCGGATGGAACTGAAGCGTCTCTTGATGTGCTTGGTTCTCTTGTGAAATCTGGATTCCTTTGCCAAGGCAATTGCACTATTATTGTCACAATAGATTTTCATTAGACCCGATGCACTAGGTGTGACACCTAGATCGGATATGAACTCCTTCATTTGCTGCTTCCGAAGCAGCTATGTACTCCGCTTCACACGTAGATCCCGCCATGACTCTCTGCTTGGAACTGCACCAACTAACAGCTCCACCATTCAATAAAAATATGTATCCGGTTTGTGACTTAGAGTCATCTGGATTAGTGTTAAAGCTTGCATCGACGTAACCATTTACGATGAGCTCTTTGTCACCTCCATAAATGAGAAACATATCCTTAGTCCTTGTTCAGGTATTTCAGGATGTTCTTGACCGCTATCCAGTGATCCACTCCTGGATTACTTTGGTACCTCCTTGCTAAACTAATAGCAAGGCACACATCAGGTCTGGTACACAACATTGCATACATGATAGAACCTATGGCTGAAGCATAGGGACTGACTTTCATTTTCTCTTTATCTTCTGCAGTGATTGGGCATTGAGTCTGACTCAACTTCACACCTTGTAATACAGGTAAGAACCCTTTCTTTGCTTGATCCATTTTGAACTTCTTCAAAAATTTATCAAGGTATGTGCTTTGTGAAAGTCCAATTAAGCGTCTTGATCTATCTCTATAGATCTTGATGCCCAATATATAAGCAGCTTCACCGAGGTCTTTCATTGAAAATTTCTTATTCAAGTATCCTTTTATGCTATTAAAAAATTCATTATCATTTCTGATCAGCAATATGTCATCCACATATAATATCAGAAATGCTTCAGAGCTCCCACTCACTTTCTTATAAATACAAGCTTCTCCAAAAGTCTGTATAGAACCATATGCTTTGATTACACTATCAAAGCGTATATTCCAACTCCGAGAGGCTTGCACCAGTCCATACATGGATCACTGGAGCTTGCACACTTTGTTAGCACCTTTCGGATCGACAAAACCTTCCGGTTGCATCATATACAACTCTTCTTTAAGATATCCATTAAGGAATGAAGTTTTGACATCCATTTGCCAAATTTCATAATCATAAAATGCGGCAATTGCTAACATGATTCGGATGGACTTAAGCATCGCTACGGGTGAGAAGGTCTCATCGTAGTCAACTCCTTGAACTTGTTGAAAACCTTTTGCAACAAGTCGAGCTTTGTAGACAGTAATATTACCGTCAACCTCAGTCTTCTTCTTGAAGATCCATTTATTCTCTATGGCTTGCCGATCATTGGGCAAGTCAACCAAAGTCCACACTTTGTTCTCATACATGGATCCCATCTCAGATTTCATGGCCTCAAGCCATTTTGTGGAATCCGGGCTCATCATCGCTTCCTCACAGTTTGTAGGTTCGTCATGGTCAAGTAACATGACTTCCAGAACAGGATTACCGTACCACTCTGGTGCGGATCTTACTCTGGTTGACCTACGAGGTTTGGTAGTAACTTGATCATATTTTTCATGATCATCATCATTAGCTTCCTCACTTAATGGTGTAGGAATCACTGGAACTGATTTCTATGATAAACTACTTTCCAATAAGGGAGCAGGTACAGTTACCTCATCTAGTTCTACTTTCCTCCCACTCACTTCTTTCGAGAGAAACTCCTTCTCTAGAAAGGATCCATTGTTGGCAACGAATATCTTGCCTCCGGATATGTGATAGAAGGTGTACCCAACATTCTCTTTTGGGTATCCTATGAAGACACATTTCTTCGATTTGGGTTCGGATTATCAGGTTGAAGCTTTTTCACATAAGCATCGCAACCCCAAACTTTAAGAAACGACAACTTGGGTTTCTTGCCAAACCACAGTTCATAAGGTGTCATCTCAACGGATTTCGATGGTGCCCTATTTAACGTGAATGCAGCCGTCTCTAAAGCATAACCCCAAAACGATAGCGATAAATCAGTAAGAGACACCATAGATAGCACCATATCTAATGAAGTGCGGTTACAACATTCAGACACACCATTACGCTGTGGTGTTCCAGGTGGCGTGAGTTGCAAAAACTATTCCGCATTGTTTCAAATGAAGACCAAACTCGTAACTCAAATATTCTCCTCCATGATCAGATCGTAGAAACTTAATTTTCTTGTTACGATGATTTTCCACTTCACTTTGAAATTCTTTGAACTTTTCAAATGTTTCAGATTTATGTTTCATCAAGTAGATATACCCATATCTGCTCAAATCATCTGTGAAGGTCAGAAAATAACGATACCCGCCACGAGCATCAACACTCATCGGACCACATACATCAGTATGTATAATTTCCAATAAGTCAGTTGCTCGTTCCATTGTTCCAGAGAACGGAGTCTTAGTCATCTTGCCCATGAGGCATGATTTGCAAGCATCAAGTGATTCATAATCAAGTGATTCCAAAAGCCCATCATTATGGAGTTTCTTCATGCGCATTATAGCAATATGACCTAAACGGCAGTGCCACAAATAAGTTGCACTATCATTATTAAACTTATATCTTTTGGCTTCAATACTATGAATATGTGTATCACTACTATCAAGATTTAGTAAAAATAGACCACTCATCAAGGGTGCATGACCATAAAAGATATTACTCATATAAATAGAACAACCATTATTCTCCGATTTAAATGAATAACCATCTCGCATCAAACAAGATCCAGATATAATGTTCATGCTTAACGTCGGCACCAAATAGCAATTATTCAGGTCTAAAACTAATCCCGAAGATAGATGTAGAGGTAGCGTGCCGACTGCGATCACATCGACTTTGGAACCATTTCCCACGCGCATCGTCACCTCGTCCTTAGAAAATCTTTGCTTAATCCATAGCCCCTGTTTCGAGTTGCAAATATTAGCAACAAAACCAGTATCAAATACCCAGGCACTACTGCGAGCATTAGTAAGGTACACATCAATAGCATGTATATCAAATATACCTTTCACTTTGCCATCCTTCTTATCCGCCAAATACTTGGGGTAGTTCCGCTTCCAGTGACCAGTCCCTTTGTAGTAGAAGCACTCAGTCTCAGGCTTAGGTCCAGACTTGGGCTTCTTCACTTGATCAGCAACTTGCTTGCTCTTTTTCTTGAAACTGGTGGTCTTGTTGACCATCAACACTTGATGCTCCTTCTTGATTTCTACCTCCGCAACCTTTAGCATTGCGAAGAGCTCGGGAATTGTCCTATCCATCCCTTGCATATTATAGTTCATCATGAAGCTCTTGTAGCTTGGTGGCAGTGATTGAAGAACTCTGTCAATGAGACTATCATCAGGAAGATTAACTCCCAGCTGAGTCAAGTGGTTGTGGTACCCAGACAATCTGGGTATATGTTCACTGACAGAACTATTCTCCTCCATTTTGTAGTTGTAGAATTTATTGGAGACTTCATATCTCTCAATTCGAGCATTTGCTTGAAATATTAACTTCAACTCCTGGAACATCTCATATGCTCCACGACGTTCAAAATGTCGTTGAAGTCCTAGTTCTAAGCCGTACAGCATGGCACACTGAACTATCGAGTAGTCATCAGCTTTGCTTTGCCAGACGTTCTTAACGTTGTCAGCAGCATCTGCAGCAGGCTTGTCACCTAGCGGTGCTTCCAGGACGTAATTCTTCTGTGCAGCAATGAGGATAATCCTCAAGTTACGGACCCAGTCAGTGTAATTGCTACTGAGGGAGTCCTGGATTAGGGGGTCTCCGGACAGCCGGACTATATCCTTTTGCCGGACTGTTAGACTATGAAGATACAAGATTGAAGACTTCGTCTCGTGTCCAGATGGGACTCTACTTGGTGTGGAAGGCAAGCTAGGCAGTATGGATATGAATATATCCTCCTTTGTAACCGACCTTGTGTAACCCTAGCCCCCCGATGTCTATATAAACCGGAGGGTTTTAGTTCATAGGATAACATACAATCATACCATAGGCTAGCTTCTAGGGTTTAGCCTCTCCGATCTCGTGGTAGATCAACTCTTGTAATACTCATATCATCAAGAATAAATCAAGAAGGAAGTAGGGTTTTACCTCCATCAAGAGGGCCTGAACCTGGGTAAAACATCGTGTCCCCTGCCTCCTGTTACCATCCACCTTAGACGCACAGTTCGGGACCCCCTACCCGAGATCCGCCAGTTTTGACACCGACATTGGTGCTTTCATTGAGAGTTCCTCTGTGTCGTCGCCGTTAGGCTTGATGGCTCCTACGATCATCGATAGCGATGTAGGGTGAGACTTTTCTCCCCGGACAGATCTTTGTGTTCGGCGGCTTCGCACTGCGGGCCAACTCGCTTGGCCATCTGGAGCAGATCGAAAGTTACGACCCTAGCCACCAGGTCAGGTTTGGAAGCTTAAACTACACGGCCGATATCCGCGGAGACTTGATCTTCGACGGATTCGAGCCTCTGCCTTGTGCGTCACGTGGTCACGATGAGTATGATTTAGCTCTACCATCAGACAGTGTTCAAGAGATCGCACCGGCAGCCGCTCCGACCCTCAATTCGGAGCCAGTTGCGCCGTCCATGGACGGGTGGATGGACCCCGCCACGGAGGCCTTGCCCTCAGCGGTGATCGAGCCGAACATCGACCTTACCCTACACGAGAGCCGTGTTGTCAGACTGCCGGATCCTTCTCCATCCACGGACTCCGAACCGCTTGCGCCAGTTCCTAGCGAATCCGATTGGGCGCCGATCATGGAGTTTACCTCCGCGGATATTTTTCAGCACTCACCCTTTGGCGACATACTGAACTCATTAAGGTCTCTCTCCTTGTCAGGAGGATCCTGGCCGAACTATGTCCTGCAGGATTGGGATGCGGATGACGAAGAAATTCAACGCCCACCCACCACCCACTTCATAGCCACTGTCGATGACTTGGCCGACATGCTCGACTTCGACTACGAAGACATCGACGGTATGGACGACGATGCAGGAGACGAACAGGAACCAGCGCCTATAGGGCACTGGAAAGCCACCTCGTCGTATGACATATATATGGTGGACACACCCAAAGAAGGCAATGGCGACAGAACAGCGGAGGATGACCCCTCCAAGAAGCAACCTAAGCGCCGGCGTCAGCGGCGCCGCTCTAAGTCCCGCCAAAGCAAAAACGGTGATTCCGGCACAGGAGATAATAACACCCCGGACAGTGCCGAAGACAACCCCTTCCAGCAAGATTCAGCACAGGTGGATGGAGAAGCCAGCCCTCATGAGAGAGCGGCAGATAGAGAGGAAGAGGGTGATAATTACATACCTCCCTCCAAAGACGAGGCAAGCCTCGGCGACGACGAATTTTTCGTGCCTGAGGACCCCATTGAGCAAGAGCGCTTCAAGCGCCGGCTTATAGCCATGACAAATAGCCTTAAGAAAAAGCAGCAACAACTTAGAGCTAATCAAGACTTGCTAGCCGACAGATGGACTGAAGTCCTTGCGGCCGAGGAATATGAACTCGAGCGCCCCTCCAAAAGCTACCAAAACGCAGGTTGCTACCCCGATTAGAGGAGGCAGCATCTAAACCTATGTCCCCAGCGTATGATGCGGCTGACCGGCCACCTCGTGGCCGCGACAGAGAGGCCTCTTGGCCCACAACTCAAGCCGCACCCCGGTGCCACTCAAAAAAATACTAAGGCTCGAGGAAACGCGCTAGACTTGCGAGATATATCAGAGGACAAAGCAAGGCAAACAAGATCGATCTACGGATCGCTTGGGCGCCCCATGACACGAGACGATAACCGTCACGCCGGATACAGCAAAAGTAAATCCGGCCGGGCCGAACACAACAGACAAAACTCATTCGAGCTGCGTTGTGATATAGCCCAGTACAGAGGCGCCACACACCCCTTATGCTTCACAGACGAAGTAATGGATCATCAAATCCCAGAGGGTTTCAAACCCGTAAATATAGAATCATACAATGGCACAACAGATCCTGCGGTATGGATCAAGGATTTCCTCCTGCATATCCACATGGCACGCGGTGATGATCTACACGCCATTAAATACCTCCCATTCAAACTCAAAGGACCAGCTCGACATTGGCTCAATAGCTTGCCAGCGGAGTCCATTGGCTGTTGGGAGGATCTGGAAGCCGCATTCCTTGACAACTTTCAGGGCACTTATGTGCGACCACCAGATGCCGATGACTTGAGCCACATAATTCAGCAGCCAGAGGAATCGGCCATGCAATTCTGGACACGGTTCCTAACAAAGAAAAATCAAATCGTCGACTGTCCGGATGCAGAGGCTCTAGCAGCTTTCAAGCACAACATCCGTGACGAGTGGCTAGCCCGGCACCTTGGTCAGGAAAAGCCAAAATCTATGGCAGCCCTCACGACACTCATGACCCGCTTTTGTGCGGGAGAAGACAGCTAGCTGGCTCGCAGTAACAACACATCAAAGAACCATGGTACTTCGGATACCAAGGACGGCAGTAGCAGGTCACGTCGCAACAAAAATAAGTGCCGCATTAACAGCGACAATACCGAGGATACGGCAGTCAATGTCGGATTCAAAGGCTCTAAACCCGGTCAGCGGAAAAAGCCATTCAAAAGAAGCACTCCGGGCCCGTCCAGTTTGGACCGTATACTCGATCGCTCGTGTCAAATACACAGCACCCCCGACAAGCCAGCCAACCACACCAATAGGGATTGTTGGGTGTTCAAGCAGGGTGGCAAGTTAATTGCTGAAAACAAAGATAAGGGGCCACATAGCGATGACGAGGAGGAGCCCCGGCAGCCGAATACCGGAGGACAGAAGAGGTTCCCCCTACAAGTGCGGACGGTGAACATGATATACGCAACCCACATCCCCAAGAGGGAGCGGAAGCGTGCGCTCAGGGACGTATATGCGTTGGAGCCAGTCGCCCCAAAGTTTAACCCATGGTCCTCCTGTCCGATCACCTTCAATCGCAGGGACCACCCCACTAGTATCCGTCATGGCGGATTCGCCGCACTGGTCTTAGACCCAATTATTGACGGATTTCACCTCACTCGAGTCCTTATGGATGGCGGCAGCAGCCTGAACCTGCTTTACCAGGACATAGTGCTCAAAATGGGTATAGACCCCTCAAGGATCAAACCCACAAAAACGACCTTTAAAGGCGTCATACCAGGTGTAGAGGCCCATTGCACAGGCTCAGTCACACTGGAAGTGGTCTTCGGATCCCCGGATAACTTCCGAAGCGAAGAGTTAATCTTCGATATAGTCCTGTTCCGCAGTGGTTATCATGCACTGCTCGGGCGAACCGCTTTTGCGAGATTCAATGCGATACCGCATTATGCATACCTCAAGCTCAAGATGCCAGGACCTCAGGGGGTCATTACAGTTAATGGAAACACAGAGCGCTCTCTCCGAATGGAGGAGCACACTGCGGCCTCTTAAGGCAATCCACTAGTTCGACGTTTAAGGATCCGAACACCTTCAAGCGCGCCCGGAGTAATTGGCAACAGGACCGCCTGGCACGTTCCGAGCTCGCATAGCAATGCGGCCCCCACCCCGGCCCAAGTCAAATGGCGAAACTCGTGCCACGCGTACATAATTATGCATTAAAAATACCATGGGCACAGGTAGGGAGGGGGCATGACTACGGCACGCCCCAAGACGCGGCTTAAACCGCACTAGGGGCTTCCCGCTTTGTTATTTTCTCTCTTTCAGGACATTAATATCTGGAAACCCTGTCCGGCAGCATGATTGCCGAACACATGATGCAACAACCAAGGAGGCATAAAGCTACATCACACCATGGAACTCCCAGGTGGATTACGATAACGAGTGAAATACTTGCTTTAATATTATTCCTCAGCTTGCCCTTGGAGGGGACATAGTCCTATTTTTTGCTTATCGCACTACCTGTATCATTCTTCTCTAACGCACGTTTTTTAATAAACAATGCATTGCATTAAGGCTTTTATTGCATTCTTCTTTTTTTATATATATGTTCATTCATGACATCCAACACCCGTACACTCTGGTACGACCAATACGCTAGGGGCTCAAGCATACCCCACAATACGGTGTGAGAAGTCTGAACACTTTCGATAGTGCGGCACCCCAAACTTATAGCATTATATGCATCAGCTCCAAATCATGTCTTGGGTCAATAGTTGGGTTTGCCCGGCTCCCATGTTTTGGTACCTTATGTTCCACTATATCTGCTAAGGTAGCACTGGGAGAACTACTGCGATTGTGCCCCGGTTCTCCTGGGCTAAGCACCTCAGTAGAGAAAGCTAAAACTGACTGTCATGATAAGGCGAGAGACTGGTCGCTGTTCGAGAGGTTTTCGAGTCCTTAAAGACTTATGCCGCTTAGAGCGAGGAGTCGGCCCTGTCTGGCTTAAGGCGTGTATCGCGCCCCAGATTCGGCCTTCCGAATACTAGGGGCTTCGCCAAAATTTAAAATTATAGAATTCTATGGCTAAGTGAGAGTGATAACGCATTATAGTCCGACTGCCTTGTTCGTTGTGCTAAGCACCTCCCTCGAAGGACCCAAAAATGGGAACAAGAGTGCTCAGGTTTATCCCGAACACCCCAGCACTCGTGGCATGGGGGCAGAAGTTGACGACTAGCCATCCCTCAGATTTGATAAATAGCCGAACAGAAGGTAATATTTTAAATTCAAACAAGCGTTGCATAGCGCATATGAACAAGTTTTCATGAATACATGATTACACGAGCGAGTTCACTCAAATATTATAGCTTTCGTACACTCGTCTGCTACGAGACGGGCACCCTTCAAGACACCCTCATAGTACATCTTGGGGTGGCGATGCTCCTTGCCCTCCGGCGGACCTTCCTTGATCAGCTTCACGGCGTCCAGCTTGGCCCATTGTACCTTCACACGGGCGAAAGCCCGGCGTGCACCTTCGATGCAAACGGACCGCTTGATAACTTCCAGCCGTGGGCAGGCATCCACAAGCCGCCTCACCAAGCCGAAGTAGCTGTTGGGAAGGGCGTCGCCAGGCCACATCTGGACTATCAAGCCCTTCATGGCCTGTTCGGCCGCCTTGTGTAGCTCGACCAGCTGCTTTAGCTAGTCGCTCATAGGTACTGGGTGTTCGGTCCCAGTATACTGGGCCCAGAACAACTTCTCCGTCGAGCTTCCCTCCTCGGCCCAGTAAAATTTTGCGGCATCCGACACGCTGCGGGGCAAATTTGCAAATGCTCCCGGAGAGCTCCGGATTCGGGTAAGTGATAACCCACAAGTATAGGGGATCGCAATAGTTTTCGATAAGTAAGAGTGTCGAACCCAACGACGAGCTAAAGGTAGAACAAATATTCCCTCAAGTTCTATCGACCACCGATACAACTCTACGCACGCTTGACGTTCGCTTTACCTAGAACAAGTATGAAACTAGAAGTACTTTGTAGGTGTTGTTGGATAGGTTTGCAAGATAATAAAGAGTACGTAAATAAAAAGTAGGGGCTGTTTAGATAAAGAAACAATAAAGTAAATATAGCGAGTGTGGAAAAGTGGTGGTAGGAGTTGCGAAATTTCCCCTAAGCAATTGACTACTTTACTAGACCGATAGCAAGTATTTTGCGGGAGAGGCCACTGCTAGCATGTCATCCCTGACTTGGAATTCTATGCACTCATGATTGGAACTATTAGCAAGCATCTGCAACTACTAACGTTCATTAAGGTAATACCCAACCATAGCATTAAGATATATTGGTCCCCCTTCAATCCCGTATGCATCAATTTCTATGCTAGGTTGAAGCTTCTGTCACTCTTGCCCTCCAATACATAGTCCTATCAACATACAACTAACCCTAGCGTGTGATCCACGCACGCAATCATATGATGGGCACCAAAGGACAGCAACATAACCACAATAAAATTAAATCAATCATAGCAATTCATCAACCACCGATAGGACAACGAAAATCTACTCAGACATCATAGGATGGCAACACATCATTGGATAATAATATGAAGCATAAAGCACCATGTTCAAGTAGAGGGTACGGCGGGTTGCGGGAGAGTGGACCGATGTAGATAGAGGGGGGAAGGTGATGGAGATGTTGGTGAAGATGGCGGAGGTGTTGGTGTAGATCGCGGTGATGATGATGGCCCCCGGTGGCGTTCCGGCGCCATCAGAAGCGAGGGGGAGAGAGCCCCCCTCCTCCTCCTTCTTCTTCCTTGACCTTCTCCCTAGATGGGAGAAGGGTTTCCCCTCTGGTCCATGGTCTCCATGGTGTGGGAGGGGTGAGAGCCCCTCCGAGATTGAATCTATCTCTCTGTTTCTCTCTGGTTCTGCGTTCTGTTCCGGCTCTATTTCAGCGTTTCGTATATATATATGGAGATCTGTAACTCCGATTGGCCTGAAACCTTCACCGTGATTTTTTTCCCGAATATTAGCTTTCTTGAGGCAAAATAAGAGCGTCAACTGCCTTATGATGGGCTCACGAGGGTAGGGGGCGCGCCCTAGGGGGGGGGGGGCGCCCCCTGCCTCGTGACCACATCGGGCACTGGTTCGCGTTGATTTTCCTTCCGAATTTTCCATATTTTCCAAAAATAAGCCCCGTCCGTTTTTATCCCGTTTGGACTCCGTTTGATATGGATATTCTGCGAAGCCAAAAACATGCAACAGACAGGAACTGGCACTGGGCACTGGATCAATATGTTAGTCCCAACAATAGTATAAAAAGTTGCCAAAAGTATATGAAAGTTGAATAATATTGGCATGGAACAATCAAAAATTATAGATACGACGAAGACGTATCAGCATCCCCAAGCTTAATTCCTGCTCGTCCTCGAGTAGGTAAATGATAAAAAAGATAATTTTTGATGTGGAATGCTACCTAGCATAATCTTGATCGTATGTCTAATCATGGCATGAATATTAAGACACGAGTGATTCAAAACAATAGTCTATCATTTGACATTAAGACAATAATACTTCAAGCATACTAATAAAGCAATCATGTCTTTTCAAAATAACATGGCCAAAGAAAGTTATCCCTACAAAATCATATAGTCTGGCTATGCTCCATTTTCACCACACAAAATATTCAAATCATGCACAACCCCGATGACAAGCCAAGCAATTGTTTCATACTTTTGACGTTCTCAAACCTTTTCAACTTTCACGCAATACATGAGCGTGAGCCATGGACATAGCACTATAGGTGGAATAGAATATGATGGTGGAGAAGACAAAAAAGGAGAAGATAGTCTCACATCAACTAGGCGTATCAACGGGCTATGGAGATGCCCATCAATAGATATCAATGTGAGTGAGTAGGGATTGCCATGCAACGGATGCACTAGAGCTATAAGTGTATGAAAGCTCTAAATGAAACTAAGTGGGTGTGCATCCAACTTGCTTGCTCATGAAGACCTCGGGCATTTGAGGAAGCCCATCATCGGAATATACAAGCCAAGTTCTATAATGAAAATTCCCACTAGTATATGAAAGTGATAACTCAAGAGACTCTCTATATGAAGAACATGGTGCTACTCTGAAGCACAAGTGTGGTAAAAGGATAGTAACATTGCCCCTTCTCTCTTTTTCTCTCATTTTTTTATTTTCTCTTTTTTGGTGGGCTTCTTTGGCCTCTTTTTTTATTTGGGCTTCTTTGGCCTCTTTTATTTTTTGTAAAGTCCAAAGTCTCATCCCGACTTATGGGGGAATCATAGTCTCCATCATCCTTTCCTCACTGGGGCAATGCTCTAGCAATGATGATCATCACACTTTTATTTACTTACAACTCAATATTACAACTCGATACTAGAACAAAGATATGACTCTATATGAATGCCTCTGGTGGTGTACCGGGATGTGCAATGATTTAGTGTAGAAATGCCATCAAAAAATGGACAAGCCATGAAAACATCATGCTAGCTATCTTACGATCATGCAAAGCAATATGACAATGAATGCTCAAGTCATGTATATGATGATGATGGAAGTTGCATGGCAATATATCTCGGAATGGCTATGGAAATGCCATGATAGGTAGGTATGGTGGCTGTTTTGAGGAAGGTATATGGTGGGTTTATGGTACCGGCGAAAGTTGCGCGGTACTAGAGAGGCTAGCAATGGTGGAAGGGTGAGAGTGCGTATAATCCATGGACTCAACATTAGTCATAAAGAACTCACATACTTATTGCAAAAATCTATTAGTTATCGAAACAAAGTACTACGCGCATGCTCCTAGGGGGATAGATTGGTAGGAAAAGACCATCGCTCATCCCCGACCGCCACTCATAA
The DNA here is from genome assembly GCF_056163025.1 of Triticum urartu. Classification (NCBI taxonomy): domain Eukaryota; kingdom Viridiplantae; phylum Streptophyta; class Magnoliopsida; order Poales; family Poaceae; genus Triticum; species Triticum urartu. Next base: position 236,918,747 of record NC_141874.1, on the reverse strand, counting down.
GGAAGACAATCAATAAATAAATCATGCTCCGACTTCATCACATAACGGTTCACCATATGTGCATGCTACGGGAATCGCAAACTTCAACACAAGTATTTCTACAATCCACAACTACCCACTAGCATGACTCTAATATCACCATCTTTATATCGCAAAACTATTGCAAAGAATCAAACATATCATATTCAGCGACCTACAAGTTTATGTAGGATTTTATGACTAACCATGTGAATGACCAGTTCCTGTCATCTCTCTAAATAGATATAAGTGAAGCAAGAGAGTTTAATTCTTTCTACAAAAGATATGCCCACGCTCTAACAAGTATAAGTGAAGCAAAAGATAATTCTACACATAGCGGTTGTCTATGTAAAGAGAAACAGACAATCCAAACTTCAAATGATATAAGTGAAGCACATGAAGCATTCTATAAAGCCATACTCAAAAGATATAAGTGAAGTGCAAAGAGCATTCTATGAATCAAACAAGGACCATATCATACCAGCATGGTGCATAAAAAGAAAAAGAAAAACCTAAATGCAAAAGACACTCCAAGACTTGCACATATCGCATGAACGAAACGAATCCGAAAACATATCGATATTTGTTGAAGAAAGAGGGGATGCCTCCCCAGCATCCCCAAGCTTAGACGCTTGAGTCTCCTTGAATATTTACTTGGGGTACCTCGGGCATCCCCAAGCTTGAGCACTTGCCTCTCTTCCTTCTTCTCACATCAAGACCTTCTCAATCATCGAACACTTCATCCACACAAAACTTCAACAGAAAACTCGGTAAGATCCGTTAGTATAATAAAGCAAATCACTACTCTAAGTACTGTTGAAAACCAATTCATATTTTGTTTTTGTATTGTGTCTACTGTAATATAACTTTTTCATGGCTTAATCCACTGATATAAATTGATAGTTTCATCAAAACATGCAAACTATGCATCAAAAACAGAATCTGTCTAAAACAGAACAGTATGTAGCAATCTGAACATTCACCATACTTATGATACTTGAAAAATTCTGCCAAAATTAGGAAAAATAAACAATTTGTATAGGAAGACAGTGCGAAAAGAATCAGAACCATTTGACATTCCAGCTAAAAATGTAAAATCGCGCACTACATCCAAAGTTTCTGTCCTGCACCGTACAAACCATCAAGCAAATGTAAACATCCTAAAGGCAAACCTTGGCACATTATTTTTATAATACAATGGAGTTTTACAAGGGGATAATTATTTTTATTGAAAAGTTTCTGTAATCAAGATTCACAAAGTTTCCGTGAGCATGAACAAAGTTCAAGGCTAGCTCCCACTTCAACAATGCTTGTCTTTCTCACTTTCGCTTTCCTTTTTGAAAAAGCTTTGGGTTCCCCTCTTTATTTTTGTTGTTTTTAAACTATATAAAAGCACTCAACAGAAATAAATGACTCTCTAAAACTTCCAGGTTGTCTCCCTGGCAGCGCTTTCTTTAAAGCCATTAAGCTAGGCATATAGTGCTCAAGTAATGGATCCACCCGGATCCCAAGGTATATCAAAGACAATTTTAATTAACAATGATTTATAGTTTAGTAGTGAGCACAAAGTAACATATATCATGCAATAGCGAAGTCTAACTCTCTTCCTATGCATCGGCATGTCATAAAAGAACAATTCATGCACACAAAGTAAAGGCCAATGCATAGTATAAACAGTTTCTTGCAATTTTATCATATTGGAAACATAGAGAGGTGGAGATATAGTTTCTCTCTCATAATAATTGCAAGTAGGAGCAGCAAGCACATGCATATTATATTCATCAAAATCATCATGTGCAACGGTAAAAGGCAACCCATCAATATATTCCTTAATAAGAGCAAACTTCTCCGATATAGTGTAGTTTGGAGAATCCAAAAAGATAATAGGACTATCATGTGTGGGTGCAATAGCAACAATTTCATGTGTAACATAAGGAACCATAGCAAGTTCATCTCCATAAGCATAATTCATATTGGCATCTTGGCCACAAGCATAGCAAGCATCATCAAAAAGGGATATTTCAAAAGAATCAACGGGATCATAACAATCATCATAGCAATCATCCTCCGGTAAGCACGAAGGGAAATTAAACAATGTATGAGTTGAAGAGTTACTCTCATTAAAATGTGGGCATGGGTAGCTAATCCGCTCTTCCTCCTTTTGTTCTTCGCTCTCCTCCTCATCTTTTTCATCCAATGAGCTCACAGTTTCATCAATTTCTTCTTCCATACACTCCTGCAAAATATTAGTCTCTTCTTGGACAGGGGAGTAGTACTCAATATATGGTTCAACATAGGCATTAGAAGCATAATTATCATAGCAATATTTAAATATGGAAAAATTTTCAGATTTGTAAAGAGTAGCATCATACTTTTCAATCAAAGAAGCAATTTCGTAAGCACCCTTAAAAGCAACAAATTCTTCAATTTGTTGAACATCATAGTAGCTATAAACACCCTTAGCATAAGAGTATATGATTCCATTATCACTAAACAAACATTGGTAGGGAAGGTGTTTCTTAGGGTCTTCAGAACAACAAGTATAATCATATATTTCACATAAATTCCAAGCATAGCATTGCAAACGATGAATTTGATCGAGTAAAGTTTTCCCTTTTTCAGATATTCGGTGTTGCACATAACAAGCATGCTCATCTAAAGATTTGCCCTCAACTAAGCTAGTTGGGGTTTCAGCATGAGCACATAGGGATCGAAGATGATCCAAGTAATAAGCTTCAGCAGTGTGATAGATTTTGAGTGGTTCTTCAACCATTGGTTTAGTAGGTACAACTAATTTTTTTTGGTATTTTGCGTTTCCTACCCATAACTAAAGATAGAAAACAACTAGGAATAGCAAATAAAAATTACTTAGTGATAAAGCAAACAAACACACACGAGAATATTCACCCCACGCTATTGCTCCCCGGCAACGGCGCCAGAAAAAGGTCTTGATAACCCACAAGTATAGGGGATCACAACAGTTTTCGATAAGTAAGAGTGTCGAACCCAACGAGGAGCTAAAGGTAGAACAAATATTCCCTCAAGTTCTATCGACCACCGATACAACTCTACGCACGCTTGACGTTCGCTTTACCTAGAACAAGTATGAAACTAGAAGTACTTTGTAGGTGTTGTTGGATAGGTTTGCAAGATAATAAAGAGTACGTAAATAAAAAGTAGGGGCTTTTTAGATAAAGAAACAATAAAGTAAATATAGCGAGTGTGGAAAAGTGGTGGTAGGAGTTGCAAAATTGCCCCTAAGCAATTGACTACTTTACTAGACCGATAGCAAGTATTATGTGGGAGAGACCACTGCTAGCATGTCATCCCTGACTTGGAATTCTACGCACTTATGATTGGAACTATTAGCAAGCATCCGCAACTACTAACGTTCATTAAGGTAAAACCCAACCATAGCATTAAGATATATTGGCCCCCCTTCAATCCCGTATGCATCAATTTCTATGCTAGGTTGAAGCTTCTGTCACTCTTGCCCTCCGATACATAGTCCTATCAACATACAACTAACCCTAGGGTGTGATCCATGCACGCAATCATATGATGGGAACCAAAGGACAGCAACATAACCACAAGCAAATTAAATCAATCATAGCAATTCATCAACCACCGATAGGACAACGAAAATCTACTCAGACATCATAGGATGGCAACACATCATTGGATAATAATATGAAGCATAAAGAACCATGTTCAAGTAGAGGCTACAGCGGGTTGCGGGAGAGTGGACCGATGTAGATAGAGGGGGGAAGGTGATGGAGATGTTGGTGAAGATGGAGGAGGTGTTGGTGTAGATCGCGGTGATGATGATGGCCCCGGTGGTGTTCCGGCGCCACCGGAAGCGAGGGGGAGAGAGCCCCCCTCCTTCTTCTTCTTCCTTGACCTTCTCCCTAGATGGGAGAAGGGTTTCCCCTCTGGTCCGTGGTCTCCATGGCGTGGGAGGGGTGAGAGCCCCTCCAAGATTGGATCTATCTCTCTGTTTCTCTCTAGTTCTGCGTTCTGTTCCGGCTCTGTTTCACCATTTCGTATATATATATGTATATATATATATATATGGAGATCCGTAACTCCGATTGGCCTGAAGCCTTCGCCGTGATTTTCCCCCGAATATTAGCTTTCTTGAGGCAAAAGAAGAGCGTCAACCGCCTTACGGTGGGCTCACGAGGGTAGGGGGCGCGCCCTAAGGGGGGGGGGCGCCCCCCTGCCTCGTGACCACCTCGGGCACTGGTTCGCGTTGATTTTCCTTCCGAATTTTCCATATTTTCCAAAAATAAGGTCCGTCCGTTTTTATCCCGTTTGGACTCTGTTTGACATGGATATTCTGCGAAACCAAAAACATGCAGCAGACAGGAACTGGCACTGGGCACTGGATCAATATGTTAGTCCCAAAAATAGTATAAAAAGTTGCCAAAAGTATATGAAAGTTGAATAATATTGGCATGGAACAATAAAAAATTATAGATATGACGAAGATGTATCAGTAAGTAACAAGTAATTTACTTTCACATGCTTACTTTGCATATAGAATGCCTTACCCGCCGCTATCTTCTTCATCGCATCAATCTCCTGGAGGGCCTTTTGGGCTTCGGCCTTGGCACTCTTTGCACTCTCAAGGGCCGTGGCAAGCTCGGACTCTCGCGTCTTCAAGTCAAGCTCGAGCGCCTCGTGCTTCATCACGAGAGCGTGGAGCTCTTGCTGCACCTCGCCCACCCGTGCCTCATGCCTCTCCCGCTCGGTGCGCTCCTTGGCCGCTTTGTTTTCGTCCTTGGATAACACTTGCTTCAGGGTCGCCACCTCGGTTGTGGCCCCTGGCAAATTTACGATAATCCTGTCATTTTGCAATCGCTTTCCTTTTATATAGATCCATAGACTAGGTACTACTTACCTTTGTTCTCCTCGAGCTGCCTCTTGGCAAGGCCGAGCTCTTCCTTGGACCCTGTAAGGTCCTGCTTCAGTGCGGCGACCTCCGCAGTCAGTGCGGCAGAGGCCAGCAGCGAAGCCTGCATACGCATATAGACATACTTATATTAGACTCCTGCGATATTGTTTGATCCTCTGTTCGGCTTTTCTTTGTGAACACCGAACAAAGCATCAGGGGCTACTGTCTATGCGGTAATATTTCTCCTATATTTCAAAAACTTACCTCAAATCCCGTTAGAAGGCTAGCACAGGCTTCGGTCAGTCCGCTCTTAGCGGACTGAACCTTCTGGACCACCGCACTCATAATAGTGCGGTGCTCTTCGTCAATGGAAGCGCTGCGAAGCACTCCCAGCAGATTGTCCGGTGCCTCTAGATGGGCAAAGGACACCGGCACAGGCGTCTTGCCCCTCTTGGAAGGAGGCCACCTGCCCGAGTCCGGAACCACTGGAGGTTCCGGCGCGGTGTTCGGCTGAGGGCCGAACTCGGAGCCCTCAGGGGCTTTGCTCCCCCTACTCCCGGAGTCCGGAAGGTCGCTTTGAGGCACCTCCAGGACTGTCTCCCCTCGACCCAGTGCCTCTTGAGACAACACCTCGGCGTTGTCCGTAGGGCAAGGGGAGGTGGCGGTCGGAAGTGGATCGCTATCCATATCCGACGAGCCCAGGGAGCCGTCCGACAAGGATACATCGATACGGGTTCGGGGCGGTCTGCACAATCATAATTCGGCGTTAGGAGAAGCAGTGTGACAAAGGAATGCTATGAGTTACTCGGGTATCCGAATACTTACGACTTCGCCAGGGGCTTGGCCCTGAGCAGCCACTCGTCTTCGCCTTCGGCGGCGGTGGTGGAGTAGTCCAGAAGGAGAGTCCTTCCCTTCTTAGACCCTTCGCCCCCCAGTAGGGGCGGCCTTCCTTTTCTTGTCTCCCCCGACTGGAGGGGGAACACCTTCATCTTCCTCCTCGTCTTCGGGGGAGGAGTGCGTCGCGGAGTTATCGGACGATGAGTCCGATAACACCTGGCGCCGGGAGCTCTTTCGGGTTCCCTTGGCCTTCTTGGTCTTCTCTGGCACCTTGTAAGGAGCCGGAGTCAGCATCTCCGTCAGGAGAGTGTCCGCAGTGTCTTCGGGCAGAGGGGCCGGACAGTTAATCTGCCCCGACATGTCCACCCAGTCCTGTCAAAGGCATGCAGATCAGACCCCACACATGGTTAAGCTAGGGGAAATAGATATCCTACCAGATGTATGGAACTCACCGAATGCGCTCGGTGCTTCGCGCTTAACCCGCGGTCCTCGGTGAGAGAGGGAGGGACCTCTGCGCCCTTGAACAACACCTTCCAGACGTCCTTGTGCGTCGTGTCGAAGAGCTCGCTTAGAGTCTGGTGCTGGGCCAGGTCGAACTCCCAGAAGTTGAAGTCCCGTTGTTGGCACGGCAGGATCCGGCGGACGAGCATGACCTGGACTATGTTGACAAGCTTGAGCTTCTTGCTTGCCATGTTCAGGATACATTTCTGGAGTACGTCCAGCTCCACCGATGAACCCCATGACAAGCCCTTCTCTTTCCAGGAAGTGAGCCGTGTGGGGAATCCGGATCGAAACTTGGGGGCAGCCATGCATTTGGTGTCGCGCGGCTTGGTGATGTAGAACCACGCCGATTGCCACCCCTTTATGGCTCCGCCGCATTCTGCTTGTTGGCAGCCCACCACCTTCGGCTTGATATTGAAGGTCTTTAACCACAGGCCGAAGTGGGGCCGGATGCGGGGGAAAGCCTCACACACGATGATGAACGCCGAAATGTTGAGGATGAAGTTCGGGGCCAGATCATGAAAGTCCAGCCCGTAGTAGAACATGAGACCACAGACGAATGGATGGAGGGGAAACCCCAGTCCACGGAGGAAGTGGTGGAGGAAAACTATCCTCTCATGAGGTTCAGGGGTAGGAACGATCTGCCCCGCAACAGGCAGCCGATGCGCTATATTCGCGGCCAAGTATCCGGCTCCGCGCAGCTTCTTGATGTGTCCCTCTGTAACGGAGGAAGTCATCCATTTTCCTCCCGCTCCGGACATGATTGGAGAAGGTTGAGGGGAAGGATGTGGGCTTGGGCGTTGGAGCTCGAGTGCGCAAGAGTGGATGAGCAAGGAGGAAGAAGGCGTGGGTAGAAAAAAGGTTAAACCTTGTCCCTTTATAAGGGCGGCCGAAACTATGAGCCCCCACTAGCCTGGTAAAACTCGCTTATCCCCCAAGCGCCGTAATCGATGGCGCGGTTGGGTTACCCATGCCCGTATTGATGAGAATCCTGTAATAAGGGGAACACGATCTCTGCTTTGACAAGACGTGTCAGGAAACTGCCTCGCGTTGTGTGCGGGGCTAGTTAAAGGAAATGGTTTGAATAATTACCAGGCCATGGCATAATGTCATGTTGCCAAAACGTGTCAGCAGATTAGATTTGCGGAAATGTTATTCTCTCTACGGTGGTATGTGGAACTTATTTTGCAGGGTCGGACACTATCCTTGTATTCAAATTCTTCCGTGATGTATTCGGAGGAGGAACCCGCCTTGCAATGCCGAAGACAATACTGCGCGTCGGACTCATCGTCATTGAAGCCTGGTTTAGGGGCTACTGAGGGAGTCCTGGATTAGGGGGTCTCTGGACAGCCGGACTGTTAGGCTATGAAGATACAAGATTGAAGACTTCGTCTCGTGTCCGGATGGGACTCTACTTGGCGTGGAAGGCAAGCTAGGCAGTACGGATATGGATATCTCCTCCTTTGTAACCGACCTTGTGTAACCCTAGCCCCCTCCGGTGTCTATATAAACCAGAGGGTTTTAGTCCGTAGGACAACATACAATCATACCATAGGCTAGCTTCTAGGGTTTAGCCTCTCCGATCTCGTGGTAGATAACCTCTTGTAATACTCATATCATCAAGAATAAATCAAGCAGGACGTAGGGTTTTTACCTCCATCAAGAGGGCCCGAACCTGGGTAAAACATCGTGTCCCCTGCCTCCTGTTACCATCCGCCTTAGACGCACAGTTTGGGACCCCCTACCCGAGATCCGCCGGTTTTGACACCGACATCTACCATCATCGTTCAAGTTAGCTTTCTCTAGGAACGCATTAAAATTCAACGAAACAACAACACGGGCCATTTATCTACAACAACATAGACACGCAAAATACTATCAGGTACTAAGTTCATGATAAATTAAAGTTCAATTAATCATATTACTTAAGAACTCCCACTTAGACAGACATCCCTCTAATCATCTAAGTGATCACGTGATCCATATCAACTAAACCATGTACGATCATCTCGTGAGATAGAGTAGTTTACAATGGTGAACATCACTATGTTGGTCATATCTACTATATGATTCACGCTCGACCTTTCAGTCTCAGTGTTTCGAGGCCTTATCTGCATATGCTAGGCTCGTCAAGTTTAACCCGAGTATTCTGCTTGTGCAAAACTGGCTTGCACCCGTTGTATGTGAACGTAGAGCTTATCACACTCGATCATCACATGGTGTCTCGGCACGAGGAACTGTAGCAACGGTGCATACTCAGGGAGAACACTTATACCTTGAAATTTAGTGAGAGATCATCTTATAATGCTACCGCCGTACTAAGCAAAATAAGATGCATAAAGGATAAACATCACATGCAATCAATATAAGTGATATGATATGGCCATCATCATCTTGTGCCTTTGATCTCCATATCCAAAGCACCGTCACGATCACCATCGTCACTGACTTGACACCTTGATCTCCATCATAGCATCGTTGTCGTCTCGTCAACTATTGCTTCTACGACTATCACTACCGCTTACTGATAAAGTAAAGCAATTACATGGCGATTGCATTTCATACAATAAAGCGACAACCATATGGCTCCTGCCAGTTGCCAATAGTTGTGTTACAAAATATGATCATCTCATAGAACAATTTATATAATCATGTCTTGACCATATCACATCACAACATGCCCTGCAAAAACAAGTTAGACGTCCTCTACTTTATTGTTGCAAGTTTTACGTGGCTGCTACGGGCTTAGCAAGAACCATTCTTACCTACGCATCAAAAACCACAACGTGGTATAGTGATTGCTTTTTGATCTTTAGAAAGAACCCTGTTCATTGAATCCGATTCAACTAAAGTTGGAGAAACAGACACCAACTAGCCACCTGTGTGCGAAGCATGTTGGTAGAACCAGTCTCGCGTAAGCATACGCGTAATGTCGGTCTGAGCCGCTTCATCCAACAATACCGCTGAATCAAGAATCAACTAGTGATGGCAAGCAATATGTATAAACCCATGCCCATAACTCCTTTGTGTTCTACTCATGCATATAACATCTACGCATAGACCTAACGCGGATGCCACTGTTGGGGAATGCAGTATTTCAATTTTTTTCCTACGTTCATGCCATATCTATCTAGGAGATGCATAACAACGAGATAGGGAGAGTATGTCTACGTACCCTCGTAGACTGAAAGCGGAAGCGTTATGAAACGCGGTTGATGTAGTTGAACGTCTTCGCGATCCAACCGATCAAGTATCGAACGCACGTCTCCTTTGCGATATGCACATGTTCAGATCGGTGACGTCCCTCGTACTCTTGATCCAGCAGAGGCCGAGGGGGAGTTTCATCAGCACGATGGCATGATGACGGTGATGATGAAGTTACCGACGTAGGGCTTCGCCTAAGCACTACAACGATATGACCGAGGTGGAATTCTGTGGAGGGGGGCACCGCACATGGCTAAACAATCAACTTGTGTGTCTATGGGGTGCCCCCGCCCCCGTATATAAAGGAGTGGAGGAGGGGAGGGCCGACCCTCATATGGCGCGCCCAAGGGGGGAGTCCTACTCCTAGTAGGAGTAGGTTTCCCCTCTTCCTAGTAGGAGTAGGAGAAGAAGGAAGAGGGAGAGAGAGGGAAGGAAAGGGGGGCTGGCCCCCACCCAATTCGGATTGGGCTTTGGGGGGAGGGGGGTGCCCTCCACCTGGCCGCCTCCTCCTCTCTCCCACTAAGGCCCATTGACTCCCCGGGGGGTTCTGGTAACCCCCGGTACTCCGGTAAATGCCTGAACTCATCCGGAACCATTCCGATGTCCAAACATAGCCTTCCAATATATCGATCTTTATGTCTAGACCATTTAGAGACTCCTCGTCATGTCCGTGATCACATCCGGGACTCCAAACCACCTTCGGTACATCAAAACACATAAACTCATAATACCGATCGTCATCGAACGTTAAGCGTGCGGACACTACGGGTTCGAGAACTATGTAGACATGACCGAGACTCACTTCCGGTCAATAAACAATAGTGGAACCTGGATGCTCATATTGGTTCTACATATTCTACGGAGATCTTTATCGGTCGAACTGCATAACAACATACGTTGTTCCTTTTGTCATCGGTATGTTACTTGCCTGAGATTTGATCATTGACATCTCAATACCTAGTTCAATCTTGTTACAGGCAAGTCTCCTTACTCGTTCTGTAATGCAACATCCAACAACTAACTCATTAGTCACATTTCTTGCAAGGCGTATAGTGATCTGCATTACTGAGAGGGCCCAGAGATACCTCTCCGACAATCGGAGTGACAAATCCTAATATCGATCTATGCCAACTCAACAAACACCATCAGAGACACTTGTAGATCATATTTATAGTCACTCAGTTACATTGTGACATTTGATAGCACACTAAGTGTTCCTCTGGTATTCGGGAGTTGCATAATCTCATAGTCATAGGAACATGTATAAGTCATGGAGAAAGCAATAGCAATAAACTAAACGATCATAGTGCTAAGCTAACGGATGGGTCAAGTCAATCACATCATTCTCTAATGATGTGATCCCGTTCATCAAATGACAACTCATGTCTATGGTTAGGAAACTTAACCATCTTTGATTAACGAGCTAGTCAAGTAGAGGCATACTAGTGACTTTCTGTTTGTCTATGTATTCACACATGTACTAAGTTTCCGGTTAATACAATTCTAGCATGAATAATAAAAATTTATCATGGTATAAGGAAATATAAATAACAACTTTATTATTGCCTCTAGGGCATATTTCCGGTTAATACAATTCTAGCATGAATAATAAACATTTATCATGATATAGGGAAACATAAATAACAACTTTATTATTTCCTCTAGGGCATATTTCCTTCACGTCGTCACCTGCCTCCCTTTGCAATGAATCTTGCACAACCCAGATGCGACTGGGAGGATCGTGGAGTGGGCATTGGAGCTGTCGAGCTTTGGCCTCAAGTTTGAAAGTACTTCAACAATCAAAAGCCAAGCCTTGGCAGAGCTCATAGCAGAATGGACCGCAACGCCCGACGAAGAGATTCAAGAGACCACCCTTCCCGGCAAGGAAATGTGCCGCGATTGGATTATGTACTTTAATGAAGCTTTCTCATTGCAAGGTGCTGGTGCCGGCGTGCTACTCGTCGCACCCACCAGAGAGCGCCTCAAGTACGTAGTCCAGATGCACTTTCCCCGGGAAAAATCAACGAACAACACGGCAGAGTACGAGGGATTGCTTGCCGGTCTCAGGATTGCGGCAGACCTTGGAATCAGGAAGCTCATCATCAGAGGGGATTCACAGCTCATCGTTAAGCAAGTTAACAAGGATTACCAGAGCCCATTGATGGAGGCTTATGTGGATGAAGTGAGGAAGTTGGAGGAGCGTTTTGACGCCCTACAAGCGGAGCATGTTCCCGAGCAGAGAACAACATTGCCGACGACTTGTCAAAACATGTTGCCCTCAAGTTTCCTGTGGAACCAGGTACTTTTGTGCTTCAATTAACTCAGCCATCCGTTGAGCCATCAGCAGGATAGAACAAGCGAAGGAAGGCAGGCTGTCGGTGTCAAAACCGGCGGATCTCGGGTAGGGGGTCCCGAACTGTGCGTCTAAGGCGGATGGTAACAGGAGGCAGGGGACACGATGTTTTACCCAGGTTCGGGCCCTCTTGATGGAGGTAAAACCCTACGTCCTGCTTGATTATTCTTGATAATATGAGTAGTACAAGAGTTGATCTACCATGAGATCGGAGAGGCTAAACCCTAGAAGCTAGCCTATGGTATGATTGTCTGTTGTCCTACGGACTAAAACCCTCTGGTCTATATAGACACCGGAGGGGTCTAGGGTTACACAAGGTCGGTTACAAAGGAGGAGATATACATATCCGTACTGCCTAGCTTGCCTTCCACGCCAAGTAGAGTCCCATCCGGACACAGGATGAAGTCTTCAATCTTGTATCTTCATAGTCCAATAGCCCGGCCAAAGGATATAATCCGGTTGTCCGGATACCCCCTAATCCAGGACTCCCTCAGTAGCCCCCGAACCAGGCTTCAATGACGACGAGTCCGGCGCGCAGTGTTGTCTTCAGCATTGCAAGGCGGGTTCTTCTCCAAATTTCGAATGTTTGTAAAGCAGTGTCTGGCCTCATAAATGTTGAACCTCTTGGCTTCTGTGCCCAATAAGGGTTATCTCCCACGCATCGAACGAATACGAGGCACTAGGGCGTTTTTACATTCACCCCCCTAGCCAGATAAATAAATTGTCTATTAAAGGGATGGGGATTCTTAGATCCGATCCATACCATCCTCCCCCCGCGAGAATCCATCAGAGCGCGCTTCGGAAAGATCCATTCCAGCATGGCCGACCTCCGCAGCTCCTCCTCCCACCCCCGTAGCCCTAAGCCCGGTGATTGGGAGACGTGTTCAGTCCCACCTAGTCGATTAGTCGAACTGCAGACTAAGGGATTTCTCCCTTCGGCCTGTATGGTGCCCGTCCGAGCCGGGCTCGCCACCTACAATGGCGGGGAGCAAGCGGAGAGCTTCCCTAGACCCTCTACGGGGGAGCGGGTATGCCTTGTCCCTTATTTATTGAGGGGACTCGGATTTCCGATTCATCCATTCCTTCGCAGGCTCCTGGAGTTTTACAGCCTCCAACTGCATAATTTCACCCCTACTTCCATTTTACACATCGCCGACTATGTTGCCCTCTGCGAGTTATTCCTGGGCTGTGAGGCTCATTTCGAGCTATGGAAAAGGTTATTTTGCCTCGTCCCTCGCACACAGAAGGGGTCACTTTATCAAGTGGGCGGAGCCGAAATATGGCGCATCGTCGAAACCGAATACCTGTCCGGTACTCCGAAGAAGGCGTCCGAAGACTGGCCTTCGGAATGGTTTTATATGGAGGACGTCCCCCTTCCGGACCCTGTTCGCCGGGGTCTTCCTGAGTTCAGCAATGCTCCTCTGAAGGAACGCCGAAGTTGGCGCCCACGGAGCCCCCAGGAGGAAGACAACGGAGAAGTCCTTTACCTGATGAACTAGATTAAAGCACTGGCTCAATCAGGGTCGACAGTAATCGAGGTTATGTCAATATGCATAATGCAAGGAGTGCAACCACTTCAATATCGAGGGCACCCCTTGTGGTGTTTTAACGGGGAAGATGACGCCACCCGCTGCGGGCGCAAGGGTCCGGACAACGCTGCCGATTTAGCAAAAATTCTGTTCGAATTGTTCAAGGGAGAGGAAGAGGAGTTCATCCGCATCAAGCCACGGGATGGATTCTCCATGTACAACCCTCCAAGCTGGGTGAGTTATATCTCCTTACTCCCATTCTTCCCGCATTCTTTGTCGTAGGTACTCAACTTGTCATTTTGCGACAGGAACTGTGAAGATCCATAAGGGAGGTCAGCAGCCCATCTCCACAACCAGAGGACCCTGACCGGGCCCTTGGTCCCGGACTCGAAGAAGATCCGGACATATTCGTGGAGCTAATAGACCGACAGTTCTATCAATTAAGGTGTGATGACGCCATGGTGGCCATTATGGCCGACTATCCCGGACTGCTTCCTGCGTCGCATGTAAGAAAAACCAAAAATCCCAACTCCAAAAACTAGGATCCCCTTTTAGACACTTCACCTACCATATACACATGGTGTTTTACAGGGAATGCATTCGGGACGCCATGCCGAACCCGCAGCAACTTGCCAACAAGAGGCACCGAGGCCGGGCAGGCCAAAAAGGAAGGCGGTCAGGACGGAGACGCCGGCGCAGAGGTATGACAGAAACCCCGCTCCGTGGTTGTCGTCTTTCTTAAAATGTAATGACGTCCATGTTTCTTTAACAGAAAAACGCTCGCCGGAATATGTCCGGTGAGGCTGCCGATCATGCTTCCACCAGTCGGGCTCCAGGGCCGGGCACAGAGGCGGAAGCCGACATGGGGCGGACGACGGATGCTCCCCCTATAGAGGATGCGGATAGGCTATCCGCTACAAATTCAGAAGTGGAGAGCGCCATGAATCATAGGCATCGCCGAGCCGTACTCCACGACGCTTGCTTCTCACCAGAGGCATTTGATGCCTTCAATTCTGGAGAGGCGTACCTTCGTGCTGCTCAAAATGGTCTAGCCAGAGCCACGGATCAGTATGTAAAGGATGTACGGGTAAGTAAATCTAACGATTATATGTATCGGTAGCCCCTGAGACTTGAAACAGTTAGCAGAACTGATTTAAGGATCATCTTATTGTGCAGGTTCTTGCAGAGAAGAATAGTCGACTGTCATAGGAGTTGGAGGAATGCAAGACCCAACTTCGGGCCGCTGTCGCCGCATTGAAGGAACCGAAAAAGTCCCCAGCTGGTAACATTTCTTTCAAAGAATGATAGGTACCATATAGCATGTGGCATGGCTGCAGATCTAACAATAGATGTTTGCAGATGAATCCAGAGAGAATCCGGAGGAGCAGCACGCCGTACGACAGCTAAAGGCTGGCGAACGCGTGCTGATTGAGGTTAGGCGGGAGAAAAACAATCTCCAAGACGCCAATACCAAGTTGAGCGTGGAACTGAAAGATGTTCGTGCCCAGCTTGAGGACTCCGAGAAGGAGAATAAGCGGCTTCGACGCGGCATATTTAGTAAGTGCTTGAACGAACCCTTAATAAAGGGGACGACGAAGAAGACGGCTAACAGAGTAATCTCTGCAGGTATGCTGACGGGTTGTCCCGCGGAGGAGATGCCTGGGTCCGCAGGTGATCTTCTATCCGAGCTCTCACAACTGCATGAACAAGTTCGGCAGGTGATGCAAGGTATTGCCCAGGCCTTGTGGCCATCCGTCTCCCTGCCAGAAGGCGTTGGAGAGCTTGTGGAGAAGCTCAAGGGAGCACGGCGGCACTTCCGGCTATGGAAGATATCTGCCTGCCGTCAAGGTGCCAGGGAAGCTTGGGTCATGGTGAAGACGCGGTATACCAAGGCTGACCCAAATCACATGGTCGAGGTCGGACCTGTGGGGCCCAACGGGAAAGAGATCCTTGTTAGCGTATTCTATAGGCAAGTAGAATTAGCCGCAAAATATTCCCAACAGGATTGTAGGCTAGACCGCCTATTGGATGGTATAGAAGAGGAATTTAGTCAGTCTACATGACTATGTAATTAAAGTGACATGTATAATGCCTTCTAGTCGGATTGTAGATCATTTGTCATGGTGGACCTTTTCGCTTCAACCTCGGGACCCAATAGTCCGGAGTGTATCCGAATACCCGCTCAGTTATATAAGAACCGGGGTATGCGTGGAGACTTGGCGTAGGGGTCATTAGTTCTTGAACAGACAAGTGCCCAACTAGTTATGTTATATTACATGGGTAGTAAGAAACATCTTCCAGGGAGAATAGTTCCGTTAAGGGTTCCTTTCCCTGGGTACGCATGCCCTAAAGTGCATGTCCGGACTACGAGGGGAAACGCAGGCAAAAACATCTGGGGGCAGATATGGAAAATAAATAAAAAATCATCTTTCGTTCATCGACCGAATATTCCCTTAAGAACTCTATCTTTCGGCTTCACCCAGTCTGAGGTACACATCCGGCTAACCTGGCAGTAACAATCGCAGAGGTGCTCCCCTTATGGCCTAGCCGAATTAACAGGAACATAGGGCATAAATACAAGAGCCAGGCAACCCAACTTGGCCAAAACTTAAGTCATATCGATGCATATAATGGTGAAGAAAAGGTACATGCGGAAGAATAACACATGGGTTGGGCATGAAACCCAGATAGATAATTAAGCTTCTGTGTAAGAAGCCCCCAGGTATAATGAGCGCGGTTAGCGCATCTATAGTGTGCGAGCGAGGCACAAGTTGGCCCGTGAAGGCCTTGAGAAAGAATAAAAGAGAGAAAGAGAAAGACGACAGATAATATATATTCAAAAAATGGACAGAGGAAGGAGACGAACATATAGTCCGGCGCTAGGCGTAGAATCTTTGGAGCCTGGCTGCGTTCCATGGGCTCGGCTCAAGTTGATTATTCGATGCATCCCGCAGACGGTACGCTCCACCGGTCAGAACTTGGTCAATAATGAAGGCACCTTCCAATTTGGGCTCGAGCTTGGACTTTTTCTTCTCCGGCAAGCGTAGAACTAACTCGCCAACGTTATAAGTTTTGGCCCGTACTTCTCTGCTTTGGTATCCGCGAGCCTGTTGCTGATAAAATGCGGAACGGGCTTTTGCCACGTCGCGCTCCTCCTCCAGGGTGTCCAGACTGTCCTGCCGATCGAGCTCGGCTTCTCTTTCCTCGTACATGCGCACTCGAGGTGAGTCATGAATTATGTCACAGGGCAAGATTGCCTCTGCGCCGTACATCATAAAGAAGGGTGTGTATCCGGTACTACGATTCGGCGTGGTCCGCAGCCCCCAGAGTACAGAGTCGAGCTCCTCTACCAAGTGCGTGTTAGACTCCGTTAAGGACCGCACTAATCTGGGTTTAATGACGCTCATGATAAGACCATTTGCTTGCTCAACTTGGCCGTTGGTTTGTGGGTGATAGACGGAAGCATAATCGAGCTTGATGCCCATGTTGCTGCACCAGAGTTTTACCTCGTTGGCCATGAAATTCGTGTCGTTGTTAGTGATGATGCTATGGGGGACGCCATAACGGTGTACAACCCCGATATGAAGTCTATCACCGGTTCGGATTCGGCTGTTTTAACAGGTTTGGCTTCTATCCATTTTGTGAATTTATCCACCATGACCAGTAATTATTTTTTTCTTATGGGTTCCCCCTTTAAGGGGCCCAACCATGTCAAGCCCCCAGACCGCGAAAGGCCAGGTAATGGGGATTGTTTGGAGGGCGGTGGGTGGCATATGGCTTTGGTTTGCAAAAAGCTGGCAACTGGCGTAGCGTTGGACCAAGTCCTGTGCGTCTGCCCGGGCCGTCGGCCAGTAAAAACCTGTACGGAAGGCCTTGCTTACAAGGGCCCGGGCTGCGGCGTGGTGGCCGCCGAGTCCAGCGTGAATTTCTTCCAAAAGCTTCTGCCCTTCCTCTTCGGAGATGCACCTTTGAAGGACTCCGGTAGTGCTTTTCTTATATAGCTCTCCCTCGTGGATCCTGTAGGCTTTAGATCGCCGCACTATGCAGCGTGCCTCACTTTGGTCCTCAGGAAGTTCCTGCCTAGTTAGGTAGGCCAGGAATGGTTCTGTCCACGGGGCGATGACGACCATTATTATGTGGGCTGAAGGTGTTATTCTGGTGGTAGAGCCTCCGATTATGTCAGAGTGTTCGGTATCAGGTGTTTTGGCCGGGCCCGGACTATTGTTACCGGTGTCCCCTTCCCATACCACCGATGGCTTAAACAACCTCTCCAAAAAGATGTTGGGGGGAACTGCGTCGCGTTTTGCGCCAATGCGGGCGAGGATATCCGCTGCCTGATTGTTTTCCCGAGCCACATGGTGAAATTCGAGCCCCTTGAACCGAGCTGACATCTTTAGGACGGCGTTTCGGTAGGCCGCCATTTTCGGATCCTTGGCATCAAAGTCTCCATTTATTTGGGATATTGCGAGGTTTGAATCCCCACGCACCTCTAGGTGTTGAATGCCCATGGAGACTGCCGTCCGAAGACCATGCAACAGAGCTTCGTATTCGGGTGCGTTGTTGGAGTTTGTATATTGTATTTGCAGTACGTACTGAACGGTGTCTCCGGTTGGGGACGTCAGGACGACGCCAGCCCCTAGACCAGCCAGCATTTTAGAACCATCGAAGTGCATGATCCAATTGGAGTATGCGCCATACTCTTTAGGGAGTTCGGCTTCCGTCCATTCGGCGACAAAGTCGGCCAATACTTGCGACTTAATGGCTCGCCAAGGTTTGTATGTTATGTCGAACGGGAGGAGCTCAATGGCCCATTTGGCAATCCGGCCCGTAGCGTCACAGTTGTTTATAATATCATTAAGTGGCACTTCCGAGGCTACTGTAATCGAACACTCTTGAAAGTAGTGTCGCAGCTTCCGGGATGCCATAAATACCGCATAGGCTATCTTTTGATAATGTGGGTACCATGATTTGAATGGAGTGAGGACAGTGGATACATAGTATACTGGCTTTTGAAGAGGGAATTTATGTCCGTCAGCTTCTCGTTCAACGACGAGCACTGCGCTTACAACTTGATAAGTTGCCGCAATGTACAACAACATTGGTTCGCCGATGTTTGGCGCGGCCAAGATTGGGTTGGTTGCTAGTATGGCTTTTATTTCTTCCAATCCGACTGTGGCGGCGTTCGTCCACTCGAAGTGTTCGGTGCACCGAAGGAGGCGATAAAGGGGTAATGCCTTTTCTCCTAAGCGGGAGATAAAGCGGCTTAGAGCCGCCACACATCCAGTTAGTTTCTGGATTTGTTTGAAGTCCGTTGGGATAGCCAACTGTGACAAAGCTTGGATTTTGGACGGATTAGCTTCAATCCCTCTACTGGAGACAATGAAGCCCAGGAGCTTTCCTGCTGGTACGCCGAAAACGCAAATTTCCGTATTGAGCTTGATGTCGTATGTTCGGAGGTTGTCGAATGTGAGCCTCAAGTCGTCTATTAAAGAGTCGACATGTTTGGTTTTAACGACCACATCATCTACATATGCCTCTACTGTTTTGCCGATCTGTTTCTCCAGACATGTTTGTATCATGCGCTGATATGTTGCGCCAGCGTTTTTGAGCCCAAAAGGCATTGTGTTGAAACAAAAGGGGCCATATGGTGTTATAAATGCTGTTGCGGCTTGGTCGGACTCTGCCATCTTGATTTGGTGGTAGCCGGAGTATGCGTCGAGGAAACACAATGACTCGTGTCCTGCGGTAGCATCAATAATTTGATCAATGCGGGGGAGGGGGAAGGGATCCTTTGGGCAACCCTTGTTGAGGTCCTTGAAATCGACACATAGGCGCCAGGATTTGTCCTTCTTTGGTACCATCACCAGATTTGCTAGCCAGTCTGGGTGTTTTATTTCTCTAATGAATCTGGCCTCCAATAACTTGGCTAGTTCCTCTCCCATGGCCTGTCTCTTAGGTTCAGAGAAACGCCGAAGAGCCTGCTTGACCAGCTTGAATCCCTTTAGGATATTGAGGCTATGCTCGGCCAGCCTGCGTGGGATTCCTGGCATGTCTAAGGGGTGCGAGGTGAATATGTCCCAATTCTCGCGCAAGAAATCTCGTAGTGCAGCGTCCATGGCGGGGTTTAACTGTGCCCAGATGGAGGCTGTTTTTGTAGGGTCCGTTGGATGGACTTAGAATTTGACTATTTCATCCGCTGGTTTAAAAGAGGTGGACTTGGATTTCTTGTCAAGCATTACGTCGTCCCTGTCCACCGTGGAGCGTAGCGTAGTTAATTCCTCGGCCGAAAGGGCTTCGGATAATGCCTCTAGGGCCAATGTGGCTGTTTTGTTTTCGGCGCGGAGTGCTGTGTCCGGATCACTAGCGAGAGTGATGATTCCGTTGGGTCCGGGCATTTTGAGCTTCATGTACCCATAATGGGGTATGGCTTGGAAGATCGTGAACGCCTCCCGTCCTAAAAGGGCGTGATATCCACTACTGAACGGGGCCACTTGGAATGTAATTTCTTCAGACCTATAGTTCTCCGGTGTGCCCAATACCACATCTAGTGTGATTTTCCCAGCACAACGTGCTTCCCGACTGGGGATGATTCCTCTGAAGGTTGTGCTGCTTTGCTCAACGCGGTTCCAGTCTATTTCCATTTTTTGAAGAGTTTCCTCATAGATGAGGTTTAATCCACTGCCGCCGTCCATGACTACTTTTGTGAGTCGAAAGCCGTCCACAATTGGACTGAGGACCAGTGCAGCTGGTGCTCGAGCAGTTCGGAATTTAGTTTCGTCACTGGCATTGAAGGTAATAGCCGTGTCACTCCATGGATTCATTGCTGCTACGTGGTAGATTTCGGCGAGGCTGCGGAGTGTTCGCTTGCACCTATTATTTGATGCGAAGGTTTCAAAAACTGTTAATACCGTATTGTTATCCACGGGATGGTGCTCTGTGTTATTTGGAATAAGAAGATCCTCACCACTTTTGGCCACCTGCTAGAGTATCCAACATGCTCTAAGGCTATGCGTTGGTATGGTATCCGCTGTGCTATGAATTTTGCAGGGTCCGTTGAGCCATCCCTCCAATACGGTTCCATGCCCTATAGAGGGTTTTTGCTTCTTTGTAATTAACTCAGGTGTCTTATGATAGTTCACCCTTTTACCTCGGACTGGGTGTATATTCGGAGCCGGATTATCCCAAAATTTTGTTTCGGTTTTCCAGGCACTTTCCATCGCACAGTACTTCCGTACTATGGATGCCAAGTCAGCGAAGCGTGATATTTCACGGTGACTTATGGCGTTAAGGATTCCCTTGTCCGTGCAGTTATTGCAGAAAAGTGAGACTGCGTCTTCCTCGCGGCAGTCCTTAACCTTGTTCATCACAAGGAGAAATCTGGCCCAATAATGAAGTACTGTTTCATGGGGCTCTTGCCTGATGTGGGAAAGATTGTTTATGTCTGGGTGGGTGGGTGGCTTTAAGTCCGAACCCCTACCCGATCTGAGACCCAGGGGCCGAGGACTTTCCGATCTTGGAAGTTCGGATTCCGGGATGTTGCCCGATGAGTCTGGCCCGCTACCTGAATCTAGGTTCAGGGTTTGGGTGATGTCCTCCCATAAACGGGTATCCGGCTCGGAGAGCTCAGGAATTCAGACATAGTTAGTCCTCAAGATAGAGGAAGAATCGCCACATTGCTCCTCCACCACCGCAACATGATGGGTGACCGGTGGCGAGTTAATCTCCCTTCGATTGGGTTTAAGCCCAATCCGATCATAGTCCGTAGCGACTCCCAAGGTGGCGATGCGATCCAAGAGCTCGTTTAGGGAAGAGAGCTCCATTGGATCCATCTGCTCGGTGAATCCCGAGCCGACGTGGAGGCTGTTTTCGATGACCCGAGAAATCATCGTCGGTGCAGCGGCCGAACAGGTGGTCATGACGAAACTGCCTAGCCGGAGAGTTTGGCCGACAGCCAGGGCTCCCCCGGTGGTAATGTTGTTTTTAACAACGAGATGAGGCATCCTTCCTTACAGTGATGACACAGAGGAACTCTCAATGAAAGCACCAATGTCGGTGTCAAAACCGGCGGATCTCGGGTAGGGGGTCCCGAACTGTGCGTCTAAGACGGATGGTAACATGAGGCAGGGGACACGATGTTTTACCCAGGTTCGGGCCCTCTTGATGGAGGTAAAACCCTACGTCCTGCTTGATTATTCTTGATAATATGAGTAGTACAAGAGTTGATCTACCACGAGATCGGAGAGGCTAAACCCTAGAAGCTAGCCTATGGTATGATTGTCTGTTGTCCTACGGACTAAAACCCTCTGGTCTATATAGACACCAGAGGGGGCTAGGGTTACACAAGGTCGGTTACAAAGGAGGAGATATACATATCCATACTGCCTAGCTTGCCTTCCACGCCAAGTAGAGTCCCATCCGGACACAGGATGAAGTCTTCAATCTTGTATCTTCATAGTCCAACAGCCCGGCCAAAGGATATAATCCGGCTGTCCGGATACCCCCTAATCCAGGACTCCCTCACAGGCCCCAACCAGTAGTTTCCCGCCGAGATCCCAGGAGCCGCTGGCAAGGACGTTGCCGGGTGCCCCAAGCTTGCTGGAGAGCAGCAACCTCCGGCAGGGCCTCAAGTCCTGACCGTAGAGGCGGCTGCCCTTACGACCGAAGATGAGCCTTTGGTCCTTGCCGTCAAGTCCCAGGCTCCGGCATGGGCACATCACAGCGTCCATTTCCTCCAAACAGGGGAGCTCCCCGAGGAACATGAAGAGGCAGAGAAAGTAGCCCGTCGGTCCAGCATGTACCAGTTTGTGGACAATGCCCTATATAGAAGGAGATCGAACAACGTGAAATTGAAGTGCATTCCTCGGGAGGACGGACTGAGGCTGTTGGCAGAGGTACATGGAGGCATGTGTGGCTCCCACATAGGGTCAAGAGCCCTTGCCGGCAAAGCATTCCGGCAAGGTTTCTTCTGGCCCACCGCTCTCCAGGATGCAACTGCCCTACTAACCAAGTGTGAAGAGTGCTAGTTCCATTCAAAGAAGCTTCATCAACCAACCCAAGCCCTTCAAACAATTACTCTTTCCTGGCCATTTTTGGTCTGGGGGCTCGACATACTGGGCCCCTTTCCCTGTGCTGTCGGGGGTTTGAGTACTTGTACGTCGTGGTCGACAAGTTCACAAAGTGGCCGGAGGTAGAACCGCTGAGAAAGGTGACAACACAATCAGCCGTCAAGTTCTTCAAGGGGCTAGTCTGCCATTTTGGTGTGCCAAACAGAGTCATCACCAACAACGACACACAGTTCACAAGACGCACCTTCATGCAGTATATCCAAGACCTCGGCAGCAAGGTTTGTTTTGCTTCTATTGCTCATCCCACAAGTAACGACCAAGCTGAGAGGGAAAACACAGAGGTGTTGCGAGGCCTCAAGACCAGGACTTTTGACAGGCTACACAAGTGAGGAAGGCGCCGGATTGATGAGTTGCCAATGGTTCTTTGGTTGATTAGAATGATGCCAAATCGAGCCACTGGCCAGACACCCTTTGCCCTGGTATACGGGGCAGAAGCAGTTCTCCCCATGGAACTCATATACGGGTCACCTCGAGTGCTCGCTTATGATGAGCTTGAGCAAGGGCAATTGCACCAAGATAATGCGACGCTCCTTGAGGAAGATCATCTTCAGGCTGCTGTGCAAGCCGCTTGCTACTAGCAAGCCTTGCGCCGCTACCATATCCGCAAGGTTCATGCCCAAAGCCTTGAGGAAGGCGACCTTGTTCTTTGGCGAGTTCAATCCGCCAAGAATTCCAACAAGTTGATGCAAAAGTGGGAAGGCCCTTATCGGGTAATACAAGTCACCAGGCCCGGCGCAGTCCGCCAGGAGACCGAAGATGGTATTCCAGTGAGCAACTCCTAGAACACCGAACATCTTCGCAAGTTTCACCTATAAGGCACGGTCGCTGGGTCCCCCGGCGGACCACTTTCTGTACAAGCCTTGCCAGCAAGGCATGTAACCCTTTGTACAAAGCCAGGCGCAAACCCTGAGCAAGCGATAAATAAATGAAGCGCTGGCACCCTAGAATTTAGCATGCATGCTAGGTTGAGTCTCTCTCTCTGTTAGGGTTGATAGTGCTTGGCGGCAACTAACCCCTAGCATAGAGGTCAAGTTCGTGTCTTTCTGTCTCTTCCAGTCCGTTCCTAGTTCACAGGCTGCACAGGCACTTCTGTAGAGCCGTTTGGAGGAAAGAAGGCAGATCGACACCCCCGACCCCGACAAGCCAAGGTTGCCAGGGGCTGCAAATTCAGATAAGCTTTCTCTCCCCCGCCATGCGTTTCCGTATGAAACTTGAACGTACGAAACTTTGTTTGTTTCTATGACACCATGCTCCCTCCTTCCTATGCCCGAAATCCCTTTCGGGCCGGAATTTGGTTGTAGTTGCGGTGGAAGGGAAACAAGCGAAGGGCCCGATCCTACTTTACCCTTACCCCCCGCCAAGGGCGTGGGTATATTCATGGTATAAAGTGGGAGGACGGCAAGGTTTGTTGCCGGGCGACGTTGTTTATTTAAAATAACAAGGACTCACTCCTTAGTGTGGGCCTCGCTCACGGACAAAAGAACCCGGCAAACACCCTTTTTCATTAATGCGCTGATTAAACAAGTACAATTCATATGGAATGTAAACATGAGCGAGGGGTTACAAAGTCTAAATTGAACAAGTGCCCGTAGGCTTAAGATCTAAAAAAGGATTAGATGCACGTAATCCCTTTCTTTTCCCTCTCCTTAGGAAGCGGATCGGGACAACAAGAGGGCAAAAGGAGTGCCTAGGCGAGGTACGAGCAGCAGAAGACACCAAAAGAGCGTCCCGGCGGCCGCCCAGAAGAGGGCTGGTGATGAAGGTGCCGGGGAAGAAGCCGGAAGATGAGGCAGCGGGCCGGCAATATGAGACGAAGGCGTCGATGCCATCATACTCCGACTTGATGGCCCGCAACCCGCCTTCTTCGTCTTCTCCGGCCATCCAGCGCTAGCCGCCAGAAGCAGCGACCCCGAGAAATTCAAGGAGCTGGCTCGAGGAGCCGCCGCCAAGAACTGCCCCGCCCCCGGCAGATCATCCTGCCGGGGAGAAAGCCAGGTGCAGATGGTGCTACCGCCAGCGTCGCCTAGGGACGGGGCGTCCGACGTCTAGTCGGACCCGTCGACATCATCCTCCCCGCTGGTCCCCTCCCCGTCGCCGTCGCTCGAGGAGGAGCTCTCGTCATTGGCCGAGCCCTCCGCGCAGCACCCTAACCTGTGTCCCTAGCGCCCGAAGACCTTGACGGAGGGCAGGTCGCTCTCCACTAATTTGAAGAGGAGAACATGCCCCTTCATCAAGCAGTGGGCACGTGTGAAGGTTTTCCAACCCTGACGAAGGAGCATTACATGAGGGATGGGGAACCTTGTGTTCACCCACATGTCGCCATTGCAACACCCCTTCATGTGAGGCCTCAACCTTGGCGGCTGGTCGATCTCCAGCACCCTTGCGAACGCCTCGGGAAGGCGAAGGCGGCTACGCAGCGGCTCATGCAACTTCAGGATGAACTCCAGCACCGTGTCCCCTACATGGCCGCTCGACGAAGCAGGAGGAGATGGTGGCGGAGATGGGGACGATGCTGGTGTCCCCCTTCCGCGCCCACCTCTGTCTCGACCACCTTGCCGACCGCGGCCCCGTCCGGCGCCTCCGCCTCAAGCATGACCTTCGCCTTGGGCGTCTTGTGTCGGTGTCAAAACCGGTGGATCTCGGGTAGGGGGTCCCGAACTGTGCGTCTAAGGCGGATGGTAACATGAGGCAGGGGACACAATGTTTACCCAGGTTTAGGCCCTCTCGATGGAGGTAATACCCTACATCTTGCTTGATTGATCTTGATGATATGAGTATTACAAGAGTTGATCTACCACGAGATCGGAGAGGCTAAACCCTAGAAGCTAGCCTATGGTATGATTGTTGTTGTCCTACGGACTAAAACCCTCCGGTTTATATAGACACCGGAGGGGCTAGGGTTACACAGAGTCGGTTACAAGGGAGGAGATCTACATATCCGAATCGCCAAGCTTGCCTTCCACGCAAAGGAGAGTCCCATCCGGACACGGGACGAAGTCTTCAATCTTGTATCTTCATAGTCCAACAGTCCAGCCAAGGGATATAGTATGGCTGTCTGAGGACCCCCTAATCCAGGACTCCCTCAGTAGCCCCTGAACCAGGCTTCAATGATGACGAGTCCGACGCACAGATTGTCTTCGGCATCGCAAGGCAGGTTCCTCCTCCGAATACTCCATAGAAGATTTTGAACACAAGGATACTGTCCGGCTCTGCAAAACAAATTCCACATACCACCATAGAGAGTATAATATTTCCACAAATCTAATCTGCTGACAACTTTTCATAACGTGACATCACGCCATGGCTCCGGTTATTATTCGAATCGTCTTTCTCAACCAGCTACTTCACATATTGTGAGGCGGTTTTCTTGGCACGTCTTGTCACGGGATTCTCATCAATACGGGCGTGGGTAACCCAATCACGCCATCAATCACGACGCTTGGGGAATAAGAGAGCTTTACCAGGCAAGTGGGGAGGCACGCAGGTTCTACCGCCCTTATAAAGGGATAAGGACTCCTCTTTTTTACCCACGCCTTCTTCTTCCCTGCCCATCCATTCTCGCGCACTCGAGCTCCAACGCCCAAGTTCGCATCTTCTCCGAAAAAACACTCGAACATGTCCGGTGCGGGAGGCAAGTGGATGGCCTCCTCCGTTACGGAGGAGAACATCATGAAGTTCCGGCAAGCCGGATACCTGGCCACGGATATCGCGCACCGTCTCCAAGCGCGGGGCAGATCGTTCCTACCCCCGAGCCCTACGAAAGGGTTGTATTCCTTACGCATTTCGTCCGCGGGCTGGGATTTCCCCTCCACCCATTTGTTCGCGGGCTTATGTTCTACTACGGGCTGGACTTCCATGATCTTGCCCCCAATTTCATCCTCAACATCTCGGTGTTTATCGTCGTGTGCGAGGCTTTCCTCCGCATCAAGCCCCACTTCGGCCTGTGGCTGAAGACCTTCAATGTCAAACCGAAGGTGGTGGTCGGCCAGCAAGCGGAGTGCGGAGGCTCCATGGTGGGAAAAATTCCCAACATCACTTGGCTCGAAGGCTCCTATGTGGATATCGTGAAGGGGTGGCAATCGACATGGTTCTACATCACCGAGCCGCGCGACACCAACTGGGTGGCGGCCCCCGAAGATCCGGCATCCCCATGCGGCTAACCTCCTGGAAAGAGAAGGGCTTATCTTGGGGTTCATTGGTGGAGGTGACCGGACTCTAGAACTGTGTTAAAAACATGATAAGCAAGAAAATCAAGCTTGTCAACGTGGTCCAGGTCATGCTCTTCCGCCGGATCCTCCCGTGTTAAAGACGGGCATTCAATATGTGGGAGTTCGACTCGGCAAAGCACCAGACGTTGTGAGAGCTCACGACGCACCAGGACATCTGGAGGGTGCTGTTCAAGTCTACCGAGGTACCTCCTCCCCTTACCGAGGACCGCGGACTCAGCACAAAGTGCCCTGCTAATCCGGTAAGCTCCTTATATCTCATAAGGTGTTTCTTTCCCTAGTATAATTATGTGAGGGATCTGAGTCTCCACATTATTTGACAGGAATGGAACGTGACAGCGGAGCGGATCGACTGTCCGACCCCACTGCCCGAAGATCCAGCGAGTACTCTCCTGACGGAGATGCTGGTTCCAGCGCCCTATGAGGCGCTGGAGAAGAAGGCCAATAAGAAGGCCGCGGGGACCAGGAACGGTCTCGGGCGCAAGGTTGTATCAGAATCATCGTCCGATAACACCGAGATGCCCTCCTCCCATGAAGACGAGGAGGAGGAAGAGGAAAATTCCCCCATCCAGCCCGGGGGGGGGGGGATAAGAGAAGGAAGTGCCTTCCTTACGGACCGCTCCACCACGGCCGCTTTCAACGACGAGGAGTGGTTGCCCAGGGACAAGCCCCTGGTGAAGTCGTAAGTATCCGGATACCATAACAGTTCTAGTATATTTCGTTTTATTGTTTCTTATCATGCCGAACATGATCATGCAGCCCACCCAAGGACTGTCTTGACGTATCCTCTTCGGATGGGTCTCTGGGCCTGTCGGAGATGAACAATGATTCACTCCCGACCGCCTCCTCCCCCCACCCTACGGACGGCGCCGAGGTGTTGTCCCGAAGGGCACCAAGCCAAGGGAAGGTAGTTCTGGGGGCGCCCCAAGGCGACCTCCCAGACGCCGGGCGCATGGGAGGCAAGGCTCCCATGGGCCCAAATGACGGGGGCGGCAAGTCCGGCCCCCGGCCGAATACTGCGCCGGAACCTTCCATGATTCCAGACTCTGTCAGGCAACCCCTCACAAAGGGGGGCGAGCCGTCTGTGGCGATGGCCTCTGTCCATCTAGAGGCACCGAACAACTTGCTGGAAGAGCTTCGCTGCACTTCCATTGACGAAGAGCACCGCACTGTCATGAGTGCGGTGGTAGAGAAGGTTCAGTCCGCTAAAAGCGGACTGACTGAAGCCTCTGCCAGCCTCTTAATAGGCTTTGAGGTAAGTAATCAAGTTATAAGAAAATGCTATAGCATAGATAGTAGCCCCTGATGCTCTGTTTGGCGTTCGCAAAGAAAGGTCGAACGGAGGATCAAATATTAATCACAGGAGTCTAATCAGAATGTGTCTTATGTGAATAAGCAGGCTTCGCTGCTAGCCGCTGCCGCTCGCACTGCGGAGGTCTCGGCACTAAAGCGGGACCTTGAGCGGTCCGAAAAAGAGCTCGGCCTTACCAAGAGGCAGCTCGAAGAGAACAAAGGTAAGTGATACCCGTCCATATATTGATAAGGAATAAAAAAGAATGTGGTTGTTAAGTCACATGATCATCATGAATTTTGCTAGGGACCGCGACCGAAGTGGCATCCCTGAAGGAGGCGCTGTCCGAGGCCGAAAACAAAGCGACCAAGGAGCGCACCGAGCGCGAGAAGCAAGAGGCTCGAGTCGGCGAGGTGCAGCAAGAGCTCTAGGATTTCGTCAAAAAATATGAGTCCTTGGAGCGTGACTCTAAGAGGCAAGGGTCTGAGCTTGCGAAGGCCCTTGAGAACACAAAAAATGTCAAGGCCGAAGCCCACAAGGCCCTCCAGGAGCTTCAGGCAGTCCAGAAGATAGTGGCGGGTAAGGAATTCATTATGCAAAGCAAGCATGTGAAGGAAACTTTCCTTTTACTTACCCGAGTTTGGAGCTCTCTAGGAGCATTCGTAGATCTTCCCCGCAGTGTGTCTGATGCCGCGGAATTTTACCGGGCCGAGGAAGGGAGCTCGATGGAGAAGTTGTTCTGGTCTCAGTATACTGGGACCGAACATCCGATGCCCTTGAGCGACCAGTTGAATCAATTGGTCGAGCTCCACAAGGCGGCCGAACAGGCCATGAAGGGCCTCATAGTCCGGATGTGGCCTGGCGAGCCCCTGCCTGGCAGCTACTTCGGCCTGGTGAGGCGGCTTGTGAATGCCTGCCCACGTCTTGAAGTCATAAAGCGGTCCGTCTGCATTGAGGGTGCGCGCATGGCTTTTGCCCGAGCGGAAGTGCACTGGGCGAAGATGGACGCCGAGAAGCTGGTGAAGGAGGGGCCGCCGGAGGGCAAGGAGCATCGCCGCTCCAAAAATTATTATGATAGAATCCTGAAGGGTGCCCGCCTTGTGGCGGAGGAATGTTCTAAGGATGCAATATTTGAACGAATGTACTCATGTGATCCTGTAATATGAAAAACGAGTTCGTCTATGCTATATAACTCTTGTTGATTTAAAATATTACCTTCTGTGCGGCCGTTCATAAAATCTGAGAGTTGGCCAGTCGTCGGCTTCTGCCTGCATGTAGCTAGTACTCAGGTGTTCGGGATAAATGTGATCACTCTTTATCCCAGTTTTTGGGTCCTTCGAAGGAGGTGTTCAGCACAATGAACCAGGCAATCGGACTATAAGGCTTTATCACTCTCACTTAGCCATAGAAGTCTACAATTTTAAATTTTGGCGAAGCCCCTAGTATTCGGAATGCCGAACTTGGGGCCCTATGAATGCCTAAATCGGACAAGGCCGACTCCTCACCTGAAGTGGAAAAAATCTTTAGGGATTTGAGACCTCTCGAAGAGCGACCAGCTCTCGCCGCATCATGACAGCCAGTTTTCGGCTTTCTCTACTGAGGTGCTCATCTGGAAGAACCGGGACACAATCGCAGTAGTTCTCCTAGTGCTACCTTAGCCGATATAGCGGAACGTAAGGCACCAAAACATGGGAGCCGGATAAACCCAACTATTGACCCAAGACATGATTCGCAGCTGAAGCATATAATGCTATAAGTTCGGGGTGCCGCACTGTCGAAAGTGTTCAGACTTTTCTTGCCGTGTTATGGGGTACACTGAAGCCTCTGGCGTACTGAACGTACCAGAATGTATGGGAGAAACCTGTCGTGAATAGACAAACAAGGAAAAGAAAAAGGAAGATGAAGACATGTAATAATAAGCTGACGCTGTGCATTGTTATTTATAGGATACGTCAAAGCGTATGTATATAAGTAGTACAATAAGCAAAAATAGGACTATCTGACATGTCCGATCCAAGGGCGAGCTGCGTGCGGGTATGTTAAACAGGTATAACGATCGGTATGAGGGACCACCTGGGTATTCCCTTGTACGTCAAAGCTTCTTGCTCCCTTGGTGCTTCCCTCCCGTGATGGGTCCGATGATTTAGCTATCGGAGAGGGCCTCCAGAGAATAGGGTCCTGAAAGGAAGAAAATGATAAATATATACTGGTCCTGAGGCGGTTGAACCGCATTGTGGGACGCGCCATAGTCGTGACTCCGCCTATACCCATGGTATCTTTAGTGCGTAGTTATGTACGCGCGGAGTAAATTTCGTCGCTTGACTAGGACTAGATGAGCTCTAAATGCGCCTGGCGATTCTGTTGCAGGTTATTCTAGACTCGCTTGAATGTGTCTGTGGACCTTGTTGCCGAATTGGCGGTTTGCCTCAAAAGGCTGCTTTGCATTTCTGCTGCAAGGGCCGCAGTGTGCTCCTCCGTGCGGAGCGAGTGTTCTGTGTTTCCGTTAACTGCTATAACCCCGCGAGGTCCTGGCATTTTGAGCTTGAGGTATGCATAAAGCGGTGCCACATTGAATCTAGCGATTGCGGTTCATCCGAGCAGTGCGTGATAGCCACTGCGGAAGGGGACGATATCGAAGATAAACTCTTCGCTTCGGAAGTTATCCGGAGATCCGAAGACCACTTCCAGTGTGATTGAGCCCGTGCAACATGCCTCTACACCTGGTATGACACCTTTGAAGGTGGTTTTTGTGGGTTTGATCCTCAAGGGGTCTATACCCATTTTGCGCACCATATCCTGATAAAGCAGGTTCAGGCTGCTATCACCGTCCATAAGGACTCGAGTGAGGCGGAATCCGTCAATGATAGGATCAAGGACCAATGCGGCAGAACTGCCATGACGGATACTAGTGGGGTGGTCCCTGCGATCAAAAGTGATTGGACAAGAAGACCATGGGTTGAACTTTGGGGCGACTGGCTCCATCGCGTAGACGTCCCTGAGTGCACTCTTCCGTTCCCGCTTGGGGATATGGGTTGCGTATATCATGTTCACCGTCTTCACTTGGGGAGGAAATTTCTTCTGTCCTCCTGTGTTCGACGACCGGGGCTCCTCCTCGTCGTTGCTATGCAGCCCCTTTTCCTTGCTTTCGGCATTCAACTTGCCGGCCTGTTTGAACACCCAGCATTCTCTATTGGTGTGGTTGGCTGGCTTATCGGGGGTGCCGTGAATTTGACATGAGCGGTCGAGTATGCGGTCCAAACTGGACGGGCACAGATTTTTTGTTTTGAACGGCTTTTTCTGCTGACCGAATTTAGAGCCACTGAATCCGGCATTGACTGCTGTGTCTTCGGTGTTGTCGCCGTTGTTGCAACGCTTGTATCTATTGCGACGTGGCTTGTCGTTGCTGTCTCTGGCCTTCGATGTGCCAGGGTTGCTTGCTGTGTTGTTGATACGGGCCAACCAATTATCCTCGCCCACGCAGAAGCGGGTCATGAGTGTTGTGAGGGCTGCCATGGACTTTGGCTTCTCTTGGCCGAGATGTCTAGCGAGCCACTTGTCACGGATGTTATGTTTAAAGGCCACTAGGGCTTCGGCATCCGAACAGTCCACAATTTGGTTCTTTTTGGTTAGGAACCGAGTCCAAAATTTCCTGGCTGACTCTTCGGGCTGTTGTGTTATGTGACTTAAATCATCAGCATCCGGTGGTCGCACATAAGTGCCCTGGAAGTTGTCCAGGAATGCGTCTGCCAGGTTCTCCCAACTTCTGATGGAGTTTGCTGGCAAGCTATTTAGCCAATGCCGAGCTGGTCCTTTGAGTTTTAACGGGAGGTACTTGATTGCGTGTAGATCATCCCCGCGGGCCATGTGAATGTGGAGGAAGAAATCCTCTATCCGTACCGCGGGGTCAGTAGTACCATCGTACGATTCAATGTTCACGGGTTTAAACCCTTTTGGGAATTCATGATCCATTACTTCATCAGTGAAGCATAGGGGGTGTGCGGCGCCTCTGTGCAGGGCTATGTCACGACGCAGTTCGTACGAGTCTTGTCTGCTGTGTTCGGCCCGGCCGGATTTGCTTTTGGTAGATCCAGCATGACGGTTGTCATCATGTGTTGGGGCGCGCCCTCATGATCCAAAGATCAATTTTTTGTGTCCTGCTTTGTTTTCCAATACGTCTCGCAGGTCCTGTATGTTACCCCGGGCCTTGCTGTTTTTGTTTGGCTGGAGATGGGGTGCGGGCTGGACTTCGGGCTTATATGCCACCTTGTCTCAGCCACGAGGTGGCCGGTCTGCCGCATCATATGCTGGAAGCGCAGGCTTTAATGCTTCCTCTTCAAGTTGGGGTAGCAACCTGCGCTTTGGGAAACTTTTGATTGGGCGCTCGAGTTCGTGTTCCTCGGCTGCCAGGACCTCAGTCCATCTATCTGCTAGCAGATCTTGCTCAGCTTGAAGCTATTGTTGCTTTTTCTTCAGGCTTTTTGCTGTGGCAATAAGCCGGCGCTTGAAGCGCTCCTGTTCGACGGATCCTCAGGCATGATGAATTCTTTGTTGCTGAGGCTCACCTCATCTTCGGAGAGAGGCATGTAATTGTCATCCTCTGATTCTCCGTCTATTGCCTGTTCCTTGCGGCTGGCTTGCCCATCCTCCTGCTCAAAGCCTGACTGGAGGGGATTGTCTTCGTCTTTGGCACTATTTGCAGCGTTATTGTCTCCTGTGCCGGTATCGCTGTTTTTCCTATGGCGGGGCTTAGAGCGGCACCGATGACGCCGGTTATTGGATTGCTTCTCGGGGGGATTATCCTCCGTTGCCTTATTGCTATCGCTTTCTTTGGGGGTGTCCACCATGTATATATCATACGATGACGTGGTAGTCCAGCGCCTTGTGGGCGGTGGTTCCTGTTCGTCTCCCGCATCGTCGTCCATACCATTGATGTCTTCGGAGTCGAAGTCGAGCATGTCGGTTAGGTCGTCTATAGTGGCTACTAAGTGGGTGGTGGGTGGGGAACGAATTTCTTCGCCGTCCGCTTCCTAGTCGAGCCGGACATAGTTCGGCCAAGGGTCTCCTGACAAGGAGAGAGACTGTAATGAGTTTAGCATGTTGCCTAGGGGCGAGTGCTGAAAGATATCTGCGGAGGTGAAATCCATGATCGGTGCCCAATCAGATTGGATGGGCACAGACGCGAGCAGTTCAGAGTCTGTGGCCGGGGACGAATCCGAGTGTCCGGCAACACAGTTCTCATAGGAGGTGAAGTTAGTATTCGGCTCTATCGCCGCTGAGTATGCGGCCTCCGTGGCGGGTCCATCCACCCGTCCTCGAACGGCGTGATATATTCCGGATTGAGGGCCGCAGTAGCTACAGGTGTGATCTCCCGAACACTGTCTGCTGGAAGAGCTAAACCATGCTCATCGTGACTGTGTGGCGCACCTGACATAGGTTCAAATCCGTCGAAGATCAAGTCTTTGCGGATGTCGGCGGTATAGTTCAAGCTTCCAAACCTGACCTGATGGCCAGGGGTGTAGCTCTTGATTTGCTCCAGATGGCCGAGCGAGTTGGCCCGCAGTACGAAGCCGCCGAATACGAAGATCTGTCCGGGGAGGAAAACCTCACCCTAGATCACATTGTTGCCGATGATCGAAGGAGCCAACAAACCTTATGATGACGACACAGTGGAACTCTCAATGAAAGCACCAATGTCGGTGTCAAAACCGGCGGATCTCGAGTAGGGGGTCCCGAACTATGCATCTAAGGCGGATGGTAACAGCAGGCGGGGGACACAATGATTACCCAGGTTCGGGCCCTCTCGATGGAGGTAATACCCTACTTCCTGCTTGATTGATCTTGATGATATGAGTATTACAATAGTTGATCTACCACGAGATCGGAGAGGCTAAACCCTAGAAGCTAGCCTATGGTATGATTGTTGTTGTCCTACGGACTAAAACCCTCCGGTTTATATAGACACCGGAGGGGCTAGGGTTACACAGAGTCGGTTACAAGGGAGGAGATCTACACATCCGAATCACCAAGCTTGCCTTCCACGCAAAGGAGAGTCCCATCCGGACACGGGACAAAGTCTTCAATCTTGTAACTTCACAGTCCAATAGTCCGGCCAAGGGATATAGTCCAACTGTCCGAGGACCCCCTAATCCAGGACTACCTCATGTGGCTCTTCCTTAACTGTCACGGCTGTTTGGAGGCAGGAGGACCTAGTCGCCTCCACAGAAGGACGGCCGCGGCCACGCCCTCTCGGCATGACAGTGGATGGAGAATGGGGACGAAGGGAAGGCATGAGAGGATGCCTCTCCTCCTCCTCCTAAGTTCCCTCTTTATAGCCAAGCATGGAAGCTGAAGACCGGCTCCACGCCTCTGAAGAGCCCTTTCATGTCCGGCTCATTAAGTTGGCGATGAGCGAGGTCATCGACCACCCTCCCCGCACCAATCAAAGGCGCATGGGTATCGGCCATGGCGCGCCTTCCCATATTCCACGCGTCCGCCACCTACCCCGCGCCATGCATGTGGCGTACGTGGTGAAAAAGACGGGCGTGGTGGGAAACATGGAACAACGGTTCCAAGGTTGAGAGAGGCGAGGATAGTAAATGAGCAGCGGCCCTACAGTTTCCCCTTTTCTTATGGGGAAGACGCGGGCCGCCTCTTTACTATTCACCACGGGATGACGCACGCATGCTGCGGTCATTCCCTGCATGACCCCCACATCACGCACTCAATGCGGGTCATGGGGAAGCGCAACTGGCGAAGGGATTACTACGGTTAAAACTCTACCACGCGTGCCCGCACACCGTTCTGGGCCTGGCCCAACAACGCTTC
Organism: Triticum urartu; assembly: GCF_056163025.1. Lineage (NCBI taxonomy): Eukaryota > Viridiplantae > Streptophyta > Magnoliopsida > Poales > Poaceae > Triticum > Triticum urartu. The sequence continues at coordinate 236,883,941 of NC_141874.1, read as the reverse complement.
ACACTTATATGTGGCCCAGGCCCGGGGGCTCCTGTCGGTGTACAAAAGTAGGGGCCCTTCTGTACCCCTTTACTTGTGCATGGGCAGTTGTAGCCACACCCGCGGCCATGCTTGGGCGGGGGCAGAGGAAGCAAAGAACAAGACTACCAGGGCAGCACTCAAGCCAGAGGCATGAAGAACAAAAGAGCAAGGTGGGCTTCCCCCGGCAAGAGCCTTGCCGGGGTGGCCTACGTGGCCTTGGCAAGAGCCTTGCCGGGGAAACTTACCCAACACCAGCAAGACCGCCACCCTTGAGCCTGAGAGTCCTGACACCATTGACGACATCGGAACCAAGGCTCAGGAGGCGCCTGCACGGTGGCATGCAGATCTTTGTGAAGACCAAAGGCCTGCAAGACTAGATGAGAACCAGAATACAAAGGCCCCCAGCAAGACCCTTGCCGTGGATGCCCACGAGACCCCGACAAGACCCTTGCCGGGAACATCTGCAGGTCCGGGGCCAGGCCCACACCTACCAAGGTTTCACTGCCTCGCACCCGTTCTGACGTGGAGGTCAGCCCGCCAACTAGGCAAGCACCTGTGTGGCAGCATGCAGCTTCTAGGCCAACTAGCCAAGCACCTGTGTGGTGGCATGCAGATCTTCGTGAAGACCCTACCACCGCACCAGCTCAGCAGCCAGCCAGCCAGCATGGCGCTGCATGCCTCGTCAGCTTGGACGCGCGTCGGAGCGAGGCGATGCGGCGACGGACGGGACGAGCTTCTTTGCCGTCCCCAATAAAGCAAGAGGGCATGTCGGTAGCGCATTAAATGCGTTTGTCCTACAGTGCCAGGCGATAGACTTGTACACTGTACATACTTTCCGCCTCCTGTATGCCACTGTGCCGACCCCTTTCACATATAAAAGGAGGCCCGAGGCGTACTGAGGGAGGAGTCGGAATTTTTGGACTGGGCATGCACCGCAGCTAGTTTAAGAGCTCAAGAACACCAAATACACACAAAGCAGGACTAGGGTATTATGCATCGTTTGCAGCCCGAACCTGGTTAAACCCCCCCCCCCCCCCGAGTTGATCTTCTAAACCCGCTCTTTGTACAGCCCCGCGCCCCACCAACCGTAGTAGGGATTCCCTGTGATCCCATAGGTGTCATTCCTGAGCCCCGAGACAATACTCCCTATTTTCATGTTTACTAAGTCTGTCTAAAAAATTAGGAATTTGCTGCTTTGTAATGACCCTTGCTTTAAAAATAAGCACACAATGATTATGTCATATTATATGTTGTCTAACTTTTGTTCCAATCGAGAAACAACCTATGCATGAAGTAGATGGTAGAAAATTCATGTTGTATCAATTCATGGTCTACCAATTAATTTGTACCAATTCTAGTAGTAACTAAACACGACTTGCGATAAACTGGAAAGAAATCACTAAGACTATTAATCCCTCTGTTTTATTTTTAGGCTCAACATTATTTTTGGGCAACTTCTGGTTGCATGCCACTATCATTAGTTTTCAATGCCCATCTGTCACCTTTGTCTGGTTTGTTGCACTCTGCTGCAGGCCTTAAGGGCCTCTCCGATTTGTCGGATTTTGAAAACAGGGAAATAGGAAAACACATGAATCAGGTGGCATGCCATCTTCAAAGCAAAGAGATTATATGGACATTTTATTGCACTTGGGGTTGCTCCAACATCATCGGTAACACGATGATCATAACAAAAACTTACAGGTTCATCAGAAAGATTGACAAGGAACAAGATAACTCAAGAGTGATATTTGCTCCTCCGATGATGGAGAGATATTCTTAAAGCCCTCTCGGTGTAACGACATCCATCATAATATGGCCAGACACAGGTGACTAGCTCACAGGGATGCTGGAACATGACAACGAGAAAGAAGAACAAAAACGGTAACGAGGAGACAAGTATAATGAGCATGAAAATGACTAAAGAGGATACTGATATATCCCAACTCAGTTTTGCAAGTAGCGCGAAGCAAAATAGCATATGATAACCAAAGTTTCACTCAAATATCATTCGTGTGGATATAGGGGTCAACATGGATGCTCACGGTTCTGATCTTGATCATTGAACGAAAGGAAGTTTTGTTCATTGTCTATATTCCACCGAACCTACAGGGTCACGCGCTTAAGAAATTATGATCTGTTGAGTTCTAGTGGGGTGAGGAATATGAGAAAATATTGCCAGGATAGTTCCGAGAATAAAAGAAATAATTGCAAGAGAAACCAGAAGCGTTCGGGGTTACGAGAAGTGTTTTGGGGAATGCCAGGTAATACCGGGAATTGGTATATAGGCGAAAAAAGTTTCTGAAGACATAATATAAGGAATAAAGAGATCTAATAATTATTACGAGGCTCGTAGGAATTATTTAATGTCAATGGGCTAAATAAAAATGCTAAAAAGCCTATTGGGGAAAAGTTAATGGTCCTTAGAGGCCCATTGGGGGTGGTGCCACCATTAGCTTCTCGGGGAAGCTAAAGGGGGCCGAATTGCAAGTGGAGGACACCTCCTCCCTTAGCGTGCCAAGGGGAAGGGACCCCCTATTGGGAATCGTTGCATGGAAAACCAAAAATTTCTACGCACAAGCAATGATCTATCCATGGAGATGCATAGCAATGAGAGGGGGAGAGTGTGTCTACGTACCCTCGTAGACCATAAGTAGAAGCTTTTCACAACGCGGTTGATGTAGTCGAACTTCTTCGCGCTTAAACCGATCAAGTACCGAACGCACGGCACCTCCACGTTCTGCACACGTTCTGCTCGGTGACGTACCTCACCTTATTGATCCAGCAAGACGTCGAGGTAGTAGATGAGTTCCGTTAGCACAACAGCGTGGTGACGGTGATGGTGAAGTGATCTCCGCAGGGCTTCGCCTAAGCACTACGAAAATATGACCGGGGGTGTAAACAGTGGAGGGGGGCGCCGTGCACGGCTAGGCAATTGTCTGGTGTGTGCTAGGCACCCCCTCCCACATATATACAGTTGGGAGGGAGGAGCAGCCAAAGGAGGCACCCAAGTAGGAGGAATCCTACTTGGGGCCCCTCCCAAGCCGTGCCCCCTATTTTCCTTATTTGGAGTGCGGGGAAAGGCAGGGGAGGGTGGCGCCCCCCTTTTCCTTAATCCCATGAGAGGGAAAGGCAGGAGGGGCTAGCCCTCCCCGTTTTCCTTCCCCGGGGCTTGCCAAACAAGGGAGGGGCACTGTAACACCATGGTGTAATGATGCTACAGTAATCCCTGAGATCAAGCTAATCTTCTTGCTATAACAGTGCTTGGTCACTTTGATCAATATTCCATTTGAAATTCCAGTTGAATTCAATTTGAATTTACGTGTGAAATTCAAAAATGCTCAGACATGAAAACTAAAATGTTCATCATGTGGAACATATTTTTCTGGTAATATTGGTGGTGAACCAACATTTTTGCAAAATGCCTAAGTGGCCTAAAATAGCTAAAACAGAAAAGCTTTAAAAAAGAAAAAGGAAAAGCAAGGAGAAAAAGAAGGAGAAGCCCCCTGCCTCCCGGGGCCTTAGCCCATTGCACTGACCAGCCCACCTTACCCCCCTGGGTCGCCTTCCTGTCTGACCGACCCCGTCGCTCCAGGGGCGCGGTCGCCCCGGACCGCCTCGCCGTCGACGGCGAGGGAGGGGATAAGGCATGCGCCTCCTCGCCTCCTTGATCCCCGCCTCCACTTGCACCACCCCACTCCCCCTCGCTCTCCCTCTCCCTCACTCTCTCTTCCCCTCTGCCCGAGCTTCTCCGAGCAGGCTCGTCGCTGTCGCCGCCCGCCGCGGACCAGGCGGACATCGAGCTCGGTTCGTCTTCCCGAAGCGTCCAGGAGGGCCACCCCGACCTCATCCTCCTTCCCCGACGAGCCTCAGGACACCGAGGGCCGCCAAACGCCGCCACAACGTGGCCTTCTCCCTCGGCTCCGACGAACGCCTCTACCCCGATTCGCCACTGTTGCTCCTAACCATTCGCCGGGCCTTCATGTGCCCCTCCGTGAGCATCCGCCTCTCCTCCCTCCCTCTGGCTGCCCGCATATCACCCTAGCTAGCTGCTCCTCCATCGCAACGTCGCCGCGCCTCGGTCGCCGCCATGGCCGGATCTTGCTGCAGTCCCCGTCTCCCTCCGCTGCCTGGTGTCGCGCTCCGCCCGCGCCTCGCTAGCGCGCGTGCCCTCCACCCCCTCTGCTACTGCTGCAGCTGCTGCTTTGCTGCTGGCCGTCCGTTCACTAGCACGCCCGTGGCCCGATCGGCTTGCTGCTGCGACCGCGTCGCCCCCGTGCGCCTCCTCCCTCGCCTGCTTCTGCTGCCGTTGTAGCTGCTAGCGCCGCCCGCGCTCGTCACGCTCCGCTCACCCGACGCACCTCGCGTGACCTGCCGCGCCCCTGCCCCCTTCGCCTGCTTGCGCTACCGCGGACGTTGACCCCACCGTCGACTCCGGCCATCTCTGGCCACCTCCGCATCCAACCGCTGGCACTACGAGACGCGCGCTGCTCCACTTGTTCGAACGCAAGAAAAATCACACGAAATGGTAAACCGTAGGCGATTTCCGACCTCGCCGGCGTTCGGCCGCCGCGCGCGAGCTCGCTGGAGCCACTCCGGTGGCTCCGCTGAGCTGGCGCCGTGTGGGGTCCACCCCTGGGTCACTGCCAGTGGGTCCTACGGGCCCCAGCTAACCCTTGAACCCGGTCAACTATGCTGACTGGGCACTCGATGCCATTGACATGTGGGCCCCACCGCATAATCCTCTAATTAAAACGTTTTAATAACTAAAACTAATTAGTTTAGTTAATTAGTCACTGACGGGTGGGGCCTACCTGCTAAATAACTTTCTTTAGTTAGTATTAAAACTCTGTTAGCTCTTTGTCTATGACATGTGGGTCCCCCTGGACCCAGTGGTAAGGTTTGACCTGGTCAACCGCTCTATTGACTACTGAGGTCATCAACACGTCATGCTGACGTCATTTTTCTTTTCTGTTAATTTAATTAATTCCAGAATATGTTTAAAACTTTAAAAATTCATAGAAATTAAAGCGTAGCTCGGATTGAAAAACTTCATATATGAAAGTTGCTCAAAAAAAATTCAACGATTCCGAATTCGCGGTCCATTCAGCTGTCACATGCCCCTAACATGCTGAACATGGAACCGTCCCCTCTCTTTCACCTGTCCAGAATTTGTCTAACTCCAGGAATGCATCCTCGGATGTTTATCCCCTCCGTCTGCAATGTGTGGTACTACGTTAGGACAACCCTAGCTCTGCCTATCATCATGTAATGCTTAGTGATGCATCTGTTTTCTCTGTATTTACTATTTCTTCCCCCTCTTCTCTCCGATAGACCCCGAGACCGATGTTGATGCCCTTGTGATCGACTACGTCGACATCGACACTTCTTCTTTTTCAGCAGAGCGTCCAGGCAAGCAAACCCCCCCTTGAGCATTTCGATATTGCCCATTTTCTTTCCCTCTCATGCTTGCATTAGAACTGCTACTGCTTTCTATATGATCCTACTCTGATGCATAGCCTGTTTTTTAGCTACTTATTGTTACCTTACCTGCTTATCCTAAACTGCTTAGTGTAGGTTGGTTAGTGATCCATCAGTGACCCCCACCTTGTCCCAGTTGCCTCGCTTTATGTTCGATGACTCGATCAACGTGATCGACGTCCAAGCCTCGACACCGCACATCACCCCCTTAGTTGTACGACTCTGCAGAGTTACCATGGAGTGTCGAGGGTGGAACCTCTTACATCGCTCCTGATGAGACCTCTGTAGTGTAGCTATTCGGTCGTGCTCATCGAGGGTGATTTCCTCCTTAACCACTTCGGATACGGCTCTATCGTGCAACCCCTCAAGGTGAACCTCGAGGGTGGATCCTCTTACGTTCACCTTGATGATTACATCGAGTGGAATTCACCGGGGGTGATTCCTCGGGTTTTCCCCTTGGTGTTAGACACACAGTTACTATGGTTACTCTGACTTTACACTGAACCATGTTACTAGAGACGGGTCGGCCCTGAGGGGTACCCGCGTGATCTTAATAGCGAGTGATGTGGAGTCAGGTTGACCTGGAAGGTGCCCGCGAGATACTTACGAGGCGTGGCCGGGCATTCTTAGCACTTGCCGCAAGTACTCGAGACGAGGCGACGGGGTCACATCTTTCGTGAGTCTCTGCTCGTGATCACACTACCAACGCACTAACGGTTTGGATATTTGATCCAAGGGGCCTCTGGCCTGATAGCACTAACCATCACGTGGGCATTGTATGGGCGTTATGCATCATATGCATCAGCCGAAGCTTATTAGACGTCAGTGACTGAGCGGCGCGTGCCGGGTTGGACTGGTAAGCTCCTGCCTTTTTAAGGAGGTAGCTAGGTCTGATCACCGGCCGCCCATGCAACGTGCATGAGTTCCCGGGGCGATGACCCAAGACCCCTGGGGCATAGGTTTAGTCCGATGTGCTGACCTCTCTATCAAGCCTAGGTCGGGTTGCGGCGTATCGTTTGTCCAAGGCCGGGCATGACCCAGGAAAGTGTGTCCGGCCGGAGTTAATTGAGCGTGGTGGGTAAGTTGGTGCACCCCTGCAAGGAAGAAAACATCTATCGATAGCCTGTCCTACGGTACTGGACACTTGGAGTTGTATCCCGATCGATACAACTAGAATTGGATACTTGAGATGAGAATATGAGAAATGGATAGTATGGCTTTGGATTGCTTTCTCGCAGGGAGTCGAGAAAGGATCTCTGGCCGAGGTTGATAACACTACTACTTTACATTATGTTGATCTATACTCTTTTATATGCTGCAAGATGCTTGAAGATGCTAGTCTTCGATAGGCTAGGCTTTCCCCTTCTTTCTGATATTCTGCAGTTTAGTCCACAGATACAACCCATTTCCTTTGATACATATGCATACTTAGTTTAGATCTGATGTAAGTCTTGCGAGTACTTTGGATGAGTACTCACGGCTGCTTTGCTACCTCTTTTCCCCCATACCCGATTGTTGCGACCAGATGACGGATCCTAGGAGCCAGACGACACCACTGATGACCACTGCTACCCGAGGGTGCCTACTACTATGTGACGGCCGCTGATGACTTGTAGTAGTTTGGAGGCTCCCAGGCAGGAGGCCTTGTCTTTTCGATCAATGTTGCTTTTGTGCTAGCCTTCTTAAGGCAAAACTTGTCTAACTCATGTCTGTACTCAAATATTGTTGCTTCCGCTGACTCTTGTGTATTCGAGCTTATGTATTTGATCCCTCGAGGCCCCTGGCTTGTAATATAAAGCCTGTATTATTCTAATTTGTGTCTAGAGTTGTGTTGTGATATCTTCCCGTGAGTCCTTGATCTTGATCGTACACATTTGCATGTATGATTAGTGTACGATTGAATCAGGGGCGTCACAAGTTTGTATCAGAACCGACTGCATGTAGGATCCCCCTTTCTAACTCCTTGGCCGAAGTTGAGTCTAGTCACTGAAAAACTTTTACTAACATTGGCTGTGTGTCTTATGGGCCCACGTCGCCATTGGGTGGTATTAGGACCTTTTATTCCTTGTCTATACTCTGGGACTCTGATCTCTCTTCCATTCGGGTTAAACGAATTTACTAACTCTAACATTAGGATCCCGTGACCACATTCACCCCAAAGTTGGATAAGCCATAGTTATTCCTTACAATAGTATTCTGAATAGTACACACACTGTCATGTTGACTACGTAGTGGTATCAAATGTACCTCTTTCATTATGCATGTTTCATCATGAATGATCCTTGTTTTTGCAAATGCTCAATGCTGAACTACCCCGTGTTACATGTTAGCAGGATGGTTAGACCCGCTAGTCGTGGCCGTGGTGCCAACGATCCACCACCGCCCGAATTCTTTGCTGGAATGATGCAACAACTTGAGCTGAACCGCATGAGGGCTCAGTTTCTTCGTCCGAACATGAATCAACAGCCAACCTCAATAACTATGCAGAACTTCATGCACCTCAACCCAAATATCTACCGTAGCTCAACTCAACCCCTTGATGCTGATGACTGGCTCCACGACATCAGCTATGAAATGGAGTCTGCTAGTGTGGCCCCTGCTAGCTATGTCACCTTTGCATCATTATTTTTGAAGGGTCCCGTTATGTCTACTACACAACCTTCTTCTTGTAGACGTTGTTGGGCCTCCAAGTGCATAGGTTTGTAGGACAGTAGCAAATTCCCCTCAAGTGGATGACCTAAGGTTTATCAATCCGTAGGAGGCGTAGGATGAAGATGGTCTCTCTCAAGCAACCCTGCAACCAAATAACAAAGAGTCTCTTGTGTCCCCAACACACCCAATACAATGGTAAATTGTATAGGTGCACTAGTTCGGCGAAGAGATGGTGATACAAGTGGTATATGGATAATAGATAAAGGTTTTTGTAATATGAAAATATAAAAAACAACAAGGTAACTAATGATAAAAGTGAGCGTAAGCGGTATTGCAATGTGTTGAAACAAGGCCTAGGGTTCATACTTTCACTAGTGCAAGTTCCCTCAACAATAATAACATAATTGGATCACATAACTATCCCTCAACATGCAACAAAGAGTCACTCCAAAGTCACTAATAGCGGAGAACAAACGAAGAGATTATGGTAGGGTACGAAACCACCTCAAAGTTATTCTTTCCAATCAATCCGTTGGGCTATTCGTATAAGTGTCACAAACAGCCCTAGAGTTCGTACTAGAATAGCACCTTAAGACACAAATGAACCAAAACCCTAATGTCACCTAGATACTCCAATTTCACCTCAAGTATCCGTGGGCATGATTATACGATATGCATCACACAATCTCAGATTCATCTATTCAACCAACACATAGGACCTCAAAGAGTGCCCCAAAGTTTCTACCGGAGAATCACGACGAAAATGTGTGCCAACCCCTATGCATAGGTTCATGGGCGGAACCCGTAAGTTGATCACCAAAACATACATCAAGTGAATCACGTGATATCCCATTGTCACCACAGATACGCACGGCAAGACATACATCAAGTGTTCTCAAATCTTTAAAGACTCAATCCGATAAGATAACTTCAAAGGGGAAACTCAATCCATTACAAGAAAGTACAGGGGGAGGAGAAACATAAGATCCAACTATAATAGCAAAGCTCGTGATACATCAAGATCATGCGACATCAAGAACACGAGAGAGAGAGAGAGAGATCAAACACATAGCTACTGGTACATACCCTCAGCCCCGAGGGAGAACTACTCCCTCCTCGTCATGGAGAGCACCGGGATGGTGAAGATGGCCACCGGAGAGGGATTCCCCCTCCGGCAGGGTGCCGGAACGGGTCTAGATTGGCTTTCGGTGGCTACGGAGGCTTCTGGCGGCGGAGCTCCTGATCTATTGTGCTCCCCGATCGTTTTAGGGTATATGGATATATATATATAGGCGGAAGAAGTACGTCAGGGGGGCCATGAGGGGCCCATGAGGGTGGAGGGCGCGCCCAGGGGGGTGGGCGTGCCCCTACCTCGTGGCTTCCTCGAAGCTTTCTTGACGTGGACTCCAAGTCTCCCGGGTTTCTTTCCTTCCAAAAATAAGTCCCGTGAAGTTTCAGGTCAATTGGACTCGGTTTGATTTTCCTTTTCTGCGATACTCTAAAACAAGGAAAAGAACAGAAACTGGCACTGGGCTCTAGGTTAATAGGTTAGTCCCAAAAATAATATAAAAGTGTATAATAAAGCGCATAAACATCCAAAACAGAAGATAATATATCATGGAGCAATAAAAAATTATAGATACGTTGGAGACGTATCAACATCCCCAAGCTTAATTCCTGCTCGTCCTCGAGTAGGTAAATGATAAAAACAGATTTTTTTTGATGCGGAGTGCTACGTGGCATAATTTCAATGTAATTCTTCTCAATTGTGGTATGAATATTCAGATCCGAAAGATTCAAGATAAAAGTTCATATTGACATAAAAATAATAATACTTCAAGCATACTAACTAAGCAATCATGTCTTCTCAAAATAACATGGCCAAAGAAAGTTTATCCCTACAAAATCATATAGTTTAGTCATGCTCCATTTTCGTCACACAAGAATGCTCTCGTCATGCACAACCCCGATGACAAGCCAAGCAATTGTTTCATACTTTAGTAATCTCAAACCTATAAACTTTCACGCAATATATGAGCGCGAGCCATGGACATAACACTATGGGTGGAATAGAATATGATGATGGGGGTTATGTGGAGAAGACAAAAAGGGAGAAAGGCTCACATCAACGAGGCTAATCAATGGACTACGGAGATGCCCATCGATTGATGTTATTGCAAGGAGGAGGGATTGCCATGCAACTGATGCACTAGAGCTATAAATGTATGAAATCTCAACAAAAGAAACTAACTGGGTGTGCATCCAACTTGCCTGCTCACGAAGACCTAGGGCACTTGAGGAGGCCCATTGTTGGAATATACAAGCCAAGTTCTATAATGGAAATTTCTCACTAGTATATGAAAGTGACAAAACAAGAGACTCTATATCATGAAGATCATGGAGCTACTTTGAAGCACAAGTGTGGAAAAAAGGATAGTAGCATTGTCCCTTTTATTTTTATTTTTTATTTTTTTATTTAGCCTTTGTTTTTTTTGGCCATCCATTTTTTGGCCTTTCCCTTTTTTTGGGGACAATGATCTATTAATGATGATCATCACACTTATATTTATTTACAACTCAATGATTACAACTAGATACTAGAACAAATGATGACTCTATATGAATGCCTCCAGCGGTGTACCGGGATATGCAATCACTACAAAAAATACACTTCCGTGATGATACGTGTTTGTCACAGTAGGTCGCATTTTCTGTCATGCATGTACATCCATGACGATTTTATGACAGAATCAAGATAGTCATACCTGTGCTGTCGTAGAAGTGTTCCATGACATTACCAAAATTATCATCACGGAAGTGTCCACTTCCATGACGATAAATCCCGTGTCACAGAAGTGCTTTCGTCAAGGGTGACCGACACGTGGCATCCATCGTAACAGAACGCCGTTAAGCTATCAGGTCGGGTTTTGGATCCGATAACCCGTTAACAGCCCCGACCAATGGGGATTTTGCACGTGTAAAATCATCATTGGCTGAAGGAAACACGTGTCGGTTCATCGTTGGGACAAATGTCAGCCACTCATTGGACAGAAGGCGCCTATGATACGTCGACACGTGGCATGTCCCAACAAAGGCCCATTCCTGTGAAAAGGCCGGCCCGTTTGACTTGGTCAAAAGGTGGCGGGCCAGCCCATGTAAAGCCTGTTAACGGCCTGTTCGCATATAGCCCATTTACAGCCCACAAACCCAAGGCCCGTTACGCCCTATCCGAATTAGGCCCAGTAGCGTCATCTGGGCCACCCAATATGATTCCAGCCCGTTTTCACTTCTAGCCCATGTATGGCCCATGACGTCTTTCGGCCCATATGAGGCCCTATGTAACTCTTGGCCTATTAACGGCCCGTGGTGAAACTGGCCCGTAATGAATAGTGTATCACTTTACACCCATTAACGACACGTGGTGAAACTGGCCCATAATGAATAGTGTATCACTTTATACCCATTAACAGCCCGTTATTCCGTTGGGCCGTTTCCAGCCCATGTTATCTTTCGGCCTTCTCAGAGCCCATTTATTCTTGGGCTATTTCCAGCATTCGTTTACTTACGGCCCGTTACTGTCATTTTCTGCTTGTGGGCCAAATTTAGCCCGTGGTTATAGTCGGCCCGTTTGTGGTCCATTAATATGCTGGGCCATTTTCATAGTGTCATCAAATACGGCCTATTAATGATGGCCCTTATGGTCGGCCCATGAACGGACGATTCCAACTCTAGCCTGTTTACGGCCATAATGCGTTCTGTTTGGCCCATGTTTGGCCAATCGATCATACGGCCCGTATAAGGCCCATTGATGATACAGCCCGTAGAAGGCCCATTGTTTCTACGGCCCGTAGAAGGCCCATTGTTTCTACGGCCCGTAGAAGGCCCAATGTTTCTACGGCCAGTAGGAGGCCCAGTGTCACTACAATAAATATTAGCCCATGGTTATTGTGGCCTAGTTTTAAAAAATAGGTTATTGTAGCCACTAGCTAACCGCGGAAAAAGAACTGCAATGACTACAAGCAAACAAATAAACAAGACAACAAGGAAATAAATAAGCAAGCAACTAACTCTAGGCTATCACGGCTATTACACATATTACATCCACTGGGCATCAAAGTTCGCCACCAGTGCAAATATAGGGAACAAAGCAGCATATCATATACACTGGTTGTCAAAGTTGGCGACCAGCACAAATAAACGCCGCAGCAAATCAAATCCAAAACTGAAACCACTTCAGAAGATCTCAAGAAACAATATCCTGGGTACCCATAATGCTGGAAAGATGCTTAGCAAGCTTATTAACTTTCTCTTGTTTGGCGCTTAAATCCTCCAGCACTTGCTGTTGCACCAGAAAATATGCATCTGAATTCTACAGGGACTTCCTCAGTCCTTCAGCTTCCTGTCGCAGCACATCTGATCGATGTCTTTCAACTTGAAGTTGAGACTCAAGAAGACGAACTAATTCAGGCAGCGAGTTCGAAGAGCTTGTGCCAGCAGTAGTGGCCGGTAACTCGAACACTACATCAAGACATGACTTTTGGGTTCCCTCACTGGCGTCAAGATAGTTTTTATCATCTTTCTTGGAGACCAACAAGGATATCTCACTATCTTGAAACTTATCTGCATTACTTCCTTTACCATTGGATAACGTGGTACTGTTCTCCAATATTTGTCCACATTTAAAAGAGAAACAAGCAGACACATCACATGTTTACCATACTATATATGAAACTCATTTTGGTAAATGAGTTCAGTAGTAAAGTGGACAGGATAACAACATGAAACAAACATATATCTATGTACCATGGTCACTTTATGGTCTATATCATTCTAGTTTTTGTTGCCAAATGAAGATAGAGACACAGTTCAAATAATATTTGTTCAAGACAAAGCAGAATAGACAGAATATAAGTGTGGGTAACTATAGAGCAATAACAACACTTGTAATGTGCATGACATGAGAACATAACTGTTTATTCAATTGAAACTGAAATCAACATAGAGCAGGTTACAACAGCAAACCAGTTAAAGAAACAGGTTTAAAACATACCTGTTGCACCATTGGAGTTTCAATTCCATCCTTCAAATTTGAAAATAGTTGGTATGAGTAAATGCAGTAATGCAAGAGCAAAGGAGTATAAACCATAGCTACAGAACCTGACCTGAGAACAAATCTTCTTCTCCTTTAAGTGTTGAGTTGGGATTCGGAGTGGTGGTCCTCGTGCTTTGGGCACTGCAGTTCCCTTACTAACTGCTCGTGTTTGGGTGCTCTGTGGTGGATACGGTGCTGTGTCAACTGGAACTGGGTTACTATATACCGGGGTTGGGGTTAGAAGGGGTGTAGCTGGTTCTCTGTCCAACTGGGTATGGGTACAATCTGCGAGAGTCTGGGTTATGTGTGGTGGATCTGGTCCTTGGGCAAGTACAACTGTGGTTCTATCTGCATCAACTGGTAGCACTATCTTTTCTGAAGACTGTGTTGTTACTCCCTTAGATACTGCCATCACGCTCTCCAATTCAAATGGCTGATAAACAAGAAAAGTAATTGAAAGTATAGACATTGTATGATAGATAGGTGCAATGGATAGTGGGGAATAAAAGAGGGCATGAAATAATTCATATTTATGTTGTCTAACCAAACAGGATAGCATGACACAATTTCACATATATGATGGCTAACTAAACAGGATAGCATGACACAATTTCACATTATGATGGCTAACTAAAAAAGATGGAAAGACATAGTTCAAAATATGAGACTATGTAAACAGGATGACATGACATAACTATATAATGTGTTTATTAAATAGGTTGGCAAGCCATAATTCACATACATTCACGGATAGAATGCCATAATTCAAAATATGATGACTGTAAACACTAAATAGGATGAGATGATATAACTATATGATGTCTTTATTAAATGGGTTGCCATGCCATAATTCAGATAGATGATGTGTATGTACTATGTAAACATGATGGCATGATATAATTAAAATATATGATTTATATAGTAAGCAAGTAAGCAGATGGCAATCCATATATGATGTAAAAACTAAGCAATGCAAGACAACATGCATGACATGGGTAATATAACCCTGCCAAGTTTGAGCATAGACCTCAGGGGGAAAATAGGACTGGTCATCAGTCTCTGAATCCTCCTCTGAGGAGCTCTCTGTAACCAGCAAGATGTCTGCTTCAGCAGGTAGCATTGTCTGCTCTGAATACCTTGTTTTCACTCCAGATACTTCCATCACCGTTTCAAATGGCTGATGCACAGGAAGAGTAGTTGAATATACAAACGTTGTCGACAAATCGAACATGTAATACAAAAAAATGATAGCATGTTTTAGTTCACATACATGATGGTTAGCTAAACAGCATGGCATTGCATAATTCACATATATAATGCCTTTGCAACAAGATAGCATTGTATAATTCACATATATAATGTCTTGCAACAAGATGGCAATGCATAATTCACATATATGGTAATTAGACACTGAACATGTGGCATTCACACAAAGCATGTCTAAACTAATCAAATGACATAGCAATGCGAGACACCATATGCACGATATGAGCAACATAACCCTGCCAAGTTAGAGCATACACCTGGGGGGGGGGAGGGTAGGACTGGTCATCTGTCTCTGAATCCTCCTCTGAGGAGCTATCCATAACCAGTGAGATATGCGCTTCGTCAGATAGCATAGTCTTCTCTGAAGACCTTGTTTTCACTCCAGAATTTGCCATCACCGTGTCAAATGGCTGATGCACACGAAGAGCAGTTGAATGTACTAACATTGTTGACAAATGTAATATGTAACGGAAAAAAGGATGGCCTGATATAATTTACATATAAGATGACTAGCTAAGCAGGATGGCATTGCAAAATTCACATATATGATGCCTGCCTAAACAAGATGGCGTTGCATAATTCACATAAACGATGAATAAACTAAACAGATGGCATTCACACAAAGGATGTCTAAACTAAGCAGATGACATATTTGATGTATAAAGTAAGCAATGCAAGACACCATATGCATGATATAACGAACATCAGCATGCCAAGTTAGAGTGAAGACCTCAGGGGGTAAATAGGAGTTGTCTTCTCCTTCTGAATCCCCCTCAGAACAGATATCTTCCTCTCGATTATAATCCGAAATGCATGGAGGGGGGGGCTGCCTTTGCGCCTACCATGGAGCGATGTCTGCATGAAATTTTATTGCCATGCAAGGCTCGTCTCTTTTGCTCTACATGTTCAGTTCCATTGTTTACAATAACTCTCATGCATAGGAATAAAACATAGTGAGATTATGTAAGGAGTGCATGCAGAAATCCAGAGTGATGGTAGCAACATGTGGATAGACCCAAAACCAATAATAGCAGGCAGATAATGGCTTCAGTTAAAAAATACAGATAATGGCTTCTTTACTGTTTGTTTCCCACCCAACATGAAACTCATAGTAGACACCGGAGATTAACCAGATAGTAGATAGATACTATTGATAGCTGCCCCGATATGTACCCCACAACCATTTAAAAACTCAAGTTTGACCATTAGTTTGGAGCTGACTCGGAGTCTAATCGGTGAACACGATGATAAAGTAGCATGTAATATTAAGCGATGCATAACGTAAGCAGACACGAAAGAGTGCGACCTCTCTTGCGGACCCGTGTAGTCCTCAAGGTCATCTGCTCGGTTGATGATGGTAATGCAGTTTTCATGGCTGCTAGCGGCGGGGAAGAAGATCTGAGGCGGTGAAAGACAGTTTGGAGGCCGCATCCCTGCTGTGCTGGACCCTTCTGTCGTTGGAGCAGCTGAGCTGGGGTGGACGACGGCGCAGCAGGAGCGGGACAAACCACACAAGGTTTTCTTTGACAACTATCTGTAAGAGAAGTAATTCTGTAAGGGCTCATTTGAATTGGAGGGTTCCAACAATGCATGGATAGGAAATAGACAGGAATATGATAGGAATGCACGTGCAAAACAGAGAATTTAAAAACACAGGATTTCTGCCAATCTGGGTGTTTGATTCACAACAATTGGAAGATCACATGATACAAAGAAGCATGGTGAGATTAAGTCAAACCACAAGAAAATGTACGGTTATAACGCTATTATGCTACTATCTCTTAGTCTTGTGCTTCATGAATAGGAATTTGAAAAGGAGGACAAGTGAAAATTAAAATTCCTACGTTTTTTCTTTCAAGGAGACACTAAAGGAACAAATCCGTGTGCTCAGTGGACAATATATATAACATGTAGAGTAAAAAAGAGATGCAACAAGTGTACGACCTCTTTGGCGAAGCCATGTCGATCTCAGCGTGATTGGGTTGGCCAGTGAGGATGCTCTGGCTGACTTTGCTGTCGGAGGAGGGGAAGAAGATCTTAGGCGTTTGGAGATGGAGCCCGAGGTACTGCTCTGCTGTGATGGAGGGTTTCATCGTTGGAGCAGCTCCGGTGAGTTGTACGATGCCGAGGCTGAAGCAGGACAAGAGAGACAACGAACAACGTTAACCTGAGTGGAATTCTAATTGCATCTCCAATACATGACGTAAAATACATAACCACAAAGTGCTAGATGTAAAATACATCAGCCGCTCATCTCTGAACTTAACTGTCGAAACTGAACTTAACTGTCGAAACTGAACTAACTGTCGACACTGAATTTTATTGTCGAAACTGAACGCACTAGCAAGGTGAGGCTACACGTTGGTCGACTGAATTTTTCATCTCTGGTTAGTCGATTTTGCAGCCGTTGGATACGAAATCAAGGGCATGAGGTTCATCTTCAACCTCCACCCCCTGAGCCGCCAGCCACCACCGGCCAAACAGCAGCCCCCTGCCGCCCGCGGCCGGCGGTGCGCCGCCCCGCCCGCCCCGAAAACACTCCCCACCACCGGTCCGCTGCCGCCCCGGCCATCCCTCTAGCCCCCCCCCCCGTGATGAGCTTTTTCTCCGGCGATCCCCACGTCACCACCCCGCCAATGCCGGCGACCACCGCCCACATCCTGAACCCTAAGATAGATAGTGGGGTACCTCTCCGGCGAGCCCCCCTCCCCGCTGCGGCTGGTTCTTCCTTCACCCCAGCGAGCCCCCCACCCCCTGAAAATCGACTGACCCAAAAGTCGATTCAGTCGACTGAAGTGTAGCTAAATCGGAGCAGCATCGCAAGCAAGAGCAAGAGCAGCAGCGCGAGCAAGAGCAATAGCAAGAGCAGACCAGGCAGGGGACCGAGAGCAAGAGCAGAGCAGCAGCGCGAGTGAGAGCTAAAGCAGTAACATCTCCTACTGACGTGGACGTCACCGCCGAGGTTGCGACACCATGGAGGAAGTGGCCGGCGACGCCGCCGTGGATGGAGCGGTGCCGTGTTGACTCGGGACCGAGCGCCGGCAGCACCGTGAGATCGAATCAAGAAGAAAATGCGGCGATTAGTGTACAACCTCTTTGGTGGCGCCGATTAGGCCGCAACTTCATCCAAGGAAATGGTGATGATGATGCTCTTCAGGTGGTGCGGGTGAAGACGGTGGTGTGGGAATGGAGGTGGCGCGAAAGACGAGGGGAACGCCGGGGCAGCTCCTTGGAGGTGGAGGACAGGGTGGCTGAATCGGTGGGACGATGAGATCGACAACGGATCCTCATCCGGTACGGTGGATGAGGGATGTCGAGGTGTTTCTGTGGACGACATTGTCGGGGAAGAGGCTCCGGCTAGGTGGCGGACGGAGCAGGGTGTGGGGTTCCATCGCGGGTTTTCGCGGCCTCGGTGTACGAATGGGTGGGCGGATGGGATGGCAGTGGGGAACCATGGCTTAGAGACGCGCTTGTCCGAAATGTGGGGTAAGTTACGAAAGTACCCCCACCGATTTGAGGTGGTTCTTTCGGTATAGGGGTACCACGGGCATTTCGCGTGTCGGGATTTCAGAGCAGGTGGGAGTTTTCACGCGCGTTGTAATTTCGGAATAGCAAGGCGCGGGTTGAGATGGAGGGAGTTGTCGGAGCACAATGAGACAAAGATATATCTTAAATATTTCGGGCTAACAAGGCGCGGGTTGAAATTTCCAGACAAGCCTAACGTGTACTGTACCAAGTCAATGCGCACTACAAATGTCATTCAAAACTTTGATTTCATGTTATGTTCAATTAAATTATTTCTCTACGTGTATAATGCATGCAACCTACTACTCAAATGAACGTTTTAGTGCATTCCAAACGTATATACTACCGCTTCAATATGAACTAAATTTGAATTCGTTTCTCTGTTTGAATAAGATCTACAGTAATGATTGTTGTGAAGTCAAAGCATTTGAATTTGTTTCTCTATTTTAATAAGATCTACAATCATCATTATTGTCAAGTTAAACCATCGTTTGTGTATTATCTTCACAGCACACCACATGATTAGTCTCGAGTTACATATGAACTATGTGTACTATATGAACTCGAACTAGATTTTTTGAATCCACTTTATTTTGATTTCAAGTCACATTACATTTCTAGCTCTACCTAGATCTTCCTAATCTAAACCATGTCTCATATGTATAATGTGTTTATCACATTATGTATGGTGCCCCGCCCCAACTCCTACAAGTATTTAGATGTGAGTTGCAAACACCACACATTACCACAAATTCAAATAAAATGTGAGAATGTTTGATATATAGTATTGTTTAGATTGTTCGATATTTAGTTGTAAGCTGCAAACGCCACACATTATCACAAATTCAAATAGAATGTGAGATTGTTTGATGTATAGTATGGTTTAGATTGTTCGGCATTTAGCTGTGAGTTGCAAACGCCATGCATTATCACATTATGGTATAACATGTGCACAACACGTGTATCACCACTATATTCATGCATGCAATGTTTAAAACACTATGATCTCCTATTCAAATATATGAATCCGCTTTCATATCAAATTATGATCTTTGTTAGTCTCTTACACCCACACAATCCTCTAACCTTTGTAGCTTCCACTAACTTTCTCTTGTGCATGCACACGCCCTCCTCGCCCTCCCCCTCCCTCGGCATTCTATACACTGGGCACATTCATTTTTTTCTTTAGGTCGTTCTCCCAGAGTCTCCACAACTCCTTTTCGACACACACCGATCGATAAACCTCTCCAGCGATGCCTGCCTACAACATACACACACACCTTCAATCTCCTCCTTTATGTGTCCTTGCCTCATGTCTCTCATACGGTCAGACACACGTGTAAACTCTCGCCCCTCTTTTCATCGATCTCACAACCGCACACTCCTCCCCCTATCTAGATAGTAGTCGGGCCTCTCGCACCACCTCCTGGCTCCATTCACTCTGTCTATCCGTCTCGCTGGGCCTTATTTGCCTCTAACAAATGGACGTACACCAACCGATCTCTCGCTATACATATAGCTAGAAAGGTCCTTATAACTCGTTTTTACCCACACGCCAATCGATCTACCTCATTAGTTGTGTCTCTCCCTTCCTCCGACAAACAACAATTGATCTACTGATCTAGTTAGGTTTGCTTACCAAACACATGGTTCCCCTTCATCATCCATGGATGCGTCCCGACAGATCTATCACGCACAGGAACACACAGAAACACATCCCCACTCTTATTGATAACATTGCAGTTCCACCCTCAGTTTGTCTAGTAGGCCTCTCCCACCATCTTCGAGAAGCAACTCCGCCACCCATCCAGCACTCTACCCCTCTCGCTCCCTCTCCCTCCCTCTCTCTCTCCTCTCTCTCTCTCTCTCTATGTCCCATCATATTTCCCGTCCTTCAGTTATGTATGGATGTCGACCGATCTCCCTCAAGACATAGCCGGGTCTCTCCTTCTCAACACATATACGAGTCATTCTACCTCTATAGTTAGGCCTCTGCCTACCCCTCCCCCCCCCCACACACACCGATACATCGAGCGCTCTAGTCATGTCTCCCTGCCACACACAAACTTGACATGTGCCCTCTAATGTTCCGGTAGGCCAGTCGCCCTATATCTTTGACTTGCACACACACACAATTTCGATGGCTCTCTTCATCGATCTCGCACCCACCCACTTGATCCTCTCTTCGACTCTATCGATAGCTATGACCCCTCCCTCTCTTCTCGTGGATTGCCCGACCCTCTATGTATGATATGGATAGGCCTCCATTTCACACACATTGCATGCAAAATTTTGTTTGAGATGTCATCGACACATATTCCCACAAATAATTCACTAAATCAACCCCCACCCCGTCCCCACTCCAAAACAAAAACACTCACGAACGCGGTTTGTATCTCTCACACACACCCACGTAGGTGGGGGACGTGCACGAAGAGAAGAGGTTCATGCACGGCGCACGTACTTCCGTCTCTTTCCCAACCACACCCACGCGGGTACACGGTAGAGCTCATTTATGTACAAAAAGGCAGCCCATGTGGTAAGTTGGCACGTGTACTGGTTGTCCATTTGGTGGAGGGAGGATCGTCTACCACGGGTGAACAAACAAATTGCGACTTGACGTGTTATGTTAAAAAAGTGGCAAACCATGTGGGGCCTACCTTAGAGGCAAGGCTCTATACACTGGATTACTTTTGATCTGTCCTGTCAACTCGCAGAATGAGGAGAAGCTTGCTTAGTACGGTGTTTCCCCCGTTCCTAAATATAAGTCTTTGTAAAGATTTCACCATGAACCACATGCGGATGTATATAGATGCATTTTAAGTGTAGATTCATTCATTTTGTTCCGTATGTAGTGGAATCTCTACAAAGACTTATCTACTAGTAATAGCTAGCCCCCACTACTAGGAATTCTCTATCCTCTCCTTGAGCCACATCATCAAAATTGATGTAGCCGTTAGATGAAGTAAATCAGTCCATAATAGCCGTCTGATCTAGACATTGCGAGGCTCCGCACTAAGCCACATGCAAGCATGCAGAAATACCGTGGCACATGCATGTGAGTGGGTTTTAAATCACATCAACATGTCTGCATGCAAGCATGCACCGGTAGCATGCATGTAAGTGAGCTTTTAAGTCCCATTAACATGTCAAAAAGAAAAATATAATCCCATTATGCAGTAGGAGTTGGCTGATCTTTTTTCCTTATGTGGGATGATCTAAATGATGATGGGATTTTATTTAGTTTGGCTACCACATTTGTCATGCAGTTATAGAGTTTTTTTAGTTCTTGAAATCGATAATTTTGCGCAGAGAGATATACCGCTGTTCCGCGGCAACACACGGGGACTCATCTAGTAATATTTAGGAACGGAGGGAATACTATGTAAAGAGTTAGGTGTCGCATGGTGATAGTGTGAGGTGGGCCATGTAATCACTAAGCCTGCGTGTTTTCACTGCTCTTGCACGCCTCCACTGTAAGAATGGAGAAAATTGTAATCTTGTAGTAGTACCTCCTTTCGCCGAAAGTGTGGGACATCCAGCAGTCCTACCACCTCGGTAATAAAGACCAATGAGCCATTGTGACGCCCCCGATTCAATCGTACACTAATCATACACACAAACATGTACGATCAATATTAGGGACTCACGGGAAGATATCACAACACAACTCTATAAATAAAATAAGTCATACAAGCATCATATTACAAGCCAGGGGCCTCGAAGGCTCGAATACAAGAGCTTGATCATAGACGAGTCAGCGGAAGCAACAATATCTGAGTACAGACATAAGTTAAACAAGTTTTCCTTAAGAAGGCTAGCACAAACTGGGACACAGATCGAAAGAGGGGCAGGCCTCCTGCCTGGGATCCTCCTAAACTACTCCTGGTCGTCGTCACCGGGCTGCACGTAGTAGTAGGCACCTCCCGAGTAGTAGTAGTCGTCGACGGTGGCGCCTGGCTCCTGGGCTCCAACGTCTGGTCGCAGCAATCGGGTACAGAAAGGGGGAAAGAGGGAGCAAAGCAACCATGAGTACTCATCCAAAGTACTCGCAAGCAAGGAGCTACACTACATATGTATGCATTGGTATCAAATGGAATAAGGATATCATATGTGGTTTGAACTACAGAATGCCGGAATAAGAGGGGGATAACTAGTCCTATCGAAGACTACGCTTCTGGTAACCTCCATCTTGCAGTAGGAGAAGAGAGTAGATGGTAAGTTCACCAAGTAGCAACGTGTAGCATAATCCTACCCGGCGGTCCTCTCCTCGTCGCCCTGTTAGAGAGCGACCACCGGGTTGTATCTGGCACTTGGAAGGGTGTGTTTTATTAAGTATCCGGTTCTAGTTGTCATAAGGTCAAGGTACAACTCCAAGTCATCCTGTTACCGAAGATCACGACTATTCAAATAGATTAACTTCCCTGCAGGGGTGCACCACATTTCCCAACATGCTCGATCCCCTTTGTCCGGACACACTTTCCTGGGTCATGCCCAACCTCGGAAGATCAACACGTCACAACCCTACCTAGGCACAACAGAGAGGTCAGCATGCCGGTCTAAATCCTATGGCGCAGGGGTCTAGGTCCATCGCCCATGGCACACCTGCACGTTGCGTATGCGGCCGGTGAGCAGACCTAGCCTCCCTTATACAAGAGCAGGCGTTCCAGTCCAACCCGGCGCGCGCCGCTCAGTCGCTGACGTCACGAAGGCTTCGGCTTATACCATGACGTTGAGTGCCCATAACTGTCCCCGCGTAGATGGTTAGTGCGTATAGGCCAGTAGCCAGACTCAGATCAAATACCAAGATCTCGTTAAGCGTGTTAAGTATCCGCGAACACCGACCAGGGCCAGGCCCACCTCTCTCCTAGGTGGTCTCAACCTGCCCTGTCGCTCTGCCTCAAAGTAACAGTCGGGGGCCGTCGGGAACTCAGGCCCACCACTACCTGGATGGAGCCACCTGCCCCTTCAGCCCCCATCTCCAAACAGTATCATAAGTAATGTAATAGTATAAGTTTATATCATATGCCCGTGATCACCTCCCGAAGTGATCACGACCCAGTAGTATAGCATGGCAGACGGACAAGAATGTAGGGCCACTGATGGTAAACTAGCATCCTATACTAAGCATTTAGGATTGCAGGTAAGGTATCAACAGTTGTAGCAACAATGACAGGCTATGCAACAGAATAGGATTAACGGAAAGCAGTAACATGCTACACTACTCTAATGCAAGCAGTATAGAGGCGAGTAGGCGATATCTGGTGATCAAGGGGGGGGGCTTGCCTGGTTGCTTTGGCAAGAAAGGTCGTCAACACCGTAGTCAACAACAGGGGTACCGGCAGCGGTCTCGGGGTCTACCGGAAAGAAGTAGCGGAGGAGAACACAATAAATAATAGTGCAATCAAAGCATCACAAGGCATAACATGATAATACGCGGTGCTAGGGGTGCCCTAACGCGGTATGAGGTGGTACCGGCGAAGGGGGGAAACATCCGGAAAAATATCCCTGAGGTTTCGCATTTTTGGACAGATGAATTGTAGAGGGAAAGTTGCGTGTTCGCTATGCTAGGGATGTGTGGCGGACGAATGGGGTGCGTATTCGGATTCGTCTCGTCGTTCTGAGCAACTTTCATGTAGAAAGTTTTTTCATCCGAGTTACGGATTATTTTATATGAATTATCTAAGTTTTAAACATTTTCTGAATTACCAGATTTAATTTAATTCAAAATTAGGATTATGATGTCAGCATGACGTCATCACGACATCAGCAGTCAGCACAGTTGACCACGGTCAACCTGACGTGTGGGGCCATTCTATCATAGGCACGTTTTAAATAAATAGGTTCAGTTAGACTAATATGCAATTAGGTTAATTGAACATAATTAATTAAGTTAATTAATTAATATTTTTTTAAGTTCCTTTTTTTATTCTGCTCTTTTCTTTTTGGGCACTGGGACCCATATGTCATAGGCCTAATGGGGCTTAGCGGGTGAGCGGGCAAGTGGGCAGCGGGCGAAGTCGCCACCCGCCCTGGTAGCGAGGCGTGGCCGGGGCCATGTGAGAGAGCCGGCGGCGGCCGGAGCGCCGGCGAGGCCAGGCGGAGGCGATGCGCGCGCGGCTAGGCGACAGCTAGTAGCAGCAGCGTAGTGAGCCGCAACGGAGCAGAGCACCAGATGTAGTGGGCAACGGCGAAGGACAGGTGCGGCGCACGCACAGCACGCCGGTGGAAGCAGGGCGCCGCGGGCGCGCGCGTTGCACGAGCGTCAAGGCAGGACGCGGCCGGAGCGCGGTCATGGCGGACAGCGGGCGGGGACGGCGCTAGCGACGGGGACAGGGAAGAAAAAGGGGTAGGCGGAGTGGGTCGGGGTCCTCACCCGCGTTGCAGGGGTTCGCCGGCGAGGCTCGACGGAGTCCGACGAGGAGGTCGAGGCCGGCGGGCGACGTTGGGGTCGGGGCGGCGTGGCTTCATGCGGGCCGTCGGGGAGGAGGTCGAGGACGAGTGACGGAGATGGGGAGGCGGCGACGATGACGGCGGGCGGCGGGGAAGGGCGGCGAGGCAGTCAGAGGGGTCGTCGGCGCGGCGTCGGGCACGAGGGAGCTCATCTCCCTCGAGGACTCATGCGTGCGCGCGAGCGCCCCTGTGGGTGGTGGCGGATCAGGGGGGCTGGGAATTCCGGGCGACGTCGGCGGCGAATGGGTTTAGGGGCACATTTGCCCCGATCCCGATCCAGACGTGGTGGGCCGGCCAGCTCGGCGGCTAGCTGGGCCAAGGCCCATCGAGGGTGGGGGTTGGGGCCTTTTCCCCCTCTTTTACTTTTTTTTGTTAATTTTCCTTTTATATATTTCTTTTCTGTTTTCATTTATCTCTTAATTTTATTTAGTTTTATTAATTATTCCAAAGATCCTAAATTGGTAGTTCTAAATATACCACAACCACATTAAATTGGGAACATTAAATAAAATAGTTTTCATTTGTTTTAATATTTTCAAAGCGTTTAAATAATAGTTTTTGCTACTGTTTTAATCATTTTAGAGTATCCAAACATTTTATAAAAGTGTGATTTCTCCACCTTAATTACCTATGCAAAACTTCGACCACTCCGAACATTTTAGTTTTAATATTTGAAAACATTTATTTTTTGCTCGATTTTGGATTTGAATTAGAATCGGTTTCGAACTAATACGAGATTAGCAACCGTAATCGAAGTGACGTGGCGACATTAACGTGGGATTACTGTAGCCTAATTATCCGGGCGTCACAGCCGTCAAATCACATAGACCCAGCAGTAAGTTGGATGAACGAAGCAACCATCACTCTTGCGCCAGTGAGAGGTCGCGTCCGCTCTGCCCGGGCATGAATGCGGCACCAATTCTTTGGAGCGGTGCTGTCCGTTTCGAGCGGGAAGCGCGCACGGGCGATGGAGGGGCTTTGGGTGGGCCAGGCTGGTTAGGAGCGGGCGTGGCAGCTGTCCGCATGTCCCTACCGGACACGCCCGGAAACGAGAGGATGCACTGACTCTCACGGCTAAAATCGTACACTACACAACATCTCTTTGTAGGAGTAGGTCAATCTGTCGCTCTCTCTAACACACACATGCTGTTAAACACACACAGACACACACACACACACACACACACTCACGCACCTTGGTCCCGTTGCACCTTCTAACATGACTTATTACACCTAGACGGAGGGAATAGTAAGTATACGAAATACGGTGGCACACTGACTTAAGTCGAATACAAGTTCCCAAAATTTGTGTGCATGTTACAATAAGGATTCACTTAAAATAGTACGTGAGCGAACAGAGGGATCAATTGGACAGTGTTCCCGAGCAGTAGCGAGATGTGTGAGGTAAGAAACACCGCTGGCGCTTCTAATTTTTCTTATTAATTTGTTTGTTTCACTCTCTGACTAGTGGGACCCAACGTACTACGTGAAGAGAGGTAAGGTGACTAAGGCTGCATTATTTCTGCACCACTGTGGATAGTCTTACCACCAAAGCCACATGACACGATTATGATTGAAATCCCAATGACTCCCACACACACAAAAAAAACACGACATGCTTGTCACACGAATGCAGGAATGTATAAAAGGTTATTTCCCTCTCATTAAACATAACGGGAGGGTTGTGTAGCTGGTTAGCCTGTTCGCTCATCAAACTTGAGGTCTCGGGTTCGATAACTACACCTGAGCATAATTTGTGCCAGGAGGATTCTTTGACTGGTCAAAATGTTTTCTAGGGTTTGCACGCTTCACTCTCTCTCTCCAGTATATATATACACGCTGGAGCCTCAGCGCTTGTAGTTGCTCTCTTCACACTCTCTCGCCCTCTCCCGCTGGAGCCTCAGCGGTTGTAGTTGCTATCTTCACACTCTCTCGCCCTCTCCAGATCTAAAGAAGACTTCGTTGGCCTCTCTCTCCCCTCACTGCTGCTCAAAGAGCCGGCAGGATCCGTCTGCCGGGAAGGGAAGGAGGCTTAACGTTGTCGCCGTCGGCGAGGGACTATCGGCGCAACTGTTCACTTTCTGCCCAACGGCGGCGCGGGAGGGCCTCCGAGCCCTTCTTCTTCGCCGCCGTCCCATCGCCCACCGAACCACGCCCCAAGAACCTTAAGGTATAATTTACTTACTCCACATGCATTGCTCTAGCTGCGTGTATACCATGAATCTAGGACGTGGTTCAAAGAGGAAAGGAGTGGGAAAAGATGTATATAGCATGAATCTAGGACGTGGTTCAAAGAGGAAATGAAGGGGGAAAGTTGTATAGCATGAATCTAGGATGTGGTTCAAAGAGGAAAGGAATGGGGGAAAGTAGTGGGGAAAGTTGTATCGCATAAATCTAGGACGTGGTTCAAAGATGAAAGGAAGGGGCGAAAGTACTAGTTCAAAAAGGAAAGGAAGGGACAAGGCTGTAGAGTTTGAGCAGGACTAGATTTGCTGTGCTCACATAAGGAAAGGTGTCTAAAGATAACAAAACTGGGACCAACACAAATATGCTCCTTGGTTGTTTGTTCTTTGTTGCAAGAGACTGTGCATGACCACAGTACATCGGTAGATGCACATGGTGCTGGTGTGTCCACTGTCCCGTGCAACTCATTAGCTGTTGTTAATCTAAGGCCCTGTTTGGTTAAAAACTCCCTAGTCCCTACCTGCTTGGTTCCAGGGACTAAACATGGACTAGTGGTTATTAAATGACATGCTAAAAGACCATGTTACCCCTAGTAATGAACTAATAGAGACAAGGTGCGATGCGTGGCAGGGGCAACTGTTGAAAAAACCAAAAAGACTCCCTCGGGGCCTTCTTTCTTTAGTCCCAAATTCTCGCTTTTAGTCCCTAAAAGTCCCTCCTGATGGTTTAGATGGGACTGACACAAAGTTTTTTTAGTCCCTACACCAAAATGTCCCTGTAAACAAACACCCTCTAATAATGCCGCTGCAAAATTGATGCTATGCCACAGTTAAAAGCAAATTACATGTTTAACGAATTTTATTGTTAATATAATCTCTATGTTAATATTAATCAATGCCACCGTTTGAGAAATGCTACTGTCTTGCTTTCTTTCCCATTTAGATAAGGTAGATGCTTCTTTTTGTTGGCTTCTGTGTCATCCACCGTTATTGACCACTAATTGTTTCCTTTGTACCTTTGTGTAAACAGGGTTATCTACTTCACCTCGTTGCCATTGTGACCTTTTGTTGCACTGCACAAAACACTTTTGTTTAAGAGTGTTTTGTGTAGTTCAACCAAAATGTCACACCGACAACGTTGCTTGATTGCTTGATCTTAGTGGAACTGCACAAGAGGAGATCTTACTTCCTATCCGTTAAGGCGAATTTGGTTCAGATCTTCTTCTTGTGAGTTGTTTGAATTCCACATCATGAGAGGTCAGTACTAGCCTTCTTTCACATGATTCTGCAGTGTGCTTTCATATGCTGTGCTACTTGTACGATAATGTTGCTTGATTTTAGTGAACTTCACAAATGGAGACAAGACTTCCAATCTGTATGTGCATCGTAATATCCCATTGAGGTAAGATAAGGATATTTCACAACTGCTGGCCTGTATTTTGCCACTTTCATCAGAAAATTAAGTTTAGTACTATACTTGTGCTCCCTAATTGACATGCCAAATCTTACATTGAAGGCGAAGCTTGTCTGTTATTGAACCAAGTGACGAAGGGGAAGAACAAGCAGAAGAAAAACAAAAATCAACTCCCGGTGCTGTAATGAAGCACTGGAACTGTGATGACACAAGTAATGATATAGTTTTGCATCTTAATTTATTGCTATGGCTGGAAAGAGCAATTGTTTTGCCACTGATTTTATGCCACGCTTAATGTAATCTGTAATTATCTCAACTTGTGCAAACAGGGATCTTCTTTGAAGATACCATATATTTCAGTGGAACAGCACAAGAAGATGTTGGAAACATTAAGCTAATCGAGGAGTATATAGTAAGCATGGCCACCACCGTAGATAGCAACAGATGGTTCCGGAGAAGTGCTTCATCTGTATGCTCTACACAATAAGCCTCCTGACAAAGGTTGGTACTCGCCCACTGATTTCATCCATATGATTGAGCTTTGTTATCTCTATTGGTGTTGTGCTACTATTTAGATACTGTCATGAAAAAGTGGTATTGTCCTTGAGAAGTGCTTCATCTGTGTTGTTTTAAATATTTCCTTTCCTTTTTTCGAGCAAACAAGGATGCTGGCATTTAGTAGTCATCTTGTTTTTGCACAACAGGATCATCTTCCTCTGAAGAAGAATATGGAGTACGTGAAGTGACTAGTTCCGATTATGCCAGGATGAAGAAGCCCTGTCTATCTTCTCATCAGAAGGAGAAGTTGAAGGATGGTTACATTACTCCCCACAAGACCAAACTAACTTTAGCTCAGAAGGACCGACAAATCTCCATTTTTTGCTGTGATGGGCGAGTACAATGTTGTTCTAGGATTCTTTCTGGTGAGTTCCATTTTTCTAAAAGTGTGCTCTACATGGACCATGTATGTGCCTGTTGAAACTGTCAATTCATAGTACAGTTTGCTTTATACTAATCACTTTTTTGTATTTGTGCAAACAGGGGTGCTCAGCTTGATTTCAACGGGAACTGCACGAAATGTTCATAAATACATCGAATCATTTATTTCCACCACAAGAAAGGAGGTGCCGATAAGTTCAAGGCGTTGTAACATATAAGGGTGAAATCATACAAGCTACGCGTGAATTTGGTTGATTTTGGTGGAACTGCACAAAAAGAATAGATGGTTTATTTAGCACGAGGTGCCATGTCAATGTCCGAACTGATGGCAAACCCTGCCCATTCCACAATCGTAGGCATTTGATATTTTGGAATGGGACAACCTTGTCAAATTTTGCTCATTGATTTTAGCAAGACATGTGTTTGATATTTTCGAATGGGACGCCCTTTGCTGTCAACAACGTTGATCAATTTTTTCTTTATTCTTTAGTTGTGAAGTAAATATTGCCTCTGACATGTGAGTCACTGAGATGCATAATCATCGATTGTTTTGAATGTTCTCTATGAATTGCCAGGCCTGTGTGTTTGATTGCAATGTACAGAAATGCTAAAAAGCTGCTCAAACTCTTTGTACTCCTTCTGTTCCTTTTTACTTTGCACATTGTGAAAGTGCATACTTTTTTGTATAAGATTGGTCAAAGTAGAGATACTTTGACTGCAGACAAAACTTGTATTTAGACTAGAAAGGACCGGAAGGAGTACATGTGAAACTGCTGCAAACAAGGTGATCACCCTGGGAATAATGCTAGTACGTATTGTTTTGCATGTTCATCCAATGCCAGTGATACAGGAATTCGAACTAATCGAAATAAATTCATTCATACACGGTCGGATTTCATATAAACATGCCGGATTTCATTACATTTCATACATTCTTCAACTAAAAAGGGGTGCGCTGGAGGTATAATTAATTAACCGAAGCAACCCATGTGTGTCCCGCTGAGCTGAACAGAAGTTTCAGTGACTTAACTGCAAGTGCAGTTGCGTAACTGACATGTGGCCTGTTGGGCCCACGTGTCAGTCAGCCAACTGCACCAGCAGTTAAGTAGAAGCAGCGTTCTTCTCTAGCGTAGCTCTCCGACTCCACGTCGCCGCCAAGAAGCTAACCGGCCATCAATGGTCAACCCGCCTAGCTTGTCTTCAACCAGAGGGTAGCAGCGGTGGCCTTAATTGGACCCGAGCGGCGGCGACCTACCGTGTTCTACTCTTCCTCGTTTTCTGTGTGGCGCGGCCTCGTTGGCAGCGGGGCGGGGCCTCGACGGAGCCCGCGATGTCCTCTGTCTCATTGCCAGTAGGGTGAGGCCTCGGCTGAGCCAGTGATGTCCTATGCCTCGTTGTTGGCGGGACAGGGCCTCGGCGGAGCCGGCGGTGTCCTCTGCCTCGTTGTTGGCACCGCGGGGCCTCTGCGGAGCAGGGCCTCGTCGACGCGGGTGGAGCGGGGACTCGTCAGAGCCGGCATTGTCCTCTGCCTCGTCCTCGGTCTCGCCAAACAACACCTCGCCCGCTTCATCGCCCTCTTTGCTAGCCTCTTTGTAGGCGACCGCAGCCTCCGCCACCTGCACACGGTACCAGCAGCGCTCGAGGCGGCCCTTGTGGGAGGAGCGGTACGAGTCAAGCAGCGCCTCCTGCTCCGCCCGTTCCGTGGCGATCTGCTCCTCCGCCTGCAGGTGCTCCTGGAGGAGATGGTGGTTGTACGCGGCGTCAGCCTGCGCCTCCCGGAACTGCTCCTCACGCATCTGCCTCACCCTGTCCATATATTGTGCATGGGCCTCGCTGATGGTCATGGTGCAATGCACCGGCGAGGATGGCATAGAGGAGGGGGTTGGCGCCGGATCGTCGACTACCATGTTCTCCATTGGGACGTCGTCGTCCTCCGGCTGCCTGCCGGCCAGCCGGTTGGCAGCAATGGCTGCCATCTCCTTGTGGTCCATCGTTCGCCCGTCCCGAAGAGCGCTGGCGCGCGAGGAAGCCATGGTGGGTAGTAGTGGTGTGGACAGGAGAAAGGGAACGGATGTGGATGACTGCGGCTATGGCCGGCGCATCAGTTTATATAGCAATGGTGGGCGGGCGGAGGGACGGACGTGTGGCACTGGAGTAGCCGCCTCGACAACCGCGTATCATTAATGTGCGTGGCAGATGTACGGATGGACGACACTTGTGTCGTTTGAAGGTGGAGCAATCACCTGCACCGGGAAGCGGGGCGGGCGGCGCTGACTGTTTTGGGCGGAAAGCGCGCGCGGGCGAGGAGATGACTTTACTTGGAGAGGATGACAATGGGGACCCACCAGGTCCATAGCCTCACGTACGCAAGTGCCTCCTTATTATATATATATATATATATATAACTATAATATATTTTGCTTCCTCCTGGTTTCCTGAC
This sequence comes from Triticum urartu, assembly GCF_056163025.1. Classification (NCBI taxonomy): domain Eukaryota; kingdom Viridiplantae; phylum Streptophyta; class Magnoliopsida; order Poales; family Poaceae; genus Triticum; species Triticum urartu. The sequence goes on along the minus strand of NC_141874.1, from coordinate 236,852,478 downwards.
ATCACGGCCCCACACCATTGTCAACCTATGTAGTCAATAAACGAGAGAATTTCAGAAGAAGCGGCCGACAGCTAGGACCAAGCAGCTCGAGTAGTATTTGTGTTTTTGAGGTGTGAGCACTACAGAGTTTTTCGATGTTTAGCCCAGATATTAATTTTTCTCCTCTGAACAACAACGAAAACATCGCTGCAGGTATTAACTGGGCGAGCTGGGGCCCGTCTAGCCCAGGCCAGATATCCAGCCAAGATATTATTTTTTTTCAATCTGAAAATGGCTAGCCCAGCTATACTTTTTTTTAGGAATACCCAGGCAAGGTCAAGTTGTTATTCTCCGCCCCGCTGGGCTGCAAAGCTTTCCTAGAAGGGATGCATTAGGCTTAACAAGAAAATGGGCTTTAAGAAATAATAAATGGGATGCAATTATAAAAACTGGGCAGTAACTATAAAAAATGCACCAAACACGTGATTACTTTATAAAATATTATTTTTGGATATTGAAAATTTTAATTTCATTAATTGTTGCGAGCGCAATGTTTCGTTGGATTTTTACGTAATATAAATTTATATTGAAATTGTATTTAATCTGACTAGAAATTTTGGGATAAAAATATTTCGGATCCCATCAAAATGTGGGAAATTTTATTGAATTCTGTTTTGAACGGTTGGTTGAAATGGGATGTACTTTTAACAAACTGTAAATGGGCAGTAGTAAATTCCATTAGCATTCAAAAATGGTATACACATTATTACAAATCTCAAATGGGCTATAAGTTCTCTGCCACACACTTCTGGCCTTACTAAGTTGACGCGTCCGCTAAAAAAACAGAGTTGACGCGTATGCAAAGCTTTGTCAACTTATAGTGAACACATAGTTCTAGCAGCAGTGGCCGTTGGATGTCCATCCAATGGATGCCATGCTTCTTCTTCAATCTCGGATATTCTAGCTTCACCCGCCCAAAAAATGATTCCTCCCCCTGACATCTGGGGCGCACCATTTCGGAAGATGGCCTGTGGGCCTACTAAGTTGACGTACCAAGGGCTTTGTCAACTTAGTCAATATAAACGATTCTAGCTGCAGTGACCGTACAATGTCCGTCCAACGGCCGTCGTGCTTCTTCAACCTCTGGTCTACTTGCTCCAGCCGCCCAAAGCAACGCTGGTCGTGCCGCCTGCTCCTGCCTCCCATGGCCGGCTGTGCTGCCGCGGAGGCCTCACTGCCCCGTACTACTCCCACCGCTGGCCAGGCCATCCCTCCAATCACCCACACCCCCTGTTATTCTATGGCGACGGCAGCGCAGCCGAACCAGTGAACCCTCGTACCCCTCTCCGCATGTGCATCCACTGCCGCGTCTTCCCCGGCTCCACGTCGTCCCCTTCCTAGGCCTCGCCGTCGTCCACGACCCTGGTGCTCTCGGCGCAGCATGGTCAACGTGGTCAAGGAACGACTTCCATCGGACGTGGACTGTACGTGGAGAGGCTGACAGTTGGGTCCACTGCAGCCGCAAGGAAGTGCCTCCTTATTACGCGCAAAATAATTATTCCTCCACCTGACACCGGGGACCCACCGGACGGGCCACTGTATTTCATGAAAAAAATAATTCGCCCCTTGACTGGTGGGACCCACGAGCTACATCTTCGCACGCAAAGAAGTGCGTCCGAAAAAAATTGATTCGCCCCCCTGACTGCTGGGACCCACCAGCTACATCTTCGCACGCAAGGAAGTGCGTCCGAAAAAACGATTCTCCCCCCGACTGCTGGGACCCACCAGCTACACCTTCGCACGCAAGGAAGTGCGTCCGGGTAAAAAAAACAATTCACCCCCTGACTGCTAGGACCCAGCAGCTACATCTTCGCACGCAAGGAAGTGCGTCTAGGCAAAAACAAAACAAAACGATTCGCCCCCCTGACTGCTGGGACCCACCAGCTACATCTTCGCAGGCAAGGAAGTGCCTGACAGTCAGGACCCACCTGGTCGAAGCGTACGTAGCGTTGTCCTTCTGGTTGCGAACGTGTACGTACATACTGGTCGATGTAGAGGCGTGCACGTGTCGTAGTAGAGGCGCGCATGTGTCGTAGTAGAGGCGCGCACGTAGCATGTACACGTACATACATCGGCCAGGGTGCAAGAAAGAAAATATGGCCACGTATGTGTACATATGGGCAGGGTCTCGAACGCCTACTCGCGCATACGTACGGCCAGGGCTCGTGTACATGGCTGGATCGGAACGGAGAAACAACGTCCTCATCGTGTTCATGGGGAGGCAACGGAATGCGTCGTGTTCATGGGGAAGCAACGAAATGCGTCGTGTTCATCAGGAGGCAACGGAATGCATCGTGTTCATCGGTAGGCAACGGAACGTGTGGGAGCCAACCGGCTGGGTCGGAACGGAATGCGTGGTCGTTTTCATTGGGAGGGCTTGGACGAAACAGGCGATGGAAACGAGGCCTGGCGTACCGCAGAACGGAGGAAATAGATCTCCTACGGTCGAAACGGGGGCCCTGATGATCGGGAGGGGTGTGGCGTACCGGGAAACGGAGGAAACGGACCTCCTATGGTTGAAACGGGGGTCCTATTGATTGGGAGGGGTGTGGTGTACCGCAAAATGGACGAAACGGACCTCCTATGGTTGAAACAGGGGTCCTGTTCATCGGGAGGGTGTGGCGTACCGCAAAACGGGACTCCATGAGATACTATTCATCTCCACTGTCGACCTCCTCCAGCCTCCACGGGCTACCGTCGACCTCCTACAGCCTCCACGGGCTCCTGTTCATCCAGCCTCCACTTCGCGCTACTCCACCAGCTACTGTTCAACCACCCCTCCACCGTCTACTGTTCATCCAGCCCTCCACACCACGGGGTCCTGTTCAACCACCCCTCCACGGGCACCCCTCCACCGTCTACTGTTCATCCAGCCCTCCACACCAATGGGTCCTGTTCATCCAGAGGCAATGCCAGCGCTCACTGTTCATCCACCCCCCCGCAACACTCACTGTTCATCCAATCGATCGGCTCCAGTTAGCAGCAGTAACGAAGGAATCGCTCGATCGGGTTCAGTTAACAGCCATCGATCGATCGCTCGGGTTCAGTAACGCATAGCCTGCAGTGCAATCGCTCGGGTTCAGTTAGAGCCCAACGCCTCGCTCGGGTTCAGTTAGAGCCAACGCCTCGCACACACGCCCGTATGTGTACGAGAGAAACGCGCATCACTCGGCCCTCGACCTCCCACCGTAACCGGGAACTCCCTGAAATTTTCCTCGCCCTCGCTTCTACCACGGTTTTTTCCGTCATGGACGGCCCAAAGAATGTCATGCAGCTACGTCTCCGGCCCGCCCAGGAAGAAAATCCCATTTTATATCATGATTTTTTGTCATAGAAGTAGGAGCCCACCACATCTATGATGATACCGGGTTTTGTTACAATTATCGTCATAGAAGTGTCATATGTATGACAGAATTTTTTTTCATTCGGCCCAAAATGTCACGGATGTGTCTTTTTTTGTAGTGAATGAATCAAGAGTGACATGTATGATAAATTATGCATGGTGGCTTTGCCACAAATATGATGTCAACTACATGATCATGCAAAGCAATATGACAATGATGGTGCGTGTCATAATAAACGGAACGGTGGAAAGTTGCATGGCAATATATCTCGGGATGGCAATGGAAATACCATAATAGGTAGGTATGGTGGCTGTTTTGAGGAAGATATAAGGAGGTTTATGTGTGATAGAGCATATCGTATCACGGGGTTTGGATGCACCGGCGAAGTTTGCACCAACTCTCAATATTAGAAAGGGCAATGCACGGTACCGAAGAGGCTAGCAATGATGGAAGGGTAAGAGTGCGTATAATCCATGGACTCAACATTAGTCATAAAGAACTCACATACTTATTGCAAAAATCTACAAGTCATCAAAAACCAAGCACTACACGCATGCTCCTAGGGGGATAGATTGGTAGGAAAATACCATCGCTCGTCCCCGACCGCCACTCATAAGGAAGACAATCAAATAACACCTCATGTTTCAAATTTGTTACACAAAGTTTACCATATGTGCATGCTACGGGACTTGCAAACTTCAACACAAGTATTCCTCAAATTCACAACTACTCAACTAGCACCACTTTGATATTATTACCTCCATATCTCAAAACAATCATCAAGCATCAAACTTCTCTTAGTATTCAATACACTTATATGAAAGTTTTTACTATTCTTGGATGCCTAGAGTATTAGGATTATTTAAGAAAATTACCGTGCTATTTAAGACTCTCAAAATAATATAAGTGAAGCACGAGAATTCATCTATTTCTTCAAAATATAACCACCACCATGCTCTAAAAAGATATAAGTGAAGCACTAGAGCAAATGACAAACTACTCTGAAAGATATAAGTGAAGATCAATGAGTAGTTGAATTATTAAGCAACTATGTGAAGACTCTCTAACATTTAAGAATTTAAGATCTTGGTATTTTATTCAAACAGCAAGCAAAATAAAATAAAATGAAATGACGCTCCAAGCAAAACACATATCATGTGGCAAATAAAAATATAGCGCCAAGTAAAGTTACCGATGAACGAAGACGAAAGAGGGGATGCCTTCCGGGGCATCCCCAAGCTTAGGCTTTTGGTTGTCCTTGAATATTACTTTGGGGTGCCTTGGGAATCCCCAAGCTTAGGCTCTTGCCACTTCTTATTCCATAGTCCATCGAATCTTTACCCAAAACTTGAAAACTTCATAACACAAAACTTAACAGAAAACTCGTAAGCTCCGTTAGCGAAAGAAAACAAAACACCACTTCAAGGTACTGTGATGAACTCATTCTTTATTTATATTGGTGTTAAACCTACTGTATTCCAACTTCTCTATGGTTTATAAACTCTTTTACTAGCCATAGATTCATCAAAATAAGTAAACAACACATGAAAAACAGAATCTGTCAAAAACAGAACTGTCTGAAGTAATCTGTAACTAATGCAAACTTCTGGAACTCATAAAATTCTCAAATAAATATCTGGACGTGAGTAATTTATCTATTAGTCATCTGCAAAAAGAATTAACTAAATATCACTCTCCAATAAAAAATGGCAGCAATTCTCGTGAGCGCTAAAGTTTCTGTTTTTTACAGCATGATCGCAAAGACTTTCCCCAAGTCTTCCCAAAGGTTCTAAACAGGAGGCTAGATGAATTATTTATTACTAAACAGGAGCAAAAAGCAAGGGACAAAAATAAAATTAGGTTGCCTCCCAACAAGCGCTATCGTTTAACGCCCCTAGCTAGGCATGATGATTTCAATGATGCTCACATAAAAGATAAGAATTGAAACATAAAGAGAGCAACATGAAGAATATAACTAGTACATTTAAGCCTAACCCACTTCCTATGCATAGGCATTTTGTGAGCAAACTACTTGTGGGAACAATAATCAACTAGCATAGGAAGGTAAAACAAGCATAACTTCAAAACTTTAAGCACATAGAGAGGAAACTTGATATTATTGCAATTCCTACAAGCATATATTCCTCCCTCATAATAATTTTCAGTAGCATCATGAATGAATTCAACAATATAAACAGCACCTAAAGCATTATTTTCATGATGCATAAGCATAGAATTTTTATTACTCTCCACATAAGCAAAATTCTTCTCATTCGGAATAGTGGGAGTATCATAAGAGACTCGAATACTATAAATTGTTTCCACATTAAAAGAGTAATGTTAAGAAAAGGGGTAATCATAATCATGAGAAGTTTTATAATATAATCACTACTTTTTATAGCATAAGTATCATCACAATAATCGTCATAAGTAGGAGGCATGTTATCATCATTATAAATTTGCATATCAAAACTTGGGAGACTAAAAATATCATCTACATTAAACATAGCATCCCCAAGCTTGGGACAAACATTAATTGCAGCAAATATATTCTCAAAATCATCATCTTCATCAAACATAGCATCCCCAAGCTTGGGCCTTTTCATATCATATGCATAATCACTCTCATCATTAATAGTATGGATAGCACCAATAGTATAGTAATTATCATATTCTTCCAAGCAAGTGCCAAAAAGATTTTCAAGATCATAAGAAGTATCATTATCTTCCACAATTATATTTTCATGAGGCACAGTAGTAATATGAGCAGCATTATTTGGGAGAGATATCTTTTTACCTCTCTTCCTTTTCTTTTCTTCTTCTTCACCACATCATGTGTGGGTTCAATCCTCTTTTTGGAGCTCCTTATTAATGAGATTAGTTGAATAGGAGGCTCCTCCTCATTACCTGATTCATCATAAGAAATAATAGAAGGGTATTGGGAAGTCTCTTCCCTTTCGTTAGTATTCTCTTCATCCTCTATTTGTTTTCTTTTCTTTATGTAATTGGCAATATAAGGAATTTCAATGCAATTCACCGCACAATACATATAAATTTCCTCAAGATTAAAACCAAGAAGTTTATAACGGGCAAATTCTGGAAGATACTTAGTTATACGTTTCATTTCTTCGTAACCCATAAGAAAACTGAGTTCATTATAATGTGCAAGGGAAATCAAGTCATCACAATTTTTGGACACGATTAGATCATGAAACAATTTGCATCAGATAGCTAAATGACCCTGTTCATTGCAAAGTCCACAAGTACGGCCAAGAAAATTTAAATTTTCAGCACAGTCATCTAGCCTTTCTTGCAACAATTTAGTTTCTAAGTACTTACGCCTCTTGCAATATCTATCTTCCGTATTTGGTGTGTACTTACAAACCCAATGCACTCCACGAAAATTGACATGTTTATAGGAGACATTTTCATCATAACTAGTGCAATCAGCATTAGTACCATGGATATTCAAGGAGTTCATACTAACAACATTGCAATCATGCTCATCATTCAAAGATTTAGTGCCAAACATTTTAATGCATTCTTCTTCTAACACTTTGGCACAATTTTCCTTTCCATCATACTCACGAAAGATATTAAAAAGATGAAGCGTATGAGGTAGACTCAATTCCATTTTTTTTGTAATTTTCTTTTATAAACTAAACTAGTGATAAAACAAGAAACTAAAAGACTTGATTGCAAGATCTCAAGATATAACTTCAAGCACTCACCTCCCCGGCAACAGCGCCAGAAAAGAGCTTGATGTCTACTACACAACCTTCTTCTTGTAGACGTTGTTGGGCCTCCAAGTGCAGAGGTTTGTAGGACAGTAACAAATTTACCTCAAGTGGATGACCTAAGGTTTATCAATCAGTAGGAGGCATAGGATGAAGATGGTCTCTCTCAAGCAACCCTGCAACCAAATAACAAAGAGTCTCTTGTGTCCCTGAGGGAGTCCTGGATTAGGGGGTCTCTGGACAGCCGGACTATATCCTTTGGCCGGACTGTTGGACTATGAATATACAAGATTGAAGACTTCGTCCCGTGTCCGGATAGGACTCTACTTGGCGTGGAAGGCAAGCTAGGTAGTATGGATATGGATATCTCCTCCTTTGTAACCAACCTTGTGTAACCCTAACCCCCTCCGGTGTCTATATAAACCAGAGAGTTTTAGTCCGTAGGACAACATACAATCATACAATAGGCTAGCTTCTAGGGTTTAGCCTCTCCGATCTCGTGGTAGATCAACTCTTGTAATACTCATATCATCAAGAATAAATCAAGAAGGACGTAGGGTTTTACCTCCATCAAGAGGGCCCAAACCTGGGTAAAACATCGTGTCCCCTGCCTCCTGTTACCATCCGCCTTAGACGCACAGTTCGGGACCCCCTACCCGAGATCCGCCGGTTTTGACACCGACATTGGTGCTTTCATTGAGAGTTCCTCTGTGTCGTCGCCATTAGGCTTGATGACTCCTTTAATCATTGATAGAGATGCGGTCCAGGGTGAGACTTTTCTCCCGGACAGATCTTTGTATTCGGTGGCTTCGCACTGCGGGCCAACTCACTTGGCCATCTGGAGCAGATCGAAAGTTATGCCCCTGGCCACCAGGTAAGGTTTGGAAGCTTAAACTACACGGCCGATATCCGCGGAGACTTGATCTTCGACGGATTCGAGCCCTGCCAAGTGCGCTGCATGGTCTCGATGAGCATGATTTAGCTCTGCCGTCGGACAGTGCTCAGGATATCGCACCGGTGACTGATCCGACCCTCAATTTGGAGCCAATCGCGCCATCCATGGACGGTTGGATAGACCCCGCCATGGAGGCCATACTCTCAGCGGCGATCGAGCCGAGGATCGACCTTACCTTTCACGAGAGCCGTGTTGTCGAACTACCAGATCCTTCTCCGGCCACGGACTCCAAACCGCCTGCACCCGTGCCTGTCGAATCCAATTGGGCGCCGATCATGGAGTTTACCTCCGTGGATATCTTTCAGCATTCGCCCTTCGGTGACATACTGAACTCGTTAAGGTCTCTCTCCTTGTCAGGAGAGTCCTGGCCGAACTACGTCTGGTAGGATTGGGATGCGGATGACGAAGAAATTCCCCGCCTGATAACCCACAAGTATAGGGGATCGCAACAGCTTTCGAGGGTAGAGTATTCAACCCAAATTTATTGATTCGACAGAAGGGGAGCCAAAGAATATTCTCAAGTATTAGCAGCTGAGTTATCAATTCAACCACACCTGGAAACTTAGTATCTGCAGCAAAGTGTTTAGTAGCAAAGTAATATGATAGTGGTGGTAGCAGCAACAAAAGTAACGATACGAAAAGTAATGTTTTTGGTATTTTGTAGTGATTGTAACAGTAGCAGCGGGAAAGTAAATAAGCTAGAACCAGTATATGGAAAACTCATAGGCATCAGATCAGTGATGGATAATTATGCCGGATGCGGTTCATCATGTAACAGTCATAAGATAGGGTTACACAGAACTAGCTCCAATTCGTCAATGTAATGTAGGCATGTATTCCGTATATAGTCATACGTGCTTATGGAAAAGAACTTGCATGACATCTTTTGTCCTACCCTCCCGTGGCAGCGGGGTCCTATTGGAAACTAAGGGATATTAAGGCCTCCTTTTAATAGAGAACCGGAACAAAGCATTAGCACATAGTGAATACATGAACTCCTCAAACTATGGTCATCACCGGGAGTGGTCCCGATTATTGTCACTTCGGGGTTGCCGGATCATAACACATAGTAGGTGACTATAGACTTGCAAGATAGGATCAAGAACTCACATATATTCATGAAAACATAATAGGTTCAGATCTGAAATCATGGCACTCGGGCCCTAGTGACAAACATTAAGCATATCAAAGTCATAGCAACATCAATCTCAGAACATAATGGATACTAGGGATCAAACCCTAACAAAACTAACTCGATTACATGATAAATCTCATCCAACCCATCACCGTCCAGCAAGCCTACGATGGAATTACTCACGCACGGCGGTGGGCATCATGAAATTGGTGATGGAGGATGGTTGATGATGACGACACCGACGAATCCCCCTCTCCGGAGCCCCGAACGGACTCCAGATCAGCCCTCCCGAGAGGTTTTAGGGCTTGGCGGCGGCTCCGTATCATAAAACATGATGATTTCTTCTCTCTAATTTTTTTCTCTCCGAAAGCAAATATATAGAGTTGGAGTTGGTGTCGGAGGGCATTCAGGGGGCCCACGAGGTAGGGGGCGCGCCCTAGGGGGGGGGCGCCCCCTACCCTCATGAGAAGGGTGTGGGCCCCCTGGTCTTCATCTTTGGCGAGGATTTTTTATTGTTTTTTCTAAGATATTCCGTGAAGTTTTAGGTCATTCCGAGAATATTTGTTTTCTGCACATAAAACAACATCATGGTAATTCTGCTGAAAACAGCGTCAGTTCGGGTTAGTTCCATTCAAATCATACAAGTTTAGAGTCCAAAACAAGGGCAAAAGTGTTTGTAAAAGTAGATACGACGGAGACATATCAACTTCCCCAAGCTTAAACCCTTGCTTGTCCTCAAGCAATTCAGTTGACAAACTGAATGAAAGAAAAACTTTTACAAACTCTGTTTGCTCTTGTTGTTGTAACTATGTCAAGCCTGCATTCAAGTTTTCAGCATATATCATGACTAACCACATTTGCAATAATTCTCAGATCTCACAATTACTCATATCAATAGCATAATCAACTAGCAAGCCATAATAATAAATCTTGGATGACAACACTTTCTCAAAACAATCATAATATGATATAACAAGATGGTATCTCGCTAGCCCTTTCTGAGACCACAAAACATAAATGCAGAGCACCTTTAAAGATCAAGGACTGACTAGACATTGTAATTCATGGTAAAAGAGATCCAATCATAGTCATACCCAATATAAATTAATAGTGATGAATGCAAATGACGGCTGTGCTCTCTAGCTAGTGCTTTTTAATAAGAGGGTGATGACTCAACATAAAAGTAAATGGATAGGCCCTTCGCAGAGGGAAGCAGGGATTTGTAGAGGTGCCAGAGCTCGATTTTGAAATAGAGATAAATTGTATTTTGAGCGGTATACTTTCATTGTCAGCGTAACAACTAAGAGATGGCGATATCTTCCATGCTAAACACATTATAGGCGGTTCCCAAACAGAATGGTAAAGTTTATACTCCCCCTCCACTAACAAGCATCAATCCATGGCTTGGTCGAAACAACGAGTCCCTCCAACATACATCAGGTCCCAGGGGGAGTTTTGTTTGCAATTAATTTTGATTTAGTTTGCATAAAGCATGGGACTGGGCATCCCGGTGACCAGCCATTTTCTCGTGAGTGAGGAGCGGAGTCCACTCCTCTTGAGAATAACCCGCCCAACACGGAAGATAAGGACCGCCTTGGTTGATACATGAGCTATTCGAGCATATAAAACAGAATGTTTATTTGGAGGTTTAGAGTTTGGCACATACAAATTTACTTGGAACGGCAGTTTGATACCGCATATAGGAAGGTATGGTGGACTCATCTAGGATAACTTTGGGGTTTAACGGATTGGATGCACAAGCAGTATTCCCGCTTAGTACAGGTGAAGGCTAGCAAAAGACTGGGAAGTGACCAACTAGAGAGCGACAACAGCCATGTACATGCATTAAAATTAATAAACATTGGATGCAAGCATGAGTAGGATATAATCCACCATGAACATAAATATTGTGAAGGCTAAGTTGATTTGTTTCAACTACATGCATGAACATGTGCCAAGTCAAGTCAGTTAAATCATTCAAAGGAGGATACCACCCCATCATAGCACATCATAATCATCTCAATAGCATGTTGGCACACAAGGTAAACCATTATAACTCATAGCTAATCAAGCATGGCACAAGCAACTATGATCTCTAATTGTCATTGCAAACATGTTTATTCATAATAAGTTGAATCAAGAACGAGGGACTCATCATATTTACAAAAATAAAAGAGGTCGAGTTCATACCAGCTTTTCTCATCTCAGTCAGCCCATCATATATCATCATAATTGCCTTTCACTTGCACGACCGAATGGTGTGAATAATAATAAGAGTGCACGTGCATTGGACTAAGCTGGAATCTGCGAGCATTCAATAAACAGGAAAAGACAAGGCAATATGGGCTCTTGGTTAAATCAACAATAATGCATATAAGAGCCACTTCAACAATTTAATTATGGTCTTCTCCTACCGACCCCCAAAGAAAAGAAAATAAATAAAACTATTTACACGGGAAAGCTCCCAACAAGCAAAAGAAGAACGGGAAATATTTTTGGGTTTCCTTTTTAATTATTACTACTACAGCAGAAAAATAAACTACTACTATTTTTTTGGTTTTTCTTAAGGTTTAACAAACACACAAGAAGAAAGCAGGAAAAAGAACATAAACTAGCATGGATATTATAGTGAAAAAGTATGAGCACCGACATCTAGTAATGAGTGTGTGTGAACATAAATGTAATGTCGGTGAGAAATATGTACTCCCCCAAGCTTAGGCTTTTGGCCTAAGTTGGTCTATTACCAGGGATAGTCTGGTGGATACCCGTAAGTGTAGCTGGGGTCGTACTGCGATGAAGAATAGTTGGGATCATACTGATGTGCAACGGTTATCGCCTGCTGAGCTGCAGCGTGGAGTCGAGCTGCCTCCGCTCTCCTCTCGTACTCTTCTGCCTCCTCTCTGGTAATAACATATCTTCCTTTTGTCTGTGAATCAAAGAAGGAAGGAGCAGGGAGAGTAATACGGAAAACACGTCGTTTATCAAAAATTAAATGATATAAGAGAGGTGATTCAGGCCTCTCGACAAACTGTTGCGAAGCCATAGAGTCATAATCTCAATATGCAGGAGGCAACTCCGTATCACCCTCACGAATGTCTATCTCAAGAAAATGAGCTAAGCGGGTTGCATAAATTCCTCCAAAGAAATCTCCATTATGTCTATTATGATGCAACCTACGAGCTACAATGGCTCCCATATGATAAGATTGGTCTCCTAACACAGCACTCCTAAGAATGCTAAGATCAGGGACACACATGTGACATGCTTCATCCTTAGCATTTATGCATCTACCGATGAAGAGAGAAAAATAATGTATAGCAGGAAAGTGAATGCTCCCTATGGTAGCCTGCGTTATATCTCTAGATTCCCCCACAGTTATACTAGCAAGAAAGTTTCTAAATTCACATTTAGGAGGATCCCTAACACTACCCCATGATGGAAGTTTGCAAGCAGAAGTGAAATCCTCTAAGTCCATGGTATAAGATTTTTCATAGAGATCAAACATGACTAAAGGAGAATTACGCGAAGATGAATACTCAAACCTCCGCACAAATGAACTTGTGAGATCATGATACTGGGGGCATTTGTTAGACTCAAAATCCTCAAGACCGGCATTGCGCAAATATGCTTTGAATTCTTGTTTAATTCCCGCACGGTCCATAAAATTTTCCGATGGCCATTCGCAAGGCCGTACTGGAGCGTCTCTTGGTGGATCCTCGTCAGCATCGCGCATAGCAATCCTGGGTCCTTGCTTCTTAGAGGAACCACCTTGGAACATCTTCCTAAGCATATTGTTTTTCTCTGAAAAATTCTGAAATTTTTAGTAACTTCAAAATAAAAGTAAACCAAACTCAATAATATTGATAGCAACTACTCCTACAAGTGCCTAGAGCCTAAATCAAGCATTAGAACTACTTGGAACCATATAAATTTGACATGCAAGATCAAGAACATGGTCACCTATGCAGCAAAAATTTGCAAAGAATAAAGCACTAGAACAAAAACTAATTGGACCAATGGAGGAGTCACATACCAAGGAACAATCTCCCCAAGCAGTTTTGCGAGAGGTGCTTTGAGCAAGGAGATCGAAAATCACAGGAAAAGTGGCTGGAACTCGTGCTTGAGTTGGTTTTTCGGGTTTGTGTGAGACAGAGGAAGAAGATGGGTGCTGGGATAAGTGGAGGAGGGCCACCGTGGGCTCACGAGGCAGGGGGGCGCGCCCACCACCCTCGTGGCTAGGTGACAGCTCCTCCCGCGGTAATTTTTGCACAGTAAATCCTCAAATATTCTCGAAAAAATCATATTAAATTGGCATGTCATTCTGAGGACTTTTATTTCCGGGATATTTTTATATTGCACGGGTAAGTCAGGAAACAGACAGAAAAATACTACTTTTACTTTATTTCTACTAATTAACAGAAAATATAGAGAGGGTACAGAAGGTTGTGCTTCTAGTTTCATACATCTCATGCTCATAAAAAAGAATCCACTAACAAGGTTGATCAAGTCTTGTTAACAAACTCATTCCGATAATCATGAAACCGGAGAAATTTCAAATATCACTAGGTTACCTCAACGGGGATATGCACATCCCCAATAATAAGTATATCATATTTATTTTTGATAGTAGGAAGGGGAAATTCAAAACCTCCATATATAATCGATGGAATTTTTCCAATAGAGTTGATACTATGAACTTGAGGTTGTTTCCTCGGAAAGTGTACCATATGCTCATTACCATTAACATGAAAAGTGACATTGCCTTTAGTGCAATCAATAACAGCCCCTGCAAGAATAATAGACATACTATCATCCTCAGGAATATCAAGTATAACAAAGTCCGTTAAAATAGTAACGTTTGCAGCTACAACAGGCACATCCTCACAAATACCGACAGGTATAGCAGTTGATTTATCAGCCATTTGCAAAGATATTTCAGTAGGTGTCAACTTATTCAAGTCAAGTCTACGATATAAAGAGAGAGGCATAACACTAACACCGGCTCCAAGATCACATAAAGAAGTTTTAATATAATTTCTTTTAATGGAGCAAGGTATAGTAGGTACTCCGGGATCTCCAAGTTTCTTTGATATTCTGGTATGGTGGAAATTTCAGTTTCCGGTATCTTTCTTTTATTAGTAGTGATATCCTTCATATATTTAGCATAAGGATTTGTTTTGAGCACATCAGTTAATCGCATACGCAAAAAGATAGGCCTAATCATTTCAGAAAAGCGCTCAAAATCCTCATCATCCTTTTTCTTTGATGGTTTCGGAGGAAAAGGCATGGGTTTCTGGACCCAAGGTTCCCTTTCTTTACCATGTTTCCTAGCAATAAAGTCTCTTTTATCAAAATGTTGATTCTTTGATTGTGGGTTATCAAGATCAACAATAGGTTCAATTTCTACATCATTGTCATTACTAGGTTGAGCACCATCATGAACATCATTATTAATATTTTCATTAGGTTCATGTTCATTACCAGATTGTGTTTCAGCATCAGACATAGAGATATCATTTGGATATCAGGTGGTTCAGCAATAGGTTCACTAGAAGTTTGCACAGTTCTATCATTTTTCTTCTTCTTTTTTAGAAGAACTAGGAACATCAATATTATTTCTTTGAGAATCTTGCCCAATTCTCTTAGGGTGGACTTCAGGATACAAAGGTTCCTGAGTCATTCTACCACTTCTAGTAGCCACTCTAACAACATAATCATTTTTCTTACTATTCATTTCATCAAGCACTTCTTTTTGAGCCTTAAGTACTTGTTCTACTTGAGTGGTAACCATAGAAGCATGTTTGCTAACAAGTTTAAGTTCTCCTTTAATATTAGCCATACAATCACCCAAGTACTTAAGCATATCGGAATCATATTTCAATTGTCTACCAAAATAAGCATTGAAATTTTCTTGTTTGACAATAAAATTATCAAACTCATCAAAGCATTGCCTAGCAGGCTTATAGTGAGGGATATCTCCTTCATCAAATCTATAGAGAGAATTTACCTTTACTACCTGTGTCGGGATATCGGGATCAGGAGGTTCTTCAATAAATAAAGAATTGAGATCTTATGTTTCTTCAACAGGCGGTGAATTAAGACCATGTATTTCTTCAATAGGAGGTAAATTCTTAACATCTTCAGCTTTAATACCTTTTTCTTTCATAGATTTCTTTGCCTCTTGCATATCTTCGGGACTGAGGAATAGAACACCTCTCTTCTTCAGAGTTGGTTTAAGAATAGGCTCAGTAATTGGAGCAGGAGTTGGCTCAGGAGGTGCCCAATTATTTTCATTTGTCAACATATTATTCAATAGTATTTTAGCTTCATCCGGTGTTCTTTCCCTGAAAAGAGAACCAGCACAACTATCCAGGTAATCTCTGGAAACATCGGTTAGTCCATTATAAAAGATATCAAGTATTTCTAGTTTCTTAAGAGGATGATCAGGCAAAGCATTAAGTAACTTGAGAAGCCTCCCCCAAGCTTGTGGGAGACTCTCTTCTTTAATTTGCATGAAGTTGTTTATTTTCCTCAAAGCATCTTGTTTCTTATGAGCAGGGAAATATTTAGCAGAGAAGTAATAAATCATATCCTGGGGACTACGCACACAACCAGGATCAAGAGAATTAAACCATATCTTAGCATCACCCTTTAATGAGAACGGAAATATTTTGAGTATATAAAAGTAACGCGATCTCTCATCATTAGTAAACAGGGCGCTATATCATTTAACTTAGTAAGATGTGCAACAACAGTTTCAGATTTATAGCCATAAAACGGATCAGATTCAACCAAAGTAATTATATCAGGATCAACAGAGAATTCATAATCCTTATCAGGAACACATATAGGTGAAGTAGCAAAAGCAGGGCCAGGTTTCATTTTATCTCTAAGTGATTCTTTGTTCCATTTAATTAATAACCTCTTAAGCTCATATCTATCTCTGCAAGGTAAAATAGCGGCACAAGATTCCATATCAAAAAGAAAGCCCTCAGGGATAACAGGCATATTCAATAATTTCTTTTTCTCTAGCCCTAGCAATTTGTTCATCAAGAAATTCACCAAGGGGCACAATAGTATCAGGCATAGAAGCAGTTTCATCATAAGTATCATGCATAGCAGAAGTGGCATCATCAATAACATGCGACATATCAGAACGAATAGCGGAAGCAGGTGTAGGTGTCGCAAACTTACTCATAACAGAAGGTGAATCAAGTGCAGAGCTAGATGGCAGTTCCTTACCTCCCCTCATAGTTGAGGGATAGATCTTGGTTTTTGGATCTCTCAAGTTCTTCATAATGATAAGCAGATATAAATCCCAAGTGACTCAAAGAATAGAGCTATGCTCCCTGGCAACGGCGCCAGAAATTAGTCTTGATAACCCACAAGTATAGGGGATGGCAACAGCTTTCGAGGGTAGAGTATTCAACCCAAATTTATTGATTCGACACAAGGGGAGCCAAAGAATATTCTCAAGTATTAGCAGTTGAGTTGTCAATTCAACCACACCTGGAAACTTAGTATCTACAGAAAAGTGTTTAGTTGCAAAGTAATATGATAGTGGTGGTAGCAGCAACAAAAGTAAAGACAGCAAAAGTAATGTTTTTGGTATTTTGTAGTGATTGTAACAGTAGCAGCGGGAAAGTAAATAAGCGAGAACCAGCATATGGAAAAATCGTAGGCACCGGATCAGTGATGGATAATTATGCGGATGCGGTTCATCATGTAACAGTCATAACACAGGGTGACACAGAACTAGCTCCAATTTGTCAATGTAATGTAGGCATGTATTCCGTATATAGTCATATGTGCTTATGGAAAGGAACTTGCATGACATCTTTTGTCCTACCCTCCCGTGGCAGCGGGGTCCTATTGGAAACTAAGGGATATTAAGGCCTCCTTTTAATAGAGAACCGGAACAAAGCATTAGCACATAGTGAATACATGAACTCCTCAAACTATGGTCATCACCGGGAGTGGTCCCGATTATTGTCACTTCGGGGTTGCCGGATCATAACACATAGTAGGTGACTATAGACTTGCAAGATAGGATCATGAACTCACATATATTCATGAAAACATAATAGGTTCAGATCTGAAATCATGGCACTCGAGCCCTAGTGACAAGCATTAAGCATAGCAAATTCATAGCAACATCAATCTCAGAACATAATGGATACTAGGGATCAAACCCTAACAAAACTAACTCGATTACATGATAAATCTCATCCAACCCATCACCGTCCAGCAAGCCTACGATGGAATTACTCACACACGGCGGTGATCATCATGAAATTGGTGATGGAGGATGGTTGATGATGACGACGGCGATGAATCCCCCTCCCCGGAGCCCCGAACGGACTCCAGATCAGCCCTCCCGAGAGGTTTTAGGGCTTGGTGGCGGCTCCGTATTGTAAAACGCGATGATTTCTTCTCTCTGATTTTTTCTCTCCGAAAGCAAATATATAGAGTTGGAGTTGGCGTCGGAGGGCATCCGGGGGCCCACGAGGTAGGGGGCGCGCCCTAGGGGGGCGCCCCCACCCTCGTGAGAAGGGTGTGGGCCCCCTGGTCTTCATCTTTGGCGAGGATTTTTTATTGTTTTTTCTAAGATGTTCCGTGTAGTTTCAGGTCATTCTGAGAATATTTGTTTTCTGCACATAAAACAACATCATGGTAATTCTGCTGAAAACAGCGTCAGTCCGGGTTAGTTCCATTCAAATCACACAAGTTTAGAGTCCAAAACAAGGGCAAAAGTTTTTGGAAAAGTAGATATGACGGAGACGTATCACCGCCCACCCACCACCCACTTAGTAGCCACTGTCGATGACTTAACTGACATGCTCGACTTCGACTCAGAAGACATCGAGGGTATGGACGACGATGCTGGAGGCGAAGAGGAACCACTGCCCATAGGGCACTGGACAACCACCTCATCATATGACATATACATGGTGGACACACCCAAAGAAGGCAATGGCGATGGGACAACGGAGGATGACCCCTCCAAGAAGCAACCCAAGCGCCGACGTCAGCGGCGCCGCTCTAAGTCCCGCCAAGGCAAAAGCGGTGATACCGGCACCGGAGATAATAGCACTCCAGACAGTGCCGAAGACAACAACAATCCCCTCCAGCAAGATTTAGAGCAGGAGGATGGAGAATCCAGCCCTCCTGAGAGAGCGGTAGATGGAGAGGCGGAGGATGATAATTACATGCCTCCCTCCGAAGATGAGGCAAGCCTTGACGATGACGAATTCGTCGTGCCTGAGGATCCCGTCGAACAAGAGCGCTTCAAGCGCCGGCTTATAGCCACGACAAATAGCCTTAAGAAAATGCAGCAGCAGCTTCAAGCTGATCAAGATTTGCTAGCTGACAGATGGACTGAAGTCCTGGCGGCCAAGGAATATAAACTCGAACGCCCCTCCAAGAGTTACCCAAAGTGCAGGTTGCTACCCCGACTGGAGGAGGAAGCACCAAAACCTACATCCCCGGCGTATGACGCAGCTGATCGGCCACCTTGTTGCCGCAACAGAGAGGCATTCCAGCCAAAAGCTTAGCCCGCACCCCGACACCATTCAAATAAAAAGGAATGGGGAAATACGCCAGATCTGCGAGACTATTGGAGGACAAAGCAAAACATGCAAGATCGATCTACGGATCACGAGGGCGCGCCACTATGCGAGACGACAATTGTCACGCCGGATACAGTAAAAGTAAGTCCGGCCGGGCCGAACACAGCGGGCAAGACTCATTTGAGCTGCGTCGCGATATAGCCCAGTACAGAGGCGCCACACACCCCTTATGCTTCACAGACAAAATAATGGACCGTCAAATCCCAGAGGGTTTCAAACCCGTAAATATTGAATCATACGACGGCACAACTGATCCTGCGGTATGGATCGAGGATTTCCTCCTGCACATCCACATGGCCCGTGGTGATGACCTACACGCCGTCAAATACCTCCCACTCAAACTCAAAGGACCAGCTCGGCATTGGCTCAACAACTTGCCAGCAGAGTCCATTAGCTGTTGGGAAGATCTGGAAGCCGCATTCCTCGACAACTTTCAGGGCACTTATGTGCGACCACCAGATGCCGATGACTTGAGCCACATAATTCAGCAGCTAGAGGAATCGGCCAGTCAATTCTGGACACGGTTCCTAACAAAGAAAAATCAAATCGTCGGTTGTCCGGATGCAGAGGCCCTAGCAGCTTTTAAGCACAATATCCGCGACGAATGGCTCGCCCGGCACCTTGGCCAGGAAAAGCCGAAATCTATGGCAGCCCTCACGACACTCATGACCCGCTTTTGTGCGGGAGAGGACAACTGGTTGGCTCGCAGCAATAACATATCAAAAAACCATGGTACTTCGGATACCAAGGACGGCAACGGCAGGTCATGTTGCAACAAACATAAGCACCGCATTAACATCAACAATACCGAGGATACGATAGTCAATGCCGGATTCAAAGGCTCTAAACTCGGTCAGCGGAAAAAGCCATTAAAAAAACACTCCGGGCCCATCCAGTTTGGACCGTATACTCGATAGCTCGTGTCAAATACACGACACCCCCGACAAGCCAGCCAACCACACCAATAGGGATTGTTGGGTGTTCAAGCAGGCCGGCAAGTTAAATGCCGAAAACAAAGATAAGGGGTCAGATAGCGATGACGAGGAGGAGCCCCGGCAGCCGAACACCGGAGGACAGAAGAGGTTCCCCCCACAAGTGCTGACGGTGAACATGATATACGCAACCCACATCCCCAAGAGGGAGCGGAAGCGTGCGCTCAGGGACGTATATGCGTTGGAGCCAGTCGCCCCAAAGTTCAACCCATGGTCCTCCTGTCCGATTAGCTTCGATCGCAGGGACCACCCCACTAGTATCCGTCATGGCAGATTCGCCGCACTAGACCTAGACCCAACCATCGACGGATTTCACCTCACTCGAATCCTTATGGATGGCAGCAGCAGCTTGAACCTGCTTTATCAGGACACAGTGTGCAAAATGAGTATAGACCCCTCAAGGATCAAACCCACAAAAATGACCTTTAAAGGCGTCATACTAGGTGTAGAGGCCCATTGCACAGGCTCAGTCACACTGGAAGTGGTCTTCGGATCCCCGGATAACTTCCGAAGCGAAGAGTTAATCTTCGATATAGTCCCGTTCCGCAGTGGCTGCCATGCACTACTCAGGCGAACCGCATTTGCGAGATTCAATGCGGTACCGCATTATGCATATCTCAAGCTCAAGATGCCAGGACCTCGGGGGGTCATCACAGTCAATGGAAACACAGAGCGCTCTCTCCGCACAGAGGAGCACACTGCGGCCCTCGCAGCAGAAGCGCAAAGCAGCCTCTTAAGGCAATCCACTAGTTCGGCGATTAAGGACCCGGACACCTTCAAGCGCGCCTGGAGTAATCGGCAACAGGACCGCCTGGCACGTTCCGAGCTCGCATAGTAATGCGGCCCCCACCCCGGTCCCAGCCAAATGGTGAAATCCATGCCACGCGTACATAATTACTCATTGAAGATACCATGGGCACAGGCGGGGAGGGGGCCACGACTACGGCACGCTCCAAGACGCGGCTTAAACTGCACTAGGGGCTTCCCGCTTTGTTATTTTTCTCTTTCATGACTTTATTCTCTGGAAACCCTGTCCGGCAGCATGATTGCTGAACACATGATGCAGCAACCAAGGAGGCAGAAAGCTACGTCACACTACAGAACCCCCACGTGGATTACGATAACGAGTGAAATACTTGATTTAATACTATTCCTCAGCTTGCCCTTGGAGGGGACATGTCAAATAGTCCTACTTTTTGCTTATCGCACTACTTGTATCATTCTGCTTTAACGCACCTTTTTGAATAAACAATGCATAGCACTAAGACTATTATTGCATTCTTCCTTTATATATATATATATGTTCATTCATGACATCTAGCACCCGTACACTCTGGTACGACCAATTCGCTAGGGGCTTAAGCATACCCCATAATACGGCGTGAGAAGTCCGAACACTTTCGACAGTGCGGCACCCCAAACTTATAGCATTATATGCATCAGCTCCGAATCATGTCTTGGGTCAATAGTTGGGTATGCCCGACTCCCATGTTTTGGTACCTTATGTTCCGCTATATCGGCTAAGGTAGCACTGGGAGAACTACTGCGATTGTGCCCCGGTTCTGCTGGGCTAAGCACCTCAGTAGAGAAAGCTAAAACTGACTGTCATGATAAGGCGAGAGACTGGTCACTGTTTGAGAGGTTTCAAGTCCCTAAAGACTTATGCCGCTTAGAGCGAGGAGTCGGCCCTGTCTGGCTTAAGGCGTGTATAGCGCCCCGAATTCGGCCTTTCGAATACTAGGGGCTTCGCCGAAATTTAAAATTATAGAATTTTATGGCTAAGTGAGAGTGATAACACATTATAGTCCGATTGCCTTGTTCGTTGTGCTGAGCACCTCCCTCGAAGGACCTAAAAATGGGAACAAGAGTGCTCAGGTTTATCCCGAACACCCCAGCAGTCGTGGCGTGGGGGCAGAAGCTGATGACTAGCCATCTCTCAGATTTCTTAGACAGCCGAATAGAAGGTAATATTTTAAATTCAAACAAGCGTTGCATAGCTCATATGAACAAGTTTTCATCATACAGGATCACACGAGCAAGTTCATTCAAATATTACATCTTTCGCACACTCATCCGCTACAAGACGGGCACCCTTCAGGACACCCTCATAGTACATCTCGGGGTGGCGATGCTCCTTGCCCTACGGTAGCCCCTCCTTCACCAGCTTCACAACGTCCATCTTGGCCCAGTGCACCTTTGCACGGGCGAAAGCCCGACGTGCACCTTCGATGCAGACGAACCGCTTGATGACTTCCAGCCGTGGGCATGCATCCACAAGCCGCCTCACCAGGCCAAAGTAGCTGTTGGGAAGGGCGTCGCCAGGCCACATCTGGACTATAAAGCCCTTCATGGCCTGTTCGGCCGCCTTGTGCAGCTCGACCAGTTGATTTAGCTGGTCGCTCAGAGGCATTGGGTGTTTGGTCCCAGTATACTGAGACCAGAACAGCTTCTCCATTGAGCTTCCCTCCTCAGCATGGTAAAACTGCGCGGCATCCGACACGCTGCGGGGCAAATCTGCGAATTCTCCTGGAGAGCTCCAGACTCGGGTAAGTAACAAGTAATTTACTTTCACATGCTTGCTTTGCATATTGAACGCCTTACCCGCCACTATCTTCTTCATCGCATCAATCTCCTGGTGGGCCTTTTGGGCTTCAGCCTTGGCACTCTTTGCATTCTCAAGGGCCGCGGGAAGCTCGGACTCTCGCGTCTTCAAGTCAAGCTCCAACGCCTCGTGCTTCGTCACGAGAGCGTGGAGCTCTTGCTGCACCTCGCCCACCCGTGCCTCTTGTTTTTCCCGCTCGGTGCGCTCCTGGGCCGCTTTGTTTTCGGCCTCTGATAGCGCTTGCTTCAGGGTTGCCACTTTGGTCGTGGCCCCTGGTAAATTAAAGATGATCCTGTCATTTTGCAATCGCATCCTTTTTGTATATATACATATCTATAGACTAGGTATTACTTACCTTTGTTCTCCTCAAGCTACCTCTTGGCAAGACCGAGCTCTTTCTCGGACCCCTCGAGGTCTTGCTTCAGTGCGGCGACCTCCGCAGTCAGTGCGGCAGAGGTCAGCAGCAAAGCCTGCATATGCATACAGACATACTAGTATTAGACTCCTGCAGATATTATTTGATCCTCTATTCGGCTTTTCTTTGTGAACACCAAACAGAGCATCAGGGGCTACTGTCTATGCGGTAATATTTTTCCTACATTTTGAACACTTACCTCAAAGCCTGTTAGAAGGCTGGCACAGGCTTCAGTCAGCCCGCTCTTGCGGACTGAACCTTCTTGATCACCACACTCATAATAGTGCGGTGCTCTTCATCGATTGAAGCGCCGCGAAGCGCTCCTAGCAGGTTGTCCGGTGCCTCTGGATGGACAGAGGTCACCGGCACATGCGTCTTGCCCCTTTTGGAAGGAGGTCGTCTGCCCGAGTCCGGGACCACTGGAGGTTCCAGCGCGGTGTTCGGCTGAGGGCCGAACTCAGAGCCCTCGGGAGCCTTGCTCCCTCTGCTCCCAGAGTCCGGAAGGTCGCCTTGAGGCGCCTCCGGGACTGTCTCCCCTTGACCTGGTGCCTCTTGAGACAATACCTTGGCATTGTCCGTAGGGCAAGGGGAGGTGGCGGTCAGAAGTGGATCGCTATCCATATCCGACGAGTCCAGGGAGCCGTCCGATGAGGATACGTCGATACGAGCTCGGGGCGATCTGCATAATCATAATTCGGCGTTAGGAGAAGCAGTGTGACAAAGGTATGCTATGAGTTACTCTGGTATCAGAATACTTACGACTTCGCCAGGGGCTTGGCCCTGAGCAGCCACTCGTCTTCTCCTTCGGCGGCGGTGGTGGAGTAGTCCGGAAGGAGAGTCCTTCCCTTCTTGGACCCTTCGCCCCCCCGGTTGGGGCGGCCTTCCTTTTCTTGTCTCCCCCGACTAGAGGGGGAGCATCTTCATCTTCCTCCTCGTCTTCGGGGGAGGAGTGCGCCGCGGAGTCATCGGACAATGAGTCCGATACCACCTGGCGTCGGGAGCTCTTCCGGGTTCCCTTGGCCTTCTTCTTGGTCTTCTCCGGCACCTTGTAAGGAGCCAGAGTCAGCATCTCCGTCAGGAGAGCGTCCGCAGTGTCTTCGGGTAGAGGGGCCGGACAGTCGATCTGCTCCGATGCCTTCACCCTGTCCTGTCAAAGGCATGGGAACTCAGACCCCGCACATGGTTATGCTATGGGAAGTAAATATCCTACCAGATGTACAAAACTTACCGGATTCACAGGGCGGTTCCCGCTTAGCCCGCGGTCCTCGGTGAGAGAGGGAGGGACCTCAGTGCCCTTGAACAGCACCCTCCAGACGTCTTTGTGTGTCGTGTCGAAGAGATCTATTAGAGTCTGGTGGCGGGCCGGGTCAAACTCCCACAGGTTGAAATTCCGTTGTTGACACGGGAGGATCCGACGGAAGAGCATGACCTGGACTATGTTGACAAGCTTTAGCTTCTTGCTTGCCATATTCCGGATACATTTCTAGAGTCCGTCCAGCTCCACCGATGAACCCCAGGACAGGCCCTTCTCTTTCCAGGAGGTGAGCCGTGTGGGGATTTCAGATCGAAACTCGGGGGCCACCACCCAGTTGGTGTCGCGCGGCTCGGTGATGCAGAACCACGCCGATTGCCACCCCTTTATGGTCTCCATGAAGGAGCCTTCGAGCCATATAACATTGGGCATCGTGCCCACCATGGCTCCGCCATATTCCTCTTGTTGGCCTCCCACCACCTTCGGCTTAATATTGAAGGTCTTCAGCCACAGGCCGAAGTGGGGCCGGATGCGGAGGAAAGCCTCACACACGACGATGAACGCCGAAATGTTGAGGATGAAGTTCAGGGCCAGATCATGAAAGTCCAGCCCGACTAGAACATAAGACCGCAGATGAATGGATGGAGGGGAAACCCCAGTCCGCGGATGAAGTGGTGGAGGAAAACTACCCTCTCGTGAGGTTCCGGGGTAGGGACGATCTGCCCCGCAGCGGGCAGCCGATGCACGATATTCGCCACTAAGTATCCAGCTCTACGCAGTTTTTTGATGTGTCCCTCCGTGATGGAGGAAGCCATCCACTTGCCTCCCACTCTGGACATGTTTGGAGAAGGTTGAGGATAAGGATGTGGACTTGGGCGTTGGAGCTCGAGTGCGCAAGAATGGATGAGCAAGGAGGAAGAAGGCGTGGGTAGAAAAAGGTTAAACCTTATCCCCTTATAAGGGCGGCCGAAACTACGCGCCCCCACTAGCCTAGTAAAACTCGCTTATCCCCCAAGCGCCGTAATTGATGGCGCGGTTGGGTTACCCACTCCCGTATTGATGAGAATCCCATAATAAGGGGGACACGATCTCTTCTTTGACAAGACATGTCAAGAAACTGCCTCGCGTTATGTGCGGGGCTAGTTAAACAAAACGGTTCGAATAATCACCGAGCCATGGCATGATGTCATGTTGCCAAAACGTGTCAACAAATTAGATTTGTGGAAATATTATTCTCTCTGCGGTGGTATGTGGAACTTATTTTGCAGGGTCGGACACTATCCTTTTATTCAAACTCTTCTGTGGTGTATCCGGAGGAGGAACCTGCCTTCCAATGCCGAAGACAACACTGCGCCGGACTCATCGTCATTGAAGCCTGGTTCAGGGGCTACTGAGGGAGTCCTGGATTAGGGGGTCTCCAGACAGCCAGACTATATCCTTTGGCCGGACTGTTGGACTATGAAGATACAAGATTGAAGACTTTGTTCCGTGTCCGGATAGGACTCTACTTGGCGTGGAAGGCAAGCTAGGCAGTACGGATATGGTTACCGATGCCCGTATTGATGAGAATCCCGTGATAAGGGGACACGATCTCTGCTTCGACAAGACGTGCCAAGAAAACCGCCTCGCAATATGTGAAGTAGCTGGTTGAGAAAAACAGTTCGAATAATAACCGGAGCCATGGCGTGATGTCACGTTATGAAAAGTTGTCAGCAGATTAGATTTGTGGAAATATTATACTCTCTACAGTGGTATGTGGAGTATGTGGAGTTTGTTCTACAGTGGCATGTGGAGTTTGTATATGGAGTATTCGGAGGAGGAACTCACCTTGCAATGCCGAAGACAATCTGCGCGCCGGACTCGTCGTCATTGAAGCCTGGTTCAGGGGCTACTAAGGGAGTCCTGGATTAGGGGGTCCTCGGACAGCCGGACTATATCCCTTGGCCGGACTGTTGGACTATGAAGATACAAGATTGAAGATTTCGTCTCATGTTCGGATGGGACTCTCCTTTGCGTGGAAGGCAAGCTTGGCAATTCGGATGTGTAGATCTCCTCCCTTGTAACCGACTCCGTGTAACCCTAGCCCCTCTGGTGTCTATATAAACCAGAGGGTTTTAGTCCGTCGGATAACAACAATCATACCATAGGCTAGCTTCTAGGGTTAAGCCTCTCCGATCTCGTGGTAGATCAACTCTTGTAATACTCATATCATCAAGATCAATCAAGCAGGAAGTAGGGTATTACCTCCATCGAGAGGGCCCGAACCTGGGTAAACATTGTGTCCCCCGCCTCCTGTTACCATCCGCCTTAGACGCACAGTTTGGGACCCCCTACCCGAGATCCGCCGGTTTTGACACCGACATTGACCCTGCGGTCGACTCCGGCCATCTCCGGCCACCTCCGCGTCCAACCGCTGGCACTACGAGACATGCGCTGCTCCACTTGTTCGAACACAAGAAAAATCACGTGAAACGGTGAACGTAGGCGATTTCTGACCTCGCCGGCGTTCGGTCGCCGTGCGCGAGCTCGCTGGAGCCACTCCGGTGGCTCTGCTGAGCTGGTGCCGTGTGGGGTCCACCCCTGGGTCACTGCCAGTGGGTCCTACGGGGCCCAGCTAACCCGTTGACCCCGGTCAACTGTGCTGACTGGGCACTCAGTGCCATTGACACGCGGGTCCCACTGCTTAATCCTCTAATTAAAATGTTTTAATAACTAAAACTAATTAGTTTAGTTAATTAGTCATTGACGGGTGGGGCCTACTTGCTAAATAACTTTCTTTAGTTAGTATTAAAACTCTGTTAGCTCTTTGTCTATGACATGTGGGCCCCCCTGGACTGGGTGGTCAGGTTTGACCCGGTCAACCGCTCTGTTGACTGCCATGGTCATCAACACGTCATGCTGACGTCATTTTTTTTTTCTGTTAATTTAATTAATTCCAGACTATGTTTAAAACTTTGAAAATTCATAGAAATTAAACCGTAGCTCGGATCGAAAAACTTTATATATGAAAGTTACTCAGAAAAATCCAACGAATCCGAATGCGCGGTCCATTCACCTGTCACATTCCCCTAACATGCTGAACATGGAACTGTCCCCTCTCTTTCATCTGTCCGGAATTTCTCTAACACCAGGAATTCATCCTCGGATGTTTATCCCCTTCGTCTACAATGTGTAGTACTATGTTAGGACAACCCTAGCTCTACCTATCGTCATGTAATGCTTAGTGATGCATCTGTTTGCTCTGTATTTACTGTTTCTTCCCCCTCTTCTCTCCGATAGACCCCGAGACTGATGCTGATGCCCTTGTGATCGACTACGTCGACGACGACAGTTCTTCTTTTTCAGCAGAGCTTCCAAGCAAGCAAACCCCCCTTGAGCATTCCGATATCGCCCATTTTCTTTCCCTCTCATGCTTGCATTAGAACTGCTACTGCTTTCTATATGATCCTAGTCTAATGCATAGCCTGTTTTTGTTAGCTACTTATTGTTACCTTACCTGCTTATCCTAAACTGCTTAGTATAGGTTGGTTAGTGATCCATCAATGACCCCCACCTTGTCCCAGTTGCCTCACTTTATGTTCGATGACTTGATCAATGTGATCGACGTCCAGGCCCCGACACCGCACATCACACCCCTTAGTTGTACGACTCTGCAGGGTTACCATCGAGTGCCGAGGGTGGAACCTCTTACATCGCTCTTGATGAGACATTTGTAGTGTAGCTATTCGATCATGGTCATCGAGGGTGATTTCCTCCTTAACCACTTCCGATACGGCTCTGTCATGCAACCCTTCAAGTGTGAACCTCGAGGGTGGATCCTCTTACATTCACCTTGATGATTACATCGAGTGGAATTCACCGGGGGTGATTCCTCGGGTTTTCCCCTTGGTGTTAGACACACAGTTACTATGGTCACTATGACTTTACTCTGAACCATGTTATTAGAGACGGGTCGGCCCTGAGGGGTACCCGCGTGAGCTTAATAGAGAGCGATGTGGAGTCGGGTTGACCTGTAAGGTGCCCGCGAGATACTTACGAGGCGTGGCCGGGCATTCTTAGCCCTTGCCGCAAGTACTCGAGACGGGGCAACGGGGTAACATCTTTCGTGAGTCTCTACTCGTGACCGCACTACCAACGCACTAACGATTTGGATATTTGATCCGAGGGGCCTCTAGCCTGATAGCACTAACCATCACGTGGGCATTGTATGGGCGTTCTGCGTCGTATGCATCAACCGAAGCTTATTAGACGTCAGCGACAGAGCGGCGCGTGCCGAGTTGGACTAGTAAGCTCCTGCCTTTTTAAGGAGGTAGCTAGGTCTGCTCACTGGCCGCCCATGCAACGTGCAGGAGTTCCCAGGGTGATGGCCCAAGACCCCTGGGGGCATAGGTTTAGTCTGACGTGCTGACCTCTCTATGAAGCCTAGGTCGGGTTGCGGCGTATCATTTGTCTGAGGCCGGGCATGACCCAGGAAAGTGTGTCCAGCCGGAGTTAATCGAGCGTGCTGGGTAAGTTGGTGCACCCCTGCAGGGAAGAAAACATCTATCAATAGCCTGTCCTACGGTAACAGACTCTTGGAGTTGTATCCCGATCGATACAACTAGAACTGGATACTTGAGATGAGAAATGGTTATGAGAAATGGATAGTATGGCTCTGGGATTGCTTTCTCGCAGGGAGTCGAGAAAGGATCTCTGGCCGAGGTTGATAACACTACTACTTTACATTATGTTGATCTGCACTCTTTTATATGATGCAAGATGCTTGAAGATGCTAGTCTTCAATAGGCTAGGCTTTCCCCTTCTTTCTGGCATTCTGTAGTTTAGTCCACAGATACAGCCCATTTCCTTTGATACAGATGCATACTTAGTTTAGATCTGATATAAGTCTTGCGAGTTCTTTGGATGAGTACTCACGGCCGCTTTGCTACCTCTTTTCCCCCATACCCGATTGTTGCGACCAGATGACGGATCCCAGGAGCCAGACGACACCACTGATGACCACCGCTACCCCGAGGGTGCCTACTACTACATGAGGGCCGCTGACGACTTGGAGTAGTTAGGAGGCTCTGTCGGCGTTCTGGGAACGGGGGTCCCCAGACTTGCCTGCCTGCGGCATGCGGCGTGGCTCAAAAGGGGGCCCAGCGCGGCCCATCTTCACCAACACAAACCCAAGACCCTCGCGAGGGGCCAAGCCTCGCGGGGCGGACGACACGGAGCTTCCTTAGGCACGGCCTCGTCAGGCTGGCTCATGAGGAGGCGGAGAGATCAAGGCGGGGTACCTCATGAGGTGCGCACGACGCAAGCCATGATGACTGAGGGCGCCAGGCGGGTGCCAGCCCGCGCAGTGTCCTCCTTTCCTCTTTGGTGCAAAGGGGGCAAGCGCAGCCGTGGAGTACCGAGGCATCAGGCAAAGGTTGCCATTTCGGTGCAACGAGACCAAGACCAGGAGGACTACGAGACAGAGGTCACCGTGGAGCCCAAGATGGCGTCATGACCAGAGCTTTGTGCAGGCGAAGACTACTTTTGTCAGGATAGCTAGTACTAGCTGTCCCCCTTCAAATTAGCCCACCATTGTTGGCTCCCTTCCTGCTCGATATTTGGGAAGAGGACCAGGGCCCCTATAAATAGGACCAGCCACCCGCTAGACAGAGAGAGAGGACCGAGGGCAAAAAGAAAGAGAGAGAGAGAGAGAGAGAAGGGCGACTGAGCTCCTCCCAGCAGTTCATCGCCCCAGCCAAGAACAGACCCTCGTGAGGCTGTTCTTCCTTGTATCGTTCATAATCATCAGCCCAAGAGGCAATCCACCACACCACACACTGGAGTAGGGTATTACACCACAACGGTGGCCCGAACCAGTATAAACCCTGTGTCTCTTGTGTTGTTCTTTCCTTAGTTTAGATCCTAGCAAGGCGGAGGGGTGCAGGTAGGTAGGAGACGAAAGCTCCACGCGCACCCCAGTGTTCGAACCTCAAGGGTCAGCCGGAACCCAAAATCCGACATTTGGCGCGCTAGGTAGGGGTGCGCCGGGATTCGTCTTCCACCACCCCGTTCTCCTCCGACCATCACGCCCATGTCTGACGCTCGTTGGGCCCGCGCCGAGCGCCGGGCCGCGCTCGCTTCCCGCGTCGCCCAGACGGCCCCTGTCGGCGGGCGCCCTCACCGTTCCCCGTCACCTGCCGTCAACGCCGCCACCGGCCCGGCGGGGGACGAGCGGCAAGCATTGTCCCAGCATCCGTCCATGCGGCAAGACGGCCGCACCGCAACTCCCTTGCTCACCCCAGCTGGTTCTTCGTCCCGCGCGCTCCGCGCGCCCATGGAGGCTCGAGCTGCACTCATCGCCGCGAACGAGCTCCTGCGCTACCGCCCCGTCGACGACGTCTACGAAGAATGGCTGGACCGCGTCACCGAGCTCGTCCGCGCCGCAGGGGGCTCTCCTGCGCCGTCCGTTCCGCTACACCGCACCCCACCCCGCGCGGGCAATGAAGCTCCGGCGGCGCCCCGACCGCCTCCTCCTCAGGAAGGTGCCATGGATCCAAGGCGCGTGGCCCCTGGGTGGAACCCGCTTTGGCAGGCGCCAGCGCAGCAAGAGCAGAGCTGTCAAGAAGTCCCTCACCCACAAGAAGCTGCCCGGACGCTCCCTGCTCCAGCACGTCGCGACCATGCTCCCGCTCCCGCGCGTCAAGACCCCGCTCTGCACCCAGCTGCAGCGCGTGGGGACATGCAAGACCAAGCTCCCCGTCATCCAAGGCCTCCCGTGGCCACAGCAGGCTGCCGCGCCTTCACCGCCGAGCTACGCAGCGTCGCGTGGCCCGGCAAGTTCAAGCCAGACTTGCCTCCTCGCTACGACGGCACGGCTGACCCTGCGGAGTTCCTCCATCTCTACGAGCTGGGCATCGAAGCTGCCAACGGAGACGAGAAGGTCATGGCGAACTAGTTCCCCATGGCACTCAAGGACGGGGCCCGCACCTGGCTCCTGAACCTGGCTCCAGGCACAATCTCCTCCTGGGACGAGATGCGCACCTGCTTCATCGCCAACTTCCAAGGCACTCGCGACCGGCCACCTGCCGTAAGCGACATGCGCCGCATCAAGCAACAGCCCGGGGAGACCCTGCAGAAGTACATCCAGCGCTTCAACAACGCGCGCCTCAAGATTCCCAAGGTGACCGAGGAGGCCATCATCTCGGCCTTCTCCGACGGCGTGCGCGACGTCAAGATGAAGGAGGAGCTGGCGATGCATGAAGACCTGTGCACCTCCTTGGAGCTATTCAACCTGGCAACCAAGTGCGCCAGGGCCGAGGAAGGGCGTCTCTCCCTCCTCAAGCTGCCTGCCGCAGACCCAGAAGAGAAGAAGCCCAAGACCAAGGATGTGAAGCGCAAGGGGGGCTACCGTGCTCGCGGCAGAACTAGACACCAAGCGAGGCAGAGATCAGCCCGAACCTTCCAAGGGCGGCCGGTACTGTGTGTACCATGACCTCCACACCCACAACACCAACGAATGTCAAGAGCTCCGAGCCGTACAAGAAGGAAGGATCAGTCGTCGCCCTGACCGCAGTGACCGGGGCTACGGCCGAGGAGGAGGAAGGAACGCAGGACGCTGGGAAGACCATGGCCCACACCAAGGGTGGCGCGACCAACCTCGCGAGGATCGCTGGCAAGACCCGCCTCGCGAGGGAGGCTGGAGGGATCAGCCTCGCGAGGGGGACTAGAGGGATTAGCCTCGCTAGGATCGCCCGCAAGACAACGCAGGCCTCCCACCGCTGCCGCTGCAGCCAAGAAGAAACGAAGACCGCCACCAGGACGAGGGTGCTGGGGGCTTCCAGGAGGCGCGCGCGATCGCCTGCATCTTGGGCGGGGCACAAGCCCCAGCCTCTCAGCGCATCTTCAAGCAGTTCGCCCGCGAAGTGAACGCAGTCCTCCCCAGGCTCGAAGCCACGCGCCCCCTCAGGTGGTCGGCGTGCGCCATCACGTTCAACTCGGCAGATCAGCTCAAGTGTGCGGCTACAGCCGGAGTCCTCCCGATGCTTTGTTCCCCAATCATCAGCAACGTGGTGGTCACCAAGACCCTCATCGATGGCGGGGCAGGGCTCAACGTCCTGTCCGTGGAAACGTTCAACAACCTCCAAGTGCCCTACAGCCAGCTTCAGCCAACCAAGCCTTTCTCCGGTATCACCGACGGCTCCACGGTCCCGATTGGGCAGGTCCGCCTCCCTGTCACCTTCGGGGCGCGCGACAACTACCACACCGAGCTCATCGACTTCGACGTCGCTCACATTCGCCTGCCGTACAACGCCATCCTTGGGTACCTAGCGCTGGCCAAGTTCATGGCCATAAATCACCACGGCTACAACGTCCTCAAGATGCCAGGAGGTGGCGGAGTCATCATGGTGCCCTGTGAAGAGAAGGACGCGGTGTGTTCCCTGGAACGAGCCTTTCAGGCCGCGTCACTGGAAGACCCGGATCGTGGAAGCAGGAGGCCTCCCGAGACCGCCCTAAGAAGAAGAAGAAATCGTCCAGCCCACCACTCAGGAGGCAGGCCCCTCTGGGCCCGTGCCTGCCCAGGGGGAACCTCCTTCCATCGCATAGGAAAGCGCGCCCAACGCCCTCCTCAGGCAGGGCTCGGGGGCTCTCCCCTGGAGGGCCACCAACCTAGCTAGGGTCACGAGGGAGGCGCTTGGGCACCACATGGAGGCGTGTTTCGAAGCACGTTTCCCTCAAGAAGGAGCAAGGCAAGGAGATCTAGACCCTCAGGAGTTCATCAGCAAGGTCATTCAGGAGCTACAGGAGTCAAGAGTCATGAAAGGCGCCCGCCGCCTACCAGCAGTGGCTCCCCATCCAGGCAAGGATGGTGGGCTGCGCGTCTGCATCGACATACCAGGGCTCAACCGAGTCGCCTCTCTAGAGCGCCTCTGGCCCTCGCGAGTGGGGCGCTGCGGAGGCCCACCCCACAGCTATGTTCGCATGCCTTACGGCCTGCCGAGTGCGGCTGATGTGTACCAGCGCCTCATGAGGGGCATCACGGAGGCACGAGAGGCCAGGCGTTCCGCTGCCCAGGCAGGGATGGAGATGGCCCGCGAGGAGCCGCCAGCGCCTCCGGAGCCTCCCGAGGCCCCTGCGCCTGGGGGCTCGTGAGGATCGGCTCCCGCAGCCCACCTAGCCTGCTACATCAACGCTCCTTCGTCCTCAACATCATCGGGTAACACCTTTCTAGTCTTACTTCCAGTTGGGAGCGCCCCCCCAGGGCTGCATTATTCCCAGGCTGCGTGGGTCCGTCCCTGCGGCGTGTATCCCTTTTTTATTCCATGTTGTTAGCTTACCTTGTTGGAGGCACCCCTCAGGCTGCATGATCCCCAAGTCGCTCGGGCCTGACCCAGTGATGTCCGCATTCCCAGCATCTATTTGAACGAATCCACTCCTTCGCGGCTAATGTGTTTTACCTAGTTGCCTGCTCAGCTGATGCCAACTAACGGAGTTGCTCCCAAACGGCACGACGCTTGCGCATGGGTCCGCCCTGCAACGCCGACAAACCTGGATGGCTGAGCTCTGGCCGCGGCAGCCCCGCACAGCGTCACCTCGTCAAGCCTTCAGTGCCTCACTACCCCTCGGAAGCAAACGGCTGACTGTCAATTGTCATGGCAACCCCTTGTTTTTTCTATGATGGACCTGCAAGAACTCCTGAAGGAGCTGCATCAGGCAAGGCCCTTACGATGTCTCTTTCGCACTCGTCCGCGCGAACCGCTCGCACGTTAAAGGGGGGTGCCTGAGCATCGCGACTCAGGGCTCCTACCGGCTCTCCAGCCCTCACCCTCTGGCCTTGACCATGGCATCGCGACCTGGCATACCAGCGACGGCTGAGACCCGCTCGAGGGCCGGGACCCGAGGACGTAGAGCAGAAAGGGGAACAAAGGCGAGAGGGGAGAGACACGCGAGGACCTCGCCGAGCAACCTCGCGCCTGCCGAAGCACGGACCCGGCGGCACACCAGAGAGCGGCCCCTGATCCTCGAGATAAGTCATCACCCGGAAGCGCCAGCTACCATGGCACCATCCCCGCACCTAATGCCATCCCGTGTTAGCGACGCCACTCTCCTTCCTCACCAAACGATGGCTGCTTGGGCGCCAAAGGGGACCTCCTGAGCATCGCGACTCAGGGGCTCTTACCGGACTCCGGGTCGCTCACCTCCTGGCCTTGACCACGGCATCGCGACCTGGCATACCAGCGATGGCTGAAGCCGCCTTGGGACTGGGACCTGTCGGCGCAGAGCACCAAGCCCTCGTGAGGTTCGAAAGGGAGGACGGAGCTAAGACGGAATGAGCAACTCGCACAATTCTACGACAGGGGTTATATTAACAAAACAGGATCATAGGCACCTTACAAGCCCCCACGGGACGCGTTTTTGATTCCTCGCAGGGAATAGATCCTAAAGGGAGACAAACTACGTGCGTCCCAGCAAAAGACGCCATCATCAACAGTGGGCCGTCAAGCACCGAGGCCAACCCCATCTAGATCAGGGTCGGCGGCGGCCTGACGAGCCCGCCCTGCTCCAGGAGCGACGCCGGCTCGGGGGCTCGTAGCTATCGTCGCTCGTCTCCGGAGTCGCGAAGAGCTCGCCAGAGTCGCTGGAACCTCCGACGCCTCCACCACCTGAGGAGCCGCCAAGGGAGCGGTTGGTGGGCCCAGTCCTCGTCACGGTAGGGTCCTGGCCACCTTCCCCGGGGCAGCACTCCAGCCGGCGCCCGCTCGCATCGAAGACCATGAAGAGAATCACCGAAGCACCGTCGTAATCCAAGTGGACCGCGAAGACGCCCCTTACCCTGCAAACCCGGGCGATCTCTCTCCAGCCCCGAGTCATGTAGACCTCGCCCGGGGCAACGACCGCGACCTCTGCCTCGGTCGCGAGGGTGCTGCAGCCGGCGTGCTGCAGCCAGAGCTCCAGGGGCTCCCCCTGCGGGATGATGGAGGCGAAGAAGGGAGGAAGGCGGATCCAAGACTGAAGAGGAATGGCGATGTGAAGCATGAACTCTCGGGAGGAGCCCTCAGTGTGGACCCCAGGGGGGACGACCCACACCTTCGTGACCCGCCGGCGCCGACGGTGGCGCCGCCCGTGGCGGTCAGCATCAGCTCCTTCAGGGCCCTTGACGTGGGCGTACAATGGAAGCGGGAACCCCGGCGGTGCCCGCTCGCACAAAGGCCTCGACACCACCTGAAGGGCCCCCTCGTCCGAGCCACGGGGGCGAGCCGTTTCTTCGGCGGGAGTGGGTCTGGTTCCTCTCGGGGAGCCTTTCCCTTCTCTGCCGTCGAGAACCGGCGGATCGGAGCCATCGCAACAAGACGGAGCAAGGATCGGGAAGAAGGAGAAGCAAGGAGGGATGGACTGGAAGGGCGCGCGCTGTTCCGTACTTATGGCCGGCGGAGGCCAACCACCTACCTCCACGATCGCAGGTAATCATGACCCACTTTCAATGCAGGGACTTGTCCAATCCGTGCAGTTTCCAAGGCGCCATGGGGAAGTGGAGGCGCCCACGTCCAATCAACCGCCACGCGGCGCCCAAGGCCGCAGACTGTTAGGGCCCGCGGCGCTTCGCTCTTGCCCTTCCGCCTCCTTGCACGGCCAAGTCCGGGCGCGCCTTGGGCCCGGGGGCTACTGTCGGTGTTCTGGGAACGGGGGTCCCCAGACTTGCCTGCCTGCAGCCTGGCTCAAAAGGGGGCCCAGCGCGGCCCATCTTCACCAACACAAACCCAAGACCCTCGCGAGGGGCCAAGCCTCACGGGGCGGACGATGCGGAGCTTCCTCAGTCACGACCTCGTCAGGCTGGCTCACGAGGAGGCGGAGAGATCAAGGCGGGGTACCTCACGAGGTGCCCGTGACGCAAGCCATGACGACCGAGGGCGCCAGGCGGGTGCCAGCCCGTGCAGTGTCCTCCTTTCCTCTTTGGTGCAAAGGGGGCAATCGCAGCCGCGGAGTACCGAGGCATCAGGCAAAGGTTGCCATTTCGGTGCAACGAGACCAAGACCAGGAGGACTACAAGATGGAGGTCACCGTGGAGCCCAAGACGGTGTCATCACCAGAGCTTTGCGCAGGCGAAGACTACTTTTGTTAAGATAGCTAGTACTAGCTGTCCCCCTTCAAATTAGCCCACCATTGTTGGCTCCCTTCCCGCTCGATATTTGGGAAGAGGACGAGGGCCCCTATAAATAGGACCAGCCACCCGCTAGACATAGAGAGAGGACCGAGGGCAAAAAGAAAGAGAGAGAGAGAGAGAGAGAGAGAGAGAGAGAGAAGGGCAACTGAGCTCCTCCCAGGAGTTCATCGCCCCAGCCAAGAACAGACCCTCGCGAGGCTGTTCTTCCTTGTATCGTTCATCATCATCAGCCCAAGAGGCAATCCACCACACCACACACTGGAGTAGGGTATTACACCACAACGGTGGCCCGAACCAGTATAAACCCTCTGTCTCTTGTGTTGTTCTTTCCTTAGTTTAGATCCTAGCAAGGCGGAGGGGTGCAGGTAGGTAGGAGACGAAAGCTCCGCGCGCACCCTAGTGTTCGAAGCTCAAGGGTCAGCCGGAACCCGAAATCCGATAGGCTCCCAGGCAGCAGGCCTTGCATTTTAGATCAATGTTGCTTTGTGATAGCCTTCTTAAGGAAAAACTTGTCTAACTCATGTCTATACTCAGATATTGTTGCTTCCGCTGACTCTTGTGTATTCGAGCTTATGTATTTGAGCCCTTGAGGCCCCTGGCTTGTAATATAAAGCTTGTATTATTTTAATTTGTGTCTAGAGTTGTGTTGTGATATCTTCCCGTGAGTCCTTGATCTTGATCGTACACATTTGCATGTATGATTAGTGTACGATTGAATCGGGGGCGTCACAGGCACACCAGCCCCCTTGTGTGCTGGTCTGTACCCTCTTTTGGCCCATAAGGCCCATATCTTGCCGGGGGGGGGGGGGGGTGCCCGGAACCCCTTCCGGTGACCCGATTCCTTCACGGTACGTCCCGAAACACTTCCGGTGTCCAAATACCATCGTCCATTTTGACATTCCTCGTCTTGTCCATGATCTCATCCGGTACTCCGAACAACATTCGCTCACCAAAACATATAACTCATATAACACTATATCATCAACGAACGTTAAGCGTGCGGACCCTACGGGTTCGAGAACTATGTAGACATGACCAAGACACCTCTTCAGTCAATAACCAATAGCGGAACCTAGATGCCCATATTGGCTCCTACATATTCTATGAAGATCTTTATTGGTCGAACCATTATGACAACACACGTAATTCCCTTTGTCCATTGGTATGCTACTTGCCTAAGATTCAATCGTCGGTACCTTCATACCTAGTTCAATCTCGTTACCGGTAACTCTCTTTACTCGTTCCGTAATACATTATCCTGTAACTATCTATTTAGTCACTTTGCTTGCAAGGCTTCTTATGATGTGTATTACCGAGAGGGCCCGGAGATACCTCTCCGATACTCGGAGTGACAAATCGTAATCGCGATTTATGAAAACTCAACAAACACCTCCGGAGATACCTGTAGAGCATCTTTATGATCACCCAGTTACGTTGTGATGTTTGATAGCACACAAGGTATTCCTCCGGTATCTGGGAGTTGCATAATCTCATAGTCAAAGGAATATGTATTTGACATGAAGAAAGCAATAGAAATAAACTAAAAGATCATTATGCTAAGCTAATGGATGGGTCTTGTCCATCACATCATTCTCCTAATGATGTGATCCCATTATCAAATGACAACACATGCCTATGGTTAGGAAACCTTAACCATCTTTGATCAACGAGCTAGTCTAGTAGAGGCTTACTAGGGACACAGTATTTGTTTATGTATTCACACATGTATTTAGGTTTCCGATCAATACAATTCTAGCATGAATAATAAACCTTCATCATGAATAAGGAAATATAAAGTAACAACCTTATTATTGCCTCTAAGGCATATTTCCTTCAGTCTCCCACTTACACTAGAGTCAATAATCTAGTTCACATCGCCATGTGATTAGCACCCATAGTTCACATCACCATGTGACCAACATCCAAAGAGTTTACAAGAGTCAATAATCTAGTTCACATTGCCATGTGATTAACACCCAAAGAGTACTAAGGTGTGATCATGTTTTTCTTGTGAGAGAGGTTTAGTCAACGGGTCTGTCACATTCAGATCCGTATGTATTTTGCAAATTTCTATGTCTACAATGCTATGCATGGAGCTACTCTAGCTAATTGCTCCCACTTCCAATATGTATCCAGAATGAGACTCAGAGTCATCCGACTCGGTGTCAAAGCTTGCATCAACGTAACTCTTTATGACAAACTCTTCATCACCTCCATAACTGAGAAACATTTCCTTAGTCCACTTAGGTACCTAACGATAATTTTGACCACTATCCAGTGGTCCTGTAACACCCACAATGCGGCTATATCTCCCACGTGTTGGGGCACGACTTAGAGGCATAACCACATGGTAGGCATGTCGCAAGAGGGGTAATCTTTACACATCCCATGTACTGAATAAGAAAGGGATAAAGAGTTGGCTTACAATTGCCACTTCAGACAATACATAAATATATCATACATCATCCAGAATACAATCAAGGTCCAACTTCGGAACCAAAATAAAGAAAGACAACCCCAAATTCTAGATCCCCGATCGACCCAACTGGCTCCTCTATTGATCATCTGGAAAGGAAACATAGTAACGACCCAAATCCTCGTCGAACTCCCACTTGAGTTCGGTAGCGTCCCCTGCACTGGCATCATCGGCACCTGCATCATTTTGGAAGTATCTGTGAGTCACGAGGACTCAGCAATCTCACACCCTCGCGATCAAAACTATTTAAGCTTAAGAGTAGGAAAAGGGGTAGTGAGGTGGAGCTGTAGCAAGCACTAGCATATATGGTGGCTAACTTACGCAAAAGAGAGCGAGAAGAGAAGCAAAGCACGGTCGAGAAGCTAATAACGATCAAGAAGTGATCCTGAAGCTACTGACGTTCAAGCATAACACGAGACCGTCTTCTCTTCTCGGACTCTGCCGAAAAGAGACCCTCACGGCTACACAAGCAGTTGCTTCAGTTTAGTTAAGTTAAGTTTCAAGTTCTCTACAACCGGACATTAACAAATTCCCATCTACCCATAACCGCGGGCATGACTTTCGAAAGTTCAAACCCTGCAGGGGTGTCCCAACTTTGCCCATCACAAGCTCTCACGGTCAACGAAGGATAATCCTTCTCCCAGGAAGACCCAATCAGACTCGGAATCCCGGTTACATGACATTTCGACAATGGTAAAACAAGACCAGCAAAGCAGCCCGAATGTGTCGACAAATCCCGATAGGAGCTGCACATATCTCGTTCTCAGGGTTGGTGAGGGAGTCCTGGATTAGGGGGTGTTCGGGTAGCCGGACTATACCTTCAGCCGGACTCCAGGACTACGAAGATACAAGATTGAAGACTTCGTCCCGTGTCCGGATGGGACTTTCCTTGGCGTGGAAGGCAAGCTTGGCGATGCGGATATTCAAGATCTCCTACCATTGTAACCGACTTTGTGTAACCCTAACCCTCTCCGGTGTCTATATAAACCGGAGGGTTTTAGTCCGTAGGACAACTTCATCATACAACAATCATACCATAGGCTAGCTTCTAGGGTTTAGCCTCCTTGATCTCGTGGTAGATCTACTCTTGTACTACCTATATCATCAATATTAATCGAGCAGGACGTAGGGTTTTACCTCCATCAAGAGGGCCCGAACCTGGGTAAAACATTGTGTCCCATGTCTCCTGTTACCATCCGCCTAGACGCACAGTTCGGGACCCCCTACCCGAGATCCACCGGTTTTGACATCGACATTGGTGCTTTCATTGAGAGTTCCTTTGTGCCGTCGCTTTTAGGCCCAATGGCTCCTTCGATCATCAACAACGATGCAGTCCAGGGTGAGACTTTTCTCCCCGGACAGATCTTCGTCTTCGGCGGCTCCGCACTGTGGGCCAATTCGCTTGGCCACCTTGAGCAGATCGAAAGCTACGCCCCTGGCCATCAGGTCAGGTTTGGAAGCCTAAACTACACGGCTGACATCCGCGAGGACTTGATCTTCGATGGATTCGAGCCACAGCCAAGCACGCCACACTGTCTCGACGGGCATGATATAGCTCTGCCGCCGAACAACGCCTTGGAGGCCGCACACGCATCGGTTCCGACCATTGATTCGGAGCCTACTGCGCCGATCGAGGATCAGCGGTTGGACGCTGCCTCAGGGGCTGCGATCTCAGAGGAGGCGGATTCCTCTCCAAACTCCGAGACCCCCGCGCCCCTGCCGATCGAATCCGATTGGGCGCGATAATGGAGTTCACCGCCGCGGACATCTTTCAGCACTCGCCCTTCGGCGACAAACTGAATTCCCTAAAGTCTCTCTGTTTATCATGAGAGCCCTGGCCGGACTACGGTCAGCAAGGTTGGGATACGGACAATGAAGAAATTCAAAACCCACCCACCACCCACTTCGTAGCCACTCTCGACGACTTAACCGACATGCTTGACTTCGACTCCGAAGACATCAACGGCATGGACGACGATGCAGGAGACGAACAAGAACCAACACCTGTAGGGCGCTGGAAGGCCACCTCGTCATATGAAATATATATGGTGGACACTCCAAAGGATGGAGATGGCGATGAAACAGTGGGGGACGATACCTCTAAGAAACAGCCCAAGCGCCGGCATTAGCGGCGCCGCTCTAAATCCCGCCAAAGCAAAAATGGTGATTCCGGCACGGGAGATAATACTACTCCGGATAGCACCGAAGGACACCCCCTCCAGCAAGATTCAGCACAGGAGGACAGAGAAGCCATCCCTCACGAGAGGGCGGCGGACCAAGAGGTTGAGGACGATAATTATACGCCTCCCTCCGAAGATGAGGCAAGCCTCGACGACGACGAGTTCGTCGTGCCAGAGGATCTCGCCGAACAAGAGCGCTTTAAACGCAGGCTTATGGCCATGGCAAGCAGCCTCAAGAAAAAGCAGCAACAGCTTAGAGCCGATCAAGATTTGCTAGCTGACAGATGGACTGAAGTCCTTGCGGCCAAAGAGTATGAACTCGAACGCCCCTCCAATGGTTACCCAAAGCGCAGGCTGCTACCCCGTCTAGAGGAGGAAGCACCTACATCACCAGCGCATGACATGGCCAACCGGCCACCTCGTGGCCGCGACAGAGAGGCCTCTCGGCCTTCCACTCAAGCCATGCCCCGGCGCCGCGTCAAGCATACTAAGGCAGAGGGAAAATGCGCCCGACCTGCGCGACATACTGGAGGACAAGGTAAGGCAAACAAGATCGATCTACGGATCGCGCAGGCACCCCACTGCACGTGACGGTGATCGTCACTCCGGATGCAATGAATCCGGCCGGGCCGAACTCAACAGACAAAGCCCCTTCGAGCTGCGTCGTGATATAGCCCAATACAGAGGCGCCACACACCCACTATGCTTCACAGATGAAGTAATGGATCATAAAATCCTTGAGGGCTTCAAACCCGTAAACATCAAATCGTACTATGGCACAACAGATCCTGCGGTATGGATCGAGGATTATCTCCTTCATATCCACATGGCCCGCGGTGATGATCTACACGCCATCAAATACCTCCCACTCAAACTTAAGGGACCGGCCCGGCATTGGCTTAACAGCTTGCCAGCTGACTCAATCGGTTCTTGGGAGGACCTGGAAGCCGCATTCCTTGACAACTTCCAGGGCACTTATGTGCGACCACCGGACGCCAATGACCTAAGCCACATAATTCAGCAGCCAGAGGAATCAGCCAGGCAATTCTGGACACGGTTCCTAACAAAGAAAAACCAGATAGTCGACTGTCTGGACGCAGAGGCCTTAGCGGCCTTCAAGCATAATATCCGTGATGAGTGGCTGGCCCGGCACCTGGGACAGGAAAAGCCGAAATCTATGGCAGCCCTCACGACACTCATGACCCGCTTTTGCGCGGGAGAAGACAGCTGGCTAGCTCGCAGCAACAACTTAACCAAGAACCCTGGTAATTCAAATACCAAGGACAAAAGTGACATGTCACGTCGGAACAAACAAAAGCGCCGCGTTAACAGCGACAACAACGAGGATACGACAGTTAATGCCAGATTCCGGGGCTACAAATCCGGTCAACGGAAAAAGCCATTGAAAAGAAATACTCAGGGCCCGTCCAGTTTGGACCGAATACTCGACTGCTTGTGCCAGATACATGGCACCCCCGAAAAGCCAGCCAATCACACCAACAGGGATTGTTGGGTGTTCAAGCAGGCAGGCAAGTTAAGAGCCGAAAACAAAGACAAGGGGCTGTATAGCGACAACGAGGAGGAGCCCAGGCCGCCGAACAACAGTGGACAGAAGGGATTTCCCCCGCAAGTGCGGACGGTGAACATGATATACGCAACCCACATCCCCAAGAGGGAGCGGAAGCGTGTGTTAAGGGACGTATATGCGATAGAGCCAGTCGCCCCAAAGTTCAACCCATGGTCCTCCTGCCCAATCACCTTTGATCGAAGGGACCACCCCACTAGCATCCGTCACGGCGGCTTCGCTGCATTGGTTCTAGACCCAATCGTTGACGGATTTCATCTCACAAGAGTCCTCATGGACGGCGGCAGCAGCCTGAACCTGCTTTACCAGGATACAGTGCGAAAAATGGGCATAGATCCCTCGAGGATCAAGCCCACCAAAACGACCTTTAAAGGCGTCATACCAGGTGTAGAAGCCAACTTTACATGCTCAGTCACACTGGAAGTGGTCTCCGGATCTCCGGATAACTTTCGAAGCGAGGAGTTAATCTTCGACATAGTCCCGTTCTGCAGTGGCTATCACGCACTGCTCGGGCGAACCGCATTCGCAAAATTCAACGCGGTACCGCACTATGCATACCTCAAGCTCAAGATGCCAGGCCCTAGAGGAGTAATCACGGTCAATGGGAACACCGAACACTACCTCCGAACGGAGAAGCACACGGCAGCGCTCGCAGCAGAAGTACAAAGCAGCCTCTCTAGGCAGTTCTCCAGTTCGGCCGTTAAAAAGCCGGACACTGTCAAACGCGCCCGGAGTACCCTACAACAAGACCGCCTGGCACATTCTGAGCTAGCGTAGCAATGCGGCCCCAACCCTAGTCCTCACGATATAGCAAAACCAGTGCTTCGCGTACATAACTACGCTCTTGAAATACCATGGGCACAGGGGAAGGGGCACTATCACGGCACGCCTGAAAACGGCTTAAACCACACCAGGGGCTGCCGGATTCCTTTTTTTTTTCTTTCTTCCTTACTCTCAGGACTCCATACTTCGGACGACCCGTTCGGCAATTCAACTGCTGCACAAACGATGCAAGATCCAGGAAAGCAGACAAGCCACGCCGCATTATGGAACTCCCAGGTGGTCTCTATTACGAGCAGTATACCTATTTTTTAATTCAATTCCGCGGCCTGCCCCTGCCCAGGACATGTTAAATAGTCCAATTTCTTTTGCTTATTGCACTATTTGTATCGTTCCGCTTTCATAGCAGTCTTTCTATAAACAATGCATAGCTTTTTGTCTATTTTTTGCATTATCCTCTTTTTATATATATGTTTATTAATAACATGTTGCATCCGTACACCGTGGTACGGCAAAAATACGCCAGGGGCTTCAGTACCCATCAATATGGCGTGAGAAGTCCGTACACTTTCACAAGTGCGGCACCCCGAACTTATAGCACTATATGCATCGGCTCAGAATCATGATTTGGGTCAATAGTTGGGTTTGCCCGGCTCCTATGTTTTGGTGCCTTACGTTCCGCTATATCGGCTAAGGTAGCACTAGGAGAACTACTGCGATTGTGCCCTAGTTGAGCTGGGCTGAGCACCTCAGTAGAGAAAGCTAAAACTGACTGTCATGATGAGGCGAGAGATCGGTCGCTGTTCGAGAGGTTTTTCGAGTCCTTAAAGACTTATGCTGCTTCGAGCGAGGAACCGGCTTTGTCCGGCCAAGGCGTGGATAGTGCCCCGAACTCGGTCTTCCGAATACTAGGGGCTTCGCCGAAATTTAAAATTATAGAGTTCTATGGCTAAGTGAGAGTGTTCAAGCATTATAGTCCGATTGCCTTGTTCGTTGTGCTGAGAACCTCCCTCGACGGACCCAATCATGGGAAAAAGAGCGCTCAGGTTTATCCCGAACACCCCAGCACTAGTGGCATGGGGGCAGAAGCCGACGACTGGCCATCTCTCAATTTTTTGATAAACGACCGCACAGAAAGTAATATTTTAAATTCAACAAGCATTGCTTAGCGCATATGAACAAGTTTTCAGCGCACAGGATAACACGAGTGAGTTCATTCAAAAATTACATCCTTGGTACATTCATCCGCCATAAGGCGGGCACCAGCCAGAACATCCTTGTAATAGTTCTCGGGCTTGCGATGCTCCTTCCCCGGCGGCGGCCCATCCCTCACAAGCTTCTCACCGTCCAGCTTACCCCAGTGCACCTTTGCACGGGCAAGGGCCCTACGGGCACCTTCGATGTAGACGGAGCGCTTGATGACCTCGAGCCTTGGACAAGCCTCCACCAGCCGCCGCACCAGTCCGAAGTAGCTCCCAGGCAGGGCCTCTGCAGGCCACAGTCGAGCTATGAAGCCCTTCAGGGCCTGTTCGACCGCCTTGTGGAGCTCGACCAGCTGCTTCAGCTGGTCGCTCAAAGGCACAGGGTG
This sequence comes from Triticum urartu, assembly GCF_056163025.1. Lineage (NCBI taxonomy): Eukaryota > Viridiplantae > Streptophyta > Magnoliopsida > Poales > Poaceae > Triticum > Triticum urartu. The sequence continues at coordinate 236,807,630 of NC_141874.1, read as the reverse complement.
TCCGGCCTCAGCGTACTGAGACCAGAACACCTTCTTCGTCGAGCTGCCTTCCTCGGGTTGGTAGAATGCGGCGGCATCGGATACGCTGCAGGGAAGATCTGCGAATGCCCCTGGAGAGCTCCGGATTCGGGTAAGTAACAAGTAGTTTACTTCTATATGTCTGCTTTGCATAGAGAATGCCTTACCCGCCGCTATATTTTTCACCGCATCCAATTCCTGGAGGGCCTTCTGGGCTTCGGCCTTGGCAGATTTGGCAGTTTTAAGGGCCGCAACAAGCTCGGACGCTCGCATCTTCGAGTCGAGCTCCAAACTCTCATGTTTTTTCATGAGAGCCTAAAGCTCTTGCTGCACCTCGCCGACCTGCACCTCAAATTTCTCCCGCTCGGTGCGCTCCATGGCTACTTTCTTCTCGGCCTCGGACAGCGCCTGCTTGAGGGTCGCCACCTCAGTTGTGGCCCCTACAAATAAGCAGTATACTCCTGTCATTTTTTGCAATTGCGTCTTCTTATAGGCATTTTTTCTATAAGGTATCTCTTACCTTCTTTCTCCTCGAGCTGCCGTTTGGCAAGGCCGAGCTTTTGCTCGGTCCGCTCGAGGCCCTGCTTCAGGGCACCCACCTCCACAGTCAGTGCGGCGGTGGCCAGCAGCGAAGCCTGCATACGTATATTGACTCCTTTTTAGTTAGACTCCTGCGATATTTAATAGATCCTCTATTCGGCTTTTCTTTCCGAACGCCAAATAGAGCATCAGGGGCTACTGTCTATGCAGTAATATTTTTACATATTTTTTACTTACCTCGAAGCCTGTTAGAAGGCTAGCACAAGCTTCAGTCAATCCGCTTTTGGTGGACCGAACCTTCTGGACCACCGTACTCATGATGGTACGGTCCTCCTCGTCGATGGAGGCGCCCTTAAGCTCCTCCAGCAGATTGTCCGGCGCCTCCGGTTGGACGGAGGACGCCGGCTCAATAGGCTTGCTCCTCTTGGCAGGAGTTCGCCTGTCACGGTCCGAAACCGTTGATGATTCCGGTGCGGTGTCCGGCTTAAAGCCGGACTTGGAGCCCTGGGGGGTCTTGTCCCCTTCACTCCTGGAGTCCGGGAGGTTGCCTCGCGGCTCCTCCTGGACCACCTCCTCTTGCCCCGGAGCTTGTCACGATGCCACTTCGGCATCATCCGCGGCACAAGGGGAGGCAGCGGGCGGAACTGAATTCACGTCCGATGAATCCAGGGAGCCGCTCGACGACTCGTCGAGCCCGTCCTTGGGCGGGCTTCATTATTATATTCGACATTAGGGAAAGCTGTGCAACAAAAGGAATATCATGAGTTACTCTGGTATCCGAACACTTACGATTTCGCCGGACGCTTGGCCCTGTCCGACCACTCCTCTTCGTCCTCGTCGGCGTCGGGGGCGTAGTCCGGCGAAGGGGTTTTCCTCTTCTTGGACCCTTCGGCCTCCCCTACTGGGGCGGCCTTCCTCTTCTTTCCTCCCCCCCGCTGGTGGGGGAGAGGTTTCTTCTTCCTCCTCCTCATCTTCACGGGAGGAGTACGTCTCAGACTCGTCGGACGACAAGTCCGACACCACCATATGTCGGGAACTCTTTCGAGTCCCCGTGGCCTTCTTCTTCTTGGCCTTCTTCTCCGGCACCACATAAGGTGCCAGAACCAGCAGCTTCACTAGGAGAGCAGGGGCTGGGTGTTCGGGCAAGGGAGCCGGACAGTTAATCAGTCCAGACTTCGCCTGCCAATCCTGTCAAAGGTAAGGGAGTTTAGATCCCGCATAGAGTCAAACTATGAAAAAAAACTTAACATCCTATAAAAGATGAAAATATCTCACCTCGCCAGCAGGACACTGCGAGCTGAATCCGCGGTCTTCGGAGGCGGATGTGGGAGCCTCAGTGCCTTTGGTTAGCCCCTTCCAGACATCTTCGTATGTCGTGTCAAAGAGCCTGCTCAGAGTTCGGTGCTGCACCGGGTTGAACTCCCACAAATTGAAGTCCCGTTCTTGACACGGAAGGATCCGGCGGACAAGCATGACCTGGACTACGTTGACAAGCTTGAGCTGCTTGTTCACCAGGGACTGGATGCATTTTTACAGTCCGGTCACCTCTTCTTCGTCGCCCCACGACAAGCTTGTCTCCTTCCAGGACGTGAGCCGCGTAGGGGGTCCGGATCGAAATTCAGGGGCTGCGATCCACTTTGGATCGCATGGCTCGGTGATGTAAAACCACCCTGACTGCCACCCCTTTAAGTTCTCCACAAAGGAGCCCTCGAGCCATAGGACGTTGGCTATTTTGCCCTCCATGGCACCTCCGCACTCCGCCTGGTTGCCGCGCACCACCTTTGGCTTGACGTTGAAGGTCTTGAGCCAGAGGCCGAAATGGGGGCGGATGCAGAGGAAGGCCTCGCACACGACGATAAACGCCAAGATATTGAGGATGAAGTTCGGGGCCAGATCGTGGAAATCTAGGCCATAGTAGAACATGAGTCCGTGGACAAATGGGTGGAGAGGTAAACCCAGTCCGCGGAGGAAGTGGGGAAGAAATACTACCCTCTCATGGGGCCTTGGGGTGGGGAGAAGCTGCCCCTCCTCAGGAAGCCGGTGCACGATATCTTTGGACAAGTATCCGGCCTTCCTTAGCTTTTTGACATGGCCCTCCATGACGGAGGAGACCATCCACTTGCCTCCCGCTCCGGACATTGTTGGAGAAGGTTGAGGTAGGAAGTGCGGGCTTGGGCGCTGGAGCTTGGTTGCACAGAAGATGGATAGGCAAAGGAGGAAGAAGGCGTAGGTAAAAAGGTGGATCCTTATCCCCTTATATGGGCAGACGCGACTATGTGTCCCCACCAGCCTAGTAAAACTCGCTTGCCTCCCAAGCGCCGTGATAAGTGGCGCGGTTGGGTTACCCATGTCCGTATTGATGAGAATCCCGTAAATGGGGGACACGATCTCTGCTTCAACAAGACGTGCCAAGGAAACCGCCTCACAAAACACGCTGAGGTGGAGAAGTGAAAACGATTTGAATAAAGGATTGGCCGTAGTGTGATGTCACGCTGCGGAATACGTCGGCAGATTAGATTTGTGTTAATATTATTCTCTCTGTGGCAATACGTGGAAACTTTATTTTGCAGAGCCGGACACTACTCTTGGTGTTTACAAAATTTTATGAAGAATTTGGAGGAGGAACCCGCCTTGCAATGCCGAAGATAATCTGCGCGCCGGACTCGTCGTCGTTGAAGCCTGGTTCAGGGGCTACTGATGGAGTCCTGGATTAGGGGGTGTTCGGGTAGCCAGACTATACCTTCAGCCGGACTCCAGGACTATGAAGATACAAGATTGAAGACTTCGTCCCGTGTCCGGATGGGACTTTCCTTGGCGTGGAAGGCAAGCTTGGCGATGCGGATATTCAAGATCTCCTACCATTGTAACCGACTTTGTGTAACCCTAACCCTCTCTGGTGTCTATATAAACCGGAGGGTTTTAGTCCATAGGACAACTTCATCATACAACAATCATACCATAGGCTAGCTTCTAGGGTTTAGCCTCCTTGATCTCGTGGTAGATCTACTCTTGTACTACCTATATCATCAATATTAATCGAGCAGGACATAGGGTTTTACGTCCATCAAGAGGGCCCGAACCTGGGTAAAACATTGTGTCCCTTGTCTCCTGTTACCATCCGCCTAGACGCACAGTTCGGGACCCCCTACCCGAGATCCGCCGGTTTTGACACCGACAGTTGGCATAGACCCTGGTTGCCCAGGCAGCGCCGGACATCGCTCAGGTTGGACCAACACTTAGAGAAGCACTGGCCCCGGGGTTAAAAATAAATATGACCCTTGAGTCCATGGAACCCAAGGGAAAAAGGCTTAGGTGGCAAATGGTAAAACCAAGGTTGGGCCTTGATGGAGGAGTTTTATTCAAGGCGAACTGTCAAGGGGTTCCCATAACACCCAACCGCGTAAGGAACGCAAAATTCAAGGAACATAACACCGGTATGACGAAAACTAGGGCGGCAAGAGTGGAACAAAACACCAGGCATAAGGTCGATCCTTCCACCCTTTACCAAGTATATAGATGCATTAAAATTAAATAAGTGATAATAATGATATCCCAACAATATCCATCTTCCAACATGGAACAAACTTCAACTTCTCCTGCAACTAGCAACGCTATAAGAGGGGCTGAGCAAAAGCGGTAGCATAGCCAAACAACGGTTTGCTAGGAAAGGTGGGTTAGAGGCTTGACATGGGAATATGGGAGGCATGATATAGCAAGTGGTAGGTATCGCGGCATAGCAAAAGAGCGAACAACTAGCAAGCAAAGATAGAAGTGATTTCGAGGGTATGGTCATCTTGCCTGCAAAGTTCTCAGAGTTGACGAAAGCTTGATCCTCGTAAGCGTACTCAACATGTTCCTCGATCACGTACTCCTCTCCCGGCTCTACGCAAAGAAAAAACACAAGCAAAGGACCAACAATCAATCACGGTGCAATGCACAAGCAACATGATGCAAAACATGGCATGACATGCGGGATGTGATATGCAATGCATATGCGTGCTCCGGAAGGAAAATGATGAACAAGGCATCAACTTGGCAAACCAAGTGTGTTGCTAGAAAGATGAGATGAGTTCGGTCGAAATCGATATAAAGATCACCAGAATCGGATGCACGGTTTGCAAATGGCAAGCAAAACAAGAATGGCACAATTCCGCGATTAACAGCACGATGCTATCTAGAATGCAACAAGAAACTAAGCTACCGCTCTCCAACATAGCAACAAAGCATATGGCGCTGATCTACTCAAGATGCTTGACAAAACATGAACACTGAGCTATGGCTAAATCACAACAGAGCAGGTTCAAACAAGCATGGTAAAAGTGCAAAAGATATCAGCTTCACATACTTGGTGAAGATACTAACATGTCAGGAATAACATCAAGAAGCAATGTTTAGAGCAAGCAAACAACATGATACAGGAACATATCATAGCAAAACAAGGCACGAAATGAATCTACTAAATGCATAGAACAAAAGTCCCTTAATGAACATGAGCCAAAAAGGCACAGAGATGGCACCCATGTAAACATAGCAAGTTTTATTAACAATTTCAGACTTAGCAGAAAATAGAGCATGGCATAAACAGAATTATGAAGGCATCTTTGCGAGCTCGATTCACTCACCACAAGGTATTGCATGACAAGATAAGCATAGCATCAGCAAGAAGACATGTTCAAGAAACTAACCATGGAAAGAGCAAGTTCATAGCATGCATGGATCAACTACAACAACCATGGCAAAATTGATTAACATGTAAACAATCTGCCAGGAACATTTTATAGCAAACATAGCGCAAGATTAAGACATGCTAGGCCACTCTATAATTGCAAAAAGGGACTTGGATGGATAGAGCATAACCTTACATCCAAAACATCCTTACTAAAGCAACTCAAAACAAGCACGGATCTCACTGTAGCAACATGTTTACATGGCATAAAAATAACAGCAGGGAAATGACAGTAAAATCCTAAGTCCCTGAAATCAGCAATAACACGAAGGCTACTTTGCATGCTTGTGCTAGTCACCACAAAGATCAGAAAAATACATGGCAAGCACCACTGTAAAGATGGCATGGCATAGATCAAAACACATGTAGAGCCCATGCCCATATGCAGCACACAACAAATGTGACAAAAATGACAAATCCTCATACTCTGATAAGTAACAGCAACTAACAATTTATAGCACTCTTGCATCCATGATTTGGGCATCAAGATGGACTCAAATGAGCATGACCCAATGAAACAAAATGAGGAGCATCTCATGGTGAACATTTTGATATATCATGTGCACGAAACAGAGCTACGGTCATGGAGTTATGATGCAATGAACACGGCCCGAAAATGTTACAGAGAAAGGACATAGATGAAAATTACCCTCTCAGAAACAGATCTAGGGTTTGTCGCGAAGAATGAGGATGGCAGGATCTCTCGCCGGAGAGGAGGGGACGCGGTGGCCGAAGCTTGCGGGGAGCTCGCCCGAGCTCTGGGGTCGCTTGATCCGGGACGAGGTAGGGCGGCGACAGGGAGGCGCGGGGCAGCGCGGGCGAGGGCTGCGGCGCACGGTCGACGAGGCGGTGGAGTGCGGCGTGGCGACCGGAGCAGGCGGGCGCGTGGCGGATGGCGCTGGGGAAGCGGGGCGACGGCGCGCGGGCTCGGGGGCCCGACCCGGGCTCGGGCGGTGGCGCTGCCACATGGCGGCACGCTAGTGGTGCGGGCGCGGCGGCGATTCGTCCGGTGGCAGCGGGAGCAATTTTTTAGGGTTTATCTGCGCGAGGATCTCAGGGAGGGCACATATTTATAGCTAGGAGGTAGGAGTGTCCAAATGAGGTGTAGTTTTCGCCCACGCGATCATGATCCGACGACGGAGGACATGGAAGAGGTTTGGGTGGGTTATTGGTCCGTTTGGAGGGGGTTGGGCTGCAACACACACGAGGCCTTTACGGTTCCCCTGTTAACCATTGGAGTATCAAATAGACTCCAAATGACACGAAATTTGACAGGCGGTCTACTGGTGGTGTACCAAGGCCACTTGGCAAATCTCGGTCCATTCCGAGAACGTTTAATGCCCGCTCACGAAAAGAGGCAAGAGGGGTGCGCCGGAGGACGTAGGAGTGTTGGATTACAAAACGGACAACGGGGAAAATGCTCGGACGCATGAGACGAACACGTATGCAAATGAGATGCACATGATGACATGATATGAAATGCATGACTTGAACAAAATGCAAAACGAAGACAAGAACCCAACCACGAAGGGCAATCTCATAACTTAAAGCCGGAAATGGCAAGAGTTGGAGTACAAATATGGCAAGTTACATCCGGGGCGTTACAACACTCCACCACTACGAAAGGATCTCACCCCGAGATCTAGGACTGAAAGAACTCCGGATACTAAGAACGGAGGTGGTCCTCGCGTTCCCAGGTGGCTTCTCGGTCGGAATGATGTGACCACTTCACTTTTCGGAATTTGATAGAATTGTTGTGAGTCTTGCGCTCGATTTCTTCAAGAATAGCAACGGGATGTTCATGATAAGACATGTCTTCTTGGAGATCAATCTCTTCGAAGTTGATGGTGCGCTCAAGAGTCTTGAAGCACTTGCGAAGCTGTGACACGTGAAACACATCGTGCACATTTGGGAAGTTGGATGGAAGCTCAAGTTGATAGGCGAGGTCGCCTCTTTTGCCAACGATCTTGAAAGGACCCATGTATCTAGGGGCAAGCTTCCCTTTGATACCGAAACGACGAGTACCTTTCATTAGAGAGACGCGGAGGTAGACATGGTCTCCGATCTCGAAAGCCAAGTCACGATGCTTGCTATCATAGTAACTCTTCTGACGCAATTGCACGGGTTTGAGATTTTCATGGATGACTTTACACATTTCTTCAGCCTCTGTGATTAAGTCATTGCCAATAAGTTGGCGTTCACCAGTCTCCGACCAATTAAGAGGGGTACAACACTTTCTGCCATAGAGAATCTCGAATGGGGCCTTGCCTGAACTCACTTGGAAGCTATTGTTGTAGGAGAATTCGGCATATGGAAGACAATCTTCCCACTTCATACCGAAGGAAATGACACAAGCCCTGAGCATATCTTCAAGAATTTGATTGACTCGCTCGACTTGGCCACTAGTTTGAGGATGGAAGGCTGTGCTGAAGCGAATGTTGGTGCCCATGGCCTTCTGGAAGGAGCCCTAGAACTTAGAGGTGAAGGTGCTTCCACGATCTGAAGATATCAACTGTGGAACGCCGTTCAAGGAGACAATCCTGGAGGTGTATAGCTCTGCCAACTAAGCTGCTGTGATAGATTCTTTGATAGGAAGAAAATGAGCCACTTTTGTAAGCTTGTCGATGACAACAAAGATAGCATCATTTCCACATTTGCACTTGGGAAATCCAGTCACGAAGTCCATCTCAATATGGCCAACTTCCATTCTGGAATGGCAAGAGGTTGGAGGAGACTAGCTGGCCATTGGTGTTCTGCTTTCACTCTTCTGCAGACATCACATTCATTCATGAACTGAGCAATTTCTCGCTTCATTTGAGTCCACCAATACGACTTCTTGAGGTCATGGTACATCTTTGTACTTCCAGGATGAATGGATAGGAGGGAATTGTGCGCCTTGTTCATAATGAATTTCCGTAGATCACCTTTAGGAACACAATTCAATCCTCGAAGAATAGAGTATCTTTGTCATCAAGGCGATAGCACTTGTATTTGGGTTGACTCTTGGCAATCCCATTTTTCACCTTCTTCACCATTGCATCAAGAAGTTGTGCCTCATGAATTTGATCTTCCAAAGTAGGAGAGACTTGGAGGTTAGCAAGGAAGCCTTGAGGAACAACTTGGAGATTCAGTTTGCGGAAAGCTTCACAAAGGTCCGGTTGGAAGGGCTTGAGAATTAGGCAGTTGCAGTAAGCCTTCCTGCTCAAAGCATCTGCAATGACATTGGCCTTGCCTGGAGTATATTCAATACTCGGATTGTATTCTTGAATCATTTCGACCCAATGAGTCTGCCTGAGGTTGAGGTTGGGCTGAGTGAAGATGTACTTGAGGCTCTTATCTATACTATCTATACTACTATATAGTGTACGAGTTTTGAATTGTAGTAACATCATCAATCCCAGCCGTTGATCTCATAAATCTAATGGTTGAGACTCAACGGATTCGCAATGAACAGTATCCCACACTTGCATCTGATGGTTTCTAGAACAATCACGTCACACCTCCTCTCTTCACTTGCATCTTCTGGGTTCTGGAATAATCACGTCATGCCTCCTCTCTTCTCGCCATGGTGTATGTGCCAGTGCATAAGGCAAAGAGCCGAGACAGGGGCGGTGACGAGTGAACATTTTTAGCAGGTTCTATACTGTACAACGGCTAATGACCGCAGCTAATTGCATCGTTAGTCCGTCCAAAAATATATTCATGGAACCAACTACACCGAATATAGAGAAGACCAAAGCCGAGTGACCCATACATGTAGGTGTAGCTAACTATTGTTTTCCCTTGGACAGTTGATCGATTGATTGATCTACGTGCGTGTTCGACTGGACTACTTAGGGCGTTTTTTGCTGCAGCCTAGTGAAATGTAAAGACCACAACAATACCAATTTTCATTAGCAGAAAACCACCACTTTATAATTCATGGCACATATCACCATATGAATGACAGTGGCAAAAACATTAATGGTAAATGCTAATTGCTTTAATTCTATTCCAGTTGTCTTCAAGACATATTTTTGAAATATAGTGAAGACAATTTTCTTTGACATTACATGATTGCAAAGAAAAATAGTTGTAAAATTCACATTATCAACCTGTTCAACACTTCTGGTTTTATAGTTCAATTTAAGTTAACGGAAATGTAACATTCTTTTGTAGTTCTAGAAATATATTTTGATAATTTGTCATCAATGCTATCGTGAGACCTAACATATCCTGATGTTCCATAACTTTTGTGAACATTGAATTTTCTCCTCCCTCATATCTAAATCCTGGCTCCACCCTTGGCCGAGTACGAGAGATGTATTGTCTAGGAGGATAAAAAAAAGCATAAAATTAGTGGGTTCCACCATGTAAATCTTCAATTTTTTCCCCATGGAAATTTTTGGGTGTCACTAGGCCATAGGCATTGTATCATGCCAATTACCAATTTTTTATTACTTCATTTTTGCATGCATACACCAACAATATTTATTTTTTTCTCTGAATTCATTGCAAAGTACTATATGTTTTTTCTTTTACTAGAATCATAGGAACAATACTATTAAGACGTGCATTGCACGTGTATACATACTAGTATGATCAGGGAATATGTACACTTTCCTTCCCAACAAGATATGTCTCCACGTTAATAGAGCATGGACAACTGCCGGCAACTCGAGGTCATGAGTGGGGTAGTTCTTTTCATTGGGCTTCAACTGGCGATCGGTATAATCCACAACTTTGTTCTCTTGCATTAACACAACACCGACACCTTGCAGGGAGGCATCACAGAAAACTTCAAATGGTTTGGATTCATTAGGAGGAGTCAAGACAGGAGCTGTGACTAACTTCTCTTTCAGGGTGTTGAAAGCGATGTCACATTCAGGCGTCCAGACATACTTAACATTCTTCTAGAGGAGGTTGTAAAGAGGCTTTGCAATCTTAGAGAAATTCTCAACAAATCTTCGACAATAGCTTGCAAGCCCAAGAAAGCTGCGGAGCTGCTTCACATTCTAAGGCGGTTCCCAATTCACAATTGCAGATACCTTCTCAGGATTAATAGCTATGCCCTTGGCGGAGATGATATGGCCAAGGTAGAGAACCTCATCAAGACAAAACTCACACTTTGAAAACTTCGCATAGAACTGATGCTCTCTGAGTTTGTCGGGTACCAATCTCAAATGCTTGGCATGATCCTCCTTATTCTTGGAAAAGACCAAAATATCATCGAGATACACCAGGACGAAATCATTTGTGTAAGGGTTGAAGGTGAAGTTGTCAGGACCCCGATTCCAAGTCACATCGATCTAGCCGATAACACCTCATATCACTTTGCGGCCTCACGCACGGTATCCCACGGGTGTCGCCTTACCATGGCCCGGGACCGTTTGCGCCTTTTGGCTCACGTATATGATAGTGTCGCTAGCATCCATATGACAGAGAACCCGGGCCGACATGGCTAGTCGTGAACCCAAAGCGGCACAGACCTATGGAGACAGGCATACATGAATCACATCGAGCATGTCGGTCATCAGCGAGTGATTACGGGCTGTAGCACTGGGCTAACAGGACTCTGGGGAACCCGGGCTGTAGCAGGCTAGGCAGGACTCCGGATATCACCGCGTGACATTTCCCCGAAGGGACAGACATAGGAACGAAGTGAAACACATGCCGGCCAGTCAAGTGTCCTGAGCAGTAGTGCTGGGCTAGCAGGACTCCGGTGAACCGGGCTGTGGCGGACTACTATGGCTCGAGGAACACTAGATTACATTTCCCCATAAGAAAGGCTGCCAAGGATAAACAACTAGATTGTCGGATCCCACTCATACCAAGCATTTCAATCATACACACAATATGCCCGATATGAGTACATACAACATGGCATCACAACAAAACTCTACAACTCAAGTACTTTATTTAAAGGCTCCAGAGAGCCATACATAACAAGTTCATACAGATAGGGGTCACATGACCCGACACTCAAGTCATACAATCATACAGGCACATGCGGAAGCAACTAGTCTGAGTACAGACTCTAGAAAGAAAGAAGGCTTCTCGAAGCCTGTCTATCTACATAGGGCCCTCCATGGCCAGGATCACCACCTGGGTGGCTAGTCACTCGTCGACGTCAAGGTCTACGTAGAACCCATCGGAGGGGGCGGTGTTGTCGTCTAAAAACAGTAATTAAGCAAACATGAGTACAAAGGTACTCAGCAAGTCTTACATCAGAACCTACTAAACATGCTTATTCTCAAGAGAGTGGTGGGGTTAATGCAGCAAGCCAGCTTTGACTCTTGGCTAAGCTATCCTACGGAACTCCACCAGTAAAATAGTTTTCGCACACGAGTCCACTACTCACCAACACAATACTCCACCGGGGATCCTCCCTCGTCATCCTACGAGAGGGCCATCCTTGGTACTCACACTTATCTTGAGTCTTTTAGTAGTATCCATTAACTTGTCTATGAACTGTATAGGCAACCAAGTAGTCCTTTACCACGGACACGGCTATTCGAATAGTTTTATACCCTGCAGGGGTGTACTTCATACACGCTTTCACCACTTACCGCCGCTTACACGACATGTACTCGGCAACCTTCAAGTGGAAGCCCAGCGAGGGTGTCGGCCACGGCCTACCTAAACACTTAAGTCTCTAGTCCAGATTTATCGCCTATCCAGGTTCCATCCGCAGGGAGTCCGGCCGAGGTTTCCACATACGGCCCCGAACGATGTGAACAGGGTCCCGAGACGCCTAACGGGCGCCCGGCATACCCGGCCACGGTGTATCTACCGCAACATAGCCCACCCCTAGGGTCAGCGCTACGCACGGCCGCCAACACATAACCTACAAACACCAGAAACTATTTGCAACTCCTGGACAGAGTACTAGGGTGATTAAGAAGCTGAGAGGGTCCATTGGTTTCGGGCCCAATGTACGGTAGTAACTGCATCTTAAATCACACATACAGATCTCAGTTCTTAGGGACGGCCTCAATGAAACAACCCACCATGTACTCCTACATGGCCTCTCATCGATACCTTTACCAAAACATGTTCAACACATCCCTCACATTACCGACATAAGCATTTCTCTCTAGCCCATCACCCAGATGAACCAGACCTGACACAACTCTAAGCATAGCAGGCATAGCAAGGTAGGAATCACATACATGGCTCAATCAACTCCTACACATGCTAGTGGGTTTCATCTAGTTACTGTGGCAATGACAGGTCATGCAGAGGATAAGGGTTCAACTACCGTAGCACACAACATATTGAAACGCGTTGTCTTAATGCAGTAATCAAGAGCAGAAGCGAGAACATGGGTTGTCTCAGAATGATCAATGGTTGCTTGCCTGATGGAGTGGTAGTGGGATACTGCCCTTCAGTTGGATACTCGTGAATATCCTCGGAGGCAGAACCTACCATGAAGAACACATCGGAACACAATCAACACATGACGATATGCAACAATATGATGCATGCTATGATATGGCAATATGAATGTGGCTTGGCCTAATGCAAGCTATAACAGAAAGGATTGAACTTATTTGAATCAACGATTCAATTATTAGCTTATTAAACATGGCCTTAATAGTGCATTTCCTTATTCTGCTTAAACAGCAAGGTAAACTTGTTTTGTCATGCATGAAACCATTACAGATGGATAGATTCAATTTTTCTAATCATTTTTCATATATAAATCTTTGCATTTGGAGCTATGGTTGATTTTCTATGATTTTTAGAAGTTTTGACTATTTTCTGGAATTTCCTGTATAAGAATAATTCCTGTAATTTAATTACTGCGTCAGCATTACGTCAGGTGACGTCAGTGGTCAACGGGGACGTCCAGGTCAAACCTGACTGGTGGGTCCCGCGTGTCAGTAGTTAGTTAAGCTAATTATTTTTAGTTAAAACTAATCTGATTTAGTTAACAGAGGGGGCCCACTTGTCATTGACTCAGGGGAGTCAAACTGGGGTCAAACCCCTGGTCGGCGGGGCTAATCCCGCCGGCGTTGAGCCGCCGGCGAGGCCGAGACGGCAGAGGGCTTCGGATTTGGTGCCCTGGTGACCAAATCAACGGCGGAGACGTGCTACGCATAGCTGGGGCTCGCGCGCATCTAGTGGGGCAAGTGGGAGGAGCTGGGGTGGAGCGAGCTCGCCGGAATCGAGCTCGTGGCGGCGGCCAGAGTTTGGGCGGGGTTGGTTTCGAGGCTACGGTGCACGGGAGAAGGAGCTGGTGGTGGCTACGGGTTCCTGGTGCTACGCTGAGCTCAACGGTGGGCTTGGCTTCGAGCCACTGTGGCTCTGGCCACGACGGCGCCATGGCCGGCGGCGGGGAGCTCTCGGGTGCGGTGGAGATGGCGGCTACAGGGGCCAAACGAGCACGGGAGCTAGGGGAAAAGGAAGAGGAGCTCACAGGGAGGTCGATGAGCAGCTCAGTGGGCTCGGGGGCGACCGGAGCGAGGCGACTCCATGAACGGCGTCCGGCGGGTACCGAGGTTGAAGACGAGGGCGAAGACGGCGTTCGGCGGTGGTTGGAGTCGCGTGGGTCGGTGGGGAGGTGCAGGGCGACGAGGCGGAGCTATTGGGCTCGTCGGAGGGGCGAGGGGGTGGCTCTGGTGGCAACTACGGCGATCGGCGGCGAGGTTCGCGCTCGGCCATCACGGGGGAGAGTGAGAGAGACGAGGGGGAGAGTGCAAGAGGATGAGAGGGGGACGTGGGGGTCGCGTGGCATCCCTGGACGGTTCCAAGGCGTCGGCGGAAGCAGGAGGTGGCCGGCGTGTGGCCACGGGCGCCGGCCACGCGCTCCGCGTCCTTCTGGCGCGAGGAGGACGACGACTGGTAGCCAGTCGGCTGGGCCGAGCCAGGTGGGCTGGGCCAGCACAGGTAAGGCCCAGGTAGCTTCCCTCTCTCTCTCTCTCTCTTTTTCTAATTTGTTTATGTTTTTCTATTTAAATGCAACTGTTGGGCTTTAATTAAAATACTAAAACGTTTCCAAAAATCCTGAAAACAATTGTGGGCTCTGTTTAGATTATTTCCAACAGCAAACATTTATTTCCAGAATTATTTGAGCATTTAAATTATTTTATAGCATTTAAATGCCCAAATTCAAATACTTATGGTTTAATTCAATGACCTTCTGTTGACCTAGAAAATTGTGCAGCAATTTTGCTAGAGGTTCTAACCCAAGACAAAGAGGGTGAACTTTTTAGAAGGGCATTTCAGGTTCATTGAAAATAATTTTAGTAAACCCTAGTTGTTTCCAGGGGGGTGTTGGGGGTTTCTGCCTTCCCCATTTCAAATTTAAGAGAAATTTAAACATGATGCACACTCTAATGCTTGAACTAGCTAGGGTGTGACAACTCACCCCCACTCAAAAGAATCTCGTCCTGAGATTTAGGATACTCCGGGAAGAAGGTGCGGTACTCGACTCGAAGACGATCCTCCCTTTCCCAAGTGGCTTCTTTCTCGGAATGGTGTGACCATTGAACCTTGAGAAACTTGATATTATGACGTCGAGTGGTACGCTCGGCTTGATCAAGGATACGAACGGGATATTGTCGATATGAGAGGTTATCTTGTAGATAAAGCGTTTCGTGGTCCACTCCACGGATGGGATCCGCGAAGCAACGCCTGAGTTGAGAAACGTGGAAGACATCATGAACTCTGGAAAGATGCGGAGGTAGTTCCAATTGGTAGGCAACTTCTCCTCGTTTTGCAAGAATGCGAAAGGGTCCAATGTAACGAGGATCCAATTTTCCTTTGATACCGAAACGATGGGTTCCCTTTAACGGAGTAACCCGAAGGTAAGCCTTCTCGTCAACTTCATAAGTCATAAGCTTATGTTTACGATCATATTGACTCTTTTGACGAGATTGGGCTGTTTTCAATTTCTCACGAATAACGCGAACCTGCTCTTCTGCTTCCTGAATCATATCCGGGCCAAAGAGTTGTCTTTACCCGGTTTATGACCAGTTAAGAGGCGTTCGAGATTTTCGTCCATAGAGAACTTCGAAAGGAGCCTTGCCCAAGCTGGCTTGATAACTATTGTTATAAGCAAACTCCGCGAATGGGAGGCAATTCTCCCAACCCATTCCGAACGAGATGACAGAGGCTCGGAGCATATCTTCCAGAATTTGATTGACTCGCTCTACTTGACCACTTGATTGAGGATGGAAGGAGGTACTAAAAGAGAGACGAGTTCCGATAGCATTTTGGAAACTTTCCCAAAATCGAGAGGTGAAGAGACTCCCATGGTCTGAGTTAATTTCCAATGGAACACCATGAAGAGACACTATTCGGGAGATGTATAAATCGGCTAGCTGGCTAGCGGTGATACTCTCACGAATAGGTAGAAAGTGGGCTACTTTGGAAAGTCGGTCGATCACGACGAAGATGGCATTATTCCCTCTCTTGATCCTAGGAAACCCAGTGATGAAATCCATACTGATTTTATCCCATTTCCATTCAGGAATAGCCAAAGGTTGAAGGGTGCTAGCAGGCCGTTGATGCTCTGCTTTAACACGACGACAAACGTCGCAATTAGCAATGTAATGAGCGATTTCCCTCTTCATCCTAGTCCACCAAAACCTCTGGCGTAGGTCTTGATACATTTTAGTGCTACCGGGATGAATGGTGAGAGGGGATTCATGAGCTTCCTTAAGGATCAGCCGCCTCAGGTTTCGTGCCTTTGGAACCACTAGGCGATTTCCAAAGTATACGACACCTTGATCATCAATGGAGAAAGAATTCACGACTCCTTTCTTAATGTTTCTCTTAATACGGGAGATTCCCGGATCTACCTTCTGTGCCTTGATGATCTGATCCGTAAGGGTAGGTTTGGCCACCAGGGTGGATAGGAATCATCGAGGAACAATGTGAAGATTAAGCTTATGAAATTCCTCATGGAGAAGTGGTTGACTTTGTTGTAACATCAGGTTGTTACAATAGGACTTATGGCTTAGCGCATCAGCCATGACATTGGCTTTGCCCGGGGTGTAAGTTATTCCTAAGTCGTAATCCGAGATCAACTCAACCCAACGTCTTTGCCTGAGATTCAAATCTGGTTGGGTGAAGATATATTTCAAACTTTGGTGATCGGTAAAGATCTCGCAACGATTACCGAGGAGGTAATGTCGCCAAGTTTTAAGGGCATGGACTACAGCTGCAAGCTCTAGATCATGTGTGGGATAATTTTCCTCATGTGGGTGTAATTGCCGTGAAGCATAGGCAATTACCTGACGATCTTGCATGAGTATGCAACCTAGTCCTTGTCACGAGGCGTCGCAATAGATAATAAAGTCCTTGGAGAAATCTGGTGGTACCAGTACGGGAGCAGATGTCAGGCGTCTATTCAGTTCTTGAAAACTGAACTCGCACTGTGGAGTCCACTCGAACTTTTTATCTTTCTTGAGGAGTTCAGTCAGAGGTTTAGCAACCTTGGAGAAATTCTCGACGAAGCGGCGGCAATAGCTCGCTAAGCCAAGGAAGCTCCGAACTTGCTTAACTGTCTCAGATGGAGTCCAATCAAGGACGGCTTGAACTCGCTCGGGATTGACAGCAATACCCTTACCAGAGATTACATGGCCTAGATAGGTCACTTCTGGTAACCAAAATTCACACTTGGAGAATTTGGCGTAAAGGCGATGCTCTCGAAGTTTCATCAATACCAGCCTAAGATGTTCGGCATGTTCCTCTTCATTCTTGGAGTAGATGAGTATGTCATCGAGGTATACTACGACAAATTTGTCCAAGTACTCCATGAAAACCGAGTTCATTAACCGGGAGAAGGTGGCTGGGGCATTGGTTAAACCGAAGGACATCACGGTGTACTCGTATTGGCCATAACGAGTAACAAAGGCCGTTTTGGGAATGTCCCCGTTTCTGATTTTTATTTGATGGTAGCCCAACCTCAAATCCATCTTGGAAAAGACTGAGGATCCAGCGAGCTGATCATACATATCATTGATCCTGGGAAGAGGGTATTTGTTCTAGATGGTGACCAAGTTGACAGGTCGATAATCCACAACCATTCGATCCGTTCCATCCTTCTTCTTAACGAAGAGGATGGGGCAAGCCCAAGGAGAGGAACTAGGACGGATGAAACCCTTTTTCAAGGACTCATCGAGTTGGTTCTTAAGCTCGGCTAGTTCTAAGGGTGCCATCTTGTAGGGTCTTCTAGAAATTGGAACGGTTCCTGGAACAAGGTCTATCACAAACTCGACATCCCTGTTAGGTGGAACACCTGGCAGTTCTTCTGGAAAGACATCCGGAAAGTCTCGGACTACCGGAACATCCTCAAGGTCTGGAAGGGGGTTGGCATTTAAGGAGTAAAGCTGGCGCTTGGCCACTCGAGTTAAGACATTGACTGTCTTGCCCGATGGGTGAGTAAGTTGAACGGTTCTAGTGGCACAATCGATCTTAGCATAATGAGCTGACATCCAGTCCATACCCAAGATGATGTTTATGTCCAAGGACTTGAGAGCTATTAAGGATGCAAGGAAGACAAGTCTATCGACAAGGATTTCGTTCCCATGGCTTACTCTAGAAGTTTGCCATCTAGAGCCAGGAGTTTGAATTTCCATGGTAGAGGGCATGTCACAGAATGTCGTGTTGTGCAATCGAGCATAGTTCTCGGATATGAATGAATGAGATGCTCCAGTATTGAAAAGAACAGATGCCGGATGGCAGTTAACATGGAGCGTACCAAGAACAACATTGGGATCCTCATGAGCCTCCTCGGCTGAAACATAGTTGACATGGCCACGGGCAGTGGTGACCGGCTTGGCGTAGAATGTCTTTCCCGCGGGCTTACCACGGCCAACGGACTTTCTAGTCTGAATGGGGTTGTTGTTCTGGGGACACTCTTGACTATGGTGACCCGGCTCTCCACACTTAAAGCATGTCACCATATTGGGGCGTGGAGCAGCATTAGCAGCGGGGCCACCATAGGGCTTGGGCGGTGCAAATTGCTGGTTAGGACGAGCACCTCAAAGGATGGCCTCGGGATGAACCTGGGTGGCAGTGCTGTGCTTGGAATCCACACCCGGCGCTTCTGAGCTCCAGAGCCGAATGAAGAGCCAAAATCACGGGAGTGCTTGCGTGAAGCGTCATAATTAGTCTGGCCCGTCTCAGCACTGATGGCTTTATTGACCAACTTCTGAAAGGAGGTGCACTCGTGCAGACGAAGATCGCGGCGAATCTCAGGGCTATGTCCCTTGCGGAACCTTGCTTGCTTCTTAGCGTCAGTAGATACCTCTTTGGGAGCATAGCGTGCCATATTTCCAAATTCACGACTATATGCATCCACAGTCAGTCTTCCCTAGGTGAAATTGCAGAACTCCTCCCTCTTGCGATCCATGAGACCTTCCGGAATGTGATGCTCACGGAAAGCCTCACTGAATTCAGTCCAAGTAGTGATTTGGCCGACCGGGCACATAGCTTCGAAGTTTTCCCACCAAAGGCTAGCAGGGCCTTCGAGGTGATAGGCAGCATAGGTAACCTTGTCGGCTTCGGCTACGTTGGCAGAACGTAGCTTGTGGGTAATGCTGCGAAGCCAGTCATCCGCGTCGAGGGGTTCGACGGAATGGTTAAACTTTGGTGGGTACAGCTTGATAAAGTCATTGATCGACACCAAGTCATTTCGCGGGTGGCGTGCGGTGTTCTACTCAATCCGCTCTAGCAGGTGGTTAGTCTCACGCTTGTTTCTTTCCGCCTCCAGCATTACTTCGGCCAGAGAAGGCGGGTGAGGCAGATTTTCACCCCTAGCTGCACTGGCTTCCCCCTGCTCCGAGGCAGCAGGGTTGCTGCGGGTGTTGACCATCCTAGGAGAAAACAAGACAATGGTTTAGATAAGGATGGCTCAAACTTAGCAAGGAAGTGCAGTATGTAATGGATAACACAGAATGCAGAGATGTTCATCCGTATGTCATGGTAATATAAAACTGCCATATATATACCAACGGTCATACACATCATACATAGTTTAGTACAAGCCCAGGCTACAGTACAACTATGATGAAAGACGTTACATCTCATCGGAGGCATTCCAAGCTCCTATACATTATTTGTCTACACCTCCGAAATTGACTACACACTAAGTCGTAGTCCACAAGTCACGCAGGACAGTGGAGATACAACTACTACAATACTAGTGGTACTACTACTAACTCAGACAGCTCCGTAGTAGTCCTCATAGAAGTCACCTCCGTAGCCTGGAAGTTCAACGTGACCATCCGGAACAGACGGTCCTGAGGAGCCTATGGACCATAGGGGCTAGGATGAGGTCTTGGACCAACAAACGGTGGCCTGCGGGGACCACGGGGTGGGGTGATGCCTCCCACATCACGCCAATCCACCATGTGTGGCAGAGCTGATCTCACAAGATACAGATCCGTTGTATCCATACATCCAGCTTGCACCGCAGGTGCAAACCGAGTCAATGTGGCCCAATGATCAGCACGGGTATTGAAAAGCTCCAGCCTCAAGGTCCGATTCTCTCGGTCCTTACCTTCGAGCATCTCAGCAGTGGTACGAGTTAATGAGTCCTCCTGAGTGGAGTCAGCATAGATAGCCTGAATATACCCTTGCGCTCCCGGAAGTGAAGCTGGCATGTAACGGAAGTCGGTGTTCCGAAGCAGGCCAGTCCGGACTCGCATAATGGTCATCATGGAATAGGCAGCATCTTGCATAGCCATCTCAACAGTAACCCCAGTCCATAGGAACAGTGAAGGGGCTCGGTACATCCAGGATAAGAAGGAAATATCCTGACGGTGCAGAAATATTGGCTTTGATTAAAGTCTCGGAATTGCTCTTCGACGGTGTATTCGGGATACCAACGGTAACCCGTCTCGATCATTACCCGGACTAACATAGCAGTATGACCGGGCACGTCAAGGCACCGGGTCAGGCGAACCACTTGGTTGTGAACACGGTTGGCCATCTGAAAGCACAACCATAATGCAAAGACATCAGAATTTCTAGGGAGAACTGGAAAGCATAACGGTTGTAAATGCTCAGTAAAAGATTTGGGACATCCACAACAGTTCGCAATACCACTCAACAACATCATATCAAGGTTCTGATCCAATTAGCAACATACTAAGAATAGTAGAAACTGAACTGGAACTTGTAACAACAATCCTATAAGCTACTATGGATTAGTAACACGTGAACCTGATAGAAGAAGAGAGCCTAGTCCTTAAACCACGTTGAATGAGAAGAGAATGACTCAGATCAGAGGCATAGGGTAAAGGAGTAAAAGAGCCTTACGTTCCCTCCCACAATCAATTCCCCTACATATAACTAAAGCATTTCTAGACTCGACATCGACTAGCTTGGCTCAACGAACCTACAGGCAGTCCGGCTCTGATGCCAACGCTGTCAGGACCCCGATTCCAAGTCACATCGATCTAGCCGGTAACACCTCATATCACTTTGCGGCCTCACACACGGTATCCCACGGGTGTCGCCTTACCATGGCCCGGGACCGTTTGCGCCTTTTGGCTCACGTATATGATAGTGTCGCTAGCATCCATATGATAGAGAACCCGGGCCGACATGGCTAGTCGTGAACCCAAAGCGGCACAGACCTATGGAGACAGGCATACATGAATCACATCGAGCATGTCGGTCATCAGCGAGTGATTCCGGGCTGTAGCACTGGGCTAACAGGACTCCGGGGAACCCGGGCTGTAGCAGGCTAGGAAGGACTCCAGATATCACCGCGTGACATTTCCCCGAAGGGACAGACATAGGAACAAAGTGAAACACATGCCGGCCAGTCAAGTGTCCTGAGCAGTAGTGCTGGGCTAGCAGGACTCCGGTGAACCGGGCTGTAGCGGACTACTATGGCTCGAGGAACACTAGACTACATTTCCCCATAAGAAAGGCTGCCAAGGATAAACAACTAGATTGTCGGATCCCACTCATACCAAGCATTTCAATCATACACACAATATGCCCGATATGAGTACATACAACATGGCATCACAACAAAACTCTACAACTCAAGTACTTTATTTAAAGGCTCCAGAGAGCCATACATAACAAGTTCATACAGATAGGGGTCACATGACCCGACACTCAAGTCATACAATCATACAGGCACATGCGGAAGCAACTAGTCTGAGTACAGACTCTAGAAAGAAAGAAGGCTTCTCGAAGCCTGTCTATCTACATAGGGCCCTCCATGGCCAGGATCACCACCTGGGTGGCTAGTCACTCGTCGACGTCAAGGTCTACGTAGAACCCATCGGAGGGGGCGGTGTTGTCGTCTGAAAACAGTAATTAAGCAAACATGAGTACAAAGGTACTCAGCAAGTCTTACATCAGAACCTACTAAACATGCTTATTCTCAAGAGGGTGGTGGGGTTAATGCAGCAAGCCAGCTTTGACTCTTGGCTAAGCTATCCTACGGAACTCCACCAGTAAAATAGTTTTCGCACACGAGTCCACTACTCACCAACACAATACTCCACCGGGGATCCTCCCTCGTCATCCTACGAGAGGGCCATCCTCGGTACTCACACTTATCTTGAGTCTTTTAGTAGTATCCATTAACTTGTCTATGAACTTATAGGCAACCAAGTAGTCATTTACCGCGGACACGGCTATTCGAATAGTTTTATACCCTGCAGGGGTGTACTTCTTCATAAACGCTTTCACCACTTACCGCCGTTTACACGACATGTACTCGGCAACCTTCAAGCAGAAGCCTAGCGAGGGTGTCGGCCACGGCCTACCTAAACACTTAAGTCTCTAGTCCAGGTTTATCGCCTATCCAGGTTCCATCCGCAGGGAGTCCGGCCGAGGTTTCCACTTACGGCCCCGAACGATGTGAACAGGGTTCCCGAGACACCAAACGGGTGACTCGGTACACCGTGCCACGGTGTATCTACCGCAACATAGCCCACCCCTAGGGTCAGCGCTACACATGGCCACCAACACATAACCTACAAACACCGGAAACTATTTGCAATTCCTGGACAGAGTACTAGGGTGATTAAGAAGCCGAGAGGGTCCATTAGTTTCGGGCCCAATGTACGGTAGTAACTGCATCTTAAATCACACATACAGATCTCAGTTCTTAGGGATGGCCTCAATGAAACAACCCACCATGTACTCCTACATGGCCTCTCATCGATACCTTTACCAAAACATGTTCAACACATCCCTCACATTACCGACATAAGCATTTCACTCTAGCCCATCACCCAGATGAACCAGACCTGACACAACTCTAAGCATAGTAGGCATAGCAAGGTAGGAATCACATACATGGCTCAATCAACTCCTACACATGCTAGTGGGTTTCATCTAGTTACTGTGGCAATGACAGGTCATGCAGAGGATAAGGGTTCAACTACCGTAGCACACAGCAGATTGAAACGCGTTGTCTTAATGCAGTAATCAAGAGCAGAAGCGAGAACATGGGTTGTATCAGAATGATCAATGGTTGCTTGCCTGATGGAGTGGTAGTGGGATACTGCCCTTCAGCTGGATACTCGTGAATATCCTCGGAGGCAGAACCTACCACGAAGAACACATCGGAACACAATCAACACATGACGATATGCAACCATATGATGCATGCTATGATATGGCAATATGAATGTGTCTTGGCCTAATGCAAGCTATAACAGAAAGGATTGAACTTATTTGAATCAAAGATTCAATTATTAGCTTATTAAACATGGCCTTAATAGTGCATTTCCTTATTCTACTTAAACAGCAAGGTAAACTTGTTTTGTCACGCATGAAACCATTACAGATGGATAGATTGATTTTTTCTGATCATTTTTCATATATAAATCTTTTCATTTGGAGCTAGGGTTGATTTTCTATGATTTTTATAAGTTTTGACTATTTTCTGGAATTTCCTGTATAAGAATAATTCCAGTAATTTAATTACTGCGTCAGCATTACGTCAGGGTGACGTCAGTGGTCAATGGGGACGTCCAGGTCAAACCTGACTGGTGGGTCCCGCGTGTCAGTAGTTAATTAAGCTAATTATTTTTAGTTAAAACTAATCTGATTTAGTTAACAGAGGGGCCCACTTGTCATTGACTCAGGGGAGTCAAACTGGGGTCAAACCCCTGGTCGGCGGGGCTAATCCCGCCAGCGTTGAGCCGCCGGCGAGGCCGAGACGGCGGAGGGCTTCGGATTTGGTGCCCTGGTGACCAAATCAACAGCGGAGACGTGATACGCGTAGCTGGGGCTCGCGCACATCTAGTGGGGCAAGTGGGAGGAGCTGGGGTGGACCGAGCTCGCCGGAATCGAGCTCGTGGCGGCGGCCGGAGTTCGGGTGGGGTTGGTTTCGAGGCTACGGTGCACGGGAGAAGGAGCTGGTGGTGGCTACGGGTTCCTGGTGCTGCGCTGAGCTCAACGGTGGGCTTGGCTTCGAGCCACTGTGGCTCTGGCCACGACGGCGCCATGGCCGGCGGCGGGGAGCTCTCGGGTGGGGTGGAGATGGCGGCTACAGGGGCCAAACGAGCACGGGAGCTAGGGGAAAAGGAAGAGGAGGTCATAGGGAGGTCGATGAGCAGCTCAGTGGGCTCGGGGGCGACCGGAGCGAGGTGAATTGATGAACGGCGTCCGGCGGGTACCGAGGTTGAAGACGAGGGCGAAGACGGTGTTCGGCGGCGGTTGGAGTCGCGTGGGTCGGCGGGGAGGTGTAGGACGACGAGGCGGAGCTATTGGGCTCGTCAGAGGGGCGAGGGGGTGGCTCTGGTGGCAACTATGGCAATCGGCGGCGAGGTTCGCGCTCGGCCATCACGGGGGAGAGTGAGAGAGACGAGGGGGAGAGTGCGAGAGGATGAGAGGGGGATGTGGGGGTCGCGTGGCATCCCTGGATGTCTCCAAGGCGTCGGCGGAAGCAGGAGGTGGCCGGCGTGTGGCCGCGGGCGCCGGCCACGCGCTCCGTGTTCTTCTGGCGCGAGGAGGACGACGACTGGCAGCCAGTCGGCTGGGCCGAGCCAGGTGGGCTGGGCCAGCACAGGTAAGGCCCAGGTAGCTTCCCTCTCTCTCTTTTTTTTCTAATTTGTTTATGTTTATCTATTTAACTGCAACTCTTGGGCTTTAATTAAAATACTAAAACGTTTCCAAAAATCCTGAAAATAATTGTGGGCTCTGTTTAGATTATTTCCAACAGCAAACATTTATTTCCAGAATTATTTGAGCATTTAAATTATTTTATAGCATTTAAATGCCCAAATTCAAATACTTATGGTTTAATTCAAAGACCTTCTGTTGACCTAGAAAATTGTGCACCAATTTTGCCAGAGGTTCTAATGCAAGAAAAAGAGGGTGAACTTTTTAGAAGGGCATTTCAGGTTCATTGAAAATAATTTTAGTAAACCCAAGTTGTTTCCAGGGGGGTGTTGGGGGTTTCTGCCTTCCCCATTTCAAATTTAAGGGAAATTTAAACATGATGCACACTCTAATGCTTGAACTAGATAGGGTGTGACAGAAGTTCATCATGCGAGAGAACGTTGGACGAGCATTGACAAGGCCGAAAGACATGACAGTATATTCATAAGAATCGTAGCTTGTTCTGAATGCTGTCTTGGGGATATCTTGTTCACGAATGCAAATCTGATGATAACCCATATGGAGGTCAAGCTTGGAGAATACTTGGGCACCCTTGAGTTGCTTGAAAAGCTCATTGATGTTGGGAAGTGAGTACTTGTTCTTTATAGTCTTCTTGTTCAATGGGAGGTAGTCGACGCAGAGTCGTTCCGTTCCATCCTTCCTCTTGACAAAAAGAACACCACAACCCCATGGAGATGAACTCGGTCTGATCAGACCCATGCGCTCTTGTTCATCGAGTTGTTTCTTCAACTCCTTCAACTCTTCTGGTCCAAGCTTGTAAGGACGTTTGCAAACAGGTTCCGTGCCAGGCTCAAGATCGATAACGAATTCAACTGGCCGGTGAGGAGGCATTCCTGGAAGCTCTTCTGGAAAGACGTCTTGATATTCACAAACAACTGGAATATGAGAGATGGCATTCAACTCGCCCTTCTCATTGAGAGAAAACAGTCGAATGGTATCATCACGAGCAGCATAGATGATCACATCCTCATAAGAGTGTGTCAATTGAATCTGCCTGGCAGCACAATCAAGCTGAGCCTTGTTCTTAGAAAGCCAGTCCATGCCGAGAATTAGATCAATATCCGAGTTACCAAGAACAATTGGAGAAGACAGAAATTTATAGTCGCCCATCTTGATAGAAACATTCGAAACCATGGAAATTGCATTCATGAATTTACCCAGAGAGACAACTGATAACTGCCTAGGCAAATCTTGAAAAAGCAACTCATGCTTAGATGCAAATGGTCTTGAAATGAAACAATGCGATTCACCAATATCAAAAAGTACTTTAGCAGGAAAGTCATTGACTGGAAGATTACCCATGATCACTTCTAAAGAATCCTCTGCCTGAGCTGCGTTCATCATGTTGACCTTAGCTGACTTGGAATTATGCTTGACCACTGCATTGCTGGCAGATCTCACAGGAGGAGGAGGTGGAAGGCGCCTTTGTTTGAAGCATTTGTTTGCATAGTGCCCTTTCTGCTGACACTTGTTGCAAGTAACCTCTGAGAGCGGACGGTGACAAGGAGCACTTGACCTTCGAGTATGAGACTGCGCTTTGTTCTGATAGCATGGGTTGGGTGGGTGGGAAGATCCATTGCCACCTTTACTCTTCTGCTGGTAAGACCGACGAAACGGAGGAGGATGAGGCAACCAGAACTTCTGTTGCTTAGCTGCCACTTGAGTTGAAGAAGAGGATTGAACTACATCCCTGACTCTCTTCTTAGATTCATCACACTTGAGCTGACCAGCCTCTTGCTTTAGTGCCATGTTGTAAAATTCAACATACTTAGTCGGCTCAAGAAGCACGAGAGCTAATTGCAGATCTTCTCTGAGGCCACCTCTCAATTGATAAATCATGCTCTTTTCATCAGGGACGTCTTGTTTAGCGAAGCGAGTGAGCCTCTGAAACAGGATATTGTATTGGTAAACAAACATGCTGCCTTGCTTGAGATTGTGGAACTCCTCACGCTTATTCTCAGCAACACTTTGTGGAATGTGGTGAGCTTTGAAATCTCGGCGGAAATCATCCCAGGTAATCACACGACCTCCTCTGGAATCTTTGTATTGTTGATACCACTCAGCAGCCTGATCCTTGAGTTGAAACGAAGCAAACTTGACAAAGTCCTCATGCCTGACATTGCTACACTCAAAATGTTTGCAGATATCCACGAGCCAGTCATCGGCGTCTGTGGCCTCGACACAGTTGCTGAAGGATTTTGGCTGGTTTGCGAGGAACTGATTGAGGGTAGAAAACTGAGGCTGATTGTTTCCTTGGCCTTGATTTCCTTTATTTCCTTACCCTTGGTTGCGCTCTTGCAAGAGTTGCAAAAGCATCTGAGTGTTGGCATTGGTGGCTGCCATGACAGCTTGCCATGCCTCCGGAGGTGGAGGTGGTGGCGGAGGGTCCGGATTCTGACGCGTTGGAGGAGCCATCCTGAAGAGGTTGACATCCGTTAGCATCTTGATAGGCATATATTCAAGCTGAATCAATGGATTGAAATTGCAAGATATAGCCTTAACATTCGAACAAGAATGAACGAATGAATTCCAAAGTAAATCATCACACTTCCATAAATTGAGAATCCACTTAGATAAAAGGTAGATGAAATAAAGCAACAAGGTATGGATATGAACAAATAATTGGTAAGGATTACCCAATCACAAACCAAGTATCTGCGGGAAGAAAAAACTAGAGCTCCTTGAATTCCCACCTATGAAACTCCCGAAACTTTCTGGTTATGCAATCGGGTGTTGGGGATACAGGGGAAGCATAATATCTCACCCAAAACTAGCAAATCCTACATCCAGTTGTATCCATCCTTCAACACATAACGAAGAAACCTTCGGAAATCATTTACCTCAACCTTCGAAAAGCATCCGTTATACGAGTTATGGCAATACTCCCGAACTCCCGCCCCAGTACTGGGTGGCGTCAAGGTTATCTCACCAACAACTGCATAAAAGAGATTTTCGATGTTGGCGAACTCAGGTATTCCAGAACTGCAACGATAAAATTTTGACGACAACACCTCGGAGCTCAACTCCCCGGGACAGTGCCACAACCCCTAAATGTCAGGAGGCACCAAGAACAATGTTCTTGTCACAAAACCATCGGAACAATTCCAAGATACCCGTGTGATCCTAATTTTTTTTGTGAAATTTGAGGAGAGAAGAGTCAAAACTCTACTTCACAAGGCCTCACCAGAGCGACGAAGGGACTGAGGAGTAAAAAGAATCCTACTCTTTGATATATATAATCCTAAGACTCAAAACATTTTGATCTAGACTCAACAATGCCAGCGATTCAATCAAGCAGGGGGCTTCTAAGTCGGGGAAGGCTCTGATTACCAACTTGTTACACCCATGATGCGGCTATATCTCCCACATGTCGGGGCACTACTTAGAGGCATAACCGCATGGTAGGCATGTCGCAAGAGGAGTAATCTTTACACATCCCATGTACTGAATAAGAAAGGGATAAAGAGTTGGCTTACAATCGCCACTTCACACAATACATACATATATCATACATCATCCAGAATACAATCAAGGTCCGACTACAGAACCGAAATAAAGAAAGACAACCCCAAATGCTAGATCTCCGATCGACCCAACTGGACTCCTCTACTGATCATCCAGAAAGGAAACTAACGACCCGAATACTCGTCGAACTCCCACTTGAGTTCGGTAGCGTCCCCTGCACTAGCATCATCGGCACCTCCATCTATTCTGAAGTATCTGTGAGTCACGGGGACTCAACAATCTCACACCCTCGCGATCAAAACTATTTAAGCTTAAGGGTAGGAAAAGGGGTAGTAAGGCGGACCTGCAGCAAGCACTAGCATATATGGTGGGTAACTTACGCAAAAGAGAGCGAGAAGAGAAGCAAAGCACGGTCGAGAAGCTAATGACGATCAAGAAGTGATCCTAAACCTACTTACGTTCAAGCATAACACGAGACCGTGTTATCTTCCCGGACTCCGTCGAAAAGAGACCCTCACGGCTACACACGCGGTTGATCCATTTTAATTAAGTTAAGTTTCAAGTTCTCTACAACCGGACATTAACAAATTCCCATCTGCCCATAACCGCGGGCACGTCTTTCGAAAGTTCAAACCCTGCAGGGGTGTCCCAACTTTGCCCATCACAAGCTCTCACGGTCAACAAAGGATATTCCTTCTCCCAGGAAGACATGTAGAGCTCATGCCCATATGCAGCACACAACAAATGAGACAAAAAAGACAAATCCTCATACTCTGATAAGTAACAACAACTAACAATTTATAGCAGCCTTGCATCCACGATTTGGGCATCGAGATGGACTCAGATGAGCATGACCTAATGAAACAAAATGAAGAGCATCTCATGCTGAACATTTTGATATATCATGCGCACGAAACGGAGCTACGGCCATGGAGTTATGATGCAATGAACAGGGCCTGCAAATGTTAGAGAGAAATGACTTAAACGAAAATTACCCTCTCAGAAACAGACCTAGGGTTTTTTGTGAAGAACGAGGATGGCCAGATCTCTCACCGGAGAGGAGGGGACGTGGCGGCCGGAGCTTGCGGGGAGCTCGCTGGAGCTCTGGGGTCGCCGGATCTGGCACGAGGTAGAGCGGCGACGGGGAGGCACGGGCCAGCGCGGGCAAGGGCGGCGGCCCACGGGCGATGATGCGGCGGAGGAGCGGTGAGGCAGCGGAGTGCGGCGCGGCGACTGGAGCAGGCGGCGGCCGGAGCAGGCGGGCGCGCAGTGGTGGTGGCTCGGGCGCGCGGGCGGCGGAGGGCACCGAGGAAGCGGGGCGGCGGCGCGCGGGCTCGGGGGCCCGACCCGGGATCGGGCGGGCCGGCGGTGGCGGCGGGCGGTGGCGCTGCCACGTGGCGGCACACGAGTGGTCCGGGCGCGGCGGCGATTCATCCGGTGGCGGCGGGAGCGATTTTTTTTAGGGTTTATCTGCGCGGGGATCTCGGGAGGGCACATATTTATAGCTAGGAGGAGGTAGGAGTGTCCAAATGAGGTGTAGTTTTCGCCCACATGATCGTGATCCGACGGCGGAGGACATGGAAGAGGTTTGGGTGGGTTATTGAGCCGTTTGGAGGGGGTTGGGCTGCAACACACACGAGGCCTTTACGGTTCCCCGGTTAACCGTTGGAGTATCAAACGGACTCCAAATGACACGAAATTTGACTGGCGGTCTACCAGTGGTGTACCAAGGCCACTTGGTAAATCTCGGTCCATTCCGAGAACGTTTAAGACCCGCTCATGAAAAGAGGCAAGAGGGGTGCGCCGGAGGACGTAGGAGTGTCGGATTGCAAAACGGACAACGGGGAAAATGCTTGGACGCATGAGACGAACACGTATGAAAATGAGATGCACATGATGACAGGATATGAAATGCATGACATGAACAAGATGCAAAACGAAGACAAGAACCCAACCACGAAGGGCAATCTCATAACTTAAAGCCGGAAATGGCAAGAGTCGGAGTACAAATATGGCAAGTTACATCCGGGGCATTACAGTTCCACTCCTGGATCACTATTGTATCCCCTTGTAAAACTCATGGCAAGGCACACAACATGTCTGGTACACAGCATGGAATACTTTATAGAACCTATGGCTGAGGCATAGGGAATGACTTTTATTCTCTCTCCATATTCTGCCATGGTCAGGTTTCGAGTCTTACTCAACTTCACACCTTGTAACACAGGCAAGAACTCTTTCTTTGACAGACCCATTTTGAACTCCTTCAAAATCATGTCAAGGTATGTACTCATTGAAAATCTTATCAAGTGTCTGGATCTATCTCTATAGATCTTGTTGCCTAATATATAAGCAGCTTCACCGAGGTCTTTCATTGAAATATTCTTATTCAAGTATCCTTTTATGCTATCTAGAAATTATATATCATTTCCAATCAACAATATGTCATCCCCATATAACATTAGAAATGCTACAGAGCTCCCACTCACTTTCTTATAAATATAGGCTTCATCAAAAGTCTGTATAAAACCATATGCTTTGATCACCTCATCAAAGTGTATATTCCAACTCCGAGATGCTTGCACGAGTCCATAGATGGATCGCTGGAGCTTGCACACTTTGTTAACACCTTTAGGATTGACAAAGCCTTCTGGTTGCATCATATACAACTCTTCTTTAAGAAATCCATTAAGGAATGCAGTTTTGACGTCCATTTGCCAGATTTCATAATTATAAAATGGTGGCAATTGCTAACATGATTTTGACTGACATAAGCATCGCTACGAGTGAGAAAGTCTCATCGTAGTCAACCCCTTGAACTCGTCGAAAACCTTTTGTGACAAGTCAAGCTTTGTAGATGGTGACATTTCCATCAATGTATGTCTTCTTCTTGAAGATCCGTTTATTCTCAATGGCATGCCGATCATCGGGCAAGTCCACCAAAGTCCACACTTTATTCTCATACATGGATCATATCTCAGATTTCATGGCCTCAAGCCATTTATCAGAATCGGGGCTCATCATAGCTTCTTCATAGTTCGTAGGTTAGCCTTAGTCTAATAACATGACTTCCAGGACAGGATTACCGTACCACTCTCGTGCTAATCGTGCTCTGGTTGACCTACGAGGTTCAGTAGCTACTCGATCTGAAGTTTCATGATCATTATCATTTGCTTCCTCTCTAGTTGGTGTAGGCATCACTGGAACGGTTTTCTGTGATGTGCTACTTTCCAATTCGAGAGAAGGTACAATTATCTCATCAAGTTATACTTTCCTCCCACTCACTTCTTTCGAGAGAAACTCCTTCTCTAGAAAGGACTCATTATTAGCAACAAAGATTTGCCTTCAAATATGTGCTAGATGGTATACCCAATAGTTCCTTTCGGGTATCCTATGAAGATGCACTACACTTTGGGTTCGAGCTTATTAGGCTGAAGCCTTTTGGCACAAGCGTCGCATCCACAAACTTCTAAGAAACGTCAGCTTAGGTTTCTAGCCAAACAACAGTTCATACGGTGTCGTCTCAACGGATTTAGATGGTGCCCTATTTAACATGAATGTAGTTGTCTCTAATGCATTACCCCAAAATGATAGTGGCAAATAGGTAAGAGACATCATAGAACACACCATATCTAATAAAG
Organism: Triticum urartu; assembly: GCF_056163025.1. Lineage (NCBI taxonomy): Eukaryota > Viridiplantae > Streptophyta > Magnoliopsida > Poales > Poaceae > Triticum > Triticum urartu. The sequence continues at coordinate 236,776,145 of NC_141874.1, read as the reverse complement.
TATGGTTACGACATTCAGACACACCATTACATTATGGTGTTACAGGTGGCGTGAGTTGTGAAATAATTTTGCATTGTTTTAAATGAAGGCCAAACTCGTAACTCAAATATTCGCCTCTGCGATCAGATCGTAGAAACTTTATTTTCTTGTTATGATGATTCTCCACCTCACTCTGAAAATCTTTGAACTTTTCAAAATGTTTCAGACCTGTGTTTCATCAAGTAGATATACCCATACCTACTCAAATCAGCTGTGAAGGTCAGAAAATAACGAGACCCGCCGTGTGCTTCAACACTCATCGGACCGCATACATAGGTATGTATTATTTCCAATAAGTCATTAGCTCGCTCCATTGTTCCGAAGAACAGAGTTTTAGTCATCTTTCCCATGAGGCATGGTTCAGAAGTTTCAAATGATTCATAATCAAGTGATTTCAAAAGTCCATCCGCATGGAGTTTCTTCATGTGCTTTACACCAATATGACCTAAACGGCAGTGTCACAAGTATGTTACACTATCATTATGAACGTTGTATCTTTTGGCATCAATATTATGAATATGTGTATCACTATGATCGATATTTAATAAACCATTCACATTGGGTGTATGACCATTAAAGGTTTTATTCATGTAAACAGAACAACAATTATTCTCCGACTTAAATGAATAACTATATTGCAATAAACATGATCCAGTCATATTCATGCTCAACGCAGACACCAAATATCTTTTATTTAGGTTCAACACCAATCCTGAAAGTGTGCGATGGTGATCGTATCAACCTTGGAATCATTTCCAACACACATCATCACCTCGCTTTTAACTAGTCTCTACAACTCCTATTTCAAGTTACTATTCTTAGCAACTGAACCGGTATCAAATACCTAGGGGTTACTATGAACACTAGTAAAATACACATCAATAACATGTATATCAAATATAACTTTGTTCACTTTGCCATCCTTCTTATCCACCAAGTATTTGGGGCAGTTCCACTTCCAGTGACCATTCCCTTTGTAGTAGTAGCACTCAGTTTCAGGCTTAGGTCTAGCTTTGGGCTTCTTCACGGGAGTGGCAACTTGCTTGCCATTCTTCTTGAAGTTCCCTTTCTTTCCCTTGCCCTTTTTCTTGAGACTAGTGGTCTTGTCAACCATCAACACTTGATGCTATTTCTTGATTTCTACCTTCGCTGATTTCAGCATCGCAAAGAGCTCGGGAATCGTTTTTGTCATCCCTTGCATACTATAGTTTATCACGAAGTTCTAGTAGCTTGGTGATAGTGACTAGGGAACTCTGTCAATCACTATCTTATCTCGAAGATTAACTCCCACTTGATTCAAGCGATTGTAGTACCCAGACATATGCTCATTGGCTGAGTTGAGCTATTCTCCTCCATCTTGTAGGAAAAGTACTTGTCGGTGTTCTGGGGACGGGGGTCCCCAGACTTGCCTGCCTGCGGCCCGCAGCGTGGCTAAGCCAGCAGGCCGTACGACCCTTCTTCACCAACGAAGCAGCCAAGACCCTCGCGAGGGGCCAAGCCTCGCGAGGCGGACGACGCAAGACCTCCTTCGGAGTGGCCTAACTAGGAAGGCTCACGAGGAGCAGAGATATCAAGGCGAGGCAAACCTCACGAGGTTCTTGTGACGTGAGCCGTGACGATCGACACCAGGCGGGCGCCAGCGCGCACAGTGTCCTTGTTTCCTCTTTGGTGCAAAGGGGGCAAGCGCAGCCGCGGAGTACCGAGGCCTCGGGCAAAGGTTGTCATTCCGGTGCAACAAGACCAAGACCATGGACTGCAAGACGGAGGTCACCGTGGAGCCCAGAATAGTGTCACCACCAGAACTTTGTGCAGGTGAAGACTACTTTTGTCAGGATAGCTTGTACTAGCTGTCCCCCTTCAAATTAGCCCACCATTGTTGGCTCCCTTCCCGCTCGATATTTGGGAAGAGGACCAGGGCCTCTATAAATAGGACTAGCCACCACAGTGGGAGGGGGATCTCATCTGAGCTGGAGAGAGACCATCCCCACGCACACAAGCTCACCGAGCTCAAGAACGCCACAACCTCAGGAGGCCGTTCTTCCCTTGTATTGTTCATCATCAGCCCAAGAGGCAATCCACCACCAGCACACTGGAGTAGGGTATTACACCACAAGAGTGGCCCGAACTAGTATAAACCCTGTGTCCTTCTGTGTTGTGAGTTCGTCGAGTTCGTCCGCAAGATCCTAGCAAGCTAGAGCGTAGATTGGTTGGAGGGAAAGACTTCGCGCGCACCCCAGTGTTCGAACCATAAGGGTTTGCCGGGACACCATACCCTGACATTTGGCGCGCTAGGTAGGGGTGTGCCGGAGCCTTTTCTCCACCAATCAGCTCTCCGACTTTCACCGGCTACGATGTCTGGTGACCCAAGAGCCGGATCTGACCACTGGGCAGCCTGGCCGGCCTGGACGGCGCCTCTTGCCCATGAAGATCTTGACCCCGCACCCCAGGTGGCGCGGGCATCACCAAGCTCTGCCGGGCGTTGGTAGCGGGGCTAGGCATCATCCACCCTCACACTGCGGCAAGCACAAGCTACGGCGAGAGCAGCAAGTCACGCCGCTGCAATGGCGCCGCACTCACGGCGGGAGCAAAAGAACATGCGGGCGGCACTCACAGTGGCAAGGGAGCTGCTGCGATGCAGGCTGTTGGAGGGCGGCCGGGACACGCTGCTTGAGCGTGTTGCTGAGTTGCTGGACGCAGCGGCGTCGGGAGCGCCACCCTTCAGCTATCGACTCCCCCCAGGCCAATGCAAGGTCGCGCGGCGAGCCTCACCACATCTGCGCGCCATCGACTATGCCTGGGGGCTTCGCCAACATCAGCACGGCTGGCGGCGTAGGGGGCTCCAATCCCCCTATGCCGCCGTCGAGAAGAACGATCGCAAGCGTCACCCCTCATGGTCCCAGCCGGATGCCGTATTATCATCCCCAGGACGCCATCATGGGCGGAGCAACATGGAGTGTGGGGCACCACGGCGAGGTGTTCGGGGTGACGGCCCCGGAAGCCTACGTGCCCCGCATGATGGACCAAGGGTACGCACCAGAGGACGATGTCGGCTCATTCGTTGGAGAAGACTGGGGAGAAGGGGCGCTAGGAGTCGAAGCGTTCCAAGAGCCAGCGGAGAACCATAGCGAATGCGCCGGCGACGACAACTACAGGGTACCGCTAACCTCTCAAGAACAGGCTTATGCTAACCATGGGCTACCGATGAATCAGGTTGCAGCACCGGTCGACGACCCCGGCATGGTGGCACCCGTCTCAACAAGGGAGACACGCTGGGGGCCGCCGAAAGGGAGCCAGGAGCAAGGCCCCTCCCCAAGGCACACGAAACCAGGGGACACCCAGAGGTAGGCCCTCTGCTGGGGTGGCTTCAACGACCTTTCCTCCGGCAGAGGACCCGTGGTCGCCGAGGGAACCGCTGACGTCCTCTTTCCCTCCTTTGTGCCGTCCTGGTCTCCGGCCGGCTCAAAGGAGGTCAAGAGTGGCGCAAGGCGGGGCCCTCGTTTGGCGATATAAAGCAAGGCCAGTACCTGTGAAGAAGGCCCGGTGCCTATGAAGCTCGCCGCCCGTGATACTCTCACGTAATAATGAGTTGGGGCTGTACACGCCCTGGAGTCTTAGGAGCGCCGGCCTCAGGCCCTGGGGCTCCATCCCATGCCTACTGGACAGCACTTAGCTCCGCGCTGGTGAGAAGACTTGAAGACCCTAAGACTAGACTAGGTGCCAGACGCGGTCTTTTGCTTTGGATCTCTCTTTCCGTGGCTTTGCTTTCTGATTCTGGACTTAAGTTGAAGCTGAATTTTTATCATTGCGCGCGGGGGGTGCCTTTTCTCGTTCGATCCGTTTCTCGCCTTCTGGATCTTGTTTGGTTTCGGACCCACGTCCATCGCCTCTCCCTCGCAAAGCTCCTCGCGAGCTGGACCGCGCAAAGCATGCACTAGCAATACGCCTGGTGCTCACCCTTTCCGGGACCCCCCTTCAAACAGGGCGATAGGCTCCGTAGGATTCTCGGGAACTCGTCGCCTCACGACCCAGCCCTAAGCAGGCGATGACTAAGGTAATCCACGTCTAGAAACTCACCCCCAGCTTCAGGAGATCACGAGGACACATACCCACATTTCATAGGAAAGTAAAAACTATGATTTGCTTACACGAGGGGCTCCCCCTCTCAAAATGCTCTCACAAGTTTTCCAAGGGCCACGCCCGAGTTTTGCGTGTAGAATGAAACAACAGGAGAATATGGGATCAGCTAGAGATATCGCTCGCTGCGTCGTCCAGGGACGCGTCGGTCGCATCATCATCACCTTCGTCAAAATCATCACCGCCTTCGGCGACGCCCTCATCACTATCGTTGACCATGTCACCTTCGTCTGTGACGACCACCACCCCATCGTTCTCCGAGGTGAAGGCCCTGACCAACGCGTCGACATGATCCTCTACCCAACGCGCCAAGTCACCTCAGACGGCAATGGGCACAGGAGCAATGGCGGCATCAAAGTCGAAGTTGGGGTCGGCGTTCAGGAGGTGGCTGAAGACATAGGAGAAGGCGCGTTGAAGCAGGCCACGACCCCTCTCCTCCATAAGCTGCCGAGCACTGGCAGATTGAGCCTCCAGGTGCGTCACCACCTCGGTGAAGAAGGTCAGGTGGCTGGCGTAGTCACTCGACTGAGGGGTTGGGGCGTTCTTGTCGCAGATATAGCCCAGGGCGGCGTTGGCCCTATTCCGAAGATCCTGAAGCATAGGGGCATGCTCGCGCTCCAGCGTTCGGCGTTGGAGCACTTCTTCTCTGTTTTGCCGAGCGACGGCCTCGGCATCATCAATTCGCCGTCGGAGGGAAAGCAGCTCGGCGCGGGCGGAGGCCAGGTTCGCCTGCGCCGTAACCAGGGTGGCGGTTGTGGCCTCAGCACGCCTTTCGGCCTCGTCCAGCCTGGGCCTGAGGGCGGCGGCCCTGTCCGCGCCTTCCTGTCCAGCGAGCTCCAACCTCAAGCCGTATCTACCTTCCAGATCAGTGCGAACCACGGCCACCTGGCGATTGGTCTCTTCCTCGACTCTGGCCTCGCGGGCCCCGACGGAATCTTCAGCTTGAGCAACTTGACGCTCCCTCATCTCCAGTCGCTCGAGCTCGAGGCTGTGCTCCACGGCCTCCAGGGCCAGCGCCTCCTCGCGCCGCCGGATCTCCTCTTCCTCCATAGGCGTCCCCCTCATCGACACAAGGGCGGCCCCGTGTGCCTCAACTTGCTGTTCAAGGGACGCGCTCCAGGCCTGGAGCTCTCACGCGCGCTCCTCCGTAGCCTCGCAACGGCGATCGGCCTCGCGAGCTTCCTCCAAAGCTCGCGAGCGGGCCTCATTTGGCAATCTTGAGGGACGCCTCGGCCTTCGCATTCTCGAGGTCGCGATGATAACGGCCAAGGTTGATGGCCACTCGCAGCTTGCGCCACTCCTCCACCAACCAAAGACCTTCGGCCTCAAGACGCGAGTCGACGCCAGCAAGCTCTTCACCAAGGCGGTTCATCGCGTCCATCGCTTCCTGGAAGAGCTCTTGGCGGACCACGTTGCGCCCGCGCTCGAGCTCGAATGCTCGCCCCATCTCGTCCTCCGCCTCGGGGGCTGCGGGTGGAGCATCAAGTGAGGCGCCATCTCCCGCTTTGGGGCTAGGGGGCTGGCGCGGCCCCAGGTGCCACCTGGCCCTCGCGAGGGGCCCGGACCGAACAAGGCTCGCTGCTTGAAGGAGGCTCCAGCATCGAGGCTAGCCATCCACCAACCGAGACCAAGGAAGGAGCCCTTGGCACGCCCGCTGCGCTCCGAGCACGGCCGCGTAGGAAGGACGACGAAGGCACAAGCTCGGGGCGCCTGGACGACGGACCAGCTCCCGAGGCTAATCCCATGCCGCGGGCAGCGTCTGAGCCTGAAGCACTGAAGCTTGGCGAGTGCGATGGGATGAGAGGGAGCTGCTTCTCTGGAGGTTTCGCGGCCTTAGCAGAAGGGGACCTGAGGGGGCAATCGTCAGGAAGGGAAGGTGGCACATAGAAGATCACCAAGGAGAGGAACTTACTCGTCGATGGCGATGTACTTCCGTCGTTTCAACGGTTCAAAGACGGTGCCACCGCTAGGGGATCCCTTCCTCTTGCGGAGCTCCTCGAAGTCCACGCAAAGGCGTCTGAAACGCTGGACGTGACGGCCGGAGAGTGGCGGAGCCGAAGAAGAACCAAGAGGAGTGGTTTCAGGGGAGCCCGGCTGCGGCGAACATCCTTGCTCTCTCTCGCTGCAACCTCCCGAGGCCCCTGAAGCCTCGGCCTCGGGAGCCGCATGCCACACCTCATCAGCGACTGGCGCCTCAGGAGAGGCGTCGCAAGCTCCCGAGGACGACGCCCCTAGATCACTGCTCGGCACGTGCTCCTCAGCACCTAAGCAGCAAGCCCCCGTCGCAGCTCACTCCCCCGCACCATCACCTGGGGCGGGCTCATCACCGGCGGCGAAGAATGGGACCATGATGACGGGATTCTCGCGGGGTCCCTCCAAGCCGATTGGGCGCAGCACCCACTCATCAAAGGAAGGCATGGTCGCGACAAAGGTAACCTTGTTCTCGCTACGGTACAATGCGCAGCTCTTCCTAGGCATCTCGTCCGGCAGAGGGACACCGGATAGCACTGTGAGCACAGTGTGCCGCGCAGCAACAGGAAGCCCCTCCTCCTGAAACCTCATGTTGTCCCGACTGCTGAGCAAGTCCCACATCGGGTGAGAATGACGCTGAAGCGGGGCAACTCGACGCCTGACGAACTCCCTCACCACCATGGGCGCAGTCACACCAAGGTCCTTCAACCACCGCAGTCTGGCCCAGACGGGGGCAAGGTAGGGGCTCGTGAGCCTCTGGTGACCCCAGTCGGAGTTTGGAATGGCAGGCCCCAACGGAGCTTGGAGCAGAGGGTTGAGCACGCCCACATCAACAAACACCCATCGCGTGCGGAATTCGCTCGCGGATGAAGGAAGCTCGAAGTCGATCCCCATGCCTACTGTCGCCGCCACGGCCTGAAAGCCCACGCACCCTGAGCTCTGCCGGGCACCGATGAGATGTAGCGAGAAGAAGTGGCGAAGGAGCGCCATGGAGGGGGTGAGGCCCACATGGCCTCACACACGAAGCCGAAGACAACAAGTAGGGTCACAGATTGAGGGTCGAGATGAAGCATATGGATCTGGTAGTGCTCGAGCACCGCGTTGAAGAAGGCGGAGAAGGGAGGAAGCAGGCCGGCCCAAAGGGCGTCAATGAAGATCGGGATCTCGGTGACTGCTCGAGCCATGCTAGAGCGAGACGCAGGCCAGGCCGGCGTCTCTCCCCACTCATTGAAGCTGGAGGCAAGCATGGGGATCACCTTGCCTCGAAGGATGGAGGCGCAGTTGGCGAGGACAGAGGTTTCTTCCCCTTGTCTGATCGTTTCAGTGCCATGGCGGTAAAGCGAGCGGAACACTGGTTGGACTAGGAAGGCGGAGCAAGGCGACGAGGAAGCAGGGAGATTGGAAGATTGGAAGAGCCAGGCGCGAAGAGGGAAGAATAACTGTGCAAGAAGCGGCGCCGCATAGTCGGGCGGATTCAAAGGCAGCATGGGGAAGTGGAGATGCCCACGTCCAATCAACCGCCATGCGTCAACCGAGGCTACAGGTGTTGGGGGCCCGCGGCGCTTCGGGCTTCACCCTTGGCTACGTCGCAAAGCCAAGCCCGAGCACACCATGGGCCCGGGGGCTACTGTCGATTTTCTAGGGACGGGGGTCCCCAGACTTGCCTGCCAGCGGTGAGTGGGAGCACTACAACATTTCTGATAAGTATATGTGAATGACATATTGTTGATCAGAAATAATGTAGAATTATTCTACAAAGCATAAATGAGTGTTTGAAAGGAGTTTTTCAAAGAAAAACCTCGGTGAAGCTACTTATATATTGAGCATCAAGATCTATAGAGATAGATCAAGACGCTTGATAAGTTTTTTCAATGAGTACATACCTTGACAAGATTTTGAAGTAGTTCAAAATGGAACAGTCAAAGAAAGAGTTCTTGCCTATTTTACAAGGTGTGAAATTGAGTAAGACTCAAAGCCCGACCACGGTAGAAGATAGAAAGAGAATGAAAGTCATTCCCTATGCCTCAGCCATAGGTTTTATAAAGTATGCCATGCCGTGTACCAGATCTATTGTATACCCTACATTCTTTTTGGCAAGGGAGTACAATAGTGATCTAGGTGTAGATCATTGGACAACGGTCAAAATTATCCTTAGTGGAATAACAATATGTTTCTCGATTGTGGAGGTGACAAAAGGTTCGTCGTAAAGAGTTACGTCGATTCAAGCTTTGACACCGATCTGGATGACTCTAAGTCTCGATCTAGATACATATTGAAAGTGGGAGCAATTATCTAGAGTAGCTCCGTGCAAAGCATTGTTGACATAGAAATTTGCAAAATACATACGGATTCGAATGTGGCAGGCCCGTAGAATAAACTTCTCTCACAAGCAAAACATGATCACACCTTAGTACTCTTTGGGTGTTAATCACATAGCGATGTGAACTAGATTATTGACTCTAGTAAACCCTTTGGGTGTTGGTCACATGACGATGTGAACTATGGGTGTTAATCACATGGCGATGTGAACTATGGGTGTTAATCACATGGTGATGTGAACTATTGGTGTTAAATCACATGGCGATGTGAACTAGATTGTTGACTCTAGTGCAAGTGGGAGACTGAAGGAAATATGCCCTAGAGGCAATAATAAAGTTATTATTTATTTCCTTATTTCATGGTAAATGTTTATTATTCATGCTAGAATTGTATTAACCTGAAACATAATACATGTGTGAATACATAGACAAAAGAGTGTCCTAGTATGCCTCTACTTGACTAGCTCGTTAGTCAAAGATGGTTGAGTTTCCTAGCCATGGACATGAGTTGTCATTTGATTAATGGGATCACATCATTAGGATAATGATGTGATTGACTTGACCCATTCCGTTAGCTTAGCACTTGATCGTTTAGTATGTTGCTTTTGCTTTCTTCATGACTTATACATGTTCCTATGACTATGAGATTATGCAACTCCCGTTTATCGGAGGAACACTTTGTGTGCTACCAAACGTCACAACGTAACTGGGTGATTATGAAGGTGCTCTATAGGTGTCTCCAAAGGTACTTGTTGGGTTGGCATATTTCGAGATTAGGATTTGTCACTGCGATTGTCGGAGAGGTATCTCTGGGCCCACTCAGTAATGCACATCACTATAAGCCTTGCAAGCATTGCAACTAATGAGTTAGTTGCGGGATGATGTATTACGGAATGAGTAAAGAGACTTGCCGGTAACGAGATTTAACAAGGTATTGAGATACCGATGATCGAATCTCGGGCAAGTAACATACCGATGACAAAGGGAACAACGTATGTTGTTATGCGGTCTGACCGATAAAGATCTTTGCAGAATATGTAGGAGCCAATATGGGCATCCAGGTCCCGCTATTGGTTATTGACCAGAGAGGTGTCTTGGTCATGTCTACATAGTTCTCGAACCCGTAGGGTCCGCACGCTTAACGTTCGTTGACGATATAGTACTATGAGTTATGTATGTTGGTGACCGAATGTTTTTGGAGTTCTGGATAAGATCACGAACATGACGAGGAACTCTGGAATGGTCCGGAGATAAAGATTGACATATAGGATAATAGTGTTTGGACTCCGGAAGGGTTCCGGAATTCACCGGAAGGGGTTTCGGATGTTTCCCGAAATGTTTGGGTACGAGAACACTTTATTTGGGCCATAGGGGAAAGCCCACAAGGTTTTTGGAAAGCGCAAAAGGAAGTTTTTCGGAGTCCAGGGGCCAGACACCAGGGTCCCTGGCGTCTGGGTCCAGACGCCGAGAACCCTAGCGTCTAGCCCTAGAGTCCGAGAAGGACTCTTGCCTTTCGGGTGAAACCGACTTCATGGAGGCTTTTACTCCAAGTTTCGACCCCAAGGCTCAACATATAAATAGAGGGGTAGGGCTAGCACCCAAGGCACATCAAGAAACACCAAGCCGTGTGCCGGCTACCCCGTCCCCTCTAGTTTATCCTTTGTCATAGTTTTCGTAGTGCTTAGGCGAAGCCCTGCGGAGATTGTTCTTCACCAACACCGTCACCACGCCATCGTGCTGCCGGAAATCATCTACTACTTCGCCCCTCTTGCTAGATCGAGAAGGCGAGGACGTCATCGAGCTGAACGTGTGCTGAACGCGGAGGTGTCGTACATTCGGTACTTGATCGGGACGGATCATGCAGGTTTACAACTACATCAACCACGTTGATAAACGCTTCCGCTTATGGTCTATGAGGGTACATAGACAACACTCTCCCCTCTCGTTTCTATGCATCACCATGATCTTGTGTGTGCGTAGGAATTTTTTTGGAATTACTACGTTTCCCAACAAGTTTGACCTCCAGGCGCCGCTTTCACGATCTCTTCCCCCCTCCTTGGCCGGGGTCCTTCTAGGACGAAGGCTCGGTGTTATGCACATATTTGGGGGAAGGGGCCTTCGGGGGCGTCCCGCTCTCTATAGCATTCGAGCTCAGCGAATCCTCTGATGAGGATTGTTCGGTGCGGGACCTCGCCGGACTACAAAAAATATAGCTCAGGTTAAAATATTATGCCATGATGAGTCTGGATGCATAAACGTGTTCGGATTTTATACTCACGAGTTCACCAGGGGCTGGGCCCTGGGATCCCATGCCGGGCTGCTATCGGCGGCGGCAGTGGACTCTTCCGGAAGAGGAGTTTTTCCCCTTTTAGGCGACTCGGCCTCCAAGTGTATGGAGGCCGCCCTCTTCTTTCTCCCCCCCACTGGGGATTCGTCTTCCTCCTCCTCGTCGTCCTCTTCGGAGGCAGAACGGACGTTGGAGCCTTCAGATATTGTGCTCGAAGTGCCGCGGCGACGAAGGCCGTCTCGGGTCTTTTTGGCCTCCTTCTCGGTCTTCTTCTTCGGTGCCTTGTACGGTGCCGGGGCCAGCATCTTCGTCAGAAGTGGGCCGGCCGGTTCTTCGGGCAACGGGGCCGGACAGTGGATCCGCCCCGCCTTCTTCGTCCAGCCCTAGGGGAGTTGAGGAAAACACATTAAGCATTTCCCTTGGGTTATGCGGGCAAAATGCATAAAAACTTACTGAGCTTGCAGGGCGGGACAATTGATACCCGCGGTCCTCGGCCGGGTCCGGCCATGATTTTCCAGACTTGGAAAGAACCTTCAAGATGTCTTCGTGCGAGGTGCCAAAGAGCTTTCGCAGGGTCTGGTGCTTGGCCGGATCGAATTCCCATAGATTGCAAGTCTGGTGCTGACAAGGCAGGATCCGGCGAACTAACATCACCTGGACTACATTGACAAGTTTGATGTTCTTGTCTTCCATATCTTTAACGCACATCTGGAGCATTGACAGTTTGTTGGACGAAGACCAGTTCAGGACCTTCTTGGGCCAGGACATAAGCCGCAGAGGGGCTCCGGATCAGAACTCTGGAGCAGCGGCCCATTCCATGCCGCACGGCTTAGTAATGTAAAACCACTGCTGTTGCCATTCTTTGACGGAATCATTAAAAGTACTTGTTGGCCATGTGACGTTGGGAATCATGCTCACCATGGCGCCCCCACACTCGGCATGCTCGCCGCTCACCACCTTGGGCTTCACATTAAAGATCTTCAGCCATAAGCCAAAGTGTGGTGAGATGTGGAGAAAAGCCTCGCACAAGATGATGAATGTCGAGATGTTGAGGAAGGGATTGGGGGACAGATCGTGAAAATCGATCGCATAATAATACATGATGCCACGAACGAACGGGTGGAGGGGAAACCCTAGCCCGCGGACAAAATGAGGGACGAATACAACCCTCTCTTGGGGTTCCGGAGTAGGAACGATCTGTCCCGCCGTCGGGTGACAGTGGCCGATTTTTTTGGCCAGATACCCATCCTCCTAAAGCTTTTTGATATGCTTCTCCTGGACAGTAGAGGCCATCCACTTGCCTCCTGCTCCGGATCCGGACATTTTCGGAAGGCCTTTGTGGGCGGAGAAGACGAACGCTCGGGCGCTGGAGCTCGGGTGAAGGGGAATGGATCGGGAAGAAGAAAGCGTGGGTGCGAAAGGGAGTCATTATCCCCTTATAAAGGCAGTAGGGATTCTGCGCCTCCCCACTTGCCTGGTAAACTCACTTATTCCCCAAGCGCCATAATTGATGGCGCGTTTGGGTTACCCACACCCGTATTGATGAGAATCCCATGATAAGGGGACATGATCTTTGCTTCGACAAGACGTGCCAAGAAAACCTCCTCGCAATATGTGCAGTAGCTGGTTGAGAAAAACAGTTTGAATAATGACCGGGCCATGGGGTGATGTCACGTAATGAAAAGTTGTCAACAGATTAGATTTTTGGAAATATTATACTCTCTATGGTGGTATGTGGAATTTGTTTTGCAGAGCCGGACACTATCCTTGTGTTCAAAATCTTCTATGGAGTATTCAGAGAAGGAACCCGCCTTGCGATGTCGAAGACAATTTGCGTGTCAGACTCATCGTCATTGAAGCCTGGTTCAGGGGCTACTGAGGGAGTCCAGGATTAGGGGGTCCTCGGACAGCCGGACTATATCCTTCGGCCGGACTGTTGGATTATGAAGATACAAGATTGAAGACTTCGTCCCGTGTCCGGGTGGGACTCTCCTTTGCGTGGAAGGCAAGCTTGGCAATTCGGATATGTAGATCTCCTCCCTTGTGACCGACTCTGTGTAACCCTAGCCCCCTCCAGTGTCTATATAAACCAGAGGGTTTAGTGCGTAGAACAACGACAATCATAATCATAGGCTAGCTTCTAGGGTTTAGCCTCTACGATCTCGTGGTAGATCAACTCTTGTAATACTCATATCATCAAGATCAATCAAGAAGGAAGTAGGGTATTACCTCCATCGAGAGGGCCCGAACCTGGGTAAACATTATGTCCCCTGCCTCTTGTTACCATCCGCCTTAGACGCACAGTTTGGGACCCCCTATCCGAGATCCCCTGGTTTTGACACCGACACCCCTTTCCCTCTCCTTCCTTTCCCCCTCTGATGAGAAAGGAGTGGAGTCCTAGTAGGACTCCCCCCCATGGCGCGCCCCTTGGTGGCCAGCCTCCTCCTCCCCTCCTTTATATACGGGGGCAGGGGGCACCTCATGGCACAATAGTTGTTCTCTTAGCCGTGTGCGGTGCCCCCCTCCATAGTTTACTCCTCCGTTCATAGCATCATAGTGCTTAGGCGAAGCCCTACGCGGATCACATCACCATCACTGTCACCACGCCGTCGTGCTGACGGAACTCTCCCTCGACCCTCTGCTGGATCAAGAGTTCGAGGGACGTCATCAAGCTGAAGTGTGCTGAACTCGGAGGTGCCGTACGTTCGATACTAGATCGGTTGGATCATGAAGATGTTCGAGTACATCAACCGCGTTAACCTAACACTTCCGCTTTCGGTCTACGTGGGTACGTGGACACACTCTCCCCCTCTCATTGCTATGCATATATTAGATAGATCTTGTGTGATCGTAGGAAATTTTTGAAATTGCATGCTACGTTCCTGAGGGAGTCCTGTATTAGGGGGTGTTCAGATAGCCGGACTATACCTTCAGCCGGACTCCAGGACTATGAAGATACAAGATTGAAGACTTCGTCCCGTGTCCGGATGGGACTTTCCTTGGCGTGGAAGGCAAGCTTGGCGATGCGGATATTCAAGATCTCCTACCATTGTAACCGACTCTGTGTAACCCTAATCCTATCCGGTGTCTATATAAACCGGAGGGTTCTAGTCCGTAGGACAACTTCATCATACAACAATCATACCATAGGCTAGCTTCTAGGGTTTAGCCTCCTTGATCTCGTGGTAGATCTACTCTTGTACTACATATATCATCAATATTAATCAAGCAGGAGTAGGGTTTTACCTCCATCGAGAGGGCCCGAACCTGGGTAAAAACATTGTGTCCCTTGTCTCCTGTTACCATCCGCCTAGACGCACAGTTCGGGACCCCCTACCCGAGATCCGCCGGTTTTGACACCGACATTGGTGCTTTCATTGAGAGTTCCTCTGTGTCGTTGCAATCAGGAAGGATGCCTCTTCCCGTCTTTAAAGACGGCACCGTTGCTAAGGGAGCTTTGGCTGTCGGCCAAACTCTCCGGCTCGGCGGTTTTCTTATGACTGCCTGTTCGGCTGTTGCGCCGATGATGACCTCTCGGGTCATCAAAAGCAATCTTCACGTCAGCTCGGAACTCGCCGAGCAGTTAGATACAATGGAGCTCTCTTCCGTAAACGAGCTCTTGGATCGCATCGCCGCCCTGGGGGTCACTACGGATTACGACCAGGTTGGGCTTAAACCCGATCTAAGAGGAATTAACTCTCCGCAGGCCACCCACCACGTCGCCGTGGTGGAGGTGCAGTGTGGCGACCCTTCATCTATTCTAAGGACTAGTTACGTCCGAATTCCTGACCCCTCCAAGCCGGATACCCGCGGAGGGGAGGATGTAACTCGAGACCTGAGCTTAAAATCAGGCAACGGGCTAGACTCATTGGATAGCATCCAAGAATCCGGACCTCAGAGTTCGGAAGCTCTTCGGCCTCTGAATCTTAGATTGGGCGAGGTTTCAGAATCAACGCCACCCGTCCACCTGAACATAAGCGATCTTTCCCAAATCAGGCAAAAGCCCGAGGAAACAGTACATCATTACTGGGCCAGATTCCTCCTGGTTATGAACAGGATAAAGGATTGCCGTGAGGGAGACGCAATATCAATCTTCTGCAGTAATTGCACGGACGAGGGAATCCTTAACGCCATAAGTCGTCGTGATATTACACGCTTCGCCGACTTGGCGTCCATAGTACAAAAGTACTGTGCGATGGAAAGTGCCTGGAAAACCGAAATAAAATTTTGGGATAATCCGGCCTTGAATAGCAATCCCGTCCGAACTAAGAGGGTGCATCATCATAAGACACCCGGGTTAAACACCAAAAAACCAAAACCCTCTACAGAGCATGGAACCGTACTGGAAAGATGGCTTGATGGACCCTGTAAAATTCACAGTACAGAGGACGCCACACCAACTCACAGCCTTAGAGCATGTTGGATACCCCGGCAGGTGGCCAAAATTGGGGAGGACCTCTTAATTTCGGAGGCCACAGAAAACCACCCCAGAGACACCAGTACCGTTCTCACAGTCTTCGAGACCTTCGCATCAAATAATACGCGAAAAAGAACACTTCGCAGCCTTGCCGAAGTCTATCAAGTAGCAACAATAAACCCATGGAGCAACACAGCTATTACCTTCAACGCAAGTGATGAACCTAAATTCCGAACAGCGCGAGCACCAGCCGCATTGGTCCTCAGTCCGATAGTGGACGGCTTTTGCCTCACCAAGGTACTCATGGATGGAGGCAGCGGATTGAACCTCATTTATGAGGAAACTCTTCAAAAAAGGGGACTAGACTGGAGCCGCGTTGAGCGAAGCAGCACAACCTTTGGAGGAATAATCCCTAGTCGGGAAGCGCGCTGCACAGGGAAAATCACACTAGATGTGTAGTTCGGCACGCCGGATAATTACAGATCCGAAGAGGTCACATTTCAGGTGGCCCCGTTCAGCAGCGGATATCACGCCCTACTAGGGCGGGAAGCATTTATAATTTTCCAAGCAATACCCCATTACGGGTACATGAAGCTCAAGATGCCCGGGCCGAATGGTATTATCACTCTCGCTAGTGATCCGGACATAGCACTCCGCGCCGAAAACAAGACAGCCGCATCAGCCCTGGAGGCACTATCCGAAGCCTTAGCAGCTGAGGAACTGACTGCGCTGCGCTCCACAGTTAACAGGGATGGTGTGATACTCGACAAGAGATCCAAGTCCACATCCTTTAAGCCAGCAGACGAAATAGTCAAGTTCCAGGTCCATCCAACGGACCCCAATAAAACAGCATCCATCGGGGCACGATTAAACCCTGATATGGACGCCGCACTGCGAGAATTTCTACGTGAAAATTGGGACATCTTCGCCTGGCACCCTTCAGACATGCTAGGAATCCCACGCAGGCTGGCCGAACACAGCTTAAATATCCTAAAAGGATTCAAACCTGTCAAACAAGCCCTTCGGCGTTTTTCCGTATCCAAGAGACAGGCTATGGGAGAGGAGCTAGCCAAGCTATTGGAGGCCGGATTCATTAGAGACATAAAACACCCAGACTGGCTAGCAAACTTGGTGATGGTACCAAAGAAGGACAAATCCTGCCGCCTGTGTGTTGATTTTAAAGACCTTAACAAGGCTTGCCCAAAGGATCCCTTCCCCCTCCCCCGTATCGATCAAATTATCGATGCCACCGCAGGACACGATTCGTTGTGTTTCCTCGACGCATACTCCGGTTACCATCAAATTAAGATGGCCGAATCAGACCAAGCCGCAACAGCATCCATCACACCATACGGCCCATTCTGCTTCAACACAGTGCCCTTCGGGCTGAAAAATGCCGGCGCAACATATCAGCGCATGATTCAGACATGCCTGGCAAATCAGATCGGCAAGACAGTGGAGGCGTACGTGGATGATGTGGTCGTCCAAACAAGACATGTCTAATCTCTAGTAGACGACTTGAGGCTAACATTCGACAACCTCCGAAAATACGACATCAAGCTCAACCCGGAAAAATGCGTCTTCGGCGTTCTAGCCGGAAAGCTTTTGGGCTTCATTATATTCGGTAGAGGAATTGAAGCAAATCCGGCCAAGATCCGAGCTTTGTCGCAACTGGATATCCCAAGGGACCTCAAACAAATACAAAAATTAACCGGATGCGTGGCGGCTCTAAGCCGCTTTATCTCTCGCTTGGGAGAAAAGGCACTGCCCCTTTATCGCCTCCTTCGGCGCATCGAACACTTCGAGTGGACAGATGCTGCCACGGACGGACTTGATGAAATAAAAGCCATATTGGAAACAAACCCAGTCCTGGCCGCGCCAAACACCGGCGAACCAATGCTATTGTACATTGCAGCAACCCATCAAGTTGTCAGCGCAGTACTCGTCGTCGAGCGGGAAACAGACGGACACAAACTCCCCCTTCAAAGGCCGGTCTACTACATGTCCACTGTCCTCACTCCATGCAAATCACGGTACCCGCATTATCAAAAGATTGCATACGCGGTATTCATGGCATCCCGGAAGCTACGACATTACTTTCAAGAGTGTTCCATAATAGTAGCCTCGGAAGTACCACTCAACGATATTATCGACAACCGCGACGCAATGGGCCGGATCGCAAAATGGGCCATCGAGCTCCTCCCATTCGATATAACCTATAAGCCACGGCGAGCTATTAAATCGCAAGTTTTGGCCAACTTCGTCGCAGAATGGACGGAGGCCGAGCTCCCTAAAGAGTACGGCACATATTCAAACTGGATCATGCATTTCGAAGGCTCCAAAATGTTGGCCAGACTAGGGGCTGGCGTCGTCTTGACGTCCCCCACAGGAGACATAGTTCAATATGTGCTCTAGATCATGTACACGGACTCCAACAATGCAGCCGAATATGAGGCCCTCCTACATGGTCTCCGGATGGCAGTATCCATGGGCATTCAACGCCTAGAGGTACGTGGGGACTCAAACCTCGCGATATCCCAAATAAGCGGAGACTTCGACGCCAAGGATCCAAAAATGGAAGCTTACCGCAATGCCGTCCTAAAAATGTCAGCTCAGTTCAAAGGGTTGGAGTTTCATCATATAGCCCGAGAAAACAATCAGGCAGCGGACGTCCTGGCACGCATTGGAGCAAAACGCGATGCAGTCCCCCCCAACATATTTTTAGAAAGACTGTTCAAGCCATCCGTAGCATGGGAGGGGGAAACCGCAGATAACAGCCCGGACCTAACCGCACCACTCGACGCCGAACAATCTGACATAATTGGAGGCCCTATCACCGAAATTACACCTTCAGCCCACGTAATAATGGCGGTCATCGCCCCGTGGACAGAACTGTTCCTAGCCTACCTTACTAGGCAAGAACTCCCAGAGGACCAAAACGAGGCACGCTGCATAGTGCGGCGATCTAAAGCCTATAAAGTCCATGAGGGAGAGCTTTATAAGACAAGCACTACCGGAGTCCTTCAAAGGTGCATCTCCGAAGAGGAAGGACGGAACTTGCTGGCTGAAATTCATGCCAGACTCGGTGGCCACCACGCTGCAGCTCGATCCCTTGTAAGCAAGGATTTCCGAACGGGCTTTTAACGGCCGACGGCCCGAGCAGACGCTCAGGACTTGGTCCAACGATGCGTCGGCTGCCAGCATTTTGCAAACCACAGCCATATGCCACCCACCGCCCTTCGAACTATCCCCATCACTTGGCCCTTCGCGGTCTGGGGGCTTGACATGGTTGGACCCCTTAAAGGCGGAACCCACAAGAAAAAATACTTACTGGTCATGGTGGATAAGTTCACCAAATGGATAGAAGCTAAGCCTGTTAAGACGGCCGAATCCGGACCTATGATAGACTTCATATCCGGGGTTGTACACCGTTACGGCGTCCCCCACAGCATCATCACTGATAATGGCACAAACTTCACCTCCGACGAGGTAAAACTTTGGTGCAAAAACATGGGCATCAATCTCGACTATGCTTCCGTCTATCACCCACAAACTAACGGCCAGGTCGAACATGCAAATGGTCTTATCATGAGCGGCATTAAACCCAGATTAGTGCGGTCCCTCAAGGAATCTAACACGCACTGGGTAGAGGAGCTTGACTCCGTACTCTGGGGACTGCGGACCATGACGAATCGCACCACCGGATACACACCATTCTTTATGGTGTACGGCGCAGAGGCAGTTCTGCCCTGCGACATAATTCATGACTCACCTCGAGTGCGCATGTACGAAGAAAGAGAAGCCGAGCTCGATCGGCAGGACAACTTGGACGCCTTGGAGGAGGAGCGTGACGTGGGAAAAGCCCGTTCCGCATTTTATCAATAGCAGGCTCGAAGATATCAAAGCAGAGAAGTATGGGCCAAAAATTACAATGTTGGCGAACTAGTTCTACACCTGCCGGATAAGAAAAAGGACAAACTCAAGCCCAAGTGGGAAGGTCCATTCATAATCGACCAAGTCTTGATTGGTGGAGCGTACCGCCTGCGAGATGCGTCGGATAACCGACTCGAGCCGAACCCATGGAACGCTGCCCGTCTCCGAAGATTCTATGCCTAGCGCCGGACTCTGTGTTTGTCTCTTTCCTCTGTCCATTTTTTACATTTTCCGTCTTACATTTCTCTCCTTCCCCTCTTTTCTATTATAGCTCTTAAAGGCTCATTAAGTGACGCGCTACCCGCGCTCATTAAACCTGGGGGCTTCATTAACAGAAGCTTATTTATATGGGCTTCACGCCCAACACATGCGTCAAACTTCCGCATGTACCTTTTCTTCACCATTATATGCATCGATATGACTTAAGTTTTGGCCAAGCTGGGTTGCCTGGCTCCTGTGCTTACCCCTACGTTCCTGATTGTTCGGCTAGGCGGTAAAGGGAGCACCTCTGCGATTGTTACTGCCGGATCAGCCGGATGTGTACCTCAGACTGGGTGAAGCTGAAAGCTAGCATTCTTAAGGGAATATTCGGTCGGTGAACTAAAAGACGACCTTTTTTACTTATTTATATACATGCCCCCAGATGATTTTCCTGCATTTGCAGTCCGGACATGCACTTTAGGGCATGCATCCCAGAGGAAGGAACCCCTAACGGAACTATTCTCTCTGGAAGATGTTTCTTACTAACCATGTAATATAACATAACTAGTTGGGCACTTGTCTGATAAAGCACTAATGACCCCTATGCTTGGTCTCCATGCATACCCCGGTTCGTACATAACCGGTAGGGTATTCGGACACACTCCGGACCGTCAGGTCCCGAGGTAGAAGCGAAAAGGTAGGCAATGACAAACGATCTACAATCCGGCTAGAAGGCATTACACATGTCAATTAACAATTACATAGTCACTCCGACTGATTGTATTCCTCTTCTATACCATCTAACAGGCTGTCTAATTTACAGTCCTGTTGGGAATACTTTGCGGCCAATTCTACTTGGCCGTATACTAAGCTTACAGGGATCTCCTTCCCATCAGGCCCCACAGGTCCGACTTCGGTCATGTGGTTTGGGTCAGACCTCATAAACCGGGTCTTCACCATGGCCCAGGCCTCCCTAGCACCTTGCCGGTAGGCCGATATCTTCCACAACCGGAAGCGTCGCCGAGCTCCCTTAAGCTTCTCCGCAAGCTCTCCAAGGCCCTCGGGCATGGAGTGGGACGGCCATAAGGCTTGGGCAACGCCTCGCATTGCCTGCCGAACTCACTCGTGCAGTTGCAATAGCAAGGGAAGAAGGTCACCCGTAGAACCGGGCATCTCCTCTGCAGGACGACTTATTAGCATACCTACAGACATTACTCTGTTAGTCGACTTCCTCGCCGAACTCTTTTTTCAAAAGATTCGCTTAAGCACTTACTAAATATGCCGCATCGAAGCCGCTGATTCTCCTTAGTGGAGTCCGACAGCTGGCCACGAACATCTCTAAGTTCAACGTCCAGCTTGGTGTTGGCATCCTGAGGATCATTCTTCTCTCGCCTCACCTTTGTCAGCGTACTCTCACCGGCCTTTAGCCGGCGTAAGAGTTGTTGTCTCTCCAGATCGAGTCCGGCGCCATCTACAATATGATTTGTCAGATTTGCACCCACGCCGCAAAATACTAATCTTTCAAAGTGTATCTTACCAGAGGGGGTCTCTTTGGGCTACCCTGCTGCAGCTAGTGCGGCTTCCAGTTGGGCTTTGCACTCTTCCAACTCCTGGGACAGTACGGTATTCTTCTCAAGACCAAAGGGCAAAGGGAAGAAGGGGAACTTCAAGAAGAATAAGCAAGTTGCTCCCCAAGGTAAGAAGTCCAAGTCTAGACCTAAGCCTGAAACTGAGTGCTTCTACTAACAAGGGACTGGTCACTAGAAGCGGAACTGCCCCAAGTATTTTGCGGATAAGAAGGATGGCAAAGTGAAAGGTATATTCGATATACATGTTATTGATGTGTACCTTACTAATGCTCGTAGTAGCGCCTGGGTATTTGATACTGGTTCTGTTGCTCATATTTGCAACTCGAAACAGGGGCTACGGATTAAACGAAGATTGGCTAAGGACGAGGTGACGATGCACATCGGAAATGGTTCCAAGGTCGATGTGATCGCCGTCAGCACACTACCTATACATCTACCTTCGGGATTAGTTTTAGACCTGAATAATTGTTATTTGGTGCCAGCGTTGAGCATGAACATTATATCTGGATCTTGTTTTATGCGAGACATTTATTCATTATATCAGAGAATAATGGTTGTTCTATTTATATGAGTAATATCTTTTATGGTCATGCACCCTTGATGAGTGGTCTATTTTTGTTGAATCTCGATCGTAGTGATACGCATATTCATAATATTGAAGCCAAAAGATGCAAAGTTAATAATGATAGTGCAACTTATTTGTGGCACTGTCGTTTAGGTCATATTGGTGTAAAGTGCATGAAGAAACTCCATGCTGATGGGCTTTTGGGATCACTTGATTATGAATCACTTCATGCTTGCAAACCATGCCTCATGGGCAAGATGACTAAGACTCCGTTCTCCGGAACAATGGAGCGAGCCACTGACTTATTGGAAATAATACATACTGATGTATGGGGTCCGATGAGTGTTGAGGCTCGTGGTGGGTATCATTATTTTCTGACCTTCACAGATGATTTAAGAAGATATGGGTATATCTACTTAATGAAACATAAGTCTAAAACATTTGAAAAGTTTAAAGAATTTCGGAGTGAAGTGGAAAAACATCATAACAAGAAAATAAAGTTTCTATGATCTGATCATGGAGGTGAATATTTGAGTTATGAGTTTGTCCTTTCATTTGAAACAATGTGGAATAGTTTCACAACTCACACCACCTAGAACACCACAGAGTAATGGTGTGTCTGAATGTCATAACCGTACTTTATTAGATATGGTGCGATCTATGATGTCTCTTACCGATCTACCACTATCATTTTATGGTTATGCTTTAGAGACGGCTGCATTCACGTTAAATAGGGCACCATATAAATCCGTTGAGATGACTCCATGTGAACTGTGGTTTGGCAAGAAACCTAAGCTGTCGTTTCTTAAAGTTTGGGGCTGCAATGCTTATGTGAAAAAGCTTTAACCTGATAAGATCGAACCCAAATCGGAGAAATGTGTCTTCATAGGACACCCAAAATAAACTATTAGGTACACCTTCTATCACAGATCCGAAGGCAAGATATTCGTTGCTAAGAATGGATCCTTTCTAGAGAAGGAGTTTCTCTCGAAAGAAGTGAGTGGGGGGAAAGTAGAACCTGATGAGGTAATTGTACCTTCTCCCGAATTGGAAAGTAGTTCATCACATAACTCAGTTCCAGTGATGCCTACACCAATTAGTGAGGAAGTTAATGATGACGATCATGAAACTTCAGATCAAGTTACTACCGGACCTCGTAGGTTAACTATAGTACGGTCCGCACTAGAGTGGTATAGTAATCCTGTTCTGGAAGTCATGTTTCTAGACCATGACGAACCTACGAACTATGAGGAAGCAATGATGATCCCAGATTCTGCGAAATGGCTTGAGGCTATGAAATCTGAGATGGGATCCATGTATGAGAACAAAGTGTGGACTTTGTTTGACTTCCCGATGATCGGCAAGCCATAGAGAATAAATGGATCTTCAAGAAGAAGACTGACGCTGACAGTAATGTTACTGTCTACAAAGCTCAACTTGTTGCGAAAGGTTTTCTACAAGTTCAAGGAGTTGACTACGATGATACTTTCTCACCCATAGCGATGCTTAAGTCTTTCCGAATCATGTTAGCAATTACCTCATTTTATGACTATGAAATTTGGCAAATGGATCTCAAAACTGCATTCCTTAATGGATTTCTTAAAGAAGAGTGGTATATGATGCAACCAGAAGGTTTTGTCGATCCTAAAGGTGCTAACAAAGTGTGCAAGCTCCAGCGGTCCATTTATGGACTGGTGCAAGGGTTTCGGAGTTGGAATATATGCTTTGATAGTGTGATGAAAGCATATGGTTTTATACAAACTTTTGGAGAAGCCTGTATTTACAAGAAAGTGTGTGGGAGTTCTGTAGCATTTCTAATATTATATGTGGATGACATATTGTTGATTGGAAATAATACAGAATTTCTTGATAGCATAAAAGGATACTTGAATAAGAATTTTTCAATGAAAGACCTCGGTGAAGCTATTTATATATTGGGCATCAAGATTTATAGAGATAGATCAAGACGCTTAATTGGACTTTCAGAAAGAACATACCTTGATAAAGTTTTGAAGTTCAAAATGGATCAGTCAAATAAAGGGTTCTTGCCTGTGTTAAAAGGTGTGAAGTTGATCGAGTCAGACTCAATGCCCGACCACTGCAGAAGATAGAGAGAAAATGAAAGTCATTCCCTATGCTTCAGCCATAGGTTCTATCATGTATGCAATGCTGTGTCCCAGACCTGATGTGTGCCTTGCTATAAGTTTAGCTGGGAGGTACCAAAGTAATCCAGGAGTGGATCACTGGACAGCGGTCAAGAACATCGAGGAATACCTGAAAAGGACTAAGGATATGTTTCTTGTTTATGGAGGTGACAAAGAGCTTGTCGTAAATGGTTACGTCGATGCAAGCTTTGGCACTGATCCGGATGACTCAAAGTCGCAAACCGGATATGTATTTATACTGAATGGTGGAGCTGTAAGTTGGTGCAGTTCCAAGCCGAACATCGTGGCGGGATCTACGTGTGAAGCGGAGTACATAGCTACTTTTGAAGCAACAAATGAAGGAGTCTGGATAAAGGAGTTCATATCCGATCTAGGTGTAATACCTAGTGCATCGGGTCCAATGAAAATCTTTTGTGACAATACTGGAGCAATTGCCTTAGCGAAGGAATCCAGATTTCACAAGAGAACCAAACACATCAAGAGATGCTTCAACTCCATTCGCGATCAAGTCAAGGAGGGGGACATAGAGATTTGCAAGATACATACATATCTGAATGTTGCAGACCCGTTGACTAAGCCTCTTCCACGAGCAAAACATGATCAGCACCAAGACTCCATGGGTGTTAGAATCATTACTATGTAATCTATATTATTGACTCTAGTGCAATTGTGGGACTGAAGGAAATATGCCTAGAGGCAATAATAAAGTTGTTATTTATATTTCCTTATATCATGATAAATGTTTATTATTCATGCTAGAATTGTATTAAGCGAAACTTAGTACATGTGTGAATACATAGACAAAACAGAGTGTTCCTAGTATGCCTTTACTTGACTAGCTCGTTAATCAAAGATGGTTATGTTTCCTGACCATAGACATGTGTTTTCATTTGATGAACGATATCACATCATTAGAGAATGATGTGATGGACAAGACCCATCAGTTGGCTTAGCATAATGATCGTTAAGTTTTATTGCTATTTCTTTCTTCATGACTTATACATATTCCTCTGACTATGAGATTATGCAACTCCCGAATACCGGAGGAACACCTTGTGTGCTATCAAACGTCACAACGTAACTGGGTGATTATAAAGATGCTCTACAGGTTTCTACAAAGGTGTTTGTTGGGTTGTCATAGATCAAGATTATGATTTGTCACTCCGAGTATTGGAGAGGTATCTCTGGGCCCTCTCGGTTATGCACATCACTATAAGCCTTGCAAGCAATGTGACTAATTAATGAGTTAGTTGCGGGATGACGCATTACGGAATGAGTAAAGAGACTTGCCGGTAATGAGATTGAACTAGGTATGAGGATACCAACGATCGAATCTCGGGCAAGTAACATACCGATGACAAAGGGAATAACATATGTTGTTATTGCGATTTGACCGATAAAAGATATTCATAGAATATGTAGGAACCAATATGAGCATAGAGGTTCCGCTATTGGTTATTGACCGGAGATGTGTCTCGGTCATGTCTACATAGTTCTCGAACCCGTAGGGTCCGCACGCTTAACGTTCGATGACGATTTGTATTATGAGTTATGTGTTTTGGTGACCAAAGTTTGTTCAGAGTTCCTGGCGAGACCACGGACATGACGAGGAGTCTTGAAATGGTCGAGAGGTAAAGATTGATATATTGGACGATGATATTCGGATACCGGAATGGTGTTCGAAAGGTTCGGGTATATTTAGGAGTACCGAGGGGTTACCGGAACCCCCCGGGGAATTATTGGGCCTACATGGGACTTAGTGGAGAGAGAGAGAGAGGAGCCCGCAAGGGGTGGCCGCGCCCCCCCCCCCATGGGAGTCCGAATTGAACTAGGGGAGGGGTCGGGGCCCCTTTCCCTTTCCCTCTCCCTCTCCCTCTCCCTCTCCTTCCTTTTCCCCTCCGATGAGAAAGGAAAAGGGGGGGGGGCGAATCCTACTAGGAGTGGAGTCCTAGTAGGACTCCCCCCATGGCACGCCCCTTGGTGGCCGGACTCCTCCTCCCCTCCTTTATATACGGGGGCAGGGGGCACCTCATGGCACAACAGTTGTGCTCTTAGCCGTGTGCGGTACCCCCCTCCACAGTTTACTCCTCTAGTCATAGCGTCTTAGTGCTTAGGCGAAGCCCTGCGCGGATCACATCAGCATCACCATCACCATGCCGTTGTGCTGTCGGAACTCTCCCTCGACCCTCTGCTGGATCAAGAGTTCGAGGGACGTCCTCGAGCTGAACGTGTGCTGAACTCGGAGGTCCCGTACGTTCAGTACTAGATCGGTTGGATTGTGAAGACGTTCAGCTACATCAACCGCGTTAATCTAACGCTTCCGCTTTCGGTCCACGAGGGTACGTGGACACACTCTCCCCCTCTCGTTGCTATGCATCTCCTAGATAGATCTTGATTGTAGGAATTGTTTTGAAATTGCATGCGACATTCCCCTTCACTTCTATGCTTGCCTCTCTACGTATTAAGTTCACAAACAGAATAATGTTTGAAGCATGATGACATAATGTAGACAAAATAAGACCAACCAATATGATCGAACCCCATCGTTTTACCCTTAGTAGTAATAATACAAATATGTGCCTCGCTACCCCTTCTATCACGAGGTGAGGATACCGCCAGATTGAACCTACTACTATGCACCACTTCCACTGACAATCTACTCATCTACTTGGCCAAAGAAAACTCATATATCGGAAAGCATTTCATAGCTATAACAACCATACATAATAAAGTTGATAAATAACTCAATTACTTCCAATGAATAATCTAATCATAAACCCACAATTCAGCGGGTCCCAAAAAACACACCGCTGCTACTTCTTGAGCTTGCGTTGGTTTTTCCCTTGAAGAGGAAAGGGTGATGCAACAAAGTAGAGATAAGTATTTCCCTCAGTTTGAGAACCAAGGTATTAATCTAGTAGGATAAACACACGAGTCACCAATGGTTTCACCTACACAAACAAACAAATACTTGCACCCAACGCGATAAAGTGGTTGTCAATCCCTTCACGGTTACTTGCAAGGATGAGATCTGATAGAGATAAGTATAAAAGATAAGTAAAATTGCAAAATAAAGTAAAGGTAAATAAATTGCAGCAAGTTATTTTTGGTGTTATAGATCTGAAAATAATATGATAAAAAATAGACCCAGGGGCCATAGTTTTCACTAGAGGCTTGTCTCTTGAAAGAACGCATACGGGGGGTAAACAAACTACTGTTGAGCAATTGACAGAAAAGCAAATAATTATAAGGATATCTAAGGCAATGATCATGAAGATAGGCATCATTTCCGTGACAAGTAGACCTGCTCCTGCCTACATCTACTACTATTACTCCACACATCGACCGCTATCCAGCATGCATCTAGTGTATTAAGTTAACAAGAACGGAGTAACGCCTTAAGCAAGATGACATGATGTAGAGGGATAGATCTAATCAATATGAACAAACCCCATCTTTTTATTCTTAATGGCAACAATACAATACGTGTCATGTCACTTTTTGTCACTGGGAATAAGCATCGCAAGATTGAACCCAATACAAAGCACCTCTCCAATTGCAAGAAAAATCAATCTAGTTGGCCAAACCAAATCAATAGATAGGAGAGAAATACAAAGCTATCTTAATCATGCATAAAAGAGTTCAGAGAAGACTCAAATAATATTCGTAGATAATCTGATCATAAACCAACAATTCATCGGATCTCAACAAACGCACATCAAAAGAACATTATATCGAATAAATCTCCAAGAACATCAAGGAGAACATTGTATTGAAGATCAAAGAGAGATAATAAGCCATCTAGATACTAGCTATGGACCCGTAGATCTGTGTTAAACTACTCACACGTCATCGGAAGGGCAACAAGGTTGATGTAGAAGCCTTCCGCGGTCGAATCCCCCTCCGACAGAGTACCGAAAAAGGCCTCCAGATGGGATCTTGTCGTTCTGGAACTTGCTGCGGCGGGAAAGTATTTTTGGTGTGCCCTCTGGTATACGGGGAATATTTGGGTATTTATAGAAGAAAAATTAGGGTTGGAAGTGCCACGGGGGCCCACAAGCTTGTGGGGCGCGCCTGCTACCTCTTGAGCATGCGTTGGTTTTCCCTTGAAGAGGAAAGGGTGATGCAGCAAAGTAGCGTAAGTATCTCCCTCAGTTATTGAGAACCAAGGTATCCATCCAGTAGGAGACTACATGCAAATCACGTAGTACCTGCACAAAAAAATAAGAACCTTGCAACCAACGCGATAAATGGGTTGTCAATCCCTTCATGGTCACTCGCAAAAGTGAGATCTGATAAAAATAGTAAAATAAATATTTTGGTATTTTTGTTGTATAGATCGGAAAGTAAAGATTGCAAAATAGTAAATGAGATGCAATGTAAATAAAAGAGGTGCAATATAATAAGAAAGAGACCCGGGGGCCATAGGTTTCACTAGTGGCTTCTCTCAAGATAGCACGTATTATGGTGGGTGAACAAATTACTGTCGAGCAATTGATAGAAAAGCGCATAGTTATGAGAATATCTAGGCAATGATCATGAATATAGGCATCACATCCGTGTCAAATAGATCAAAATGATTCTGCATCTACTACTATTACTGCACACATCGACCGCTATCCAGCATGCATCTAGAGTATTAAGTTCATAAAAACAGAGTAACGCTTTAAGCAAGATGACATGATGTAGAGGGATAAACACAAACAATATGATATAAACCCCATCTTTTTATCCTCGATGGCAACAATACAATACGTGCCTTGCTTCCCCTACTATCATTGGGAAACGACACCGCAAGATTGAACCCAAAGCTAAGCACTTCTCCGATTGCAAGAAAGATCAATCTAGTAGGCCAAACTAAACCGATAATTCGAAGAGACTTGCAAAGATACCAAATCATGCATATAAGAATTCAGAGAAGAACCAAATAATATTCATAGATAATCTTGTTCATAAACCCACAATTCATCGGATCTCGGCAAACAAACCGCAAAAGAATATTACATCGAATAGATCTCCAAGAACATCGAGGAGAACTTTGAATTGAGAATCAAAGAGAGTGAAGAAGCCATCTAGCTAATAACTATGGGCACGAAGGTCTATGGTAAACTACTCACGCTTCATCGAAGAGGCTATGGTGTTGATGTAGAAGCCCTCCGTGATCGATTCCCCCTCCGGCAGATCGCGGGAAAAGGCCCCAAGATGGGATCTCACGGGTACAGCAGGTTGCGGCGGTGGAAAAGTGGTTTCGTGGCTCCCTGCGAACGATCTAGGGTATAAGAGTATATATAGGCGGAAGTGAAAGGATCGTGAAGAGGTGTCTAGAGGGGGGTGAATAGACTCTTAGCAAGAAAAGTTGTAGTTTTTAAATTCTTTAAGTTGAAGTGGAGTTTTAGCACAAGTTCAAACATTCACAATACATATCAAGCAAGCATGACAAGAGTATATGAGCAGCGGAAAGTAAATCATGCAAGTTGCAAGAATGTAAAGGGATGGGATTGGAGTGTGCAAACGCAATTGGAGACACGGAGATTTTTGGCGTGGTTCCGATAGGTGGTGCTATCGTACATCCACGTTGATGGAGACTTCAACCCACGAAGGGTAACGGTTGCGCGAGTCCATGGAGGGCTCCACCCACGAAGGGTCCACGAAGAAGCAACCTTGTCTATCCCACCATGGCCATCGCCCATGAAGGACTTGCCTCATTAGGGTAGATCTTCACGAAGTAGGCGATCTCCTTGCCCGTAAAAACTCCTTTGTTCAACTCCGCAATCTTGACGGAGGCTCCCAAGTGACACGTAACCAATCTAGGAGACACCACTCTCCAAAAGGTAATAGATGGTGTGTTGATGATGAACTCCTTGCTCTTGTGCTTCAAATGATAGTCTCCCCAACACTCAGCTCTCTCTCTCTCATGTGATTGGATTTGGTAGAAAGATGATTTGAGTGGAAAGCAACTTGGGAAAGGCTAGAGATCAATATTTATGTGGTTGGAATGGAATATCTTGACCTCAACACAAGTGTAGGTGGTTCTCTCTCAAAAAAATGTATGTTGGAAGTGTAGGCATATTCTGATGGCTCTCTCCACGAATGAAGAGTGGGTGGAGGGGTATATATAGCCTCCACACAAAATCTAACCGTTACACACAAATCACCAAACTCGATGGGACCGAATCATAAAACTCGGTCAGACCGATTTGGTTCATAATGTGACCGTTGGGCATTTCGGTGGGACCAACATGATCAACTCGGTGGGACCGATGTGCTAGGGTTAGGGTAAAGCCTCATCTCGGTTGGACCGATTACACAAACTCGGCGGGACCGATTTGGTAATAAGCTAAACAGAGAGTTGGCCAAGAAAACTCGGTGGGACCGATTTCATATTTCGGTGGGACCGAAATTAATGCAATAGGCAACAGAGAGTTTGCAAGCCCATCTCGGTGAGACCGAATCGATTAGGGTTTCTGGCAGTGGCTATGTCAAGAAAACTCGGTGGTGCCGGATAGAAAATTTCGGTAGGGCCAAGTTTGACTTTTAGTTTGGGACATATGTGGATGTGAGAAAGTGGTTGAGGGCTATGGAGCATATCACTAAGCACTTTGAGCAAGCAAGTCATTAAGCAACACCTCATCCCCTCTTAATAGTATTGGCTTTCCTATGGACTCAATGTGATGTTGGATCACTAAAATGAAAATGTAGAGTCCTGAGCTGTGAGGTTGAGCCAATCCTTTGTCCTTATCATCTCGAAAGGGTTCCACATCCTCTAGTCCATGCCACTCCATTATTGAACTTATCTGAAGCATACTAGATGAAAGCATTAGTCCAACAAGAGATATGTTGACAATAATTACCAAAATCACCCAGGGAGCAGTTGTGCTTTCAATCTCCCCCTTTTTGGTAATTGATGACAACATACATCAAAGCTTTAGATAAAGATATAGAGAATAACAAGTAAAGCTTTGGAAAGACATGTAACGTGCATAGGCTCCCCCTATATGTATGAAATCATGTAAATATGGAATATAAGAGCATGTGAATGCATAAGCATGACAGAGTAAGCAACATGTTACATGTATGTTGGCTATATGCATCAGAGCAAATGATGTAAGTATATAGGAAATGTACCTACATGCTCATGCGTCTTTCTTGCAAACAATATGTACATCAGCAAGAAATCCTCATGCACATGAGTGTGATGCATATACTTACCTTGTGGTCTTGAGTTGGCTTAGAAGGAGATGAACCTGAGTAAACAAGGTTAGATAACACAGGTACATCTAGAAGCTAGAGCAACCAAAGGAAACCACAAGAGTACCAAGACAGGGATGACATGTAGAGAGTGAGTACCGAGTACTCTATTTGATGTAGACATGTCCCCAAAAGGTAAAGATATGCACTGAATTCAAAGATTTCCTTACCTAGCAGTCTTTCTCCCCCTAAATCTTATACCGGATAATGGGATAACATAGGGAAACAAAATCAGAGCGAAACAGATCATAAACATAAACATAGACATGTCTTTCCCCTCTTAAAGACATGTGACTTCTCTCCTCTTGAACACCAAGCATCTAGGGCCTTTGAAGTAATTACCCCTCTCTCCGTTTTTCTCTCTCTCCCCCCCTTTTTCTTTCTCTCCCTTTGAAAAGAATAAGATTTGATGTGATCTCTCTCCCCCTTTGACATCAATTTCCAAGAAGGGATCTTATGGAGTGTGAGTCAAAATAGGTTTGGTCCTTGAGTCATAGATCAAAGCAGCATATAGGTTGTGATGCTGGTAGAGGACAAGAATCATCGAGTGGAGCTGGAATAAAACTACATGAATAGATGGCAAATTGTCTTCTCTGCAGTGAAACCGGTGATACCGAGTTGTAGTTTTCGGTGGCACTGAGTTGGTTCGGTTTGACCAAAAACAACATATCGGTATGACCGAGTTCAACACAGAGAGAACAGTTGTCACCTCAGCTCACTAGGCCAATAAGATCTCACAAACATTTGCAAGGAATTAACTGAAAGATTTGCAATGAATTGGATGCATGGAATACAGAACAAAAAAGAGAAAAGAAAATCTAGATGAAGTTTTTTTAATAAAGGAAAGGGAATAAATATGCAAAGGACAAATGCAAAAACTCAAGGAAACACTAGAGAACATCATCTAGAATTGGGCGGTGACAAGGTCACCTATGTTAGAGTATATTGACTAAGGAGTCAAGTGAGAACACTTTATCATAAGTCATACTCATCGTTTCAGCTCAAAATGGGGTTACCATTTTTGCAATTAAGAATTTGATGTATTCACATCTTGTTGAGTTGCTTTGACCTATGACTTGGGGTAAAGCTTCTCTAAGATGGAACGACATACCTTGGGTGGTGGTGTTGATCTTGATCATGTAGTTAAACTTGTGTGAGTTGATCGAGGTTGATGTAGTCGGGAGCACCACTTTGAAGTGAGTTCATCTATCTACATGGGTTAGTCTTGCAAGGAAGAGCACTTGTGTATCCAAAATGACAATCATGAAATTTGATACCAAATGAAATTTGTCAAAGGATATGTTAAAGGGTTTCATGCTTCCTTGTCTTCAACCACCATTGTGTAGAGACTTGGTAATGTAGAGATTTCTCAAGATGTGAGTGAGTTGCAATCTCATGGATTTAGATTTATCCTAGTACCTACAAGGGTTAGGTAACATGCAAGGGTGCAAATATACAAGACATATGAATATCATCATAAGAGAAATATCAACGATTAGTCATGGATTCATGCCTTGCATGTATCCAAATGGATTTCCTACTCCAACTTTGAAGCATCAATGATGTTCAATTCGCCTCTCAAACGGCAAAAGACTTTTTCATCAAGCAGTTTGGTGAATATATCCGCCAATTGCTTATCCATACGAACATGCTTAAGATCAATGTCCCCTTTAGCAACATGATCTCGAATGAAATGATGACGAACTTCAATATGCTTAGTTTGGTAATGTTGCACGGGGTTGTGAGCAATATTAAATATAACTTTCATTGTCACAAAGGAACGGAACATGTTTCACATTGATCCCATAATCTTTAAGAGTTTGGGTCATCCAAAGTAATTGAGCACAACATGAACCGGCGGCAATGTATTCCGCTTCGGCGGCGGATAAGGATACCGAGTTATGTTTCTTGGAGGACCAAGGTACAAGAGATCTACCAAGAAATTGACAAGTATCCGAAGTGGACTTTCTATCAACCTTGTCTCCGGCATAGACCGAATCGGAATAGCCAACAAGATCAAAAGAGGACCTCTTAGGATACCAAATGCCAAAATTTGGTGTATGTATTAAGTATCTCACTATCCTTTTCACAGCCTTAAGATGACATTCTTTGGGGGGCGCTTGATATCGTGCACACATGCACACACTTAGCATAATATCAGGACGAGAGGCACATAGATATAACAATGAACCAATCATAGAGCGATAAACCTTTTGATCAACCGGTTTACCATCCTTAATCAAATCAAGATGTCCACTAGTAGGCATGGGAGTTTTCATACCTTTGCTTTCTTGCATGTTGAACTTCTTGAATAAGTCCTTTGGTGTACTTTGTTTGAGAAACAAAGGTGCCTTCCTTAGTTTGCTTGATTTGCAAACCAAGAAAGAACTTGAGTTCACTCATCATAGACATCTCAAACTTCTCCGACATTAGATTCCCAAACTTTTCACTAAAATGAGGGTTAGTCGAACCAAATATGATATCATCAACATAAATTTGGCATACAAATAATTCACCATTCACCCTTTTAGTAAAAAGAGTAGAATCTATCTTTCCAACCTCAAAGACTTTATCAATAAGGAGCTTGGTGAAGCATTTATACCACGCTCTAGGAGCTTGTTTAAGACCATAAAGAGCTTTATGAAGTTTGTAAACATGATTGGGTTTCTTAGGGTTGACAAAGCCAGGAGGTTGTTTAACATAAAATTCCTCCTCAATTTCACCATTTAGAAAAGCACTTTTAATGTCCATTTGGTATAAAGTGATATCATGGTGATTAGCATAGGCAAGCAAGATGCGGATGGACTCAAGTCTAGCAACGGGGGCATATGTCTCACCGTAGTCCATACCTTCGACTTGAGTGTAGCCTTGGGCGACGAGACGAGCTTTGTTGCGGACGACTTGACCATCTTCATCTTGCTTGTTGCGAAACACCCATTTGGTACCAATGATGTTGTGGCTGTTGTCGGGCTTCTCGACCAATGTCCACACTTGATTTCTCTCAAAGTTGTGTAGCTCATCATGCATGGCGTTTATCCAATCCGGATCTTCCATTGCTTCTTCAACCTTCATAGGTTCAATACTAGAGATGACTGAGTAATGTTCACAAAAATTAGCCAAATGAGATTTAGAGCGAGTGATTCTCCCGGTTTGGATACCATTGTAGATTTGCTCGACGGGATGGTCTCTAGCGACTCTTGCTCGAACTCGTGAGAGCTTTTGTTTTGTTTGGGGTGGAACATCTTCTTCATCATCTCGTCCTTCTTCATTGTTGACGTTGTCATTTCCTTGCCGTGGTGGAGAAGGAGGTTGATGAGGTTCATCTTGGTGTACTTCCTCGTTTTCTTCATCTTGGTGTGTCCCACTTGTGGATGCTTCCATGTCAACTCTTGGTTCACCTTGTCGTGAGGTGGAAGCCTCCACTTGGATGGACGAGGTACTCTCCTTCACCTCCGTTGGAAGAATCTTTCCAATAGACAAGTCTTGGATTTCTTCCGAAGGGTCTTTATCTCCTACATCAATTGGCAATTTCTCTACTTGCGAGCCGTTAGATTCATCAAACTTCACATCTACCGTCTCTTCACTCTTTCAGGTGAAATTTTTGTAGACACAGTAAGTATGAGAGTTTGAGCCATAACCAAGTAGGAAACCTTCATGAGATTTAGGAGCAAATTTAGAATGACGATGCTTGTCAAGAATGTAACACTTTGAGCCAAATACTTGAAAGTATCCAACTTGGGTTTTGTTACCGGTGAGGATCTCATATGCCATCTTGCCGAGTAGCTTGTAAAGATACAAGTAATTTGTTGCATACAAGCTATCTCAACGGCTTCCGCCCAAAAGTGCTTTGGAGTCTTGTACTCATGAAGCATCGTCCTCACCATCTCAATAAGAGTCCGGTTCTTCCTCTCAACAAGTCCATTTTGTTGAGGCGTGTACGTAGCCGAGAACTCATGTGAAATCCCTTCTTCGTCAAGAAAGGTATCCACATTTGCGTTCTTGAACTCCGTTCCGTTGTCGCTGCGAACCTTCTTGATCTTCACTTCAAATTGATTTTGGGCCTTCCTAGCGAAGTTCTTGAAGATCTTTTGGACCTGTGACTTATCATCAAGGAAGAAAACCCACGTAAATCTTGAAAAAACATCAACTAT
Organism: Triticum urartu; assembly: GCF_056163025.1. NCBI lineage: Eukaryota > Viridiplantae > Streptophyta > Magnoliopsida > Poales > Poaceae > Triticum > Triticum urartu. Next base: position 236,741,127 of record NC_141874.1, on the reverse strand, counting down.
AACTAGACCAAATGAGTTACCACTGAGACTCTTGTAGGCATTGGGACCAAAGAGATCCATATGAAGTAGCTCGAGCGGTCTTCTCGTGGTCATAATGTTCTTCACGGGGTGGCTTCCTCCAACTTGTTTTCCTGCTTGACAAGCACTACAAAGTCTATCCTTGTCAAATATAACATCTTTTACTCCAAGGATATGATCACCTTTAATAAGCTTATCAAGATTTCGCATGCCCACATGACCTAACCTTCTATGCCACAACCAACCTTTCAAGGATTTAGCAATTTGGCAAGTTCTAGCTTGAGCCTTTTTAGTGAAATCAACAATGTAAAGATCACCTCTATGTGTACCGGTAAAGACCATTTTATGATTATTTCTACGAAACACTTGGTAATCTACTTCAGTAAATAAGACATTGAAACCAAAGTCAGCAAGTCTAGATACGAAAAGTAAATTGTAGCCAAGATTCAACAAGCATAACATTTTGTATGGAGCTATCATGTGAGATGGCCACCTTACCAAGGCCAATCACCTTACCCTTTGAGTTATCACTGAAAGTGACATACTTTTGAGGGCCGTTGTTTTCAGCAAGCTCACGAAACATATCTTTGTCTGTGGTCATATGATTAGTACATCCACTATCAAGGACCCATTCCTTTCCTCCAGCCATGTAGCCACAAAGATTAGCCATAATACAAAAGTGTCTCATCGCATCATCAAGATCATAGTTCTAAGATTGTGAATCATGTCAAGATCCTCATAGGGTGTGGGATGCAAGGGATCAACAATGCGAGCACAAGGAGTAGTAATGTACTTGGTCAAATGATATTCATTGAAAATCTCAAGCATCTCATTTTTCCATTCATGAAAATACTCTCCATCAAGAGTAGGCACTCTACATCTAAGAGTCCCCAACGTAGACTCATCCATCTTCCTCCAAAGGTGTTTAAACCAAAGCAATGGAGACCAAGGCTCTGATACCAATTGAAAGGATCGAGAAGAGGTGTCTAGAGGGGGGTGAATAGACTCTTAGCAAGAAAAGTTGCAGTTTTTAAATTCTTTAAGTTGAAGTGGAGTTTTAGCACAAGTTCAAACATTCACAATACATATCAAGCAAGCATGACAAGAGTATATGAGCAGCGGAAAGTAAATCATGCAAGTTGCAAGAATGTAAAGGGATGGGATTGGAGTGTGCAAACGCAATTGGACACACGGAGATTTTTGGCGTGGTTCTGATAGGTGGTGCTATCGTACATCCACGTTGATGGAGACTTCAACCCACGAAGGGTAACAGTTGTGGTACCGATTGCTCAAACTCGGTGAGACCGATTTTGGTAATGGACATACACAGAGAGATTACAATCCCATCTCGGTGAGACCGATTTGCCTAGGGTTTGTGGCAGTGGCTATGACATTTGAAACTCGGTGGCGTCGGATAGAAAGAATCGGTGGGGCCGAGTTTGACTTTTGGTTTAGGTCATATGTGGATGTGGGAAGGTAGTTGAGGGTTTTGGAGCATATCACTAAGCACTTTGAGCAAGCAAGTCATTAAGAAACACCTCATCCCCTCTTAATAGTATTGGCTTTCCTATGGACTCAATGTGATCTTGGACCACTAAAATGAAAATGTAGAGTCATGAGCTTTGAGCTTGAGCCAATCCTTTGTCCTTATCATCTCGAAAGGGATCCACATCCTCTAGTGCATGCCACTCCATTGTTGAACTTATCTGAAGCATACTAGATGAAAGCATTAGTCCAACAAGAGATATGTTGACATTAATTACCAAAATCACCCAGGGAGCACTTGTGCTTTCAGGAAGAAGTACGTCAGTGGAGCTATGAGGGGCCCACGAGGGTGGGGGCGCGCCCTCTTGCCTCGTGGCTACCTCGTGGCATTCTAGTCTTCAACTCCAAGTCTTCTGGTTTGCTTTCGGTCCAAGAAACATCATCGCGAAGGTTTAATTCCATTTGGATTTCGTTTGGTATTCCTTTTCTGCGAAACTCTAATATAGGCAAAAAAACAGAAACTAGCACTGGGCCTCCGGTTAATAGGTTAGTCCCAAAAATAATATAGAAGAGCATATTAAAGCCCATTAAACATCCAAAACAGATACTATAATAGCATGGAACAATCAAAAATTATAGATACATTGGAGAGTATCAAGCATCCCCAAGCTTAATTCATGCTCGTCCTCGAGTAGGTAAATGATGAAAACAAAATTTTTGATGTGGAATGTGTAACGCCCCGAGACCGATGTGCCAGGTGTCGTCCAGTTATTCGTTGTTGTTGCCTTGTCATTGCTTACATGTCATGCATTGCATATCATGTCATCATGCGCATTTCAATTGCATACATGTTCGTCTCATGCATCCGAGCTTTTCCCCGTTGTCCGTTTTGCATTCCGGCGCTCCGTTCTCCTCCGGTGGTCCTTTCTACCTTTCTTTCATGTGTGGGGGTTAAACATTTCCGGATTGGACCGAGACTTGTCATGCGGCCTTGGTTTACTACCGGTAGACCGCCTATCAAGTTTCGTACCATTTGGACTTCGTTTGACACTCCAACGGTTAACCGAGGGACCGTAAAGGCCTCGTGTGTGTTGCAGCCCAACACCCTTCCAATTTGGCCCAAAACCCACCTAAACCTCCTCCATCATCTCGTTCGTTCGATCACGATCGCGTGGCCGAAAACCGCACCTCTTTTGGACTTTCCTACCTCCCTCTACCTATAAATATGTGCATCTCCCCGAATTTTCGGATGAAACCCTAGATCTCACCTCTCTTCGCGCCGCCGGACATGTCCGCCCGCCGGCGGACGCGTCCATCCCACCGCCATGTCGCCCCGGCCAACCGAGAGGCGACACGTCACCCCCCTCCGCCGCCAGCCTACCGCGCGCCGCCATCTGGCCTGCCCCGTCGCCTCTCCCGTGCGGGCCCGTGAGGCCCAGATCCGGCCCCCCGGCCCGGTGCGCCGCCGCCGCCCGAGGCCTTCGCCTCCTCCGCCCAGCGCCGCCGCATCCAACCGCCACTGCACCAGCTCCGCCTCGCCGCCGCCATGCGTGACCTCGCCACCGAGCCGCATCGCCGGGGCAACTCCGGCGAGCCTGCCTCCGCACCGGAGCCGCGCCCGGCCGCGACCACCGCGCCACCGGCGGCCGCGCCTCGCCCCCGCACGGATCCGGCTGGGATCTCTCCTCCGGCGCCCCCCGTCCTCTCCGGCCGCCGTCCTCTCCTCCTCCGGCGAAGTTCCGGCAAGATCCGCCGCCATCCTCGTTCTCCGCGCCGCGTTGACTTTTTCAGCAGGGTATAATTTCTACTAAGTCCCTGAAATTTCCATGTTTCATATGCCCATGTTCATCATGTCTTAACTTTGCATCCATACCTCCGATTCATGCATATAGAATATCAAAATGTTCGACTCAGAGAGCACATCATTTCGTCTCAGTGCATCATTTTCATTTGAGTTCATCTTGATGCCCGGAATGCTGTTGGAAGAGTGCTATTTGGGATAATTGTCAGATCTGCTGCTCCAAATAGCTATTTGTCATTTTTGCCATGAATTATGTGTGCATGATATGCCCCTGAGCTCTACATGTGTTTTGTTATATGCAACACTATCTTTCCAGAGGTTCTATCCATGTATTTTTGGGATATGTGTGGTGACTAGCACAAGCTTGCAAAGTGGTACATTCGTTAATGCTGATTTCAGGGACTTAGCAATTCCACTAAGTCCTTGTCTGTTTTTTTATCAATATGCCATATGTTCTTGTTGTTTCCTAGTGATCCGTGCCTCTTTTGAGGATGATCAGTAAGCATGATTTGTTAATCTTGTAGTGCTCTATCCATCCATGTCTTTGTTTGCAATTATGGAACACCCTAGCTTGAGTCAATCGAGCTCTACTTTTGTCATTTCGTGAATCTGGGCAGATTGTCTACTTGTTAGCGATTTTGCCAAGGATGTTGTTGTTGATCCGTGCATGCTATGTTATTGTTCTTGCCATGTATAGCTTTTATATTATGTTTTCTCGATGGTTGTATGCTTAGTTTGTCATGACATGCTCTGTAGTGAGTGCATCGAGCTCGTAAACATGCCTACTTGATATCTGTTTTGCATGCTCCAGTTTTTCACCAAGTCTGTGATTTGATTATGTTTTTGCCATGTTCACATGCTTGCAAATGCATTTTCTGATCCCTTTTGGCTCAAGGTCACTAAGGGACTTTTGTTAATCTCTTTGAGTAGCTCCATGCCATGCTTTACTTTGCCATGTTCAGGCCCTGTAGCATATAGTTTCATGCTCCCAAGTGTGCTACCTGATCTGAAATTCCAGACAAGTGTTAATTTCACCAAGTCTGAGATCTGTTTACCAATTGCATTTTTCCATGCTTGTTTGAACTTGTTAATGGATGAATTGGCCGTAGCTCGGTGTTCATCTTTTGTTAAGCATCATGAATGGATTCTTGCCATGTATTTTGTTGCCATGTTTGAGTGATGTAGCATGTTCATCTTGTTGCATTTAGATGGCTACTTGTTGTATATCGCAGACCGGTGCCATATTTGAATTACTTTCCATTTCCAAACCGTGTCTCCGATTCCGGCGTTCTTTATATCGTTTTCAAGCGAAATCATCTCACCTTTCCAGTGCACACTTGGATTTCCAAGTTGAGGCCAGGTCCAATCATTCCTTGTCAAATCATGTATATGCATTGCATACCGCATCTCGCATATCATACCATGTTCATGTGTGGTTTGTTTACTATGTTGTGTGCTTTCTTTCCGCTGTTTGCTTCTTCGGGTTGGTTCCGGTTACGTCGCATTTGTGAGGACCCGTTCGTCTACGCCCGTTTGTCTTCTTCATGGACTCATTCTTCTTCCTTGCGGGATTTCAGGCAAGATGATCATACCCTCGAAATCACTTCTATCTTTGCTTTGCTAGATGCTCGCTCTTTTGCTATGCCTATGCTGCGATGCCTACCACTTACTTATCATGCCTCCTATATTATTGAACCAAGCCTCTAACCCACCTTGTCCTAGCAAACCGTTGTTTGGCTATTTTACTGCTTTGCTCAGCCCCTCTTATAGCGTTGTTAGTTGCAGGTGAAGATTGAAGTTTGTTCCTTGTTGGAACATGGAGATGTTGTTCCTTGTTGGAACATGTTTACTTGTTGGGATATCACAATATCTTTTATTTAATTAATGCATCTATATACTTGGTAAAGGGTGGAAGGCTCGGCCTTATGCCTGGTGTTTTGTTCCACTCTTGCCGCCCTAGTTTCCGTCATATCGGTGTTATGTTCCCGGATTTTGCATTCCTTACGCGGTTGGGTATAATGGGAACCCCTTGACAGTTTGCTTTGAATAAAACTCCTCCAGTAGGGCCCAACCTTGGTTTTACCATTCGCCACCTAGCCTCTTTTTCCCTTGGGATAGGCCAGCCCAAGGGTCATCTTTATTTTAACCCCTCGGGCGAGTGCTTGTCTAAGTTTTGGTCCGAACTGAGTAGACTGCGGGGCCACCTCGGGGAAACTTGAGGGTTGGTTTTACTCGTAGGATGTCTCATCCAGTGTTTCCCTGAGAACGTGATATGTGCAGCTCCCATCAGGATGTCGGCGCATCGGGCGGCTTTGCTGCTCTTGTTTTACCATTGTCAAAATGTCTTGTAACCGGGATTCCGAGTCTGATTGGGTCTTCCCGCTAGAAGGAATATCCTTCGTTGTCCGTGAGAGCTTGTGATGGGCTAAGTTGGGACACCCCTGCATGGATTTGAACTTTCGAAAGCCGTGCCCGCGGTTATGGGCAGATGGGAATTTGTTAACGTCCGGTTGTAGAAAACCTGAAGTTGACCTTAACTAAAATGCATCAACCGCGTGTGTAACCGTGATGGTCTCTTTTCGGCGGAGTCCGGGAAGTGAACACGGTGTTGGAGTTATGCTTGACGTAGGTTGTTCTAGGATCACTTCTTGATCATAGTTTCTCGATCGTGCTTTGCTATCTCTTCTCGCTCTCTTTTGCGAATAGGTTAGCCACCATATATGCTAGTCGCTTGCCGCAGCTCCACATTTTTACCTTGCCTTACCCATAAGCTTCAATAGTCTTGATCGCGAGGGTGCGAGATTGCTGAGTCCCCGTGGCTCACAGATACTTCCAAAACCAGCTTGCAGGTGCCAATGAGTCTGTGTAGTTGACGCAACCAAGCTCGGGAGGAGCTCGATGAAGATCTTGTCCTTTGTGTTGTTTCGTTCTAGTTGATCAGTAGTGGAGCCCAGTTGGGGTCGATCGGGGACCTTGCTGCATTTGGGGTTCTTCTTTTATTTTGGTTCCGTAGTCGGACCTTGAGTGTATTTGGATGATGTAATGCTTTATTCATGTAGTTGTGTGAAGTGACGATTGTAAGCCAACTATGTATCTCTTTTCCCTTGTTATATTACATGGGTTGTTTGCGAAGATTACCTCACTTGCAACATTGCTTTCAATGCGGTTATGCCTCTAAGTCGTGCTTCGACACGTGGGAGATATAGCCGCATCGAGGGCGTGACAGAATGCTACCTAGCATAATTATCCATGTAATTTTATTTATTGTGGCATGAATGTTCAGATCCAAAAGATTCAAAGAAAAAGTTTTATATTGACATAAAAATAATAATACTTCAAGCATACTAACAAAGTAATCATGTCTTCTCAAAATAACATGGACAAAGAAAGCTATCCCAACAAAATCATATAGTCTGGCTATGCTCTATCTTCATCACACAAAATATATAAATCATGCACAAACCCGATGACAAGCCAAGCAATTGTTTCATACTTTTGATGTTCTCAAACTTTTTCAATCCTCACGCAATACATGAGCGTGAGCCATGGGCATAGCACTATAGGTGGAATAGAATGGTGGTTGTGGAGAAGACAAAAAGGAGAAGATAGCCTCACATCAACTAGGCGTATCAACGGGCTATGGAGATGCCCATCAATAGATATCAATGTGAGTGAGTAGGGATTGTCATGCAACGGATGCACTAGATCTATAAGTGTATGAAAGCTCAAAAAGAAACTAAGTGGGTGTGCATCCAACATGCTTGCTCACGAAGACCTAGGACATTTTGAGGAAGCCCATCATTGGAATATACAAGTCAAGTTCTATAATGAAAAATTCCCACTAGTTTATGGAAGTGACAAAATAGGAGACTCTCTATCATGAAGATCATGGTGCTACTTTGAAGCACACGTGTGGAAAAAGGATAGTAGCATTGTCCCTTCTCTCTTTTTCTCTCATTTTTATATTTGGGCCTTTTCTCTCTTTTTTTGCCTCTTTTTTTATTTTTCGTCCGGAGATTCATCCCGACTTGTGGGGGAATCATAGTCTCCATCATCCTTTCCTCACATGGGACAATGCTCTAATAATGACGATCATCACACTTTTATTTACTTACAACTCAAGAATTACAACTCAATACTTAGAACAAAATATGACTCTATGTGAATGCCTCCGGCGGTGTACCAGGATGTGCAATGATTCAAGAGTGACATGGATGAAAAATTATGAATGGTGGCTTTGCCACAAACACGATGTCAACTACATGATCATGCTAAGCAATATGACAATGATGAAGCGTGTCATAATAAACGGAATGGTGGAAATTTGCATGGCAATATATCTCGGAATGGCTATGGAAATGCCATAATCGGTAGGTATTGTGGCTGTTTTGAGGAAAGTAAATGGTGGGTTTATGGTACCGGCGTAAGTTGTGTGGTACTAGAGCGGCTAGCAATGGTGGAAGGGTGAGAGTGTGTATAATCCATGGACTCAACATTAATCATAAAGAACTCACATACTTATTGCAAAATTCTATTAGTTATCGAAACAAAGTACTACGCGCATGCTCCTAGGGGGATATATTGGTAGGAAAAGACCATCGCTTATAAGATTGACAATCAAAAAATAAATCATGCTTCGACTTCATCACATAACGGTTCACCATACGTGCATGCTACGTGAATCACAAACTTTAACACAAGTATCTCTCAAATTCACAACTAGTCAACTAGCATGAATCTAATTTCACCATCTTCATATCTCAAAACAATCTCAAGCTTCTCATAGTATTGAATGCACTTTATATGAAAGTTTTTATTATACCCATCTTGGATGCCCATCATATTAGGACTAATTTTATAGCCAAAGCAAATTACCATGCTGTTCTAAAAGACTCTCAAAACAATATAAGTTAAGCATGAGATATCAATAATTTCTATAAAATAAAACCACCACCATGCTCTAAAAAGATATAAATGAAGCACTATAGCAAAATTATCAAGCTCAAAAGATATAAGTGAAGCACATAGAGTATTCTAATAAATTCCGATTCACGCGTGTCTCTCCCAAAAGGTGTGTACAACAAGGATGGTTGTGGTAAAATAAAAAGCAAAGAATCAAATAATACAAGACGCTCCAAGCAAAACACATATCATGTGGTGAATAAAAATATAGCCTCAAGTAAAGTTACTGATAGATGAGGATGAAAGAGGGGATGCCTTCTGGGGCATCCACAAGCTTAGGCTTTTGGTTTTCCTTGAATTTTACCTTGGGGTGCCTTAGGCATCCCCAATCTTAGGCTCTTGCCACTCCTTATTCCAAAATCCATCAAATCTTTACCCAAAAACTTGAAAACTTCACAACATAAAACTTAAACAGAAAATCTCATGAGCTCCGTTAGTATAAGAAAATAAACCACCACTTTAAGGTAATGTAATGAACTCATTATTTATTTATATTGGTGTTAAACCTACTGTATTCCAACTTCTCTATGGTTCATATCCCCCGATACTAGCCATAGATGCAACAAAAAAAGCAAACAACACGCAAAAAACAGAATCTGTCAAAAACAGAACAGTCTGTAGCAATCTGTAACTTTAGAATACTTATGTAACTCCAAAAATACTAAAATATTAGGAAGACCGGGATAATTTGTATATTGACCTACTGTAGTTGGAATTGGTATTTTATTGCTCTCTGGTAAAAAATGAAAATTATTTTCCTGAGTGCAACTTTCTGTTTTTATCAGCAAGATCAAACAACAATCACCCAAGAAGATCCTAAAGGATTTACTTGGAACAAACACTAATTAGAACATAAAAAAACAAAATCATAACAGAAGCTAGATGAATTATTTATTACTAAACAAGAACAAAAAGTAAAGAACAAAAATAAAATTGGGTTGCCTCCCAACAAGCGCTATCGTTTAACACAAGTATTTATTCTCTTTTTTTTTTGCTAATGATCAAACTCCTAGGCAAGAAATCAAGAGATTCATTTGTAGCAAAAGGTTCCTTAATGATATCGAAAAAGTTGGGGTGAACACTTATTGACTTGAGGTCTTCATTTTCCGACTAAATTGCACAAAACTACCACTTTGAAGGCAAGGTTTGCGGAAACCACTACAATTGTTTTGCAGAAAACACCATGTCTTTCGTAATATTTTTGCAGAAAGCATTGGTCGGTGGATTGGGGTCAGTTAAGCTTATTTATGACAGGTGGGCCCCTTTTTTTTGCATACGTGGCACCATCGGCCGTCTCGACAGCTGTTAGACGGTGTTTGACGGCGCCGTATGCCTCTGTTTGATGGACCGGTCAAAAGACCGGTCGGTGCTGGTGCTGCCCCCACTCTCCACTCTGTCTCGCTGCTCTCTGATACATCCATTTTGCATCATGCTTTTATATCGATATTTATTGCATTATGGGCTGTTATTACACATTATGTCACAATACTTATGCATATTCTCTCTTATTTTACAAGGATTACATAAAGAGGGAGAATGCCGGAAGATGGGATTTTGGGCTAGAAAGGGAGCAAATATTAGAGACCTATTCTCCACAGCTCCAAAAGTCCTGAAACTTCACGGAAGTCATTTTCAGAATATATAAAAAATAATGAGCGCAAGAAGTTCTAGAGGGGGCCACACCCTAGCCACGAGGGTGGGGGCGCGCCCAACCCCCCTGGGTGCGCCCCCTGCCTCGAGGGCCCCCTGGTGGCCCTCCGATGCCCTTCTTCTACTATATGGAGTCCTTCGTTGAGGAAAAAATCATAAGCAAGCTTTTGGGACGAGTCTCCGCCGCCACGAGGAGGAACCTTGGCGGAACCAATCTAGGGCTCTCGCAAACCTGTTCTGCCGGGGAAACATCCCTCCAGGAGGGGAAATCATCACCATCGTCATCACCAACGATCCTCTCATTGGGAGGGGGTCAATCTCGATCAACATCTTCACCAGCACCATGTCCTCTCAAACCCTAGTTCATCTCTTGTATCCAATTCTTGTCTCCAAGTCTGGGATTGGTACCTGTGGGTTGCTAGTAGTGTTGATGGGCGGGCCGGAGACGCAGCTGCATGACATTCTCTGGGCCGTCCATGATGGAAAAAACCGTGGTAGAAGCGAGGGTGAGGAAAATTTCGGGGAGTTCCCGGTTACGGTGGGAGGTCGGGGGCCGAGCGATGCGCATTTCTCTCGTACACGTGCGCGCGTGTGTGCGAGGCGTTGGCTCTAACTGAACCCAAGCGAGGCGTTGGGCTGTAACTGAACCCGAGCGATTGCACTGCAGGCTACGCATTATTGAACCCGAGCGATCGATCGATGGCTGTTAACTGAACCCGATCGAGCAATTCCTTTGCTACTGCTGCTAACTGAACCCGATCGATGCTGCCTCTGGGATGAACAGTGAGTGTTGCGGGGGGGGGGGGGTTGGATGAACAGTGAGCGGTGGCGTTGCCTTTGGACGAACAGGACCCCGTGGTGTGGTGGAGGGCTGGATGAACAGTAGACGGTGTAGGGGTGCCCGTGGAGGGGTGGTTGAACAGGACCCCGTGGTGTGGAGGGCTGGATGAACAGTAGACGGTGGAGGGGTGGTTGAACAGTAGCCGATGGAGTAGCGCACGCTGGAGGCTGGATGAACAGGAGCCCGTGGAGGCTGGAGGAGGTCGACGGTAGCCCGTTTTGAGGTACGCCACACCCCTCCCAATGAACAGGACCCCCGTTTCGACCGTAGGAGGTCCGTTTCGTCCGTTTTGCGGTACGCCACACCCCTCCCGATCAACAGGACCCCCGTTTCGACCGTAGGAGGTCCGCTTCCTTCGTTTTGCGGTACGCCAGACCCCTCCCGATCAACAAGACCCCGTTCCGAACGTAGGAGGTTCGTTTCCTCCGTTGTGCGGTACGCCAGGCCTCGGTTCCATCGCTTGTTCCATCCAAGCCCTCACGATGAACACGACCACGCATTCCGTTCGGACCCAGCCGGTTGGCTCCCATGTGTTCCGTTGCCTCCCGATGAACACGACACATTCCGTTGCCTCCCCATGAACACGACGCATTCCGTTGCCTCCCCATGAACAAGACAATGATGATGTTTCTCCGTTCCAACCCAGCCATGTACATGAGCCCTGGCCGTACGTATGCGCGAGTAGGCGTTTGAGACTCCGCCCGTATGTACACATACGTGGCCGTATTTTCTTTCTTGCACTCTGGCCACTGTACGTACGTGTACATGCTACATGCGCGCCTCTACTACGACACGTATGCTCCTCTACAACGACACGTGCGCGCCTATACATCCACCAGTATATATGTACGTACACGTTCACGACCAGAATGACAACGCTACGTACGCTTCGACCAGGTGGGTCCTGACTGTCAGGCACTTCCTTGCATGCGAAGATGTAGCTGGTGGGTCCCAGTAGTCAGGGGCGAATCGTTTTTTTTTGCCCGGACACACTTCCTTGCGCGCGAAGATGTAGCTGGTGGGTCCCAGCAGTCAGGGGCAAATGTTATTTTCGCGAAATATGGTGGCCCGTCTGGTGGGTCCTCGCTGTCAGGTGGAGGAATAATTATTTTGCACGTAATAAGGAGGCACTTCCTTGCTGCGGCCGTGGACCCAGCTGTCAGCCTCTCCACGTACAATCCACGTCCGATGAAAGCCGTTCCTTGACCATGTTGACCACGCCACGCTGAGAGCACCAGGGCGGTGGACGACGATGCGGCCTAGGAAGGGGACGGTGCGGAGCCAAGGAAGACGCAGCAGTGGATGCCCACACATAGAGGAGTATGAGGGTTCATTGGTTCGCTACGGTGTGAGGCTGCCATCGCCGCAAAATAACAGGGGGTGTGGGTGAGTAGAGGGATGGCCTGGCCAGCGGTGGGGGTAGTAGGGGGCGGTGAGGCCTCCGCCGCATCATAGCCGGCCACGGGAGGCAGGAGCACGAGGCACGACTAGCGCTAGGTTGGGCGGCTAGAGCAAGAAGACCAGAGGCTGAAGAAGCACTACGGCCATTGGATGGACATCGTATGGTCACTAGAGCTAAAATTGTGCATATTGACTAAGTTGACAAAGCCCTCCGTCCCCGTCAACTTAGTAGGCCCAGAAGCCAGCCTGCCATTATACTGGGTCCCAGCTAACAGGGGGGTATTCATTTTTTGTGCGTAATAAGGAGGCACTTCCTTGCGTGCGAAGATATAGCTGGTGGGTCCGAGCTGTCAGCGACAGTAATGTTTTTTTCACGAAATACAGAGGCCCTTTCGGTGGGTCCCTGATGTCAGGTGGAGGAATCATTATTTTGCGCGTAACAAGGAGGCATTTCCTTGCGTGCGGCTGTGGACCCAGCTGTCGGCCTCTAAACGTACAGTCCACTTCAGATGCATGTCGGTCGTTGACCATGTTGACCAGGTCGCGCCGAGAGCACTAGGGCGGTGGACGACGGCGAGACCTAAGAAGGGAACGACACGGAGGCAGGGAAGACTCGGTAGTTGTTCCCCACGCGGAGGGGAGTACGACTGTACGAGGGTTTACTGGTTCGTCTCTCGTCGCCGGAGAATAACAGCAGGTGTGGGGGAGTAGAGGGATGGCTAGGCCAGCGATGGGAGTACGGTGGGGCGGTGAGGCCTACGCGGCAGCACAGCCGGCTGCGGGGAGGAGGGAGCAGGCAGTCCTGCCAGCGCTTGTTTGAGCGGCTGGAGCAGGAAGAGCAGAGATTGAAGAAGCACGACGGCCATTCGATGGACATCCAACAGTCACTGCTTGTGCGTCAACCTTTTTTAGGAAAGCCTCAAATCTGTGGAAAACATCATACAGCCCATCTGCCATTATTTCTAATAATTTACAGCCCATTTGCTAATTCTTAAGGTTTTTTTGGAGCCCATATTCTTTTTGTTAGCATTACAACCCATATTGTGGCCACGGTTAAAAAATTATACGAAATTTTGCATATTTCGGTGCGGTCCGAACTGTTTTTAATCCCGAAATTTCGACTCACATTCAAACTGATTTTAAAAATAAATGTATATCAATATAAAATCCAACAAATTCTCCACGCATAAAAATTAATGTAATTTAAAATCTCGAAATGAAAAAAAAAGATATTTGAAACTAGTTGCCGGTTTGATGTGTTTTAAAAATGTACAACCCATTTCTCATTACTGATGGGCCATTTTCTCGTCCAGCCGAATGAAAGCTCTCCTCGTTTTGAAAGATTTGCAGCCCAACAGGCCTGACAAAGCGACTTACTTGGCAAATCACAAAAAACTAGGCTGTGGTAGTGGACCCAGCTGTCAGCCTCTCCACGTACAGTACTCTTCCGATGGAAATCATTCCTTGACCACGTTGACCACGCCGCGCGGAGAGCACCACAGCGGTGGATGACGGCGAGGCCTAGGAAGGGGATGGCGCGGAGCCGGGGAAAACGCGGCAGTGGAAGCTCGCGCGGAGAGGAGTACGAGGGTTCACTGGTTCGGCTGCGGTGTGAGGCTGCTGTCGCCGCAGGTCCTGGCCAGCGGTGGGAATAGTAGGGGGTGGTGAGGCCTCCATGACAGCACATCCGGCCATGGGAGGCAGGAGCATGTGGCACGACCGGCGCTGCTTTGGGCTGCTGGAGCAAGAAGACCAGAGGTTGAAGAAGCACTACGGCCGTTGGATGGACATCGTATGGTCACTGGAGCTAGAATCGTTCATATTGACTAAGTTGACAAAGCCCTTCATCCCCGTCAACTTAGTAGGCCCACAAGTCAGCCTCCCACCAAGGAGGTGCTCGAGTCATCCACGAGGTAGGCCCACGCGCCTGGGGGGCACCCTCATGGACGGCCCGGGACTCTTCTGGCCCAACTCTTTTACTCCGGGGTCTTCTTTTGGTCCATAAAAAATTGTCAAATATTGGCACGTCAATTGGACTCCGTTTGGTATTCCTTTTCTGTAGAACTCAAAAACAAGGAAAAAAACAGAAACTGGCACTGGGCACTAGGTTAATAGGTTAGTCCCAAAAATCATTTAAAATAGCATATAAATGCATATAAAACATCCAGGGTTGATAATGTAATAGCATGAATGCTTCGTAAATTATAGATACGTTGGAGACGTATCAACATCCCCAAGCTTAATTCCTGCTCGTCCTCGAGTAGGGAAATGATAAAAGAAATAATTTATGAAGTGTGAATGCTAGCAAGTGCATAAGTTCCATCAATGATAGTTCCAATCACTTTTTCTAGCATCATTATATATCATAACAGTAGCTCATTTTCATAAAACTTTTCATGATCAAGTAACAAGCTATTCACATGTTAAAGCATATATCATAAACTTTCTTGAAACTAACAAACTATATTCTCAGTCATCAAACAATTGCAATTCATCTTATTTTCAGGAAGGGTCTATGTCAGAGCTTTGATTTAGCAAACCCCACATACACAACTATCATTTAATCTTTCACAATTGCTAACACTCATGTGATATTTAATGGTTCAAAGTTTTAGTCGAACATAGAGAAAGATAGGGGCTTATAGATTCGCCTCCCAACCTTTTACCTTAGGGGTAATGTCAACAATAATAGTTCATGATAACTTACATCCAATTGGATATATATATCAGGATCTTTCCAACACAATGTGCTTTCCAAAGGATAAAATGTAAAAAGGAAAGGTGAAGATCACCATGACTCTTTCATAAGGCTAGAAGATAAAAGTAAAAGATAGGCCCTTCGCATAGGGAAGCAGAGGTTGTCATGCGCTTTTATGGTTGGATGCACAAAATCTTAATGCAAAAGAACGTCACTTTATATTGCCACTTGTGATATGGTCCTTTATTATGCAGTCCGTCGCTTTTATTTCTTCCACATCGCAAGATCGTATAAATCTTATTTTCTCCACATTAATAGATCATACATATTTAGAGGTCAATTTTTATTGCATGCACCGATGACAACTTACTTGAAGGATCTTACTCAATTCAAAAGTAGGTATGGTGGACTCTCATGGCAAAACTAGTTTAAGGAATGTTTGGAAGCACAAGTAGTATCTCTACTTGGTGCAAAGAATTTGGCTAGCATGAGGGGGAAAAGCAAGCTCAACATGTTGGATGATCCAAGACAATATACTTTATTTCACATATAAGAAAACATAACCCATTACGTTGTCTTCCTTGTCTGACATAAACCTTTTAGCATGTCATATTTTAATGAGTTCTCACAATTACAAAAGATGTCCAAGATAGTATATTTATATGTGAAATCTCTCTTCCTTCAATACTCTTTCATGAATTGTTCAAGTGACTAATTCTACGTTCGTGAACTTTCAATAAGTTTACTACCTATACTTATTCTGTGTGAAGTCATTACTCCCCATGGTATAAGCATACTAAACATATATAAATTCAGATTTATGATATTCAATTCATTCAACTATTTACTCATACAATATATATGAAGCACGTGAGTAAATGACAAACTACTCCAAAAAGATATAAGTGAAGGACATTGAGTAGTCAAATAATTAACTAGCCATGGGAGGATTCTTTTTAATTCAAGATTGCAGATCCAATAATTTTATTCAAATAGCAAGTAAAATTGAAAATACGCTCCAAGCAAAACACATATCATGTGACAAATAAAAATATAGCTCCGAGTAAGGTATACCGATAATTTTGAAGACGAAAGAGGGGATGCCTTCCGGGGCATCCCCAAGCTTAGGCGCTTGAGTCTTCCTTGAATATTACATTGGGGTGCCTTGGTAATCCCCAAGCTTAGGGTCTTTCCACTTCGTATTCTGCTCATATCGATATGCCACCCAAAGCTTCAAAACTTCAATCACACAAAACTTAACGGAACTTCGTGAGATAGGTTAGTATGATAAGGAGTAAACCATTCACTTTTGTACTGTCAAAGATAAGTATCATAATTGTTCTCACACAATGCCTACTGTGCCATATCATTTCTACAATTTATATTGAGGAATATAAGCCATAGAAGCTAGAAAACAAGCAAACTATGCAATGAAGATAGAATCTGTCAGAAACAGAACAGTCTGTAATGATCTGAACACCAACCATACTTCTGCTACTCCAAAAATTCTGAAATAAATTGGTGGACATGAGGAATTTTTCTATTAATCTTCTGAAAAAGGAACCAACTCAATCGCACTCTTCTGTAAAAAAAATGGCAGCTAATCTCGAGAGCGCAAAGTTTCTGTTTTTTTACAGCAAGATGACATTAACTTTCACCCAAGTCTTCCCAAAGGTCTTACTTGGCACTTTATTGAAACGAAAGCTATAATACATGATTAATATAGTATCTTAATCATGAGAACACACAAAAGCAGTAAGGGTAAATATTGGGCTGTCTCCCAACAAGCGCTTTTCTTTAATGCCTTTTAGCTAGGCATGATGATTTCAATGATGCTCACATAAAAGATAAGAATTGAAACATAAAGAGAGCATCATGAAGAATATGACTAGCATATTTAAATCTAACCCACTTCCTATGCCTAGGGATTTTTTGAGCACATAATTTATAGGAACAAGAATCAACTAGCATAGGAAGTAAAAACAAGTATAACTTCAAAACTTTAAGCAACTTGATATTATTGCAACGGAGAAATTCCTCCTTTCCTCCCTTGTACAAAGAGGATAAGATCTTTACTAAGGCGGCGGCTGAGGCCAGCCCCATACGACCGTAACGTGTGGCGTCATCCTCCCCATTGAAATCCCACATGGGGTGGCCTCTATATTGAAGCGGCTGCACCCCCCGCATAATGCATGCGGCCATGACTCCAATCATGGTTAGTCCGGAATGAGCCAACAGTCTTATCCGGCCCATCAGGTAAAGGACGTCTCTGTCGCTTTCTCTCTGAGAGCTCCGCGGACGCCAGCTCAAGCGTTTCTTCAATGGAGCATTGTTGAACTCAGGGAGACCGACCCGGATAGGGTCCAGTAGCGGGACGTCATCTATATAAAACCATTCCGAAGGCCAGTCCTCGGACGCCTTCTTTGGGGTTCCTGATAGGTATCCGGTCCCGGCGATGCGCCATACTTCGGCTCTGCCCACTTGGTATATAGACCCCTCTCAAGAACGGGGCACCAGGCAGAATAACCTCTTCCACAGTGCGAAATGAGCCTCAACGCCTAAAAATAGCTCGCAAAGGGTGACGAAACCCGCAATATGCAATACGGAGGCGGGCGTGAGATTGTGCAGCTGGAGGCCGTAGAACTCCAGAAGCCCACGGAAAAATGGATGAATTGGAAATCCCAGTCCCCTTATTAGATAGGGGACGAGGCACACCCGCTCTCCTTTAGAAGGATTGGGGGTGCTCTCCGCTTCTTTTCCGCCATTGTAGGTGGCGAGACCGGCTCGGACCGGGACCATGTATGCCTGTGGGAGAAATCCCTTGGCCTGAAGCGACACTAACTCGCTATGCGGGATGGTGCAACTCTCCCAGTCCCTGGGTTTGGGATCGGAGGGGCGAGGGGAGGAGTTGCGACGGCTGGTCATGTTGGAATGGACCTTTGCTGGAAGCGCTCTGATGATAACTCGCGGAAAGGAGAAGATGTGGTTTGGACCTAAATCCCCATCCCGTTAAATAGGTGGATCGTTTATACGGCTAGGGGTGTGGATATAAAAACGCCCCGGCTTTTCGCATTCGTTTGACACGTGGAAGACAGCCATTATTGGGCATGGAAGCCGAGGAGCACTACATTACAAAAATTGGACATTATTCCTACAGGTACACAAGATTTGGAGAAGAACCCGCCTTGCAATGCCGAACAATCTGCGCACCGGACTCGTCATCATTGAAGCCTGGTTCGGGGGCTACTGAGGGAGTCCTGGATTAGGGGTTGTTCGGGTAGCCGGACTATACCTTCAGCCGGACTCCTGGACTATGAAGATACAAGATTGAAGACTTCGTCCCGTGTCCGGATGGGACTTTCCTTGGCGTGGAAGGCAAGCTTGGCGATGCGGATATTCAAGATCTCCTACCATTGTAACCGACTCTATGTAACCCTAACCCTATCCAGTGTCTATATAAACTGAGGGTTGTAGTCCGTAGGCAATCAACTCCATATACAACAATCATACCGTAGGCTAGCTTCTAGGGTTTAGCCTCCTTGATCTCGTGGTAGATCTACTCTTGTACTACCCATATCATCAATATTAATCAAGCAGGACGTAGGGTTTTACCTCCATCAAGAGGGCCCGAACCTGGGTAAACATTGTGTTCGCTGCCTCCTATTACCATCCGGCCTAGATGCACAATTCGGGACCCCCTACCCGAGATCCGCCGGTTTTGACACCGACATCGGGGCCGCAACAAGAAGCAAGGAGATGATGGTCATGAAGAAGACGACGAGTCCGGCGAGCATGAGTTCCAGAAGGCTACGAAGGCCATGTGCATCGACGGTGGCGCCTCGCTGCACACCTCTCACAGCCAGCTCAAGCAGTGGGCGCGCGAGATCACAGAAGCGGAACCATCACTCGATGCTCAGAAGCCACTGAAGTGGTCCAGCATGCCTATCATTTTTGACACCGAGGACCACCCTGATCGCGCAATTGCATTCGGGTGTTTGCCGTTGTTGGTCTCGCCAACTATATGCAACCTTAAAGTGACCAAGATGCTAGTTGACAGCGGGGCCGGTCTGAACTTGATCTCGCCCGTTGTGATCAAAAGGCTGCAGATTCCTGATGGAGACCTCGAAGAGACGGGCACGTTTCAAGGGGTCAACCCGGAGAGGAGTCAGCCGAAGGGTAATGTCACGCTGCCCGTGACTTTCGGAGGCGAGTTAAACTATAGGACAGAGAGGATTGTTTTCGATGTAGCCAAGATCCCCTTTCCCTACAATGGGATCCTCGGCCGCCTGACACTAGCCAAGTTCACGGCGGCGTCACATTACGCCTACAACACGCTGAAGATGCCTGGGCCGATGACCATCATCACCGTCCCCTCCGACAATAAGGACGCACTGATTTGCGCCGATCAACTCTACCGGGAAGCAGTTGCAGCGACTGTCGCCAAGGCACTTGCTCCTGCCGCTGGAGCCCCAGGAGAGAAGAAGACCGGCAAGACCTCTCGCACCCACTCCGGCAAGCGCACCTCTTCGGAGTGCTGTGCTCCCGTCAAGGACATGCCAGAGAGCTCCACCAGCAAGAGCAAGAAATCCAGAGCTGCACCACC
Source organism: Triticum urartu (assembly GCF_056163025.1). Classification (NCBI taxonomy): domain Eukaryota; kingdom Viridiplantae; phylum Streptophyta; class Magnoliopsida; order Poales; family Poaceae; genus Triticum; species Triticum urartu. Next base: position 236,721,668 of record NC_141874.1, on the reverse strand, counting down.
AGAGACCAAGGTGTCCGTCAAGGAGGATGGCACGGGATGGGCTTTCACCATAAGCTCCACCCTAGACAACAAATAGGAAGGCGTGCTCGTCACCTTCCTGCGGGTCAATGTCAACGTGTTTGCATGGGAAGCATCCGACATCCCCGGCGTTCCCAGGGAGGTAATTGAGAACCACCTTGTTGTCTATCCTCATGCGCGACCCGTCAAGCAGAAGGTCAGAAAAGCAAGCTTTGGAACGGTAGGAGTTCATTACAGAGGAGATCAGGAAGTTAGAAGCGGCAGGCTTGGTGAGAGGAGTACTCCATCCGACGTGGTTGGCCAATCCGGTGGTGGTGCGCAAGGCAAATGGGAAGTGGAGGCTGTGTATTGACTATACAGATATCAATAAGGCTTGTCCCAACGACCCTTTCCCGTTGCCACGCATTGACCAGATTGTTGACTCCACGGCCGGGTGTGATCTGTTATCATTCCTTGACTCCTACTCAGGATACGACCAGATCTTCATGACAAGAGAAGACGAAGAGAAGATAGTGATGACCCACAAGTGTAGGGGATCTATCGTAGTCCTTTCAATAAGTAAGAGTGTCGAACCCAACGAGGAGCAGAAGGAAATGATAAGGTATTCTCTTCAAGCATTTAAATTATAGGTAACAAATAGTTTTGTGATAAGGTAGTTTGTAACGGGTGTCGGTGTCAAAACCGGCGGATCTCGGGTAGGGGGTCCCGAACTGTGCGTCTAAGGTGGATCGTAACAGGAGGCGGGGGACACGATGTTTACCTAGGTTCGGGCCCTCTCGATGGAGGTAATACCCTACTTCCTGCTTGATTGATCTTGATGATATGAGTATTACAAGAGTTGATCTACCATGAGATCGGAGAGGCTAAACCCTAGAAGCTAGCCTATGGTATGATTGTTGTTGTTCTACGGACTAAAACCCTCCGGTTTATATAGACACCGGAGGGGCTAGGGTTACACAGAGTCGGTTACAAGGGAGGAGATCTACACATCCAAATCGCCAAGCTTGCCTTCCACGTAAAGGAGAGTCACATCCGAACACGAGACGGAGTCTTCAATCTTGTATCTTCATAGTCCAACAGTCCGGCCAAGGGATATAGTCCGGCTGTCTGAGGACCCGCTAATCCAGGACTCCCTCAGTAGCCCCTGAACCAGGCCTCAATGACGACGAGTCCGGCGGGCAGATTGTCTTCGGCATTGCAAGGCGGGTTCCTCCTCCGAATACTCCATAGAAGATTTTGAACACAAGGATAGTGTACGGCTCTACAAAACAAATTCCACATACCACCGTAGAGAGTATAATATTTCCACAAATCTAATTTGCTGACAACTTTTCATAACGTGACATCACGCCATGGCTCCGGTTATTATTCGAACCATTTTTCTCAACCAGCTACTGCACATATAGCGAGGCGGTTTTCTTGGCAGGTCTTGTCGAAGCAGAGATCGTGTCCACTTATCATGGGATTCTCATCAATACGGACATGGCTAACCCAACCGCGCCATCAATCACGACGCTTGGGGAATAAGTGAGTTTTACCAAGCAAGTGGGGAGGCACGCAGCTTCTACCGCCCTTATAAAGGGATAAGGACTTCTCTTTTTTACCCACGCCTTCTTCTTCCCTGCCCATCCATTCTCGAGCACTCGAGATCCAGCTCCCAAGTTCGCATCTTCTCTGAAAAATCACTCGAACATGTCCGGAGCAGGAGGCAAGTGGATGGCCTCCTCCGTTACGGAGGAGAACACCACGAAGCTCCGGGAAGCCGGATACCTGGCCGTGGATATCACGCAGTGGCTCCCAAGCGTGGGGCAGATCGTTCCTACCCCCGAGCCCTACAAAAGGGTTGTATTCCTTACCCATTTAGTCCGTGGGCTGGGATTTCCCCTCCACCCATTTGTTCGCGGGCATATGTTCTACTACGGGCTGGACTTCCATGATCTAGCCCCCAATTTCATCCTCAACATGTCGGCGTTTATCGTCGTGTGCGAGGCTTTCCTCCGCATCAAGCCCCACTTCGGCCTGTGGCTGAACACCTTCAATGTCAAACCGAAGGTGGTGGTCGGCCAGCAAGCGGAGTGCGGAGGCGCCATGGTGGGAAAAATGCCCAACGTCACCTGGCTCGAAGGCTCCTATGTGGAGACCGTGAAGGGGTGGCAATCGGCGTGGTTCTACATCACCGAGCCGTGCGACACCAACTGGGTGGCGGCCCCCGAATTCTGATCCGGCATCCCCATGTGGCTAACCTCCTCGAAAGAGAAGGGCTTATCTTGGGGTTCATCGATGGAGCTGACCGGACTCCAGAATTGTGTTAAAAACATGATAAGCAAGAAAATCAAGCTTGTCAACGTGATCCAGGGCATGCTCTTCCGCCGGATCCTCCTATGTCAATGAGGGGCATTCAATATGTGGGAGTTCGACTCGGCAAAGCACCAAACGCTGCAAGAGATCTTCGACACGACGCACCAGGACATCTGGAGGGTGCTGTTCAAGTCTGCCGAGGTACCTCCTCCCCATACCGAGGACCGCAGACTCTGTGCAAAGCGCCCTGCTAATCCGGTAAGCTCCTTATATCTCATAAGGTGTTTCTTTCCCTAGTATAATTATGTGAGGGATCTGAGTCTCCACATTATGTGACAAGAATGGGTCGCGATAGTGGAGCGGATCGACTGTCCGGCCCCACTGCCCGAAGATCCAGCAAGTACTCTCCTAACGGAGATGCTGGTTTCGGCGCCCTATGAGGTGTTGGAGAAGAAGGCCAAGAAGAATGCCGCGGGGACCAGGAAAGGTCTCCGGCACAAGGTTGTATCGGAATCGTCGTCCGATAACACCAAGACGCCCTCCTCCCACGAAGACGAGGAGGAGGAAGAGGAAAATTCCCCCCATCCAGCCGGGGGGGGGGGATAAGAAAAGGAAGGTCGCCCCATCTGGGGAGGCCGAAGGGTCCAAGAAGGGAAGAGACCTCTTTCCAGACCGCTCCACCATGGCCGCGTTCAACGACGAGGAGTGGTTGCCCAGGGACAAGCCCCTGGCGAAGTCATAAGTATCCAGATACCATAACAGTTCGGGTATATTTTGTTTTATTATTTCTTATCATGCCGAGCATGATCATGCAGCCCACCCAAGGACCGTCTCGACGTATCCTCTTCGGATGGGTCTCTGGGCCTGTCGGAGATGAACAGTGATTCGCTCCCGACCGCGTCCTCCCCCCGCCCTACGAACAACGCCGCGGAGTTGTCTCGAAGGGCACCAAGCCAAAGGAAGGTAGTTCTAGGGGCGCCCCAAGGCGACCTCCCAGATGCCGGGCGCATGGGAGGCAAGGCTCCCATGGGCCCAAATGACGGGGGCAGCAAGTCCGGCCCCTGGCCGAATACTGCACCGGAACCTCCTGTGGTTCCGGACTCTGTCGGGCGACCCCTCACAAAGGGGGGCGAGCCGTCTATGCCTGATACGTCTCCAACGTATCTATAATTTTTGATTTCTCCATGCTATATTATCTACTGTTTTAGACATTATTGGGCTTTATTATCCACTTTTATATTATTTTTGGGACTAACCTATTAACCGGAGGCCCAACCCAGAATTGTTGTTTTTTTGCCTGTTTTAGGGTTTCGAAGAAAAGGAATATGAAACGGAGTCCAAACGGAATGAAAGCTTCGGAAACGTGATTTTCACATCAGATAAGATCCAGGAGACTTGGACCCTCCATCAAGAAAGCCACGAGGTGGTCACGAGGGTGGAGGGCGCCCCCCCTAGGGCACGCCCCCTGCCTCGTGGGCCCCTCGAAGCTCCACCGACGTACTTCTTCCTCCCATATATATCCACGTATCCCCAAACAATCAGAACAGGAGCCAAAAACCTAATTCCACCGCCGCAACTTTCTGTATCCACGAGATCCCATCTTGGGGCCTGTTCCGGAGCTCTGCCGTAGGGGGCATCGATCACAGAGGGCTTCTACATCATCATCCAAGGCACTCCGATGAAGTGTGAGTAGTTTACTTCAGACCTACGGGTTCATAGTTAGTAGCTAGATGGCTTCTTCTCTCTTTTTAGATCTCAATACAATGTTCTCCCCCTCTCTTGTGGAGATCTATTCGATGTAATCTTCTTTTTGCGGTGTGTTTGTTGAGAACGATGAATTGTGGGTTTATGATCAAGTCTATCTATGAATAATATTTGACTCTTCTGTGAATTCTTTTATGTATGATTGGTTATCTTTGCAAGTCTCTTCAAATTATCAGTTTGGTTTGGCCTACTAGATTGGTTTTTCTTGCCATGGGAGAAGTGCTTAGCTTTGGGTTCAATCTTGCGGTGTCCTTTCCCAGTGACAGAAGGGGAAGCAAGGCACGTATTGTATTGTTGCCATCGAGGATAACAAGATGGATTTTTTTATCATATTGCATGAAACTATCCCTCTACATCATGTCATCTTGCTTAAGGCGTTACTCTGTTTTTAACTTAATACTCTAGATGCATGCTGGATAGCGGTCAATGAGTGGAGTAATAGTAGTAGACGCAGAATCGTTTTGGTCTACTTGTCTCGGACGTGATGCCTATATACATGATCATACCTAGATATTCTCATAACATTGCTCAATTTTGTCAATTGCTCAACAGTAATTTGTTCACCCACCGTAGAATACTTATGCTCTTGAGAGGAGCCACTAGTGAAACCTATGGCCCCCGGGTCTCTTTCTCATCATATCAATCTCTATCACTTTATTATTGCTTTGCTTTTACTTTGCTTTTAATTTTTACTTTGCATCTCTATACCAAAAGTACCAAAAATATTATTTATCATCCCTATCAGATCTCACTTTTGTAAGTGACCGTGAAGGGATTGACAACCCCTAAGAGCGTTGGTTGCGTTGAGCTATTGTTTTTGTTTAGGTACGAGGGACTCGAGCGTAGCCTCCTACTGCATTGATACCTTGGTTCTCAAAAACTAAGGGAAATACTTACGCTACTTTGCTGCATCATCCCTTCCTCTTCGAGGAAATCCAACGCATTGCTCAAGAGATAGCAGTGCCGATGGCCTCTGTCCATCCAGAGGCACCGGACAACTTGTTGGAAGCACTTCGTGGCGCTAACATTGACGAAGAGCACCGCATTGTCATGGGTGCGGTGGTAGAGAAGGTTCAGTCCGCTAAAAGCGGACTGACTGAAGCCTGTGCTAGCCTCTTAACAGGCTTTGAGGTAAGTAATCAATTTATAAGAAAATGCTATAGCATAGCCAGTAGCCCCTGATGCTCTGTTTGGCGTTCGCAAAGAAAGGCTGAACAGAGGATCAAATATTAATCATAGGAGTCTAATCAGAATGTGTCTTATGTGAATAAGCAGGCTTCGCTACTGGCCGCTGCCGCTCGCACTGCGGAGGTCTCCGCACTGAAGCGGGACCTTGAGCGGTCCGAAAAAGAGCTCGGCCTTACCAAGAGGCAGCTCGAAGAGAACAAAGGTAAGTGATACCCGTCCATATATTGATAAGGAATAAAAAATAATGTGGTTGTTAAGTCACAGGATCATCATGAATTTTGCTAGGGGCCGCGACCGAAGTGGCGTCCCTGAAGGAGGCACGGTCCGAGGCTAAAAACAAAGCGGCCATGGAGCGCACCGAGCGCGAGAAGCAAGAGGCTCGAGTCGACGAGGTGCAGCAAGAGCTCCAGGATTTCGTCAAAAAATACGAGTCCTTGGAGCGTGACTCTAAGACGCAAGGGTCTGAGCTTGCAAAGGCCCTTGAGAATGCAAAAAATGCCAAGGCCGAAGCCCACAAGGCCCTCCAGGAGCTTCAGGCGGTCCAGAAGATAGCGGCGGGTAAGGAATTCATTATGCAAAGCAAGCATGTGAAGGAAACTTTCCTTTTACTTACCCGAGCTCGGAGCTCTCCAGGAGCGCTCATAGATCTTACCCACAGTGTGTCCGATGCCATGGAATTTTACCGGGCCGAGGAAGGGAGCTCAACGGAGAAGTTGTTCTGGTCTCAGTATACTGGGACTGAACATCCGATGCCCTTGAGCGACTAGTTGAAGCAATTGATCGAGCTCCGCAAGGCGTCCGAATAGGCCATGAAGGGCCTCATAGTCCGGATGTGGCCTGGCGAGCCCCTGCCTGGCAGCTACTTTGGCCTGGTGAGGCGGCTTGTAAATGCCTGCCCACGGCTTGAGGTCATAAAGTAGTCCGTCTGCATTGAGGGTGCGCGTAGGGCTTTTGCCCGAGCGAAAGTGCACTGGGCGAAGATGGATGCCGAGAAGCTGGTTAAGGAGGGGCCGCTGGAGGGCAAGGAGCATCGCCGCCCCGAAAATTATTTTGACAGCGTCCTGAAGCGTGCCTGCCTTGTGGCGGAGGAATGTTCTAAGGATGTAATATTTGAATGAATGTACTCATGTGATCCTGTAATATGAAAAACGAGTTCGTCTGCGCTATATAACGCTTGTTGATTTAAAATATTACCTTCTGTGCGGCCGTTTATAAAATCTGAGAGTTGGCCAGTCGTCGGCTTCTGCCCTCATGTAGCTAGTACTAAGGTGTTCGGGATAAATCTGATCACTCTTTATTCCAGTTTTGGGTCCTTCGAAGGAGGTGTTCAGCACAACGAACCAGGCAATCAGACTATAAGGATTTATCACCCTCAGTTAGCCATAGAAGTCTACAATTTTAAATTTTGGCGAAGCCCCTAGTATTCGGAAGGCCGAACTTGGGGCGCTATGAACGCCTAAATCAGACAAGACCGACTCCTCGCCTGAAGCGGAAAAAATCTTTAGGGATTTGAGACCTCTCGAAGAGCGAATAGCTCTCGCCACATCATGACAGTCAGTTTTCGGCTTTCTCTACTGAGGTGCTCGTCCAGAAGAACCGGGACACAATCGCAGTAGTTCTCCCAGTGCTACCTTAGTCGATATAGCGGAACGTAAGGCACCAAAACATGGGAGCCGGGCAAACCCAACTATTGACCCAAGACATGATTCGGAGCTGATGCATATAATGCTATAAGTTCAGGGTGCCACACTGTCGAAAGTGTTTGAACTTTTCTTGCCATGTTATGGGGTACACTGAAGCCCCTGGCGTACTGAACGTACCAGAATGTACGGGAGCAACTTGTCATGAATAGACAAACAAGGAAAAGATAAAATGAAGATGAAGAAATGTAATAATAAGCTGACGCTGTACATTGTTATTTATAGGATACGTCAAAGCGTATGTGTATAAGTAGTACAATAAGCAAAAATAGGACTATCTGACATGTCCGATCCAAGGGCGAGCTGCGTGCAGGTATGTAAAACAGGTATAACGATCAGTATGAGAGACCACCTGGGTATTCCCTTGTACGTCAAAGCTTCTTGCTCCGTGGGTGCTTCCCTCTCGTGATGGGTCTGATAATCTAGCTACCAGAGAGGGCCTCCAGAGAATAGGGTCCTAAAAGGAAGAAAATGATAAAGATATACTGGTCCTGAGGCGGTTGAACCACATTGTGGGACACGCCATAGCCGTGCCTCCGCCTATACCCATCGTATCTTTAGTGCATAGTTACGTACGCACGGCGTAAATTTCGTCGCTTGACTAGGACTAGGATGGAGGCCGAATTGCTAGGCGAGCTCTAAATGCGCCTGCTGATTCTTTTGCAGGTTATTCCGGACTCGCTTGAATGTGTCTATGGACCTTGTCGCCAAATTGGCGGTTTGCCTCAAAAGGCTGCTTTGCATTTCTGCTGCAAGGGCCGCAGTGTGCTCCTCCGTGCGGAGCGAGCATTCTGTGTTTCCGTTAACTATTATAACCCCGCGAGGTCCTAGCACTTTGAGCTTGAGGTATGCATGATGCGGTACCGCATAGAATCTAGCGAATGCAGTTCGTCCGAGCAGTGCATGATAGCCACTGCGGAAGGGGACAATATCGATGATTAACTCTTCGCTTTGGAAGTTATCCAGAGATCCGAAGACCACTTCCAGTGTGATTGAGCCCGTGCAACAGGCCTCTACACCTGGTATGACACCTTTCAAGGTGGTTTTTGTGGGTTTGATCCTCAAGGGGTCTATACCCATTTTGCGCACCGTATCCTGATAAAGCATGTTCAGGCTGCTGCCACCGTCCATAAGGACTCGAGTGAGGTGGAACCCGTCAATGATAGGATCAAGGACCAATGCGGCAGAACTGCCATGACGGATACTAGTGGGGTGGTCCCTGCAATCAAAAGTGATTGGACAAGAAGACCATGGGTTGAACTTTGGGGAGACTGGCTCCATCGCGTAGACGTCCCTGAGTGCACGCCTCCGTTCCCGCTTGGGGATATGGGTTGCATATATCATGTTCACTGTTTTCACTTGGGGAGTAAATTTCTTCTGTCCTCCTGTGTTCGACGACCGGGGCTCCACCTCGTCGTTGCTATGCATCCCCTTTTCCTTGCTTTCGGCATTCAACTTGCCATCCTGTTTGAACACCCATCATTCTCTGTTGGTGTGGTTGGCTGGCTTATCGGGGGTGCCGTGAATTTGACACGAGCGGTCGAGTATGCAGTCCAAACTGGACGGGCCCGGATTGTTTCTTTTGAACGCCTTTTTCCACTGATCGGATTTAGAGCCACTGAATCCGGCATTGACTGTCGTGTCTTCGGCATTGTCGCCATTGTTGCGGCGCTTGTATCTATTGCGACGTGGCTTGCCGTTCCTGTCTCTGGCCTCAGATGTGCTAGGGTTGCTTGCTGTGTTGTTGCTACGGGCCAACCAGCTATCCTCGCCCCCGCAGAAGCGGGTCATGAGTGTTGTGAGGGCTGCCATGGACTTTGGCTTCTCTTGGCCGAGATGTGTGGCGAGCCACTCGTCACGGATGTTATGTTTAAAGGCCGCTAGGGCTTCCGCATCCGGACAGTCCACAATTTCGTTCTTTTTGTTTAGGAACCGAGTCTAAAATTTCCTGGCTGACTCTCCGGGCTATTGTGTTATGTGAATTAAATCATCAGCATCCGGTGGTCGCACATAAGTGCCCTGGAAGTTTTCCAGGAATGCGTCTGCCAGGTTCTCCCAACTTCCGATGGAGTTTGCTGGCAAGCTATTTAGCCAATGCCGAGCTGGTCCTTTGAGTTTTAACGGGAGGTACTTGATGGTGTGTAGATCATCCCCGCCAGCCATGTGAATGTGGAGGAAGAAATCCTCTATCCATACCGCGGGGTCAGTAGTACCATCGTATGATTCAATGTTCACGGGTTTAAACCCTTCTGGGAATTCATGTTCCATTACTTCATCAGTGAAGTATAGGGGGTGTGTGGCGCCTCTGTGCCGGGCTATGTCATGACGCACTTCGTACGAGTTTTGTCTGCTGTGTTCGGCCCGGCCGGATTTGCTTTTGGTATATCCGGCATGACGGTCGTCATGATGTGTTGGGGCGCGCCCTCATGATCCTAAGATCGATCTTTTGTGTCCTGCTTTGTTTTCCAATATGTCTCGCAGGTCCTGTATGTTACCCCGGGCCTTGCTGTTTTTGTTTGACTGGCGACGGGGTGCGGGCTAGACTTCGGGCTTATATGCCACCTTGTCTCGGCCACGAGGTGGCCGGTCTGCCGCATCATATGCTGGAAGCGCAGGCTTTAATGCTTCCTCTTCAAGTTGGGGTAGCAACCTGCGCTTTGGGAAACTTTTGATTGGGCACTCGAGTTCTTGTTCCTCGGCTGCCAGGACCTCAGTCCATCTATCTGCTAGCAGATCTTGTTCAGCTTGAAGCCGTTGTTGCTTTTTCTTCAGGCTTTTTGCTGTGGCAATAAGTCGGCGCTTGAAGCGCTCCTGTTCGACGGGATCCTCAAGCACGATGAATTCTTCATCGCCGAGGCTCACCTCGTCTTCGGAGAGGCATGTAATTGTCATCCTCTGATTCTCCGTCTACTGCCTGTTGCTTGGGGCTGGCTTGCCCATCCTCCTCCTCAAAGCCTGGCTGGAGGGGATTGTCTTCGTCTTTGGCACTATTTGTAGCGTTATTGTCTGTGCCGGTATCGTTGTTGTTGCTATGGCCGGGCTTAGAGCGGCATTGATAACGCCGGTTCTTGGATTGCTTCTCGGGGGGATTATCCTCCTTTGCCTTATTGCCATCGCTTTCTTTGGGGGTGTCCACCATGTATATATTATACGATGAGGTGGCAGTCTAGCGCCCTGTGGGCGGTGGTTCCTGTTCGTCTCCCGCATCGTCGTCCATACCGTCGATGTCTTCGGAATCGAAGTCGAGCATGTGGTTAGGTTGTCGATAGTGGCTACTAAGTGGGTGGTGGGTGGGGAACGAATTTCTTCGCCGTCTGCTTCCCACTTGAGCCGGACATAGTTTGGCCAAGGGTCTCCTGACAAGGAGAGAGACCGTAATGAGTTTAGCATGTCACCTAGGGGCGAGTGCTGAAAGATATCCGCGGAGGTGAACTCCATGATTGGTGCCCAATCAGATTGGATGGTCACGGATGCGAGCGGTTCGGAGTCTGTGGCCGGGGACGAATCCGAGTGTCCGGCAACACAGGTCTCATAGGAGGTGAAGTCACTATTCGGCTCTATCGCCGCTGAGTATGCGGCCTCCGTGGCGGGGTCCATCCACCCGTCCTTGGACGACGCGATCTGTTCCAGATTGAGGGCCGGGGTAGCTACAGGTGTGGTCTCCCGAACACTGTCCGATGGCAGAGCTAAATCATGCTCATCGTGATTGTGTGGCGCACCTGACATAGGTTCGAATCCGTCGAAGATCAAGTCTCCGCGGATGTCGGCGGTGTAGTTCAAGCTTCCAAACCTGACCTGATGGCCAGGGGCGTAGCTCTCGATTTGCTCCAGATGGCCGAGCGAGTTGGCCCGTAGTACGAAGCTGCCGAATACGAAGATCTGTCCGGGGAGGAAAACCTCACCCTGGATCGCATCGTTGCCGATGATCGAATGAGCCATCAAGCCTTATGATGATGACACAATGGAACCCTCAATGAAAGCACCAATGTCGGTGTCAAAACCGGCGGATCTCGGGTAGGGGATCCCGAACTATGCATCTAAGGCGGATGGTAAGAGGAGGTGGGGGACACGATGTTTACCCAGGTTCGGGCCCTCTCGATGGAGGTAATACCCTACTTCCTGCTTGATTGATCTTGATGATATGAGTATTACAAGAGTTGATCTACCACGAGATTGGAGAGGCTAAACTCTAGAATCTAGCCTATGGTATGATTGTTGTTGTCCTACGGACTAAAACCCTCCGGTTTATATAGACACAGGAGGGGCTAGGGTTACAAAGAGTCGGTTACAAGGGAGGAGATCTACACATCGGAATCGCCAAGCTTGCCTTCCACGCAAAGGAGAGTCCCATCCGGACACGAGACAAAGTCTTCAATCTTGTATCTTCATAGTCCAACAGTCCGGCCAAGGGATATAGTCCGGCTGTCCGAGGACCCCCTAATCCAGTACTCCCTCAACGGGTAACAAGTAATGAAAGTAAATAAGGTGCAGCAAGATGGCCCAATCCTTTTTGTAGCAAAGGACAAGCATTATATGTTACTTTCATTACTTGTTACTCGTTACAAATTACCTTATCACAAAACTATGTGTTACCGATAATTTCAGTGCTAGCAGAGAATACCTTACTGAAAACTGCTTATCATTTCCTTCCGCTCCTCGTTGGGTTTGACACTCTTACTTATCGAAAAGGCTACGATAGATCCCCTACACTTGTGGGTCATCAATGATCATTGTTAGAACAATAACATATATATATATATATGTATATTGTCATATGATCTCTTATGCTAAAGTAATAATTCAATCACAATTTCAAGTATGAAGCATAAACTTCATTGAAAACTAACAAACTATAATCTCAGTCATTGAAGGAATTGCAATTTATCATAACATCGGAAAGAGTCAATATAAGAGCTTTTCAGCAAGTCCACATACTCAACTATCATTTAGTATTTCACAATTGCTAACACTCACGCAATATTTACGGGTATGAAGTTTTAATCGAACACAGAGAAAGATAGGGGCTTATAGTTTTGCCTCCCAACCTTTTACCTCAAGGGTAATGTCAACAATAATAGTTCATGAAAACTCACATCCAATTAGCTATATATATCTGGATCTTCCCAACACATTGTGCTTGCCAAATAATAAAATGTAAAAAGCAAAAGTGAAGATCACCGTGACTCTTGCATGAAGTACAAGACAAGAATAAAAGATAGGCCCTTCGCAGAGGGAAGCAGAGGTTGTCATGTGCTTTTATGGTTGGATGCACAAAATCTTAGTGCGAAAGAACGTCACTTTATATTGCCACTTGTGATATGGACCTTTATTATGCAGTCCGTCACTTTTATTTCTTCCACATCACAAGATCGTATAAATCTTATTTTCTCAGCACTAATAAATCATACATATTTAGAGAGCAATTTTTATTGCTTGCAACGATGACAACTTACTTGAAGGATCTTACTCAATCCATAGCTAGATATGGTGGACTCTCATGGCAAAACTAGGTTTAAGGATATTTGGAAGCACAAGTAGTATCTCTACTTGGTGCAAAGAATTTGGCTAGCATGAGAGGGAAAGGCAAGCTCAACATGTTGGATGATCCATGAAAATATAATTTATCTCAGATGTAAGAAAACATAACCCATTACGTTGTCTTCCTTGTCCAATGTCAACTCTTTAGCATGTCCTATTTTAATGAGTGCTCATAATCATAAAAGATGTCCAAGATAGTGTATTTATATATGAAAACCTCTCTTTCTTTATTACTTCCTATTAATTACAACGATGACCAAGACTATGCTTGTCAACTCTCAACAATTTTTATTCATCATACTCTTTATCTGTGAAGTCATTACTCTCCATAAGATCCACATGATCTCTTTATTTCTTTTTATTCTTTCTCTTTTATTTTATTCCCTCAAGATCATAGCAAAATAATCAAGCCCTTGACTCAACACTAATCTTTATTATATATAGCTCACGGACTTGATTACATAGAAGGATCATAAAGCAAAAGTCAAAACTAGATCGTACTAAAACTTTATTCTACTAGATCAAGATATTACCAAAAGGATCAAACTAAGAAAAACTTTAAAGATAAAGGTGTGATGGTGATACAATACTAGGGCACTCCCCCAAGATTGGCAGTTGCTAAGGGGAGTGCCCATACCCATGTGTTTATGTCTCTTTCTTCGGAGGTGGTGATGATGGAGTTGTTGATGGCATGTGCTTCTTCCTTAATTTGTGCATGAGGATAGAATTTTGCTCCCTTAGGTCCTCGATCTCCCGCTCAAGGATTAACACCGTTTTGCATAGTTCTTGTTTGTTCTGCTGCAAGAGACGAAAAGGGATAAACTCGATCTTAGGTTTCTTTGCTCTATTGGGGAGGCTTGACTTTTTTAACTCCACATGCATGTCCCCAGGTTGAGGTAATGGGACTTCATCTTCATCTGAGCTCGTCTCCTCCTTTCCCTAGGCTCATAGTCTTCTTCTTCCTCCGTGGTCCAACCACAATGCTCCAATTCCCCGTAGACCTTATGATCTGCAAGGTAATCAGCCGCATAGCTTTCTCCCTCCGAATCTTGGGATGACATATTGCTCTAATCTGCAGCAGAAATAGCTCGAAACAAAGACATATGATATTTGCATGATACGGTGGTCAAAACCTTCGGGAAATTATATAATGAATTTTTACCAACCAAAAGAAGTATCGTGCAAGAAAATGGAGTCCAGTGAGCACACGAGGTGCCCACGAGGCAGGGGGGGCGCCCTCCACCCTCGTGGATGCCTCGTGTCCTTCCCGGAGTGCTTCTTATTTTGCTATTTTCTTAAATATTCCAAAACGGATAAAAATTGCTATTAGAACTGTTTTGGAGTCGGTTTACTTACCGTACCTCATACCTCTTCCTTTTTGGGGTCTAGAACATTCTGGAAAGTGTCCCTTATGTATTCCTCGGGGGTTACGGTTTCAATAACATTAGTTTCAACATTTATGGGATTACCTGAGATATAATGTTTGATTCTTTGACCGTTCACCACCCTCGGATTTGTGCCTTCGAAGTTGTTGACTTTTATGGCACCGGAACGATAGACCTCCTCGATGAAGTAAGGACCTTCCCATTTAGAGAGGAGTTTGCCTGCAAAAAATCATAAACGGGAGTTGTATAACAATACATAATCACCTACATTAAAGTCACGTTTCTGTATCCTTTTCTCATGCCATCTTTTAAGTTTTTATTTAAATAGTTTGGCATTCTCATAGGCCCGGGTTCTCCATTCATCAAGTGAGCTAATGTCAAAAAACCTCTTCTCACCGGCAAGTTTGAAATCATAATTGAGCTCTTTAATGGCCCCATATGCCTTATGTTCTAGTTCGAGTGGTAAGTGACAAGCTTTACCATAAACCATTTTATATGGAGACATACCCATAGGATTTTTGTATGCAGTTCTATAAGCCCATAATGCATCATCAAGTTTCTGGGACCAATTCTTTCTAGATCTATTAACAGTCTTTTGCAAAATTAGTTTAAGCTCTCTATTACTCAATTCTACATGACCACTAGACTGTGGATGATATGGAGATGCAATTCTATGATTAACATCATACTTAGCAAACATTTTAAGGAAAGCACCATGAATAAAATGTGAACCACCATCAGTCATTAAGTATCTAGGGACTCCAAACCTTGGAAAAATAACTTCTTTAAGCATCTTAATAGAGGTGTTATGATCAGCGCTACTAGTTGGAATAGCTTCTACCCACTTAGTAACGTAATCAACAACAACTAAGATATGAGTATACCCATTAGAGGAAAGAAACGGTCCCATATAATCAAAGCCCCAAACATTAAATGGTTCAATAACAAGTGAATAATTCATAGGCATTTCTTGACGTCTACTAATATTACAAATTCTTTGACATTCATCACAAGACAAGACAAACTTACGGGCATCCTTAAAGAGAGTAGGCCAATAAAAAATGGATTGCAATACCTTATGTCCAGCATGGTATCCTCCGTAAGCCTCGGAGTGACACTTCCGTAGGATCTATTCTTGTTCATGCTTAGGTACACAATGTCTAATAACACCATCTACTCCTTCTTTATAAAGATGTGGGTCATCCCAGAAGTAATGTCTTAAATCATAGAAGAGCTTTTTCTTTTGCTGGTATGTGAAACTAGGTGGTATAGACAACAATATAATTAGCATAATCAGCATACCATGGAGCAGTACGAGAAGAATTTATCACAACTAATTGTTCATCAGGAAAGCTATCATCAATAGGTAGTGGGTCATCAAGAACATTCTCTAACCTAGACAAGTTGTCTAGAATGGGGTTCTCAGCTCCCTTTCTATCAATAATATGCAAATCAAATTCTTGTAGCCAGAGAACCCATCTAATAAGTCAAGGTTTAGCATCTTTCTTTTCCATAAGATATTTAATAGCAGCATGATCAGTGTGATCAGTTACTTTAGAATCAACAATATAAGGTCTGAACTTATCACAAGCTAATACAACTGCCAAAAAGTCCTTTTTACTAGTAGAATAATTTCTTTGGGCACTGTCTAGAGTTTTACGAGCATATTGGATAACATTTAATTTCTTATCAACTCTTTGTCCTAGAAGAACCCCTACAGCATAATCACTAGCATCACACATAATTTGGTAAATTCCAATTAGGAGGATGAACAATAGGTGCAGAAATCAAAGCTTTCTTAAGTATTTCAAATGCTTCTACACAATCGTCATCAAAGAAAAATGGAACATCTTTTTGTAACTGATTAGTCAGAGGCCTAGAAATTTTAGAGAGGTCCTTAATGAACCTCCTATAAAAACCGGCATGACCAAGAAAACTTCGTATACCTTTAATGTCCTTAGGACACAACATCTTTTCAATAGCATCAATTTTAGCTTTATCAACTTCAATAACCCTTTCAGAAATTTTATTCCCCAAGAAAATACCTTCACCGTAAAGTGGCACTTCTCCCAATTCAAGACAAGATTAGTTTCTTCACATCTCTGCAAAACTCGATCAAGGTTGCTTAAGCAATCATCAAAATAAGTTCCATATACAAAAAAATCATCCATGAATACCTCAACAATCTTTTCACAAAAGTCAGAGAATATAGCAGTCATACATCTTTGAAAGGTAGCAGGTGCATTGCATAAACCAAAAGGCATACGTCAATAAGTAAAGGTACCGAAAGGGCAAGTAAAAGTTGCCTTTTCTTGATCCTCTTTTGACACAGCTATTTGAGAGAAACCAGAATAACCATCTAGAAAGCAAAAATGTGTATGTTTGGATAATCTTTCCAGCATTTGATCAATACAAGGTAAAGGGTAATGATGCTTTTTAGTAGCTTTATCTAATTTGCGGAAATCAATTACCATTCTATAACCTGTAACTATTCTTTGTGGGATCAGTTCATCTTTATCATTAGGAACAACAGTAATACCTCCCTTCTTAGGGACACAATGGACAGGACTTACCCACTGACTATCAGCAACGAGATAAATTATACCTGCCTCCAGAAGCTTTAGTATTTCTTTTCTTACCACTTCTTTCATATTAGGATTTAACCATCGTTGGTGGTCAACAACCGGTTTAGTATCATTTCCCAGTTTTATTTTGTGCTGGAAGAGAGTGGGACTAATGCCCTTAAGATCATCAGAGTTTTCAATAATTTCTTTTCCTCATGCTCTAAAAGGTTAGCACTAATAATAACAGGATATATCTCTTTCTCATCAAGATAAGCATATTTAAGAGTATCAGGTAAAGGTTTAAGCTCAAACACGGGATCACCCTTGGGTGGAGGAGGATCCCCTAGGATTTCAACAGGCAAGTTGTGTTTCAAGATAGGTCCCTGTTTAAAGAATACTTTATCTATTTCCCTTCATTCATTCATAAACATATCATTTTCATGGTCTAGCAAATATTGTTCTAAAGGATCATTAGGAGGCACGCAATAGAAGCAACACCAATAATTTCATCTTTACTAGGCAATTCTTTATCATGGGGTTGTCTACGAAACTTAGCAAAATTAAATTCATGAGACATATCCCCTAAACCAACAGATACAATATCCTTATTGCAGTCTATCTTAGCATTAACAGTATTCAAGAAGGGTCTACCAAATATAATGGGACAAAAGTTATCTTGTGGGGAACCAAGAACAAGAAAATCAGCAGGATATTTAACTTTCCCACACAAGATTTCAACATCTCTAACAATCCCATCTGGTGAAATAGTATCTCTATTGGCAAGCTTAATTGTAACATCAATTTCCTCTATCTCAGCAGGTGCAACATCATGCATAATTTCTTTATATAAGGAATGAGGTATTGCACTTGCACTAGAACCCATATCACATAAGCCATGATAGCAATGATCTCCTATTTTAATAGAAATAACAGGCATGCCTACAACCGGTCTATGTTTATTTTTAGTATCGGGCCTAGCAATTCTAGCAGCTTCATCACAGAAGTAAATAACATGCCCATCAATATTATTGGCCAAGAGGTATTTAACCATAGCAACACTAGGTTCAACTTTAATTTGCTCAGAGGGAGTAGGTGTTCTAGTATTACTCTTACGAACCACAGTTGAAGCTTTAGCATGATCCTTTATTCTAACAGGGAAAGATGGTTTCTCAATATAAGCAGTAGGAACAACAGGATCATTATAAGTGATAGTATTTTCTTCAACTTTAATAGGTTCAACTACTTTTACTTCAATGGGAGGATTACATTTAAACCACTTCTCCTTAGGGAGATCAACATGAGTAGCAAAGGATTCACAGAAAGAAGCAACTATCTCAGAGTCAAGTCCATATTTAGTGCTAAACTCACGGAAAACATCGGTATCCATAAAAGATTTAACACAATCAAACTTAGGTGTTATACCTGACTCCTTACCTTCATCGAGGTCCCAATCTTCAGAGTTGCGTTTAGTTCTTTCCAATAAATCCCATTTGTATTCAATAGTGTTCATCATAAAAGAGCCAGTACAAGAAGTATCGAGCATGGAGCGGTTATCGAGAGAAAGCCGAGCATAAATTTTTTGAATCAAAATTTCTCTGGAGAGCTCATGATTGGGACATGAATATAGCATTGACTTAAGCCTCCCCCAATCTTGAGCGATGCTTTCTCCTTCGCGAGGCCAAAAATTATATATATAATTACGATCACGATGAACAAGATGCATAGGATAAAATTTCTGATGAAATTCCAATTTCAATCGGTTGTAGTTCCATGATCCCATATCATCAGATAGCCTAAACCATGTCAATACCTCTCCCTTCAAAGATAAAGGGAAGACCTTCTTCTTGATAACATCCTCAGGCATACCTGCAAGCTTAAATAATGCACAAACTTCATCCACATAGATTAGGTGCAAATTGGGATGCAATGTTCCATCTCCTGTAAAAGGATTAGCTAGCAGTTTCTCTATCATACCCGAAGGAATTTCAAAGTAAAAAATTTCAGTAGGTTCAGTAGGTTGAGGAGCAACTCTTTGCTCTACTAGTCGGGGTGAAGATACCCCACACAAGCACTGAAATTATAGGTAATAGATAGTTTTGTGATAAGGTAGTTTGTAACGGGTAAGTAAATAAGGTGCATAAAGATGGCCCAATCCTTTTTGTAGCAAAGGACAAGCCTGGACAAACTCTTATATAAAGGAAAGCGCTCCTATGACACATGGGAATTATCGTCAAGCTAGTTTTCATAACGCTCATATGATTTGCGTTCAGTACATTGATAATTTGATATGTGGGTGGACCGGTGCTTGGGTACTGTCCTTCCTTGGACAAGCATCCCACTTATGATTAACTCCTATTACAAGCATCCGCAACTACAACAGAAGTATTAAGGTAAACCTAACCATAGCATGAAACATTTGGATCCAAATCAGCCCCTTACGAAGCAACGCATAAACTAGGGTTTAAGCTTCTGTCACTAGCAACCCATCATCTACTTATTTCTTCCCAATGCCTTCCTCTAGGCCCAAACAATGGTGAAGTGTCATGTAGCCAATGTTCACATGACACCACTAGAGGAAAGACAACATACATCTCATCAATATATCAAACGAATACCAAATTCACATGACTACTTATAGCAAGACTTCTCCCATGTCCTCAGGAACAAACGTAACTACTCACAAATCATATTCATGTTCATAATTAGAGGGGTATTAATATGCATAATGGATCTGTACATATGATCTTCCACCAAGTAAACCAACTAGCATCAACTACAAGGAGTAATCAACACTACTAGCAACCCACAGGTACCAATCTGAGGTTTTGAGACAAAGATTGGATACAAGAGATGAACTAGGGTTTGAGATGAGATGGTGCTGGTGAAGATTTTGATGGAGATTGACCCCCTCCCAATGAGAGGGTCGTTGGTGATGACGATGGTGATGATTTCCCCCTCCCGGAGGGAAGTTTCGCTGGCAGAATAGCTCCGCCGGAGCCCTAGATTGGTTCCGGCAAGGTTCCGCCTCGTGGCGGCGGAGTTTCTTCCCGAAAGCTTGCTTATGATTTTTTCCTCGACGAAAGACTCCATATAGCCAAAGATGGGCATCAGAGGGCTGCCAGGGGGCCCATGAGGCAGGGGCACGCCCAGGGAGGTAGGGTGCGCCCCCCACCCTCGTGGACGGTGGGTGGCCCCCCTCTGGTACTTCTTTCGCCCAATATTTTATATATATTCTGAAACGTGCTCCGGTGAAGTTTCAGGACTTTTGGAGATGTGCATAATAGGTCTATAATATTTGCTCCTTTTCGAGCCCAGAATTCCATCTGCCGACATTCTCCCTCTTCATGTAAAACTTGTAAAATAAGAGAGAATAGGCATAAGTATTGTGACATATTGTGTAATAACAGCCCATAATGCAATAAATATTGATATAAAAGCATGATGCAAAATGGACGTATCAGACAACATTCATCACCCCATGTGGTACGCATTGCTTTTTACGGATGCCTTTCGGGTTGAAGAGTGTTGGCTCAACATTTGCAAGGGCAGTCCAAATTGGTTTTGAACCCCAACTACATAGAAATATGGAAGCTTATGTGGATGACATAGTGGTCAAAACCAAAGACGGGGCAAAACTTGTACACGATTTGGAAGAAACGTTTGCAAATCTGCGCAAGATCAACCTCAAATTGAACCCTGAGAAGTGTGTCTTCGGTGTTCCGTCCGGCAAACTTCTCGGGTTCTTTGTGTCACAGCATGGGATCGAGGTGAATCCAAACAAGATCAAGGCTATTGAGCAGATTAAGGCGCCCAAGCGGATCAAGATTGTGCGTCGACTCACTGGCTGCGTTACGGCCATGAGCAGATTCATCTCCAAGTCTGCTGAGCATGCCCTTCCCTTTTTCAAAATCTTGAAAAAGGCGGGCCCAATGGAATGGACCCTAGAGGCCGAAGCAGTGCTGCAGGATTTGAAGAAATACCTCTCCTCTACACCAGTACTGGTTGCGCCCAAACCACAAGAGCCGTTGCTGCTGTATCTGGCGGCGAAAAATCAAGTGGTCAGTGCTGCACTAGTGGCGCAGAGGGAGGTGGATGAAGAGGCAGTGGCAACGGCAGGACTGGTGGATGGCAAGCCAGAGCTCCCCCGGCAAGGCAAGGCCCCTAGCAGAGTCTGACGCAGGCGGGTCGGAGCCTGCGCAACCAAACGAAGTGGTGCAAAAGAAGAAAATGATGCAGCACCTGTTTTACTTTGTCAGCTCCGTCTTGCAGGGGGCTAGGTCAAGGTACTCCAGTGTGCAGAAATTGCTCTTCGGCCTCCTTATGGCCTCGAGAAAGCTGCGTCATTACTTCCAAGCACACGAAATCACCGTCGTCACCCGCCTCCCATTGCAACGGATATAGCATAACCCAGACGCAACCGGGAGGATTGTGGAGTGGGCTGTGGAACTGTCGAGCTTTGGTTTGAAGTTTGAAAGTACTTCGACAATCCAGAGCAGAGTCATGGCAGAGTTCGTTGCCTAGTGGACCTCAATGCCCGATGAAGAGATCTAGGAGACCACCCTCCCCGGCAAGGAGGCGAGCCGCAACTGGATTATGTACTTTGACGGGGCTTTCTAGCTCCAAGGTGCCGGTGCTGGTGTGTTGCTCATTGCACCCACCGGAGAGCACCTCAAGTATGTAATCCAGATGCACTTCCCCAGGGAGATGTCCACGAACAACACTGCTAAATACGAGGGGTTGCTTGCCGGTCTCAGGATAGCGGCAGACCTCGGGATCAAGAAGCTCATCGTCAGGGGTGATTCACAGCTTTTCATCAGGCAAGTCAACAAAGATTATCAAAGCCCGTTGATGGAGGCCTACGTAGATGAGGTGAGGAAGCCGGAGGAGCGTTTTGACAGTCTACAGGCGGAGCATGTTCCCCGAGTAAAGAACGACATTGCTGACTACGTGTCGAAACGCTCCGCCTTCAAACTACCTGTGGAACCAGGTACTTTTGTGCTTCGGTTTACTCAACCATCCGCTAAACCATCAATAGAGCAGAACAACCAAAGGAAATCATGCCCGGGCAAGTACTTTCTCGCCGAGATCCCAGGAGCCGCCGACAAATATGTTGCCATGGACGCTGAGCCTGCCGTGGGGCAACCGACTCCGGCGGGGCATCAAGCCCTGGCTGTAGAGACAACCGCTCCCATGGCAGAGGAAATGCCTTTAGTCCTTTCCGTCGAGCCCCAGGCTCCAGCATGGGCACATCATACCGTCGATTCCTCCAAACAAGGGAACTCCCTGAGGAGAAGGAAGAAGCGGAGAAAGTAGCCCGTCGGTCTGCCATGTATCAGTTCGTCAACGACGTCCTGTACAGAAAAAACACCAAACAGTGTGAAATTGAAGTGCATTCCCTGGTAGGAAGGACTGGAGCTGTTGGTAGAGATACATGGAGAATATGTGGCTCCCACATAGGGTCGAGGGCCCTTGCCGGCAAGGCATTCCGGCAAGGTTTCTTCTAGCCCACTGCCCTCCAAGATGCAACGACACTAGTAACCAAGTGTGAAGCTTGTCAGTTCCATTCGAAGAAGCTTCATCAACCAGCTCAAGCCCTTCAAACAGTTCCTCTCTCCTGGCCATTTTCGGTCTGGGGGCTCGACATACTAGGCCCTTTCCCCCGCGCTGTTGGGGGCTTTGAGTAGTTGTATGTTGCAATCAACAAGTTCACAAAGTGGCAGGAGGTGGAAGCGGTAAGGAAGGTGACAGCGCAATCAGCCGTTAAGTTCTTCAAGGGGCTAGTCTGCCGCTTTGGTGTGCCAAACAGAGTCATCACCGACAACGGCACGCAGTTTACAAGCCACACCTTCATGCAATACATCCAAGACCTCGATAGCAAGGTCTGTTTTGCTTTCGTGGCACACCCACGGAGCAATGGCCAGGCGGAGAGGGCAAATGCTGAAGTACTGCAAGGCCTAAGGACAAAGACTTTTGACAGGCTGCACAAGAGCGGAAGGCGCTGGATTGATGAGTTGTCGGCGGTTCCTTGGTCAATCAGAACGATGCCAAATCGAGCCACCGGCTAGACACCCTTTGCCCTGGTATACGGTGCATAAGTAGTTCTCCCCACGGAACTCACATACGGGTCACCTCGAGTGCTCGCTTTTGACGAGCTTGAGCAAGAGCAGTTGTGGCAAGATGACGCAACGCTCCTTGAGGAAGATCGTCCTCAGGCGGCTCTGAGAGCAGCACGCTACCATCAATCCTTGCGCCGCTACCATAGCCGCAAGGTTCATGCCCAAAGCTTTGAGGAAGGCGACCTTGTTCTTCAGCGCGTTCAATCAGCCAAGAATTCCAACAAGTTGACGCCGAAGTGGGAAGGATGTTGGTGTCAAAACCGGCGGATCTCGGGTAGGGGGTCCCGAACTGTGCGTCTAAGGCGGATGGTAACAGGAGGCAAGGGACACGATGTTTTACCCAGGTTCGGGCCCTCTTGATGGAGGTAAAACCCTACATCCTGCTTGATTTATTCTTGATGATATGAGTATTACAAGAGTTGATCTACCACGAGATCGGAGAGGCTAAACCCTAGAAGCTAGCCTATGGTATGATTGTTTGTTGTCCTACGGACTAAAACCCTCCGGTTTATATGGACACCGAAGAGGGTTAGGGTTACACAAGGTTGGTTACAAAGGAGGAGATATACATATCCGTATTGCCTAGCTTGCCTTCCACGCCAAGTAGAGTCGCATCCGGACACGAGACGAAGTCTTCAATCTTGTATCTTCATAGTCTAACAGTCCGGCCAAAGGATATAGTCCGGCTGTCTGGAGACCCCCTAATCCGGGACTCCCTCAGTAGCCCTTGAACCAGGCTTCAATGACAATGAGTCCGGCGCGTAGTACTGTCTTTGGCATTGCAAGACGGGTTCCTCCTCCGAACACATCACAGAAGAGTTTGAATACCAGGATAGTGTCCGACCCTGCAAAATAAATTCCACATACCACCGTAGAGAGAATAATATTTCCACAAATCTTATCTGCTGACTTGTTTTGGCAACATGACATTAAGCCATGGCCCGGTGATTATTCGAACCGTTTCCTTTAACTAGCCCCGCACATAACGCGAGGCAGTTTTTTGACACGTCTTGTCAAAGCAGAGATCGTGTCCCCCTTATTACGGGATTCTCATCAATACGGTCGTGGGTAACCCAACCGTGCCTAGGACTCCTAGATTTTAGGCAAGTCCCAAACGGCTACGGGTAGGATGCTTGATATTCACCCTCTTTATAAAGGGACAATGCTTTTACTTTTTTCCTCCCGTGCTCGATCGAATCCTTCCCCCGCCTCGAGTTCTAACACCCGAAACCCAGGTCAGGAGCTTCGGACCTTCAATCATGTCTGGATCTAGACTTCAAGGCCGGTGGATACCCTCCTCCGTTACGAAAGAGGATATCAAGAAGTTGAGGGAGGCCAGATACCTGACCGCCGAGGTTTCGCATCGGCTGCCTGCCCGAGGGCTGGTCGTCCCTACTCCCGAACCCAACAAGAACATTGTGTTCATCTCCCACTTCCTCCGAGGTCTAGGCCTCACTCTAGATCCCTTCATTAGGGGTTTGATGTTCTATTACGGGCTAGATTTCCATGTTCTAGCCTCGGACTCCTTTCTCCACATCTCGGCATTTATTGTCGTATGTGAGGCCTTCCTCCGCGTTACCCCTCACTTCAGCATGTGGCTCAAGACCTTTGACGTGAAGCCGAAGATGGTCGAAGGGCAGCATGTAGCGTGTGGAGGCGCATTAATAAGCAGGATCGCAGGAGCTCCATGGCCAAAGGGTTCCTTTCCAGAGGTGTCCGGATTATGGCAACGGGAGTGGTTTTACATCACAGCTCCTAGAAGTGCCAAGTGGGTGGCTGTCCCTGCTTTCCGCTCGGGCCTTCCACCGCAACTGATGTCATGGATTAGCAGAGGGACGAAGACGTGCCTATATTGCAGAGCCGCATTCAAGATCTCTTCGAAGGAGATTTCAGTCTGGTTACGGTGGTGCAAGTCATGCTGGTTCGTCGAGTCCAGCCTTACAAACGTCGGCCCCTCCGCATGTGGGAGTTCAACCCAGAAGGACTGCGCACTATTCAGAATTTCCTCGGCCTGACGCACGAGGAGATGTATAAATCATTCTTCGGACCCCACATAGAGTGTCCGGATACTACCGAGGACGTGGGCCTGAGCAGCAACCGCACCGCCGACCAAGTAAGTAATCCTCTAACCGAACACACCGTCTTTCATTTATCATGACGTCATTCTGAGAAATTGCTGTTTGACCAGGACTGGCTAACAAAGGCGAAGATGATTCGGTGTTCGGCCCCCCTTCCTGAGGGTTTGGACAATCCGGTACTGGAAAAGATGCTCGAGCTAGCACCTTGCCCGGAGCCCTCAAAGGAAGATAAAGGGGGGAATAATGAGGGCGAAAGCGGGCCCCCACCGCTACCAATTCCAACCGAGGGAATGGCCGCCTCCGCGAGGGAGGATAACAAAGGGGAAGAATCCGACATTCTCTTGCCCCGGGGAAGGAAGAGGACCGCCTCTGAAGATCCAAAAGCCAAGGCTTCCAAACGGGAGAAGACATCTCCACCAGAGGGTCCGGCCCCGGAGGGTGCTCTTGCCACACAAAGTCCATGCGGAGATCAGCCCTCTAACGAGCTGTAAGTTATCGAAAAATACTTGATAGTAAAGATATTCTACCTTTCTTCCAAGGAAAATAACCGAAGCATTTATCTTGCAGTTCGGATCTCAGCCCTTCTCAGCAAAGCTCCTCTTCAGGGGATCTTCTTCCAAAGATGATGGAGAGCGAAACGCCTCCCCGGACTCCTCCGCTCAAGAAGCGGGCGACCTTGAAGTGTCGTCTCGGAGGGCCTCCCCGGATCCGGTTAGGCCAGAAGATAATCCTATGGTCACCCGAAGTCCCCAGTATCCGGCTCTTGAAGAGAGCAAACAGAAGAGTCCGACACCATCTGGTATGCGGTCGGACGTACTGAGGGAGCTGTTGGAGCGAGCGGCCATCTCAGAAGAACACCGTATGTTGATGGGTACGGTGATGGAAAGAATTTCGTCCGCCGAAAGAGGATTGCATGAGGCCTTTATGAGTCTACTAACAGGCTTTGAGGTATGTGAAATGATATACTTTTTGATAGTACCGCACATTTTTAGGTGCGCCCTGTGTAGATGGTAGCCCCTGAGACTCTGGTTGTCGTCAAGAACGGCGGCGAACAGAGGATCGTAGTCCCAGGTAATAATCAAACTGCCTTTATGTGCAGGTGGCTGGAGCTCCGGTGGCTGGCCGGAATCATGAGATTGCCAAACTAAAGCGGCAACTGGATGCGGTGGATGCCGACATCGAGCTTGTTAACAAGAGGCTTGACGAGGCACAGGGTAAGTGATATTGTCTGGTGAATGTCACATAGTAAGAGCAGCATGATGCCAGTATCTTTAATATTTTGTGACTGCAGATGGAGCTGCCATCGTGGAAACCTTTCGGGCAGAACTTGCACGAGCCAAAGAACAAACAAGGATTAGTAATGCGGCAGCATTAAAGGCGGCCGAAGAGTTAAGAGCCGAAAAGGCTGCACATTGCTAGAGCAAAGATAAATTGGCCAAGATGGCTGTGAAGTTAAAAGACACTGCCGACCACTGCCTGTTCCTTGAAGAAGAAAACCGGGCGAGGGCGACGGACCTCGAGAAGGCCACAATGGCGACCAAGGACACCCGCTCTGCCATGAGAGCGAAGAAGGAGGAACTACGTGAAGCCGGGGATATTGCGGCCAGGAAGCCCTTTATGCTGCGGAGGAAGTTCGAAGATCCGCGGTATGCCCCTCTGGATCGGCTGTGGAGTTCGGCAGACGCATATATGGACTTGGCGGCGAGCGGTGTCGATGTGGCCGAATACTTCCGAGATCAAACAGATCGTGAAGTGGACAAGATGTTCTGGTCGCAGTTTAACATTCCAGAGCATCCGCTTCCACTAACTGATCAGCTTGCCGAATGGGCCAAACTCAATAGATTGTCCGGACTTGCCATGAGGTCCGTCGTAGATCATTTGTGGCCGGAAAAGCCGAAGCCGAACAGCTATTTCAGCTTAGTGCAATAGTTCCTTGGTGCGGTGCCGCGCATCAATGTGATGAAAAGGTTGGCGTGCATAGAAGGCTCGCGGATGGCCTTTGCCCGTGTCAAAGCATACTGGGCGGAGATGGATGCTGCCACTGTTGCGACGCAGGGTTCGGCCATAGGCCGAGTGGCTGCCGAGCACTAGTTCGAAGAAGTTCTCGAGGGTGCTCGTTTGATAGAGGCCTAGTGCTCGAAGAATATTATGTTTGAGTGACATGTATTCCCATTGTAAAAACAATGTTTATGAAATTTATTAAGGTTGTATTTATACTTTTTCCTGAAAGTAATATGATGCCTCCTGTGCAGCCGTTTATGTATATATGTATATAACCTGAAAGATTGCAGTCGTCGCCTTCAACCCCCACGCATATAATGCGGAGGTGTTTGTAGAAGACGCAGGTTCACACTTAATCCAACGTCTTGGTCATATTAAGGAGGTGATAGTGCAGCGAATGAGGCAACCAGACTATAATGCTTTAACACTTTCACTTAGCCATAGGAGTTTGACGGTGGGGCTACTATATATCCCCTGGTGGTTCCGCACTCTCCCGAATTCGGGGTGTGTACATGCCTGGCCGGGAAATGGCCCTTCGTTAAAGCGGAGGAATTCTAACATTCCGATAGGTCATCGAGTGGTTGACCAGTCTCACGCTATATAATGACAGTCAGTTTTTGGCTTTCTCTACTGAGGTGCTCGTCCGGATGAATCGGGGAACAATCGCAGTAGTTCTCCTGGTGCCGCCTTAGCCGATAGAGCGGAACGTAAGGCAGCAAAACACAGGAGCCAGGCAAACCCAACATTTGACCAAAGACATGATTCGGAGCTAATGCATATAAGACCAAACTCGCAACGCCGAACACTCCCTAAGGTATTCGGTCTTTATGGTATAAACCGGGCCTAAATAGTGCCCTTTATAAGAAGCCCCTGGTGTCCATGTACGTGCATTATTCTGACGTGGCCACATGCCAAGACGTCAGCATCCTTCTCAATAGTACTGAGAATCGGAGGGATGTGTATCAACAAGAGACAGTAAGAAAGGTTTACGCAGGGTCTTAATCTAAAAAGAATCCTTGGAATGGGTCCCCGCTGCACGTCTGCGCCTGTGTCTCCGTTGTGTCGTATCCTGGACGGGTATAGCACGATGGTCATCTATAAAAGAGAGGAACTTAGGTCAAAAGTTGTCGTGCAAAAAGGTAGGTTTTAAAGAAACCATGTACAATTCAAGATGAGTATAAATTGCCACTTGTATGCGTGCGTTGAGCCCCTTCTATTTGTAATAGGGGTGTGTCCATCAAACCTGTATGAAGTACATATAGCTGAGTCGGACTCGTCTAACCGTGTCCGTAGTCTTGACGACCTATCGAATGCTTTAGTTGGTGAGGCAGTTTTAGTGTGCGGCTGCCTCTCTTCGGCGTGCAGGGATCGCTCAATATTTCCATTTACTGTAATGATGCCATGTGGACCAGGCATCTTAAGCGTGAGGGAAGCGTAATGCGGTATTGCATTAAAGGAAGCGAAAGCTTCGCGTCCAAGTAGTGCTTGATAGCCACTTTGGAACGGAGCAATGTGGAAGGTTAAATTTTTGCTACGGAAGTTATCGGGGAAGCCGAATATAACCTCTAGTAGCAGGGAGCCCGTGCAATGAGCCCCTGGGCCTGGCGTTACACCTTTAAAGGTAGTATTGTTGTGGCAAATTTTCATTGGGTCTATCCCCATTTGGCGGATTGTGTCCTGATATATCAGGTTTAGACTGCTGCCACCGTCCATCAGGACTCGTGTGAAGTGGTATCCGTCAATTATTGGATCTAATACCAAGGCAGCCCATCCTGCACGCTGGATACTTGCTGAGTAATCCCGATGGTCGAAAGTGATCGGTTGAGACGACCAGTGGCAGGACTCCGCGGTGATAGGCCCTTGGGCGAGTGCCGCTTTGTTTCTCCCCTTGATCACGTGTAACACGTTTACTGTTTTGACTTCTGGTGGAAATTTCTTTTGTTCCCCAGTGTCTTGCTTCAGAGGCTCATCCTCGTATTCGCTTGGTGTATCCTCCCCCTTGTGTATAGCGTTGAGCTTGCCGGAATGCTTGAAGACCCAACATTCTCTGTGGGTATGATTAGCGGGTTTACCAGGGGTGCTATGGCTCTGACATATTTGGTCCAGAATTTTGCTTAGGCTGGACAGTTCATCTCTGGCGCCTTTAGAGGGCGGCTTTTGCTGACTTGGCCGAGAGCTTCTGAATCCGGCATTTACCCCCGTGCTCTTCGGGCTGTCTTCTTTATTCCGGCGCTTATTATTTTTGCTGCGTCGTGATTTCCCGTTTCCATCTCTAACTTCGGATGTACTTGGGTCGCTGGTGCCGCATCTGGTTAGCTAGCTGTCCTCCCCCGCACAAAAGCGGGTCATGAGGCTTGTTAATGCTGCCATTGTTCTCGGCTTTTCTTGGCCGAGGTGTCTGGCAAGCCATTCGTCACGAACGCTGTGTTTGAAAGCCGCTAAAGCTTCGGCGTCCGGACAGTCGACTATTTGGTTCTTTTTAGAAAGAAACATGTTCCAAAGCTTTCGGGCTGACTCTCCGAGCTGTTGAGTTATATGACTCAAATCATCCGCATCCGGAGGTCGGACATAAGTCCCTTGAAAATTCGCCCGAAAAGCGTCTTTGAGCTCTTCCCAGCTTCTAATGGAGCTTTCGGGGAGGCTTTTAAGCCAGTGCCGAGCTGGCCCTTTGAGCTTGAGGGGTAAGTACTTGATGGCATGGAGATCATCTCCTCGAGCCATATCGATATGGAGGATATAGTCCTCAATCCAGACCCCTGGGTCTGTTGTTCCGTCGTCTGCCTCTATGTTTACGGGTTTGAATCCCTCTAGGAATTCGTGGTCCAGCACCTCATCGGTGAAACATAGGGGGTGTGCGGCACCCCTGTATCTGGGTGTACCGTGATGTTCGGATGTTTGTGGAGTTGCATTGCATGCTGGGGTGCGTTTGCGTGGTTCGTAGATGGATCTTGTTGCGACGTCCTTTTGATGCGAGCCCTTACGCGGGTCGCATACTGGTTCTTGTGCGGCGTCGTTTGCCGCTCTATGTTGGCCGTGAGGTTGACTATCCGGCCAGATGGCCGTTTTAATATTTGGTTGCGGGGGATCTAAGGCCTCCTCATCGAATCCAGGTAGCAACTTCCGCTTTGGGTAGCTCTTGGTGTGGCGATTACCGCCGTACTTCGCTTCTGTGTTGAGTACTTTACTCCATCTGATTCTGAGTGTGTCTTGCGCAGCCTTGAGCCTTTGCTTCTGCTTTTTTAGACTCCTCGCGGTGGCAACAAGCCTTTGATGGGCATTCTGTTGCTCCGGGTGTCTGTCCGGTGTGATGTCGTCCGGACTATTATCTTTGACAGAGTCGGGTTGTTCGGTTTGATTCTCCGTGTTGCCATGGTCCGGCGATCGTTCACCCTGCTCTAACGCTGGGTCTATATGATCGTTGTTACTGCCGAGGCGGGATTTGGGGCGGCGCTTATGCCGCCGCTTTGACTGCTTCTCTAGGGGTCAACCCTTCATTGCGTCCCTCTGTTCCTCGTCGTCGTTTTCTTTTGGTGTGTCCACCATGTATACATCATGTGATGAAGTGGGCGTGAGTGCCCTGTGGGCAGTGGTTCCTGTTCGTCTCCTGCATCGTCGTCCATACCGTCGATGTCTTTGGAGTCGAAGTCGAGCATGGCGGTTAAGTCATCGACATTGGCTACTAAGTGGGTGGTGGGTGGGCGGCGAAGTTCTTTGTCATCCGCATCCCGATCCTGCCGGACATAGTTCGGCCAGGATCCTCCTGACAAGGAGAGAGACCTTAATGAGTTCAGTATGTCGCCGAAGGGCGAGGGCTGAAAAATATCCGCAGAGGTAAACTCCATGATCGGCGCCCAATCGGATTCGCTAGGAATGGGCGCAGGTGGTTCGGAGTCCGTGGCCGGTGAAAGATCCAGCAGTCTGACAACATGGCTCTCGTGAAGGGTAAGCTCGATATTCGGCTCGATCGCCGCTGAGGATACGGCCTTCATGACGGGGTCTATCCACCCGTCCATGGATGGCGCGATTGGCTCCGAATTGAGGCTCGGAGCGGCTGCCGGTGCGATCTCCTGAATACGGTCCGATGGTAGAGCTAAATCGTACTCATCTTGACCGCGTGGCGCACAAGGCAGGGGCTCGAATCCGTCAAAGATCAAGTCTCCGCGGATATCGGTCGTGTAATTTAAGCTTCCAAACCTGACCTAATGGCCAGGGGCGTAGCTTTTGATCTGCTCCACATGGACAAGCGAGTTGGCCCATAGTACGAAGCCACCGAATACAAAGATCTGTCCGGGGAGAAAAGTCTCACCCTGGACTACATCGCTATCGATGATTGAAGGAGCCATCAAGCCTAATGGCGACGACACAGAGGAACTCTCAATGAAAGCACCAATGTCGGTGTCAAAACCGGCGGATCTCGGGTAGGGGGTCCCGAACTGTGCGTCTAAGGCAGATGGTAACAGGAGGCAGGGGACACGATGTTTTACCCAGGTTCGGGCCCTCTTGATGGAGGTAGAACCCTACGTCCTGCTTGATTTATTCTTGATGATATGAGTATTACAAGAGTTGATCTACCATGAGATCGGAGAGGCTAAACCCTAGAAGCTAGCCTATGGTATGATTGTTTGTTGTCCTACGGACTAAAACCCTCCGGTTTATATGGACACCGGAGAGGGTTAGGGTTACACAAGGTCGGTTACAAAGGAGGAGATATACATATCCGTATTGCCTAGCTTGCCTTCCACTCCAAGTAGAGTCCCATCCGGACATGAGACGAAGTCTTCAATCTTGTATCTTCATAGTCTAACAGTCCGGCCAAAGGATATAGTCCGGCTGTCCAGAGACCCCCTAATCCGGGACTCCCTTAAAGGCCCTTATCGGGTAATACGAGTCACCAGGGCCGGCGCAGTCCACCTGGAGACCGAAGATACTATTCCAGTGAGCAACTCCTATAACGTGAAACATCTTCGCAAGTTTTACCCATAAGGTGCGGTTTCCGGGCCCCCGGCAAGCCACCTTTTGTACAAGCTTTGCAGACGAGGCATGTAACCCTCTGTACAAAGCCAGGCACAAACCCTAAGCCTAAATAAATGAAGTGCTGGCGCCCTAAGTTTTAGCATGTATGCTAGGTTGAGTCTCTCCCTCGGTTAGGGTTAATAGTGCTTAGCGGCGGCTAACTCCTAGCATAGAGGTCGAGTGTGCGTCTCTCTGTTCCTTTCCGTCCTATTTGGTTCGTAAGGTACACGGACATTTCTGCTGAGATATTTGGAAGAAAGAGAACATGCCGACGCCCCGACCCCGACAAGCCAAGGTTGCCAGGGGCTGCAAGTCTAAGATCCAATCACGGCAAGCCAAGGTTGCCGGGGGCTGCGACATCAGATAAGACTTTCTCCCCCACTCTATGCCCCTGTATGAACCTTGAACGTATAAGGCTTTGCTCGCTCTCGTACCATCTTGCTCCCTCTGTCCTATGTCCGAAAACCTTACTTTGGCCGGAACTTGGTTGTAGTGCGATTGGAAGAGGGAGATCGAAGGGCCTAATCCTACTCGGCCCCTATGTCCGCCAAGGGCGTGGGTGTAGCTGAGCCATAGAGCAAGAGGACGGCAAGGCCTGTTGCCGGGATACAATGTTTATCTTAAGATAACGAGGACGCGTTCGTCGGTGTGGCCCTAGCCCATGCGCACACAAAACCCGGCAAACACCCTTCTTTCATTCATACGTTGTAAACAAGTACAATTCATACAGAATGAGTACATGAGCGAGGGGATTACATGGTCTAAATTCCACCAAGGCCCGTAGGCTTACAAACTAAAAAAAGATAAGTGCCCCGTGATCCACGTTCTTGCCCTTTTCCTCCCAGGTGCAGCAGGTGAAGCCAAAAGAGGGGCGATGGGGAACGCGCCGATGGAGAGCTTGACAAGGAAGGACCTCGACAGGGCACGTGGCCAAGGGAGGGGCGGCGCGGTCACTCGGAGTCGGAGTGGGCGTTCCCCGGCTCGACACCCTCGTCGTTGTTGTCGCTGTCCTCCTCGTCACTCCCGCTTGAGGAAGAGTCTTCGTCATCGGAGGAGCTCTCCACGCAAAACTTTAGGCGAGTTCCAGAGTATCCAAAGACCTTGATGGAGAGCAGGCCGTTCTCCATTAATTTGAAATAGAGAACGAGCCCTGCCGTCAGGCTGTTGATAGAGCAAAAGTCTTCCATCTGCGACGAAGGTACATGACATGAGGGACGGGAAAGTCGATGTCAACCCGCGTGCCGCCATTCCCGTAGCCCCTCATATGCAACCTCGGGGTCGGGGGCGGATCGAACTCCATATCCCGAGCGAATGGAGCAGGGAGACAAAGGCGATGGCGCGGTGGCCCGCGCAGCCTGATGAAGAACTCATGAGGCTGGTCCTCGATGTGGCCCTCCATTGGGCGAGGCATCGCTGGCGGAGGCAAGGCCGGTGCACCGCCCCGTCCCCCTCTTCCCCGAGCACCACTCTGACCTCAGCCTCACCCCTCCCCCTTCCTCTCATGGCCGGTTCCACCGCCGCGAGCTCTTGGGAAGGAGGGACGCGCTGTCGAGCAGAGGCCCTCGCCGCCACCGTTGAAGGGCCGGCTCCCCCTCTCGCCATGGCAGATGCAAGAACGGAGCCGAGGTGGAAGGAGAGGGATGATGAAAGATTGTGGGGTTCCATCCCCTCCCCGTTCTTATAAAGGGGCAGGGTCGGGGCTCGGCCACCCCACTAAGCCAATCCGGCCATCTGGGGCGCAGGGAATCGGGACCGACCCGCTGCCCCAATCAGCGACGACCCCGTTTCCCACCTCGTTAATTAAGGCCCGTGCCCCCCTGCGCGTCCACCGCCTGCCACCTTGAGGGCATGGGGGACACCTGGTGAGCAAGCAGAAATCAAGGGGACGGGTGAGGCGCCCGTTCTCCACCCTATGATCGTGGGGCGCGGCGCCATGAAGACCATGACCCGAGTCCACTCAGTAAATGAGTCGCGCCTCTGTGTTTTCCTCTTATTCTGGGGAAGGCGCGGGCCACCTCTTTACCACGATGTGACACATGCGTGTAGGATTCCGCCCCACGCATGACCCCCACGTCACGCATGACCCCCCACGTCGCACGTTCAACGCGGGTCGTGGGGAAGCGCAGCGAGCGAAGGAATTACTACAAGTAAAAATCCGCCCCGCCTGCCCGCGCACCATTCTGGGCCTAGCCCAACAACGCGTCGCGCTTATGTGTGGCCCAGGACCGGGGGCTCCTGTCGGTGTACAAAAGTAGGGGCTCTCCTTTGTACCCCTTTACTTTTGCACGGGCAGTCAGAGCCGCGCCTACGGCCGCACTGAGCAGGGCAGAGGAGGGAAGCCGGAGCACAAGACAACCGAAGCAACACCAAGACCCGAGACATAAAGAGCAAGGGAGCGAAGTGGACTCCCTCGGAAAGACCCTTGCCAGGGCAGCCTCCGCAGCCCCCGCAAGACCCTTGCCGGGGCAACTTGCCCAATGCCAGCAAAGCACGCCACCCTTGAGCCTTAGGGTTTCCAACACCACCAACTACATTGGAACCAAGGCTCGGGAGGCACCTCCATGGTGGCATGCAGATCTTTGTGGAGATTATAAATACACAAGATCAGATGAGGACCAGAAGACGATGATCCTTGGCAAGATCCTTGCCAAGGAAATCCATGAGACCCCCGACAAGATCCTTGCCGGGGACGACCGGGGTGCCACGAGAAGACCCTTGTCGGGCCCCCGGCAAGACCCTTGCCGAGGACATCTGCGGGGCCGCAGCCAGCCCCACGTCTGTCAAGACTCCACCGCCGCTCCCACGCAGCTGCTAGCTCAACCAGCTGGGCAGGCATCTGCATGGCAGCGTGTGGCCTCCACACCGACTCAGCAAGCACCTGCATGGTGGCATGCAGATCTTCATGAAGACTCCGCCACCACGCCAGCCCAGTAGCCAGCCAATGTGGCGCTACAACGCCTCGTCAGCTCGGACGCGCGTCAGAGCCAGGCGAGGCGGCGAAAGCTGGGATGAGCTTCCTCGCCGTCCCCGATAAAGCAAGAGGGGCACGTTGGCAGCGCATTAAATGCGTTTGTTCGACGGTGCGAGAGGATGGACTCAGCCCCTATACACCTTTCCACCTCCTGTGTGCCACTGTGGTGACCCCTTTTTGGCTATAAAAGGAGGCCCGAGGCGTACTAGAGGGGGATTCGGATCTTTGGAACTAGACACACACCGTAGCTAGTTCAAGAACTCAAGAACACTCAAATATACATCAAAGCAGGACTAGGGTATTACGCATCTCCCCTGCCCGAACCTGGGTAAACGATCCTTGTGCTAACCGCTAGACCCGCTCTTTGCACAACCCCACGCCCGCCAACCATAGAAGGGATCCCAATGATCCCATAGGTGTCGTTCCCACCGACACCGCTCCACCGATCGAGTACCGAACATACGACACCTCCGATTTCTGCACACGTTCAACTCGATGACGTACCTGGCCTTCTTGATCCAGCAAGACATCGAGATAGTAGATTAGTTCCATCAGCACGACGCGCGTGGCGACGGTGATGGTGAAGTGATCTCCACAGGGCTTCGCCTAAGGATTACGAAAATATGACCGGAGGTGTAAACGGTGGAGGGGGGCGCCGCACACGGCTAGGCAATTGTATGTTATGTGCTAGGCGCCCCCTCCCACATATATATAGGTGCGAGGGAGGGAGGAGCAGCCACAGGAGGCGCCCAAGTAGGAGAAATCCTACTTGGGGTCCCTCCCAAGCCGCGCCCCCCTTTCCTTATTTGAAGTGCGGTGAAAGGCAGGGGAGGGTGGCGCCCCCCTTTTCCTTTCTCCCATGAGAGGGAAAAGTAGGAGGGGCTAGAGCTCCCCCTTTTCCTTCCCTAGGGCTGGCCAAACTAGGGTCTATCCACCTCCTTTGGCCCATAAGTCCCATATCTTGCTGGGGGGGGGGGGGTGCCCGAAACCCCTTCCGGCGACCCGATTCCTTCCCGATAAGTCCCGAAACACTTCCGGTGTCCAAATACCATTGTACTATATATAAATCTTTACCTCTCAACTATTTCGAGACTCCTCGTCATGTCCATGATCTCATCTGGGACTCCAAACAACATTCGCTCACCAAAACATATAACTCATATAACACTATATCGTCAATGAACGTTAAGCATGCGGACCCTACATTTTCGAGAACTATGTAGACATGACCGAGACACCTCTCCGGTCAATAACCAATAGCGAAACCTAGATTCCCATATTGGATCCTACATATTCTATGAAGATCTTTATCGGTCGAACCGTTATGACAACATACGTAATTCCCTTTGTACATCGGTATGTTACTTACCCGAGATTCGATCATCGGTATCTTTACTCGTGCCATAATACATCATTTTGTAACCAACTCATTAGTCACTTTGCTTGCAAGGCTTCTTATGATGTGTATTACCAAGAGGGCCCAGGGATACCTCTCCGATAATTGGAGTGACAAATCCTAATCTCGATCTATGCCAACTCAACAAACACTTTCAGAGATACCTGTAGAGCATCTTTATGATCACCTAGTTACATTGTGACGTTTGATAGCACATAAGGTATTCCTCCGTTATCTGGGAGTTGCATAATTTCATAGTCAAAGGAATATGTATTTGACATGAAGAAAGAAATTGCAATGAACTTAACAATCATTATGCTAAGCTAACGGATGGGTCGTGTCCATCACATCATTCTCCTAATGATGTGATCCCGTTATGAAATGACAACACATGTCTATGGTTAGGAAACCTTAACCATCTTTGATCAATGAGCTAGTCTAGTAGAGGCTTACTAGGGACACCGTATTTGTTTATGTATTCACACAAGTATTTAAGTTTCCGATCAATACAATTCTAGCATGAATAATAAACCTTTATGATGAATAAGGAAATATCAAATATCAAATTTATTATTGCCTCTAGGGCATATTTCCTTCAGTCTCCCACTTGCACTAGACTCAAGAATCTAGTTCACATCGCCATGCGATTAACACCAATAGTTCACATCGCCATGTGACTAACACCCAAAGAGTTTACTAGAGTCAATAATCTAGTTCACGTCGCCATGTGATTAATACCCAAAGAGTAATAAGGTATGATCAAATTTTGCTTGTGGGAGAGGTTTAGTCAACGAGCCTGCCACATTCAGATCCGTATGTATTTTGCAAGTTTCTATGTCTACACTGCTCTGCATGGAGCTACTCCAGCTAATTACTCCCACTTTCAATATGTATCCAGACTGAGACTCAGAGTCATCTGAATCGGTGTTAAAGCTTGCATCGACGTAACCCTTTATGACGAACTCTTTGTCACTTCGGTAACTGAGAAATATTTCCTTAGTCCTCTTAGGTAACTAAGGATAATTTTCACAGTTGTGTAGTGATCTACTCCTGGATCACTATTGTACCCCCTTGCCAAACTCATGGCAAGGTACAATATAGGTCTGGTACATAGTATGTCATACTTTAAAGAACCTATGGCTGAGGCAAACGGAATGACTTTCGTTCTCTCTCAATCTTTTGTCGTGGTCGGGCTTTGAGTCTTACTCAACTTCACACCTTACAATACAGGCTAGAACTCCTTCTTTGATTGATCCATTTTGAACTTCTTGAAAACTTTTGTCAAGGTATGTGTTTTATGAAAGTCCTATTAAGCCTCTTGATCTATCCTTATAGATCTTGATGCACAATATATAAGCAACTCACTGGTGCACGTCGGTCCTAAACAAATGATTTTTTAACCCCGTTCCGCAACGGAATTTGGAACCATCGCCAAGTGAGTGTGGGTGATAGGGGGGCCCTTCCCACACGACCCAAAAACCGTCGGGGATAGGGAGCCTTGATGCATACAGTTGTCCCTATATAACCGTTTCTGATATCTCGGATATCCCAAACGCTTTATCCTTGCTACTCATTTGTGCTCGCATTGCCATCGCAGTTGGAGTTTTGTGGTTCTGCCTAAAACCAGGCAGATTCCAGGCACGGGAGTTTTCCAGGAAGATTCTAGGCACGGGAGATTTATGATGTCTGACACATCACAAACAGTTCGTGATTATAAACCGTGTACGATAGGTAGACAATCACACACATTTACTTTTCCCACACCGTATGTGATATTGTCTGACATCACACACTCTTTGCAAAGGCCAACTGTGTGCATTCTTGCACACGTTTACTCTTTGTGAACCGTCTCGGATTATGGTGTATATCGCAAACGTTTATGTTTTACCAACCGTGTGTGCCGTAATGACCTACACAACGTAATTTCACCCTAATTTAATTGCTGCTATTTAAAATTGTACCTAATTTAAACTTGAAAGTAGGCTATAGCTTTATTCATATCCATCAGGTTCAAACAACCAATGAATTATCCGATATTCACAGGTACATATGTTTAAGAATTACATAAGCACCAAATAAAGAATGATGTACTAGGGTTCTATACTTGTACTATTATAGATGGTAATGAAAGAGGCGACAGACATTCCAGTTGCTGAACAAGGTGAAGCGGAATGGCCCTATTGTGCTCTCCTAGATGTAGAAGGCATGCAGGACTCTAGTCCAACCCCTTGTGATGGCTGGCCGCCAATCATGTAGTTTGAGAGGTAATCTTGAGTAAACTGCTACAGGATCCACTACAAAAGAAAAAAGATTCAGATATTTTCATCTAACACAACTCATTACGGGCAATAAAAATAAGGCTACATGGTTCTTACTTACCATCCCGCATTTCACTGTTGTCTTGCATAAAGTGTAAACAAATAGTTCGATTGACATCTTTTGACCCATTTTAATAACAATCTTTATCAGTTTCCTCACTTGATGCTGGTTCATGAATATCTCATTCCCCATACGCAGAAAGGGTCGAAGTGTGGATCTTTGGCAATGATATATGTACCTAGAAGCACCAAGTTAATATTAGAAGTTAAACAACAATTGAAAAATGATATAGTACAACAGTCCATCCATCCCATTATATAAGATTATATTACATGTATATCTAGACATCATCATAACGTGAAGGTAACACTCTTCCTTGTTCCTATGTAGCCTGGGATTGCATATTTAGTCAATCAGTACAATGCATGTTGCTAAACAACAATTGAAAAAAGAAAAGGCATGTTAACTGCAATATCCTTAACAGCAACCAAATATCGTAATTCATAGTGGTATTATTGAAACTGTTATTGATGAAATTGAACTGCGCGGCAAAAAGTTGCACATATAGAGCATCACATTGTGAAGAACTGAAATAAACTAGTCATAAGGACATCTCTAGGCAATCCTTAAAAAGTTAAAGGACTAAAACCCCTAGTGGATATAAATATACTCCAGCGATTTTTGTCCTTTTCTAGTCGATCCCCTATACTTAAGGTTGTAAACTTCAATTTGATCAAGTTCAAAGCAGGTTCAACTGAAAGTAGCATGCATTCAAACATAAACATAGATAGTTTTGCATAACCAAACATAAAACATAAATTTAGACTAAGCTAACTACTTTCGGTTGAAGTAAAGGTCGAGCCAATCCTTCCTCGTCATGTACGGTGTGCCGTGAGCCGGGTCCGGGCCAGTACCGTCGTCGGGGTCGTTGGGGAAGGCACTCCTCCACTCGTCGATGTCGATCTCCTCGTCCTCGGGGCCCACCTCGCCGCCCTCCGCATAGTCGTCCTCTCCGCCTTCGACCTCATCCTTAGAGGAGAGCGCGATAACCTCGCCGCCCTCCGCGCCGGCAAAGATCGCCCGCTCCACTTCCATGTGCTCCGAGTGCTGCCGGCGGAGCTCTTGCATGTAGCCCTCATTGGCAGCCTCAGCCTCGAGGCGCTCCCATGCCTTGCGGTCCTCCCGCGCCATAGCCAAGCTCAGCACCCCTAGCTCTGGCCGAACGAGGTGGACCGGATGTGTGCCGATGGGGAAATTGAGCCTAGCCGCTGCGCCATGGTAGCGGACCTGCCAGCGGTCGTACTCCATGGCTGTGAGCTTGGCCGTGTGGAAGCTACCATGCCACCGGCGGGTGTGGGTCTCTCGATCTGTAATCTCGGTGACCCACGTCCCCCACCACTGCTGCGGACCCCGAGGTAGGACTTCATTGGCTGCCGGGTCCGAGGGAGGACTGGGAAGTGCTCGAACCGGCGTAGGGGCGTGGCGGCGGGCTGATCGAGGGACCGGTGACGGCGGATCGGGCCCGCGGAGGACGACGGGGACACCCCGGCGGCCTCCTCGCCGTCGTCGGGCGAAAAGGCCGCGATAAACCTCTTTTTGGCCATTGGCTCCTCGAGCTCCCCGACACACAGGCAGATGTTGGTGATGGTGGCGACCTACCAATAGTTTTGAGGGTTGTGTGTGTCTGTGTGAGCGGAGGATTTGGGGTGTGTGTGGATAGGGGGGCAAGGTTGTGTTTGAGGAAATACTTCGAAAGCTGAAAATTTTACTAGGCGGGAGTAACAAGGCAGGGCTACTGAAAATTTGGATCAAGGGCGAGCAAATATTTTTGAGATTCCGAGGGATGTAGAGGCGGGAGTAACATGCGGGGCTACTAAAAATTTGAATCAAGGGACTGAAGCAGAGTGCGAGTAATAGACATCACACACGGTCCGCACATACTAATCGTGTGCTATCAAACATTAAAACCTTCCAGGCGATAGATATTTTCAAGATTGCGAGGGATGCACAGGCGGGAGTTTTTGGGGAGTGAGCTAGTGTGCTTGACACGCTGGCTGTGTACTGTAGCCGACGCACCTTCCCGCGTAAGCCATAGGCGTACTATACACCGATGATGCTCCAAGATATTTTGTACTACATCTCACACGGTTGGTGATAATAAACTGTGTGGGATCTACTTGATTTGAATTACAAAATGGGGTCACAGCGGCAATGGACGCTGTTTGACTTGCTAAACTTTTATCTACAGTGAACATGCAACTATATGTGTGTCGTAAAAGAATTAGAATTATTAGGGTTCGTTTGGACATTTTATACATTAAACTGGTTTTCTAGCCATTTCACATGCACAATTCAAAATTAAACTACATGCACATGCTCTAGTGCATACAAATTGGTTGAAAAATCAAATATGTGTCCTTCTGTGCATGCTTAGGTCCCATGCAAGAAATGGGAATAAGCTTCTCACAAACCAGACCTTCTCACAACAAGCATGATGGTTTCGATAGGGAATGTCCCACCTTTGGGGACAAAACGATATCCATTGCCTCTTATTACTTTCAAATTTTTTCTCGTGTCAACATAGAACAATAGGAGTGTTGTGTCAATTTTTGGGATTTTTCGGGGTTCGTTTGGACATTTTTATGCATTAGCTGACTTTTCAATGCTTTTATGTGCATAATTCAAATTTGAACTAGATGCACATGCTCTAATGCATATAAATTGGTTGAAAAATCAAATATGTGTCCTTGGGTGCATGCTTAGGTCCCATGCAAGAAATGGGAATGAATTTCAAACACTAGGGACCGTTGATTGCCGGCAAAACATTGAGATGCCTGGTTTTAAATTCAGGTAAATCCAAAACTCGTCTAAAATTCATGAAACTTGGCATGCTATCATGGAGCGGCATAAACATGCAGTGGTAAAAAAATGTCCCGTTTGGGGCAGGTTTGGGTATATGCTTCTCACAAACCTGAGCTTCTCACAACAAGCATGATGGTTTCCGTAGGGAATGTGCGTCCCACCTTTGGGGACGAAATGATATCCATTGCCTCTTATTGCTTTCAAAAAATTTCTCGTGTCAAGATAGAACAACAGGAGCGTTGTGTCAATTTTTGGGATTTTTCAGGGTTCGTTTGGACATTTTTATGCATTAACTGAGTTTTCTAAGCATTTTATGTGCACAATTCAAATTTGAACTACATGCACATGCTCCAGTGCATATAAATTGGTTGAAAAATCAGATGTGTGTCCTTGGGTGCATGCTTAGGTCCCATGCAAGAGATGGGATTGAATTTCAAACACCAGGGCACTGTTGATTACCGGCAAAACATTGAGACACCTGGTTTTTAAATTCTGGTAAATCCAAAACTCGTCTTAAATTCATGAAACTTGCATTGCTATCATGGAGCAGCGTCAACATGCCGTGGTGAAAATTTTGTCCCATTTAGGACATGTTTGGGTATAAGCTTCTCACAACAAGCATGACGGTTTCGATAGGGTACGTACCACCTTTGGGGACGGGACGATATCTGTTGCCTCTTATTGCTTTCAAAAAATTTCCAGTGTTAACATAGAACAACAGGAGTGTTGTGTTTAATCTTGGACTTTTTCGGGGTTCATTTGGCCTTTTTATAAATTAACTGGGGTTTCTAGCTATTTTATGTGCATAATTCAAATTTGAACTACAAGCACATGCTCAAATGCACGAAAGTTTGTTGAAAAATCACATGTGTGTCCTTGGGTGAATTTGTAGGTCCCATGCAAGAGATGGGAATGAAATTCAAACACCAGGGCGCTGTTGATTGTCGACAAAATGTTGAGATGCCTGGTTTTTAAATTCTAGTAAATCCAAAACTCCTCTGAAATTCATGAAACTTGGCATGCTATCATGGAGCGGCATCAACGTGTCATGGTAAAAAATTTGTCCCATTTGGGGTAGGTTCGGGTATAAGCTTCTCACAAACCAGAGCTTCTCACAACAAGCATGATGGTTTCGATTGGGAACGTCCCACGTTTGGGGACGAAACGATATCCATTGCCTCTTATTGCTTTCAAAAATTTTCTAGTGTCAACATAGAATAACAGGAGTCTTGTGTCATTTTTTGTGATTTTTCGGGGTTCGTTTGGACATTTTTATGCATTAACTAGGTTTTCTAGGAATTTTATGTGCATAATTCAAATTCGAACTACAAGCACATGCTCCAGTGCATATAAATTGATTGAAAAATCAAATATATGTCCTTGGGTGCATGCTTAGGTCCCATACAAGAAATGGGAATGAATTTCAAACACCAGGGCACCATTGATTACCGGCAAAACATTCAGATGCCTGGTTTTTAAATTCTAGTAAATCCAAAACTCGTCTGAAATTCATGAAACTTGGCATGCTATCATGGAATGGCACACCACATACTGTGGCATTTTTTCGTGTCCATTTTGAGAGAAGGCGCACTCGAATAATGACAGCCAACAAAGGCATTTTGAAAAAATAGTTGTCACTTTAATATCTCAAATGTTTGTAGAATTCAAACCATGTGCGTTCTGTTAACCATTCATGTGACGCCATGTGTCTTGGTTTTAATGGTTGTAGGAGGTGTTCTGCGGACATCAGCTTGACCTTGACTGAACGGGAGGCGCGCGAGAGGCGAGCGAGCTGTAATCCAATGCGCAGGCTCACTAGGAAGCGTGGGAGTTGTACGCTGCGCAGGCTCACTGGGAAGCGAGCCCTTTGACTTCCATGGCCGCCCGCCTTCCTATCTATTAGTGGCGCCAGAGGTGCTTTTTAATACGGGCGGCATTACTGTTCACCTCCCATTCCCCTCCCTCCCGCAGACCTCCACCAACGCCTTGGCGCAGAACGATCATCTGCCACTAGTCTTCAAGTTTGGTGAAGTCGATTCTGAGCTGGAGGAGATAGAAAATAAGGAGGAATGGGGCCTCATGGACATGGCCCAGAACAAGCTGGCCGCGGCAGTTGCTGCCCCGCTCCCGTCCGAACTCCCATCACCACGCCCGCGCCAACGACCATCCCCGTAGCATTGACGGGCTGGTCGCCGATCACTATCACAGAGCTGGAAGCCGCGAGCGTCAGCAAGGTCTCCGCGGACCCGCGTGAGTTCGTGTACATGCCAGCACCTGCGCCCGTGCCCGTGCACACCCCTCCACCCACCATGGCGCCGACCCCGTGCGTTTGGGTGCACCCGCTGTGCCCATGCCCGTGTCCGTGCGCGCGCCCCCTCAGCGGCATGGGATGTTACCGTCGACTGCTACCTCTCAGTGGCGCCAGTTGCCGTCCTCCCACGCCCTGCCGTCGATCGTGCGACGACATGATGTTTCATTTACAAGTGAAGAACATTTTGTGCTACCTTGAAGATTTCAACAACAGCGTCCCGGAGGACGACAACGACGGCGCGACACGCCGCCTCCGCCGTCACCGGAAATAGTTTTTTGGGGTTTAATACTGTATCTCGAATTCTCGATCATATGAATATAAATTCGCAGTGTGACTGGATGAAAGATATGGTTTGAACGAACTTGCATTTTTCTCTCTTAATGTACAAACTTATCAAACGATTTTATTTTGAAAAAAATTCAATGGTTTTTAAATATAAAACACTCATCACAAATGTTTTAGTTAGAACAGTTGGATGCAAACCGACAGCTTTCACAGGAAGCCGAGGGAAAATGCGTCGGGCAGGATTTCTGCATCCCTTCAGCGCAAACAGTTGTTTTGCATGACCCGTGTGCAACCACGTACATACAATTGGGTAAGATTTGCATATATGTCATTTTGGGTATGTTG
The DNA here is from genome assembly GCF_056163025.1 of Triticum urartu. Classification (NCBI taxonomy): domain Eukaryota; kingdom Viridiplantae; phylum Streptophyta; class Magnoliopsida; order Poales; family Poaceae; genus Triticum; species Triticum urartu. Next base: position 236,677,516 of record NC_141874.1, on the reverse strand, counting down.
GCGTTTGTCAAACTGGAAAGATTGACATTTGTTTATCTCGTAACATTGCCATTTGTCAACCTTGTAACACTGCGATTTGTCAAAATATGCAGCTAAAAATCACTAGCACTATCTAATTTTTGGAACTAAAATCACTAGTACTGTTCATATGGACACCACTAGCAGGCGTGAGTTGATGGATGCATATGCAAATGTACCATTGGTTACATACAACAAGTCATCAGCCCACAACAACAACTAGGATACACATTGGATTATAGATCATTTCCAACAAAACATTCTAGTAAAGTTTTTCTCATACAACAAATAACAAAGTGATGACATGAACTTCAGATCAACCACTCGTCGGCGTTGGAAATGCTTTCTTTGAACCAAAAGTGATTCTCTGGGAAGGGCCAGCTACTGTCAATCTCGAGACCAACGCAGGACTGATCATCCAGGCTGAAGTGGCCTATGTCAGGACCCATATTGGGACGGTAGGGAAGCATAGTAATGTCCGAGGTATAGATACAGTTGCTTCTCATAAATGGTAGTAAGGTTGTGTCAACAGTAGCTGGATCGCCTTCCACCATCATTGGATAGTTTTTTCCAAGGAAGAGCGAGTTTCCTCCAAGACTTTCAATACTGAACTAGGGAGAAGGTGTTGGCACTACTACACGAGTTACCATCCCGAATATCCTACAACGGATGTTGTAACACATCCGGAGAGTGTGACCATGCGAGACAACACCTGCTTCCTTAGTAACATCAGCAGTGCCCTGTATACAGACAAGAAGAGGCGATCCATCGGAATAAGTTGCCAGGCGCCACTGAGTATATGGGTCCTGCTCGTCCTCATGCTCGTGATCATCAGCATCGTCATCTCCCCCTTGGTTATAAATTTTTTCAAGTATAGGTGGTGGAATGTTCACAGGACCTTGGAAACACAAGAAGGTTAATTAGTAAATGGAAACTAGCTAACCCGCATGCATGTGGATGAAACAATTATAATTACGGTGGAAGACAAACGTACCGAAATCATAAGGATTCAATGCAAAAACAATGCCACGAGTGGTGGCAGCAAACACAAGACCCTCATATTGAATTGCATCACAGTACTCATCCGTATGTACAAACTGATTTTCGAGCAATATCCATCGAGTCGAACTATGAAGGAAGGCAACAAGCTTGTCGAAGATAGCGACAACACAAGCATTCCTATAACCCCAAGAGTGGTTGGGAACTCAACAAATTGCTATCTTCCGTAGACGACAGTCACCATGATCGTAGTTGAATGTACTTAGAATACATGTGTGCTTAATCTCTAGGCATTATGAGATTTTTGGAAGTGGAACCCGGTAACGAGTGTACACATTCACAAGTTCCCACTCGCAGTTGTACCCAATATGAACAACCCAATCTCCATTAGTGCCTGCCCAAGCCATGTCCTCAAGAGATGGCATCTTCACATCATATGTATCATTATCAAGCAGCATCAACTTGCACATGGCGAGGCTTCCCTCTACCCCGCACCAGTTAGCAGGGTCATGGTGAAGAATATATGGGAGAACATACCGCTCCTGGACCACGTCATCATTGTAATGATGTTATTAGTTGAGTCGAGAATGGTCTTGAACGAACCTGCCATGCTAGCCGAGGTGATGACGTCACACCGATCAATGAGTTCCTCCACCACGTCATCATTCAGATCGGGCAAGAATAACGGGGTCGTTTCTGGCCTGTTCCCTCCATGGAGAAGATGATCGAACAATGGCAAAAGGAAGGGTGAAGGCAAATGGAGGGAGGAAGAGCGTGCGACAGCAGTTCCAGATCAAGAGGGGAAGGCGAAGAGGCGGTTGACGGTTGCCACGGTACAAGAAGAGGCTAGCGGGGAGCGAACGGTTGCCACAGAGGTCACACACTGGCGACAAGGCCAAGTGAATCGCATGCCATATATCGCACACACCTTGATCTGGCTGACCGTTTCTTTTGTGTTTCCTAATCACAAACAGTTCATCTGATTTAACCGTATGCTGTACATTGCACACACCTTCATCTGGCTGCCTGTTTTTTTATGTTGCCTAATCACAAACAGTTCATCCGAGTGAACCGCATGTTGTATATCGCAGACACCTTGATCGGGCTGCCTGTTTCTTTTGTGTTGCCTAATCACAAATAGTTCATCCGAGTGAACCGTATGGTGTGTATCCCACACACCTTCATCTGGCTGCCCATTTCTTTTATTCCTCCTCATCGCAAAAAGTTAATTGAATTGAACCGTATGCCCTTCATCGCACATGCAACTAAAATCTGAACCGTACTTGATGCATCCGTCATCGCAAATGTTTTATAAATTTTTGACGGTTTTCGTACAACACCGTTTGCGATTATTGCATCACACACAATTTCTCGAAGGGTCTCTGATCGTAGTGTCGCATTAGCAGCACCCTAAAGTAGTGGCTTCACTGAGGTCTTTCACTGAAAAATTCTTATTCAAGTATCCTTTTATCCTATCCAGAAATTCTATATCATTTCCAATCAACAATATGTCATCCACATATACTAATGTTACACAACTCCCACTCCCTTTCTTGTAAATACAGGCTTCACCGTAAGTCTGTATAAAACCATATGCTTTGATCACCTCATCAAAGCGTATATTCCAACTCCGAGATGCTTGCACTAGTCCATAGATGGATCGCTGGAGCTTGCACACTTTGTTAGCACCTTTAGCATCGACAAAACCTTTTGGTTGCATCATATACAACTCTTCTTTTAAAAAATCCATTAAGGAATGAAGTTTTGATGTCCATTTGCCAGTTTTCATAAAATGCGGGAATTGCTAACATGATTCAGGTAGACTTAAGCATCGCCATGGGTGAGAAAGTCGCATCGTAGTCAACCCCTTGAACTTGTCGAAAAACCTTTCGCAACAAGTCAAGCTTTGTAGAGAGTAACATTACCATCAGCGTCAGTCTTCTTCTTGAAGATCCATTTATTTTCTATGGCTTGTCGGTCACCGGACAAGTCCACCAAAGTCCATACATGGATCCTATCTCATATTTCATGGCCTCAAACCATTTGCCAGAATCTGGTCTCATCATAGCTTCTTCATAGTTCATAGGTTTGCTGTTGTCCAACAACATGACTTGCAGGACATGATTGCCATACCACTCTGGTGCGGATCATGCTCTGGTCGACCTACGGGGTTCAGTAGCAACTTGATCAGAAGTTTCATGATCATCATCATTAGCTTCCTCTCAAGTTGGTGTAGGCATCATGGGAACTGATTTCTCTGATGTGCTACTTTCCAAATTTAGAAAAGTTACAATTACCTAATCGAGTTCTACTTTCCTCCCACTCACTTCTTTCGAGAGAAACTCCTTCTCTAGAAAGGATCCATTCTTGGCAACAAAGATCTTGCCTTCGGATCTGTGATAGCAAGTGTACCCAATTGTTTCCTTAGGGTATCCTATGAAGACGCACTTCTCCGCTTTGGGTTGGAGCTTTTCAGGATGAAGCCTTTTGACATAATTGTGACATCCCCAAACTTTTAAGAAACGACAGCTTAGGTTTCTTGCCAAACCATAGTTCATACGGTGTCGTCTCAATGGATTTAGACGGTTCCCTATTTAACGTGAATGCAGCTTTCTCTAATGCATAACCCCAAAACGATAGTGGTAAATCAGTAAGAGACATCATAGAATGGCCCATATCCTATAAAGTATGGTTACGATGTTCGGACACACCATTACACTGTTGTGTTCTAGGTGGCGTGAGTTGTGAAACAACTCCACATTATTTTAAATGAAGGCCAGACTCGTAACTCAAATATTCGCCTCTGTGATTAGATCGTAGAAACTTTATTTTCTTGTTACGATGATTATCCACTTCACTCTGAAATTCTTTGAACTTTTCAAATGTTTTAGACTTGTGTTTCATCAAGTAGATATACCCATACCTACTCAAATCATCTGTGAAGGTTAGAAAATAATGATACCCGTCGCGTGCCACAACACTCATCGGACCGCATACATCGGTATGTATTATTTCCAATAAGTCATTAGCTTGCTCCATTGTTCTGGAGAACGTAGTTTTAGTCATCTTGCCCATGAGGCATGGTTCGCAAGCATCAAATGATTCATAATCAAGTGATTCCAAAAGTCCATCCGCATGGAGTTTCTTCATGCGCTTTACACCAATATGACCAAACCAGTAGTGCCACAAGTATGTTGCACTATCATTATCGACTTTGCATCTTTTGGCATCAATATTATGAATATGTGTATCACTACGATCGAGATTCAATAAACCATTTACATCGGGTGTATGACCATAGAAGGTTTTATTCATGTAAACAGAACAACAATTATTCTCTGATTTAAATGAATAACCATATTTTAATAAAGATGATCTAATCATATTCATGCTCAACGCAAACACCAAATAACATTTATTTAGGTTCAACTCTAATCTCGAAGGCAGAGAGAGTGTGCGATGGTGATCGTATCAACCTTCAAATACACATCGTCTCCTCGTTCTTAACTAGTCTCTGTTCATTCTGCAACTCCTGTTTCGAGTTACTAATATTAGCAACTGAACCGGTATCAAATACTCAGGGGTTGCTACGAACACTAGTAAAGTACACATCAATAACATGTATATCAAATATACCTTTGTTCACTTTGCCATCCTTCGTATCCGCCAAGTATTTGGGGCAGTTCCGCTTCCAGTGACCATTCCCTTTCCAGAAGAAGCACTCAGTTTCAGGCTTGGGTCCAGCTTTGGGATTCTTCACGTGAGTGGCAACTTGCTTGCCATTCTTCTTGAAGTTCCCTTTCTTTCCCTCGCCCTTTGTCTTGAAACTAGTGGTCTTGTTGACCATCAACACTTGATGCTCTTTCTTGATTTCTACCTTCCCTGATTTCAGCATCGCGAAGAGCTCGGGAATCATTTTCGTCATCCCTTGCATATTATAGTTCATCATGAAGTTCTTGTAGCTTGGTGATAGTGACTAGAGAACTCTGTCAATCACTATCTTATCTGGAAGATTAACTCCCACTTGATTCAAGCGATTGTAGTACCCAGACATTCAGAGTACATGCTAACTGGCTCAGTTATTCTCCTCCATCTTGTAGGCAAAGTACTTGTGAGAGGTCTCATACCTCTCAACACGGGCATGAATCTGAAATATCAATTTTCAACTTCTTGGAACATCTCAAAACATTTTTGAAGTCCCAGTTGTAAGCCATAATGTATGGCACACTAAACTATCAATTACTCATCATATCGAGCTTGCAAAACATTCATAACGTCTGCATCTGCTCCTGCAATAGGTTTGTCACATAGCGGTGCATCAAGGACATAATTCTTCTGTGCAGTAGTGAGGGTAATCCTTAGATCATGGACCCAGTCCGCATTATTGTTACTATCATAGTTCAACTTAGTTTTTTTCTCTAGGAACATATCAAAAAAATATGGGAGCTATATCGAAGCTATACAACATAGATATGCAAAAACTATCAAGACAAAGTTCATCATAAATTAAGTTCAATTAATCAAATTACTAAAGAACTCCCACTTAAATAGACATCCCTCGAGTCATCTAAGTGATACGTGATCCAAATTAACTAACCCATGTCCGATCATCACGTGAGATCGGGTAGTCATCAATGGTGAACATCTCTATGTTGATCATATCTACTATATGATTCACATTCGACCTTACGGTCCCGAGTGTTCCGAGGCCATGTCTTTACATTCTAGGCTCGTCAAGTTTAACCCAAGTATTCTGCATGTGTAAAACTATCTTACACCCGTTGTATGTGAACGTAGAGTCTATCACACCCGATCATCACGTCGTGTCTCGAAACGACGAACTGTAGCAACGGTGCATTCTCAGGGAGAACACTTTTAATTTGAAATTCACTGAAGGGGTCATCTTATAATGCTACCATCGTTCTAAGCAAAATAAGATGCATAAAAGATAAACATCACATGCAATCAAAATATGTGACATGATATGGCCATGATCATCTTGTGCTTTTGATCTCCATCTCCAAAGCAACGCCATGATATCCATCATCACCGGCTTGACACCTTGATCTCCATCGTAGTGTCATTGCGTCGAGGTCGTCACGCCAACTATTGCTTCTACAACTATCGCTAATGCATAGTGATAAAGTAAACAATTACATGGCGCTTGCACTTCATACAATAAAGAGACAACCCTAAGGCTCCTACCAGTTGTTGATATTACAAAACATGATCATCTCATACATCAACATATATCACATCATATCTTGACCATATCACATCATAGCATGCCCTGCAAAAACGAGTTAGATGTCCTCTACTTTGTTGTTGCAAGTTTACGTGGCTGCTACGGGCTTCTAGCAAGAACTGTTCTTACCTACACAAAAATCACAACGATGTTTCATCAAGTTTGTTGTTTTAACCTTCTTCAAGGAGCGGTCGCAGTCAAATTCGATTCAACTAAAGTAGGAGAAATAGACACTCGCCAGCCACCTTTATGCAAAACTAGTTGCATGTCTGTCAGTGGAACCGGTCTCATGTGCATGGACATGTAAGGTTGGTCCAACCCACTTCATCCCACAATACCGCCGAATCAAAATAAGATGTTGGTGGTAAGCAGTATGACTATCACCGCCCACAACTCTTTGTTTTCCATTCGTGCATATCATCTATACATTGACCTGGCTCATGATGCCATTGATGGGAATCGTTGCATGGAAAACAAAAAAAATTCTACGCACATGCAATGATCTATCCATGGAGATGCATAACAACGAGGGAGAGAGTGTGTCTATGTACCCTCGTAGACCGTAAGCGGAAGCGTTTCACAACGCGGTTAGTCAAACTTTCTTGCTGCTCCACCGATCGAGTACCAAACGTACGGCACCTCCGAATTTTACACATGTTCAGCCCAGTGAAGTACCTCACCTTATTAATCCATCAAGACGTTGAGGTAGTAGATGAGTTTCGTCATCATGACGGCGCGATGACGGTGATGGTGAAGTGTGATCTCCGCAGGGCTTCGCCTAAGCACTACGAAAATATGACCGGAGGTGTAAACAGTGGAGGGGGCGCCGCACACGGCTAGGCACTTGTCTGTTATGTGGTAGGCGCCCCACCCACATATATATAGGTGGGAGGGAGGGAGTGTAGCGACCCGATCCCAATGGACCGAAGTCTGTGTGCTTAAGTGTCATCCCTAGATTGGTATTGCTGACACACACAATACTCAAGGATTTATAGCAGAGTTCAATCACATACTTATTACATCGAGAGTCTCATAAAGATTACTTAATACAATAATATGGCTGAAGGCCATCTAAACAAAATAATCGTGGAAGCTTCGAAGATAAATAAGTCCATCCAACTCCACGACAAAACTCAATTCATGACAACGGCCTATCGCACCTTACTCTTCGTCTGAAAATTATGCAACATGAGTGTCAGTGGGAAAGACACCTATGGGATCACAAGAATCCCTACTACGGTTAGCGAGGTGCGGGGTCGTGAGAAGAGCGGATCTAACAGGTAACACACGGTTCGTTTATCCAGGTTCGGGCCGCGAGGATGCATAAAACCCTACTCCTGCTTTGGTGGATTGTATATCTGTGTTCTTGAGCTAGCTATGGGGCGTGAGGATCTCCAAAAAGCCGAATCCTTCTCCTAGTCGCCTCGGGCCTCCTTTTATAGAAAAAAGGGGTTGCCACAGTGGCACACAGGAGGTGGAAAGGGTACAGTGATGCGAGGTTATTCCTCGCATTACATAACAAGGCGCATTTAATGCGTCTTGCTTAGGTGTCCTTGCTTTATCAGGGACGGGGGAGAAACATGTCTCGTCCATCGCCGCTCCTTCTTGTGTCGACACGCACCCTGGCCAGCGACGCCTGCGATGCCACGTAGGTAGGCAGGCAGCTGAGGTGGCGTAGTGGTGGGTCTTCACAGAGATCTGCATGCCGCCACGCAGGTGCCTGCCTAGCTGGTTGGGCGGCAGCTGCATGCGAACGGCGGTGGCGGTTTAATCTCCGTGGGCATGATGGTGGCCCTGCGGGTATCCTCGGTAAGGGCCTTGCCAGGGCCCCAGCAAGGGTCTTGCCGAGGCGCCTGTTGTCATCCCCGGCAAGGCGCCTGCCGGGGGACTTGTGGTCTTCCTCGGCTGGGATCCCGACAAGGGTTGTTGTCTCCTTAGTGCATATCTGATCTTGAATGTCTTCACGAAGATCTGCATGCCACCACGGGGATGTCTCCCGAATCCTTGCCCTTTGGGGGTAGTGACTCAAGGTTGATTTGCTCCGTAGGCGCGGGACGAGTCATCGCGGCAAGGGTCTTGCCGGGGCTGCTAGAACTGTATCCCGGCAAGGATCTTGCTGGGGGAGTCCGCTTCGTCCCCTTTGCTCTTCGTGGTCTTGGCCTTGGCGTCGTAGTTCTCTTGAGCTTCGGTCTTACCCTGGCTCACCTCCCTTGGCTTGCTTGGTGTGGTGGTGCCCATGGCTCAGACTGCCCGTGCACAGTTATAGGGGTACAAAAAGTGTACCCCTCTTTTTGTACACCGACAGGAGCCCCCGGTCCTGGTCCACACATAAGCGCAGCGCGTTGTTGGGCTAGGCCCAAAAATGGTGCGCGGGCAGGCGGGGCGGTTTTTACCGTGGTAAGATTCTTCGCGCGCTGCGCTTCCCACGACTCCCGCGCGTGCCGCGGCGTGGGGAGGCGCGTGTGATGTGGGCGGCATGCGTGGGGTTGGTTCCTGTAGGCATGCGTCACATCATAGTAAAGGGGCGGTTCGCGCCTTCCCCATAAACAGAGGGAGGCGTGGAGGCGCGGCCCATTTACTGAATGGGGCTGAGGCGCGGTCTTCAAGGCATCCACTCCCCATGATCATGGGGTGGGGAGTGGTCGTCTCACCCGTCCCCTCGGTTCTGCACGTCCGCCACGTGTCTCCCATGCGCCTGGGGTGGCAAATGGTGGAGGCAGGAAACCGGGCCGTCGCTGGTTGGGGCGGCGGGTTGGTCTTGGCTCCCTGCGCCTTCCGTATCTTGATTGTACGAGCGGGGCGGCCGAGCCCCAACCCCGATCCTTTATAAAGAGCGGGAGGGGGGATGGCGTCCCGCATTCTTTCATCTTCTTCTTCCTTCAGCTTCTACTCCTCCCTTCCATCCGTCATGGAGAGAGGGAATCCCGGTCCTTCAACAGTGGCGGCGAGGGTCGCCACTCGACAACGCGTCCCTCCTTCTCCTGCGCCTGCGGTGGCAGAGCCAGCCGCGAGGGGAAGGGGGAGGGGGCGAGGCTGTGGGCAAGGCCGTGGCGCTCGGGGAAGAGGATGACGGGGTGGCGCGCCGGCCTCGCCTCCACCAGCATCTCCTCCTCCCATGGAGGGCCATGTTGGGGATGACCCTTGTGAGTTCTTCGTCAGGCTGCGCCGGCCACCGCACTGTCGCCTTCATCTCCCGACTCCATTTGCGCGGGAGATGGAGCTGGATCCACCGGAGTCGTTGCGGCTGCACATGAGGGGTTGCGGGATCAGTGGCACGCGGGTCCGCGTCGACTTCCCCGCCCCTCACGTGATGTATCTTTGTCGGGGATGGAAGACATTTGCTCATATCCACCGCTTGACGGAGGGGCTCACTCTCCATTTTAACCTGATGGAGGGTGGCCTTCTCTCCGTCAAGGTCTTCGGGTGCTTTGTGACCCGTGCAAGGTGCTGTGTGGAGAGCTCTTCCGATAGTGAAGACTCCTCCTCGGGCGGGAGTGACGAGGAGGACAGCGGCAGCGACGACGAGGGTAGTAGGCGGTAGGATGACAGGTCCGATTAGGTGTCGGGTACCGCTCCGTGCGGCACCGGCGACCCCATCATCCATGTTGCCGGCTCCTTGAACTTCTCGGGGTCGTCTCCTTGGGCGGCTGGCGTTGGGAGGCTGCGGAAGAGGAAGAGGGCGGGCGGCACGGCCGTCAAGTCGGAGTACGCGGGCACCGACACCTTTGACGCGTGCTGACGTCCTGCCGCCTCGTCTTTGAGCTCTGCTTCCGGCGCCGCCATCACCATCCAGCCTTTGGACGGCCACCAAGATGTTCTCTTGGTGTCTTCTGCCACCCGTAGCTCACCTAGGCGCCCCTTTTGTCCCTTTCGCCTCCTTGACCTGCCTCCTGAGGAAAGGGACAAGAAAGGGATTACGGGCACCTTATCTCTTTTTAGTTTGTAAGCCTTCGGGCCTTTGTTTAATTTAAAACTTGTAATCCCATCATTCATGTTTTTCATTCCCTATGGATTGTACTTGAGTGGAATGTTTTTAATGAAAAAGGGATGCTTGCCAGGTTATTTGTTTGCGGGTGGAACCCACGACAAGGAGTAAATCCTTGATATCCTCAAGATAAACATTTCCTTGACCGGCAACAGGCCTTGCCATCTCCCCACTTGGCCTGACCTTCCTCACGCCTTTGGCGGAGGTAGGGATGAGGCGGGTTCAGGCTCCTTGTTTCATCCTTCCGCTGTGGCGACTACGACCAAACTTGGCCCCAGGAACGAGCCCTAGGGCCTAGAGTTATGGGAGCACGGTAGCTTAGGGGAAAATGAGGTTTCACATACCTCAGTCCATAATGGAATGCATGATAAGGGATGAAGAACTTATCTGAAGCTGCAGTCCCCGGCAACCCTGGTTCGCCGTGGGTGAATCTTTGCTCTTGCAGCCCCCGGCAATACTGGCTTGCCGGGGGCTAGATGCTGGTCTGTTCCTCTTTTTTCCTCCCCAAGTGGTCGGCATGGATATCCGTGTGTCTTGTGAACCAAAGAAGACAAAAGAAAGATAAAGAGATGCACACTCGACCTCTAAGCTAGGGGTTAGTCTCCGCTAAGCACTATCAACCCTAACCAAGGACGAGACTCGACCTAGCATGCATGATATAACTTAGGGCGCCAGCGCTTCATTTACTTATGCTCAGGGTCTGCGCCTGGCTTTGTACAAAGGGTTACATGCGTCATCGGCAAGGCTCGTACAAAAGGTGGCTTGCCGGGGGGCCCGGCAAGCCGCGCCTCACGGGTAAAACTAGCGAAGACGCTCAATGTTCCAGGAGTTACTCACCGGAACGGCATCTTCGGTCTCCAGGCGAACTGCGCCGGGCCTGGTGACTCATATTACCCGATAAGGCCCTTCCCACTTCGGTGTCAACTTGTTGGAATTATCGGCCGATTGAACGTGCCGAAGAACAAGGTCGCCTTCCTCAAAGCTTCGGGCATGAACCTTGCGGCTATGGTAGCGGCACAAGGCTTCCTGGTAGCGCGCTGCTCTCACAGCCGCCCGAAGACGATCTTCCTCAAGGAGCGTTGTGTCATCTTGCCGCAATTGCTCTTGCTCAAGCTCATCATAAGCGAGTACTCGAGGTGACCCGTATATGAGTTCCGTGGGGAGAACTGCTTCTGCCCCGTATACTAGGGCAAAGGGTGTCTGGCCGGTGGCTTGATTTGGTGTCATTCTGATTGACCAAAGAACCACCGGCAATTCATCAATCCAGCGCCTTCCACTCTTGCGCAGCCTGTCAAAGGTCTTTGTCCTTAAGCCTCGCAGTACTTTAGCATTTGCCCTCTCAGCTTGACCATTGCTTCATGGGTGAGCAACGGAAGCGAAACAAACTTTGCTACCGAGGTCTTGGGTATATTGCATGAAGGTGCGGCTTGTGAACTGTGTACCGTTGTCGGTGATGACCCTGTTGGGTACACCAAAACGGCACACTAGTCCCTTGAAGAATTTGACGGCTGACCATGATGTGACCTTCCTCACTGCTTCCACTTCTAGCCACTTTGTGAACTTGTCGATTGCAACGTACAAGTACTCAAAGCCCCCAACAGCCCGAGGGAAAGGGCCCAGTATGTCGAGCCCCCAGACCGAGAAAGGCCAGGAGAGAGGAATGGTTTGAAGGGCTTGAGCTGGCTGATGAAGCTTCTTTGAATGGAACTGGCACGCTTCACACCGGGTGACTAGTGTCGTCGCATCCTGGAGGGCAGTGGGCCAGAAGAAGCCTTGCCGAAATGCCTTGCCGGCAAGGGATCTTGACCCTATGTGGGATCCACATATGCCTCCATGTATCTCTGCCAACAACCCCAGCCCTTCCTCTTGAGGCATACACTTCAATTTCACACCGTTCGACCTCTTTCTGTACAGGATGTCATCGACGAACTGGTACATAGCAGATCCACGGGCTACTTTTTCCGCTTCTTCCTGCTCTTCAGGAAGTTCCCCAGTTTGGAGGAATAGGACGGTATGCTATGCCCATGCTGGAGCCTGCGGCTCGACGGCGAGGACTAAAGGTGTTTCCTCCGCTACAGGAGCGGCTGTCTCGACGGCAAGAGCTCAATGCTCCGCCGGAGCTAGCCGTCCCGTGGCGGGCTCAGTATCTTCGGCAACATCCTTGCCGGCGACTCCGGGGAGCTTGGTGGGAAAGTACTTGCCGGGCCCTGATTTCCTTCTCTTGTTTTGCTCTGTTGATGGATCAACGGATGGCTGAGTTAGCTGAAGCACAAAGGTACCTTGTTCCACAGGTAGCTTGAGGGCAACGCGTTTTGACAGGTAATCGGCGATATCATTCTCCGCTCGGGGAACGTATTCTGCCTGTATACTGTCAAAACGCTCTTCCAGCTTTCTCACTTGACCTAGGCCTTCATCAACGGGCTTTGGTAATCCTTGTTGACTTGCTTGACGATAAGTTGCGAGTCGCCTCTGACAACGAGTTTCTTGATTCCGAGGTCCGCCGCGATCCTAAGACCGGCAAGCAGCCCTTCGTACCCAGCCGTATTGTTTTTTGACACCTCCCTGGGGAAGTGCATCTAGATCACGTACTTGAGGTACTCTCCGGTGGGCGCGACAAGCAGTACGCCAGCCCCGGCGCCCTGTAAGGACAAAGCTCCATCAAAGTACATGATCCAGTCGTAACTTGCCTCCTTGCCGGGGAGAGCAGTCTCTTGGGTTTCTTCGTCAGGCGTCGTGGTCCATTCTGCAACGAACTCCGCCAGGACTCGGCTTTTAATCGTCGAGGTACTCTCAAACTTGAGGCCAAAGCTGGACAATTCCAGTGCCCACTCTACGATCCTTCCCGTTGCGTCTGGATTGTGCAATATCCGTTGCAGAGGGAGGCGAGTGACGACAGTGATTTCGTGCGCCTGGAAGTAGTGACGCAGCTTCCTCGAGGCCATAAGAAGGCCGAAGAGCAGTTTCTGCACACCGGAGTACCTCGATCTAGCCCCCTGCAAGAGGGAACTAACAAAGTAGACCGGGTGCTGCATCATTTTCTTCTTCGGCGGCACTTCAATTGGCTGCGTCGTCTCGGCATCGGTGGCATCGGGCTCCGCCGCTGTTATTACCTCATCATCAATTTCTCTCTGTGCCACTAGTGCGGCGCTGACCACCTGGTTCGTTGCCGCTAGGTACAGCAGCAACGGTTCCTGTGGCCTAGGCGCAAGTAGTATTGGCGCGGAGGAGAGGTACCTCTTCAAATCTTGCAATGCTGCTTCGGCTTCTGTCATCCACTCCATCGGGCCCGCCTTTTTCAAAATCTTGAAAAAGGGAAGGGCACGCTTGGCGGACTTGGAAATGAACCTGCTCATGGCAGCAACGCAACCAGCAAGCCGACGCACATCCTTGACTCGCTTGGGCGCTTCAATCTGCTCTATAGCTTTGATCTTGTCCGGATTGGCCTCTATCCCACGCTGTGACACAAAGAACCCAAGAAGCTTGCCAGACGGGACACCGAAGACGCACTTCTCAGGGTTCAGCTTGAGATTGATCTTGCGTAGGTTTGCAAATTTTTCTTGTAAATCTGATATGAGGGTTGCCCTGTTCTTGGTTTTGACCACTATATCATCCATATAAGCTTCCATATTTCTATGGAGCTGGGGTTCAAAACCAATCTGGACCGCCCTTGCAAACGTTGAACCAGCACTCTTCAACCCAAAAGGCATCCGTATAAAGCAATACGTACCACATGGGGTGATGAATGCCGTTTTCTCTTCATCTTCCCTTGTCATGAAGATCTGGTGGTAGCCGGAGTAGGCATCGAGGAATGACAACAGATCACACCCACCTGTGGAGTCAACAATCTGGTCGATGCGCGGCAACGGGAAGGGGTCTTTGGGACAAGCCTTATTAATATCCGTGTAATCAATACACAACCTCCACTTCCCATTTGCCTTGCGCACTATCACCGGATTGGCCAACCACGTTGGATGGAGCACTCCTCTTACCAAACCCGCTGCTTCCAGTTTCCGGATCTCCTCTGTGATGAACTCTTGTCGTTCCAAAGCTTGCTTTCTGACCTTCTGCTTGACGGGCCGCGCATGAGGACAGACAGCAAGGTGGTGCTCAATCACCTCCCTAGGAACGTTGGGGATGTCGGATGCTTGCCATGCAAACACATCGACACTCGCCCGCAGGAAGGTGACGAGTGCGTCTTCCTATTTGTCATCAAGGGTGGAGCTTATGGTAAAATCCACTCCCGTGCCGTCCTCCTTGACAAAAACCTTCTTGGTTCCCGGTGGTGTGGCCCTGGACTTCTTGTTTCTGTCGGCGGAGCTCTCTGGCACGTCCTCGACAGGAGCGCTACACTCCGAAGAGGTGCGCTTGCCAGAGTGGGTGCCTGAGGTCTCACCGGTCTTCTTCTTTTGCCTTCCTGGGGCTCCAGTGGCAGGAGCAAGCGCCTTAGCAGTGGCGGCTGCTGCAACTGCTTTTTGGTAGAGTTGGTCAGCGCAAATTAGCGCATCCTTCTTTTCTGACGGGACGGTGATGATCGTCACAGGCCCCAGCATCTTTAGGGTGTTGTAGGCGTAATGTGACGCCGCCATGAACTTGGCCAGCGCTGGGCGGCAGAGGATCCCGTTGTAAGGCAAGGGGATCTTGGCAACGTCAAACACAACCCTTTCTGTCTTGTAGTTCAGATCACTCCCAAAAGTCACGGGCAACGTGACCTTTCCCTTTGGTTGACTTCTTCCCGGGTTGACCCCCTAAAACATGCCCGTCTCTTCGAGGTCTTCATCAGGAATCTGCGATTTCTCGATCATGGCAAGCGAGATTAAGTTCAGACCGGCCCCGCCATCGACTAGCATCTTTGTCACCTTGAGGTTGCGTATTGTTGGTGAAACCAACAATGGCAAGCACCCGACCGCAGTAGTGCGATTAGGGTGATCCTCAGTGTCAAAAATGATAGGTGTGCTGGACCACTTCAGCGGCCTTTGGGCATCAAATGACGGTTCCGCCGCTGTAATCTCACGTGCCCACTGTTTAAGCTGGCAGTGAGAGGTATGCAGCGAGGCGCCGCCATCAATGCACATGGCCTCTGTAGCTTTCTGAAATTCTTGGTCACCAGACTCATCGTCCTCTTCATGATCATCGTCTTCTGGCTTTTTGTCATGGCCCCGGGCGGGCCTCTCCTGCTGTTTATCATTACCGCAACGGCCCGCCTGGCCGTTACGCTTCTTGCCGGACCCCTCAGCACCGTCCTGGCCTTTCTCCTTGTCCTGCCTCTCATATTCAGCCCTCTGCTTCTCAGCAAGGAGCTCAACCTGTCGGCAGTTCTGGAGATCATGGCCTTTGGTGCGAGGGATCTTGCAGTATTGCTTGTCGGAGTTTCCTGGCTTCTCGGCAGCCGCCAAGGCCCGGCAGGCGGCACATCCGGCAATTTCCTTGCCAGGGTCATCTGCCTTGGTTTTCTTGGCGGAGCCGGCGTCGTCAGATCCCTCGACGGCAAGTACAGCCTTACCTTTGCGCTTCCTGTTGCGGCGCCAGCCTTTCTTCGCCGGGGCGGCAGTATCCTCATCTGAGGAGTCGGTTTCCACGCCGGCATCTTCGCCGGGTACTTCCTTCCCTCTTCAGCCCGGGCACATCTGTTAGCAAGAACATACAGTTTTGCCACATCTTTCACCTTGTTCATTGCCAGTTCTTCGCGCATCTTGCGGTTACGCACGTTCTGATGGAACCTGCTGATGATGGCGGCAGGGTGAACATCAGGGATATTGTACTGTACCCGGCTGAACCTCTGTATATACTTGCGCAGACTCTCGCCTCCCTTCTGGGGAATGACATGCAGGTCGCTTGCTTGGCCATGGGCATGGTGACGTCCAGTAAAGGCGCCCACAAACTCATGGCACAAATCCGACCAGGAGGAAATAGAGTCCACCGACAAGTGCATCAACCACGACATGGCGTTGGGTTTAAGAGCCAATGGAAAGTAATTCGCAAGCACCTTATCATCGCGGGCTCCGGCGGCTTGCATTGCGATGGTGTAGATGTTGAGGAACTCAGACTGGTGAGTCTTGCTGTTGTACTTTTCGCCAACGTCAGGTTTGAAGGTGCGGTGAGTGGGCCACTGGAACTGTCGCAACTCACGGGTAAAAGCCGGACAGCCTACCTCGTAAGGTAGGCCTCCAGGGCTCTCCGGGGTCGGGTGGTTCACAGCAGGCCCTGCTCGCCTGTCTGACTGGTGGCGCACTCCGCGCCGGCGCTCGATAGTGGTTCGAGCGTCTTCATGGGCTCGTTCCCGAAGAACTTGGCGCTGGTCATAGTGGGTCCGCGGGTCATACGATGCTATGGAGATGTCGTCGCCCGCGACGTCGCGACGAGCCGACGTCCGTGGTACCGGATGGGGAAGAGGTGAATGCACCGTGGTCATGGCGCCGCCAGCTTTT
The DNA here is from genome assembly GCF_056163025.1 of Triticum urartu. Taxonomy (NCBI): domain Eukaryota; kingdom Viridiplantae; phylum Streptophyta; class Magnoliopsida; order Poales; family Poaceae; genus Triticum; species Triticum urartu. Next base: position 236,660,844 of record NC_141874.1, on the reverse strand, counting down.
CCACCACTGGTCCGCGGGACTCCATCGGAGCGTCGACCCCGGGGCCTCACCGCACTTGGTTCGTCTTTGTTGGCCACCGCAACAAGGCTTTGGATAGTGGCTCTCCATTCGTCGAGTTTCCCCATAGTGGGAGGAAAATCGAGGAGCAAGTGCGCGCGCGCCAAGGGCTCTGCTGGCGTCGGCGGCAGTGAAACCTGCACGGATCGCGACGCGCTTCGACTTCTGACCATGTCAGAAGGAGCTCTATCACGACCCCGCGGTCGCATGCCGCTTTCACCAGCGCCTCGGCGAGTGGGCAGGTCTTCTACGTCCCGGGAGTGGCACTCGAGGCTCTTCCCGCGGCGACGCCCGGGATCTTCGGCGTGATTACGCCGTTCGTCGCGCGCTGCCTGGGAGGAGCGTGCTGTTGGAGCCGGCGTGGGAGTCATGGAGGCCCTTGCGTCGCCTTCGGGCGGGGCGGTGATGACCTTGGAAGGCCCCGCTCCACCCGCGAAGGGCTTGGCTCCGCCTTTGGATTTGGCGACATGTGACCCGTTACCAGGCACACAAACATCGCCGCCTCCCAAACTCCGGCTGCTGGGATGGTGTTGGTGTTCGCGAGCAGCGCCCCGAGTCCTTTCCGCGACCGGTCCGCTGCTCGCCCGCGTCGGGACGGGCTGTCCGGCTTCCGACTGGCCAACCGCCACCGTCGTCTTCTTCTTGGGCGCCATGATGATGAAGAAGCATCGAACTAACTTCTAAATCCGATTCTCACAACTGCGCCCCTACCTGGTGCGCCAGAGATGTCGGTGGGAACGACACCTATGGGATCACAAGAATCCCTACTACGGTTAGCGGGGCGCGAGGTCGTGAGAAGAGCGGATCTAACAGGTAACACACGGTTCGTTTATCCAGGTTCGGGCCATGAGGATGCGTAAAACCCTACTCCTACTTTGGTGGATTGTATATCTGTGTTCTTGAGCTAGCTATGGGGCGTGAGGAGCTCCAAAAAGGCGAATCCTTCTCCTGGTCGCCTCGGGCCTCCTTTTATAGAAAACAGGGGTTGCCATAGTGGCACACAGGAGGTGTAAATGGTACAGTGATGCGAGGTTATCCCTCGCATTACATGACAAGGCGCATTTAATGCGTCTTGCTTAGGTGTCCTTGCTTTATCGGGGACGGGGGAGAAACCTGTTTCGTCTGTCGCCGCTCCTTCTTGTGTCGACACGCGCCCTGGCCAGCGATGCTTGCGATGCCACGTAGGCGGGCAGGCAGCTGAGGTGGCGCAGTGGTGGGTCTTCACAGAGATCTGCATGCCGCCACGTGGGTGCCTGCCCAGCTGGTTGGGTCGGCAGCTGCATGCGAACGGTGGTGGAGGTTTAGTCGCGTGGGCCTGATGGTGGCCCTGCGGGTGTCCTTGGTAAGGGCCTTGCCGGGGCCCCGGCAAGGGTCTTGCCGAGGCGCCTGCTGTCATCCCCGACAAGGTGCTTCCCGGGGGCCTTGTGGTCTTCCTCGGCTGGGATCCCACCAAGGGTTGTTGTCTCCTTAGTGCGTATCTGATCTTGAATGTCTTCACGAAGATCTGCATGCCGCCACGGGGATGTCTCCCGAATCCTTGCCCTTTGGGGGTAGTGGACTCAAGGGTGATTCGCTCCGTAGGCGCGGGACGAGTCGCCGCGGCAAGGGTTTTGCCGGGGCTGCTAGAACTGTCTCCCGGCAAGGATCTTGTCGGGGGAGTCCGCTTCGTCCCCTTTGCTCTTCGTGGTCTTGGCCTTGGCGTCGTAGTTCTCTTAAGCTTCGGTCTTACCCTGGCTCACCTCCCTTGCCTTGCTTGGTGTGGTGGTGCCCGTGGCTCAGACTGCCTGTGCACAGTTATAGGGGTACAAAAAGTGTACCCCTCTTTTTGTACACCGACAATGAGACGTTGCAGTGTGTAGGTCCGCACATGGAATATGCTGGCAAGATCACACTATAGAGCAATGATGAAATAATAGCTATCACTTCATGCATATTTGGCTGTTGGAGGCTCTAGGTTTAAGATTTGCATAAAGCTAATTTTTCCCGACAACAAAGGAATATATTTTATTTAACTACCAAGTTTATGCCATTATTGAGAAGGTTCCCCCAACTCAGTCCCAAAATTACAATCTAATAATATTAATAACGCAACAAATTCATTAAGTAAAGTGATGAGATCAATTAATAACTAAAATACCAGATACTCAAGATGTCCATAACCGGGGACACGGCTAATCTTGATTAGTTTGTACACTCTGCAGAGGTTTGCGCACTTTTCCCCACAAGACTCGACCACCTCCATGATCGGAATATCGAGACACAGTCTTTCTGAAGCATTAACTCTTTACTCTGGGTAGACAGTTACACCTACTTTCTCCTACATCTGCTAGCCTACCATTGAAAGAGGTCACACAACTTAATCAACTATGCCAGAGCCCATAATGGCTTGTGGCTGCACATGGAATAATCTTATGATCCCTTTGAGCCTGGGTGGCATTCCATAGGATGATCACACGGGTACTCCGGGATATCCTAGGAAAACACTGGATTCCCCAGGTGCCCGCAACCAATCCACCCATATGTGTATTACAGTAGCCACCTAAGTTTCCCTTAGTTAATATTACTCTCGCAACTTTCATGATTCTCACATACCAATCCCCGTCTACGAGCATGGCTAAGCAATATGAGCATAACATATATGCCCGGGGTGTTTCAAGGATCACAGGTTCCTACCTCATGAACTACGTATCAGTGCCCCAATTCCCAACCCTACTCATGTAGATTAATAGAGGTGAACTAATGCATAGTAGAACTGGGTATAGAAAAGTATGACCAAAGTGTAACTTGCCTTGCTGACGATCGGTAAACCCTAGAGATTCGTAATAGCAAGCTTCACACTCCAGAAAATCTATCATAGACAAACAATAGCATACATAAGCACTCAAGCATAATATGCAAATGTAAAACCAAATAAAAAGATCTAAACGGAAAGTTCAAGTGAAGAGATTTGATTTACAAAAAGAATCAATCAAATCGGAGATACGAAACTCAAGTTACGATTAAAAGAAGTGCAAATTAAAATCTGTTTGAAACCAAATTTTATACTTTCAAAAACATGTTTAAGTTTATCATCTGAACAGAGGGGATCATAACAAAGAATTTGGCGTTGGTTTCGTTGGATTTGGATAAACGAGCAAAAAGTTGTCAGAGTTTAAAAAACAGGGACTAATCTGCAAAGAAAATAATCATGGATAGGTCCCTGGCCGAAAATAAACAAAAAAGAAAAATCTATCGAACGAACGTCCGCTACAGAACCTAACCTAACGAATCTGTTTGCTACAGAACCCTAACGAATGTAACATCCCAAATTTCTAATTTGGAAAGTTATACATAGGTCATCTTATGCATATCATACAATTTTTTTTTGCATTTTTGGCTTTGTGATCCTAAAATCATAAGCAACTCAAGGACCCACAGAGAGAGTTGGGGAATTTATTGTTTTCTTATTAGAATTTTCTCATATATTGAAAAGTGGATCACTTTGGTTTTAATTATTTTTCTCTCTGAAAATATTTCAATATCAAAATATACAAGAGGAGATAATATGAGTTCCCCAAAATAAAATAAATACTGGAGGAAAATCATTAAAACCAAATAAATTATTTTATTTGGATTTTATTGCTATTTTATTTCATTTAGAAAATTATGCATTTTTCAAAATTGCATTTTTAGGACAAGAAAATGTTCACTTAGTTCTAAATATTTTATTTAGATGGTGAAAATTTGTTTTGGCATTTTTAGATTTTTATTTTTATGTATTTAGGATTTTTCCTTTCAGCGGAATTGTTTAGAAAAAACTGTTCGCCCGACTTGGCTGGAGGCCCAGCCGAGCCGGGCCAGCCCAGCGCCACCGCCGCCTCCGTCGCCATGAGCGGCACGGACTCCGAGGAGTCCGGCGTGCCACCACCGCCGCCAGACTTCGGCCGCAAGATGGAGCCCCCCAAGGCCTTTATAAGCCGGCCGCCGCCCCCTGACGCCTCCCCTCCCCCCCCCCCGTCGCCCGCAGCCGCCAGCCCACGCCGCCACCAGCGCTGGCGCCTGCAACCGCCGCCACTAGCTGCAGTGCAAGGCAAGTAACACATTGATCATACCCTTTTATTACCCAGTTTTTATGCTTAGTTACAACCCTCAAACATTGCATAAGTAGGATCTCTTAACATGTGGGTTTTGGGAAGTAGATGATGAGGTAGAACCTATTGCCTTTTTTATTACCAAACCCTTGGGAGTTACTTCTACGTTATGCTTATATCGCCATGCTAAGCTCGTAGACATGGATTGGGTTTGAGTGTATCCATGACAGATGTGAGATAGTTAGTTAATGGTTAACTTAAGGTGGCTACTTAAATACACATCTGGGTGGATTGGTTGCGGGCACCTGGAGAATCCAGTGTTGTCCTAGGATATCCCGGAGTACCCGTGTGATCATCCTATGGTTCGCCACCCAGGCTCAAGGGGATCATAAGATTATTGATGCTAGAAACTTCCGTGTGCAACCACAAGCTATTATGGGCTCTACCATAGTGGAGTAAGTTGCATGACCTCTTGCAGTGGTAGGCTAGCAGATGTAGGGGATGTAGGTTGGTACGGTCTACCCGGGGTTAGAGTTAATGCTTCTGAAAAACTGTGTCTCGATCATCCGTTTCTCAAACACCTTGTAGTGCGAGAAATCCAATGGAGGAGATCGAGTCTTGTGGGGAAAAGTGCACAAACCTTTGCAGAGTGTACAAACTAATCATGGTTAGTCGTGTCCCCGGTTATCGACATCTTGAGTATCTGGATCTGGATTATCATGTTGATCTCATCACTCTAAATTAATTTGTTGGGATGCTAATTACTTCTTAATTGGGATTGAGTTGGAGGAACCTTCTCAATGTTTAACAACTACCATGATAGTTAAATAAAATATATTCCTTTGTTGTAGGAAAAAATTGGCTTTTCGCAAAAACATTAAAACCGTAGAGTCTCCACCAGCCTCATATGCATGTAGTGATAGCATTTACTTGTTCATTTCTCTACTGTGTTATCTTGCCAGCATATTCCATGTGTCGACCCGTTTCGGGCTGCAATATATCATGTTGCAGACCTTTGAGACGAAGAGTAAGGTGTGCTAGGTCGTTGTCGTGCACTCAGCTATGCCGTTGGAGTTGATGGACTCACTTTATCTTCCAAGCCTTCCGTTGTTATCTTATTTAGATGACCTTAAGCCATATTTATTGTAATAAGTTCTCTTTTGAGACATTTGACGTAATAAGTGTGTGATTTCTACCTTGTTTTAAATCCTTCGAAGTACTGTGTGTGTCAGCATTAACGATCCAGGGATGACACTTATGCATAGAGATTTGGCCGTTTGAGGTCGGATCGCTACAAGATGGTATCAGAGCACACGCTGAATGTAGGACACAACCACTAAGATGATCCATAGGGCACTCTTCTCTACTCATTTCTGACTTCTCTCCATCTTCTACTCTATAGGATGGCGGACACAAGGAACAAGTTTACACAGCCAGATGAAGACAGACCTTTTGGACAACACTTGAAGGAAGTCACTAGGAACCTGAACATTGGAATACCATGCTTCACCGGGACCTACACCGCCACTTTACCAGAAGAGGAGAGTTGGATGATTCGAGTTCAAGTTCCAGGAAGGACATTCATGCCAGTAAGTGAGCCCATAGAGTTTTCCTTTGATGCACCAACCTGGAGTCTAGGAAAGAGCATGGCAGCCCACATCGCCATAGGACGCATTGGCGAAGTTTATCACAAGGATCTTAAGGACACTATCTACCAGATATGTGGGCGCCGAGATGAGCAATGGCAGATGATCAACACCAGGAAGGACAGGTCCATTGCAGCTTACATCCAGGAGTTAAACCAGCACATTCGTCGCCAGGAGAACCAAATGTGTGCAAGCATGATAGATTTGAAGAAGTTGATGACTAGGAACATGGAGCTGGAAGACGAACTCAAGTCTACACACGACGGATAAAAGGAGGAAATCACCGTACTAGTGGAAATGAATGACTACCTGACAAGGAAGCTAGGATTATTCATGGGAGATCCTGCGCCAGGAGGAGAGGACGACCATCCCAAGGACTACATCATCATCGACGACACCAACGCCGACCCTGATAGTAGTGATGATGATTATGAAGATGAAGCTCGAGCAGATATCATGGAGTCTTCTACCGATCAAAATTTTTAGTAGACCACCACATTATTAGTAGTATTTCCCCCATGTATACAGTAGTAGTCTGAGCACTGTAATGATAGTTACATCGATTGTATGCCCTTTCTTGAAATTGTTTTGGAGTGATATGTTTGTGCTTGTCTCATGTGAATATGGGTAGTGCTTTCTCACTAGACCTCATTCTATTCTAATCTCTCCCCTCTAAACCCATCAGATGCCTCCGAGACGCGACCCCGGATTTTTCTTCCCACCGGAGCTCACTCAGTTGATTCAACAGCAGAATACACTGATGCAGTTGCTAGTTCAGAATCAAGGCAACAACAACAACAACAATAACAACAACCCACCGCCACCCCCTCCAGTTGACAACTTAGCCCGTTTTCCGAGGTTACAACCACTAGTGTTTTCCAGTAGCACCGAGCCTATAGTTGCTGGTGACTGGCTACGCAGGATTGGAAGGGAGTTGACCACCGCAGGTTGCACAAATGCTAAGAAGGTGTGTTTTGCCGCACATCAATTGGATGGACCCGCAGCCTCATGGTGGGAGAATTACACAGCCACTTTCCCCATAGCCAATCTTACTTGGGAGCAGTTTCAGCAAGCATTCTGCACTGCTCATGTCTCAATTGGAGCTATGAGCATGAAGAAGCATGAGTTTCGCAACTTATGCCAAGGCAATCGTACTGTGGGGCAGTATGTGGATGAGTTTAGCAAGTTAGCTCGTTATGCCCCAGATGACATGGCCATAGATGCCGCAAAACAGGAGAAGTTTATGGAAGGGCTAAATGATGAGATGAGTATGCAGTTAATGCTGGCGACATTTAACAACTACCAGGAGTTGGTAGATAAGGCTCTTATGATTGAAGGGAAGCAGCAACAGATTGAGAGCCGCAAAAGGAAGAATGGACAAGGAAAGTACAATTCAGGAGCTTAGCAGAAACCTCGTTTCACCCCGAACTCGGGAGGAAATACCCATAACCATGAAGGACACAACCACAATGGAGGAAGTTCGCATAACAACAATGGCCCGAAGAATGGAAACGGGAATGGAGCAGGCAGTAATCAGAACCGCTCTAACCCAGCCACACCCGCCAAGAGGGATCTAAGTCATGTTACTTGTTTCAAGTGCGGGAAGACTGGACATTACGCCACCCGAATGTCCTGAAAGAAAGAATGGAAATGGAAATGGAAGCTCTGGGAAGAAGCCCAACCCTTTCAATAAGGGACAAGTGAACCACGTGAACATGGAGAAGGTTGAAGAGCAGCCAGATGCAGTTATCGACAAGTTTTTGGTTAAGTCATTTACCGCTCTCGTTCTTTTTGATACTGGTGCATCGCAATCATACATTTCAATGGGGTTTGGGGACAAGTTTAAATTACTCACCTTAGCCCTTAGGATACCTTGGCTAGTAAGCTCACCAGGTGTAGAGTATATGGCAAGACGATGGTGCGAACGGTTACCCTGAAATATTGGCAGCCATGTTTTTCCCTCATACCTAATAATTCTGGAGTCACAAGGATTGGACATGATACTGGGTATGGATTGGCTATCGAAGCATGCAGGAAACATTGATGGTGCTAGTAGGTCAATTATGCTCACCACCCCGGAGGGAAAAAGGATTAAGTATGTATCCAAGCATACCCCAAAGAGGACACATGTAAACTCCCTCACGGGCATTGTTCCAGAGGAGGTGCCTGTAGTGAAGGATTACCCAGATGTATTTCCAGAGGAACTACTAGGCATGTGTAACATCCCAAATTTGCAATTTGGAATGTTACACACTAGATCATCATGCATAGCATGTTTTCTTGCATTTTGGTCGATCCTAGAAATTTCACGCAACTCAAGGACCTTCGGAGAGAGTTGGAGATTTCGTTATTTTCATATTTGAGAGTTTTCTCGAATTTGAAAAGAGGATCATTTGATTTATTTTATTTCATCTTCAATTATTTTTCCGATATCAAAAAATATGAGAGAGGGAATAATATGACTTTCCCAAAATTGAGGGAAAATGAAGATTTAGTAAATAGATCAAATTTTGGTTTTTGCCGGAGTTTTGTTTGCATTTTATTTGGATAGGGAAAAATGCGTGTTTTCGAAAATTGCATTCTAGGTCCGGAGTAAAGTTCATTTTGTTCGGCTCATTTTTAGGAGTCGGGGAAAATTTACTTTAGAATTTTTGGAGTTCGTTTAGTCTTCTTTTTTCTTTGTTTTTCTGCGCGCGAAACTATTTAAAAAAAACTCCCGCCAGGCCAGCCGGGCCAAAGGCCCAGCCAGCCGCCGCTGCGCCCCAGCCTCCCTGCGCGCGTGCGCCAGCGCCAGGCGCCAGGCCGCCGCCTAGCCTCTTAGCCGAGTCCCTCTAGGACTCTAGGCTAGCCCCTTTTTCCTTGTTTTGTTTTCCCTCTTTTGCTTGCCCCTACCCCAAGTAATCCCCCCCACCTATATAAATACACCCCAAACCCCCCCTCTCCTCACATCAAAACCCCAAGCCCCTCTCCTCCTAAGCCGCAGCAAGCAGCAGCGCGCCGCCCCGCACCTAAGCCGCCGCCGCCGCCCGGAGCCCGCCTCCCGAGGTAGCCACGCCTCTCTTTTTCTTCCCCGGTCCGGTTTTTCCTAAAAGAACCGTTCCTTTTCCTCTCCGATTCTTTTCTTTTTCTTCCAGTTTTTGTTTCGGTTTTCTTCCGAAACCCTAGATCGGTTTTCCGTTTCTTTTTCGGTTTCTTTTCCGAAAACCCTAGATCGGTTTTTGTTCTTCTTTCGGACCGTTCGTATCAACGAACGTGATCAACGATTATTCCCCGGTTAACGACGCCCGTTCGTTTAACCGTTCGTCTATTTCTTTTCGTCGGATTTATTCCGCCATCGCGATCTCAGATCCGATCTTCGTTCTAGTCTTTCTTCCCGCTCGTTTATCGGAATCAGGTGATTCAAGCGCCTGGAGTTTCGTCTCGAAACCGCCGTTCCGTCTAATCAAGTTAAACAAGTTTTTGCCACAATAAAATTTGACCTAGTTTCAACCTGCTAGAACCGAGTTGTTTTCTTCCGCCGTTTGTTTTCCGCTTCTTTGTTCGGTTCGTTCTTTCTTTGCAACCGGAGTTCTTAAGTTGAACTTTCTGGTTCGTTCTCTTGTTCGAGTTTTTCCTATGCATTAGATGAGTACTTATTATATGCTTGTTGTTTGTCTGCGATAGATCACCCGGATTGCACCGCCTGTTACTTCGAAACCCTAGGTCTCGCGGATCATCAGCAAGGCAAGTAACACTTTGATCATACCTTTTCTACAACCCATGTTTTATTGCATTAGATCAATCCTCTCACATTGCATGATTAGGATTTAATTAAATTGTCGGATGGGAAGTAGATGAGGTAGTACCTATCACCTGTATTATTATGAAACCTTTGGAAGTTACTTCTACGTTTGCTTATTATGACATGCTATGCTAGTATACGTGGATTGGGTGAGTGATATCCATGACAGATGTGAGTTTGTTAATTTTAATGGCTTATCTAAGGTGGCAACTTAAACACACATCTGGGTGGATTGAGGCACCTGATGTCTATCAGGACTTGCCTGTTTTATTTTGGACCGCCACCCAGGCTCAAAGGGATCATAAGATCTTTCATGCTAGAAACTTCCGTGTGCATCCACAAGCCATTATGGGCTCTGGCATAGTTGACTAAGTTGTGCGAACTCTTACGGGTAGACTAGCAGATGTAGGGGAAAGTAGGTGTACCGGTCTACCCACATGTAAGGTGCTAGCGCTTCTGAAAGACTGTGTCTCGGTCATCCGTCTTCTCAAACACCCTGTAGTGCGAGGAACCAAACGGAGGCGATCAAGTCTTGTGGGGAAAAGTGCGCAAACCTCTGCAGAGTGTACAAACTAATCATGATTAGCCGTGTCCCCGGTTATGGACAACTTGAGTATCTAGTACTTGAATATCATGTGAATCTCATCATGTTACTTCTAATTAATATTGTTGGGTTTTAATTGTTCACTTAATTGGGATCGGAATGCTGTCAACCATTCTCGATGTTTCACAACCACCATGATAGTTAAATAAATTTATTCCTTTGCAGTAGGGAAAAACTGGCTTTACGCAAAACTGTAACCATAGAGCTTTCCACCAGCCATATATGCATATAGTATAGCTGTTTCATTCCATTACTCTATGTGTTACATTGCCAGCATATTCCATGTGCTAACCCGTTTTCGGGCTGCAACTTCTCATGTTGCAGACTTTTCAGACGACGAGTAAGGTGCTTTTAGGTTATGGTTCTATACTCAGTGATGCCGTTGGAGTTGATGGACCCATTCATCTTCCGAGTCTTCCGCTGTTATCTTTATTAGATGGCCTTAAGCCATATTTATTGTAATAAGTTCTCTTTGAGACAACGATGTAATAAGTGTGTGATTGCCACTCTGCTATAAATCCTTCGATGTACTGTGTGGTCTTAGCATTACTGATCCAGGGATGCACCTGAGCACAGAGCGCTTGATCCATTCGGGTCAGGTCGCCACAGAGATGGTATCAGAACACACGCTGACTGTAGGACACGACCACTAAGTTAAAGCCATAGATCACCATTCTCTTCTCATTTTCTAACTCCTCATATTTTCTACTCCTTTAGGATGACGAACGCGAAGATTAAGTACGCTCAACCGGATGAAGGCACACCATTTGGATTTCACCTGAAGGAAGTCACCAAGTACCAGAACATTGGATTACCAAGCTTCACGGGAACCTTCAACGCCACTCTGCCTGAAGAGGAGCGCTGGAAGATTCAAGCTCATGTTCCGAGAAGACCACCAATCACGAAGCCCATAGATAGTGTTTTCAATGCACCAACCTGGAGTCTGGGAAGGAGCATGGCAGCTCATATCACCATGGGACGCATTGGAGAAGTTTATCAAGAAGATCTCAAGGACACTATCTACCAGATTTGTGGATGCCGAGATGAACAATGGGAGTTAGTCAGCACCAAGAAGGATAGATCCATTGCATCTTTCATCCAGGAGTTAAACCAGCACATTCGACGCCACGAGCACCAGATGTGCAATGATACGATAGAATTGAAGAATGCGAAGGCAAGGATCATCGAGCTAGAAGGAGAACTGAAGGCTACACGCAAGGACTACATGGATGAGATCGTAGCTCTAGCAAGACACAATAACGATCTTAAGCAGGAGATTGAAGAACTCAAGGGGAAGTTAGCATCCATGGAGGAAGATGAGTACGTCGCATGTCCGGACAACTACATCATCATCGATGACACCGATTCGGATCCAAGTGAACCTGACTTTGAAGACGAAGCTGGAGCAGATATCATGGAGTCTTCCACCGGTTCAAATTTCTAGATGACCACCAGATAGTAGTAGTATTTCCCCCATGTAAACAAAATAGTTCGAGCACTTTTGCGATAGTTAGACCATTTGTAAGCCCTTGTTTGATTGAATGAAGTGATTTTGTGTGCATTTGCCCATGTGCATTGGGGTAGTGTTTTCCCTTAGACCTCATTCTATTCTTAATTCTCATATTTTCTAAACCCTCAGATGCCTCCGAGACGTGATAATGGATTCCCACCGAAGCTCACTCAGTTGATCCAGCAGCAGAATCAATTGATGCAGATGTTAGTCCAGAACCAGCAGAACAACAACAACAACCCACCACCACCACCTGTTGACCACTTAGCCCGTTTCCTTAGGCTGAATCCGCCGGTGTTCTCCAGTAGCACCGAGCCGATAGTAGCAGACGATTGGCTCCGCAAGATAGGAAGGGAGTTGACCACTGCAGGATGTACGGATGGTGAGAAAGTGAAGTTTGCCGCTCACCAGCTTGACGGACCCGCGGCAGCATGGTGGGAGAATTTCACAGCCACTTACCCAGTTGACACTGTCACATGGGATCAGTTTCAGCAAGCTTTCCGCACTGCCCATGTTTCAGCAGGAGCTATGGCCATAAAGAAGCGTGAGTTTCACAACTTACGCCAAGGAGGAAGGACATTTGGCTAGTACGTTGACGACTTCAGCAAGTTAGCACGTTATGCCCCAGATGACGTTGCTACGGATGCAGCTAAGAAGGAGAAGTTTCTGGAAGGACTGAATGATGAGCTAAGCATGAAGTTGATGGTAGCAAGTTTCAACAACTACCAGGAGTTGGTAGATCGTGCCATCATGATTGAAGGAAAGCAACAGCAGATTGAGAACCGTAAGAGGAAGTATGGACAGGGGAAGTATAACTCTGGAGCCCAGCAGAATCCCCGTTTTTTCCCTAAACCGGGATTTCAGTTTCAGCACACCCATGGAGGAGGTAGCTCGCACAACCATAATGGCCACAAGAATGGTAATGGGAATGGAGGAAGCAACGGCTAGAACCGGACCACCCCATCGACCCAACCAAGAGAGATCTGAGTCAAGTCACCTGTTTCAAGTGTTCCAAGACCGGACATTATGCCAATGAATGTTCCGAAGGCCAGAATGGAAATGGCAATGGAAGCTCTGGGAAAAAGCCGAACCCTTTCAATAGGGGACAAGTGAACCACGTTAATGTGGAGGAGGTTGAAGATCAGCCCGATGCAGTAATAGGTTAGTTTTTGGTTAAGTCATTTACCGCACTCGTTCTTTTTGATACTGGTGCATCGCATTCATACATATCAAGGGGATTTGTGGAAAAGTATAGCCTGCCCACTAGGATTCTTAAAACACCTATGCTAGTAAGCTCGCCAGGAGCAGAGTACATGGCCAGACAAGGATGTTTCCAAGTACCATTAAGTATAGGAAGGCATGTTTTCCCAACGGATTTAATTATTCTGGAGTCCCAAGGTCTGGATGTGATTCTTGGTATGGATTGGCTGTCGATGTATGGAGGAAACATCGATTGTGCCAGTAAGACAATTTTGCTTACCACGCCAGAAGGAAGAAGGATCAAGTATGTATCCCGGCATGTACCAAAAAGGACACAAGTGAATTGCCTAACAGGAGTTGTGCAGGAGGAAGTACCAGTGGTAAAGGATTTTCCTGATGTATTTCCTGAGGAATTGCCAGGCATGCCACCGGATAGAGACATAGAGTTCTTAATTGAGCTTTTGCCAGGTATAGGCCCAATATCGAAGCGACCATACCGGATGCCAGCAAAGGATTTGGTGGAAATTAAGAATCAGATTAAGGAGTTATTGGATAAAGGTTACATTCGCCCAAGTTCTTTGCCTTGGGGATCACCCGTACTTCTAGTGGAAAAGAAGGATGGATCATTAAGGATGGTTGTAGATTATCGGGGATTAAATGAAGTAACCATCAAGAACAAGTACCCACTGCCAATGATCAACGATCTGTTTGATCGGTTGCAAGGAGCTAAAGTGTTTTCCAAGATCGATTTGCGATCAGGGTACCATCAATTGAAGATTCGAGAGCAGGACATACCTAAGACAGGATTCACCACAAGATATGGACTGTATGAGTATAATGTTATGTCATTTGGATTGACTAACGCACCTGCCTATTTTGTGAACCTGATGAACAAAGTGTTTATGGAGTTTTTGGATAAGTTCATCGTAGTGTTCATTGATGACATCCTGGTTTATTCAAAGGATGAAGAGGAGCATAAGGAACATTTGCATTTGGTTTTGGAGAAACTAAGGGAACATTAGTTATAAGCCAAATTCAGCAAATGTGAGTTTTGGTTGAAGGAAGTTGGATTCCTCGGACACGTTATATCTGGAGAAGGTATAGCAGTTGACCCCACAAAGGTTGAGACCATAACCGAATGGGAAGCACCAACAACAGTTGGAGAGATCCGGAGTTTTCTTGGACTCGCAGGATACTACCAGAGATTCATTGAGAATTTCTCAAAGATTGCGAAGCCTATGACTGAATTGTTGAAGAAGGATACTAAGTTCAAATGGACTGAAGAGTGTGAGGCTAGTTTCCAGGAGTTGAAGAAACGTTTGGTCACCTCACCAGTATTGATTTTGCTAGATCAGACCAAGGATTATGAGGTGTATTGCGACGCTTCACGTCGAGGACTTGGAGCAGTGCTTATGCAGGACGGAAGAGTTGTTTCGTATGCTTCAAGGCAACTGAAGCCTCATGAGTTGAATTATGCCACGCATGATTTGGAGTTAGCAGCCGTAGTGCATGCTTTGAAAACATGGAGACATTTCCTCATTGGAAATCATTGTGAGGTGTACACGGATCATAAGAGTTTGAAGTACATTTTCACACAGAAGGAGTTGAACCTCAGACAAAGGAGATGGTTGGAGCTCATCAAGGATTATGACATGAGATTGCATTACCATCCCGGAAAAGCTAATGTAGTAGCTGACGCATTGAGCCGTAAGAGCCATGTCAACACCCTAGTAACGGGAGAAGTACCAAAGGAGTTAGCAGAAAACCTTCGTGAGCTATGTTTGGAAATAGTTCCGAGAGGCATTGTAGCAGCATTGGAGATTCAGTCAACATTCATGGATAAGATCAGAGAAGCTCAAAAATCTGACAAGGAGATTGCTTCTATAAAAGAGAAATTGAGCGAAGGAAAAGCAAAGGGATTTCGTGAGGATGAGCACGATACCCTAAGGTTTGAGGACCGTGTTTATGTGCCAAATGACCCGGAGATCAGGAAGTTGATTTTGCAAGAGGCACACGATTCACCATATTCGATTCACCCAGGGAATACCAAGATGTATTTGGATTTGAAGGAAACATTCTGGTGGACCGGAATGAAGAAGGATATTGCAGCATATGTAGCAGTTTGTGACGTATGTCAGAGAGTAAAGGCAGAGCATCAGAAGCCAGCAGGATTGTTACAACCATTGCCGATACCCGAATGGAAGTGGGATAAGATAGGCATGGATTTTATCACAGGACTACCCAGGACAAAATCAGGCTAGGACTCGATATGGGTAGTAGTTGATCGTTTGACGAAGGTAGCACATTTTATTCCAGTTAAGACCACTTACATCAGTGCTAAGTTGGCAAAGATATACATGACTAGCATCATTTGTTTGCATGGAGTTCTGAGGAGTATCGTATCAGATAGAGGAACCCAATTTACCTCAAAGTTTTGGAATCAGTTGCATGAAACTTTAGGAACCAGACTAGAGTTCAGCATAGCTTTTCACCCATAGACGGATGGACAGACTGAGAGAGTCAATCAGATTTTGGAGGATATGCTGAGAGCTTGTGCACTAGATTATGGATCTAGTTGGGACGATAACTTGCCGTATGCGGAGTTTTCTTATAACAACAGTTACCAAACCAATTTGAAGATGGCACCTTTCGAAGCTTTATACGGCAGGAGGTGCAAGACACCGTTGTCATGGGACGAAGTTGGAGACCGTCAATTCTTTGGACCAGATTTGATTAAGGAGTCTGAACGGAAAGTTAAGTTGATTCGCGATAGGCTCAAGGTAGCCCAGTCCAGGCAGAAGAGCTACGCAGATTCTAAACGCAAGGAGACCGTTTACGAAACCGGAGATAGAGTTTATCTTCGAGTATCCCCACTTCGAGGAGTTAAGCGCTTTGGAGTTAAGGGAAAGTTAGCACCGCGTTTCGTTGGACCGTACAAGATCTTGCAACGTATGGGAGAAGTCGCTTATAAGATGGAATTACCAGAGGAGCTGTCAGGAGTTCATGATGTATTCCATGTTTCTCAACTGAAGAAATGTCATGCCGAGATGGCGGAGGTACCGCTAAGAGATACCGTGCCACTCGAAGCGATTCAGTTGAAGGACGACTTGACATATGAGGAGAAGCCAGTCAAGATTCTCGAGTTTGCCAGCAGAGTTACCCGCAGCAAGGTTATCAAGTTTTGCAAAGTTCAGTGGAACCACCACTCAGAGGATGAAGCCACCTGGGAAAGAGAAGAAGATTTGCTCAAGGACCACCCTCACCTATTTTCTAGCCAACCCGAATCTCGAGGGCGAGATTCATCTTAAGGGGGGTAGGTTTGTAACATCCCAAATTTGCAATTTGGAATGTTATACACTATATCATCATGCATAGCATGTTTTCTTGCATTTTGGACGATCCTAGAAATTTCACGCAACTCAAGGACCTTCGGAGAGAGTTGGAGATTTCGTTATTTTCATATTTGAGAGTTTTCTCGAATTTGAAAAGAGGATCATTTGATTTATTTTATTTCATCTTCAATTATTTTTCCGATATCAAAAAAATATGAGAGAGGGAATAATATGACTTTCCCAAAATTGAGGAAAAATGAAGATTTAATAAATAGATCAAATTTTGGTTTTTGCCGGAGTTTTGTTTGCATTTTATTTGGATAGGGAAAATTGCGTGTTTTCGAAAATTGCATTCTAGGTCCGGAGTAAAGTTCATTTTGTTCGGCTCATTTTTAGGAGTCGGGGAAAATTTACTTTAGAATTTTTGGAGGTTGTTTAGTCTTCTTTTTTCTTTGTTTTTCTGCGTGCGAAACTATTTTTTTAGAGAAAAAAAACTCCCGCCAGGCCAGCCGGGCCAAAGGCCCAGCCAGCCGCCGCTGCGCCCCAGCCTCCCTGCGCGCGTGCGCCAGCGCCAGGCGCCAGGCCGCCGCCTTGCCTAGCCGAGTCCCTCTAGGACTCTAGGCTAGCCCCTTTTTCCTTGTTTTGTTTTCCCTCTTTTGCTTGCCCCCTACCCCAAGTAATCCCCCCCACCTATCTAAATACACCCCAAACCCCCCCCCTCTCCTCACATCAAAACCCCAAGCCCCTCTCCTCCTAAGCCGCAGCAAGCAGCAGCCCGCCGCCCCGCGCCTAAGCCGCCGCCGCCGCCCGGAGCCCGCCTCCCGAGGTAGCCGCGCCTCTCTTGTTCTTCCCCGGTCCGGTTTTTCCTAAAAGAACCGTTCCGTTTTCTCTCTGATTCTTTTCTTTTTCTTCCGGTTTTTGTTTCGGTTTTCTTCCGAAACCCTAGATCGGTTTTCCGTTTCTTTTTCGGTTTCTTTTCCGAAAACCCTAGATCGGTTTTCGTTCTTCTTTCGGACCGTTCGTCTCAACGAACGTGATCACCAATTATTCCCCGGTTAATGACGCCCGTTCGTTTAACCGTTCGTCTATTTCTTTTCGTCGGATTTATTCCGCGATCGCGATCTCAGATCCGATCTTCGTTCTAGTCTTTCTTCCCGCTCGTTTGTCGGAATCAGGTGATTCAAGCGCCTGTAGTTTCGTATCGAAACCGCCGTTCCGTCTAATCAACTTAAACAAGTTTTTGCCACAATAAAATTTGACCTAGTTTCAACCTGCTAGAACCGAGTTGTTTTCTTCCGCCGTTTGTTTTCCGCTTCTTTGTTCGGTTCGTTCTTTCTTTGCAACCGGAGTTCTTAAGTTGAACTTTCTGGTTCGTTCTCTTGTTCGAGTTTTTCCTGTGCATTAGATGAGTACTTATTATATGCTTGTTGTTTGTCTGCGATAGATCACCCAGATTGCGCCGCTTGTTACTTCGAAACCCTAGGTCTCGCGGATCATCAGCAAGGCAAGTAACACTTTGATCATACCTTTTCTACAACCCATGTTTTATTGCATTAGATCAATCCTCTCACATTGCATGATTAGGATTTAATTAAATTGTGGGATGGGAAGTAGATGAGGTAGTACCTATCACCTGTATTATTATGAAACCTTTGGGAGTTACTTCTACGTTTGCTTATTATGCCATGCTATGCTAGTAGACGTGGATTGGGTGAGTGATATCCATGACAGATGTGAGTTTGTTAATTTTAATGGCTTATCCAAGGTGTCAACTTAAACACACATCTAGGTGGATTGAGGCACCTGATGTCTATCAGGACTTGCCTGTTTTATTTTGGACCGCCACCCAGGCTCAAAGGGATCATAAGATCTTTCATGCTAGAAACTTCCGTGTGCAGCCACAAGCCATTATGGGCTCTGGCATAGTTGACTAAGTTGTGCGAACTCTTACGGGTAGACTAGCAGATGTAGGGGAAAGTAGGTGTACCGGTCTACCCACATGTAAGGTGCTAGCGCTTCTGAAAGACTGTGTCTTGGTCATCCGTCTTCTCAAACACCCTGTAGTGCGAGGAACCAAACGGAGGCAATCGAGTCTTGTGGGGAGAAGTGCGCAAACCTCTGCAGAGTGTACAAACTAATCATGATTAGCCGTGTCCCCGGTTATGGACAACTTGAGTATCTAGTACTTGAATATCATGTGAATCTCATCATGTTACTTCTAATTAATATTGTTGGATTTTAATTGTTCACTTAATTGGGATCGGAATACTGTCAACCATTCTCGATGTTTCACAACCACCATGATAGTTAAATAAATTTATTCCTTTGCAGTGGGGAAAAACTGGCTTTACGCAAAACTGTAACCATAGAGCTTTCCACCAGCCATATATGCATATAGTATAGCTGTTTCATTCCATTACTCTCTATGTGTTACATTGCCAGCATATTCCATGTGCTGACCCGTTTTCGGGCTGCAACTTCTCATGTTGCAGACTTTTCAGACGACGAGTAAGGTGCTTTTAGGTCGTGGTTCTATACTCAGTGATGCCATTGGAGTTGATGGACCCATTCATCTTCCGAGTCTTCCGCTGTTATCTTTATTAGATGGCCTTAAGCCATATTTATTGTAATAAGTTCTCTTTGAGACAACGATGTAATAAGTGTGTGATTGCCACTCTGCTATAAATACTTCGATGTACTGTGTGGTGTCAGCATTACTGATCCAGGGATGACACCTGAGCACAGAGCGCTTGATCCATTCGGGTCGGGTCGCTACAGCATGCCATCGAATCGAGACATTGAGTTTTTGATAGACCTATTGCTAGGCACAGGACTAATATCAAAGAGACCATACCGGATGCCCGCAAATGATCTGGAGGAGATTAAGAAACATATTAAGGAGTTATTGGACAAAGGTTACATTCGCCGAAGTTCGTCACCATGGGGAGCCCCAGTGCTCTTGGTTCAGAAGAAAGATAATTCTTTGAGATGGTAGTTGATTATCGTGCATTGAATGAAGTGCCGATCAAGAAAAAGTACCCACTACCGATGATCAATGATTTTTTTGACCAGCTGCAAGGAGCTAATGTATTTCCCAAGATCGATCTTCGATCAGGATACCACCAGCTGAAGCTCCGAGAACAGGATATACCGAAGACAGCCTTCACCACAAGGTACGGGCTATATGAGTACACTATTATGTCATTTGGACTGACAAACGCCCTAGCCTATTTAATGAGTATGATGAATAAGATGTTCATGGAGTTCTTGGATAAATTTTTCATGGTGTTCATTGATGACATTTTGGTGTACTCAAAGAATGAAGAGGAACACAAGGAGCATATGCGTTTAGTTCTCGAGAAGCTCAGGGAACATCAGTTGTACGCCAAATTTAGCAAATGTGAGTTTTGGTTGAAGGAAGTTGGATTCCTTGGACATGTTATATCAGGAGAAGGTATAGCAGTAGACCCTACTAAGGTTCGGTCAGTCACTGAGTGGTTGGCACCCACCTCAATTGGAGAGATCCACAATTTTCTGGGACTCGCGGGATATTATCGGAGATTCATCGAGAATTTCCCTAAGATTGCGAAGCCTATGACAGAGTTGTTGAAAAAGGACACCAAGTTCAAATGGACAGATGATTGTGAGGCAAGTTTCCAGGAGTTGAAGAAACGTCTGGTTATAGCCCCAGTGCTGATTCTGCCAGATATACGCAAGGATTTCCAAGTGTATTGCGACGCATCTCACTTAGGACTTGGACGTGTGCTTATGCAAGACGGAAGAGTTGTTTCATATGCCTCACGTCAGCTTTGACTGCATGAGTTAAATTATGCAACGCATGATTTGGAGTTAGCAGCTGTAGTGCATGCACTCAAGACATGGAGACATTTTCTTATTGGAAATCATTGTGATGTGTACACAGATCATAATAGTTTGAAGTACATTTTCACACAAAAGGAGTTGGATCTCAGGCAATGGAGATGGATGGAGCTTATAAAGGATTATGATATGAAGTTGCACTATCATCCAGGCAAGGCTAATGCCGTAGCAGACGCTTTGAGCCGGAAGAGTTACGCGAATACCCTCGTAAGCGGAGGATTGCCAAAGGAGTTAGCTGAATATCTCAAGGAGCTACGTTTGGAGATAGTCCCTAGACATTTTGTTGCAGCATTAGAAATCCAGTAGACATTATTGGGAAATATTCGAGAAGCTCAGAAGGATGATAAGTAAATTGCTGAGATAAAGGAGAACATGAGCAAAGGAAAAGCCAAGGGTTTTCGTGAGGATGAGCACGACACCTTGTGTTTTAAGGACCGTGTTTATGTACCCAATAATGCAGAGATCAAGAACTTGATACTTCAGGAAGCTCATGACTCGCCATACTCGATACACCCCAGAAACACCAAGATGTTGTTGGATTTGAAGGAGCATTTCTGGTGGACTAGTATGAAGAAGGATATTGCCGAGTATGTAGCCGTATGTGATGTATGTCAGAGAGTGAAGGCAGAACATCAGAAGCCAGCAAGATTACTGCAGCCTATGCCGATACCCGAATGGAAGTGGGATAAGCTTGTCATGAATTTCATCACTGGATTACCCAGGACTCGATCGGGATACGATTCTATTTGGGTAGTAGTGGATTGTTTTACCAAAGTGGCTCACTTTATCCCAGTGAAAACCACTTATACAAGTGCAAAGTTGGCCAAAATATACATGACCAGGATCGTCTGTCTGCATGGAGTTCCGCAGACTATCATATCAGATAGAGGAACACAGTTTACTTCAAAGTTTTGGCACCAGCTACACCAGACTTTGGGCACCAGGCTAGAGTTCAGTACAACCTTTCATCCACAGACAGATGGACATACCGAGAGAGGCAATCAGATTCTGGAGGACATGTTGAGAGCTTGTGCACTCGATTATGGATCTAGTTGGGATGATAAGTTGCCCTACCCAGAGTTCTCTTACAACAACAATTATCAAGTTAGTCTCAAGATAGCACCTTTCGAAGCTTTGTATGGAAGAAGGTGCAAAACACTGTTGATGTGGGATGACGTTGGAGACCGCCAGTTGTTTGGACCAGATTTGATCAAAGAGTCCGAATAGAAGGTTAAGTTGATTCAAGATAGACTGAAGGTAGCTCAGTCCAGGCAGAAGAGTTATGTCGACTCAAAATGCAAGGAGGTATTCTATGAAATTGGAGACAGAGCATATCTTAGAGTGTCACCCCTGCGAGGAGTTAAATGTTTTGGGGTAAAGGGAAAGTTAGCCCCAAGATTTGTAGGACCATACCGAGTTTTGGAACGTATGGGAGAAGTAGCCTACAAGCTGGAGTTACCCAAAGGACTGTCAGGAGTTCATGATGTGTTTCACGTTTCCCAGTTGAAGAAGTGTCATGCTGAGATGGCCGATATTCCTCTGAGAGATACAGTGCCCCTGGAAGAAATTCAGTTGGATAGTGATCTAACCTATGAAGAGAAACCGGTCAAGATTCTCGAGTTTTCCAGCTGAGTTACCCGTAGCAAGCTTATCAAGTTTTGCAAGGTTCCGTGGAGCCACCATACCGAGGATGAAGCCACTTGGGAATGAGAGGATGATCTACGGAAAGACCACCCACACCTATTTTCTAGCCAACCCGAATCTCGAGGGCGAGATTCACCTTAAGGAGGGTAGGTTTGTAACATCCCAAATTTCCAATTTGGAATGTTATACATAGGTCATCTTATGCATATCATATATATATATTTTTGCATTTTGGCTTTGTGATCCTAAAATCCTAAGCAACTCAAGGACCCACAAAGAGAGTTGGGGAATTTATTGTTTTCATATTTGAATTTTCTCATATATTGAAAAGTGGATCACTTTGGTTTTAATTATTTTTCTCTCCAAAAATATTTCAATATCAAAATATATGAGAGAAGATAATGTGACTTCCCCAAAACAAAAGAAATATTGGAGGAAAATCATTAAGACCAAATAAATTATTTTATTTGGATTTTATTGCTATTTTATTTGAATTAGAAAAATATGCATTTTTCAAAATTGCATTTTTAGGCCAAGAAAATGTTCACTTAGTTCTAAATAATTTATTTAGATGGTAAAAATTTGTTTTGGCATTTTTAGATTTTTATTTTTATTTATTTAGGATTTTTCTTTTTGGAGGAATTGTTTAAAAAACTCTTCGCCCGACTGGGCCGGAGGCCCAGCCGAGCCGTGCTAGCCCAGCGCCACCGCCGCCTCCGTCGCCATGACCGGCACGGACTGCAAGGAGTCCGGCGCGCCACCGCCGCCGCCCGACTTCGGCCGCAAGTCGGAGCCCCCCCAAGGCCTTTATAAGCCCCCCCGACGCCTCTCACCCCGCCGCCCGCAACCACCATCCCGCGCCGCCACTAGCGCCGCCGCCTGCAGCTGCCGCTCCGCCGCCCACCCGCCGTAGCCGCCGCTCGACGCCACGCCGCCTCACCGCCCACCCGCCGCTGCCGTCGCCGTCGCCGCCATTTGTTTCAGTAAACCCTAGATCTAGATCGCTTTTTATATATAGCCCGTTTTTCTTGGTTTTCCGCCGGTTAGATCGGTTTTCATCGGTTATTTTATTTAGCGGACGTTCGTCTGTTCCTTCGTTTTAACGAACATTGTTCGCCGGTTAGGTGCAGGCAGCGAACGTTTGTTCGTTAGTCTTTTCTTTTTATTTTATTTTCGGCCAGGGACCTATCCGTGATTATGTTTATCACAGATTAGCCCCTGATCTTCAAACCCTTGTCATTTCTTAACCGTTTGTCCAAATCCAGTGAAACCAACGCCAAAACCTTTGTCTCAAACCCCTCTTTCTGTTTAATCAACTTGAAAAAGGTTTTGACAAATTAAAATTTGGTTTCAAGCAGATTTGAATTCAAAGTTCTTTTGACCGTAGTTTCAGTTCCGTACCTCCGATTTGATCAATTCTTTTTGCAAATCGAACGAGATAGACTGAGTGTAGCTCAGTCCAGGCAGAAGAGTTATGCAGACTCAAAATGCAAGGAGGTATTCTATGAAATCGGAGACAAAGCATATCTTAGAATGTCACCCCTGCGTGGAGTTAAATGTTTTGGGGTTAAGGGAAAGTTAGCACCAAGATTTGTAGGACCATACCAAGTTTTGGAACGTATGGGAGAAGTAGCCTACAAGCTGGAATTACCCAAAGGACTGTCAGGAGTTCATGATGTGTTTCACGTTTCCCAGTTGAAGAAGTGTCATGCTGAGATGGCCGATATTCCTCTGAGAGATACAGTGCCCCTGAAAGCAATCCAGTTGGATGGTGATCTGACCTATGAGGAGAAACCGGTTAAGATTCTCGAGTTTGCTAGCTGAGTAACCCGCAGCAAGGTTATAAAGTTTTGCAAGGTTCAGTGGAGCCACCATACCGAGGATGAAGCCACCTGGGAATGAGGGGATGATCTACGGAAAGACTAGCCACACCTATTTTCTAGCCAACCCGAATCTCGAGGGCGAGATTCACCTTAAGGAGGGTAGGTTTGTAACATCCCAAATTTCCAATTTGGAATGTTATACATAGGTCATCTTATGCATATCATATATTTTTTGCATTTTGGCTTTGTGATCCTAAAATCCTAAGCAACTCAAGGACCCACGGAGAGAGTTGGGGAATTTATTGTTTTCATATTTGAATTTTCTCATATATTGAAAAGTGGATCACTTTGGTTTTAATTATTTTTCTCTCCGAAAATATTTCAATATCAAAATATATGAGAGGAGATAATATAACTTCCCTAAAACAAAAGAAATATTGGAGGAAAATCATTAAAACCAAATAAATTATTTTATTTGGATTTTATTGCTATTTTATTTGAATTAGAAAAATATGCATTTTTAAAAATTGCATTTTTAGGCCAAGAAATGTTCACTTAGTTCTAAATAATTTATTTAGACGGTAAATTTTTTTTTGGCATTTTTAGATTTTTATTTTTATTTATTTAGGATTTTTCCTCCCAGCGGAATTGTTTTAAAAAAACTCTTCGCCCAATGTTTGTTGGGATGTTAATTACTTCTTAATTGGGATTGAGTTGGAGGAACGTTGTCAATGTTTAACAACTACCATGATAGTTAAATAAAATATATTCCTTTGTTGTAGGGAAAAATTGGCTTTTCGCAAAATCATTAAAACCGTAGAACCTCCACCAGCCTCATATGCATGTAGTGATAGCATTTACTTGTTCATTGCTCTACTATGTTATCTTGCCAGCATATTCCATGTGCTGACCCGTTTCGGGCATCATGTTGCAGACTTTTCAAACGAAGAGTAAGGTGCGCTAGGTCGTTGTCATGCACTCAGCTATGCCATTGGAGTTGATGGACTCACTTTATCCTCCAAGCCATCCGCTGTTATCTTATTTAGATTGCCTTAACCCATATTTATTGTAATAAGTTCTCTTTTGAGACATTCGATGTAATAAGTGTGTGATTGCTACTCTCTTATAAATCCTTCGAAGTACTGCGTGTTTCAGCATTACTGATCCAGGGATGACACTTATGCACAGAGATTTGACCATTTGAGGTCAGATCACTACAACGAATGATTGCTAACTAAAATAGATCAGGTTTTTTTTAAAAAAATACCGAAAGAACTGGGCGGTTACCGATGGTTTTTCGTCGGCGGATCGGTTCCGGTGGCTCAGGTGAGACGAGTCTGCGGGGTGGTGTGGTGGGGCGGCGGCTCGGCGGCGGGTGGCGGGGCAGGCAAGCAGCGGCGCAAGCAGGCGGCGGCGCAGCTAAGCGGCGGCAGCGGCAGCGGCTTGGGCTGCGTCTTGCTGCTGCTTCGATGGGAGAGAGAGGGGCCGGGGTGCGGCTTATAAAGGCCAGGGGGTCGGGCGGCTTGCGCGAGGGGGGAGGGCCGGGGCAGAGTCCGACTCGGCCACAGGTGGCTGACAGCGACGCCGTGCGGCAACAGGAGTTCGCCTCGCGGTCGAGGCGACGCGGGCGTGGTTGCAGCCGGCTGGGCTTCGGCCCAGTTCGGTCCGACAGAGAGATTTTTTTGAACATTTCCCGAAAATACAAAAAATAGGAAAATCCTAATAAAATATTTTCAAAAATTCCAGAAAAAATCACATAATTCCCTCCTAATATTTGGACTAATGTGAACATTTTTCTGGACCTAAATGCCTAAAATAAAATAAACATTTTTAGTACTAATAAAAATAAATAAACTTGCATATAAAATCCAAATAAAATACATTTTTATTCAAAATTAAATTTCCAATATTACTTTGCTGTTTTGAAGAAGTCATATTATCTTCTCTCATTATTTTATTTATTTTGAAATAATTGGAAAATGATTTCTAATAAAACGCAATGAATCAATTTTGAAAATTCAAAAATGGATTTTTGTGAGAACCTCCAACTCTCTCATTTTGTCCTTGAGTTTCTTACGGTTTCTAGAATCAAAATTCCAAATAAAATGAATTCAAAAATGCAGAAATTATGGATGCATATGATGATCTAATGAATAATATCCAAATTGAAAATTGGGATGTTACAAACCTACCCCCCTTAAGATGAATCTCGCCCTCGAGATTCGGGTTGGCTAGCAAAAAGGTGTGGGTGGTCCTTCCGGAGGTCTTCTTCTGACTCCCAGGTGGTTTCCTCCTTGATATGGTGGCTCCACTGAACGTTGCAAAACTTGATAACCTTGCTGCGGGTAACTCGAGTGGCGAACTCGAGAATCTTGATGGGTTTCTCATCATAGGTCAGGTCACTCTCCAACTGAATTGCTTCCAGGGGAACTGTATTTCTCAGAGGAATATCGGCCATCTCTGCATGGCACTTCTTCAACTGGGAAACGTGAAACACATCATGAACTCCTGACAAACCTTCAGGTAATTCCAACTTGTAGGCAACTTCACCCATACGCTCCGAAACTCGGTATGGTCCCATAAATCTTGGTCCTAACTTCCCTTTGACTCCAAACCGTTTAATCTCCTCGAAGTGGCGGCACACAAAGATATGCTCTGTCTCCTACTTCATAGGTTACCTTCTTGCGTTTAGTATCGGCATAACTCTTCTGCCTGGACTGGGCCATCTTGAGTCTATCACGGATTAACTTGACCTTCTCCTTAGACACTCTGATTAAATCTGGTCCGAACAATTGTCGGTCTCCAACTTCACCCCACATCAATGGTGTCCTGCACCTCCTTACATACAAAGCTTCGAAAGGGGCCATATTCAAACTAGCTTGGTAGCTGTTGTTGTTTGAGAACTCTGCGTAAGGCAAATTATCATCCCAACTAGACCCATAGTCTAGCGCACAAGCTCTCAACATGTCCTCCAGAATCTGGTTGACTCTCTCGGTCAGCCCATCTGTCTGTGGATGAAAGTATGTATTGAACTCTAGCCTGGTACCCAAAGTCTGGTGTAACTGATTCCAAAAGTTTGAGGTAAATTGTGTTCCTCTATCTGATATGATGGTCCTCGGAACTCCATGCAGACATATGATCCTGGTCATATATATCTTGGCCAATTCCGTGCTCGTATAAGTGGTTTTCACAGGGATAAAGTGACCCACTTTGGTCAAGCGATCAACTACAACCCAGATCAAGTCATATCATGAACGAGTCTTGAGTAATACGCTGATGAAATACATGCCAAGCTTATCCCACTTCCATTCGGGTATTGGCAAAGGCTGAAGCAATCCTGCTGGTTTCTCATGCTCTGCCTTAACTCTCTGACAGACGTCGCAAACTGCTACTTACTCAGCAATATCCTTCTTCATACCTGTCCACCAGAAACGTTCCTTCAAATCCAAATACATCTTGGTGTTGCCTGGGTGAATCGAGTATGGCGAATCATGGGTCTCTTGAAGAATTAACTTCCTGATCTCTTAATCATTCGGCACATAGATGCGATCCTCAAACCATAAAGTCGTGTGCCCATCCTCACGAAAACCTTTGGCCTTTCCTTTACTCATCTTTTTCCTTTATCTCTGCAATTTCCTTGTCTGTCTTCTGGGCTTCTCGGATCTTTCCCAACAAAGTGGACTGAACTTCCAATGCTACAACAAAACCTCTCGGAACTATCTCCAAGCGAAGTTTTCTGAGATCGTCGGCTAACACCCGAGGTAATCCTCCGGTTGCGAGAGTATTGACATAACTCTTGCGGCTTAAAGTGTCTGCTACAACATTGGCCTTTCCTGGATGATAATGCAGTTTCATGTCATAATCCTTTGTGAGCTCCAACCATCTCCTCTGCTTGAGGTTGAACTCCTTCTGCGTGAAAATGTACTTCAAACTCTTATGATTCGTGTATACAACACAATGATTTCCGATAAGAAAATGTCTCCAGGTCTTGAGCGCATGCACTACGGCTGCTAACTCCAAATCATGTGTGGCATAATTCAACTCATGAGGTTGAAGCAGACATGAGGCATAAGAAACAACTCTTCGTTCTTGCATAAGAACGCCTCCAAGTCCCTGTCAAGAAGCGTCGCAATATACTTGGAAATCCTTGCGTATATTCAGAAGAATTAGCACTGGGGCTGTAACCAAACATTTCTTCAACTCCTGAAAACTGGCCTCACAATCCTTAGACCATTTAAACTTGGAGTTCTTCTTCAGTAACTCTGTCATGGGCTTCAAATTCTTGGAAAAGTTCTCAATGAATCTCCGATAATATCCTGCGAGTCCAAGGAAACTGCGTATCTCTCCAACTGAGGTGGGTGCCAACCACTCGGTGACAGATAGAACCTTGGAAGGGTCTACTGCTATTCCTTCCCCAGATATAACATGTCCGAGAAATCCGACTTCCTTCAACCAAAACTCACATTTGCTGAACTTGGCATACAGCTGATGTTCCCTAAGATTCTCGAGAACCAAGTGCAAATGTTCCTTGTGTTCTTCTTCATTCTTCGAGTACACCAATATATCATCAATGAACACCACAACAAACTTATCCAAGAACTCCATGAACACCTTATTCATCATTGTCAGATTTCGGGTTCCGGCAGACCCTTGAGGTTCGAACACTGGGGTGTGCGCGGAGATTTCACCTCCTACTTATCTACACCCCTCCGCCTCGCTAAGATCTAAGCAATGGAAAGAGCGACACGAATGACACATGGTTTATACTGGTTCGGGCCACCGTTGTGGTGTAATGCCCTACTCCAGTGTGTGGTGTGGTGGATTGCCTCTTGGGCTGATGATGATGAACAATACAAGGAAGAACAACATCGCGAGGGTCTGTTCTTGGCCGGGGCGATGAACTGCTGGGAGGAGTTCAGTCACCCTTCTCTCTCTCTCTCCTCGCCCCTCTTCCTCGTTCTGTGGGTGGTTAGTCCTATTTATAGAGGCCCTGGTCCTCTTCCCAAATATCGAACGGGAAGGGAGCCAACAATGGCGGGTTAATTTGAAGGGGGACAGCTAGTACCAGCTATCCTAACAAAAGTAGTCTTCGCCTGCACAAAGCTCTGGTGGTGACGCCGTCTTGGGCTCCACAATGACCTCCATCTTGCAGTCCTCTTGGTCTTGGTCTTGTTGCGCCGAGATGGCAACCTTTGCCTGATGCCTCGGTACTCCGCGGCTGCGCTTGCTCCCTTTGCACCAAAGAGGAAAGGAGGACGTTGCGCGGGCTGGAACCCGCCGGGCGCCTTTGGTCGTCATGGCTTGCGTCACGGGCACCTCGTGAGGTACCCCGCATTGATCTCTCCGCCTCCTCGCGAGCCAGCCTGATGAGGCCGTGCCTGAGGAAGCTCCACGTCGTCCGCCCTGCGAGGCTTGGCCCCTCGCGAGGGTCTTGGGTCTGTGTTGGTGAAGATGGGCGTGCTGGGCCCCCCTTTGAGCCCTGCCGCAGGCCACAGGCAGGCAAGTCTGGGGACCCCCGTTCCCAGAACACCGACAGTAGCCCCTGGGCCCAAGGCGTGCCCGGACTTGGCCGTGCAGGGAGGCAGAAGGGCGAGGGCGAAGCGCCGCGGGCCCTAACAGCCTGCGGCCTCGTGCGCCGCGTGGCGGTTGATTGGACGTGGGCGGCACTGCTCCCCCACGCCCCTGATTTTGCGCCATGCTAGGCGGACTCGTAGTTGTACACAGCCGCTCCCCTTCCTGTCACTCGAGCGCCCTCTGTCCTTCCTCCGTTCAAACTCCAGCTTCTGTTTTCGACCCAATCTCGACTCCCCCCCTTTTTCCCATCGCCATGGCTCCGACGAAGAAGGGAAGAGGGAAGAAACCCGTGCCTCCGCCTGGTCCGCCGCCGTTGGCGGCCCCCGCCGATGGCTTAGGCAAGGTCAGCTCGGCTCTGGCCACTATCTTCAACGAATGCGGGAGGACGACGGCCTGGCCCGCGTCCCACTCCTCCATCGATAGGATAGTCACCGAGGTCCCGTATTTCGCCGACGCCCTATGGGCGGGTCTGGTTCCTCCCTTTTCTGATTTCTTCAATGCCGTGCTTTCCCACTATCAGATCCACATGATGCATCTGGGTCCTGAATCCATCACCCTCCTTTCGGTCTTCTCCTTTGTTTGCGAGGCTATGATGGGCATCCTTCCTTCGGTTGCCTTGCTGCGCCACTTCTTCTCGCTGCGCCTTGTTGACCCTACCCAATGCTGGGCGTGCGTGAGCTTCGTTGCCGCGTCTGAGACTGCGGCCTCTGGGATTGACTTCAAGCTCCCCCCGCCCATGGCTGGGTTCCGCGAGCGGTGGCTGTATGTGGACGCAGGGGTGCCCAGCCCCCTGCTATCGAAGCCAACTTCGCCTGTTGTCCCCAATTCGGGCTGGGGCCAGGAGACGCTTGAGAGCCCCTGGCTCGTCTTCGTCTGGCACCGCTTCGCGTTCTTGAGGTCGCTTGGGGTGACAGCGCCCAAGGTGGTGAAGGAGTTCCTGCTACGCCGCGTTGCTCCTCTCCAACGCCACTCCCGCCGGATGTGGGCCTTCAGCAGGCGCGATGATCGTATGAGGCTCCAGGAAGAGGACCTGACTCTTGAAGTGCTGAGGACAGCGCTCTTGACCCTGACTGGGGACCCCAACCCTGGCAGCATCCAGCAGGGAGGGGCCTTGCTATACCTCTGCTACAGCAGGGGCAATTTTGTGAAGCAGATGCCTATCTTTGATGAGTGGGGGTCGCGCCCCGCCGGCCTCCAAGGGCCTCGTGAGAACCTAGTGGTGGTGACCGCCCTTCCAGTTGGCCAAGGCGGCACTTCCTCGAGCGGCGGAGCAGGGAGGCATGAGGTGCCAGAAGCCGAGGGGGCTCCCGGAGGGGTGACGGCGCCGGGCAATGCTCATGAGGGAGCGGCTCTCGGGGCCCTTGCCGCTGAGGCTGAGGGTGACGAGCAGCTGCCCTCAGCGCTTGCGACTGAGGCCCCTGAGGCTCCGACTGCTTCCCTTGGCGAGGCGATTGGCAGCACGCATCAGGCAGGCGTCCCTGACGCAGATCGCCTTGACGCTCCGTCTTCGGCGTAGGTTGATCCCTGCGCCCAACTCTTGGGCCGCTTCCGCGTGGACTTTGAGGCCCTTCGGAAGAGAAGGGAGGCCCTGGGCGACAATTACCCTTGTCGCCTGCTGAAGCGTAGGAAGTACTTCGCCACTGATGAGTAAGCTTTCTCCTTTCCCAGCTCCCGATCCTTCTGTTGCTTTTACTGACCCTTGCTCCGCAGGCCCCTTCCAGCCGAGCTTGTGGAGACGGCTGAGGTGCCGTCCCCCTTAGCTTTGCCCCCTCCATCACCCTCAAGCGCCTCGAGCTGCAGAGCCCTTGTGGTGAGGGCGATCGAAGAGGCGGACCGTCCCGAGGCGCATCGTGGCCCTGCGCACCTCGTGATCCTCTTCCGCAGGCCTTCTCATGGCATAGCCAGCCTGCCGTGGGCTTCCCGCCTGGTCATGGACTGCGATTGGCTGAGGCGCTCCCTACGCTCTTCACCTGGGGACGGGCTAGCCCCAGGCCGTGCTTCTGGCGCGGCATGCCCGACCGTCGCGAGGGTGCCATCCCCCAGCCCCCAGCCCGGAGGGGGGTGCTGATTCGTGGCCCCTGGCGCTTGCTTGGGGCAGATGATGGCGTGGAAGACGTGCTCGAGCGCGCTCTGGAGTGTCGCGCTCTCCACCAAGGATTCCTTCGAAGGGCGGCTGACGCGGTAAGCCTGCTTGGTGAGGAGCTTGCTGATGAAGACGCACGCCTTGAGGCCGTGGGCCTGCGCCTGGCTGCAGAGAGGCGCGAGCTGGAGGGCGCCATCGCCCTTGCGCGCCGTCAGCGCGATCTTGACGATGCAGAGGCCAAGGCGTCGCTGGTGGCCTCTCGGGAGGCTTCATCTTGGGCCGCTGAGGAGGCCCGGGAAGCTGACCGGCGGCGAACGGCGGTGGAGGAGCGGGCTCGGGAGCTCCTGGCCTGGTGCCACTCACTGGAGGAGCAAGTGGAACTGCGCGAGGCAGCCCTCGCGTCGATGAAGGTGGCCTCTGGCAACTCAGCAGAGCTCCAGAAGCATGAGGAGGCGCTGACGCTGGAAGCCGCCAAACGTACCCGCGAGTACGAGCGTCTGGAGACGAGGGAGCGCTTGGTGACGCAGGCGGAGGATGATGTCGCAGCACAGGAAGCCCGTGTCCTGGAGGAGGTCGGACGTCGAGTGGCGATGGCGCATTTGAACCTCGAGCACGAGTTCGAGGAGAAGCTGGGGTTGATCCGGGCCGAGGCTGAAGGCAGGACTGCTGCCTTGAGAGCCAAGCTGGAGGGGGCGACACGGCGGGCCGATGCTTTCCGGGACGCCCTTGAGGTGGCGCAAGGTGAGTTAACCACCTCCCAGGCCGAGATGCTCCTTCTTCGCCAGCGGGTGGAGGAGGCTGAGGCCGTCGCGCGCCAGAATGCAGATGAGATACATCAGCGGCGGATCCTGGAGCATGAGCACGGCCCCATGCTCACCACGCTCCGGGAGAGAGCCAACACAGCCTTGGGAAACATCTGCGAGGTGGCTGATGGCGAGCCGCATGCAGTCAACTACGCCGGCAATCTTCAGTTCTTCACTGACGTGGTGACGCAGCTGGAGGCGCGGTCGGTCAGGGCTGACAGGTTGGTGGAGGAGAGGAGCCGCGCCCTGCTCGGGCGTGCCTTTTCTCGCGTCTTCAGCCATCTCCGAAACATGGATCCCCACTTCGATTTCGACGCCGCCATCGCCCCAGTCCCCCAGGCCGTCCGAGGCGACCTGGCGCACTGCGTGGAAGACAATGTGGATGCTCTTATCAGGGCCTTCGCTTCAGACAACGACCGCGTGATCGTGGCTGCCGACGAGGGCGGTGCGGTGCACGGCCCTGACGCCGCTGACGGTGACGCGGACAGCGATGGCGAGTTCAGCGACGCTAACAGTGGCTCGGGTGGTGCTCCTGAGGACGCATTGGGGGATTTATCCGACTGATTGTGCATCGTTCCTACTTCCTTGCCCTGCATGAATAGAACTTAGGTTTTGGCCTGATGGCGGTGAGAGCATTTTGGAGGGGGAGCCCCTTATGTAAAACTTGTGTTCATCGTATTAGTAGTCGCTACATTGCCCATGCGCCCGCGCCAAGTGGTTGGCTTAAGCGACGCGTTGGTCGGCTAGTTTACCTTGGTCCCGTGCTAGCCCTGAGGTAGCTTGTGGGAGGTTGTGGTGTCAAGAGTGTTCCCTGATTGGATCCGTAGGACCTGCAGCAAAACACCCTCCTGAGAGGATGCAGCGGCGGCAGTCTGGGCTGCGCGCAAGCTAGGCCTGACCCGGCTCGCGAGGGGCTCATGAGGGGAGGCAGCTGAGACGAAGTGGTAACCAAAACGCGAGAAATTGCTCGAACGAGACTAAGCACCCCTTCCCCGAACACACGCAAATCTCAAATTCGAATCCAACTTGAATCCAGCGGGGGAAAGCGACAATCAAAGGGAGAAGCAACGAAAGCAGAGAAAAGGCCGCGTCCGGCACCAAATCTAGTCTTGGACGTCTTCTCACCAGCGCGGAGCTAAGTGCTGCCACTGGGCATGGGAGGGAGCCCCGGGGCCTAAGGCCGACACCCCTGAGACTCCGGGGCGTGTACAGCCCCAGTCATTATTACGTGAGAGTGTCACGGGGCGGCGAGCTTCACAGGCACTGGGCCTTCTTCACAGGTACTGGCCTTGCTTCATATCGCCAGATGAGGGCCCCGCCTTGCGCCACACTCTAGTGCCATCAACGATGACCGGAAACGAGGACGCCGCCGATGGGGTAGAGCGGTCGCCAGCGGTTCCCTCGACGACCACGGGTCCTCCGCCAGGGGCAGGCCCTGAGGCACCTCCCCAGCAAAGGCCCTACCTCCTGAGAACACCTTGCTACGAACGTCGCGGTGGTGATGTCGGATCTCGGCCCCTCTCCTGCAGCCCCCTTGAAAGTGCGTTATATCGACTAGAGGGGGGGTGAATAGGTGATTTTTATGAAAGTCTTCAAAACATGGGAGTTATGAAGACAAACAGTGAAGATTTTGCCTATTACTATGCAGCGGAAGTTAGATTACACTAGGCAAGCCATGGTTAAGAATTCAATAAAGTGAAAGCACAAAGACAAAGAGCTGCAGTGTAATAAGGATCAGGTAGGAAGAAGTTATGAAGCCAAACAGATCATACATTCACGTTGTGAAGACAAAAGATAGAGCAAGCATGCAATGGCTTCACAATGAGCAACAGTAAGAAAAAGGAAGTGAAGATGAAACCGGTGACTCGTTGAAGACAATGATGTGTTGGACCAGTTCCAGTTGCTGTGACAACTGTACGTCTGGTTGGGGCGGCTAGGTATTTAAACCTTAGGACACACAGTCCCGGACACCCAGTCCTGAACACGCAGCTCAGGACACCAAGTCCTCACCGTATTCTCCTTGAGCTAAGGTCACATAGTCCTCGCCCAATCACTCTGGTAAGTCTTCAAGGTAGACTCCCAAACCTTCACAGACTTCGTTCACTGGCAATCCACAATGTCTCTTGGATGCTCTGAACGCGACGCCTAACCGTCTGGAGGATTCACAGTCCTCAAGTGTAATAAGTCTTTAGATCACACAGAGAAGAAGACTTAAGTGATGCCCAATGTTCTCTGGCTCTGGGTGGTTAGGGCTTTTCTCCTCGCTAGGAATTTTCTCTCAAAGGCTTCGAGGTGGGTTGCTCTCAAACGACAAAAGCCGTGCACTGAAATCTGAGCAGCCAACCGTTTATGGTTGTAGGGGGTGGGCTATTTATAGCCACTTGGCAACCCGACCTGATTTGTCCGAAATGACCCTGGGTCACTAAGGAACTGACACGTGTCTCAACGGTCAGATTTCAAACTCTCATGGCAACTTTACTTGTGCTACAAGCAAAGCTGACTTGTCCGGCTCTGGACAAGATTCGCTCTCATTGTCTTCACTCGAAGACATAGGTTTTTGGTTTAGGCATCACTTCAGTCATTCTGACTGGTTCTCCTGGACCCCACTTAACAGTATGGTGGTTCCTATGACTCAACACAAAAGAAAAAGAACTACGAAAGATCTAAGTCTTCGAGCTCCATAGGCTTCATAACGTGTCTTCTTTTGTCATAGTCTTCAATGTGAATATCTTCATATACCACCTTTGGCTTCAATGTCTTCATACATTTTTAGGGGTCATCTCTGGTAGTAAAACCGAATCAATGAGGGACTTCTACCTGTGTTATCCTACAATTCTCACAAACACATTAGTCCCTCAACTAGGTTTGTCGTCAATACTCCAAAACCAACTAGGGGTGGCACTAGATGCACTTACACCCCTGCGCCCTCCTCCCGAGGGGTAGGAGACTGTGGGGGTGGGGCAGCTGCTCACTGCGGCGACCTGCACCTCCTGCGATCCATGGTTATCGTATGCCTGCTCCTGAAGAATTAGCGGTACCCGATAATCGTTCACTCCAGCGTGGCCAGTGGGACCGTCCCGGGGCTCCTGGAAAGGCTCAGCTTCTAGTGCCTCGTCCCCCCAGCTTGGGCTGAGGAGCGAGCCTTGTTCGCCCTCGTGAGGGTGTCCTTGGTCCATCATGAGGGGCATGTATTCCTCTGGCGCCGTCATCCCGAAGGCCACGCCGTAGTGCTCCGCATGCCACGCGGTCCTGCCTGACGCGCCCACCGTGGAGTGGCAGCATGGCTCTCCACTGGGGCCGCGGGTCGCGTCGAGTCCTTCTTCACGGACCGGGAGCGGGGGCAGCGCCGCCGTCGGTCCGGTGCTGACAGCTTCGCTGGCATTGGAGTAGCCTTGGAGCCCGTGGGCGCGCGTGGAGCCCCCGCGCGGGCCGCCCTGGGCTTGAGATGGGAGCTGGGTGCAGAAGGGGTGAGCCCCCGAGGCGGCGCAGCCCAGGAGCTCTGCCACCCGCTCCAGCAGCACGTCGCGGCCGCCCTCCAGCAGCCTCCACTGCAGCAGCTCTCGGGCCACCGTGAGAGCGGCCCTCGAGTTCGCCTGCTCCCGGCGGGTGTTCGATGCCGTGGTCGCGGCATGATTGGAGGCCCTTGCAGCCGACCGCGCCTGCCGCGGTGTGAGAGCTGTTGAAGCCTGTCCGCGTCGCCCGCGACCCGCAGCGCCCTGCGGACCGCGAGCTGCCTGGGGCATGGGGTCGCCCGAGGCGAGCGGCTCTGCGCGGGTAGGCCACGCCGCCCATGGATCTGGGTTGCCCGCCTGGTCGCCGGACATGGTGATGACGACACGATGGGGCACGAAGCGGTAGAAGGTGGATTCCGGTGCACCCCTACCTGGCGTGCCAAATGTCGGATTTCGGGTTCCGGCAGACCCTTGAGGTTCGAACACCGGGGTGCGCGCGGAGATTTCGCCTCCTACCTACCTGCACCCCTCCACCTCGCTATGATCTAAGCAATGGAAAGAGCGACACGAATGACACAGGGTTTATACTAGTTTGGGCCACCATTGTGGTGTAATACCCTACTCCAGTGTGTGGCGTGGTGGATTGCCTCTTGGGCTAATGATGATGAACAATACTAGGAAGAACAGCCTCGCGAGGGTCTGTTCTTGGCCGGGGCGATGAACTGCTGGGAGGAGTTCAGTCACCCTTCTCTCTCTCTGCTCGCCCCTCTTTCTCGTTCTGTGGGTGGTTGGTCCTATTTATAGAGGCCCTGGTCCTCTTCCCAAATATCGAACGGGAAGGGAGCCAACAATGGCGGGCTAATTTGAAGGGGGAGAGCTAGTACCAGCTATCCTGACAAAAGTAGTCTTCGCCTGCACAAAGCTCTGGTGATGACGCCGTCTTGGGCTCCACAATGACCTCCGTCTTGCAGTCCTCCTGGTCTTGGTATTGTTGCACCGATATGGCAACCTTTGCCTGATGCCTTGGTACTCCGCGGTTGCGCTTGCTCCCTTTGCACGAAAGAGGAAAGGAGGACGCTGCGCGGGCTGGCACCCGCCGGGCGCCTTTGGTCGTCATGGCTTGCGTCACGGGCACCTCGTGAGGTACCCCGCCTTGATCTCTCCGCCTCCTCGCGAGCCAGCCTGATGAGGCCGTGCCTGAGGAAGCTCCGCGTCATCCGCCCCGCGAGGCTAGGCCCCTCGCGAGGGTCTTGGGTCTGTGTTGGTGAAGATGGGCCGTGCTGGGCCCCGGTTTGAGCCATGCCACAGGCCGCAGGCAGGCAAGTCTGGGGACCCCCGTTCCCAGAACGCAGACAATCATACTCATAAAGTAGGCAGGGGCGTTAGTCAACCCAAAAGACATGACCGTGTACTCATATAGCCCATACCTTGTGGTAATAGTGGTCTTGGGTATATCCTGTTCTCGGATCTTCAGCTGGTGATATCTTGATCGAAGATCGATCTTGGAGAATACTTTATCTCCCTACAGCTGGTCAAATAAGTCATTGATCATCGGTAGAGGATATTTGTTCCTGATCGTCACCTTGTTCAATGCAAGATAATCAACAACCATTCTCAAGGATCCATCCTTCTTCTCAACTAAGAGCACTGGGGCTCCCCACGGTGACGAACTTGGTCGAGTATAACCTTTCTCCAATAACTCCTTAATCTGCTTCTTAATTTCCTCCAGATCATTTGCGGGCATCCGATACGGTCTCTTAGATATTGGTCCGGTGCCTGGCAACAGCTCGATCAAAAGCTCTATGTCTCAGTCTAGTGGCATGCCGGGTAGTTTCTCCGGGAATACATCGGTATAATCCTTAACAACTGACACTTCCTCTTGAACAACTCCCGAGAGTGAATTTAACTGAGTCCTCCTTGGCACATGCCTAGACACATACTTGATCCGTTTTCCCTCTGGGGTGGTGAGAAGAATTGACTTACTAGCACAATCGATGTTTCCTCCATACTTTGATCGCCAATCCATGCCTAGTATCACATCTATTCCTTGTGATCCCAGAATAATGAGGTTTGTGGGGAAAACATGCTTACCTATGGTCAATGGCAACTGATATCACCCCCAGCTAGCCATATACCCCGCTCCTGGTGAGCTCACTAACATAGGTCACCCAAGGTCTACAATTGGCACCTTAAACTTGTCCACAAATCCCCTTGATATGTATGAATGCGATGCACCAGTGTCAAAAAGTACAAGGGATGTAAATGACTTAATCAAAAACTTACCAATAACTGCGTCAGGCTGCTCTTCAACTTCCTCCAAGTTGACGTGATTCACCTAACCTCTGGTGATGGGATTTGGTTTCTTTCCTGAGCTTCCATTTCCATTACCATTCTTTGCTTCAGGACACTCGGTGGCATAGTGCCCGGTCTTCCTGCACTTGAAACAAGTAATGTGACTCAGATCCTTCTTGGCGGGTGTCGAGGGTTGGAACGGCTCTGACTGCTGTTTCCTCGATTCCCATTTCCGTTCTTAGGGCCACTTGGTTATGTCCACTTCCTCCATTGTGAGAATGGCCTCCATGGTTATGTCCTCCATGGCTATGATGAGTGTGTCCTCCCGAGTACGGGGAATAGCGGGGCTTCTGCTGAGCTCCAGAGTTGTACTTCCCTTGTCCATACTTCCGCTCGCGGCTCTCTATCTGCTACTTCTTGCCTTCGATCATGAGGGCCCTTTCTACCAGCTCCTGGTAGTTGGTGAATGTTGCCACCATCAACTGCATACTCAGCTCATCATTCAGCCCTTCAAGAAACTTCTCCTACTTCGCGGCATCTGTGGCCACATCATCTGGGTCATAGCATGCTAACTTGCTGAACTCATCCACGTATTGCGCCATAGTATGATTCCCCTCGCGTAAGTTGCGGAACTCACGCTTCTTCATTCTCATGGCCCTAGCTGAGACATGTGCGGTGCGGAAGGCCTGCTGAAACTGATCCCAAGAAACATTGACCACGGGGAAAGTGGCGGTGTAGCTCTCCGACCATGAGGCTACGAGTTCATCCAGTTGATGTGCGGCAAAGCACACCTTCTCAGCATCAGTGCAACCTATGGTGGTCAGCTCCCTTCCAATCTTGCGGAGCCAGTCATCAGCAACAATCGGCTCAGTGCTGCTAGAGAACACCGGTGGACTCAACCTTAGGAAACGAGCTAGGTTGTCAACTGGGGGTGGCGGCAGTGGGTTGTTGTTGTTGTTGTTGTTGTTGTTGCCTTGGTTCTGGATGAGCAACTGCATCAAGGCATTCTGCTGTTGGATCAACTGGGTGAGCTCGAGCGGGAAAACAAATCTGAGGTCACGTCTCGGAGGCATCTAGTAGGTTAGAGGGGTGAGAATAGAATAGAATAGGGTCTAAAGCGATATTTCACTACCCATATGCACATGAGATAACATATAATCAATCCACACCATTCATTTCATACAAGATTCATACAATCGATCTAAGATACTATTACAAGATCTTACGAACGATTTCTAACTAATTGGAAGACTTCTAATAGTATTATGGTGGTCGACATAAATTTTTATCGGTGCATAATATCCGCTCCAGCTTCGTCTTTAAAATCATCATTGTCCTCATCATCACTGTCTTCATGAGCATCACTGTCGGTGTCGGTGTCATCTAGTATGATGTAGTATTCAGAACGAATGTCCAATTCTTCAGGCTGCGGTTTCACCACGGGTATTCCTATCTTCTTCCTCAGGTCTTCATTTTGCTCCAGTAGCACAGTAATTTCCTCTTCAAATCCATCACGAGTTGCCTTGAGTTCCTCTTCTAGCTCCATATTCCAGGTCATCACCTTCTTCGTATCTACCATGTTAGCACACATCTGGTTCTCATAACGACAAATGTGTTGGTTCAACTGCTGTATGTAGGATGCAATAGATCCATCCTTCCTGGTGTGAATCATCCCCCATTGCTCATCCCGGCATCCACCTATCTGATAGACGGTTAATGTCTACTACACAACCTTCTTCTTGTAGACATTGTTGGGCCTCCAAGTGCAGAGGTTTGTAGGACAGTAGCAAATTTCCCTCAAGTGGATGACCTAAGGTTTATCAATCCGTAGGAGGCATAGGATGAAGATGGTCTCTCTCAAGCAACCCTGCAACCAAATAACAAAGAGTCTCTTGTGTACCCAACACACCCAATACAATGGTAAATTGTATAGGTGAACTAGTTCGGCGAAGAGATGGTGATACAAGTGGTATATGGATAGTAGATAATAGTTTTTGTAATCTGAAAATATAAAAACAGCAAGGTAACTAATGATAAAAGTGAGCATAAATGGTATTGCAATGCGTGGAAATAAGGCCTAGGGTTCATACTTTCACTAGTGCAAGTCCTCTCAACAATACTAACATAATTGGATCACATAACTATCCCTCAAATTGGAACAAAGAGTCACTCCAAAGTCAGTAATAGTGGAGAACGAACGAAGAGATTATGGTAGGGTACGAAACCACCTCAAAGTTATTATTTCCAATCAATCCATTGGGCTATTCCTTTAAGTGTCACAAACAGCACTAGAGTTCGTACTAGAATAACACCTTAAGACACAAATCAATCAAAACCCTAATGTCACCTAGATACTCCAATGTCACCTCAAGTATCCATGGGTATGATTATACGATCTGCATCACACAATCTCAGATTCATCTATTCAACCAACACAAAGGACCTCAAAGAGTGCCCCAAAGTTTCTACCGGAGAATCACGACGAAAACGTGTGCCAACCCCTATGCATAGGTTCATGGGCGGAACCCGCAAGTTGATCACCAAAACATACATCAAGTGAATCACGTGATATCCCATTCTCACCACAGATATCCACGGCAAGACATACATCAAGTGTTCTCAAATCTTTAAAGACTCAATCCGTTAAGATTACTTCAAAGGGGAAACTCAATTCATTACAAGAGAGTAGAGGGGGAGGAGAAACATAAGATCCAACTATAATAGCAAAGCTCGCGATACATCAAGATCGTGCCAAATCAAGAACAAGAGAGAGAGAGAGAGAGATCAAACACATAGCTACTGGTACATACCCTCAGCCCCGAGGGAGAACTACTCCCTCCTCGTCATGGAGAGCACCGGGATGATGAAGATGGCCACCGGAGAAGGATTGCCCCCTCCGGCAGGGTGCCGGAACGGGTCTAGATTGGTTTTCGGTGGCTACAGAGACTTATGGCGGCGGAACTCCCGATCTAATCTCTATTCTGGAAGTTTTAGGGTATATGGAGTTATATAGGCAGAAGAAGCACGTCAGGGGAGCCACGGGGGCCCCACGAGGCAGGGGGGCGCGCCCCAGGGGGGTGGGCGCCCCTTACCCTCGTGAGCTCCTCCTTCCTTCCTTGACGTGGGGTCCAAGTCCATCGGGTGGCTTTTGTTCCAAAAATAACGTCTCTAGTTGATTTCGTTCTGTTTCGACTCCGTCTGATATTCCTTTTCTTCAAAACACTGAAATAGGCATAAAACAACAAATCTGGGTTGGGCCTCCGGTTAATAGGTTAGTCCCAAAAATAATATAAAAGTGGATAATAAAGCCCAATATTGCCCAAAACAGTAGATAATATAGCATGGAGCAATCAAAAATTATAGATACGTTGGAGACGTATCAACGGTGTCCGTAAGATCCTTGTTGTATACCTCGCCTTTGCGCCCAATGGTGATGTGGGCGGCCATGCTCTTTCCTAAGCTCTAGATTGGTGCATCAATAGAAAACTCGCTGGGCTTGGTAATTGGTGCAAAAGTCCTCCTAGGGACACGAACTTGATTGTCCGGCACTCATCTTCTGGTAAAGTTGCGATGAAGGTTCCGGTGAAGCTTGGTATGCCGATGATCAGGTACCTAGTGACTTCCTTCAAGTGTCATCCGAAAGGGGTGTCGTCGTCCAGTTGGGTGAATTTGTTCCTTTGGTCCGAGATCTATAGAGTAGAAATAGAGAAGAATTAGAAATGAGTAGAGAAGAGTATCCTGTGGCTTTTCCTAGTGGCCGCGTCCTACAGTCAACGTTTGCTCTGATACCATCTTGTAGCGACCCGATCCCAATGGACCGAAGTCTCTTTTCTTAAGTGTCATCCCTGGATCCGTATTGCTGACACACACAGTACTCGAGGATTTATAGCAGAGTTCAATCACACACTTATTACATCGAGAGTCACATAAAGAGTACTTATTACAATAATATGGCTGAAGGCCATCTAAACAAAATAACTGCAGAAGCTTCGAAGATAAATGAGTCCATCCAATTCCACGACAAAACTGAGTGCATGACAACGACCTATTGCACCTTACTCTTCGTCTGAAAATTCTGCAACATGAGACGTTGCAGCCATGTAGGTCAACACATGGAATATGCTGGCAAGTGATGACCCACAAGTATAGGGGATCTATCCTAGTCCTTTCGATAAGTAAGAGTGTCGAACCCAATGAGGAGCAGAAGGAAATGACAGCAGTTTTCAGAAAGGTATTCTCTACAAGCACTGAAATTATCGGTAACAGATAGTTTTGTGATAAGGTAATTCGTAACGGGTAACAAGTAACAAAAGTAAACAAGGTGCAGAAAGGTGGACCAATCCTTTTTGTAGCAAAGGACAAGCCTGGAAAAACTCTTATATAAAGGAAAGCGCTCCCGAGAACATGGGAATTATCGTCAAGCTAGTTTTCATCATGCTCATATGATTCGCGTTCGTTACTTTGATAATTTGATATGTGGGTGGATCGGTGCTTGGGTACTGCCCTTCCTTGGACAAGCATCCCACTTATGATTAACCTCCCTCGCAAGCATCCGCAACTACGAAAGAAGAATTAAGGTAAACCTAACCATAACATGAAACATATGGATCCAAATCAGCCCCTTATGAAGCAACACACAAACTAGGGTTTAAGCTTCTGTCACTCTAGCAACCCATCATCTACTTATTACTTCCCAATGCCTTCCCCTGGGCCCAAACGATGGTGAAGTGTCATGTAGTCGATGTTCACATAACACCACTAGAGGAAAGACAACAGACATCTCATCAAAATATCGAACGAATACCAAATTCACATGACTACTTATAACAAGAATTCTCCCATGTCCTCAGGAACAAACGTAACTACTCACAAATCATATTCATGTTCATAATCAGAGGGGTATTAATGTGCATAAAGGATCTGAACATATAATCTTCCACTGAATAAACCAACTAGCATCAACTATAAGGAGTAATTAACACTACTAGCAACCCACAGGTACCAATCTGAGGTTTTGAGACAAATATCGGATACAAGAGATGAACTAGGGTTTGAGAGGAGATGGTGCTGGTGAAGATGTTGATGGAGATTGACCCCCTGATGAGAGGATCGATGGTGATGACGATGGTGACGATTTCCCCCTCCCGGAGGGATACTTCCCCGGCAGAACAACTCCGCCGTAG
Organism: Triticum urartu; assembly: GCF_056163025.1. Classification (NCBI taxonomy): domain Eukaryota; kingdom Viridiplantae; phylum Streptophyta; class Magnoliopsida; order Poales; family Poaceae; genus Triticum; species Triticum urartu. The sequence continues at coordinate 236,617,911 of NC_141874.1, read as the reverse complement.
CCCTAGATTGGTTCTGCCAAGGTTCCACCTCGAGACGGCAGCGCGTCGTCCCGAAAGCTTCCTTCTCCTTTTTTCCAGGGTAAAAGACACCTTATACCAGAAGATGGGCATAGAGGGGCTTCCAGGTGGCCCACGAGGCAGGCGGTGCGCCCAGGGGGGTAGGGCGCGCCCTCCACCCTCGTGGACAGTGGGTGGCCCCCCTTTGGTGCTTCCTTTTCCCAATGTTTTATATATATTCCAAAACTGAATTTCGTGGAGTTTCAGGACTTTTGGAGTTGTGCAGAATAGGTCTATAATATTTGCTCCTTTTCCAGCCCAGAATTCCAGCTGCCGGCATTCTCCCTCTTCATGTAAACCTTGTAAAATAAGAGGGAAAAGGCATAATTATTGTGACATAATGTGTAATAACGACCCATAATGCAATAAATATCGATATAAAAGCAAGATACAAAATGGACATATCAACTCCCCCAAGCTTAGACCTCGCTTGTCCTCAAGCGAAAGCCGATATCGAAAAATATGTCCACATGTTTAGAGATAGAGGTGTCGATAAAATAAAAAACATACATGAGGGCATCATGATCATTCTTAGAATAGCAACATATATATATATTGTCATATGATTTCTTATGCTAAAGTAACAATCTATTGACAATGTCAAGTATGAATCAGAAACTTCATTGAAAAACTAGCAAACTATAATCTCAGTCATTGAAGCAATTGCAATTTATCATAACATCAGAAAGAGTCAATATAAGAGCTTTTTAGAAAGTCCACATACTCAACTATCATTTAGTATTTCACAATTGCTAACACTCACGCAATACTTATGGGTATGCAGTTTTAATCGAACACAGAGAAAGATAGGGGCTTATAGTTTTGCCTCCCAACCTTTTATCTCAAGGGTAACGTCAACAATAATGCTTTATGAAAACGCACAACCAATTAGATATATATATTAGGATCTTTCCAACACATAGTGCTTGCCAAAGGATAAAAGATAGGCCCTTTGCAAAGGGAAGCAGAGGTTGTCATGTGCTTTTATGGTTGGATGCACAAAATCTTAATGCAAAAGAACGTCACTTTATATTGCCACTTGTGATAGGGACCTTTATTATGCGGTCCGTCGCTTTTATTTCTTCCATATCACAAGCTCGTATAAAGCTTATTTTATCCACACTAATAGATCATACATATTTAGAGAGCAATTTTTTATTGCTTGCAACAATGACAACTTACTTGAAGGATCTTACTCAATCCATAGGTAGATATGGTGGACTCTCATGGCAAAACTGGGTTTAAGGATATTTGGAAGCACAAGTAGTATCTCTACTTGGTGCAAAGAAGTTGGCTAGCATAAGGGGGAAAGTCAAGCTCAACATGTTGGATGATCCGTGACAATATAATTTATTTCGGATATAAGAAAACATAACCCATTACGTTGTCTTCCTTGTCCAACATCAACTTTTTAGCATGTCATGTTTTAATGAGTGCTCACAATCATAAAAGATGTCCAAGATAGTATATTTATATGTGAAACCCTCTATTTCTTTATTGCTTGCTATTAATTGCAACGATGACCAAAACTATGTTTGTCAACTCTCAACAACTTTTATTCATCATACTCTTTATATGTGAAGTCATTACTCTCCATAAGATATATATGAGCTCTTTATTTCTTTTTAATCTTTCTTTTTTATTTTATTCCCTCAAGATCATAGCAAGATAACCAAGCCCTCGACCCAAGACTAATCTTTATTATATATAGCTCACAGACTCGATTACATAGATAAGGATCAACACAAAAACTCAAAGCTAGATCATACTAAACTTTATTCTACTAGATCAAGATATAACCAAAAGGACTGAACTAAGAAAAATGGAAAAGGTAGAAGAATGATGGTGATACGATACCGGGGCACCTCCCCCAAGCTTGGCAGTTGCCAAGGGGAGTGCCCATACCCATGTATTTATGTCTCTTTCTTCGGAGGTGCTGATGATGGAGTTGTTGATGATGTAGGCTTGGCGTCCATCTTCCAAGGCATAGGATCACCATCATAGAAGGATGATCGAGTCTCCAGGATCCTCAAATCTGCAGCCAAACTCATCCTCTTGAATCTATATTCATACTCACAGTTTTGGTTTTGCAGGTCATAGATCTGGGCCTGGAGGTGCTTGATTGTCTCGTGAAGCTTGAAGATGGTCTCCCCAATGTTCTTGGCATCCATCTTGTGGTTGTTGGTGAACTCCGCGATCATCATGTGGTTGGTGTTGAGTCCGTGTTCCACCATCCCCTGACACTTGAAAACTTGGTTCTCGATTGCTTCGAGTCTTGTCTCCACGCTTTCGGTCCTCCTTGGTCCCGCAAAATCGCGGATGTGCAGCACCCCCTCACGCATCTCAATAGTTTGAGGGTGTTGCAGTACCTCCGCGAGGTAGGGGTTGATGACCTTCTCAAAAAACTTGTCCTTGGGGGCGCTTGAAGACATCATGGTGATCTAGATCTGTCACAAATACAGCTCGGAACAAAAACAGAGGGCTTCGTCGTGGTACGATGGTCAAAACCTTCGGTAGATTATATAATGAATTTTTGCCGACCAAAAGAAGTATCGTGCAAGAAAATGGAGTCTGGAGGGCACACGAGGTGCCCACGAGGCAGGGGGCTCGCCCTCCACCCTCGTGGATGCCTCATGTCCCTTTCGGACTACTTCTTATTTTCCTATTTTCTTAAATATTCCAGAACGAAGAAAAATTGCTATTATAACTCTTTTGGAGTCAGTTTACTTACCATACCACATACCTATTCCTTTTCAGAGTCTGAAACGTTCTGGAAAGTGTCCCTTATGTACTCCTCTGGGGTTATGGTGTCAATAACATTGGTTTCAACATTTATGGGATCACCTGAGATATAATGTTTGATTCTTTGACCGTTCACCACCTTCGGATTTGTGCCTTCGAAGTTGTTGATTTTGATGTCACCCGAACAATAGACCTCCTCGATAACGTAAGGACCTTCCCATTTAGAGAGGAGTTTTCCTGCAAAAAAATCTTAAACGAGAGTTGTATAACAAAACATAATCACCTACATTAAACTCACGCTTTTGTATCCTTTTGTCATGCCATCTTTTAACTTTTTCTTTAAACAGTTTTTGCATTCTCATAGGCATGGGTTCTCCAGTCATCAAGTGAGCTAATGTTAAATAGTCTCTTCTCACCGACAAGTTTGAAATCATAATTGAGCTCTTTAATGGCCCAATATGCCTTATGTTCTAGTTCGAGAGGTAAGTGACATGATTTTCCGTAAACCATTTTATACGGGGACCTACCCATAGGATTTTTATATGCAGTTCTATAGGCCCATAATGCATCATCAAGTTTCTTGGACCAATTCTTTCTAGATCTATTAACAGTCTTTTGCAAAATTAATTTAATCTCTCTATTACTCAGTTCTACTTGACCACTAGACTGTGGGTGGTATGGATATGCAATTCTATGATTAACATCATACTTAGCAAGCATTTTATGAATATCACCATGAATAAAATGTGAACCACCATTAGTCATTAAGTATCTAGGGACTCCAAACCCCAGAAAAATAAATTCTTTAAGCATCTTAATAGAGGTGTTATGATCAGCACTACTAGTTGGAATAGCTTCTACCCACTTAGTAACGTAATCAACAACAACTAAAATATGTGTATACCCATTAGAGGAAGGAAATGGTCCCATATAACCAAAGCCCCAAACATCAAATGGTTCAATAACAAGTAAATAGTTCATAGGCATTTCTTGACGTCTACTAATATTACCAATTCTTTGACATTCATCACAAGACAAGACAAACTTACAAGCATCTTTGAAAAGAGTAAGCCAATAAAACGGGATTGCAATACCTTATGTGCAATTCTATCTCCAGCGTGGTGTCCTCCATAAGCCTTGGAGTGACACTTGCGTAGGATCTGTTCCTGTTCATGCTCAGGTACACAACATCTAATAACACCATCTACTCCTTGTTTATAAAGGTGTGGATCATCCCAGAAGTAATGCCTTAAATCATAGAAAAACTTTTTCTTTTGCTGGTATGTGAAACTAGGTGGTATGAATTTAGCAGCAATGTAATTAGCATAATCGGCATACCATGGAGCAGTATGAGAAACATTTATGACAGCTAATTGTTCATCAGGAAAGCTATCATCAATAGGTAATGGGTCATCAAGAGCATTCTCTAACCTAGATAAGTTGTCCGCAATGGGGTTCTCAGCTCCCTTTCTATCAATAATATGAAAATCAAATTCTTGTAGCAGGAGAACCCATCTAATAAGTTGCTACCTCTTGAGCATGCGTTGGTTTTCCCTTGAAGATGAAAGGGTCACTACTGGAATCAGCTAATTTGCCATCTGCCAGCTCTTTGCCGTCTGCTAGCTGACGGCAAAGAAGCTCTTTGCCATCAGCTACCAAAAAGCAGACGGCAAAGATCAGGCTGACGGCAAAGAAGCTCTTTGCCGTCCGCCGGATCTTTGCCATCCGCCAGCAGACGGCAAAGAATCTTTGCCGTCAGCTGGCGGACGGCAAAGAGAGAGGTGGGCCCCACCCCCCGCCCGTTTGGGAAAAACTTAATGGCCCACCTCTTTGCCGTCTGCCAGCAGACGGCAAAGAGGCAAAAGGGCGGACGGCAAAGAGGGCAGTATCTAACGGCCCGTACCCCCCGCCCCTCTCTGTTCTCTCCTCGCCCCGCCACAACTTCCCACCCCACCGCCGCCGCCACCGCCCGCTGCGCGCCGCCGCCTCTCGCCCCCGCCGCCGATGCCACGTCGCCCCCGCCGCCCCAGCCCCCGTCGCCCCCGCCGCCCCGGCCCCCCGTCGCCCCCCCCCCCGCCCCGGCCCCATGCCGCCCCGGCCCCCCGCCGCCCCGGTGCCCCGCCGCCCCGCGCCCCACCGCCCCGGGCCCGGCCCCCCGCCACCCCAGGCCGCCCCGGTGCCCCGGCCAGCTCCTCCACCGCCCCGCCCCCCTCCTCCACCGGCCCTGCCCCAGGTGAGCCCCCCTCCTTTTTTCTGTTTTTTTTTCTGTTTTTTTCTTTTTTTAGTTTTAGTTTAAATTTAGTTTTAGTTTTAGTTTTAGGTTTAGTTTTAGGTTTAGATTTAGTTTTTTCCTTTTTTTCTGTTTTATTAGTTTTAGTTTTAGGTTTAGTTTAGTTTGAGGAAAGAAGAAGAAGAAGAGAAAAAGAGGAGAGGAGGAGGAGAAGAAGAAGAGGAAAAAGGAAAGGAAGAAGAAGAAGAGGAGGAGGAGAAGAAAAAAGAAGAAGAGGAAGAAGAAGAAGAAGAAAAAAGAGGAGAGGAGGAGAAGAAGAAGAGGAAAAAGGAAAGAAGAAGAAGAAGAAGAAGAAGAAGAAGAAGAAGAAGAAGAAGAAGAAGAAGAAGGAAGAAAAGGAAGAAAAGGAAGAAAAGGAAGAATAGGAAGAAGAAGAAGAAGAAGAAAAGGAAAAAAGAGGAAAAAAAACCCCGACCCGACACGGCACCCCGACCCCTAGACCCCGACCCCGACACCCCGACCCCGACCCCGACACCCCGACCCCGAGCCTGACCCGACACCCCGACCCCGACACCGACACGGCACCCCGACCCCGACCCGGCACCCCGACCTGACACCCCGACCCCGAGACCCCGACCCCGACACCGACATGACACCCCGACACCGACACCCTGACACCACACCCACCCTTACCCCAACACCGACACGGCACCCTGACCCCGACCCGGCATCCCGACCAGACACCCCGACCCTGAGACCCCGACCCCGAGCCTGACCCGACACCCCGACCCCGAGACCCCGACCCCGACCCGGCACCCAACCCGACACCCCGACCCCGACACCCCGACCCCAGGCCTGACCCGACACCCCGACCCCGACACTGACACGGCACCCCGACCCCGAGACCCCGACCCTGACCCCGACCCCGACACCCCGACCCCGAGCCGGACCCGACACCCCGACCCCGACACCGACACGGCACCCCGACCCCCACCCGGCACCCCGACCCGACACCCCGACCCCGAGACCCCGACACGGCACCCCGACACCGACAGGACACCCCGACCACCGACACCTCCCGAAAAGGTGTTCTTTGGCCTTCCAGAGGCCGACGGGGTCATATATTTGTGAATTATTAGTTAGGTCATATATTTTTCGATTTTGTTATGAAAAACATCATATATAATTGTGTTGATCGTGTAGTTTTAAATGTGCAGTTGTTTCATCGCTGCGAGGTTTGGTGTTCGACGACCTCGCCGTGCGTTTGACGAGCTCTGCCCCTTCGTTCGTGGGTGAGCACAAATGACAATTCCTCCTCCCCCATTAATTATTTGATCTATTCCGATGAAACTTGATAGCTAGCTATATATGTGTCTTGAATCATCAGTATGCGTAACCAATATGTGTCTCCCATTCGAAAGCGTCATAGTTATAAATATGCATGCATTTGCATATTTATAACCTTGATTCTTTCGAATTGTCCAACGCTATCCATGGACAGCCCGAGTATGTGTAGATTGGGTTCGTTTTCCCATATGCTTTGCTCCGGATCCGACGCATATATTTCGTCAGTGCCTCCCCTGTTGTTCTCCGGGTAAACATCCTCTCTGTTTATTGCAGAGACGTGTATCAGGAGAACAGCGGGAAGGTGCTGCGGAAATTTTGCGTCGGATCCGGAGCATAGCATGGGAAAATAAACCCAATCTACACATACACGGGTGGGATTAGGACCTATCATTACCTATTAGAGTGTAGGTTGCATGGACGTAATAAAATTGACAAAGTAGATCAACTGATGAATATAGACATGGTGAATTACATATATAATTGTTGTGTGTCCAGTAGCTCTGAAAGTCAAGATGAGTGACCGTGCTTGGATGTATACCGGTCACACTGGTCAGAACAAATGGAGCGCTGAATGGTTCACAAAAACTAAGGGGTTTGTGCAAGCCGCATTTGCAAATGGCCAAAAGAAAACCTGGTGCCCCTGTTTCCGGTGCGGCAATTGGGAAAAGAAGACAGAGGCTGAAATGGGCAAATACCTGCAGAAGAGTGGTTTTACGCCCGATTATACGGTGTGGACATTTCATGGTGAGTCTGCCCAACGTGACCGAGCTGAGGTGGATCATCGTCGCACCGACGAGCATGGTACCGGGATGGAAAACATGGTGCAAGGCTATGATGATGCTCGGATTGGGACGAGGAGATGGAGGAATCTGCAAAGGCCTTCAATGAAATGTTGGAGTCTTCGAAACGTCCGCTCCACGAGCACACTGAGCTTTGTCAGTTGGATGCCATCTCACAAGTAATGGCTCTGAAGGCTCAGTTCAACTTGGGCAGAGAATGCTATGACGCAATTATGACAGTATTTGGACGCTTTCTACCCAAAGGCCATGTAATGCCTGCAAACCTGTACCAGTCGGACAAAATCCTCCGTGCACTGAAGATGCCCTATGAGAAGATACATGCCTGTGAGAAAGGATGTGCCTTATTTAGGCTTGACTATGCGGACTTGAACTATTGTCCCATTTGCAAGTCTTCCAGGTATATTGTGGTAGACAACGGTATGGGTGAGAAGACACAGACCAAAATCCCCGTTAGTGTTCTTCGGTATATGCCAATCGTACCAAGACTTCAACGTCTTTTCATGGTCGAAGAGACGGCCAGACAGATGACATGGCACAAAACAGGCAAAAGAACCGAACTAGATGCAGATGGGAATCGGATGATGGTACACACATCGGATGGTGTTGCGTGGAAAAAGTTTGATGAATTACATGCTGACAAAGCGGCAGATCCGAGGCATCCTCGAGTCGGCATCAGCACGGATGGGTTCAGTGTGTTTGGTATGACGGCAGCCCAATACAGTTGTTGGCCCGTATTTGTCTTTCCACTCAATCTCCCCCCCCCCCGGACAGATTATGCAAAGAAAGAACATTTTCCTGACGTTGATAATTCCAGGACCCAACTATCTGGCCAAAAATATGAATGTGTACATGCAGCCGCTTAAGGACGAATTGCAAGAAGCCTGGGATAATGGGTTCAAGACATACGACGCCTTTAGCAAACGGAACTTCATAATGCGTGTCTGGTACATGTACTCGACGCATGACTTGCCGGTGTATGCGCTATTCGTTGGCTGGTGTGTGCATGGAAGGTTCCCGTGCCCCACATGCAAGGGAGCTCTTGAGTTTCGTTGGCTTCAGGCCGGTCGCAAGTTTTCTTGCTTCGACATGCATAGACAGTTCCTGGATCCTCGCCATAAGTTCAGGAAAGACAAGAAGAACTTCATCAGGGGTAGAGTTGTCAAAAACTCTGCACCACCTGCATTGACAGGCCAACAGACCCTGGATCAGTTAAACGCTCTCGAGCCAGATCCACAACGTCTAGGGTACTTCAAGGGGTATAATACTAAGCACGCGTGGACTCACAAAACATGCTTATGGGATCTGCCTTACTTCAAAGACCTCCTTTGCCCACACAACATCGACGTGATGCACACTGAGAAGAATATCGCCGAGGCACTTTTTGGTACATTGTTCGGCATAGATGGGAAGTCAAAGGATAATACTAAGGCTAGAGTCGATCTGGAGGAGCTATGTGATAGGCCGTTACAAAACATGAAAGAACCGAAAGGAAAGCAGAAGTGGATGAAGCCAAAGGCATGGTTCAATCTTGGAAGGCCAGCTATGAGGGAAATTCTCTTGTGGGTGCAACAACAGTTGATGTTCCCCGATGGGTATGCAGCGAATCTAAAGAGGGGAGCGAATCTTGATAAACAGAAGATATTTGGTCTCAAGAGTCATGATTGGCACATATGGATTGAGCGGGTAATGCCGGTGATGTTGCGTGGCTTCATCCCTGAGGATGAATGGCTAGTACTGGCAGAACTCAGCTATTTCTTCCGTGTTCTTTGTGCGAAAGAACTATCGCCTGGCGTGCTAGAAGAAATGGAAGAGTTGGCGCCAGAGTTGATCTGCAAGTTAGAGAAGATCTTTCCACCGGGCTTCCTTAATCCAATGCAGCATTTGATTTTGCATCTCCTGACCGAGGCAAGATTGGGGGGGCCCGTGCAAAATCGTTGGTGCTACCCAACTGAGAGGATGCAGAAGACGCTTCGAGAAAAATGTAAAAATAAACGTAGAATTGAAGCATCGATGGCTGAGGCATTCATCACAGAGGAGGCGGCAAACTTCGTAACAGCGCACTACGTAGCCAAAAATCGTCATTTGCATAATCCGAAGCCTCGGTACAATGCTGACGAGCCTAAAAAGGGTGGATCCAACCTCAGCCTATTCAAAGGGAATCTCGCACCAGCTAGTGTTTCACATCCAGTATCTTTGGATAACGAAGAATGGCAGACCATTTCGTTGTATATCTTCAACAACCTGATAGAAGTGCGGCCGTACATCGAGTAAGTTCTCGGTACATTGTTTCGCAACTTCTATTTCCTTTGAACTACTCTTATTCCTGGATATGTCATACAGTCGATACGTCACCATATTCTCGTATGGAGTGGAGATCCAAAAGGATTAAGTCGAAGAGTATGAGCTTCTCGCAAAGAAAGGAGGTGGCTATCCCGGTTTCATCTCTTGGTTCAAACAAACAGTAATTTCTATTAGACAATTTCATATCATTCGCTAATTTGTGCATAATGCAACAATCCTTTCATATTAAAGTTGTAGGCTAATTCAAAGTCTATGTACGCCGAGTTGAGACAAGTCGCTAATGGTTTTGACTATAAGGTCCGTTCATTTGACAAGTACGACATCAACGGGTATCGCTTTCGTACCTATGGCAAAGAGCTATCTATGGCCGACCGAAAGTCAACAAATTGTTGTGTATCTGCTATCGGCGAAGGAGGTACCGAGTATTATGGGAGAGTTGAAGCAATTTATGAACTTCTGTTCTATGGTGAAAATCCACCGAAATTCGTAGTCTTCAAATGTTATTGGTTTCAGCCGAAGGAGACTAGAAGGACTCATGAACATGTAGGGCTAGTTGAAATCAACCAAAGCACTCATTTAGATGTTCCTGATGTCTATATTATGGCTCAACAGGCGACCCAAGTATTCTATCTACCGTGGGCCTGCCAAACTAATCCAAATCTTAAAGGTTGGGATGTCGTTTATGAAGTGCCGCCACATGCTAGACTTTCTCCCCCAAAGGAAGAGGATTATGAACCTCACATTAACCCAGACACATATGAAGGAGAATTCTTCCAAGAGACACGTCTTTCCAAAAAGCATTTCAAGAACCGCTATACTTCACCCCAAAACATTGAAGTAGACAGCGACAATGAATCCGACATCACCCCAGAGGAGGAACAAGAAGAGCCGGAACAAGAAGAGGTTACTGCTGCGGATGACCTGTCAATGCTTGACCGATTACGTCAAGGTGGCCTTGCACATGTTGATGCCAATGAACCCTATGATCCCGTCATTGATTATAGTGATGATGATGATTATGCATTTATTGATGATACTGATCGAGATTATTAGTAGTGTCAGGTATTACATTTTTTTATGTTGTACTTGATGATGATACACTTAAGTGATACACATATTATTATTCATGTCGGTCTTTTTTTATGTTGTACTAATTTCGTTTACTGTTTGTCATGGCAAGTGTTGAAAGATGGTGGGCGCTGGTCGGGAGCGTGGTCTGAGGTCTTCCATTCCAGACGCACCTCTCCGCCGAGCGTTGCTGGACAGTATGGCCACACCGCCGAGCCCTTCTTCGTCGACCGTGGTGCCTAGCAGGGGACGAGGTAGGAAGAGAGGAGGTGGGGCACGTGGTCGTGGGAGAGGAGGTAGGGTGACTGCTACGGCGCCTTCCTCGCCGCCACCCCCAGCCGTTTCACCCGAGCACGTGACTGCTAGGGTGGACTCGTCCGAGGAGGAGGCTACACGGACTCCGGTCCACGAGCCTCCGGTCCACGGGTCTTGGGCCCACGAGCCTCGGGTCGACTGGCCTTCGGCCCACGAGAGTTCGGCCCACGTGACCCCGGAGGAGCACACGTCCGGATGGGGTACCTGGCCGGATCAGCCCGAGGAGCCGAGTGGCCATGCTGATGATGGCAGGGAGCCGACTGATCTTGAGGAGGAGGGGGGCACCGTCTACCAGCATGGTGCTACACGGCTCCCGTCCGTGCCGGTGACCCGCGAGCAGAGGTGGTTGATTTTCCCTGATGGGGAGAGGTACGTAAGTGCATTTAATATTTTTGTACCTTGTGCATTCACGTTTTTTCAAATAACTAATGCGTTGGCCTTGTCATGCTGCAGGGGTTGGGACCACCATCATAGTGTCCGCCGGCCCAACTCCGTCCTTGGATTTCTTTGCCGGCAAAACTTCCCGGGGTTTGTCACGTTGCCTGGTGAGGGTCGGCTTCCAGAGCTTGGATTGAGCTGGGAGCACTACGTGGCTGCCCCGGCCCCGCCGGATGAGATTATCGACGGTGTCGTGTGCAACACGAGGGCAGACATGGTGATCAGAAAGTTCTGGGTAATTTCTCCTTTACACATTTAAAAATCTTCAACTAGCTAGTTATTAATTGTACTAATCAATATTGTCTCATTTGATTGCAGACATTCTACAGGTGTGAGGAGGGATACGAGGAGGACGCGGCACATGTTATCGAGAACGTCTGCAAGCGCCTACTCCAGAACTTACGGCACGAGGCTCGGGTGCAGGCTGTTCGAGACTACTACGCCTTGCGTGGTATCAAGAAGACCAAGACGGCGTGCCGCGATAAGTTCCTGAGTAAGGAGCAGTACATGAAGGTAATTCTTAAGGCCTTCTCTACTTAAGTTCCTTCATTTAGTAATTCTTAGCCGTAGCGCTCAAGTTTCTATTTGCTAACTTAGGCGCCTCCGAGATGGTGTGCGGATCGGATGGATTGTTGGGAGGTGTTGGTCGATGAGTGGTGCTCACAACGATGGCTAGCCCTCCACAACGAGGCCAAGGACAAACGAGCCCAAATGGAAGGTGTGCCACACCATCAAGGCAGCTCCAACTTATATCAGTTCGGGCGCAACTGGGTATGTGGTTTGCTTCATGATTCATGCAATTCATTCATCATGCTAGCTTGAGCCCTTTAATTACTAATTTTCATTGTTTCTCTCTTTCAGGCATGCTACAATAAGGCGGATAAGGTGCCAGAGGTGTACGACCTGTATGCCATGGCCCACACTGCCTCTTTCAAGAAAGTCAAGGCTTTCTCTCAGTCTGACCTCGATGATACAAACAACTTCACCAACATCTCCTCCCACAACAAGCTCGTGAGATATAGAGATGAGGGGAAGGCGAGGAAAGGGGAGGACTTTAACCCGAGCCAGGGTCCCATTGATCCAGAGCTGTTGATGATATCTGGTGGCGGGAGGTCCCATGGCTCCATAGCCATTGGAGATGGACTTATCCGTTGTCCTAGCACTCTCCCGGAGATCAAGGCGCGCCAGTCGAGCTCCGCTCCTGAGATAAGGCCTCGTGAACGGCCAGTGCAACTCGCCATCAAGGTTAGTGATACGTACTCAGTTATCTTTCTCCATTACATTGTGTGCGCTTCCATCAATGATTACAAATGGTCATGTGAGTGGTGTTGCAGGCTGCTATACAGAGTGAGAGAGATAGAACGGAGAAACTTCTGGCAAAGGCGGCGAAGAGGCAGCGGGAGTTGGAGGAGAGGACGACAAAGATGATGGAGGAGGAGAGGGCACGGAATGACATGCAGGCAAGGGCCATGTACGAGCTCCTTGTGGTAAGTTTCTTCTGCAGATTAGCCAAAACATTCATGTAGTGTTTGTCTCATTACTAACTAGTATGACTGAGTCGTCAAAACCAAATGTGCAGTCTGTGTGCGAGAAGACAGGTCAGACCACTCCGCCGATGCCAGTGATTGCTCCTGGGACCACGGTGAGTTTTATTTGAATGGACATTACTTGCTAGTCTTAACATTTGAGTGTCATCATGCTAACAAGACATTGGAAATGATCTTTGGTGCAGCGTAACTCCAGACAAGCATCGCACGATCCTTCTCCAGCTACCGACACAAGCCACCCCTCTCCTACACCTCCTACATCTTGGTAAGTTTATCTAGTGTTTTGCTTAACACATGCATAAAGACCTAGACTTAGCTTTATTTCCTCCAATGCTTACCATAATGACCTAGACTTAGCTTCTTCACCTCCAAAATGACTTAATAAGCTTACTGACCTCCAAAACCATCCATTTTACCTAAGTTAGCTCTAAAACGATCTGTACTTAGCTTACTTATGACAAAAATTGCATAATTAGCTTAGTTAGCTTATAGACGATCCATTTTACCTAAGTTAGCTCTAAAATGACCCATTTTACCTAGGTTAGCTTATGAATGATCCAGTTCATCCAAGTTAGCTCAAAAATGACCCATTTTACCTAGATTAGCTCCTAAATGATCCATTTTACCTACGTTAGCTTTAAAATGACCCATTTCACCTAGGTTAACTCCAAAATGACCAATCTTACCTAGGTTATCTCATAAACGATCCATTTCAACTAATTTAGCTCATAAACGATCCATTTCACCTAGGTTACCTAAAAGACGATCCATTTCACCTAAAATAGCTCTTAAATGATCCATTTCACCTAAGTTAGCTCAAAAAGATCCATTTCAACTAAATTAGCTCATAAATGATCCATTTCACCTAAGTTAGCTCAAAAACGATCCATTTCAACTAAGTTAGCTCATAAATGATCCATTTCATCTAAGTTAGCTAAAAAAGATCCATTTCACCTTAGTTACCTGAAAAACGATCCATTTGACCTTAGTTAGCTCATAAACGGACCATTTCAACTAAGTTAGCTCATAAATGATCCATTTCACCTTAGCTAGCTCATAAACGACCCATTTCAACTTAGTTAGCTCATATATGATCCATTTCACGTAAGTTAGCTCATAAATGACATACTCTTCTTGTTCTAGTCTTCTTGTTGTTCTACTCTTCTTGTTCTAGTCTTCTTCTTGTTCTACTCTTCTTCTTGTTCTACTCTTCTTGTTCTAACTTTCTTATTTTTCATTTTGCAGAGTTCATTCACTTGACGAAAGCTTGCATAGATGGAGTGCTCCTTATCTCTTTCTCTGTTTCTTTTGTATCGTTGAACTATGCATGTATCGTTGGATGAAACTATTGTAATATATATGGTTGGATGCCTCTATGTTGAACTTGTTATGTATGATGGAACTATGCATGTAATATATATGGTTGGATGATGAAGTTATGTGTTGGATATCTTATATGTTTGCTCTGTAATGGCCTTTTGAAATATATCTATATATGTCATCTATATTTGTGATGAAAATTGTTGGATTTGATAAAAAAACAGATAAAAGAGCCAATATGCAGGCTCTTTGCCGTCTACCACCGACGGCAACGGGCTCTTTGCCGTCCGCCGCAGACGGCAAAGAAGGCACGTGGCATCCAGCTGTGCTTCCTGGGAGCTGACCCGTTTGGTCAGTTTGCCTACAGTGGCAGACGGCAAAGACTTTGCCATCAGTGGCAGACGGCAAAGAACCTGCCATGTAGTGACGTGTAGATGACATCATACGGCGGACGGCAAAGACACTAGAAAGTTTGCCGTCAGCGACGGACGACAAAGGCCTGCCGTTAGCCACTTAACGGACTGACAGCGCAATTATTGCCGTCCGCCTTCTTTGCCGTCTGCCGTGCTCTCTTTGCCGTCTGCGGCGGACGGCAAAGACTTTGCCATCAGTAGCAGACGGCAAAGTAGCTGTTTACCGAAGCCTATTTGCCGGAGCCTTTTGCCGTCCGCGGCTGACGGCAAAGGCCTTTGCCGTCCGCCGTTCATGCCTTTGCCGTCCGCCATGGCAGACGGCAAAGTAGCTGATTCCTGTAGTGGGTGATGCAGCAAAGTAGTGTAAGTATTTCCTTAGTTTTTGAGAACCAAGGTATCAATCCAGTAGGAGACTACACGCAATCACCTAGTACCTGCACAAACAATCAAGAACCTTGCAGCCAACGCGATAAAGGGGTTGGCAATCCCTTCACAGCCACTTGCCAAAGTTAGATTTGATATAGAAAATAAGGTAAATATTTTTGGCATATTTGTTGTATAGATTGGAAAGTAAAGATTGCAAAATAAACGGCGACAGAAATTGGCAAGTTGATGGGAAACTAATATGATGTAAAATAGACCCGGGGCCATAGGTTTCACTTGTGGCTTCTCTCATGATAGCATATATTATGGTGGGTGAACAAATTACTACCGAGCAATTGATAGAAAAGTGCATAGTTATGAGAATATCTAGGCATGATCATGAACATAGGCATCACGTCCGTGTCAAGTAGACCGAAACGATTCTACATCTACTACTATTAATCCACACATCGACCGCTATCCAGCAGACATCTAGAGTATTAAGGTCATAAGAACAGAGTAACGCATTAGGCAAGATGACATGATGTAGAGGGATAAACTCAAGCAATATGATATAAAACCCATCTTTTTATCCTCGATGGCAACAATACAATACATGCTTTTCTGCCCTTGCTGTCACTGGGAAAGGACACCGCAAGATTGAACCCAAAGCTAAGCACTTCTCCCATTGCAAGAAAGATCAATCTAGTAGGCCAAACTAAACCGGTAATTCAAAGAGACTTGCAAAGATATCAAATCATGCACATAAGAATTCAGAGAAGAATCAAATATTGTTTATAATAATCTTGATCATAAGCCCACAATTTATCGGATCTCGGCAAACACACCGCAACAAGTATTACATCAAATAGATCTCCAAGAACATCAAGGAGAACTTTGTATTGAGAAACAAAGAGAGAGAAGAAGCCATCTAGGTGATAACTATGGACCCGAAGGTCTGTGCTAAACTACTCACACATCATCGGAGAGGCTATGGTGTTGATGTAGAAGCCCTCCGTGATCGAATCCCCCTCCGCCAAATCGCCGGAAAAGGCCCCAGATGGGATCTCACGGGTACAGAAGGTTGCGGCGGTGGAAAAGTGGTTTCGTGGCTCTCCTGGTTGTTTTTAGGATACATGGGTATATATAGGCGAAAGAAGTACGCAGTGGAGCTCTATGGGGCCCACGAGGGTGGGGGTCGCGCCTACGCCCCTGGTCGCCCCCTGCCTCATGGAAGCTTTACGGACTTCCAGACTTGTACTCCAAGTTTCCTGGGTTGCATTTGTTCCAAGAAAGATCCTCGCGAAGGTTTCGTTCCGTTTGGATTCCGTTTGATATTCCTTTTCTGTGAAACACTGAAATAGGCAAAAAAACAACAATTTGCACTGGGCCTTCGGTTAATAGGTTAGTCCCGAAAATAATATAGAAGTGCATATTAAAGCCCATTAAACATCCAAAACAGATAATATAATAGAATGGAACAATAAAAAATTATAGATACGTTGGAGACGTATCAAGCATCCCCAAGCTTAAATCCTGCTCATCCTCGAGTAGGTAAATGATAAAAACATAATTTTTGATGTGGAATGCTACCTAACATAATTTTTAATGTAATTTTCTTTAATGTGGCATGAATGTTCAGATCCAAAAGATTCAAGACAAAAGTTTAATATTGACATAATAATAATACTTCAAGCATACTAACCAAGCAATTATGTCTTCTGAAAATAACATAGCCAAAGAAAGCTCATCCCTACAAAATCATATAGTTTCTCCATGCTTCATTTTCATCACACAAAATGCTCTCATCATGCACAACCCCGATGACAAGCCAAGCAATTGTTTCATACTTTAGTATTCTCAAACTTTTTCAACTTTCACACAATATATGAGCGCGAGCCATGGACATAGCACTATGGGTGGAATAGAATATGATGATGGAGGTTGTGTGGAGAAGACAAGAAGGAGAAAGTCTCGCATTGACGCGGCTAATCAACAGG
Organism: Triticum urartu; assembly: GCF_056163025.1. Classification (NCBI taxonomy): domain Eukaryota; kingdom Viridiplantae; phylum Streptophyta; class Magnoliopsida; order Poales; family Poaceae; genus Triticum; species Triticum urartu. Next base: position 236,600,970 of record NC_141874.1, on the reverse strand, counting down.
CTATGGAGATGCCCATCAATTGATGTCAATGCAAGGAGTAGGAATTGCCATGCAATGGATGCACTAGAGATATAAATGTATGAAAGCTCAACAAAAGAAACTAAGTGGGTGTGCATCCAACTTGCTCGCTCACGAAGAGCTAGGGCATTTTGAGGAAGCCCATCATTGGAATATAAAAGCCAAGTTCTATAACGAAAAATTCCCACTAGTTAATGAAAGTGACAAAATAGGAGACTCTCTATTATGAATATCATGGCGCTACTTTGAAGCACAAGTGTGGAAAAAGGATAGTAACATTGTCCCTTCTCTCTTTTGCTCTTATTTGTATGGTGGGCTTCTTTCGCCTCTTTTTTATTTGGGCTTCTTTGTCCTCTTTTATTATTTTATTTTTTTTCATCCGAAGTCTCATCCCAACTTATGGGAGTATCATAGTCTCCATCATCCTTTCCTCACATGGGACAATGCTCTAATAATGAAGATCATCACACTTTTATTCACTTACAACTCCAGAATTACAACTCGATACTTAGAACAAAATATGACTCTATGTAAATGCCTCCGGTGGTGTACCGGGATATGCAATGAATCAAGAGTGGGATGTATGAAAAATGAATGGTGGCCTTGCCACAAATACGATGTCAACTACATGATCATGCAAGGCAATATGACAATGATGGAGCGTGTCATAATAAATGGAACGGTGGAAAGTTGCATGGCAATATATCTCGGAATGTCTATGGAAATGCCATAATAGGTAGGTATGGTGGCTGTTTTGAGGAAGATATAAGGAGGCTTATGTGTGATAGAGCGTATCATATCACGGGGTTTGGATGCACCGGCGAAGTTTGCACCAACTCTCGAGGTGAGAAAGGGCAATGCACGGTACCGAAGAGGCTAGCAATGATGGAAGGGTGAGAGTGCATATAATCCATGGACTCAACATTAGTCATAAAGAACTCACATACTTATTGCAAAAATCTACAAGTCATCAAACCCAAAGCACTACGCGCATGCTCCTAGGGGGATAGATTGGTAGGAAAGGACCATCGCTCGTCCCCAACCTCCACTCATAAGGAAAGCAATCAAAGAACACCTCAACACAAGTATTTCTCAATTTCACAAGTAATCAACTAGCATGACTCTAATATTACAATCTTTATATCTCAAAACAATTATCAAGTATCCAACTTCTCATAGTATTTAATGCACTCTATATGAAAGTTTTTATTATACCCATCTTGGATGCCTATCATATTAGGACTAATTTTATAGCCAAAGCAAATTACCATGCTGTTCTAAAAGACTCTCAAAATAATATAAGTGAATCATGAGAGATCTATAATTTCTATAAAATAAAACCACCACTGTGCTCTAAAAGATATAAGTGAAGCACTAGAGCAAAATTATCTAGCTCAAAAGATATAAGTGAAGCACATAGAGTATTCTAATAAATTCCGATTCATGTGTGTCTCTCCAAATGGTGTGTACAGTAAGGATGATTGTGGCAAACTAAAAAGCAAAGACTTAAATCATACAAGACGCTCCAAGAAAAACACATATCATGTGGTGAATAAAAATATAGCCTCAAGTAAAGTTACCGATATACGAAGACGAAAGAGGGTATGCCTTCCGGGGCATCCCCAAGCTTAGGATTTTGTTTGTCCTTGAATTTTACCTTGGGGTGCCTTGGGAATCCCCAAGGTTAGGCTCTTGCCACTCCTTGTTCCAAAATCCATCAAATCTTTACCCAAAAACTTGAAAACTACACAACACAAAACTTAAACAGAAAATCTCATGAGCTCCGTTAGTATAAGAAATTAAACCACCACTTTAAGGTACTGTAATTAACTCATTCTTTATTTATATTAATGTTAAACCTACTGTATTCCAACTTCTCTATGGTCCATACCCCCTGATACTAGCCATAGATTCATCAAAATAAGCAAACAACACAAAAATACAGAATCTGTCAAAAACAGAACACTCTGAAGCAATCTGGAGGTTTCAAATACTTCCGTAACTCTAAAAATTCTGAAAAATTAGGACGACCTAACTAATTTGTATATTGATCTACTTCAGTTGGAATTGGTATTTTATCGCTCTCTGGTAAAAAATGTAAATCATTCTTGTTAGCACATACTTTCTGTTTTTTTCCGCAAGATCAAACAACGATCACCCAAGAAGATTCTAAAGGCTTTACTTGGCACAAACACTAATTAAAACATAAAAACCACAATCATAACAGAGGCTAGATAAATTATTTATTACTAAATGGGAATAAGAAGTAAAGAACAAAAATAAAATTGGGCTGCCTCCCAACAAGCGCTATCGTTTAGCGCCCCTAGCTAGGCATAAAAGCAAGAATAGATCTAGGTATTGCCATCTTTGGTATTTATCTTTTTAATGGAGTTATGCTCGGATACGGGAGGTTCCTTACGTTTCCCTTCATGCTCGGAGATTTTTAGATCTAGAGCATCCAACCGCTTATTGCAAAGTGTGATCAATGTATTCATGCGGTGAAGGTTTCCGCCAACATTTTTAAGAGGTTCAATAGATGTTTGCAATTCGCATAATTTATCTAAAACTTGGGTTCCTTCTTGAGTAAGGGGTAGCCCCTTTTGTGGGGGTAGTACTCCCACTATTCCCTCTATAATTTCTTAAACAATACTCGGATCAATTTCGATAAAATTCCCTTTAGCGGCAAAATCCAAGAGTTGTTTATGGGATATGGTTAGCCAAACATAAAAATTACGAAGTAAAATCTTCAAATCCCTCTATAGTGCAACTACGATAGGATTGTATCATCCTATACCAAGCATCTTTTAAGTTCTCTCCTTGTCTTTGTTTGAAGTGAAGAACTTCAAAATTGGGAGACAAAGGAAGGGAGAGAGGGCTAGTCATGACGGCGAAACAAACGATCTAACACACGGACACACAAGAGGCAAGCGAAAAGAGATGAACAAAAAAGGGCGAATAAAACGGTAAAGGTGAAGTGGGGGAGATGAAAACGAGAGGAAAATGGCAAATAATGTAATGTGAGGGATAAGAGTTTGTGATGGGTACTTGGTATGTCTTGACTTGAGCATAGATCTCCCCGGCAACGGCGCCAGAAATCCTTCTTGCTACCTCTTGAGCATGCGTTGGTTTTCCCTTGAAGAGGAAAGGGTGAAGCAGCAAAGTAGCATAAGTATTTCCCTCAGTTTTTGAGAACCAAGGTATCAATCCAGTAGGAGACTACACGCAAATCGCCTAGTACCTGCACAAACGATCAAGAACCTTGCAACCAACGTGATAAAGGGGTTGTCAATCCCTTCACGGCCACTTGCAAAAGTGAGATCTGATAGAGATAATAAGGTAAATATTTTTGGTATTTTTGTTGTATAGATTGGAAAGTAAAGATTGCAAAATAAACGACAACAGAAATTGGCAAGTTGTCGGAAACTAATATGATGTAAAATAGACCCGGGGGCCATAGGTTTCACTAGTGGCTTCTCTCATGATAGCATATATTACGGTGGGTGAACAAATTACTACCGAGCAATTGACAGAAAAGTGTATAGTTATGAGAATATCTAGGCATGATCATGAACATAGGCATCACGTTTGTGTCAAATAGACTAAAACGATTCTACATCTACTACTATTACTCCACACATCGACCGCTATCCAGCATGCATCTAAAGTATTAAGTTCATAAGAACAGAGTAATGCATTAGGCAAGATGACATGATGTAGAGGGATAAACTCAAGCAATATGATATAAACCCCATCTTTTTATACTCGATGGCAACAATACAATACGTGCCTTGCTGCCCCTACTGTCACTGGGAAAGGACACCGTGAGATTGAACCCAAAGCTAAGCACTTCTCCCATTACAAGAAAGATCGATCTAATAGGCCAAACTAAACCGATAATTCGAAGAGACTTCCAAAGATATCATATCATGCATATAAGAATTCAGAGAAGAATCAAATATTGTTCATGATAATCTCGATCATAAACCCACAATTCATCGGATCTCGGCAAACACACCGCAAAAAGTATTACATCGAATAGATCTCCAAGAACACCAAGGAGAACTTTGTATTGAGAACCAAAGAGAGAGAAGAAGCTATCTAGCTAATAACTATGGACCTGATGGTCTATGGTAAACTACTCACACATCATCAGAGAGGCTATGGTGTTGATGTAGAAGCCCTCCGTGATCGAATCCCCCTCCGGCAGATCGCCGGAAAAGGCCCCAGATGGGATCTCACGGGTACAGAAGGTTGCGGCAGTGGAGAAGTGGTTTCGTGGCTCTCCTGTTTGTTTTTATGGTACATGGGTATATATAGGCGAAAGAAGTACGTCGGTGGAGCTCCGTGGGGCCCACGAGGGTGGTGGCGTGCCTACCCCCTGGGCATGCCCCCTGCCTCATGGAAGCTCCACGGACTTCCAGACTTGTACTCCAAGTCTCCTGGGTTGCGTTTGTTCCAAGAAAGATCCTCGTGAAGGTTTCGTTCCATTTGGATTCCGTTTGATATTCCTTTTCTGCGACACACTGAAATAGGCAAAAAAACAACAATTTGCACTGGGCCTTCGGTTAATAGGTTAGTCCCAAAAATAATATAAAAGTGCATATTAAAGCCCATTAAACATCCAAAACAGATAATATAATAGCATGGAAGAATAAAAAATTATAGATACGTTGGAAATGTATCATAAGTCTAGGTTTAGCATCTTTCTTTTATATAAGATATTTAATAGCAGCATGATCAGTGCGAACAGTTACTATCAACAATATAAGGTGTGAACTTATCACAAGCAAATACAGCTGCTAAAAATTCTTTTTAAGTAGTAGCATAATTTCTCTCGGCATTGTCTAGAGTTTTACTAGCGTATTGGATAACACTTAATTTCTTATCAACTCTTTGTCGTAGAACAACACCTACAGCATAAGCGCTAGAATCACACATAATTTCAAAGGGTAAATTCCAATCAGGTGGCTGAACAATATATGCAGAAATCAAGGCTTTCTTAAGTATTTCAAATGCTTCTACACAATCATCACCAAAGACAAAAGGAACATCTTTTTGTAAGAGATTAGTTAGAGGCCTAGAAATTTTTGAGAAGTCTTTAATGAACCTGCTATCAAAACCGGCATGACCAAGGAAAATCTTATACCTTTAATGTCCTTAAGACACGACATCTTTTCAATAGCATCAACTTTAGCTTTATCAACTTCAATACCTCTTTCAGAAACTTTATGCCCCAAGACAATACCTTCATTAACCATAAAGTGGCACTTCTCCAAATTCAAGACAAGATTAGTTTCTTCACATCTCTGAAACTCGATCAAGGTTGCTTAAGAAATCATCAAAAGAAGTTCCATACACGGAGAAATCATCCATGAATACCTCAACAATCTTTTCAAAAAGTCAGAGAATATAGCAGTCATACATCTTTGAAAGGTAGCAGGTGCATTACATAAACAAAATGGCATACGTCTATAAGCAAAGGTACCGAAAGGGCAAGTAAAAGTGGTCTTTTCCTGATCCTCTTTTAACACATGTATTTGAGAGAAACCAGAATAACCGTCTAGAGAGCAAAAATAAGTATGTTTGGATAAACTTTCTAGCAGTTGATGAATAAAAGGTAAAGGGCAATGATCCTTTCTAGGATCTTTATTTAATTTGTGGAAATCAATTACCATTCTATAACCTGTAACAATTCTTTGTGGGATCAATTCGTCTTTATCATTAGGAACAATAGTAATACCTCCCTTCTTAGGGACATAATGGACAGGACTTACCCACTGACTATCAGCAACAGGATAAATTATACCTGCCTCCAAAAGCTTTAGTTTTTCATTTCTTACCAGTTCTTTCATCTTAGAATTTAATCGTTGTTGGTGATCAACAACCGGTTTAGCGTCTTTCTCCAAAAAAATTGTGCTGGCATAGAGTGTGGGACTAATGCCCTTAAGATCATCAAGAGTATATCCAATAGCAGCATGGTGCTTCTTCAGAGTTTTCAATAATTTCTCTTCTTCCTGCTCTGAAAGGTTAGCAATAATAATAGGATATATCTTATTTTCATCAAGATAAGCATATTTAAGAGTATCAAGTAATGGTTTAAGCTCAAACACGGGATCACCCTTGAGTCGAGGAGGATCCCATAGAATTTTGACATGCATGTTGTGTTTCAAAATAGGTCCTTGTTTAAAGAATACTTCATGTATTTCCCTTCTCTCATTCATAAACATATCATTTTCATGGTCTAGAAAATATTGTTCTAAAGGGTCATTCAGAGGCACGGCAATAGAAGCAAGACCAATAATTGCATCTTTACTAGGAAATTCTTTATCATGGGGTTGTCTACGAAATTTAGCAAAATTAAAATCACGAGACATATCCCCTAAACCAACAGTAACAATATCGTTTTCGCAGTCTATTTTAGCACTAACAGTATTCAAGAAGGGTCTACAAAATATAATGGGACAAAAGTCATCTTGTGGGGAAGCAAGAACAAGAAAATTAGTAGGATATTTAATTTTCCCACACAAGACTTCAACATCTCTAACAATCCCAACTGGTGAAATAGTATCTCTATTGGCAAGCTCTAGTAACATCAATATCTTCTATCTCAGCAGGTGCAATATCTTGCATAATTTCTTTATATAAGTATAAGGTATTACGCTGACACTAGCACCCATATCACAAAAGCCATGATAACAGTGATCTCCTATTTTAACAGAAACAACAGGCATGCCAACAACAGGTCTATGTTTATTTTTAGTATCGGGTCTCGCAATTCTAGCAGCTTCATCACAGAAGTAAATAACATGCCCATCAATATTATCGACCAAGAGATCCTTAACCATAGCAATACTAGGTTCAAATTTAATTTGGTCAGAGGGTGTAGGTGTTCTAATATTACTCTTACGAACCACAGTTGAAGCTTTAGCATGATCCTTTATTCTAACAGGGACAGATGGTTTGTCAATATAAGCGGTAGGAACAATAGGATCAACATTATAAGTGATAGACTTTCTTGAACTTTAATAGGTTCAACTACTTTTACTTCAATAGGAGGATGATATTTAAACCACTTCTCCTTAGGTAGATCAACATGAGTAGAAAATGATTCACAGAAAGAAGCTACTATCTCAGAGTCAAGTCCATATTTAGTGCTAAATTCACGAAAAGCATCGGTATCCATAAAAGATTTAACACAATCAAACTTAGGTGTTATACCTGAGTCCTTACCTTCAACGAGATCCCAATCTTTAGAGTTGTGTTTAATTCTTTCCAATAAATCCCATCTGAATTCAATAGTCTTCATCATAAAAGAACTAGTACAAGAAGTATCGAGCATGGAGCAATTATTGAGAGAAAGTCGAGCATAATTTTTTTGAATAATAATTTCTCTTGAGAGCTCATGATTGGGGCATGAATATAACATTGACTTAATCCTCCCCCAAGATTGAGCAATACTTTCTCCTTCGCAAGGCCAAAAATTATATATATAATTATGATCACGATGAACCAGATGCATAGGATAAAACTTCTGATGATATTCCAATTTCAATCGGTTGTAGTTCCATGATCCAATATCATCACATAGCCTAAACCATGTCAATGCCTTTCCCTTCAAAGATAAAGGGAAGGCCTTCTTCTTGAAAACATCCTCGGGCATACCTGCAAGCTTAAATAATCCACAAACTTCATCCACATAGATTATGTGCATATCGGGATGTAATGTTCCATCTCCTGTAAAAGGATTAGCTAGTAATTTATCCATCATACCGAAGGAATTTAAAAGTAAACATTTTCAGTAGGTTGAGGAGCAACTCTTTGCTCTACTGGTCGGGGTGAAGATACCCCGAACAAGCCTCTCAAAGGATTATTTTCCATAGTAACAAGAAACGGTAAATTTCAGCACACTATATGAATTTTTCCTTACCAAATTCCACCTACCAGAGCCGCTTCACTCCCCGGCAACGGCGCCAGAAAAGAGTCTTGATGACCCACAAGTATAGGGAATCTATCGTAGTCCTTTCGATAAGTAAGAGTGTCGAACCCAACGAGGAGCAGAAGGAAATGACAAGCAGTTTTCAGTAAAGTATTCTCTGCAAGCACTGAAATTATCGGTAACAAATAGTTTTGTGATAAGGTAATTCGTAATGGGTAACAAGTAACAAAAGTAAAAAAAGGTGCAGCAATGTGGCCCAATACTTTTTGTAGCAAAGGACAACCCTGGAAAAACTCTTATATAAAGGAAAGCGCTCCCGAGGACACATGGGACTTCTCGTCAAGCTAGTTTTCATCATGCTCATATGATTCGCGTTCGTTACTTTGATAATTTGTTATGTGGGTGGATCGGTGCTTGGGTACTGCCCTTCCTTGGACAAGCATCCCACTTATGATTAACCTCCCTCGCAAGCATCCGCAACTATGTAAGAAGAATTAAGGTAAACCTAACAATACCATGAAACATATGGATCCAAATCAGCCCCTTACGAAGCAACACATAAACTAGGGTTTAAGCTTCTGTCACTGTAGCAACCCATCATCTACTTATTACTTCCCAAGGCCTTCCCCTAGGCCCAAACAATGGTGAAGTGTCATGTAGTTGACGTTCACATAACACCAATAGAGGAAAGACAACATACATCTCATCAAAATATCTAACGAATACCAAATTCACATGACTACTTATAACAAGACTTCTCCCATGTCCTCAGGAACAAACATAACTACTCACAAATCATATTCACACTACTAGGGAAAACCTTATACACAGAATCTTACCAGTAGCGCGTGTTAAAATGAGGCGCTACTGCTACTTAGCAGTAGCGCGTGGTCAGAAAGGGCGCTACTACTATCCACTTCGTAGTAGCGCGGCCGGAATAAAATGCGCTACTACTATAATTGCCACACCATTGCCGACATGCTCGGTATAGTAGTAGCGCCCTTCTACAAACTGCGCTACTGCTATCAAATTAGTAGTAGCGTGCTTTTAGGGTAGGGCGCTACTGCTAAGTTTGAACTTGTCCACAGGATGGGCCTAGCTTAGCAGTAGAGAGTTTGTGAGAAGCGCGCTACTGATACGTATTTTAGCAGCAACGCGTTTTCTTTTCCCATGCTACTGCTAAAACTATATTGACATAACCCCCCACGCGGGCTTTCCTCCTCTGCTTCCTCCCCCAATTCCCCACTCCCTCTTCTCCCCCTCATCGCCTCCGCCGGAGCGCTTTGTCGTCACCCTCGCCGGAGCCCCTGCCCTTGCTCTCCGTTGGAGTATGCCCTCGACGCATGTGCCTCCTCCTCCTCGACCTCGACCTCACTGCAGCCCCTACCCTCACTCTCCGTCGTCCTCTTCCTTGTCCCCGCCTCGCCCCCGTCTCTCCCGACCCGCCTCGCCGCCATCTTCCCCGACCCCGCCTCGCCACGCCTCGGTGCCGCGGTCTCCCCCGACCCCATCTCTCTCTCCGCCCTCTGTAAGCACTCTCCCCTCCCCTCTTCTCCGCTCTCTCTCTCTCTTTGTTAGTATGAACCCTAGCTATTTAGTGCTAGTTATTATGAACCCTAGGCTATTTTTAGTGCTAGTTAATTAATTACAATTAGTATGAACTCTATTCAATTAGGTAGTATGAACCCAAGTTAAAAAAACCTAGGACAAATTAGTGGCTGTTTTTTAGTGGTAGTTAGTATGGAACCTAGGTTTCAAACTATTGCTATTTTTTAGTTAAAGCAATTGTTCCTATTTAAAAAAACTTCTTGCATTTTTCTTCAAGTTCTATATTTTTCTTCCTGTTATATGCGATATGTGGACATGTGATTTGTGGACATGTGATTTGGAGATGTCATATTTGGAATTTGGACATGTGATGTTTTGGGCATGTTATATTTGGAACATGATGATTATGTGCAGGGTAAATGATCCTAGCGGTTCTCGGGCGCCAGCCATAAATGGTTCAAAAGCAGACAAGAAGCAGAAGCTAGTTACTTGAGGTTCACGCTAACGCGAGAGAGGACTCATAACCGCCGCCTCATGTACTGCATAGTTCCGCTCTCACCCATATAGTGATAGGTCTTCTTGTCTATATCATTGTTTAGATGGATGACGATGTAGTTGCAAGTATTCTAGACATCTCATAACTTGTATCGCTATTTCGAGATGATGACGAGAGACATCGTTTTGTGTTGGATGATGATTATGGTGATGACATGACCAATTTGATGAGACTATTTGTATCTGTATGATATGATCGGATTTGTATGTGTATGATATGCTAGAGACTATTGTATAAAACACTAAACAAAATTCAGCAGCACAAAATATGGAGCAAAAAAATCAGAAACTAATAACAGTAGCGCGGGGTATGGGTTTAGTAGCAGCGAGGTCTTAGCAGTAGCGCCTTTTATACTAGGGCGCTATAGATATTAGCAGCATCGCGTTTTTGCGATGACCGCTACTGCTATCCCTAGATATCAGTAGCGCGGGTCAACACGCGCTACTCCTAAGCGTTAGCTATAGCGCCCGTATCAGTAGCACGGCTGCCCGCGCTACTGATAAGCATTTTACCCGCGCTACTGCTAGGCTTTTCCCTAGTAGTGTCATGTTCATAATCAGAGGGGTATTAATGTGCATAAAGGATTTGAACATATAATCTTCCACCGAATAAACCAACTAGCATCAACTACAAGGAGTAATCAACACTACTAGCAACCCACGGGTACCAATCTGAGGTTTTGAGACAAAGATCGGATACAAGAGATGAACTAGGGTTGGAGAGGAGATGGTGGTGGTGAAGATGTTCATGGAGATTGACCCCCTCCCGATGAGAGGATCGATGGTGATGACGATGGCGACGATTTCCCCCTCCCGGACGGATGTTTCCCCCGCAGAACAGCTCCACCGGAGCCCTAGATTTGTTCCGCCTCGATTCGGCGGCGCTTCGTGCCGAAAGCTTCCTTCTCCTTTTTTTCCAGGGCAAAAGACACCTTATACCAGAAGATGGGCATCGGGGGGCTTCCAGGTGGCCCACGAGGCAGGGGTGCACGCCCAGGGGGGTAGGGCGCGCCCTCCACCCTCGTGGATACTGGGTGGCCACCCTCTGGTGGTTCCTTCGCCCAATATTTTTTATATATTCCAAACTAACTTTCATGGAGTTTCAGGAGTTTTGGAGTTGTGCAGAATAGGTCTCTAATATTTTCTCCTTTTCCAGCCTAGAATTCCAGCTGCCGGCATTCTCCCTCTTCATGTAAACCTTGTAAAATAAGAGAGAAAAGGCATAAGTATTGTGACATAATGTGTAATAACAACCCATAATGCAATAAATATCAATATAAAAGCATGATGCAAAATGGACGTATCAGCAAGATCTCACTATAGAGCAATGATGAAATAATTGCTATCATTATATGCATATTTGGCTGGTAGAGGCTCTAAGTTTAACATTTGCATAAAGCTAATTTTTTCCTACAACAAAGGAATAGATTTTATTTAACTACCAAGCTTATGCCATTATTGAGAAGGTTCCCCCAACTCAATCCCAAAATTAAAATGTAATAATATTAATACCACAACAAATTCATTAAGTAAAGTGATGAGATCAATCAATAACTCAAATACCAGATACTCAAGATGTCCATAACCGGGGACATGGCTAATCATGATTAGTCTGTACACTCTGTAGAGGTTTGCGCACTTTTCCCCACAAGACTCGACCACCTCCATGATCGGAAGATCAAGACACGGTCTTTCTGAAGCATTAACTCTTTACTATGGGTAGATAGTTACACCTACTTTCCCCTACATCTACTAGCCCACCACTGAAAGAGATCGCACAACTTACTCAACTATGCCAGAGCCCATAATGCCTTGTGGATGCACACATAAGTTTCTAGCATGAATAATCTTATGATCCCTTTGAGCCTGGGTGGCATTCCATAGGATGATCACACAGGTACTCCGGGATATCTTAGGAGAACACTGGATTCCCCAGGTGCCCGCAACCAATATACCCAGATATGTATTAAAGTAGCGACCTTAAGTTTCCCTTAGTTAATATTACTCTCGCAACTTTCATGATTCTCACATACTAATCCCCGTCTACGAGCATGGCTACGCAATATGAGCATAACGTATATTCCCGGGGTGTTTCAAGGATCATAGGTTCCTACCTCATGAACTACATATCAATGCCCCAATTCCCAATCCTACTCATGCAGATTTGTAGAGGTAGTAAAACTGGGTATAGAAAAGTATGATCAAAGTGTAACTTGCCTTGCTGACGATCGGTAAACCCTAGAGATTCGTAGTAGCAAGCTTCGCACTCCGGAAAATCTATCAAAGACAAACAATAGCATATATAAGCACTCAAGCATAAGGTGCAAAGCTAAAACCAAATAAAAAGATCTAAATAGAAAGTTTATGTGAAGAGCTTTGATTTGCAAAAAGAATCAATCAAATCGGAGATACGAAACTTAAGTTACGATCAAAAGAAGTTCAAATTCAAATCTGTTTGAAGCCAAATTTCAAACTTTCAAAAACATGTTTAAGATGATCATATGAACAGAGGGGATCATAACGAAGAATTTTGCATTAGTTTCGTTGGATTTGGATAAACGAGCAAAAAGTTGTCAGGGTTTAAACATCAAGGACTAATCTGCAAAGAAAATAGTCACAGATAGGTCCTTAGCCAAAAATAAACAGAAAAAGAAAAAATCTATCGGACGAACATCCAGTACAGAACCTAACATAACGTATCTGTTCACTACAAAACCCTAACGAACGAACGATCGCTAAATAAAATAGATCAGGGTTTTTTTAAACGAATACCGTAAAAAACCCAAAAGAACCGGTCGGTTACCGGCGGTTTTTCGTCGGCGGATCGGGTCCGACGGCTCCGGCGAGACGAGGCGGCGCCTCGGCGGCAGGGTGGTGTAGCAGGGCGGCGGCTCGGCGGCGGGTGGCGACGCAGGCGAGCGGCAGTGCAAGCAGGCGGCGGCGCGGTGGAGGCTAGCGGCGTTAGCGGCTTGTTGCTGCTTCAATGGGAGAGATACGGGACTGGGCCACGGCTTATATAGGGCACGGGGCCAGGCGGCTTGCGCGAGCGGCAAGGCCGGGGCGGAGTCTGGCTCGGCCACGGGTGGCTGGCGGCGACGGGAGTCCGCCTCGCGGTCGGGGCGACGCGGGCGTGGCGGCGGCCTGCTAGGCCGAATGGGCTTCGGCTCAGTTCGGTCCGAGAGAGAGATTTTTTTAAATCATTCCCCAAAATACAAAAAATAGGAAAATCCTAATCAAAATATTTTTCAAAATTCCAGAAAAATTCACATAATTTCCTCCTAATTTTTGGACTAATATGAACATTTTTCTGGACCTAAATGCCTAAAATAAAATAAACAATTTTAGTACTAATAAAAATAAATAAACTTGTAAATAAAATCCAAGTAAAAAATATTTTTATTCTAAATTAAATTTCCAATATTTCTTTGCTGTTTTGAATAAGTCATATTATCTTCTCTCATTATTTTATTTATTTTGAAATAATTGGAAAATAATTTTGAATAAAACACAATGATCCAATTTGCCAATTTTGAAAATTCAAAAATGGATTATAGTGAGAACCTCCAACTCTCTCAGTTGATCCTTGAGTTGCTTAAGGTTTCTAGGATCAAAATTCCAAATAAAACAAATTAAAAAAATGCAGAAATTATGAATGCATATGATGATCTAATAAATAACATCCAAATTGAAAATTGGGATGTTAGAGGGAGTAGCAGCCAAAGGATGCACAAAAGTAGGAGAAATCCTACTTGGGGTCCCTCCCATGCCGCGCCCTCTTTCCTTATTTGGAGTGCGGGGAAAGGCAGTGGAGGGTGGTGCCCCCCCTTTCCTTTCGCCCATGAGAAGGAAAGGCAGGAGGGGCTAGCCCTCCCCCCTTTCCTTCCCTAAGCCTGGCCAAACAAGGGAGGGGGCGCACCAGCCCCCTTTTGGGCTGGTCTGTCCCCTTCTTTGGCCCATATCTAGTCGGGGGTGCCCGGAACCCCTTCCGGTGACCCAATTCCTTCGCGGTAAGTCCTGAAACACTCCGGTGTCCAAATACCATTGTCCTATATATATAGGAAAATGGTTGTGTACTCCTGGGAGTACGTACTCTCGCTCCTCATATACCACATAGATGAATCTTTTATACCTTTTTATTATATTTAATATACTTCATTAGTAATTATTAGATACCCCAAAATGAGTTTCATGAAAAAATTCATGTGAGTCTATGTATTTTTAAATATTTACGTATATACTGATGTGTTTGTACGTGAAAAGGTATATTACAAAAAATACGTCGCAGATGATATTTTTTCAACTAAACTCATATTGGGGTATCTTAGAATATTTAATGAAGTATATTGAGAATAATAAATGCGTATATGAGGTATATTAAGGATGGGAGTACATACTCCCAAGAGTACAAAAGAGGAGTCATATATATATATATATATATATATATATATATCAATCTTTACCTGTCAACCATTTCGAGACTCGTCGTCATGTCCGTGATCTCATCTGGGACTCCGAACAACATTCGGTCACCAAAACATATAACACATATAACGTTATATCGTCAACGAACGTTAAGTGCGCAGACCCTACGGGTTCGAGAACTATGTAGACATGAACGAGACACCACTCTGATCAATAACCAATAGCAGAACTTGGATGCCCATATTGGCTCTTACATATTATACAAAGATCTTTATCGGTCGAACCGTTATGACAACATACGTAATTCCCTTTGTCCATCGATATGATACTTGCTCGAGATTCGATCGTCGGTATCTTCATACCTAGTTCAATGTCGTTATCGGCAAGTCTGTTTACTCGTTCCATAATATATCATCATGTAACTAACTCATTAGTCACTTTGCTTTCAAGGCTTCTGATGATGTGTATTACCGAGAGGGCCCAGAGATACCTCTCCGATACTCGGAGTGACAAATCCTAATCTCGATCTATGCGAACTCAACAAACACTTTCAGAGATACCTATAGAGCATCTTTATGATCACCAAGTTACGTTGTGATGTTTGATAGAACACAAGGTATTCATACGGTATCCGAGAGTTGCATAATCTCATAGTCGAAGGAATATGTATTTGATATGAAGAAGCAATAGAAATAAACCGAGCGATCATTATGCTAAGCTAACAGATGGGTCTTGTCCATCACATCATTCTCCTAATGATGTGATTCCGTTATCAAATGACAACACATGTCTATAGTTAGGAAACCTTAACCATCTTTGATCAACGAGCTAGTCTAGTAGAGGCTTACTAGGGACACGGTATTTGTTTATGTATTCGCACATGTATTTAAGTTTCCGATCAATACAATTCTAGCATGAATAATAAACCTTTATCATGAATAGGGAAATATGAAATAACAACTTTATTATTGCCTCTACGGCATATTTCCTTCATATAGGTGGGAGGGAGGAGCAGCCAAAGTAGGCGCCCAAGTAGGAGGAATCCTACTTGGGTCCCTCCCAAGCCGCGCCCCGTTCTTTCCTTATTTCGAGGGTGAGAAAAGGTAGGGGAGGGTGACGCCCCCCTTTTCCTTTCTCCCATGAGAGGGAAAGGCAGGAGGGGCTAGCCTTCCCCTTTTCCTTCCCTAGGGCTGGCCAAACAAGGGAGGGGCGCACCAGCCCCCTTGTGGGCTGGTCTGTCCCCCTCCTTTGGCCCATAAGGCCCATATCTTGTCGGGGGTGCCCGGAACCCCTTCTGATGACCCGATTCCTTCCGGTACATCCCGAAACATTTTCGGTGTCCAAATACCATCGTCCTATATATAAATCTTTACCTCTCGACCATTTCGAGGCTCCTCGTCATGTCCGTCATCTCATCCGGGACTCCGAACAACATTCGGTCACCAAAACATATAACTCATAGAACACTATATTGTCAACGAACTTTAAGCGTGCGGACCCTACGGGTTCGAGAACTATGTAGACATGACCGAGACACCTCTGAGTTCAATAGCCAATAGCGGAACCTGGATTCCCATACCGGTTCCTACATATTCTACGAATATCTTTATCGGTTGAACCATTATGACAACACACGTAATTCCCTTTGTCCATCGATATGTTACTTTCCCAAGATTCCAGCATCGGTATCTTCATACCTTGTTCAATCTCGTTACCGGCAAGTCTCTTTACTCGTTCCATAATACATCATCCTGTAACTAACTCTTTAGTCATTTTGCTTGCAAGGCTTCTTATGATGTGTATTACCGAGAGGGCCTAGAGATACCTCTGCAATACTCAGAGTGAGAAATCCTAATCTTGATTTATGACAACTCAACAAACACCTTCGGAGATACCTGTAGAGCATCTTTATGATCACCCAGCTATGTTGTGACATTTGATAGCACACAAGGTATTCCTCCGGTATCCGGGAGTTGTATAATCTCGTAGTCGAAGGAATATGTATTTGACATGAAGAAAGCAATAGCAATAAACTGAACGATCATTATGCTAAGCTAACAGATGGGTCTTGTCCATCACATCATTCTCCTAATGATGTGATTCCATTATCAAATGACAACACATGTCTATGGTTAGGAAACCTTAACCATATTTGATCAACGAGATAGTCTAGTAGAGGCTTACTAGGGACATGATATTTGTTTATGTATTCACACATGTATTTAGGTTTCCGATCAATACAATTCTAGCATGAATAACTAACCTTTCCCATGAATAAGGAAATATAAGATAACAAATTTATATTGCCTCTATGGCATATTTCCTTCACCCCCCAGTCGGCCAGCTCCCTCCCCTCTCCGCCTAAATATACATGAGGGGGCGCTCCCTCTCTAGTTCTCTCACTAGTTCTAGTTCTTGTCTAGATTTGTTCTAGACTAGATCTAGTCCTAGTTTTCTCTTGTCCACATATTAGAGAAGCCCCATGAGGTTATCTTCTCCGTCCTCATGTGATGCAAAGCTCTGGACAGTGAATCGCTATCGGATCATGATGTTTGTATGTGTGCAATCCGTAGAGACGTCATGCTTTCAGTCTTCGGTTCAAGGGATGGCCGTGGATGTTTGAGGGACTTGAACGATCTACACCAACTCTTCTTCCGCAACTCAAACTTGGTAATGATCCGATCTAACCTTGTATGCACCTTCATAGAGATCCACGATCTTGATCGTAGGGCAATCTTTTTTTGTTTTCTACTATGTTTCTCAACAGTGGCATCATGAGTGGTTCTATTAGTAGATGCAGGTTACGACCTAGATCACATGTGATTGTGAGGGTATGAAACAAAGTTTTTAGTTATGAATTTGATCTATTGCTAAAAACAATAAAGAACGAAATGTGTTCTAGAGCTTAATAAAATTGTGCGAAAAGAAGATAAGATCTACTATGGTAGATGCAATCTTTTACTTGGTGTTTTTGTTGGCTTCCCTTGCATTTTGCTTCTTTTTAGTTATTGGTGGTATGGTGTAGCTTTGTTAAAAAGTTCTGGCAATCAGTGATTCTGGCTATGAACGATCTGCTAACAGTTCTTTGGGCTACATCATAGTCAACAAAAGTGAATCGTCGCAAACATGAGAGGACACTAGTCTCTTCCATCATAGTCTACATGGGGTCATACGTATTCACAAAGTTTAGTGTGGAGCTAGAGATTTTTAATTAAGTCTCTTCCCTCACACAACTCACAAAGTTAATCTAGCAATAAGAATAATCATACTTGATGATGGACGTAGGTAGCTAGTGTTCTCCTGAACCTTAGAAGCCACATAAATCAAAATTTTGCTACACCGATTAGAGGACGTCTAACTTGGTTTCGCAGGTTGCATGTGATGTGTTATAGCCTTTGTCATATTAATGTGTTTATGCATGAGATAGTTATATGTAGTAGTTTTTTAAGTGACCTATGCGTCGTAGTACGACATGATGGATGGAGCCACATGAATGCCACTTTTATGACCTGAATGTCAATGTTGATGTAGTAGAGTAGCTATAGAGATAGCGGTGTGATTACAGATGGTGGTGACAAGCTTGCACGGAGGACCCGAACGCAAGGAGGTTGTACAGGACGATGAAGAAGAAAAGGTGAAGAAAAAGTTGCCATGATAATTATTTTTGAAATTGTTGCCACGACAGTGTTTTCAAGTTGCCACGACAAGTAGTTCAGACAGAAATATGTTTTTGTTGAATAGCTACCACGAGAGTGATTTTCAAAATTGCTACCACGACAACGTTTTTAGGCTACCACGACAAGTAGTTTTGATAGATATCTGTTTTGTTAAAATTGCTGCCACAACAGGGTTTTTCTGCTGCCACGATAACACTTTGGGCTGAAATTTCGTGAAGACCATGAAGACTTCTCCAAGGCAAGGGCTATACCACATCATGCTATTATGAATTCCCTGATATGTTTATACTTTTTTGTTTGCCCCTTTGATTGCACACTAGTCGTTTTTATTAGGGCGACTATAACAAATAAAAAATAACAAGTTGTTAGTGTTCTCCCTAATGTAGCACCGACTATAACATGTAGCCTTTTGGGGTACGACATGTCCACATGAGTACAAATGAACCGTGAGGTGTAAGGTGGGTGAAGGTCAAACCTCACTAAAATATCACTAGATTGTCTTGACATTCTAGCAGGATAGTCCTGAGCTTGGAACACACGTATCGAAAGATGAACAATAGTGACATGGAGATGTTATTGGCAAGTTGGCGTACCAATTGAAGTTCAGGTCATCATTTATGCACACATCAATGACGGTGAATAAGATGTGAGTCTTGAATCACTCAAAATCAATTATGATTGGTTTGAGTGGGAGCTCACTTTTGAATTAAATAAGTTTGAACACTGGTGTAATTAATTATGAAGATTGTCTATGTGTAGTTTGCACCATAGTTTTAGAATTATGGCCCGCGGTTCCACCTTTGCTGTTGAAAATGATTAGATGTTATTATTATCTGGTTGGATCTTTATGATCGATAAACGTAATAATGACATGATCGTCTTCAAGAGTGCTAGGAAGGCCTTTTCTCCTACTACATGCTTACAATAGTGTCCCGTTGATGCTATGGATGATGAGACTCATGTTCTTCAATCCAAAAGGCTAGAATCCTATTACGGTCTTCTTGTTTCCAAGAAACCCGAACTTCGAAAACATTTGGGATAGTCATGAAATATTCTTGGGTCTGGAAATTATTTTCATAAACAAAAAAAGGCTACAAGATATGTGATATCTAGAGAGGTGTTTCCTTACAACTTTGAGTGAAATGTTCACTATGTTTAAGAATGAAATGACTAGGATCCAGAAGAAAACCAGTCATGTGCTGTTGGTGAATAAAATGACAACTTAAAGAGAAAACACAAGCCCGAAGGGTGTAATCAGACTTACACACCTAGGAAGTTCGGGGCTCACGCCAATCTTGAAGTTGGGTGCTTCTTCTATGGAAGTAAAACTATTGGAAGTAAAAGGCAGAAAGGAAGCTGATTGGAATGTCCAACTCAGGTATGAATGCCATACAAGTTATAGATGTAGAGAAAGTTGGTCAAGAAAATTCAATTCTTGGGAATTATGATTAAAATCGTTAATCAGTAATTCTTTAGTTGATCACAAAGGATACCAATTTGATTGCATGTTGTTGCAACTAAATGCAAGAACTACTACGACCTAAATGACCAACAAATAATCAGGTAAAGAAATGTGATGGAAACTTTGTAAAAGTTACAATACTTCCCATCTGTGTATTACCTCTATGTTTATTTTCATAATTCATTCCAGAGTTTTGTATACTCTAGCCCATTGTATATTTCTTTTTGCAAAAGGGTTATTCATTTTTATTAATAATTGAAGGGCCATACTCTTATTATGAATATATAAGCTGTATGTTATGAATATTGACAATAAAATTAAAACATCCAAATATTTGCCGCTAAATGTTGCAAGACTGAAATAATACCACATTTAGTCACATTGGGAAAACCCGCATGGAGAAATTCCATAATAATGGATTTTGAAGTCATCTGATTATGAATCATCAAACACTTGCAACTTTCATCCAAATGATGAAGTAACTAAAATAGCGTTGACATGCCATTAAGGGCGAACTACAAAATAATTGGAAACATACATACTGATATGTGTAGCCCAATAAGTGTTGTTGCAAGTAGTGGGTTTACCTATCTTCAAGGATGACTCAAGTAGATATTTGTATTACTTAATGAGACTTCTCCCAATTCGATCAGATCACTATGAGTAGAACTCCGGCCATAGCATAATTGTCAGATCCAAGAAGTGCTTCAGCAAGTAAAGGGGGTTGTAATATATATTGGTTGTGCTTAAAATGGTTGTTCTCGAAGGTAGTTATGAATCGATTGACTAATCCAATTCCAATATCTTGATTTCGTGCGGCAATGCATCATGAACCGATATATATAATTTATACTTCATTCTGAAAACCTTCTGAAACATTTCAAGGGATCCAGATTTACTTTCTGTCCAAACACTAATTGGTCGTGTATCTGGATCCCTTGAAATGTTTCAGAAGGTTTTCAGAATGAAGTATAAATTATTGTAACAAGGTAATTATGTTTCTACAATTAGATTGCATAAAGGAATATTTGAGTTACAAGTTTAGCGGATGTTTGAAAAGCTGTGAAAAGAATTTTACAACTTGCACCTCCGAGAACACTACTAAGAGTATAAGTGTTATGAGTAGATGTAATAAAATTATGTATGACATGGTGAGAGAAAATATGACATTAATCAATTTGCCATTTTACCTTTTAATATAATGCTTTTGAGACTGTGGCTTTTACACTAAAAAGAGCATCACCAAATCTATTGAAATGATGCCATATAAGATACAGAATGGTATGCCAAAACCATTTGGACTTTTCCTAACATTTGTAAATATGGGGCATATGTAAAATTATTTACGAGTTTAAATCCCGGATCAGATAAGAGCTACTTCGTAGGTCCTTATAAAAGGTTTGGTATTCCTCTATTACTAGGCCAAGGGAAAGTATTTTTGCTGCAGAGTGCGGTAAATTTTGAAAAATGTTTTTTGCAAAAGAGTAAGTGGGAGGATAGTGCAACTCGACGAGATTATAGATTCTTCGTCATCAAGTCAAAGGAAAGGAACACTAAAAGTAGTTCTAGAATTTCCTACTGCGGCTCATACGGAAGCCTCTCATGAGGTATAGAAACTTCGGTTGAACTTGCAGCTGAACTATATAGGTTATGAAAACTCACGCAAACTTTCATGGTATGCAGATGAGATATTGTTGAACAACCAATAAACCTATAATTGACAAAGAAGCTTGCACCCTTGATGTCTACTACACAACTTTATTCCTGTAGACTTCGTTGGGTTTCCATGCACATAGTTATGTAGGACAACATCAAATTTCCGTCAAGTGTATGGCCTAAGGTTTATCAATCTGTGGGAGGTGTAGGATGAAGATGGTCTATCTCAAACAACCCTGCAATCAAAATACATAGAGTCTATCGTGTCCCCAACACACCCAATACAGTTGTCAATTGTATAAATGTACTAGTTTGGCGAAGAGATGGTGATACAAGTGTAATATGGATGGTAGAAATATATTATTATAATCTGAATAAATAAAAACAACAAGGTAAAAGGTAGCAAATAGCGAGAAAAACGGTATATCAATGCTTAAAAACAAGGCCCCAGGTCCATACTTTCACTAATGCAGTCTCTCAACAGTGCTAACATAATTGAATCATATAACAATCCCTCGATGTGCGACAAAGAATCACTCTAAAGTTTCTATTAGAGAAAGTAGGACTAAAATGTGTATCAACCTCTATTCCAAGATTACCCCAATGTCATCACGGGAATCCACAAGTCGATTACCAAAACATATATCAAGTGACTTAATAGAATACCCCATTGTCACCATGGGTATCCACATGCAAGACATACATCAAGTGATCTCAAATCTAATATTCAATCCATAAAATGAAACCTCAAAGAGCTAGACTCAATCCATCACAACAAGGATAGAGAGGGAAGAACACCATATGATTCCACTATATTAAGAAAGCTCATGGTACATCAAGATCGTGCCCTATCAAGATCACGAGAGAGAGAGAGATCAACCACATAGCTACTGGTACATACCGTCAGCCTCGAGGGTGAACTACTCCCGCCTCACCATGGAAGCAGTGGGGATGATGAAGATGTCCTCCAGCGATGACTTCCCGCCTCTGCTAGGGTCCCAGAACAGGGCTCCGGATGAGATCACTTTGGAACAGGGGCTTGTAGCGACGGAAAAACTCATCTAGGTTAACTTTCGAGGGTTGATGGATTTATAAGAATTTTGAACGTTGGAATCACGTCAAACAGAGTCTCGAGGGGCCCACAAGCTTGGACCACACTCCCTAGGGGGAAGGGCACATGGTGTTAGCTTGTGGTGTCCTCATGGGTCTTTTGGTCCTTCCTCGAAGCTTTGGGGTCTCTTATGTTCTAGAAAATAATCAACATAAATTTCTATCATGTTTGGACCTTGTTTGGTATGGCTTTTCTGTGAAACAAAGAAATAGGCAAAAAATAGGAACAAGCATTAGGCACTAAGTTAATAGGTTTGTCCATAAAAATCATATAATAGTGAACCAAAACCATATAAACTTTGGTAAATATAGCATGAATACTTCATAAATTATAGATGCATTGGAGATGTATCAGTATCCCCAAGATTAATCCATGCTCATCTCGAGTAGGTAAATGATAAAATAAATAATTTATGAAATGTGAAAGTTGTATAAGTTTTATCAATGATAATTTCAATCAATTTTCCTAGCATCATAAACAACAACTCATTATCATAAAACTCATCATGATAAAGTAGCGATCAATTCAAATGTTATGGTTCAAACAATGCATTCTCTTGAAACTTAACAACCTATGTTCTTAGTCACCAAACAATTATGATTAATATTATTTTTAGAAAACTCTAAGTAAGAGCTCAACATACTCGATTATCATATGGTCTTCTATGATTGCTAGTACTCAAAGCATATTTTTAAAACAAATAGCATCCACCAAACATATAGGAAGATAGGGGCGTAATGTTTCGCCTCCCAACTTACTTATCATATAGATAATTGCCAACAATAATAACTCACAGTAAAATATATTTGACTAGATATATGTGCCTGGATATTTCCCCACGACATGATGCTTGCCAAATAGAGAATTTTTAAGAATGGAATAAGAAGTTGACTCTACACGAAAAGTAAATAGATAGACCCTTCACAAAGGGAAGTGCGGATTTGCTAATGTGCCAGAGCTCATTACTTAAAATAGAGATATTTCATTTCAGAGGTGTACTTTTCCTGTCAATGTTTAACGACAAAGTTTTCAATATCTTCCATGCTAAATACGTTAATGGTGGTTCCCACGCAAAAGTTTTACTCTCCTTTCCACCATACTAACACAAACCATGGCTATCTGAATCCACGAGTGCCTGGCAACTTTCAACATTCCAAGAGGAGTATTTTTATAAATAATACAGGAATGGGCATCCTTTTTACCAGCCTCCCTCAAGTTTACCGAGTGAATAAACTCTCATCAGTGAGTAAAACACACTTAGCATGGAAGACGTTGACTACCCCATCGCTCCATGAGCGTTACGGGCACAAAAAATGTACATTTGGAGGTCTTAGAGAAGGCACACGCAAATTTACTTTGAACAACAGGGTAATACTGTATATTGATAGATATGAATTTTTTTGGCCAGCAAAAGATTATAAACAAGCACCACATGTTGGAGGATCCATAACAACATAACTTCTATGAAAATATACCCAAACATAACTCATTATGTTGTCTTCCTTGTCCAACTTCAACTTATTGGATCAAGTTTGGAAATAATTAATGGGTATTCACAATCATAAAAGATGTCCAAGATAATATATGATATGTGAAATTTCTCTTCTTATACTAATTGATAATCCTGAAGTGCAAGGAATCATCGTAGCAATTTTCAAAGGTGGAAGTGATAAGTATGGAGTGTTGAACCCACAAGGAGCTAAAGGTAAGATCAATATTCTCTCAAGTCCTATCTGCCACTGATACGACTCTACGTACACCAAATATTTGCTTCCATCTAGAAATGAGAAATAAAACTACGTTGTGGGTATAAAGAGGATAGCTTTGCATGATATCGGAGAGATAAAATATAAAAAGAGGTGAGGTTAACATAAAATTAGAATATATTATAATATATTACAAATAGCGAGTGTGGAATAATGATGGGTCGGTGTGTGGAATTATCCTAGGCAATTGTTAACAAGATCGGTGGTCGTTATTGCAATTTCATACGAGGGAGAGGCATAAGCTAACATAGTTTATCTTCTTGGATCATATTCACTTATGATTGGAACTCTAGCAAGAATCCGCAACTACTAAAGATCACTAAGGTAAAAACCCAACCATAGCATTAAATATCAAGTCCCCTTTATCCCATACGCAACCACCCCTTACTCGGGTTTATGCTTTAGTCACTCAAGCAACACACTATAAGTGAATCATGAACGTATTGCAACACCCTACAGCGGGAATCCTTCATGTGTGGACAGCACGGAAGGCACCATAGGACAGCACCAAAACAAAACATACAACTTAAACCAATCTAGATCATCAATCAACTCAGAAGACAAAGGAAATCTACTCAAAACATCATAGGATGGCAACACATCATTGGATCATAATATGTGGCATAAAGACCCATGTTCAAGTACGTGATTACAGCGGGGTGCGGGAGAGTGGACCGCGTAAAATAGATGAGGATGGTGATATTGATGATGACGATCACCGCGCCGATTGTTCCCTCGGTGGCACTCTAGCGCCACCGAGAGAGAGGGGGAGAGAGTCTCTGATACGTCTCCAACGTATCTATAATTTTTTATTGTTCCATGTTGTTACATTATCATAGTTGGATGTTTAATAATCATTTTATATCATTTTTTGGTACTAACCTATTGACATAGTGCCAAGTGCCAGTTGTAGTTTTTTGCATGTTTTTTACATCGCAGGAAATCAATACCAAACGGAGTCCAAATGCAGCAAAACTTTTTGTTGATATTTTTGGACCAGAAGACATCCAATGGGCCGGAGAAGCGCCTGGGGGAGGGTGCTCCGATGGGAGCATAACCAACCAGGGCGCGCCTGGAGGCCCACGCATGCCCTAGTTGGTTGTGCCCACCTCGGGTGCCTTCCGAACCGCCTCTTTACTCTATAAATACCCCAATATTCCAAAGACCCTAGGGGAGTCGATGAACATCAATTCCAGCCGTTGCAAGTTCCAGAAACACCAGACCCAATCTAGACACCATCACAGAGGGGTTCATCATGTCCATTGGTGCCTCTCCGATGATGCGTGAGTAGTTCTTTGTAGACCTTCGGGTCCGTAGTTAGTAGCTAGATGGTTTCCTCTCTCTCATTTGATTCGCAATACAATGGTCTCTTAGAGATCCATATGATGTAATCCTTTTGTGGTGTGTTTGTTGGGATCCGACGAACTTTGAGTTTATCATTAGATATATCTTTTTATCCATGAAAGTTATTTGAGTCTTCTTTGATCTCTTATATGCATGATTGCTTATAGCCTCGTATTTCTTCTTTGATATTTGGGTTTTGGTTGGCCAACTTGATCTATTTATCTTGCAATGGGAAGAGGTGCTTTGTGATGGGTTTGATCTTACGGTGCTTCATCCCAGTGACAGAAGGGGAACCGACATGTATGTATTGTTGCTATTAAGGATTACAAGATGGTGCCTATTTCTACATAAATAGATTTTTTTCTACATCATGTCATCGTTCTTATTGCATACTCCATTTCTCCATGAACTTAATACACTAGATGCATGCTAGATAGCGGTTGATGTGTGGAGTAATAGTAGTAGATGCAGGCAGGAGTCGGTCTATTAATCTTGGATGTGATGCCTATATAATGATCACTGCCTAGATATCGTCATGATATTTGAAGTTCTATCAATTGCCCAAGAGTAATTCGTTTACCCAACGTTTGCTATTTTTCTCGAGAGAAACCACTAGTGAAAACTACGGCCCCAGGTCTCTTCTTTAATATATTTGTCTTTGCGATCTATTTTCCTTTGCTTTTATTTTCAGATTTATTAAACCAAAAATACAAAATACGTTGCTACAATTTATTTTATTTGGCGTTTGATCTATCAATATATTACAACTTTCCCATGTTCGTTTGCCAATTTCTGGCGCAGTTACCCGAAAGGGATTGACAACCCCTTTAACACGTCGGGTTGCGAGTATTTGTTAAATGTGTGCAGGTGCTGTTTACGTAGTGGTTCTTGGTTCTCCTACTCGTTCGATAACCTTGGGATCATCATTGAGGCAAATACCTACCGTCGCTATGCTGCATCATCCCTTCCTCTTTGGGGAAATACCGACGTAGTTCTTGTAGACATCAAAAGGAATTTCTGGGGCCGTTGCCGGGGAGACATCATCAACATCTACCAGGTTCCTAATCATAAATCTCATCTCCTCGCAACTTACATTATTTTCCATTTGCCTCTCGTTTTCCTCTCCCCCACTTCACAAAAAAATTGTCGCTTTATTTGCCCTCTTTTCCATTCGCCTCTTGCCGGATCTGTTTTTGTGTGCAATCTTGTTTGCTATTCTTGTCGTTACGGATAGTTCATCCTCTATTGCGTGCACTCCCGAGAACGAAGTTCCGAGAACGAAGTTCTCAACTTTAAACAATGGGGAGGAGAGAATTTAAAAGATGCTTGGTATAGGATTTGCAACGCTCATAATAGATCCATCCGTAAGCAATCTACTGTCGTTCTTCTTCGCTGTTTTTATGTGGGAATCAACACTTGGTATAGATTCATCCTTGATACGATTACCGGTGGAAATTTCTTGATGTGTCCCTCTCTTGATGCTTTTAATGCTATAGGAAATTTAGTAGGCTCGCCACCTCTTATGATTAATGAAACAACTTTGACTCTTGAGCATGCCATGGAAAGATTAGATGCTATTGAAAAGAAAATGCTTACTGAAGAGAATATTGAAAACTTGGATAAAAGGATGCATAATTTTTATACTAAATTTGGGTCAAAAGCGGGAGAAGTTTTTAAGTTGTTGAAAGAAAAGGGGGCCGTAATTCATGAAAGAATTGAAGAAAGCGCTTCTTGGATTGATAAACTAGAAGAAATCTTTAGTAATCTAAGCACAGCTTTTGCTTCCGCTAGAACTATTAAGAAAACTCCCAAAAAATTGGCAAGATTACTCAAGCTACTAAGAACAAGGGTCCAACTTCTAGTAATAATGGTAAAGAGGATCTTAAGATGATTAGTATTCACCTAGATTTTGTTGAAGTTATAAGAGATCCTTTGGGCAAGAATGAATTCTTTAAACTTATTCCTAGGAGTATTGTCATTGAAAATTTATACGCTAAATCTCTGAAAAATTCTAAGTTCTTGGTTTAAGAGTTGGAGAACAAGGATAACAACACTTAGATTCTTGCTTTATGCCTAGCTAGGGGCGTAAAATGATAGCGCTTGTTGGGAGGCAACCCAATGAATAAAATTTATTTTTTCCTTTTGCTTCCTGTTATTGAGTGTTTGCACAATTATGCTACTATTATTATTGTGTTTTTGTGTTTTAGTTAGTGTTTGTACCAAGTAAGGCCTTTAGGATCTTCTTGGGTGATAGTTGATTTGATCTTGTTGAAAAACAGAAACTTTTGCGCTCATGAAAATAATTTTCATTTTTAACAAAAGCGTGATAAAATAAAAATTCTTTGTGAAGAAGATAAATATACAAATTATTCAGGTTTTCCTAATTTTTCATAATTTTTGGAGTTACATAAGTATTCTAAATATCCAGATTGCTAGAGACTGTTCTGTTTTTGATATATTCTGTTTTCTTTGCGTTGTGTGCTTGTTTTGATGATTATATGATTTTATTTTATGAGATTTGCCATAGCAAAGTTGGAATATAGTAGATATAATACAAGAATAAAATAGTAATTGGTTTTCAATAGTACTCATAGTAGTGATTTGTTTTCTTATACTAACGGATCTCACGAAGGTTTTGTTGAGTTTTGTGTGATTGAAGTTTTCAAGTTTTGGGTGATGTTACAATGGATAAAGGAATAAGGAGTAAGAAGAGCCTAAGCTTGGGGATGCCGATGGCATCCCAAGCTATTATCTAAATATAATCAATCAACTAAGCTTGGGGATGCCTGAGTGGCATCCCCCCTTTCTTCTAACGACCATCGGTATTTTACTCGAAGCTATATTTTTATTCGTCACATACTATGAGTTTTGCTTGGAGCGTCTTGTATGATGTGAGTCTTTGCTTGTTTTGCTTTGTGTTTTAAGTCTTGAATCCTTGCTGGACACACCTATTAGAGAGATCCAAAATTATGCCATGACTTATTAGAATTGCTCTCTATGCTTCACTTAAATTTTTATGAGCTATGGAATTGCTCCAGAGCTTCACTTATATCTTTTTTAGCATAGTGTGCTTTGTTATTTTTGAAGAAATGCTCGCATGCTTCACTTATATTTATTTGAGAGTTAGTAATTTTTTAAGAAATTCTCTCTTACTTCACTTAAATTAATTTGAGAGAAAGAAATATTATGCTCATGATCTTCACTTATATTTGTTTGAACTTATCAAAAGCAACACATGAAAATTAGTTCCAAAGTGATAGATATCCACGAAGGATATAATAAAACCTTTCATGAAGATCATTGGACAAAATAAACTTGATTCCTTGTAATAGTTTTAAGATATGATGATGTGATATGTGAGTCATGTTGATGAGTAATTATGCTTTAGTAAGAATATTGGTGTTAAGGTTAGTGATTCCCTATGCAAGCACGAAAGTCAATAGGTGTGCAATGAAATTACATCCTACTTGTGTTGCATTATTCGGTGTTAATTATGCTTAATGGTCACTTATGAGATTATTCGTTTCTTGGTTGTTCGCTTCTAAATCTTTTGCTAGCCTTCATTTTGCACTAAATATGATCACTACTTGTGCATCCAAAATCCTTTGAACCAATTTTGCCACATGAGTCCACCATACCTACCTATATGTGGTATTCTTTTGCCGTTCAAAGCAAATTTGTATGTGCCATCTCTAATTTTCAAAATAATTTCTCTTTTGTGTGCTCGTACAGCTCATGAATCGGTAGGGGTGGCTAATATATTTCCATGCTAGATATGTTATTCTCACGATGAGTGTTTATTCACTTGTCATTGCACGAGATTAAGGCAAAGGTATTAGGGATGCCCAGTCCCTAAATGAAAAATGAATTTACATTATGTTGTCAAATAATAAATTCCTTGGAAAGTGTTGGTATGGAAGGCAGCCGTGGATACGGCAAGCCATGGAAAGTGAAAGTATGGTGGAAAAAGGAATAAACTTTAATTTCTTTTTGGGAACCACCTATGATATATCTAGCATGAAAAGTATTGGGAACTTCTCGATCGTTCTCGATGACAGGAAAAGCATGCCTCCCAAAATGTTTTTATCTCTATGTTTTTCGCTTTGAGCTCTAGCACCTCTACAAATACCTACTTCCCTCCGTGAAGGGCCTTTCTTTTACCTTATGCAATTTTTATTTTTAATTTGAGTCTCCATCTTCTCTTATAAAGCACCAACTAGGGGCATACTTGATCATTGGGTGTAGCTAATATGCGAGTGTGTTTCATGAATGGATCAATGACTGAGCATGATGGGCTAGGAATAATTTACTTTAGCGTTGATATTTTGGAGGACATGGTTGCTTGCTGATATGCTTGAGTATTTAAGTATCATGCCAAAACTATAGTATGGCTTTGAACCATATAGAAGTCCAAATGTCCATGCTATAAAGAAAATAATATGCGATGAACATGTTAGGCAGCATTCCACATAAAAAAATATGTTTTTATCGTTTACCTACTCGAGGACGAGCAAGAATCAAGCTTGGGGATGCTGATACGTCTCCAATGTATCTATAATTTTTCATTGTTCCATATTGTTATATTACCATTCTTGGATGTTTTATAATCATTTTATATCATTTTTTGGTACTAACCTATTGACATAGTGCCAAGTGCCAGTTGATGTTTTTTGCATGTTTTTCACATCATAGGAACTCAATACTAAACGGAGTCCAAACACAGCAAAACTTTTTTTGGATTTTGGGACCAGAAGACGTCCAATGGGCTGGAGAAGCGCCCGGGGGGTGCTTCGAGGGGAGCACAACCCACCAGGGTGCACCCGGAGGCCCAGGCGCACCTTGGTGGGTTGTGCCCACCTCGGGTGCCTCCCTATCTGCCTCCTTATTCTATAAATACCCCAATATTACAGAAACCCTAGGGGAGTTGACGAAAATCAATTCCAGCCGCTGCAAGTTCCAGAAACACCAGATCCAATCAAGACACCATCACAGAGGGGTTCATCATGTCCATTGATACCTCTCCAATGATGTGTGAGTAGTTCTTTGTAGACCTTCGGGTCCGTAGTTAGTAGCTAGATGGCTTCCTCTCTCTCATTTGATTCCCAATACAATGGTCTCTTGGAGATCCATATGATGTAATCCTTTTGTGGTGTGTTTGTTGGGATCCAATGAACATTGAGTTTATGATCAGATCTATCATTTTATCCATGAAAGTTATTTGAGTCTTCTTTCATCTCTTATATGCATGATTGCTTATAGCCTCGTATTTCTTCTCCGATATTTGGGTTTTGTTTGGCCAACTTGATCTATTTATCTTGCAATGGGAAGAGGTGCTTTGTGATGGGTTTGATCTTACGGTGCTTGATCCTAGTGACAGAAGGGGAACTGACACCTATGTATCATTGCTATTAAGGATAACAAGATGGGGTCTATTTCTACATAAATAGATCTTGTCTACATCATGTCATCGTTCTTATTGCATTACTCTGTTTCTCTATGAACTTAATACACTAGATGCATGCTGGATAGCGGTCAATGTGTGGAGTAATAGTAGTAGATGCAGGCAGGAGTCGGTCTACTAATCTTGGATGTGATGCCTATATAATGATCATTGCCTGGATATCGTCATGATTATTTGAAGTTCTATCAATTACCCAACACTAATTCGTTTACCCGCCGTTTGCTATTTTTCTCGAGAGAAGGCACTAGTGAAAACTACAGCCCCCGGGTCTCTTCCTTAATATATTTGCCTTTGCTATCTATTTTCCTTTGCTTTTATTTTCAGATTTATTAAACCGAAAATACAAAAATAGCTTGCTGCAATTTATTTTATTTGGCGTTCGATCTATCAAGCTATTACAACTTTCTCACGTCCGTTTGCCAATTGCTGGAACCGTTACCCGAAAGGGATTGACAACCACTTTAACACATCGGGTTGCGAGTATTTGTTATTTGTGTGCAGGTGATGTTTACGTAGTGTTGCTTGGTTCTCCTACTGGTTCGATAACCTTGGTCTCATCACTAAGGGAAATACCTACCGTTGTTGTGCTGCATCATCCCTTCCTCTTTGGGGAAATACCGACGTAGTTCTAGCAGACATCAGTCTCCCCCTTGTGCTTCCTCCTCCATGCCCCCCTAGATGGGGAGAGGTTCTCCCTCTGGTCATTGGACTCCATGGCAATAATAGACCCCTCTGGGATCCTCCTCCATGGCCTCCGGTGATTATGGCCCCCTCCGGCACGGTGCTAGAGAGGGCTAGATTGATTTTTAGGGCTACATAGGCTTGTTGTGGCGGAACTCCAGATCTAGGTTTATTTATGGGGGGTTTGGTATTTATAGGAATTTTTGGCATCGGTCTCACGTCAAGGGGGTCCACTAGGCATCGACAAGGTAGGAGCACCCTCTCGGGGGGTAGGGTGTGCCCCTACCTTGCCGTCGCCTCGGGACTCTTCCGGCCCAACTCTTGTGCTTCAAGGGTCTCTTTTGGTCCATAAAAAATCACCGTAAATGTTTAGCCCATTTCGAGAACTTCTATTTTTGCACAAAAAACGACACCACAGTAGTTCTGTTGAAAACAGCGTTAGTCCGGGTTAGTTCTAATCATACCAAAATCATATAAAATTGTTGTAAACATAGCATGAATACTTCATGAATTATAGATACATTGGAGACGTATCAGCATCCCTAAGCTTAATTCCTGCTCGTCCTCGAGTAGGTAAATGATAAAATAAATAATTTGTGAAGTGTGAATGCTAGCAAGTGCAGAAGTTTGATCAATGATAATTCCAATCACTTTTTCTAGCATCATTATATATCACAAACAATAGCTCATCTCACAAAACTGAAGGAAATATGCCCTAGAGGCAATAATAAAGTTGTTATTTATATTTCCTTATATCATGATAAATGTTCATTATTCATGCTAGAATTGTATTAACCGGAAACTTCGTACATGTGTGAATACATAGACAAACAGAATTGTATTTCCTCCACTTGACTAGCTCGTTGAATCAATGATGGTTATGTTTCCTAACCATAGACATGAGTTGTCATTTGATTAATGGGATCACATCATTAGAGAATGATGTGATTGACTTGACCCATCCGTTAGCTTAGCACGATGATCGTTTTGTTTGTTGCTATTGCTTTCTCCATAACTTATACATGTTCCTATGACTATGAGATCATGCAACTCCCGAATACTGGAGGAACACTTTGTGTGCTACCAAACGTCACAACGTAACTGGGTGATGATAAAGGTGCTCTACAGGTGTCTCCGATGGTGTTTGTTGAGTTGGCAAAGATTGAGATTAGGATTTGTCACTCCGATTGTCGGAGAGGTATCTCTGGGCCCTCTCGGTAATGCACATCAATATAAGCCTTGCAAGCAATTGACTAATAAGTTATTTGCGGGATGATGCATTACAGAATGAGTAAAGAGACTTACTGGTAACGAGATTGAACTAGGTACTGAGATACCGACGATCGAATCTCGGGTAAGTAACATATCGATTACAAAGGGAACAACGTATATCGTTATGCGGGTTGACCGATAACGATCTTCGTAGAATATGTGGGACGCAATATGAACATCTAGGTTCCGCTATTGTTTATTGACCAGAGACGTGTCTCGGTATGTCTACATAGTTCTCGAACCCGTAGGGTCCGCACGCTTAATATTCGGTGACGATCGGTATTATGAGTTTATGTGTTTTGATGTACCGAAGGTAGTTTGGAGTCTCGGATGTGATCACAGACAAGGTTGTTAGAATCGCGATTCTGTTATACGATTCTACGACTTTACAATCCAAACTTACCCATCTGATTCTACAATTTTAGTTCATAAAATCTACGTTTCTACGATCCTGGTAGTGAAGATTCTACGATTTACAATTCTACCATCAGAGCTCCGATCCGATTCAAAATCACAATTCTGACAACCTTGATCACAGACATGACGAGGAGTCTCGAAATGGTCGAGACATAAATATTGGATGACCATACTCGGACACTGGATGAGTTCCGGCGTCGCCGGATAATTATCGGAGTGTCTGGGGGTTTTCGGAACCCCCGGTGGAACTAATGGGCCAATATGGGCCTTGTGTGAGAGAGAGGAGGGGCCACAGGGCTGGCCTCGCCACCGCCCCTTGGGAGTCCGAATTGGATAAGGAGGGGGGCGGCGCCCCCTCTTTCCCTCCCTCTCTCCCTCTCCTTCCTTTCCCCTCCCTCCTCCTAGTTGGACTAGGAAAGAGGGAGTCCTACTCCTAGTAGGAGGACTCCTCCCCCTCCTTGGCGCGCCCCAAGGCCGGCCGGCTTCCCCCTTGCTCGTTTATATACGGGGGCAGGGGGCACCCTAGAACACACAAGTTGATTGTTTCCAGCCGTGTGCGGTGCCACCCTCCACCATAATCCACCTCGGTCATATCGTAGCGGTGCTTAGGCGAAGGCCTGTTCCGGTAGAATCATCATCACCGTCGTGCTGACGAAGCTCTCCCTCGACACTCTGCTGGATCGTGAGTTCGTGGGACGTCACCGAGTCGAATGTGTGCAGATCGTGGAGGTGTCGTACTTTCAGTACAAGGATCGGTCGATCGTGAAGACGCACGACTACATCAACCGCGTTGTCATAACGCTTCCGCTTAAGGTCTACGAGGGTACGTAGACAACACTCTCCCCTCTTTTTGCTATGCATCACCATGATCTTGCATGTGCGTAGGAATTTTTTTGAAATTACTACGTTCCCCAACAGTGGCATCCGAGCCA
This sequence comes from Triticum urartu, assembly GCF_056163025.1. Taxonomy (NCBI): domain Eukaryota; kingdom Viridiplantae; phylum Streptophyta; class Magnoliopsida; order Poales; family Poaceae; genus Triticum; species Triticum urartu. The sequence continues at coordinate 236,566,712 of NC_141874.1, read as the reverse complement.
GGTCTATGCGTAGATGCTATATGCACGAGCAGAACACAAAGGAGTTGTGGGCGTGGGTATATACATATTGCTTGCCATTACTAGTTGATTCTTGATTCAGCGGTATTGTTGGATGAAGCGGCCCAGACCGACATTACGCATACGCTTACGCGAGACTAGTTCTACCGACGTGCTTCGCACATAGGTGGCTGGTGGGTGTCAGTTTCTCCAACTTCAGTTGAACCGGATTCAATGAACAGGGTTCTTTCTGAAGATCAAAAAGCAATCACTATACCGCGTTGTGGTTTTTGATGCGTAGGTAAGAACGGTTCTTGCTCAGCCCATAGCAGCCTTGTAAAACTTGCAACAACAAAGTAGAGGACATCTAACTTGTTTTTGCAGGGCATGTTGTGATTCGATATGGTCAAGACATGATGCTAAATTTTATTGTATGAGATGATCATGTTTTGTAACGGAGTTATCGGCAACTGGCAGGAGCCATATGGTTGTCACTTTATTGTATGAAATGCAATCGCCATGTAATTGCTTTACTTTATCACTAAGCGGTAGCGATAGTCGTAGAAGCAATAGTTGGCGAGACGACAACGATGCTTCGATGGAGATCAAGGTGTCAAGCCGGTGACAATGGTGATCATGACGGTGCTTTGGAGATGGAGATCAAAGGCACAGGATGATGATGGCCATATCATATCACTTATATTGATTGCATGTGATGTTTATCCTTTATGCATCTTATTTTGCTTAGTTCGGCGGTAGCATTATAAGATGATCTCTCACTAAATTTCAAGGTATAAGTGTTCTCCCTGAGTATGCACCGTTGGTACAGTTCGTCGTGCCGAGACACTACGTGATGATCGGGTGTGATAAGCTCTACGTTCACATACAACGGGTGCAAGCCAGTTTAGCACACGCAAAATACTCAGGTTAAACTTGACGAGCCTAGCATATGCAGATATGGCCTCGGAACACTGAGACCGAAAGGTCGAGTGTGAATCATATTGTAGATATGATCAACATAGTGATGTTCACCATTGAAAGCTACTCCATCTCACGTGATGATCGGACATGGTTTAGATCACGTGATCACTTAGAAGATTAGAGAGATGTATATCTAAGTGGGAGTTCTTAAGTAATTTGATTAATTGAACTTTAATTTATCATGAACTTAGTACATGATAGTATTTTGCATGTCTATGTTGTTGTAGATAGATGGCCCGTGCTGTTTTTCCGTTGAATTTTAATGCATTCCTAGAGAAAGCTAAGTTGAAAGATGATGGTAGCAACTACACGGACTGGGTCCTTAACTTGAGGATTATCCTCATTGCTGCACAGAAGAATTACGTCCTGGAGGCACCGCTAGGTGAAAAACCTGCTGCAGGAGCAACGCCAGATGTTGTGAACACCTGGCAGAGCAAAGCTGATGACTACTCGATAGTTCAGTGTGCCATGCTTTACGGCTTAGAACCGGGACTTCAACGACGTTTTGAACATCATGGAGCATATGAGATGTTCCAGGAGTTGAAGTTAATATTTCAAGGAAATGCCCGGATTGAGAGATATGAAGTCTCCAATAAGTTCTAAAGCTGCAAAATGGAGGAGAACAGTTCTGTCAGTGAACATATACTCAGAAAGTCTGGGTACCACAACCACTTGACTCAGCTAGGAGTTAATCTTCCTGATGATAGTGTCATTGATAGAGTTCTTCAATCACTGCCACCAAGCTACATGAGCTTCGTGATGAACTATAATATGCAAGGGATGGATAAGACGATTCCTGAGCTCTTCGCAATGCTAAAGGCTGCGGAGGTAGAAATCAAGAAGGAGCATCAAGTTTTGATGGTCAATAAGACCACCCGTTTCAAGAAAAAAGGGTAAAGGGAAGAAGGGGAACTTCAAGAAGAACAGCAAGCCAGTTGCTTCTCAAGTGAAGAAACCCAAGTCTGGACCTAAACCTGAGACTGAGTGCTTCTACTACAAAGGAACTGGTCACTGGAAGCGGAACTGCCCTAAGTATTTGGCAGAGAAGAAGGATGGCAAAGTGAAAGGTATATTTGATATACATGTTATTGATGTGTGCCTTACTAATGCTCGCAGTAGTGCCTGGGTATTTGATACTGGTTCAGTTGCTAACATTTGCAACTCGAAACAGGGGCTACGGATTAAGAAAAGATTGGCTAAGGACGAGGTGACAATGCGCGTTGGAAATGGTTCCAATGTCGATGGGATCGCCATCGGCACGCTACCTCTACATCTACCTTCTGGATTAGTTTTAGACCTAAATAATTGTTATTTGGTGCCAGCGTTGAGCATGAACATTATATCTGGATCTTGTTTGATGCGAGACGGTTATTCATTTAAATCAGAGAATAATGGTTGTTCTATTTATATGAGTAATATCTTTTATGGTCATGCACCCTTGATGAGTGGTCTATTTTTACTAAATCTTGATAGTAGTGATACACATGTTCAAAGTATTGAAGCCAAAAGATGCAGAGTTGATAATGATAGTGCAACTTATTTGTGGCACTGCCATTTAGGTCATATTGGTGTAAAGCGCATGAAGAAACTCCATTCTGATGGACTTCTGGAATCACTTGATTACGAATCACTTGGTACTTGCGAACCATGCCTCATGGGTAAGATGACTAAAACTCCGTTCTCCGGAACAATGGAGCGAGCAACAGAGTTATTGGAAATCATACATACTGATGTATGTGGTCCAATGAACATTGAAGCTTGGCGGCGTATATCGTTATTTTCTCACTTTCACAGATGATTTGAGCAGATATGGGTATATCTACTTAATGAAACATAAGTCAGAAACATCTGAAAAGTTCAAAGAATTTCAGAGTGAAGTGGGAAATCATCGTAATAAGAAAATCAATTTTCTGCGATCTGATCGTAGAGGTGAATATTTGAGTTATGAGTTTGGACTTCATTTGAAACAATGCGGAATTGTTTCGCAACTCACGCCACCTGGAACACCACAACGTAATGGTGTGTTCGAACATCGTAACCGCACTTTATTAGATATGGTGCGATCTACGATGTCTCTCAATGATTTACCGCTATCATTCTGGGGTTATGATTTAGAGACGGTTGCATTCACGTTAAATAGGGCACCATCTAAATTCGTTAAGACGACACCTTATGAACTGTGGTTTGGCAAGAAACCCAAGCTGTCATTTCTTAAAGTTTGGGGCTGCGATGCTTATGTGAAGAAGATTCAACCTGATAAGCTCGAACCCAAATCGGAGAAATGTGTCTTCATAGGATACCCAAAGGAGACTGTTGGGTACACCTTCTAGCACAGATCTGAAGGCAAGATATTTGTTGCTAAGAATGGATCCTTTCTAGAGAAGGAGTTTCTCTGGAAAGAAGTGAGTGGGAGGAAAGTAGAACTTGATGAGGTAATTGTACCTTCTCCTTATTGGAAAGTAGTTCATCACTGAAATCAGTTCCAGTCATTCCTACACCAGTAAGTGAGGAAGCTAATGATGATGATCATGAAACTTCTGATCAAGTTACTACCGAACCTCGTAGGTCAACCAAAGTAAGATCCACACCAGAGTGGTACGGTAATCCTATTCTGGAAGTCATGTTACTTGACCATGACGAACCTACGAACTACGAGGAAGCGATGATGAGCCCAGATTCCGCAAAATGGCTTGATGCCATGAAATCTGAGATGGGATCCATGTATGAGAACAAAGTATGGACTTTGGTTGACTTGCCCAATGATCGGCAGGCCATAGAGAATAAATGGATCTTCAAGAAGAAGACTGACGCTGATGGTAATGTTACTGTCTACAAAGCTCGACTTGTTGCAAAAGGTTTTCGACAAGTTCAAGGAGTTGACTACAATGAGACCTTCTCACCCATAGCGATGCTTAAGTCCGTCCGAATCATGTTAGCAATTGCCGCATTTTTTGATTATGAAATTTGGCAAATGGATGTCAAAACTGCATTCCTTAATGGATATCTTAAAGAAGAGTTGTATATGATGTAACCAGAAGGTTTTGTCGATCCAAAAGGTGCTAACAAAGTGTGCAAGCTCCAGCGATCCATTTATGGACTGGTGCAAGCCTCTCAGAGTTGGAATATATTCTTTGATAGGGTGATCAAAGCATATGGTTTTATACAGACTTTTGGAGAAGCCTGCATTTACAAGAAAGTGAGTGGGAGCTCCGTAGCATTTCTGATATTATATGTGGATGACATATTGTTGATCAGAAATGATACTAAACTTCTGAATAGCATAAAAGGATACTTGAATAAGAATTTTTCAATGAGAGACCTTGGTGAAGCTTCTTATATATTAGGCATCAAGATCTATAGAGATAGATCAAGACGCTTAATTGGACTTTCACAAAGCACATACCTTGATAAAGTTTTGAAGAAGTTCAAAATGGATCAAGCAACGAAAGGGTTCTTGCGTGTGTTACAAGGTGTGAAATTGAGTCAGACTCAATGCCTGACCACTGCAGAACATAGAGAGAAAATGAAAGGAGTTCCCTATGCTTCAGACATAGGCTCTATCATGTATCCAATGTTGTGTACCAGACCTGATGTGTGCCTTGCTATCAGTCTAGCAGGGAGGTACCAAAGTAATCCAGGAGTGGATCACTGGACAGCGGTCAAGAACATCCTAAAATACCTGAAAAGGACTAAGGTATGTTTCTCGTATATGGAGGTGACAAAGAGCTCATCATAAACGGTTACGTCGATGCAATCTTTGACACTGATCCGGATGACTCTAAGTCAAAAACCGGATACTTGTTTTTATTAAATGGTGGAGCTATCAGTTGGTGCAGTTCGAAGCAGAGCGTCGTGGCGGGATCTATATGTGAAGCAGAATACATAGCTACTTCGGAAGCAGCAAATGAAGGAGTTTGGATGAAGGAGTTCATATCTGATCTAGGTGTCATACCTAGTGCATCGGATCCAATGAAAATCTTTTGTGACAATATTGGTGCAACTGCATTGGCAAAGGAATCCATATTTCACAAGAGAACTAAGCACATCAAGAGACGCTTCAATTCCATCCGCGATCAACTCAAGGAGGGAGATATAGAGATTTGCAAGATACATATGGATTTGAATCTTGCAGACCCGTTGACTAAGCCTCTCTCACGAGCAAAACATGATCAGTACCAAGACTCCATGGGTGTTAGAATCATTACAATGTAATCCAGATTATTGACTCTAGTGCAAGTGGGAGACTGAAGTAAATATGCCCTGGAGGCAATAATGAAGTTGTTATTTATATTTCCTTATATTATGATAATGTTTATTGTTCATGCTAGAATTGTATTAACCGGAAACTTAGTACATGTGTGAATACATAGACAAACAGAATGTTACTAGTATGCCTCTACTTGACTAGCTCGTTGAATCAATGATGGTTATGTTTCGTAACCATAGACATGAGTTGTCATTCGATTAACGGCATCACATCTGAAGGATCGAAAGTATGTCTAGAGGGGGTGATTAGACTACTTGACCAATTAAAAATCTATCCTTTTCCCAATTTTAGTCTTTGGTAGATTTTAGCTATCTTAGCACAAGTCAAGCAATCTTAACACAATTCAAGCAAGCATGCAAAGAGTCTATGAGCAGCGGAAAGTAAAGCATGCAACTTGCAAGAATGTAAAGGGCAGGGTTTGGAGAATTCAAACGCAATTGGAGACACGGATGTTTTTGTCGTGGTTCCGATAGGTGGTGCTATCATACATCCACGTTGATGGAGACTTCAACCCACGAAGGGTAACGGTTGCACGAGTCCACGGAGGGCTCCACCCACGAAGGGCCCACGAAGAAGCAACCTTGTCTATCCCATCATGGCCATCGCCCACGAAGGACTTGCCTCACTAGCGGTAGATCTTCACGAAGTAGGCGATCTCCTTGCCCTTACAAACTCCTTGGTTCAACTCCACAATCTTTGTCGGAGGCTCCCAACTCCCAAGTGACACCTAGCCAATCTAGGAGACACCACTCTCCAATAAGTAACAAATGGTGTGTTGATGATGAACTCCTTGCTCTTGTGCTTGAAATGATAGTCTCCCCAACACTCAACTCTCTCTCACAGGATATGAATTTGGTGGAAAGAAGATTTGAGTGGAAAGAAACTTGGGAAGGCTAGAGATCAAGATTCATATGGTAGGAATGGAATATCTTGGCCTCAACACATGAGTAGGTGGTTCTCTCTCAAAAAATGTGTATTGGAAGTGTAGGTATGTTCTGATGGCTCTCTCCACGAATGAAGAGTGGGTGGAGGGGTATATATAGCCTCCACACAAAAACTAACCATTACACACAATTTACCTATCTCGGTGGGACCGAATTGAGAAACTCGGCCAGACCGATTTAGCAAACCTAGTGACCGTTAGGATTTTCGGTGGGACTGAGATGCAACTCGGTAGGACCGATATGGTTAGGGTTAGGGCATAACGTAATCTCGGTGTGACCGATTACACAAACTCGGTGGGATCGATTTTGGTAATAAGCTAACCAAAGAGTTGGTCAGGTAAACTCGGTGGGACCGATTTGCTCATTTCGGTGGGACCGAAATGTTACAAAAGGGAAACAAAGAGTTTACATTGCAATCTTGGTGGGACCGATCGCTCATCTCGGTAGGACCGAAACGTTATGAAGGGAAACAGAGAGATTATAACCCCATCTAGGTGTGACCGAGATCCCTATCGGTGAGACCGATTTGCCTAGGGTTTGTGGCAGTGTCTATGACATCTAAACTCGGTGGCGCCGGATAGAAAGAATCGGTGGGGTCGAGTTTAACTTTTGGTGTAGGTCATATGTGGATGTGGGAAGGTAGTTGAGGGTTTTGGAGCATATCACTAAGCACAATGAAGCAAGAACCTCATCAAGAAACACCTCATCCCTCCTTGATAGTATTGGCTTTTCCTATAGACTCAATGTGATCTTGGATCACTAAAATATAAAATGTAGAGTCTTGAGCTTTGATCTTGAGCCAATCTTTTTGTCCTTGGTATTTTTAGGGGTCCACTTTCCTCATCCATGCCATGCCATTCATTGAGCTTTTCCTGAAATATTAATCTTGGAATAATGTTAGCTCAATGAGCTATATGTTGTTAGGAATTACCAAAACCACCCAGGGATAGTTGCACTTTCAATCTCCCCCTTTTTGGTAATTGATGACAACATATAGATCAAAGCTTTGATGAATGATAATAAGAGTGAAAAACATTGTCGCTTTGAGAAGTATGTGAAAAGCAAGAGCTCCCCCTAAATTTGTGCATAGTTTATGATTTGCTTTGGACTGCAAATGCACAGAGAGTTAGGCTCATGGGTTACTCTTCCATGTCACATACATCTTGGTGGAGTGCTCAAAATGATAATAATTAAATACATGCACTCATCACCATGCAACGTGAATGATCGTATAGGGATAAAATGATAAAGTCATCCAACAAGCATTAATGTAGCATATGATCAAACACACATGATCATCCAAGTATCACACAAACAGAAAGTATCTCAAACAAGCAAATAAAGTTCAACCACCAAAGCAAGAGAGAATAAAAAGCAACGCTCTCTCTCTCGAAGCCTATGATCTATACATTTTTCTCCCCCTTTGGCAACAAGTTACCAAAAAGTTCATAGAAAATGCATAGCACTAAATCGTCTCTCAGGCTTGGTCTTCAGGTGGTGGTTTCCGGATAATCCAAGAACGAAGGCTTCAGTCGAAGTAGATAGAGCTGATGGAGTAGGTGCTGGAGCTGGTGGCACTGAAGCTGTAGCTGGTGCAGATGAAGTGGCTCTGGTGTCTGGAACAGGCACTGCAGCAGATCTCTGAGCTCTAGGCACTCTGGCAAATGCATTAGTGGTTGTCTTGCCCTTCCTCTCCTGCATATCATCCAGAAGTTGCTCCACAACAGACTAGATCTCAGTTACCTTCACATCCATGTCATAGAACTTCTGTTCCATGATTCTTTCCAGGCTCTCCTGGTTTTGAGTCAGGGTGGCCAGCCCTTTCTCAATCCTTAGAGTGGATGCAATCAAGTAGCCAAGCTGATCTTGCTTGCTCTTCAGAAGATACTGAGATGCCTCTTCCATGGTTGGCATCCTTTCAGCTTTCTCAACCTTTGCCTTCTCCCTCTTTGCTTGAACGTGCACAGAAGATGGTTCATCCTCATTCATAACCACTTGTTTGTCCTCAAATTCTGGATAGATAGGCATGTGCTCCTTGTCCAACAAGTATGTGCCAGTGCCCATCTTGGAGTTAATCAACTCCTGGATCTGTGGGGCATACCCACAACTCCTCTTCTGATCTGCAGCTGTCCTCTTGATAGTTTCAACTATAAGACTCATGACCTTGAACTTTTGTGGAACATCAAAAATGTGCATCAAGTTGATGGAGTCACCTCTAATCATCTTGTGATCACCTGACTTTGGCTAGAGAGTGTGCCTGAGGATCCAGTTGATTGTTGGCAAGCCTAACAGAAGGTAATGTACTGATCCAAACTTGTGTGTCTCAAGAGCAGCATCCCGGATCTCTTTGTACATGTGTGCCATGGTGTCGTGATCCTTCTTCTTCTTGGCATATACATCCAAGTCATCTTCTTGTTCTTCTGGGGCATTGATCAACTGAGCCCATTCTGCAACTGTTGACTGGTACCTTGTACCTTCAGACATCCAGACAATCCTTCCATCTGGATAAGCATATGAAGCATATATAATTTCAGATTTATGATATTCAATTCATTCGAACATTTACTCGTAGGATATACGTGAAGCACGAGAGTAAATGACAAAACTACTCTAGAAAGATATAAGTGAAGATCAATGAGTAGTCAAATATATAAATAGCCATGGGAGGACTCTCTCATTCAAGATTTCAGATCCAATGATTTTATTCAAACAACAAGTAAAATCAAAATACTCTCCACGAAAAACACATATCATGTGACGAATAAAAATATAGCTCTGAGTAAGGTATACCGATGGTTTTGAAGACGAAAGAGGGAATGCCTTCCAGGGCATCCCCAAGCTTAGGCGCTTGAGTATTCCTTGAATATTACCTTGGGGTGCCTTGAGCATCCCCAAGCTTAGAGTCTTTCCACCCCGTATTCTCCTCATAACGGTATCTCACTCAAAACCTTGAGCATCCCCAAGCTTAGAGTCTTTCCACTCCTTATTCTCCTCATATCGGTATCTCACTCAAAACTTGAAAACTTCAATCACACAACTTAATGGAACTTTGTGAGATGGGTTAGTATGATAAAGACAAATCATTCACTTTGGTACTGTCAAGATAAGATTAATAATTGTTCTCACACAATTCCTACTATACCATATCATTTCTACAATTTATATTGAGAAATATAAGCCATAGAAACTAGAAAACAAGCAAACTATGTATTGAAAACAAAATCTGTCAGAAACAGAACAGTCTGTAATGATGTGAACAACAACCATACTTATGTTACTCCTAAAAATTCTGAATTTTTTTAGGAAAACCTAGGAAATTTGTATATCAATCTTGTGCAAAAACAATCAGTATTTTATCGCTCTTCTATTAAATATGAAAATTATTTTACTGGGCACAAAAGTTTCTGGTTTTCAGCAAGATCACATCAACTATCACCTTAATCCACCCCAAAGGTCTTACTTGGCACAAACACTAACTAAAACACCAAAACAAAATTACTACATAGGTAATAATGTGTATTTATTGAAGAACATAACCAAAAACCAAAAACATAAAAATAAAATTGGGTTTCCTCCGAACAAGCGCTATTGTTTAATGCCCCTAGCTAGGCATGATACTTTAATGATACTCTTCCAAGCCCAATTTCGATGATAGTCTTGTTCATACTCCAAAATATATAAGTGAATTTCCTGGAGCATTCTACAATTAATATATATTTACCAACATCCAATCTCAAAATATATAAGTGAAGCATACAAAGCATTCTATAAAGCCATACTCAAAAAGATTTAAGTGAAACACAAAGAGCATTCTATAAAGCCATAGTCAAAAGATTTAAGTGAAGCACAAAGAGCATTCTAGAAATCAATGAAGGGCTATCTCATACTAGCATGGTTCATAAAGGAAAATAAAAACAAAATATGCATATCATGTGAACAAAACAAAAACCGAGGTATACCGATAATTGTTGAGGAATGAAGATGGGATGCCAACCGGGGCATCGCCAAGCTTAGATGCTTGAGTATCCTTGAAATATTTACATGGGGTGCCTTGGGCATCCCCAAGCCTGAACTCTTGCCTCTCCTTACTCTTCTCATAACGATAACTCCTCGAACTTCAAACACTTCATCCACACAAAACTTAACAAAAAACCTTGTGAGATCCGTTAGTATAAGAAAGCAAATCCCTACCTTTAGGTACTGTTGTAAACTCATTCCAATTTCTTATTAGCATTATATCTACTATATTCCAACTTCACCATGGTTCATACCCCCCGATACAACCCATAGGTTCATCACAATAAGTGAACGACACATAGAAAACAGAATCTGTCAAAAACAGGACAGTCTGTAGCAATCTGGAACTTTCATATACTTCTGTATCTTCAAAAATTCTAAAAAAGTTAGGACAATCTAATTTTTTTCATATAAGTACTGTGTAGAAATTTCAATATTTTATCACGCTCCAGTAAAAAATGTAAATTCAATTACTACAGGAAAAGTTTCTGTTTCTGCACCGCACACACCAAACAAGCAATTTAAACATTCTAAAACCAAAACTTGGCACATTATTTTTATAATACAATGGATATATACAAGGGGATATTTTTTTGAAAAACTTCCATGAAAAATTCTACATTTTTTCCATGACCATGAACACAAGTGTTCAAGGTCGACCCTTACTTCTCCAATGCACAACCTTCCAATCACTTCTCTTTTTGAAAAAGTTTTTAGGCATAAGAGGCAAGTATTTTTTGTATTTTCATTCTTTAATTTTTTTTGTTTCACCCACAAATAAAGAAAACAAAAACAAAGGGAAAACACAATCTACTTAGTGAAGAAAGCAAACAAGCACACACAAAAATATCAACCCCACACTATTGCTCCCCGGCAACGGCGCTAGAAAAGAGCTTGATAATCCCAAAGTGCAAGGAATCATCGTAGCAATTTCCAATGGTGGAAGTGATAAGTATGGAGTGTCGAACCCACAAGGAGCTAAATGTAAGATCAATATTCTCTCAAGTCCTATCTGTCACTAATATGACTCTACATACACCGAACGTTTGCTTCCGTCTAGAAACAAGAAATAAAACTACATTGTGGGTATAAAGAGGATAGCTTTGCATGATATTGGAGAGCTAAAATATAAAAATAGGTACCGTTAACATAAAGTTAGAATATATTAATATATTACAAATAGCAAGTGTGGAATAATGATGGGTCAGTGTGCGGAATTATCCTAGGCAATTGTTAACAAGATCGGTGGTCGTTATTGCAATTTCATATGAGGGAGAGGCATAAGCTAACATACTTTCTGTTCTTGGATCATATGCCTTATGATTGGAACTCTAGAAAGCATACGCAACTACTGAAGATCATTAAGGTAAAACCCAACCATAGCATTAAAGTATCAAGTCCCCTTTATCCGATACGCAACAAACCCTTACTCAGGTTTAGCCTCCTGTCACTCAAGCAACCCACTATAAGTGAATCATGAACGTATTGCAACACCCTATAGTGGGATCCTTCATGTGTGCGCGGCACGGAAGGCACCATAGGACAGCACCAAAATAAAACATACAACTCAAACCAATCTAGATCATCAATCAACCCAAAAGACAATGGAAATCTACTCAAAACATCATAGGATGGCAACACATCATTGGCTCATAAAATGTGTCATAAAGCTCCATGTTCAAGTAGGTGATTACAACGGGGTGTGGCTGAGTGGACCGCGTAAAAGAGATGAGGATGGTGATGAAGATGGTGATATTGATGAATACGATCACCGCGGTGATGGTTCCCCCGGTGGCACTTTGGCGCCACCGGGAGAGAGGGGGAGAGATTCTCCCCCTTGTGCTTCCTCCTCCATGCCCCCCTAGATGGGGAGAGGTTCTCCCTCTGGTCCTTGGCCTCCATGGCAATGATAGCCCCCTTCGGGATCCTCCTCCATTGCCTCAGGTGATGATGGCCCCCTCCGGCAGGGTGCCAGAGAGGGCTTGCGGTGGCGGAACTCCCGTTCTAGGTTTATGTCTGGGGTTTTTGGTACTTATAGGAATTTTTGGCATCAGTCTCACGTCAAGGAGGTCCATGAGGCAGCGACAAGGTAGGAGCACCCTCGGGGGGGGGGGGGGGGGTAGGGTGCGTCCCCTACCTTGCCGTCGCCTCGGGACTCTTCTGGCCCAACTCTTGTGCTTCGGGGGTCTCTTTTGGTCCATAAAAAATCAACGTAAATTTTCACCACATTCTGAGAACTTTTATTTCTCCACAAAATATGACACCACAGTAGTTCTGCTAAAAACAACGTCAGCCCGGGTTAGTTCTAATCAAATCATACCAAAGTCATAGAAAATTTATGTAAACATGGCATGAATACTTCATAAATTATAGATACGTTGGTGGCGTATCACTAACCTTTCATGAATTGCTTGTATGACCCATATTATGATTGCCAAATTTTAATAGATTTTACTTTCTAAACCCAATGTGAAACTACTACTAAGCATGCAGAACATGTATTATTTCATATTTATGATATTCAATTAATTTAACAATTTACACTTAGGATATATGTGAAGCACAAAAGTGAATGGCAAACTACTCCAAAAGATATAATTGATGATCAAGGAGTAGCTAAGCAATTAAGTAGCTATGTAAAGACACTCTCCAATTCAAAACTTTCAGATCTACTAATTTTAATTAGTAAACAAAAATAAAAGGATACTCTAAGAATAGCACACATCATGTGAACAAATAACAACTTAGGCTCAACCGAGACTAACCAGTAGTAGTTGATAAAGAAAGGTGGGATGGCGACGGGGCATCCCCAAGCTTAGATGCTTGAGACTTCTTGAAATATTAACTTGGGGAGCCTTGGGCATCCCCCAGGTTGAACTCTTGTTTCTCCTTAATTAATTCCTCTCATATCAAGGCTTCCCCTAAGTCTTAAAAACTTCATCCACACAAAACTTAACAAGAACTCGTGAGATAAGTTAGTATAAATCAATTCAAAACCTTAACATTCTCTATTGTAGCAAATAACTAAAATTATAATTACACATTGCATACTAAATGTCTCTACATATTTAACACTCCTATCCACTAATAGAAACATTAAACAAGTAAACATATGCAAATAATGCAAGTATAATAGCAATCTGTCTAAACAGAACAATTTGTAAAGGAAGAAAGAAAATTCATACTTATTTAACTCAAAAATTCTGAAAAATTAGCAAAATGTAGAAAATTTATCACAGCTTATTGCATCAAAAATTTCAAGACTTCATGATGTTCTGACTATCCAGGAATATTCAAACGAACGGAGAACTTTCTATTTTGAAACAACAATCCATGAATATGCAAAGTAAGCTTGGTAAAGGCTACACTTGACACTTTTATTGAAATAAAAGGTACAAAAGATAATTCTAAATAACAGCAAGCAAACACAATTAAAATAAAGTGACGGTGCAAGCAAAACTCATATCATGTGACATATAAAAATATAGTTTCGACTGAGGTTACCGATAATGTTGAAGACAAAAGAGGGGATGCTTTCCTGGGCATCCCCAAGCAAAGGTGCTTGAGTATTCCTTGAATATTACCTTGGGGCGCCTTGGGAATCCCCAAGCTTATGGTCTTGCCACTCCTTATTCTCCTCATATCGACATCTCACCCAAAACTTGAAAACTTCAACCACATAAAACTTAGTGGAACTTTGTGAGATAGGTCAGTATGATAAAGAGCAAGTCATTCACTTTGATACCTTAGTTCAGGCCCTTGCGTTCCAGAAAATAACCTACTCCCGATCATGTATATTTGTGAGTAGGGTGTGTACAAAGTACACTACATGAATACCAAGGCATTCTATGTATACTATCGACGAACTAGGCCCCGTGCTTGTATAACTTACCCGGGGCCATGTGTTACAAATCCTAGCCTGCTTTGTTTGTGGTCATAGAGTCCTTCACGGCACTGGTGTCTTTGTCTTGTACGACTAGTCCTTCATCGGCCTCCATATAATGCATCATGGGCCGACCAATGTGGCATAGGACGGAACCAACCTGGGTCCTCACCCCGGCCCAGCAGACCTCACACACCCTCTATCCTTAGGTCTCTCTATCTTCTCACGCGCACACATAGCAACACAGACACCCCACACACTATTTTTTCTCATGTATCTCTCCCCTTCTCCCTTGCATACACACACTCAAGGCCATCTCTCGTCAATACATCCTCTTCATCTCTCTCTTTAGACCTCTCTCATTTCTCGTGATATCTCTCTCTCATCGCACCCCCTCTATCCATGCCTCTCTTGAATACGTACATATACTCTCTCTAGGACCTACCAAATACATCAACTACACATTCACACATGTTACATCTTATCATGTGCTCCATTTATCTAAAAAGCCCTCTGTTCACTTTTACTTCGCATACAAGATTCCTTTTGAATAAAAACTACACCTAGTGTGGCCAAAAATTATTTTAGAAAATTCACATCTATACAATATTACAAAGTTATATGGAGTATGAAATTTAATTGCATTGTGCATCCAATAATATTTATTCCGCATTGTGAATGTTTATATTTTTATACTATAAAGTTAGTCATAATAAAGAGAAATGAACAATATCTCTCTCTACGCAGACAAACTATCCCTAGGCCCTCTAAAAGCACGCCCCCGTCACATTCATGCATGTTCCATATTTCTCTTGTGAGATATACACCAACGTTCATTATATTTGAAGCGAAAGCTCGATACATTCACTGGACTTCAAAATACACCCATTACGGTCACCATATACATTTTGTGGTTGTCATACAGTTACATGCTTACCATATAGCTATATGCTTGTTAAAGACATGATTGGTTGACCAATTAAACAGTCCACGTGGCGCATCTAGTGTTGCATCATCGCTGCACATTATCTCACTACCATAGGGCCCACCTATGAGCGTTCCATCTTTCTCTTGCAAGATATACACTAACGGTCACTTTATTTGAAGCAAAAGCAAGATACGTTCACTAGACTTCAGAATACATTTATTATGGTCACCATATACATTTTGTGGTTGTTATAAAGTCACAGGCACACCATAGAGCTTTGTGTTTGTTGAAGACACGATGAATTGACCAGTTAAGCAGTCGACGTGGTGCATCATCAATGCACACTATCTTACTACCATAGGGCCCACATGCAACACTCACACGCACACACGCATGCATGCATGTACACACCGCATGACCAACACACACACTCACGCTCAAGTTCTTAACCTACACGTGCATGCGCACACATCAGGCCCTGACACATACATAAACAGCCAGATGGTTCACGCGCAGGGGTTGAAGTCTTGTCGTGCGTGCGCAATTTTTTGTTTATCTTATTTCTTTCCTCAGCCAACTAATAGGTGGGACCCACAAGGAACATGACCAATTTAACCAGTCAACATAGTGCCACGCAGACTATTTGGCCTGTCAACAGAGTCAATACGATGTTGAGCGGTGAGCGAGTGACTGTATAATCACTGCAAAACGTATATAGTGACCGTAATGGGCGTATTCTGAAGTCCGGTGACCGTATTATGCTTTTGCTTCAAATACAGTGACCACCATTGTATTTATCTCTTCTCCCGCTCTCTCCTGGAGCCGACTAGGCCAACCTCCCACTTCCTAAATTGGTGCACGCCACCCCAATATTGTTGTACTAGTTTCGTAAGAGCGAACAAGCATTCATGTCTACGTACAAACTCTAGATATGAGTTACAAATACTATGATGATGAATACAAATATTTGAATCCACTTTATGCCCGGTTTCTCTTTAGGCCCTCCAAATGTACATCCCTACACCTTCTGTAACATCCCAAATTTTCAATTTGGAATGTTATACATTAGATCATCATTGCATATCATGTTTTATTGCATTTTGGTTGATCCTAGAAATTCCACGCAACTCAAGGACCTACGGAGAGAGTTGGGGATTTTGTTATTTTCATATTTGATATTTTCTCGAATTATGAAAAGAGGATCGTTTGATTTTAATTATTTTTCTCTGAATTATCTCTTTTATTAAAAATACAAGAGAGAGGATAAAATGACTTCCTCAAAATAAAGAAATATCAGAGATTTAATATTAAAATCAAATAATATTTTTATTCGGAGTTTTGTCGCTATTTTATTTGAATTAGGAAAAAAGTGCGTTTTTCAAAGTTGCGTTTTAGGCCCAAATAAATCTTCACCTTGTCCGGCATATTTTTAGAGGATGGGGAAAATTTATTTCGGGATTTTTGGAGCCGTTTAGTATTTCTTTTCTTTCTTTTTCTGCACGTCGAATTTTTTTTAAAAGAAGAGGCCAACCGACTTAGGGCCGTATTCGGCCAGGACTTCTTGGGCCAGGACTATAAAAGCCGCCGCCCCGAGGCCCATTCAACCCGATCCACCGCCTGAACCCTAACCCTAAGCGCCGCCACCCGCGCCGCCGCCGCGCACCGCCGCCCGCGCCCCGCGCCGCCGCCCCGCCACCCGCGCCGCCTCTCGCCGGAGCTTGCGCGGCCTCTCACCGGAGCCCCCATCGTCGCCGACCCGCCGGACCCCGCCGGAGTTCGAGGTACCCGCCTCCGGTTTTTTAAAAAAACCGATCGGTTTTATTTCGTAAACGCTAGATCCGTTTTTTTAACCGGATCGGTTAATTTTTTCGGTTTAGCTAATTACCGAACGCCCGTTTTTACGTTTGGTTTTATGAACGGTTTTCACCATTTAGCCGCAGATGACGAACGTTCGTTCGTTAGCTTGTTCGTCAGTTTTTTCTTTTTCTCGGATTTTCCGAGATTATTTTCGATCGCGATTTCTGATCCGATTTTCGTTTTAGTATAACATTTCGATCGTTTATCGGAATCAGGCGATTCAAGCGCCTAGAGTTTCGTCTTAAAACCCTCTTTCCGTTTAATAAACTTAAACAAGTTTTTGCTACTGTAAAATTTGACCTAGGTCCAGATTAGTAAACGAAGCTTGTTTCTCTCGCTGTTTGAGTTTTGTTGCTTCGTTTGATTTGAGTCTTTTTGCCAACCGGAGTTCTTAAGTTGAACTTTATGGTTAGATCTCCTATTTGAGTTTTACCCGTGCTTTTGTTTGATTGCTTATTGTATGCTTGTTTGATTGCGATAGAGTACCCGGAGTGTGAAGCGTGCTACATCGAGTCTCTCGGTCTCGCGGATCATCAGCAAGGCAAGTAACACTTTGATCATACTTCTTACTACCCAGTTTTCATTGCATTACATCAACCCTCAAAGATTGCATGTTTAGGATTTGAATTAAATTGTGGGTTTGGGAAGTAGATGAGGTAGTACCTATTCACCTGTTTATTATCAAACCCTGGGAGTTACTTCTACGTTGCTTATATTTTTATACTATGCTACGCCTGTATTTTTGGAAATCCCGGTGTACCGTGTGATTTTCCTATGGACCGCCACCTAGGCTCAAAGGGATCATGAGATTATTCATACTAGAAACTTCCGTGTGCCACATGTCATTATGGGCTCTGGCATAGTTGATTAAGTCATGTGAACTCTTACAGTGGCAGACTAGCAGATGTAGGGGATTGTAGGTGTACCGGTCTACCCATCGTAAGGTGCTAACACTTCTGAAATACTGTGTCTCGATCATCCATTTCTCAAACACCATGTAGTGCGAGAAATCCAATAGAGGAGATCAAGTCTTGTGGGGAAAAGTGCACAAACCTATGGAGAGTGTATAAACTAATCATGGTTAGCCGTGTCCCCAGTTATGGACGTCTTGAGTATCTAGTTCTTGGATTATCGTGTGGATCTGATCACTCTTAATATAATTTGATTGGGTTTAATGATGATTACTTTTAATTGGGATTGAGTTGGGTGAACCTTCTCAATGTTTAACAACTACCATGATAGTTAAATAAAATTTATTCCTTTGTTGTAGGGAAAAATTGGCTTTACGCAAAAACATATCAACCATACAGCCTCCACTAGCCATATATGCATATAGTGGTAGCTTTATTCTGTTCATTACTCTCTTGTGTTACCTTGCCAGCATATTCTATGTGCTGACCCGTTTTCGGGCTGCAAAGTATCATGTTGCAGACTTTTCAGACGATGAGTAAGGAGCCTTAGGTCGTGGTCTTTCACTCAGTGATGCCGTTGGAGTTGATGGACTCACTTTATCTTCCAAGCCTTCCGCGGTTATCGTATTAGATGGCCTTAAGCCATATTTATTGTAATAAGTTCTCTTTTGAGACATTCGATGTAATAAGTGTGTGATTGCCACTCTGTTATAAATCCTTCGAGTACTGTGTGTGTCAGCATTATCGATCCAGGGATGACACTTATACACAGAGATCAGACTGTTTGAGGTCTGGTCGCTACAAAGATGGTATCAGAGCACACGCTAACTGTAGGACACGACCACTAAGCTAAAGCCCTAGATCACTATTCTCTTCTCATTTCTAACTCCTCTCCTTTTTCTACTCTTTAGGATGGCGGGCGCAAGGAACAAGTTTGCGTAACCGGATCAAGACGCCCCCTTTGGAAGACACTTGAAGGAAGTCACTAGGTACTTAAACATTGGAATACCAAGCTTCACCGGGACTTACAACGCCACTTTACCAAAAGAGGAGCGATGGATGATTCAAGTTCAAGTTCCAGGAAGGACATTCGCGCCAGTCACCAAACCCATAGAGTTTTCCTATGATGCACCAACCTGGAGTCTAGGAAAGAGTATGGCAGCTCACATCACCATGGGACGCATTGGAGAAGTTTACCACAAGGATCTCAAGGATACTATCTACCAGATTTGTGGGCGCCGAGATGAGCAATGGGAGATGATTAGCACCAGGAATGATAGATCCATTGTAGCTTTCATCCAGGAGTTAAACCAGCATATTCGCCGCCAGGAGAACCAGATGTGCGCATGCATGATAGATCTGAAGAAGGCAATGACCAGGATCACGGAGCTTGAAGAGGAACTCAAGGCTACTCGTGAAGATTATGAGGAGGAAATCGTCGTACTAGTGGAAAGGAATGACGATCTGGAAAGGAAGCTAAGAGTATTTATGGGAGACCCCGCGCCAGGAGGAGAAGACGAAGAACCCAAGGAGATTCATCCAGAGGACTACATCATCATCGATGACACCGATTCGGATCCCGACGATAGCGATGATGACTATGTTGATGAAGCTGGAGCAGATGTCATGGAGTCTTCGACCGATCAATATTTCTAGTTGACCACCAAAATAGTAGTAGTAGTCTACCATGTAAATAGTATAGTCGAAGCACTTTGTAACGATAGTTCTAGACCGATTGTATTCCTTGCTTGATTGATTGAGTGATATTATTGTGTTTGCCTCATGTGCATATGGGTAGTGTTTTCTCACTAGACCTCATTCTATTCTATTCTCTTCTCTCTAAACCCTCAGATGCCTCCGAGACGTGACCCTGGATTTACCTTTCCACTGGAGCTCACTCAGTTGATCCAGCAGCAGAATACCCTGATGTAGTTGTTAGTTCAGAACCAAGGCAATAACAACAACAACCCACCGCCACCACCACCACCAGTTGACAACTTAGCCCGTTTTCTGAGGTTGCAGCCGTCGGTGTTCTCCAGTAGCACAGAGCCGATAGTTGCAGATGATTGGCTCCGCAGGATTGGAAGGGAGTTAACAACTGCAGGATGCACAGATGCTGAGAAGGTGCGTTTTGCCGCACACCACTTGGATGGACCAGCAGCCTCATGGTGTGAGAATTACACTGTCACTTATCCTATAGCCACTGTCACATGGGATCAGTTCCGGCAAGCTTTCCGTACTGCCCATGTATCAGCAGGAGCTATGGCCATGAAGAAGCATGAGTTTCGCAACTTATGCCAAGAAGGACGCACTGTTGGCCAGTATGTGGATGAGTTTAGCAAGTTAGCACGTTATGCTCCAGATGACGTTGCTACGGATGCAGCTAAGAAGGAGAAGTTTCTGGAGGGACTGAATGATGAGCTAAGCATGCAGCTGATGGTAGAAAATTTCAATAACTACCAGGAGTTGCTGGATAGAGCTCTCATGCTTGAAGGGAAGCAACAGCAGATTGACAGCCGCAAGAGGAAGTATGCACAGGGGAAGTATAATTCTGGAGCCCAGCAGAGACCCTGTTTCACCCCGAACTCGGGAGAACTTGTTCATAACCGTGGAGGCCACACTCATAATGGAGGAAGTTCGCACCGTCATAGTGGCCCCAAGAACGGCAATGGTAATGGAGGAAGTAGCGGACAGAACCGTTCCAACCCGGTAACACCCACCAAGAAGGATCTAAACCACGTTACTTGCTACAAGTGTTAGAAGACTGGACATTACGTCAATGAATGTCCTGAAGCTAAGAATGGAAATGGAAATGGAAGCTCTGGGAAGAAGCCCAACCCTTTCAACAGGGGACAAGTGAACCACGTTAACGTGGAGGAGATTGAAGCTCAGCCAGATGCAGTAATAGGTAAGTTTTTGGTTAAGTCATTTACTGCAGTCGTTCTTTTTGATACTGGTGCATCGCATTCATACATATCGAGGGGATTTGTGGATAAGTATAAATTGCCCACTAGAGTACTTAAGACACCCATGCTAGTAACCTCACCCGGAGCAGAGTATATGGCAAGCCATGGATGTTTTCAGATGCCATTGGCCATAGGTAGGCATGTTTTCCCCTCTGATCTGATAATTTTGGAATCGCAAGGTTTGGATGTGATTCTGGGTATGGATTGGCTATCGTTGTATGGAGGAAACATCGATTGCACTAGTAAGACGATTTTACTCACAACCGCAGAAGGAAGAAGGATCAAGTATGTATCCTGACATGTGCCGAATAGGACTCAAGTAAACTGCTTATTGGGCGTAGTACAGGAGGAAGTACCAGTGGTGAAGGAATTTCCGGATGTATTTTCAGAAGAGTTGCCGGGCATGCAACTGGATAGAGACATAGAGTTTTTGATAGAGCTTTTGCCAGGCACTGGGCCAATATCTAAGAGACCGTACAGGATGCCCGCATAGGATTTAGAGGAAATTAAGAAGCAGATTAAGGAGTTACTGGATAAGGGATATATTCTCCCAAGCTCCTCACCTTGGGGATCACCAGTACTTCTAGTGGAGAAGAAGGATGGATCATTTAGGATGGTTGTTAACTATCGTGGATTAAATGAAGTGACGATCAAGAACAAGTACCCACTGCCGATGATCAATGAATTGTTTGATCAGTTGCAAGGAGCTAAGGTGTTTTCCAAGAACAATCTGCGATCAGGTTATCACCAGTTGAAGATTCAAGAGCAGGACATACCTAAGACAGCTTTTACCACAAGGTATGGGCTATATGAGTATACCGTTATGTCATTTGGCCTGACTAACGCACCTACCTATTTTATGAACATGATGAACAAAGTGTTTATGGAGTTTTTGGATAAGTTCATCGTAGTGTTCATTGACGATATTCTGGTTTACTCGAAGAATGAAGAGGAACATAAGGAACATTCGCGTTTGGTACTTGGGAAGCTCAGGGAACATCAGTTATACGCCAACTTCAGCAAGTGTTAGTTTTGGTTGAAGGAAGTTGGATTTCTTGGACATGTTATATCCGGAGAAGGAATAGCAGTAGACCCCAACAAAGTTGTCACCGTGACAAATTGGGAAGCACCCACGACAGTTGGAGAGATCCGGAGTTTTCTTGGACTCGCATGATACTACCAGAGGTTCATTGAGAAATTCTCAAAGGTTGCTAAGCCAATGACGGAGTTGTTAAAGAAGGACACCAAGTTCAATTGGACTGAGGAATGTGAGGCCAGTTTCCAGGAGTTGAAGAGATGCTTGGTTACATCACCAGTGTTGATTCTACCAGATCAACGCAAGGATTATGAAGTGTATTGTGATGCTTCTCGTCGAGGACTTGGAGCCGTGCTTATGCAGGAATGAAGAGTTGTTTCATATGCCTCACGACAGCTTAAACCCCATGAGTTAAACTATGCTACGCATGATTTGGAGTTGGCAGCCGTAGTGCATGCGTTGAAGACTTGGAGACATTTTCTCATCGGAAACCATTGTGAGGCATACACAGATCACAAAAGTTTGAAGTATATCTTTAAACAGAAGGAGTTGAATCTCAGGCAGAGGAGATGGTTAGAACTCATTAAGGATTATGACATGAAGTTGCACTATCATCCCGGAAAGGCTAACGTAGTAGACGATGCGTTGAGCCGCAAGAGTCATGTCAATACCCTCATGACCGGAGGATTACCCAGGGAGTTAGCAAAAGACCTTCGTGAGCTATGTTTGGAGATAGTTCCGAGAGGTTATGTAGCAGCTTTGGAGATTCAGTCCACTTTGATGGATAAGATTAGAGAAGCGCAAAAGACGGACAAGGATATTGCCGAGATAAAGGAAAGGATGAGCAAAGGAAAAGCCAAGGGATTTCGTGAGGATGAGCACGATACTTTATGGTTTGAAGACCACGTATATGTGCCAAAAGATCAGCAAATCAAGAAGTTGATTCTGCAAGAGGCCCATGATTCGCCATATTCTATTCACCCAGGAAATACCGAGATGTATCTGGATTTGAAGGACAGGTTCTGGTGGACCGGTATGAAGAAGGATATTGTGGAGTATGTAGCAGTTTATGATGTATGTCAGAGAGTGAAGGCAGAACATCAAAAGCCAGCAGGATTGCTACAGCCATTGCCTATACCTGAATGGAAGTGGGATAAACTAGGCATGGATTTTATCACGGGATTGCCCAGGACTCGTTCAAGCTATGACTCGATATGGGTTGTAGTCGACCGATTGAGGAAAGTAGCTCATTTCATCCCAGTAAAGACCACTTACACCAGTGCTAAGTTGGCAAAGATCTATATGACCAGGATCGTATGTCTGCATGGAGTTCCAAGGACCATTGTATCAGATAGAGGAACCCAGTTTACTAAAAAGTTTTGGAATCAATTGCATGAAACTTTGGGAACTAGACTAGAGTTCAGTAAAGCTTTTCACCTACAAACAGATGGACAAACTGAAACAGTAAATCAGATTCTGGAGGACATGTTGAGAGCTTGTGCGCTAGACTATGGATCTAGTTGGGACGATAATTTGCCTTGTGCAGAGTTCTCTTATAACAACAGTTATCAAGCCAGTTTGAAGATGGCCCCTTTCGAAGCACTGTACGGAAGGAGGTGCAGAACACCGTTATTGTGGGACGAAGTTGGAGACCGACAATTGTTTGGACCAGATTTGATTAAAGAGTCTGAAGAGAAGGTTAAGCTGATTCGTGATAGACTCAAGATAGCCCAATCTAGGAAGAAGAGTTATACGGATTCGAAACGCAAGGAGACAACCTACGAAGTCGGAGACAAAGCGTATCTTCGAGTATCGCCACTCCGAGGATTGAAGCGTTTTGGAGTTAAGGGAAAGTTAGAACCACGTTTTGTGGGACCATACCGAGTTTTGGAGCATTTGGGAGAAGTTGCTTACAAGTTGGAATTACCCGTAGGATTGACCGGAGTTCACGATGTGTTCCACATTTCTCAGTTGAAGAAGTGCCATGCAGAGATGGCTGAAATTCCTCTGAGAGATACAGTGCCACTAGAAGCAATACAGTTAGATAGTGATTTGACCTACGAGGAGAAACCAGTCAAGATACTCGATTCTGCCAGCCGAGTTACACGCAGCAAGGTTATCAAATTTTGCAAGGTTCGGTGGAGTCACCATAACGAGGATGAAGCCACTTGGGAATGATAAGAAGACTTACGAAAGGATCACCCTCACCTATTTCCTAGCCAACCCGAATCTCGAGGGCAAGATTTATCTTAAGGGGGGTAGGTTTGTAACATCCCAAATTTTCAATTTGGAATGTTATACATTAGATCATCATTGCATATCATGTTTTATTGCATTTTGATTGATCCTAGAAATTCCACGCAACTCAACGACCTACGGAGAGAGTTGGGGACTTCGTTACTTTCATATTTGAGATTTTCTCGAATTATGAAAAGAGGATCGTTTGATTTTAATTATTTTTCTCTGAATTATTTCTTTTATTAAAAATACAAGAGAGAGGATAAAATGACTTCATCAAAATAAAGAAATATCAGAGATTTAATATTAAAATCAAATAATATTTTTATTCGGAGTTTTTTCTCTATTTTATTTGAATTAGGAAAAAAGTGTGTTTTTCAAAGCTGCGTTTTAGGCCCAAATAAATATTCACCGTGTCCGGCTTATTTTTAAAGGACGGGGAAAATTTATTTCGGGATTTTTGGAGTCAGTTTAGTATTTCTTTTCTTTCTTTTTCTTCACGTCGAAATTATTTAAAAAAAAGGCCAACCGACTTAGGGCCGTATTCGGCCAGGACTTCTCGGGCCAGGCCTTTAAAAGCCGCCGCCCTGAGGCCCGTTCAACCCGCCCCCCACCCGAACCCTAACCCTAAGCGCCGCCACCCGCGCCACCGCCGCCGCGCACCACCGCCCGCGCCCCGCGCCACCGCTCTCGCCGGAGCCCGTGCCGCCGCCTGCGCCGCCCAGCGCCGCCTCTCGCCGGAGCCCCCGCCGTCGCCGACGCGCTGGAGTTTGAGGTAGCCGCCGCCGTTTTTTTAAAAACCGATCGGTTTTATTTCGTAAACCCTGGATCCGTTTTTTAACCGGTTTGGTTTATTTTTTACTGTTTAGCTAATTAGCGAATGCCCGTTTTTACGTTCGGTTTTATGAACGGTTTTCACGGTTTAGCCGCAGATAACGAACGAACGCAGTCGGAGGGCTTAACTGGTCTGGATCTGCTGGCCGCCTTCGTGGCGTGCCGAGTTCTCCCGCTCCAAGGATCGCCCCCACATGATATGCCAAATGAGCGGGCACCATGACCCGAGTCGGATGTGCACCAAGGACATGCCTCACGAGGAGGTGGCCTACATGGTGAACTACCTCTCGGACAGCAAGCTCCCGGAGGATTGGCGGTTCGGCAAAGAGCCGTACTCTCACGCCAACCCCCCGCCCATAGTGAGTTGCCTTTTTCCTTCTTTCTTTGAATTTTCTTCTTTCTTGCCGAGTTTGTCTTGTCCGACCTGACCAGTCGGCTTTGGTCAGAATCCCCTCCTCCATCCATCAGCCGGTACCGCGGGGCCAGCTCGCGAGTTCCTCGCCGACCGGGCGGAGAGCGACGTCGACGACCCCGATCTGGGGGCGGCGGCTTTGGAAGACGACGCCGAGGGAGGAGGCGGCCCGCAGCTCGGGGCTAGTCTAGAGGACTGGCCTGATGATGATGAGGAGGTCGCGGCTCGGGCGCTCTAGGCGGTGGGAAGAAGCGCAGGGTCGTGCCGACCTTGTTCGGAAGTCGGCCGAAGAAGCCCAAGAGTTCGGCTGCGGCGACCAAGCGGGACGAGGCGACCGCGAAGGCCATCCGCTTCCGCAAGGAAGTAAAGAAGCCGCCACTGGTCTCTGCGTGATTATTCCATCTTAGCGCCTTTATTCCTTCTTTGTGGATTTTGTCTGAGTCTTTACTTGCTTCCCTTGCTTCAGGGCTCCCCTCACTCTTGAGAGGGTCGTCGCCGCCTCCGTCATGGGGTCGACGGAGACGTCCGCCACCACTCGGTGGATTGACCCCGCCGCCGACCTCCGGGAGGTGACAGAGCGGAACGCGCGGGAGAAGCGCGACATGGAAGAAGCCGCCCGCCTGGAGAAGGTGGAGGCCGAGAAGGCGGGGGCCTCCGCCAAGAAGAAGCTGGCGGAGGTCGAAGCCGTTGTCTCGGCGAGGCGGCAGGCTGAGGTGGCCACACACCGCCAATCGGCGGTGTTCGTCATCCCGCTGAACTCTGCGCCGCCGCCCCCAGAGTTCACGGGGCATACTGGGGAAGCCGGCAGCGAGAACCCCATCATGGAGAGGGAAGGCGGCGACGCCTCCATGCCGGACGTGATCGTTCCTCCACCGCCTCCGCCGTCGTCTGGGAGCGCACAAGGCAAACAGCCGGCGGACCCGCTGGTGCCGCCGACTGAAGACGAGGCCGTGGCGAAGCTACTCCTTCAAGTTGGCTCGCCAACGCGCCGCCCTCTTGAGAAGGCGACTTCGGCGCCACGCCCCTTGGAGACCGGCCCCGCCAGCTCGGCGATCCCAGACGCTGAAACGACGAGCGCCACGCCCATTGGGTGGGTGCGAGGAGGCGGCACGGGCCCGCTGAACCAGGCGCTTCTGGACGTCCAGACAAAGCTGCAGGCTGAGGGCGACGCTATCTAGAACTGCACCAAGGCGCACCTGGCGTCACGCGCAGCCATCCGGGTATGCTTTCTCCTTTGTCCTTGTTTTCTTGTTCCTCTCTGTGGGGGCGCGCTAGCGCACCCACTGGGTGTGGAACTCCAATTGGTGAGTTCCAGGTACTAACTTTTGTCTGAAATACTTGTCGCAGGACTATCACAACCTCCGTGTCACTGCCTTCAACCGCAACGTTGAAGAGCTGGGCAAGCGGACCACCGACTTGTCGGAGAGCCAGAGTGAGTCCTTTTTCTTCTTTGTGGGGGCGCGCTGGCGCACCCGCGGGCTGTAGTTCCCGATATTCGGGCCGACTGCTGAGCAGTTGGGCCGGATCTCCCCGGCAACCTTCTTTGTTGATGACTTAACGCCTTCTTTCTTCTTTCTCTTCAGAGGCCAACGCCACTCTTCAACAGCAGCTGGGCGAAGCCAACTCCGTGTTGCGCGCCAAGGGGGAGGAGTGCAGCAAGCTCGCCGTAGAGCGCGATCTGCTGGCCGCACAATTGGCAGAGCAGAAGGAGCTGCTTAAGAAGACGTAGAAGGAGGCGGAAGAAGCAGAGACCGCCCTCCTGGCCGAGTTCGCAAGCGAGCGCTCCTCCTGGTCTGACAAGGAGGCATTGCTGGCCTCCGGCTTCCACGAGATTGAGGACATCGTTGATGGTGAGCTTCTTTACTTTCTTTCTTCGAGCTGCCGACTATAGGTCGAGCCGACTCCTGATTTTTGACTTGCTTCTTCATTCTTTTCGCCAGACTTCTTCCCTGGCCACTCGCAGGCCGCCAACCAAGCCATCAAGGCTGACCGTGAAGGGCGGAGGGCAGAAGGCGCAGAGATCGCCGCCGACGCCCCCCAAACCCTTGACGAGCAGATCCTGAGCATCGAGGCTTGCCTTCGGCCGGCTCACCGGATGCTGCGCCGGCTTCAACGTGTTGGCGCCCAGGCGATCGCTGCCCTGTGGCTAGACATGCAAGCTCCGTGCACCCCCGGTCAGATTGCCGACTGGCTGGAGGTCGCGGCTGGCCGTCTTGAGGCCTGGAAAGGTTCCTCGGCCCGGGCTGGAGCACGCCGAGCCTTGGAATTCATCAAGGCGTGGTATCCGGGGCTGGACCTAGACCGGCTGGCCACACTCCGGTCAGAGGCCCAAGCGCGCCGCAGCGATCGCCGAGTACACCGACACCAGCATCTTCGTCCCCGAGCGGGCTGAAAACAGCGAGGAGGCACCGCCGGAGTGGTTTGGGATGAACCCAGACTACGGCGAGGACTCGGCGGAGGTGATCGGCTCCAGCGTCGAGGAGGAAGGTGAGGCGGAGGACGGAGGCGAGACGGAGGCACCAGAAGACGGAGCTGATGGCCAGCCTTAGCTCGACCGCGCCTCCAGCAACGAGCCGCATGCGACCGAGCCGACTGCCGCCGGAGGCGATCAAGCCGAGACTGCCCAGCCGGCCGCTCCAACGCCTGAAACCGCCGTCTCCTCTGACCCTCCGAATCCGTCTACCGCTTCCTAGGCTGCCGCCTTATCTTTATTTTATATGCTTTAGTAGTCTTTGAAGAACTTGTTAATTCGCACAATTCCACCCGCGCGGTGTATTTTGAACTTCTGCTCGAAGATTCGGCCAAGGGCCTATGTTATGTAAATATTTATCCGAATTTTATCTTTTCTTACTCATTGCTCCTTTGCCTTTTTTCTTTGCCGCCTTCCCTCAGTTGCCGTCTTGTCAGTCGGACAGCCGCTCTATGGACTGCCACTGGATCAAATGCTTGGCTACTTTTGGGAAGGCAAGTACTTAGCCGTTTTAGAGTTTTTTAGCAAGTTGAATAGAAGGCGGCGAGCCGACTGCTCAATAGTCGGTTTGCGAAAAAAGGCTGGTAGCCGGCTTAAGCTATGTTTTATGCTTTGAGTCCTTAGCCATTTTTCATGCGAACGCCCATTCTACCTTACTCCTGCCCACCGGACAGTCGCTCTGCGAGCTGCGGCTTCTGACAGGAGATGGCTTAGGCGCCACACACTACTTGTCCGGCTGCATGAAGCATTTCATAGTGCAAGACGGCAAGTCCCCGGGCCGACTAGTCGAACCCGGTGCCAAGTGGCATAACAAAGAGTAACTTACTCGTAGGCACAATTCTTATCATATAGATAAAAGAGGGCAGTCCCCGAGCACGTCTCGGGGGGCCCGAAGTCTTGGTACTTTAATACAAAAGGTAGCGTGGTACATACTGCATCACTGTAAAATCTTTGGAGGAGATTTGCATTCCATGGCCGCTCCATTTCTTTGCCAGAGCCGTCCCTCTTGCGTGCTCGGGGCTTCTGAGCGTCAATCAGGTAGTAGGAGTCGTTGCCTAGCACTTTGCTGATGATGAAAGGGCCTTCCCAAGGCGTCGACAGCTTGTGCTGGCCGGCTGTTCGCTGGATCAGTCGGAGCACAAGGTCGCCCTCTTGGAAAGATCTCGGCCTGACCTTCCTGTTGTAGTATCGGCGCAGGCTCTGCTGGTAGATGCTGGACCGGCTGAGTGCCAACAGCCGGCCCTCTTCTAGCAGATCGACACCGTCTTGATGTGCTTCTTCTGCTTCCTCCTCGGTGTACATGGTGACTCGCGAGGAGTCGAACTCTATGTCCGTTGGGATGACGGCTTTAGCACCGTAAACGAGGAAGAAAGGTGTGAAGCCGGTTGACTTGTTTGGAGTCGTGCACAGACTCCAGAGGACGGCTGGCAACTTGTCAAGCCAACAGTCGGCCGAACGCTCTAGCGGTTCGACCAGTCGAGGCTTGATGCCGGACAGGATGAGGCCGTTTACTCGCTCCACCTGGCTGTTTGACTGCGGATGGGCAACGGATGCTAAGTCCAGTCGGATGCCCTGCGTCGCACAGAAATGGGCCAAGGCGCCTTTGGCAAAATTTGTGCCGTTGTCGGTGATGATGTTGTGTGGTACGCCGTACCGAATTGTGATGTCGGAGATGAAAGTCACGGCAGTCGGACCATTCAATTTCTTGATTGGCTTCGCTTCTATCCACTTGGTGAACTTGTCCACTGCGACGAGTAAGTGAGTTAACCCACTTCGTGCCGTCTTGAATGGTCCCACCATGTCTAGGCCCCAAACTGCGAAGGGCCAGGCAATGGGATGGTCTTGAGTGCAGAAGCCGGCTGATGCGGCTTGGAGCGGAACTTCTGGCACCCTTTGCATTTTTGGACCAATTCCTTGGCCTCTTCTAAGGCCGTTGGCCAAAAGAAACCGTGTCGGAAGGCTTTGGCGACGAGTGCTCTTGAAGCCGCATGGTGGCCGCACTCGCCTTGATGGATGTCTTTGAGAATTGCTTGGCCTTGCTCTGGCTCTACGCAGCGTTGGTAGACACCAGTTACGCTCCGCCTGACCAGCTCTCTATTGACTATGGTGTAGGCTGCCGCTCGGCGGTGTACTTGCCGAGCTGAGGTCTCATCAGTCGGCAGCTCTTTGCTCACCAGGAATTTGAGGATGGGCTGGGCCCATGAGGGTGCTGCTATTTCTTCGACTGCCAGAACTGCGACTTGGACAAGGGCGGCTAGGCTGGGAGGTGGCGGGCCGGAGTCAACAATTGCTTGCTGGATTAATGAAGTCCCCGGGCCGACTGGTGCAGCCCTCGGGCCGAGTTCTGGAGTCTTCAGGCTGGCCGCCGCAGTCCCCGGGCCAGGTTCTGCAGTCCCTCGGTCGGCTTCGACTGTGGCGGCTTTGGAGCCATCTGCCAAAATCCTCGTACCGTCTGCCGGAGCTCTGGAGTCGGATCTGACTTCTTCGGGGGGAGCCGGCACAAAGATGGAGTCTGATTCTGGTGAAGGCTTGACAGACGACCTGAGGAGGCATTGAAGGGCGACGCCGGACGGTATTGTTTGGCGGGTAGAGCCGATTCGTGCCAGGGCGTCTGATTGGTCGTTGCCGTTTCTTGGCACATGGAGGAACTAGCACCCCTCGAAATATCCACTGAGTTGTTGCATGAGGCAACGATAACTCGCTATGTTTGCATATTTGGCGTCCCAGTCGCCAGACGACTGCTGGACCACTAAGTCCGAGTCGCCATAACACAGGATCCGGCGAATGCCAAGTTCTTTGGCAAGCCGGAGCCCATGAATGAGCGCCTCATATTCGGCGACGTTGTTGGAGGCGGCGAAGTGGATTTGCAGTGCGTATTTGAGCTTGTCGCCTTTAGGAGAAGTGAGGACAACGCCGGCTCCCAAGCCGGTATGCATCTTGGAGCCGTCGAAATGCATCCGCCAATGGGTGGAGTCAGGCGCTGGTGGTAGGTACTGGGTCTCGGCCCAGTCGACGAGGAAGTCGGCCAGTGCTTGTGACTTGATGGCGGTGCGGGGCTGGTAGTAGATGGTGTAGGGAGCCAGCTCTATGGCCCATTTGTCCACTCGGCCAGAAGCATCCCGACTTCCAATAATCTCGGCAAGTGGGGCCATGCATACCACAGTGATTGGATGCTCTTGAAAGTAAGGCTTCAACTTCTTGGCGGCAAAGTGCACGCCATAGCACATCTTCTGGTAGTGGGGGTAGTTCTGCTTGGAGGTCGACGGCACTTCGCTCAGGTAATATACCGGTCTCTGGACAGGTAGTGCCTTGCCTTCCTCCTTGCGTTCCACCACAATGACTGTGCTGACTACCCGGCTGGTAGCGGTGATGTACAGGAGCATGGGCTCCTTAGGAGTCGGAGCCGCTAGAACAGGTGGAGTAGTCAACATCTTCTTCAACTGAAGAAAGGCTTCGTCCGCCTTGTGGTTCCACTCGAAAAAAGTGGTCTTCTTCATGAGCTAGTATAGGGGAGAGCTTTCTCGCCCAGCCGACTGATGAATCGGCTGATGGATGCCAAGAAGCCAGTGAACTTTTGCACGTCCAGCAGTCAGCTGGGTACCTCCATCCTCTCGAATGCCTTGATCTTTACAGGGTTGCACTCTATGCCGCGTTCAGAGACCAGGAAGCCAAGGAGTTGGTCGGCTGGTACTCCGAAGACGCACTTCTCAGGGTTGAGCTTGATCTGGAATCGGCGCAGGTTCTCAAAGGTCTCCTAGAGGTCTTCCAGCAGTGTTCCACACTTCTCCGTCTTCACCACCACATCGTCCACATAGACGTGGGCGTTTCTGCCAAGTTGCTTGAGGAGGCACTTCTGCATGCAACGCTGAAAGGTGGCGCCGGCATTCCTCAAGCCGAACGTCATGGTTAGGTAGCAGAAGGCTCCAAATGGTGTGATGAAGGCGGTCTTCAGTCTGTCAGCCGGTTTCAGCTTGATCTAGTGATATCCTGAATATGCATCCAAGAAACTCAGCAGCTCGCATCCGGCTGTGGAGTCTATCACCTGATCGATTCTTGGCAAAGCAAACGGGTCCGTGGGGCAAGCCTTGTTGAGGCTTGTGTAGTCAATACACATTCGCCACTGCTTGTTCTTCTTCAGTACCAAGACCTGGTTGGCTAGCCACTCTGGAAAGAACACTTCCATAATGAAGTCGGCTAGCCACTCTTCTCTTTTGTTCTCATAAGCGACGCAAGGGCTGCCTGACTGGCTTTGCATCAGATCGGACATGTAACTTTTGCTCGGCGAATTCCGTGGTACACCTGGCATGTCTTTGGGGGACCATGCGAATATGTCCCGATTCTCACGGAGGAAATCGACGAGCTCGCCTTCCTATTTGCTGTCGAGGTTTGCGCCTACGACAGCGTACCTCTCTGGGTGCTCCAGATCCAAGGGTATCTTCTTTGTCTCTTTGGCCGACTTGAACGAACCCTCATCCTCCGACTCCTTGGGGTTAGGCGACACCTCTAACTGCTTGCGGCCATCGCCACAACCCGGTCAAGGAGCCGCTTCTCGGCCGCGATCACCAGGGACTCGGCCAACCGACTACTCTCAGCCGCATAGGCAGACGACTTCCGGTAGTCGCCGGCTACGGTCAGAATTCCCCTGGAACTGGGCATCTTCATTTTGAGGTAGGCGTAGTGGGGGACCGCCATGAACTTGGCCAGGGCAGGTCGATCGAGTAGCGCATGGTATGGGCTCTCGAGATCCACCACCTCAAACCAAACTGACTCTCGGCGGAAGTGATCTTTGTATCCAAAGAGGACGTCCATCAGGATCTTGCCGATTGGTGAGCAGGAAAGGCCAGGAACAATGCCGTGGAACACAGTCCGGCTGTTCTGAAGCTGTCTTTGCTTGATTCCTAACTTCTCCATGGTGTCCTTGTACAGGATGTTGATGATGCTGCCTCCGTCTATCAGAACTCGCAAGAAACGAGCAGCTCGTCTATCCGTGGCAAAGGTGGCATCCAAGACCAAGGCATAAGAGCCCGGACTCGGCATCACCTCTGGGTGATCAACCCTGCTCCGGCTGATAGGCTTCTCGGACCAGTGCATGAATTCTGGTATCTCTGATGCTACTGCATTCACCTCTTGCTGCTGCAGCCGCCTGCTGCGTCGATCATCAACCACGCTGGGAAATATCACGTAGGCTCCGTGCTCTTCGGGGTACTCATCTTGTACCGCGCCGACTGGCCTGACAGCCGGCTGCTCGGGCGGTGGCTGCTGCCCGGCAGGCGGGGGAGGCAGGAGGTCGTCTCCTTTGGCGATCCTGGTGAGCCAGTGGCACTTCTGAGTGGTGTGATTCGATGGCTTCGCGCCGCTATGGAACTTGCAAGGACCATCCAAAGTCTGCTCGTATGAGAAAGCCGACAACCAGTTGGGCTTGCCGCCTTTCTGTCGCTTGGGTGGAGGCTGCCCATCCGGCTGCTGGTCTTCGACTGTCGCGACCTGCCGGCTGCTGGAAGCCAGCTGCGGGGCCTTGCGCTTGTGGTCGCTCTGCTGTTGTCGCCGACTGGCATCTCCAGCCGGAGTTCTAGGAGCCTGAGGGGCCACTTTGCCAGTCGCACTAACTAGAATCTCCGCCTTCATGGAGGAGTCGGCCGTGGCATACTTGTCTGCTATGATCAGTAGCTCGTCGAGGGTTTCTGGCTCGTCATGGAGGAGCTTGTTCTTGAGGAGGGTGCCTTCTCTGCACCTCGCGATGAAGTACTCGATAGCATGTACCTCGTGCACGCCCTCACAAGAGTTCCGGAGCTCGTCCCAACGCTTGAGGTAGTCGCGAATCGACTCGTTGGGGCCTTGCACGCACAAGGAAAGCTGACGAGGCTTGGGAAGACGCTTGTACGTGCTTGTGAAGTTGCGGACGAATGCATCGGTGAAGTTGACCCAGCTGTTGATGCTGCGGGGCTTCAGGCTGTTCAGCCATGTCTGGGCCGTGCCCTGGAGCATGTGTGGAACGTATTTCACGGCAACACGCTTGTTGCCGTTCGCTATGCTGACGGCTGTGGAGTAGTCAA
Source organism: Triticum urartu (assembly GCF_056163025.1). Classification (NCBI taxonomy): domain Eukaryota; kingdom Viridiplantae; phylum Streptophyta; class Magnoliopsida; order Poales; family Poaceae; genus Triticum; species Triticum urartu. The sequence goes on along the minus strand of NC_141874.1, from coordinate 236,532,918 downwards.
CCAGCCAGTCCTCCGGCTTCACGGAGCCGGTGTACTTGGGTGTGTCTCTTGGGAGCGTGAACCCTTTGGGAAAGGGCTCGTCTCGAATGCGGAGCCCGAAACAAGGCGGACCCAACTCATCTTCTTCTTCCAGCGCCAGGGATCGGTGAAGTCGGTCGATCCGGTGGCGGGCGTCGTTTTCTCCGACTCCCTCTCGGTGGTCAAGGCGGTCGCCGAGAGTCGGATGGTCAGCAGGCAGCAGGGAGACTCGCCTTTCCTTGCGAGGAGGAGGAGGCGGACAGTTGTCCCGTCGTTCCACTGCTCTCGAGTGGCCGTCTTGGTCGCGCTCTATGGTAATGCGAGTCCGGCTGTGGCTGACTGCCGGATCCTTGTCTTTCCTTCCTCGGGCGCCGCCAGTCGGCGTCCGAGACGTCGCGCCTTGATCTCGGCGTGGAGGCGGTCATCGTTTTGTCACTGCAGCGCCTCCATGCGGCAGCCAGCCTCGTTCTGTGTGGCAGCCGCGTCGAGGAGCCGCTGGACCCGCTCCGTCATCAGGCGGCGCTCTTCGCCTTCGAAGTTGTCCAGCTCATCCGCCGCCGCTTGGGCGGCTCGAATGTGCTCCGCAGGCGTGGTGTACACAGGGCGATTTGCCCCGAATAGGTTGGCGATGGCCACGTCGCCCTGCTGGACCGCACCCAGGCGGCTGGGCCCAGCTGGGGCTGGCGAGCCACCCACAGCGCAATCCATCTCACGCAGGTAGGCTTCTGACAAGCGTCTCATGCTAGCCAGCTTCTTCGCGCCTTTGACGAGCTGGATGCGGCGCGCCTCCAGCGCCTCCGCGTCAGCGTCTTCCGGAATGGGCGCGGTCAGGTCTTGCAATGCCGCGCCAAGTGGGTCATGCGCTCCTCCGCCGGGATGCTTATCATGACTGATGACGAGCACCTCTGTGACGGTGCTTCCGTCGCTCTCCGCGCGAGGGAGTGACTCATCGTAGACCACCAGGTTGGTGGGGAACGCATCGAGCGATGCGGTGTCGGAGTCGACCAGCATCGGGTCGGTGGAGCCTACAGACTCCAAGTCCACGGCAGGCTCGCCGGTGACGTGGAGTTGGTCAAGGAGGCCCGTGCGGAGGCTCTCGGGGCCGCCCGTGCCTGCGTCAGATGCAGGCTCGTTGGAGAGGCGAACCTCGCCGACAAGATCGGCGAGGCAGCTGGCTGCATAGGCGATCTCAGCGCCGTGCAGCGCGTCGGCGCAAACTCCGTTTGGCGTGCCGGGCCGGCTGCGCTCGCCAGGGAGGAAAAGGGTTCCCGTCCAGAGCAGGTCTCCGGACGACGATGCACCAGGCCCCACGGTGGGCGCCAAATGTCCGGGGTTGGGTCCGACATATGCCAAAGGATGGTTTATCATGGTGGGGGCGAGTAGAACGTCGTCAGTGCCTGGAAACGGGATAAGGCGAAGGCATGCACGCCAGCGAATCTTACCCAGCTTCGGGGCTCTCCGGGGAGATAATACCCCTACTACTGCTCTTCGGGGTCTCCGCATGATCACTATGGCAAAGTGTGTACACGGTTGCTCCTTGAGCTGTTTCCTGGAGGTAGGAGAAGGCAAGCCTGGCTCTCTTCTTTCTATATGATCTGGTCTAGTGCTAATGGATTCGAACCCTTTGCATGGGTGCCCTGGGGGGTTTATATAGGCCTACCCCCCAGGGGTACAATGGTAATCTGGCTAGGCGTGGGCCCAGCCGTCAGTTTCTCCGGCCTCCGTCTTCTCCGCCGACTGCTGGGGCCCGCCACCGCCGACTGGTCTGGTACGGCGCCGACAGGCCGTGTCCGCCGCTGGCGGGTCATGCCGGCTGCTGATTACTGTAGTCGTGCCTCTAATGACGCGGGCTTGGTCATGGGGTCGTGGCAACAGCCCCGCCGCCTGGCGGGCGATCACTATTGCCACTCCCCGTCACATATGGTTAATGGCGCGTGGGCCCCGGGGGAGGGGCTGGCCGACTCTCGGGGGCCGACTCCCAACGGGTCCGACTGGTGACGCTCTCGCCGTCTTCTGGACTCTCGCTGACTGGTGGGACCCGCCGGCCCAGGGTCGTACAGACAAGCCGTCGTGGGTGCAGGATTCTGCCTACTGGTGCTGATGTCAGGGCCGACATGGCAACAGTGCCGCGCCGGACGGAGATCTCCGCGGGTACGGCGTACTTTGGACATGCCCGCCTTTGGAAAGGGGTGGGAGTGGGCTTTACTGTAGCCACTCCCCGTCCCGTCCCTCTTGATGAGGGCATGGGGTTTCTTGGAGTCGCGGGCCGGCTCCCATGGCCGTCTTCTCTGGAGGTCGCTAGGTAGGAGTCGCTCATCCTGAAGTCATCCCCGGGACTCGGCCGCGAGTGGGCAGTCGGTTGCCTTGCCGCCGACTTCACAGAAGGCGTCTCTTCGTCCTGGGGTCTTGAGGGGCGCAGCCTGCCCCGATGTCTTGAAAGGTTCAGGGACTCGGGTTAGCCTACCCGTGGCCCATTACTCCGACAGATCTCATATTTTTACTTCAATTATTCATGTTGCATACATTAAAATTGTGTTGAAATGTATGTCTAGTATCATCCAGTGATACGAAGGCTCCGACTACACACACACACACACAAAAGGGCCCACTACACATTCAAGAATTTCACATCTTTCTCTCGCTCTCTCTATCAAGCCGACTATGCCAAACTACCCTGCCTACCATGCGGGAAAAGACCCGCCCTCGCCCGTTTAATCCGGTTTGTATCGATGGATCTCGTGAAACAGTAAAACCAAGTGGTACAAGACTACCAGATACTACAGTAGTACAGTACAAGTTAAAGTTCACTAGGTCGCCGTGTCTTGTACTCCTCCGTCGTAAGAGTGGAGCTCTCGCTTTCCTAAATGTTCTACTCCCTTTCACGGACATGTGGTAGATCCAGCATCCGGGTCCACTTGCCATGCACCAAATAACAGTGCAGAGCGGTAGGGGGAATGCACCATGGTCGTGGCGCCGTAGTAGTAATGAGCAATGAGGCGTCAAATCACAAAGCTTCACTTTCCTGCAATATAAGTTGGAGGGACGAAGCAAGCATCATTTCACTCTTTGCTGAATCTGCTTTTCCTTCATCTTCTTCAAGTAAACCACGTGTTGCTTCTGCCATTGTTCTGCCTCGTGTGGGACGCAGATCGGCTTCCTACATCACTGACACATGGGACCGCATGTTAGCAAACCGTCAGGCTAACCTTCCCCCGTATTCAGCATGGCAAAAGCACCTCCTTTTTATAATCTAGATTTATTTTTTAATCAGTATAACCGATATTTGTATAGCTTGCACCATGGAGAAAAACGAAGTGGTTCGCTTAAGGGCATCCACAGTGTAGTCAAATGGTAAAATAACTTTTGGCATCGATGCGAACCATTGAGGAGGGTGCTGCCAAAGCTAAAAAAGAGGGAACCGGATCTTCCTGGTGCACCGATGCCAAATTGATTGAAGTAATAAAAAATACAACCTCTCTCGTATTTCTCCCTTGCATGGATGCATGCATAGAGCATAGAGTCTACTCCCTTCTATCACAAACCACAAAGCAATGAGGCATCAAATCACAAGTCATGGACGAAGCAACCACCATTTCACTCTTCATTGAATCTGCTTCTCCATCGTCTTCTTCCAGAAACCACCTTTCCTGTAGTAAGCTAGACAGATGAAGCTATTGTGCTACATTTAATAATAGGAAATCATGCATCTACTACAACCTATTTAAAAATCCATCTGTCTTTCCTATGACATCAAACACACACCCCTAAACCTATACTCCAATCCAATCCATTCCTATCCAAAGAGAACAATCCTATATTGATGCGATTCTTGCGTTTTGAGAATCCTGCAAATCAAATTGGCTCAGGTGATTCTGTCAAGTGGATTGGTGGAGCCCAATGGTAACATCTTGTTTGATCGTGATTGTGTTTCAAATTTAGCTCAGACATCCACAACTATGCAACATTCACCAAGTAGTACCAGTTACTCAATGGGTACAAATAGTAGTAGTACTTATTAGTGATAAGACCAAACGTACATAGTGCATTATATGATTTAAAAATTCTCATATGTGCACCAATAGGTCGGCAAAAGCCTAGATAAGTGGTACTACTGGAGAACTTGCACTAGTGCAATGATCAGCTATACAAATGGTTTTACCCCCTTTCTGCAACGGAGTTTTAAACCGTCGTCTTGCCTGTGTGTGTAATAGGGGGGGTCCTTCCCACACGACCCAGAAACCATCGGGGATAGGCCCTCCGGTCACACACGCGGGGCAACAAGAGCTTGTGTGTGATCAAGCGAGCCATCACAGACAATTATACATGCCCAATCGTTTCCATTCGTAAGTACATCCCACATAGTGAATCCAAGACATACGTTTCTGTTCGTATGTACATCTGACACAGTCAATCCAAGAAATATTTTTTCGTTCACATGTACACCCCACACGGTGAATCCAAGACAAACATTTCCATTTGCACGTACATCGCACATAATTTTCCCCATCAAATTGCCCGTGATAGCATTGCCATTGCAGACGATATTAACAATTTTATCGTTTGCGTTATTGAATGCATCACACATGGTGCCTAGAAGAAACTGTGTGGCATAGGCTGTCCATCACACACATTTTTTATGTGGAAAACATTTTTGCAAGGTGGCGTGACGCAAACAGTTTTCCAGAGGAAGTCGCGTGTGATTGTTCATTGAGCCAACACGTTTACATTCTAGAAACCGTGTGTGTTATCTGAGGTCATCGCCCATGGTGTTGTCTCAATAACCATTTGCAATATAAAACCCCAATAAGTAGGATAATTGGCCTATTGTTATTAATCCATTTATTAATCAAAATGACATTTCATATTAAGCACACAATATATTTCATTTTTGTATTACGGAACCAGGATTTCATAATTGAAATACATCATAATACAACATTATATAGCTTCAGCACTCAGTTACACGATATAGGCATATAGCTAGCTACCCTATTACACAACTGCACCAGCACCAAGTTTCCCATGCAACATCTATAACCTTTGAAAATTAGCATCATAAATGGTAGGTAGACAGATGAATCTCGTTTGGAAAACCGCTGAAACGAAAGGCGCATATTGAGCCTTCAATGATGTTGAAGGTCCTTGCAACTTTTGGACAGTGCCTATGGATGATTCGCCATCCATCCTTCGTCCTCTTGAGGAAGACTTCAATATTGTATCATGGGTATTGAAGGAATACCTTCCTCACCTCCTGACCATACAGGTGGTTTGAGAGGTAATCATCAGTGAACTGCTTTGTAAAGGCCTAAAAACAAAGATATGCATAAATATCTTCTCTAAATTTGGAAATGGTGCAAAGGAATAAAAAAGACAAGGTATAAGAGTTAGTACCATCCTGTAGTTCACTGAGTCTTCTTCATTGTGCACACAAAGATCTTGTTGTTTTTCGTCGCTAGTTTCTTTGTCCTAGCAATCTTTATGAGTTTCTTGACTTGACTGATATTCATGGACAACTCATTTCCCCATATGCAAAATGGGTCGAACAGTGGGTCAAAACCTCTAACAGTAGGACCTACATGTGGAAGACTAAACTGTTAAAAACCTAAATATTAGAATGGTTCCTGCAATTGCACAATAATGTGCTATTAGACAAAGCACCATGCATGTGCAAACCTCGATGCTAAACCTCAGTGCCTCCCATTGTTTCCCTACAACACATATATGGTAGTTATTGATCAGGTTAAGTGAGAGTTGGCATACTATCAATAAAATATGTGGATGAAAAATAAACACATTGCAGATTCAATAGTTTAATTCGAGCCAGGTGGAAAAGCCATTTATCCAAACGAAGCATGATTAAGAACTAGGAAAGATAGCAGTTGTATATGTTTGTCATGTATTTAGTACATCCAAATTTGATTTATTCCTAACATGCATAACAATACAAAATTGTACCCACAACAATTGAACATCGCATTGTAGAATTGAACTAAAAATTTAACTGAACACCACAACAAATGAACCAAAGATTAACTGAGCACCACATTGCATAATATAACATACTAGAAGATCAGGCAGTTAACCAAACCAAGCATGCCTAACAACTTGTAAATATAGTAATTGTATTTGTTTCTCATGAATTTAGTACATCGAAATTCGATTTATTTCTCACATGGAAGCCAATACAAAATTGCACCCACAACAATTGAACATCGCACTATAGAATTTAACCAAACAATAACTAAACACCACAACAAATGAACTGAACATTAACTAAGCACCACATTGCACAATATATAACATACTAGATGATCAGACACCTAACCAAACCAAGCATGCTTAACAACTTGGAAATATAACCATTGTATTTGTTTCTCATGTATTTTGTACATCCAAATTCAATTTATTTCTCACATGCAAGACAATACAAAATTGCACCCACAAGAATTGAACATCACATTGCAGAATTGAACCAAACAATTAACTGAACACGACAACAAATTAACCAAACAATTAATAACTAAGCACCACATTGCATGATATATAGAACATATATACTAGAGGATCAGATTGCATGGTAACAATACATAGGATAATTCACTAGAATTTTTTAAGGAAACACAGGAGCAACACATGCAATAGGTAAATCGAACATGATTAACCGGCATAACTAGCTAGCTGAACGTAGGTCCTTACAGTGAGTTAATAAGACAAGCTACTCCGCATCGTGGCAGATATCGATGGTGATTCCCTCCTTGGACTTGGAAGAGGGCGAGGCCCCCACATCGTGGGTGCCCTCCTCATAGTGGTGAGTTGCTTGAGACACTCCGGGCACCAACCTGTAGGCTCTGGAGTTGAGGTAAGACGGGCACACAGAGAAAACACCTCGTAGTCTTTGTCGAAGGCACCGACGGTGGCCTCGAGAAAATGCCATGAACTGTCATTTAAAGCAGCCAATCACATGGCGACATCGGCATGGGAGGCATCGATGGCAAAGTGCTCCTCCAAGATCTGGGGGTCGGCACGAATGGCAGCCATCGCGACCTCATTCGCGCGTGCGACCGCAATTTGTTTCTCCGCTGCCAAATGCTCCTTGAGCTCCTGGCTATAGTGCGTACACCATGTCTTACGGTGGCGCATATTTGGAGGATGGGTCGGTGATTTAGGTGGAAGGTGTCGTGCTAGCGGTTGGGACATGAGGAGTGTAGAAGGAGGAGGGGGATGGGGGTCGGGTGTGGATTACCTGTCTAGATCGATGGGGCCGAGCAACGGGAAGGAGCGGCGCTGGTGAGGAGGAGGTGCTGCAAGCAAGCATTGAAGATTTGAACTTGGAAAGGAAAGCGGAAATAGGGGAAATGTGGCTTTTGGTCAGGAGGAGGGGGAGGTAGATATTTTCACGGAAGTCGAAAATTTTCACTCTGTGCAGTGAAAAACTGGCACACAAAGTGTCATCTGACATGGTCCCTTATTCATCACGATGTAGGATATGTTGATACGTATCTATCGTATCTACTTTTCTTAATGCTTTTGCTCTTCTTTTGGACTCCAATTTGCATGATTTGAATGAAACTAACCCGGTCTGACGATGTTTTCAGCAGAACTACCATGTGTTGTTTTTGTGCAGAAATAAAAGTTCACGAATTTGGACGAAACTTTTTGGAGAATTATTCTGGAATAAATAAAAAAATACTAGAACCAAGACCCACTGGAGGGGGGCCCAGCTCCCCACAAGGCACCAGGGCGCTCCACCCTCCTTTGGCGCGCCCTGGTGGTTAGTGGGGTCCACGAGGCTCTGCTGACCCTAATTCCAACTCTATAAATTGTTATTTTTGGAGAAAAAATAGGAGAGGAAGTTTCACCATGTTTTACGATACGAAGCCGCCGCCACCTCCTGTTCTTCATCGGGAGGCCAAATCTGGAGCCCGTCCGAGGATCCGGAGAGGGGGATCTTCGGTCTGCATCTTCACCAACCATCCTCCATCACCAATTTTATGACGCTCACCGCCGGGAGTGAGTAATTACTTCGTAATCTTGCTGGACAGTGGTGGGTTGGATGAGATTCATCATGTAATTGGGTTAGTTTCGTTAGGGATTGACCCCTAGTATCCATTATGTTTTGAGATTGATGTTGGTATGACTTTATTATCTTTAATGCTTGTCACTAGGGCCCGAGTGCCATGATTTCAACTCTGAACCATTTATGTTTTCAACATTATATCTATGTTCTTGATCCAATCTTGCAAGTCATTGATACGTCTCCAATAAATCTACAATTTTTGCTTGTTCCATGCTGTTATATTATCATTCTTGGATGTTTTACGATCATTTTATAGCAACTTTATATCATTTTTCGGCTAACCTATTGATATAGTACCCAGTGCCAGTTGCTGTTTTTTGCTTGTTTTTTACTTTGTAGAATATCAGTACCAAACGGAGTCCAAATGCAGCGAAACTTTTTGGAGAATTTTTCTGGACCAGAACACCCATTGGGCCAAAGATGTACCAGAGGGGAGCTCCGAGGGGAGCACAACCCACCTGGGCGCGCCTGGGGGGCCAGGCGCGCCTTGGTCGGTTGTGCCCACCTCGGCCACCTCCCGCACCGCCTCTTTGCTCAATAAATACCCCGAAAATCCTTAAACCCTAGGGGAGTCCACGAAACACAATTCCAGCCGCCGCAAGTTCCAGAACCACCAGATCCAATCTAGACACCGTCACGGAGGGGTTCATCATCCTCATTGGTGCCTCTCCGGTGATGCATGAGTAGTTCATTGTAGACCTACGGGTCCGTAGTTAGTAGCTAGATGGTTTCCACTCTTTCTATTTTGATTCTCAATACAATGGTCTCTTGGAGATCTATTTGATGTTACTCTTTTTGCGGTGTGTTTGTTGGGATCCGATGAACTTTGAGTTTATGATTAGATCTATTTTATCCATGAAAGTTATTTGAATTTTGATCTCTTATATCCATGATTACTTATAGCCTCATATTTCTTCTTCGAATCTTTGGTTTAGTTAGGACAACTAGATCGATTTTTCTTGCCATGGGAAGGGCTGCTTTGCGATGGGTTCGGTCGTGCGCTGTTCTTTCCCAGTGACAGCAGGGGCAACAAGACACGTATTGGTCATTGACATTAAGGATAACAAGATGGGGTCTATTCCTACATGAATAGAGCTTGTCTACATCATTTCATCGTTCTTATTGCATTACTCCCTTTTTCCATGAACTTAAGACACTAGATGCATGATGGATAGCGGTCGATGTGTGGAGTAATAGTAGTAGATGCACGCAGGAGTCGGTCTACTAATCTTGGACATGATGCCTATATAATGATCATTGCATGTATATCGTCCTAATTATTTGAAGTTCTATCAATTGCCCAACAGTAATTTGTTTACCCGCCGCATGCTATTTTTCTCGAGAGAAGCCACTAGTGAAATCTACGTCCACGGGTCTATTCTTTATTATATTTGCTTCGCGATCTATTTTTATTTTCTTTTGCTTTCAGATCTATTATTCTAAAAACCGAAAAATACCTTGCTGCACTTTTTCTTTCTTTATTTTATTTTGTTTCATCGCGAGATCTATTTATCCAAAATCATACAAACCAATCTATCTTTTACCCGAGAGGGGTTGACAACCCCTCTTACGCGTCGGGTTGCAAGCATTTATTCTTTGTGTGCAGGTACTGTTTACATAGTGTTGCTTGGTTCTCCTACTGGTTCGATAACCTTGGTTTCATTACTAAGGGAAATACCTACCATAGCTATGTTGCATCATCCCTTCCTATTCGGGGAAATACTAGCCATCATTCATATGCACCAATTATGTGTTATGATCCGCAAACCCCAAGGTGACAAGAATTGGGACACTTTCCGGTGATGACTGTAGTTTGAGGAGTTCATGTATTCACCATGTGTTAATGCTTTGTTCCAGTTCTCTATTAAAAGGAGGCCTTAATATCCCTTAGTTTCCTTATGGACCCCGCTGCCATCGGAGGGTAGGACAAAAGATGTGATGCAAGTTCTTTTCCAGAAGCATGTATGACTATTTATGGAATACATGCCTACATTATATTTATTAACTTGAGCTAGTTTTGTGTCGCCCTAGTTTATGACTGACCATCCAACGAAATCACAGATCCAATGCCTATGAGCTTTTCACATATTGTTCTTGCTAAGTTAGTTCTGTTGCTGCTACCGTTACAATTGCTACAAAATTATCACTACTGTTGTTACCGTTACTGCTGCTACTATTGCTATTACTATCAAACTATCATATTACTGTGCTACTGATCACTTGGCTGCAGATATTTAATCTCCAGGTGTGGTTGAATTGATAACTCAACTGCTAGTGCTTACAAAATATTCTTTGGCTCCCCTTGTGTCGAATATATAAATTTGGGTTGAATATTGTACCCTCGAAAACTATTGTGATCCCCTATACTTGTGGGTTATCAAGACTTTTTTCTCGCGCGGTTGCTGGGGAGCATATCTATATTTGTTGACTCACTTGGGAATTATATTTGTTGATCACTATGAAGAATCTGAAACATACTAGAACCAAGATTTTTTTCCTCTAAGACGAGGGGAGGTAAGGAACTGCCATCTAGCTCTATACTTGATTCACCTTATGTTTTGAGTAAGCTTGCAACCCCACCACATGCTATTGATCTTGATATGTCGCAAGTTATTGATGATGCTACTTCTGCTTTAAATGATGCTATTGACGATGCTAGGGTGAATTTCTTGATGAACAAATTGCTAGAGCTAAAGATATTGACAATGCTGAAACTGATGAAATTACTAAAAATGATGAAGTCTTTGAAACTGAAAGCTATGAAACACGTATTAGACCTAGCTCTCCTATATTTTAATTGCCTAAGATACCTGAGGGTTATGTTATGGATGGAGAGGTAGCTAGAGACTTTCTTGCTTCTAAGGATAGAGATGATATTAAGCAATTGTTATGCAAGTTGAAAGATGCTACCTCTTGAGCACTGCGTTGGATTTCCTTAAAGAGGAAAGGATGATGCAGCAAAGTAGCGTAAGTATTTCCCTCAGTTTTTGAGAACCAAGGTATCAATCCAATAGGAGGCTTCACACAAGTCCCTCATACCTGCACAAAAGAAATAACTCCTCGCAACCAACGCGATAAGGGGTTGTCAATCCCTTCACGGTCACTTAGGAGAGTGAGATCTGATAGATATGATAAGATAATATTTTTGGTATTTTTATGATAAAGATGCAAAGTAAAATAAAAGCAAAGTAAAAAAGCAAAGGAAATAACTAAGTATTGGAAGATTAATATGATGAAGATAGACCCGGGGGCCATAGGTTTCACTAGTGGCTTCTCTCAAGAGCATAAGTATTCTACGGTGGGTGAACGAATTACTGTTGAGCAATTGACAGAATTGAGCATAGTTATGAGAATATCTAGGTATGATCATGTATATAGGCATCACGTCCGAGACAAGTAGACCGACTCCTGCCTGCATCTACTACTATTACTCCACTCATCGACCGCTACCAAGCATGCATCTAGAGTATTAAGTTCATGAAAACAGAGTAACGCCTTAAGCAAGATGACATGATGTAGAGGGATAAATTCATGCAATATGATAAAAAAACCATCTTGTTATCCTCGATGGCAACAATACAATACATGCCTTGATGCCCCTACTATCACTAGGAAAGGACACCGCAATATTGAATCCAAAGCTAAGCATTTCTCCCATTGCAAGAAAGATCAATCTAGTAGGCCAAACCTAACTGATGATTCTAAGAGACTTGCAAAGATAACCAATCATACATAAAAGAATTCAGAGAACACTCAAATATTGTTCATAGATAATCTTGATCATAAACCCACAATTCATCGGTCTCAACAAACACACTGCAAAAAGAAGATTACATCAAATAAATCTCCACAAGAGAGGGGGAGAACATTATATTAAGATCCAAAGAGAGAGAAGAAGCCATCTAGCTAATAACTATGGACCCGAAGGTCTAAGGTAAACTACTTACACTTCATCGGAGAGGCTATGGTGTTGATGTAGAAGCCCTCCGTGTTGGATGCCCCCTCCGGCGGAGCTCCGGAACAGGCCCCAAGATGGGATCTCGTGGATACAAAAGGTTGCGGCGGTGGAATTAGGTCATTGGCTCCGTATCTGATCGTTTGGGGTATGTTGGTATATATAGGAGGAAGGAGTACGTCGGTGGAGCAACAGGGGACCCACGAGGGTGGAGGGCGCGCCTGGGGGGGTAGGCGCACCACCCTACCTCGTGGCCTCCTCCTTTATTTCTTGACGTAGGGTCCAAGTCTCCTGGATCATGTTCGGTGAGAAAATCACGTTCCCAAAGGTTTCATTCCTTTTGGACTCCGTTTGATATTCCTTTTTTTCGAAACCCTAAAATAGGCAAAAACAACAATTCTGGGCTGGGCCTCCGGTTAATAGGTTAGTCCCAAAAATAATATAAAAGTGGATAATAAAGCCCAATAATGTCCAAAACAGTATATAATATAGCATGGAGAAATCAAAAATTATAGATACGTTGGAGATGTATCAAGCATCCCCAAGCTTAATTCCTGCTCATCCTTGAGTAGGTAAATGATAAAAACAAAATTTTTGATGTGGAATGCTACTTGGCATAATTTCAATGTAATTCTTCTTCATTGTGGTATGAATATTCAGATCCGAAAGATTCAAGATAAAAGTTCATATTGACATAAAAATAATAATACTTCAAACATACTAACAAAGCAATCATGTCTTCTCAAAATAACATGGCCAAAGAAAGTTATCCCTACAAAATCATATAGTCTAGCTATGCTCTATCTTCACCACACAAAGTATTTAAATCATGCACAACCCCGATGACAAGCCAAGAAATTGTTTCATACTTTTTACATTCTCAAACTTTTTCAATCTTCACGCAATACATGAGCGTGAGCCATGGATATAGCACTATAAGTGGAATAGAATGGTGGTTGTGGAGAAGACAAAAAGGGAGAAGATAGTCTCACATCAACTAGGCGTATCAACGGGCTATGGAGATGCCCATCAATAGATATCAATGAGAGTGAGTAGGGATTGCCATGCAACGGATGCACTAGAGCTATAAGTATATGAAAGCTCAACAAAAGAAACTAAGTGGGTGTGCATCCAACTTGCTTGCTCATGAAGACCTAGGGCATTTTGAGGAAGCCCATCATTGGAATATACAAGCCAAGTTCTATAATGAAAAATTCCCACTAGTATATGAAAGTGACGAAATGAGAGACTCTCTATCATGAATATCCTGGTGCTACTTTGAAGCACAAGTGTGGTAAAGGATAGTAACATTGTCCCTTCTCTCTTTTTCTCTCATTTTTTTATTTGGGCCTTTTCTCTTTTTTATGGCCTCTTTTATTTCTCTTTTTTTATTGTTCGTCCGGAGTCCCATCCCGACTTGTGGGGGAATCATAGAACAAAATATGACTCTATACTTAGAACAAAATATGACTCTATATGAATGCCTCCGGCGGTGTACCGGGATATGCAATGAATCAAGAGTAACATGTATGAAAGAATTATGAACGGTGGCTTTGCCACAAATACGATGTCAACTACATGATCATGCTAAGCAATATGACAATGATGGAGTGTGTCATAATAAACGGAATGGTGGAAAGTTGCATGGCAATATATCTCGGAATGGCTGTGGAAATGCCATAATAGGTAGGTATGGTGGCTTTTTTGAGGAAGGTATATGGTGGGTGTATGATACTGGCGAAAGGTGCGCGGTATTAGAGAGGCTAGCAATGGTGGAAGGAAGAAAAGTGCGTATAATCCATGGACTCAACATTAGTCATAAATAACTCATATACTTATTGCAAAAATCTACAAGTTATCAAAGAAAAGTATTACGCGCATGCTCCTAGGGGGATATATTGTTAGGAAAAGACCATCGCTCGTCCCCGACCGCCACTCATAAGGAAGACAATCAAAACATAAATCATGCTCCGACTTCATCACATAACGGTTCACCATATGTGCATGCTATGGGAATCACAAACTTTAACACAAGTATTTCTCAAATTCACAACTACTCAACTAGCACAACTTTAATATCACCATCTTCATATCTCAAAACAATTATCAAGCATCAAACTTCTCATAGCATTCAACACACTCATAGGAAAGTTTTTTACTATTCTTGAATACCAAGCATATTATGACTATTTAAGAAAATTACCATGCTACATAAGACTCTCAAAATAATATAAGTGAAGCATGAGAGATCAATAGTTTCTATAAAACAATTCCACCACCGTGCTCTAAAAAATATAAGTGAAGTACTAGAGCAAAACTATATAACTCAAATGATATAAGCAAAGCACATAGAGTATTCTAACAAATTGCAAATCATGTATGGCTCTCTCAAAAGGTGTGTACATTAAGGATGATTGCGGTAAACTAAAAAGCAAAGACTCAAATCATACAAGACGCTCCAAGCAAAACAAATACCATGTGGTGAATAAAAATATAGCTCCAAGTAAAGTTACTGATAGAAGTAGACGAAAGAGGGGATGCCTTCCGGGGCATCCCCAAGCTTTGGCTTTTAGGTGTCCTTAGATTATATTGGGGGTGCCATGGGCATCCCCAAGCTGAGTCTCTTGCAACTCCTTGTTCCATAATCCATCAAATCTTTACCCAAAACTTGAAAACTTCACAACACAAAACTTAAAGTAGAAAATCTCGTGAGCTCCATTAGCGAAAGAAAACAAAAGACCACTTCATGGTACTGTAATGAACTCATTCTTTATTTATATTTGTGTTAGACTTACTGTATTCCAACTTCTCTATGGTTTATAAACTATTTTACTAGCCATAGATTAATCAAAATAAGCAAACAACACACGAAAAACAGAATCTGTCAAAAACAGAACAGTCTGTAGTAATCTGTGGCTAGCGCAAGATCTGGAACCTCAAAAATTCTAAAATAAATTTCTGGTCGTGAGGAATTTATCTATTAATCATCTGCAAAAAGAATTAAATAAATAGAACTTTCCAAATAAAAATGGAAGCAGTTCTCTTGAGCGCTAAAGTTTTTGTTTTTTACAGCAAGATAACAAGACTTTCCCCAAGTCTTCCCAACGGTTCTACTTGGCACAAACACTAATTAAACACAAAAAAACACAACCAAAACATAGGCTAGGTAAATTATTTATTACTAAAAAGGAGAAAAAAAGCAAGGAATAAAAATAAAATTGGGTTGCCTCCCAACAAGCGCTATCGTTTAACGCCCCTAGCTAGGCATAAAAAGCAAGGATAGATCTAGGTATTGCCATCTTTGGTAGGCAATCCATAAGTGGCTCTCATAATAGAGTCATAAGGTAATTTAATTTTATTTCTAGGAAAGTGTTCCATTCCTTTCCTTAAAGGAAATTGGAATCTAATATTTCCTTCCTTCATATCAATAATTGCACCAATCGTTCTAAGGAAAGGTCTACCAAGAATAATAGGACATGAAGGATTGCAATCTATGTCAAGAACAATAAAATCTATGGGCACATAATTCCTATTTGCGACAATAAGAACATCATTGATTCTTCCCATTGGTTTCTTAATAGTGGAATCCGTAAGTTTCAAGTTTAAAGACCAATCATCAAAATCACGGAAACCTAACAAATCACACAAAGTCTTTGGAATCGTGGAAACACTAGCACCCAAATCACATAAAGCATAGAACTCGCGATCTTTAATCTTAATTTTAATAGTTGGTTCCCACTCATCATAAAGTTTTCTAGGGATAGAAACTTCCAACTCAAGTTATTCTTCATAAGATTGCATCATGGCCTCAACGATATGTTTAATAAACGCTTTATTTTGACTATAAGCATGAGGAGAATTTAGCACGGATTGCAATAAGGAAATACAATCAATCAAAGAGCAATTTTCATAATTAAATTCCTTGAAATCCAAAATAATGGGTTTAGCAACATCTAGGGTTTTAATTTCTTCAATCCCACTTTCATCAAATTTAGCATCAAGATCTAAAAACTCCAAATTTTTGGAACGCCTTCTAGGTAAAGGTGGATCATATTCAGTCCCAACATTATCAAGATTCATATTGCAAAACAAAGATTTAATGGGGTACACATCAATAACTTTTAGATCTTCATCTTTATTTTCATAGGAACTAGAAGAACATGCACTTATAAAGGCATCTTTCTTAGCACGCATCCTAGCGGTTCTTTCTTTGCACTCATCAATGGAAATTCTCATGGCTTTGAGAGACTCATTGATATCATGCTTAGGTGGAATAGATCTATGTTTCAAAGAATCAACATCAAGAGAAATTCTATCAACGTTCCTAGCCAACTCATCAATCTTAAGCAATTTTTCTTCAATCAAAGCATTGAAATTCTTTTGCGAAGTAATAAATTATTTAATATTAGATTCAAAATCAGAGGGCATCTTATTATAATTTCCATACGAATTGTTGTAGGAATTACCATAATTATTAGAGGGATTACTAGGATAAGGCCTAGGATTAAAATTTCCTCTATACGCGTTGTTACCAAAATTATTCCTACCAACAAAATTCACATCCATGGATTCATTATTGTTCTCAATCAAAGTAGACATGAGCATCTCATTAGGATCAGAAGAAACACTCTTACTAGCAAATAATTTCATAAGTTCATCCATCTTTCCACTCAAAACATTAATTTCTTCTATCGCATGCACCTTTTTATTAGTAGATCTTTCAGTATGCCATTGAGAATAATTAACCATAATATTATCTAGGAGTTTAGTAGCTTCTCCTAAAGTGATTTCCATAAAAGTGCCCCCCGCGGCCGAATCTAAAAGATTTCTAGAAGCAAAATTCAATCCGGCATAAAAATTTTGTATAATCATCCACAATTTCAAACCATGAGTAGGGAAATTACGTATCATTAGTTTCATCCTCTCCCATGCTTGTACAACATGTTCATGATCAAGTTTCTTAAAATTGATAATATCATTTCTAAGGGAGATGATCTTAGCGGGGGAAAATACTTAGAGATAAAAGCATCTTTGCACTTGTTCCAAGAATCAATACTATTTTTAGGCAAAGACGAAAACCAAGCTTTAGCACGATCTCTAAGCAAAAAAGGAAATAGCTTCAACTTACCAATATCGTTGTCCACATCTTTCATCATTTGCATATCACACAAATCAACGAAGCTATTTAGATGGGCAGCGACATCTTCACTAGGAAGGCCGGAAAACGGATCTTTCATGACAAGATTCAGCAAAGCGACATTAATTTCACTAGATTCAGCATCGGTAAGAGGAGCAATCGGAGTGCTAATAAAATCATTGTTGTTGGTATTGGTAAAGTCACACAATTTAGTGTTATCTTGAGCCATCATGACAAGCAAGCAATCCAACAGACTAGCAAACAAAAAGCAAGCGGGCAAAAAGAGGCAAATAGAGAAAGAGAGGGAGGATAGAGAGAGAGAGAGGGCGAATAAAACGGCAAGGGTGAAGTGGGGGAGAGGAAAACGAGAGGAAAATGGCAAATAATGTAATGCGGGAGATAAGGGTTGTGATGGGTACTTGGTATGTTGACTTTTGCGTAGACTCCCCGGCAACGGCGCCAGAAATGGCTCGTTGTCGGGAGTCAAATCTTGACTTGCTTGAACTTCCCCCGCAGCGGCGCCAGAAATTCTTCTTGCTACCTCTTCAGCACTGCGTTCGATTTCCTTGAAGAGGAAAGGATGATGCAGAAAAGTAGCGTAAGTATTTCCCTCAGTTTTTGAGAACCAAGGTATCAATCCAGTAGGAGGCTGCACGCAAGTCCCTCGTACCTGCACAAAACAAATAACTCCTCGCAACCAACGCGATAAGGGGTTGTCAATCCTTTCATGGTCAATTACGAGAGTGATATCTCATAGATATGATAAGATAATATTTTTGGTATTTTTATGAGAAAGATGCAAAGTAAAATAAAAGCAAAGTAAAAAAGCAAAGGAAATAACTAAGTATTGGAAGATTAATATGATGAAGATAGACCAGGGGGCCATAGGTTTCACTAGTGGCTTCTCTCAAGAGCATAAGTATTTTACGGTGGGTGAACGAATTACTGTTGAGCAATTGACATAATTGAGCATAGTTATGAGAATATCTATGTATGATCATGTATATAGGCACCATGTCCGAGACAAGTAGACCGACTCCTGCCTGCATCTACTACTATTACTCCACTCATCGACCGCTATCCAGCATGCATCTAGAGTATTAAGTTCATGAAAACAGAGTAACGCCTTAAGCAAGATGACATGATGTAGAGGGCTAAATTCATGCAATATGATTAAAAAACCATCTTGTTATCCTCAATGGCAACAATACAATACGTGCCTTGATGCCCCTACTGTCACTGGGAAAGGACACCGCAAGATTGAACCCAAAGCTAAGCACATCTCCCATTGCAGGAAAGATCAATCTAGTAGGCCAAACCTAACTGATAATTCGAAGAGACTTGCAAAGATAACCAATCATTCATAAAAGAATTCAGAGAAGACTCAAATATTGTTCATAGATAATCTTGATCATAAACCCACAATTCATCGATCTCAACAAACACACCCCAAAAAGAAGATTACATCGAATAGATCTCCACAAGAGAGGGGGAGAACATTGTATTAAGATCCAAAAAGATAGAAGAAGTCATCTAGCTAATAACTATGGACCCGAAGGTCTAAGGTAAACTACTCACACTTCATCGGAGAGGCTATGGTGTTGATGTAGAAGCCCTCCGTGTTGGATGCCCCCTCCGACGGAGCTCCGGAACAGGCCACAAGATGGGATCTCGTGGATACAGAAGGTTGCGGCGGTGGAATTAGGTCCTTGGCTCCGTATCTGATCGTTTGGGGGTATGTTGGTATATATAGGAGGAAGGAGTACGTCGGTGGAGCAACAGGGGGCCCACGAGGGTGGAGGGTGCGCCTGGGGGGGGTAGGCGCACCCCCCTACCTCGTGGCCTCCTCCTTTATTTCTTGACGTAGGGTCCAAGTCTCCTGGATCATGTTCGGTGAGAAAATCACGTTCCCGAAGGTTTCATTCCGTTTGGACTCCGTTTGATATTCCTTTTCTTCGAAACTCTAAAATAGGCAAAAACAACAATTTTGGGCTGGGCCTCCGGTTAATCGGTTAGTCCCAAAAATAATATAAAAGTGGATAATAAAGCCCAATAATGTCCAAAATAGTAGATAATATAGCATGGAGCAATCAAAAATTATAAATACGTTGGAGACGTATCAAAAGAAAAATCTTTGAATACTAGAATGATGAGGACATAAATACCATCGTTACACCCACAGACCCTGCTGCTATACATACTGGACCAATTACTAGACCTTGTGCACGCCAATTAAATTACCAGGTGCTTTCATTTCTTGGTAATGATTCTAATTTTCAAGAGAATATGGTTCTGCCGAAATTGGATACATTTGTTTTGCTTACAAATAAAGGGCCTAGCTTGGACAAGAAGGATGAACATTGGAGCAAGAACAAGTATGGAGATGATGGCATGTGCAAGCAGGACAAGAACGGAGTTTCAAGTGATGATTTCAGGACTTTGAAGCCACCATAATGAGTGCATGAAGTCTTGGACAAAATATACAAGTTGACACTTCACAAATTTCGTCCAGAGGCTATTATAGGTGCTACTCACCTTATTACTGGGACAAGCCCATGTAATTTTGAAATACTTGAGTATAGGTTGTTTTTAGAGTCCGCATGTGTGGGGAAACAAGAGTTAGGGTTGGTTTCGGACCCCTCCTCCAAGAGCTGCAAAATTTCCCTTCTTCCTCCATATATACAACCCTTAGGTCGTCGTTTAGACTTTGGGTTTTGTTTAGATTAAAAGTTTGCCATAGCTGCAACTTCACGTAATTCATTTGTGTTCAACGACCAGACCAAGACGTCGCAGAAGCCCACTTGATCAATAAAGCTTTCCTCATTTGTTCACAATATCCAGATTGCAATTTCAGTTTCTTGCTTGTTCTTTGTTTGCTTGCAGGAAATAGACCCTCGTGGTCAGGTTGATCGTGCTCTGGCATGGTCAATAACCTCTCAGAGTCGGTTTCGCGATTGCTAAGGCACGACGTCCTCACACGTTCGTAGTCGGATCGTTAAAGTCTACTCTGCCAAAAACGATAGCCACCATCTCATCAAAAGATGGGACACCTTTGCCTCTATCAAGTAGTATCAAATTTCCAGGTTGCTCGGTGAGATTTTCTAGTTTTTCATTGTTTAGATTGCATCTGTTCTTCATACCTACAGTCCACAAAAAAGCTGAAAAAATTAGGGTTAGATCATCATATCCGAACCAATCCGAGCCTTTTGCAATTTTCTGTTCAATTTTTTACTTTGTTGAATTTGCGGTTGCATCATCATGTCGAGTTGCTGGTCTTAAATTCTAGTCTTTTAGAGTTTCAATTTTTGTTCACAAGTTGTCACGCCGCCGCCGCACCATCTCATCACCCCCACCACACCATTGTCATCACCGCTGCCATATATACTACAAAAAAGACACATCCTTGACATTTTGGGCCGAACGAAAACTTTTTCTGTCATGCTTATGACACTTCTATGATGATAATTGTGACAAAACCCGGTATCATCACAGATGTGGTGGGATCCAACTTCTATGACAAAAAATCATGATAGAAAATGGGCTTTTCGTCCTGGGCGGGCCGGAGACGCAGTTGCATGACATTCTTTGGGCCGTCCATGATGAAAAAAACATGGTAGAAGTGAGGGCGAGGAAAATATCGGGGAGTTCCCGGTTCCGGTGGGTGGTCGGGGGCCGAGCGATGCACGAAGGTTTGCGTGTTTCTCTCATACATGTACGCGCATGTGTGAGAGGTGTTGCGCTCTAACTGAACCCGAGCGAGGTGTTGGGCTCTAACTGAACCCGAGCGATTGCACTAGCTACGTTACTGAACCCCGATCGATCCCCTGTTGCTAAATGAACCCGAGTGATTCCTTCGCTACTACTGCTAACTAAAGCCGATCGATGCTACCTGTTGATGAACAGTGAGCATTGTTGGGGGGTTGGATGAACAGTTCATGGTGGGTGGGGGGTGGATGAACAGGACCCCGTGGTAGTAGAGGTCATTGCCGCTGGATGAACAGGACCCCGATCGAGCCGGTTGGGGGTGGATGAACAGGACCCCGTGGAGGACTGGATGAACAGGACCTCGTGGAGGGCTGGTTGAAAAGTAGTCAGTGGAGGGCTGGGTGAACAGTAGCCCGTGGAGGGGTGGTTGAACAGGACCCCGTGGAGAGGGCTGGTTGAACAGTAGCCGGTGGAGGAGTGGTGGAGGCTGGATGAAAAGGAGCCCGTGGATGAATAGTCGTAGGTGTAGGCTGTAGGAGGTCGACGGTGATGAACATTAGCCCGTGGAAGCTGGAGGAGGTCGACGATGGATATGAATAGTACCCCGTGGAGTCGCATTTTGCGGTACGCCACACCCCTCCCGGTGAACAGGACCCCCGTTTTGACTGTAGCGCTCCAACACAAGTCCATTTCATCCGTTTTGCGGTACACCACACCCCTCCCGATCAATAGGACCCCGTTTCGACCGTAGGAGGTCCAAGAGAAGTCCGTTTCCTCCGTTTTGTGGTATGTCAGACCCCTCCCAATGAACAGGATCTTGTTTCGACTGTAGGCAGTCAAACACAAGGCCGTTTCCTTCGTTCCGCGGTACGCCAGGCCTTGTTTCGATTGGATATTACATCCAAGCCGGTTGGCTCCCGATGAACATGATGACGCATTTTCTCCGTTCCGACCGAGCCATGTACACGAGCCCTGGCCGTATGTATGCGCGAGTAGGCGTTCGAGACCCCACCCGTATGTACGTATGTGGTCATATTTACTTTCTTGCACCCTGGCTGTACATACGTGTACATGCTACATGCGCGCCTCTACTATGACTCGTGCACGCCTATACTATGACACGTGCCCTTCCTTACACGGCCACGGTTCATTGTTGCAGCCTGCAGATAGACCGATCGTATGTACATACACGTTCACGACCAGAATGACAACGCTACATACGCCTCGACTGGGTGTGTCCCGGCTCTCAAGCACTTCCTTGCGTGCGAAGATGTAGCTGATGGGTCCCAGCAGTCAGGGGGAAACGTTCTTTTCAAAAAATATGGTGGCCCGTCCGGTGGGTCCCTGCTGTCAGGTGGAGGAATCATTATTTTGCGCGTAATAAGGAGGCACTTCCTTGCTGCGGCCATGGACCCATCCAATGGAAGTCGTTCGTTCACCACATTGACCACGCCGCGCCGAGAGAACAAAGGCAGTGGACGACGGTGAGGCCTAGGAAGGGGACGACGCGGAGCCAGGGAAGACGCGGCAGTGGATGCCCACGCGGAGAGGAGTACGAGGGTTCTCTAGTTCGACTTCAGTGTGAGGCTGCCATCACCGCAGAATAACAGGGGGTGTGGGTGAGTAGAGGGATGGCCTGGCCAGCTGTGGGAGTAGTAGGGGGCGGTGAGGCCTCCACGGCAGCACAGACGACCACGGGAGGCAGGAGCAGGCGGCATGACCGACGCTGGTTTGGGCGGCTAGAGCAAGAAGACCAGAGGTTGAAGAAGCACTATGGCCATTGGATGGACGTCGTACTGTCACTAGAGCTAGAATCATTCATATTGACTAAGTTGACAAAGCCCTCCGTCCGCGTCAACTTAGTAGGCCCACAAGTCAGCCTCCCATATGATGGGTCCCAGCTAGTAGGGGAAGTATTCATTTTTTTGTGCGTAATAAGGAGGCACTTCCTTGCGTGCGAATATATAGCTGTTGGGTCCGAGTTGTCAGCAGGGGCAACGTTTTTTCGCGAAATACAGAGGCCCTTTTGGTGGGTCCCAGCTTTTAGGTGGAGGAATCATTATTTTGCACGTAATAAGGAGGCATTTCCTTATGTGCGGCCATGGACCCAGTTGTCAGCCTCTCCACGTACAGTTCACTTCCGATGGATGTCGTTCATTGACCATGTTGACCACGCCACGCCGAGAGCACCAGGGCGGTGGACGACGGTGAGGCCTACAAAGGGAACGACACGGAGCCGGGGAAGACACGGCAGTGGCTACCCACGTGGTGGGGAGTATGAGGGTTGAATGGTTCGGTTGCCGTCTTCGAAAAATAACAGGAGGTATGGGTGAGTAGAGGGATAGCCAGGCCAGGGATGCGAGTATGGTGGGGCCGTGAGGCCTGCCCGGCAGCACAGCCGGCCACGGGAGGTGGGAGCAGGCGGTTCCACCGGCGCTGGTTTGGGCGGCTGGAGCTGGAAGATCAGAGACTGAAGAAGCACGATTGTCATTAGATTGACATCTAACGGTCACTGCTGCTAGAATTGTTTGTGGACTAAGTTGACAAAGCCTTTCATACACGTCAACCTAGTAGACCCACAAGTCAGCCTCCAAATCTGTCCCAAATAGCATATAACCCGAAATTTCTAGCCAGATTCAAATTAATTTAAAAACTAAACATACCTTAATTTAGATCCAATAAAATTTTACCCGCACAAAAACAATAAAATTTAAAATATCAACATCCGAAATAAAACAATATTTTGTAACTAATTGCCTATTTGCTGTATTTTTCATTTTATAGCCAATTTATTATTACTTATAGACCATTTTCTGGGAAAGCCTGAATGAATCCCTCCTCGTCTTCAAAGATTTCCTGCCCAGCAAGGCGTATAAAAGCAAGTAGGCCTATGTTGGTTATTCTGCAAAAAACAAACTGGGTTGGTCATGTCATAAACATATGAAATAAAAGCCTGGGCTAGACGGGCCACAACTCCCGCACAACCCAGTTGATACCCTTCTCCGTCCCGAAAAAACAAAATTACTGCGCGCGCTGCTGGGTCCCTACTGTCATCCTCACCATGTACAGTCATCTCCTTATTCCTCTCGGTTGTTGACCATGTTGACAACACCGGAGGGCAGCGCCTCGATGAGCGAACCACGGCGGAGGGCGATGCTGAGGCCTCGGACGGGAACAAATAGGAGCCGGGGAAGATGCACAGAGTTTTAGGGTGCGATGTGGCCACGATGCGTGCACAGCAGCACAACCAGCCGTGGGAGGCGGGAGCATGCGGTCCCGCCGGCGCTGGTTTCGCTTTGGCGGTTGGAGGAAGAAGAGACTGAAGAAACATGACAAACATTGAATGTCAATCCAATGGTCAAGGTTGGCACAATCGTTTGTTGACTAAGCCAACACCAAGTAGCTTACTTTTTTATATATAGGAAGAAAAGAAAAATGGGCTCGTTCGCCTGATAACATTCTCGAAACTACGACCGTTCGATCTTGCGTTGCAACTAAAACTGTGAGTAAAATGTATTTGTCTGCTGTCCTCCTCCCAGGGAACATTCACCACATAAGTGACTAGCACCCTTGGTTTTCAACCAAGAGGTCTTGGATTCAAGTCCCAGGAACTCCTAATTTTGTCCTCCTTCCTTCCTCGCAAAAAAAAGAAAATCAAAGACTTGAGAAGGCGTACAGAACAAGCTAGTGTACCAGTATAGAGACCGCTGAATTTTAGAAAAAAGAGAGACGTGCTCCTGTAGCTGGTTCGAATCCAAACATATCCAACATTCTCTTCTCCTCTTATCTACTTACTCTGCCTTAGCATCAGAAGCTCTAGCCGCAACAACCATGTCCGCTGGCTGCTCGTCCACATGCTCTTCAGTAGGCAACAACCAGATGTGCGCCAAGTCGCCACCCGTACCATCACCTATGGGTCTCATCACACCCCCGTTGGCACATGCACCGCAGACGGTTGCTCATCGCAACCCGTTGCCGTTGGTGTGGTGCCACTGCTGCAAATCATGCAGAGTCATCTCTCGCGTCTCAACCATAATCCTCAACCCTGGCCGAGTCTTCTACAAATGCCCGAATCATTGGGTAATAATATGTTTAAGTGTTGTTTTGCTGCTTTCAGTTGCTGATTTTTAATAGTTTAGTTGATGATCTTCCAATTTGATTCGTGCAAAAAAGGGAAGATTCGTGTGATTTGTATTTATGGGAAGTTGCTGATGTGGGGGAATGCAACTATGCTGATTATTTGATTAGCTGAGGAATCCCAATACAAGCAGGTTGGGGTGTTGGACAAGTAACTGAACGAATGATAGAAGAGGAAGATGCAAAGCAGAAGGTTAAAGATGCATTTCCTATGATCATGGCCAAGCAACAGCTGCTGAACGGCCTTGACAGCAATGAGGAGATGAAAGAGCTTGTGAAGATAATGGGAAAAATCGATGTGCTTTGTAGGATGATTATCTCTTTATTTGAAGTGTCGGTAGCACTCATGATGTATTTAGTGGCTATGACATGAGCACTTTGCTGAAACTAGTAATGAATGAAACTTGTGTAGCAGGCCGGGCATAGTGTTTTGAACATCTAATGATTTCTATTAACAGAAATTGGGGGGGTATCCCCTTTTGCTCAAATAAATAAATAGCAGAGGCCCTTTTGGTAATAAATAAATAAATTAGCAGAAGCCTTGTCGGGTCATCTTTGTTCCCATTCGAAGACGTCGAGCAAATTGCAGTCCAACAGCAAACTATGTCATCAAATTCAAGTTTCACAGCCAAATATGAGTACAACTAAATAACAATGTCATCATGTTTTAGTCGTCATACAAAATCACCAAACACAAATCAACATACATAACAAGTGACGTTCTCACAACAAAATACTAAACAACATGTTCATCAAGTTTCAGTTTTCATAGAAAACACAATTTCACATAGTAGATAAAAAAACATCTTTTGGCAGGCAAATACGACATTAGCAATCTAATCATCATCCGCAGAAGCACTGTCAACATTTTCGCCATGTGTATCAGTCTGAATCATAATTCCCCAGAGTGTCATCTTCTTCTTCATCCTTAATGTCCTCGAAAGTTGGCTTCTTCTTGATCAACTCTTCTATGTCCACAACACGAGAGGCAATCTTTTCGCCAGCGTCATTGATGTGGTGGTTCTCAAAGATATTAGGAACATATGTGGAATCTTGTACATCAGGAGTAGTGTAAGCATCATCTTGTTGTGCAACTTCATTAAACAAATTTCTCTGCTCAAACCTTTGCAATACTCTCTAGTTATCGCTACATGCAAATGTGTCTTCCAAGAAAAATATCTGTGTTGCTTGATTTGCCGAAATAAAAGGCTCATTGATCTGGTACGCCGCCTTGACATTGACGGATTTGAAATAATCATCAGCTCTGGGTTTTTTGATCCTGGAAAATAGGTTATGCCAACGATAGCACAACAGAACCACACACTGATGATCCTTGAAACTGGAGATATACTGCAACTGAACAATGTCGGTTATGTTAGCATACATTTCAGTTGTCTCTCTGCTGTACGTATCTGTGCTCATGATGGCACTGCTTTGTGTCTTCCTGCCTTCGTCCTGTGCAAGGGTGTTGTAGTGCACAACTCCAACAACGCAAGATTCATAATGTCTTACCCGGGTATCAGGACCCATTGCTTGTGCATAAAGGGCATCATCACCTGCCTACCCATCCTCCCGCATCTTCTTAACCTACGGTTATAAAATAGACAAGTTGATCATCTTATGTACTCAGTATATTAAACAAACTGGCAGTGCAATTCAAAAGCTTACATGGCTCTTGAACCATTTCACAAATCCTGCCATAACCAGTTTGCCAATGTTTCTTGGATTTTGCGGCAGTAACTCCTTTTTGTAGATGCTGCACAACATAGTGATCGCGTCAAACACCTAAATATATAAGAATGTGCTGCAAGTTTAGTAGATTATGATGTATAAGCCGCAGTACTTAACACTTACTTGATATAAGGTAGTATCTCAGGACAGTTATTCAACACATACCAACCCATTTTGTCCAAATCTTTAGGTTTGTCCTCTTGTTGACTCTTCCCTATAACTTGAACAGAATAATCAAAAACATTGAGCCCGAGATTGTCTTCACCCACCTCTTTGCTAAGCTGATCAGCTGTTTCAATGTATTTCGAGTAGAATGTCAACGCTTCTGTAGCAATGTAGGCCTCTGCAATGGAACCCTCGGGTCTAGCTCTGTTCCTAACATAGCCCTTGAAAGTGCATATCCGCCTTTCAATAGGGTACATCCAACCATATTGTACTGGACCTCTAAGTTGTGCCTCATCAGGTAGATGAACAGCCAAATGCACCATCACATCAAAGAAGGCAGGATAGTTGGTATCTTGTCTCTAAGATGCTCCAAAGCATCTATCATGATATTTCTACTGCAGAGTTCCTTGAAGAATTGTCCCAACTCTGCAACTCCTCTATATAAGTCAGGGTGGCCCAATCCTCTAAGGATAACAGGGAAACCCCTTTGAAGTAGGACATGGCACTCATGAGTTTTCAACCCTTGTACCTTGTTTCCATCTGCACTGACTCTCCTTTCAGGGTTGGAAACAAAACCATGTGGGAATCTCACACGTGACAGGACCTCCCAGAATTCTTTTCTTTTTACCTTGTCCAAGACGTACACAGCTGGTGCCATATCACGTGGTTTACCTTCATCTTCCACGCACAAATCCTTTCTGATACCCAGGTGTATCAAATAAATCCTTGATTTTAAGGTATCTTTTGTCTTGCCTTCAATATTAAGAAGTCTGTCGACAATGTTGTCATATATTTTTTTTCTCGATGTGCATCACATCAAGATTATGCCACAGATCCAAATCTTTCCAATACTCCAAGTCCCACAAAGTGGACCTGCAGGTAAACAATAATCTCTCTTCTGCCCTGCCACGCTTCCTTTTCCCGGTACCATTACCAGGATGGTTTCCTAGTGTAATATGCCTGACCTTCTCTAATTCCACTTGCAACTCATCGGTGGTGAGCCTCTTTGGCGCATCATAGTTTTCATGCTTTGCATTGAACACATGTCTTCGGTATTTTGTAGGACGCGGCTTGTCCTTGGAAAGGAAACGACGGTGTCCAATGTAACAGATCTTGCTAAGTATTGCGTATGACAGCGGATTCCTGTCACAGCGAACACATGCATTGTAACCATGTGTCATTCGCCCTGACATAGTGCCCAAAGCCGGATAATCATGGATGAACCAAATTATAACAGCACCCAGAAAGAAATCAGCTGGTGGGCTGCTATATAGGTCGCGAGTGAGAACACCCTCCATAGCTGTTGAAATTCCTCCACAAGAGGCTCCATGATCAAATCAAAATCCTTTCCAGGACTTTTTGGACCTGGGATGAGCAAGGCCATCATGTAGTTTGAGTCTTTGGTGCAGACATTTGGAGGCATGTTGTAAGGGATAACAAGCACTGGCCTCATGCTATATGTGGCGCTCTGGTGGCCAAATGGGTTAAATCCATCTAAAGCTAAGCCAAGTCTAATGTTTCTCAGGTCAGCAGCAAACTTTTTGTGTTTCTGATTGAAGCTTTTGCAGTCACTGCCATGAGATGGATGGCTCATTACATTCTGATCTCTGTACTCCTGGTTCCTAGAATGCCATAGTACATCCTCTCTTGTTTCAGCATCATGAAACAACCTCTGCAATCTTGGTATAATTGGAAAATATCTCGGAACATTATGAGGAATCCTCTTCACATCATCGCCATCTTACCATCTTGATGATTTGCATTTCGGGCATTCACTTAAGTTGGCATAATCCTTCCAGAACAGAACACAATTATTCTTAGAAACATGGATCATATCATATCCAATTCCAACTACACGAAGGAAATTCTTCATTTTATTATAGGTGTGTGGCAGCTCAGACGCATCTGGGAAAGATTTGCGGAAAGTAGCCAACATCGCATCGAATGATTTGTTGGTCATCCGCTCAGATGTCTTCACCTGAAGAAAGGTGACCATAGCTGAGTATACTGACAGCTTATTTCCTGGGGTGACAACCATGTTGCATTGTTCCAACATGCGGGCCCACCATTTTTCTTCTGCAGGTGAAAGTTCACAAAATGCACGAGCATTTTGTAGCATTGTTTCAATGTTTGTCAAACTCACTGGCTCCGCCACCACCACCTCCTCCTCCTCTTCCACCTGAGCTTCTGGCAGATCAAGATGGTGATCTGCTGCTTGGACAAAGTCAGTAACATTGATGTTCATAGCTTCACCATGATGAACCCACCGAGTATATCTGATCGACATCCCATACAAGTGTAGATGATTTTGCACAGTTGACTGGGGTCCTGTAACTGAATTCATACAACTACTACATGGGTAAAGCACATCTGATTTTGGACCACCGTACGAGATCTGATAAAGTTCATGAAGTTTTCAAACCCCCCGACATATGCAGCGGAGAATCTTCGAGCTGAAGTTATCGAAGTCCTGTCCATCTATTAGACATACAAATTAGTTATTCTACTTGAT
Organism: Triticum urartu; assembly: GCF_056163025.1. NCBI lineage: Eukaryota > Viridiplantae > Streptophyta > Magnoliopsida > Poales > Poaceae > Triticum > Triticum urartu. The sequence continues at coordinate 236,503,481 of NC_141874.1, read as the reverse complement.
ATTATAGGAAAAAAGATATATGCTTTTTTATGAAGTCCAGAAAAAATACCTAGGTCGATGTCTAAAGCTATGGCAAGATATTTGGACGAGAAGATCTAAGTAATGAAATATATGTAAAGCTAATTCAGCAAACAAATTTGAGTGCTAAATTATGGCAGGCTATTTCAGCAGTCAATGAGGCCGAGCACACAACCATCAAACTATCAAAGGCCATCTTAGCAACAAAGATCGAGTATAAAACAATGTAGAGCTATTTCACCTAACAGATTGGCTACTAGACCATGGCAATCTACGTCACAATAAATATATGGCAGGATATTTTAGCAATTAATCGGGCTTGGCATGCCATCTCAGCTAAGCAGATTGAGTGCAGAACAGGGCAAGGAAGCTTCTTAAGCAGAGCATATTGACTGTAAACTAGTTCGGAAAATAGTGAGATTAACAGCGTCTATTAACTAACATTCAGCGCTACACCGACATGCACGGGACCTCAGTCTAGAATGTGCGTACCATGGGAGAAGCTGACCGCCATGTGTCTCCACACGAACATCGCCAGCGGTGGCGGCGCTGACCGTCGTACGTCTCCTCAAGAACATCGCCAGCGGTGGCGGCGCAGCTAGACGACGACAGTCTACGAGAGCGTATTGTGGGAGCGAGAGTGTGGGGACCCCGACTCATAAGTCGTGATCACCGAATGCACGTGTACAGTGATCCCAGAGATCAATGCTCACTGAACACACAGAAGCTGAATAACAAGAGTCTTACATCCATACATATCGTCTTACACAAATTATGACCATTATGGTCAAGTCTTACATAGATAAAGCCACAAGGGCTGAATACCAAATGAACCTTAACAACGGAAATCTTCGTCGATAAGTAGAACCCATGCCATCTGCCTTAACCCTACAGGCATTCTGACTGGGAAACGTCCTAGTTCGCATGTTCATTTCCAAAGAACTCTTCTTCGAACTCCTGTTCTTCCATGCCTGGCCAATTAAATAACCAGTGGCAAGCCAATGAGTACTTTGAATGTACTCGCAAGCAACCCGTTTTTTGGCTCAAGATACAAAAATGCATGACATAGCTAAATCTTTGCAGAAAGCTAATTTTGTTGTGTTATGACATGTTGAACAACTGGTAAAATATGCATCATATTAATTCAAGTAACCTTAGGAACTGGTTACATATATCAACATAAAGGGAGTGGGATCCAACCCAACTCATCCATGTCAAGTCCTTTCACTTGACCCAAGTAGTTCTTTCCACACACACACACTCTGGTTTGTAAACAAGTAAACGTAGCCCAAGAGCGGTTACCCAACTGTCCTTGACCGTGGACATGGCTATTCGAATGGTTTTACACTCTGCAGAGGTTGCACACTTTACCCACAAGATCCGGGGAACTTCCGTGTCATCCACGACCCGTGGTACCTCAAGTACCCGGGGTAAGCACCCGATCATTACCTTTCCCTAGACGACACTAACATAGAGTCCACTCGATTGGTAGCAACCCCCGTGCCCAACATTTCTCATCTTAAGAATTTGGAGCCACGCTCCCATATTCATCTCATATCACAAGCACGGGGTACCAACGGTGTGTCCGGTGCCCTGTAAAAACAGTCATGGCCACCCTACCTGGCACGACCCCGCCCCGAGAGAGTGCAACAACAACTCTCTCGTCACTAGTAATGCAGGCTCCAAGCTAGTATCGGCCTAGGTAGTCAATAATGCCCTTTCCCAAATAAGGGAAGAGTGGTTGCGCATGTAAGGTTGGAATAACGGTCACAACTTAAACCAATCCATTTTGGAAACAACAGAAACACTTGCCTCGGTACACCACTTAGTCATCAAGTGGTTACCCGACTCATCAACTCCCTCGGGCATAAGTGGCACCCGACGGGGTTTTCGAAAAGTTTTTGAAAACAATCTTGCTTCCATCACCATGCATATACCCAACCCATTTGCCTAGCAGCTACTTAGCATCCTAACTACACCCACTCGCATAACCCTCATAGAAAGGTAGGGTCATGCATCATGCAAGTGTCAACGAGAAAAGCAGCGGAGGCAAACCACCTCAAGTGGTCACCACATTATCATGACATCGATGCAAGCAATAAAAGTGCCATATGACATGCATAAAAAGGGTTTCTTAGACATGGTCAAAGGGCTGCTTGCCTGGCTCAGCAAAGTCTTCTTGGGTTTTCAAAGTTTTCTGGTCCAACTCCTTCATCGGCAACGCAATCTATCATCGCAAAATAATAACGAGAAAAATAAGGCAATAATAAAATAGAAAAACCAAAGTGCTCAGAAAAATGTCAACTCATTTTTGTTAAATACTAGGGTGAAAACTAAGAAGGGGAAAATTCCTAGTTTTGGTCTTGGAGTGGCAGAATAGGAGAAATGGATTTTCAGAGGGGTTTAAACATATTCAAATTTGAATTTGAATATGAACAGTACATAAAAGTTGTTTGGGCATGAGTAAAAGTTCTACCATTAAATAGGTCGGATTTTTAGAAAAATATGGGAGTTGGAATTATTGCATTTGGATGAATATTTAATCTTGTGGATTTTTTGGAAAAGTCATAGAAAAGGAAAAGGAAAAATGCCTCTGTGCAACTGGGCCAGAATAGTCGCAGTGCACAGGCCCAGAGGCGATTCGGCCCAGGCGAGCCGAGCGGCGCGCGTGCGCCAGGTTTGAACCTGACGGGCGGGGCCCAGGCGCCAGTGAGAGAGAGGGAGGCGAGGGAGAGGAGAGGCTGACAGGCGGGGCCCGCCTGTCATCCCTAACCCTGCGACAAAGGGGCCGACGAGCTCACTGGCGACGTTTTCGGGCACGGCGGGGTGAGCTTATGGCACCGTTGGACTCCTCGTTGTGTCGTCGTTCAGGTGGTGCACTAGTTGGCTGGAGGGGAGCAGTGGTTCGCCGGCGACGAGGTTCGTGGCGGAGGAGCGTCGGGCGTCGATGGCTCCGGCCATTTACGACTGCAAAACGAGCGGAAAAGAGGGGGGAAACGGTCAGTTGGGTGCGGGGGTTCCAGATTGAGGCTTAGGAGTAGCGGGGAGAGCTTCTACCGTGCGGACGACGACGAGCGGCTGCCCGGAGCTCGAGCTTGATCTGAGCTCGAGAGCTTCTGGAGAGGAGCGGGTGGCGTAGGGGGTGATTAGGGGAGTGAGAGAGCGAGTGGTGAGGAGAGTAGGGCTCGAGGAGGCCCTTAAATAGGCTAACGATGGGGTGCCATGGACCCGTGCACCGGCGGGCTCCTGCTCGTCGCCTCAGGGCTCCGGAGGAGCTGGCGTCGTGTCTGGGGTGTTGTTGGGCGTGGCCTACGCCGAGGGGAGCTAAGGGAGAGAGCAGGGTAAGGCCAGCGATGCCGCGCGTGTGAGGCCGCTCATTGGAGCTCTCGGGCGGCCGTCGCGCGTGCGAGCAGGGGCAGCAGGAGGGAGAAGGAGGAGGGGGACCAGGCCGTAGCGTGTTGCGGACGCTGAGGAGCATCTTCGGGCGCGCTGGGGAGGCCCGAGGTGGCCGGAGGTGCTTGGCAGGGGGCGGCTACAATGCGGGAGCGCACTATAGCGCGCTCCAGAGCGCCCAAATGGCCGGCATGGCCATTTTATATGCAATGTGGGCGCGGCCAAAGGTGTGTGGTAGCTCTAGGGGGAAGTAAAGAAGTGGGCTATGGCCTTGGATGCTTTGGGTGGCTAGTGGGTGAAGAGAGAGGCAGGAGAAGAGTGGAAATGGGGCTGTCCAGAATAGAAAATTGGTGGTTTCATCCCCTTGGTCAATGGGCATTGACTTGTGCTAAATGCCAGAGGTAGAGGGAGGTTAGGAGGAGGTGTGGTAAAGGGGATAACTCATTTGGATTAGTGGAAGAGGCCCAAACAAGGTTTTTAGTTAAAATGCAGAAGGTGTTTGATATGGTTTTGGGGTACTTGCACTAATTTCCTTCCTGTGAAATGTGGCAGGGGTGTTTTTCATGACAAAATGACAGGGTAGAAGGAAGATGAGCTCATTTGGAAGAGTTTGCTAATGTAACTTTGGCAAACCCTAGAAATTAGCAGAAATGAACTTGTGTAGATCTAGTTGAGCAAATCACTTCCCCTTGATGCACCACTTGGTGTAGTAGCCTCATTTGGTCATGTGAATATTCTGACAAAAGTTGGAATCAAGGAGAGAAAGTTGGTAGTACAAAGTTGTTCAAATTTGATTCTGGTCAGAGAGGGTTTTGGGGCATTTTGGTGAGCCAAAATGACCTTGATTGATATGAGGCTTTGCAAGGTGATCACAATATGCATTTGTGACTTGCTGGATTTTCACTGGATTTTTACGAAAATATTTCCTGTAGAAATATTTCAAATCCTTGAAATGGGCATAAATGGCTTTGGGAGGTTTTGTCCAATATTTTGAACATGACCATGTGTTGAAACTCTTATATATGGAAAATATATGTCCACTGAGTTTCCCTAATTTTTGTCAAATATTTTTGAAACAATAAAATATTTTTTCCCTTTTAAAGACCATTTCTGGCCTTATCAAAAATCTTTTAAATAAAATAGGAAAATAACTTTTAAAATTATATTTTTGTGGTTTATGGGAGTCCTATATCTAATAGGATTCAAATATACCTTTTGAAAGATTTTTCACACCCCAAATCAAGTACTTGCAGTGCAAACCTCAATTCAGGGGGTTGTTGAAAACTAATTTTAGAAAATACTTTTTGGCAAAATTATTTTTGTAAGAAAATACTATATTGCTCTATACACATGGCATGATCATTGGGCAGAAGCTTGGGGCAAGGAGATGAGGTATAGAAGGTGGAGTTGTGTGGACTTTAAAGAGCACTTGAAAAATACAAAGAGAAAACCAACTCAAAAATAAAAGCCAAATAATGCAAAAGTTTTTGTCAAACCACCCTTTATCATGATTTATTAGCTTAAGTGTTGTGGCATGAAAATCAGGGTGTGACAGACCTACCCCCTTACAAGAATCTCGTCCCCGAGATTCCCAAACTAGGTGGGGAAAGGAATACAAAAACTGGACCTGGGGTAGTCTTCACGTCCTCATACTGCTTGTGTTTCCGAGTGGTGCTTCATTGAACCTTGAAGTACTCAATGGCGTGGCTTCGTGTATGACGTCCTGCTTGGTCCATGTTGCAATTGGGGTCTCTCGCATATGTCATATTGGGCTGGAGGTCGATGGCTCGGTGATCGATGTCCTTGTAGAGACCAGACTAGTTAGGAAGTTGGAAACATTTTTGGAGTAGTGTTATGTGGAAAAATGTTGTGCATAGTGGGTGACTCAGGTGGTAACTCTAGCTGGTAGCTGTCTATTCTTCGTCTTGCAGTGATCTTGGAGAGGGCCGATAAATCTTGGTGTGAGCTTCCCTTTGACATGGAAATGCTTGGTTCCTTTGAGAGAAGTGGCTTGCAGATACGCCTGGTCTTCGACGAGAAAGTTCACTCCTTGACGATAGTTCTTCCTCCTTGGCATGGCGGTCTTCACATGTTTCCTAACCAGCTGAATGATTCTTCTTCCATCTTCAGTTAGATGAGTAGGTCACCAAGTAAAAGTGACAATCAATGTGACCAAGTACTCCATGAAGTTTCTGTTCATGGGGTACATAAGGTAGGCTGGGGCATTGGTGGTGGTAACGGTTGAGTATGGCCCAAGGTCTTCTCGATATAGAGTCAAGAACCATGGTCATGATACGACCATGTTGTAGCTTGGTAGGGCTTAAGGGCTTCAAGGATTCTAGGGTGCGAGTGAACGTTTATCTTATCCTTGAGCACAATTCCTGAGATGCCAATTGTCTATCTAGTCCCTCAAACAAATAACCTTATACCACCGAAAGCATTATTTTGTATAGGTCAAATCCAATCATCACTCATGTGATCCATATTCTCGTGACTCCCGATAGGAGGTCTAACAAAACCATATATGTCTACGATCCCCAAACTCATATGTATGGCTACCCCTAAAAATCCATGGGCAGAGCATACAAGCTTCCAAGCGCGAATAAAACACAACAATCCAAGTGCTCATCCTATTCTTCCAAGGTCCATGTTATTGTATCTCTATCCTAAGGAAACACGTCGTGTGCCACTCCAAAATCTTGTTTCCTTCCTATGAATCAACTCCAACAACCCGTTAACTTCCATTAATCACTACATAATCCTTTAATTCTACAAATCCTAGTGTCTATGGTGTTCCACATGATCTCCTAAAGTCCATATAATCCCCAAATACTTGAAAGGGTTGTCTCTACTATAGTAAGTCCACCAACTTCCATGGTCAGGTAAACTCCAAGGTCAAGCTTACATCCACCCCAACAATTAATCCAATCTCCTAGTTTGTTGTCCTCCAAGATCATCATTCTAAATCCAATTTAGTCCGAACCATGTAGACTTACTCACCACCTATACTCAACTAGGATCACCTATTTAAATCCAAATCTCATGTCCAACGAGAATTCCTACATGTTTCCCCCAAGTCATTTACGTGATATTAACTGTCTCCTATCAATATCCCATGGCTAAGTTAAATCCATATACTTCCAAGAATTCCAGCTTGCGATAATAATTGTCCTACTAAATCCAGTTTACTCAAGGGTAAGGAAAGTTATGCTACTCCATAATCATGATCCCACCAAGTTCATCTGCCAACATGAAAGCCTCACAATCCACCAAATAGTCTCATATAATTCATCAAAGTCATTGATATAAACTCATCAAGTCATTTGTCCTCTATTCCTATATCCTCAAACTGGTCTTCCCTATGGCATCGTCGGTTCTGGTGCTATATTAGGATGATAATGTGCTTGTTCACTATGTCCGCTAGTTCCATAATGAACCCAGTGCTGTGCAAGGTTTACAGAGGCTTAACTGGTCCTCTTGCAATTCTGTGGGTTAAGCACATGGTTAAGGACTCGAGCTGGGGTATCTCGTGAAGTCTCGAAGTGTCTAGGGATGGGATTTCCAGTCATGAGGGGTAATACTACGGGATTGCACCTGGTCGAGGAGGCCGTAGCAAAAGTCTTCAGTGTCAGTTGCTTGCCGAGGTGGAATCCTTAGTGCATTTTGTCTTGCTTGTCTTCAGAGATGAGAGGGAGAAGTAGCATAGAAGGGGGGATTCCTAAAGGGGGTTTTATGGTGCAAGTGTAAATAAACAAGTGTCGTAAAGGCCACACACAATTCCATTCAGACATGATAGGTGATATAGTCGCGTACAAGCTTCCTAGGGCAAATGTGCGACTTATATCAAACCACAAACAAATAAAAACAAGCAACACATAATGTGCTTCCATTCGAACCATCACATGGACTCGACTACGCATATGGGGGTACATGACTCATCCTACCCTAGGGGTTCTCGGACTTGGTAGTCGTGCTTATGCCTCGTGCAGTCTTCTAAGTTTTCCTCAGGTGTTGCTACGTCTCTTATTTTGACGAAACGATCTGGGTTGAGCCTGTAGAATCTTCAACAACTTCATGCATGTTGAAGTGATGGGGTGAAGGTGGCTCCTCGTAGCTGGTGTTGACTTGGTCTCCTCTTGTCTTCTTTCTCATGGCGATCCTTTTTGCATTCTAAGGCATCGGTGGTTCCAGGTGGCAATCCTTTATGCAATGACATTAACAAGGCATAGTAAAGGACCAATCGGTCGGACACATTGTTGACAATATCGTCACCGAGAGCGGGGGATGAAGAGAACCGTCTTCCTGCTCACTATAGTGAGGCGGACCAAATGGTGAGGTTCCCATCCACCGGTGGTTGCTGATACGTCTCCAATGTATCTATAATTTTTGATTGCTCCATGCTATATTATCTACTGTTTTGAATGTTTATGGGCTTTATTATACACTTTATATCATTTTTGGGACTAATCTATTAACCCAGAGCCCAATGCCAGTTTCTGTTTTTACCTTGTTTTAGGGTTTCGAAGAAAAGGAAAATCAAACGGAGTCCAATTGACCTGAAACTTCACGGAACTCATTTTTGGAAGGAAAGAAGCCCAGAAGACTTGGAGTGCACGCCAGGGGACTTACGAGGAGGCCACGAGGTAGGGGGCGCGCCCACCCCCCTAGGGCGCACCCTCCACCCTCGTGGGCCCCTCATGGCCCCCCTGACGTACTTCTTCCACCTATATATCTCCATATACCCTAAAACTACCGAAGAGCACAATAGATCGGGAGTTCCGCCGCCAGAAGCCTCAGTAACCACCGAAAACCAATCTAGACCCGTCCCGGCACCCTGCTGGAGGGGGCAATCCCTCTCCGGTGGCCATCTTCATCATCCCGGTGCTCTCCATGACGAGGAGGGAGTAGTTCTCCCTCGGGGTTGAGGGTATGTAAAAGTAGCTATGTGTTTGATCTCTCTCTCTCTCGTGTTCTTGGTTTGGCACGATCTTGATGTATCGCGAGCTTTGCTATTATAGTTGGATCTTATGTTTCTCCTCCCCCTCTACTCTCTTGTAATGAATTGAGTTTCCCCTTTAAAGTTATCTTATCGGATTGAGTCTTTAAATATTTGAGAACACTTGATGTATGTCTTGACGTGCGTATCTGTGGTGACAATGGGATACCACGTGATTCACTTGATGTATGTTTTGGTGATCAACTTGTGGGTTCCGCCCATGAACCTATGAATAGGGGTTGGCACACGTTTTCGTCGTGATTTTCTGGTAGAAACTTTGGGGCACTCTTTGAGGTTCTAAGTGTTGGTTGAATAGATGAATCTGAGATTGTGTGATGCATATCGTATAATCATACCCACGGATACATGAGGTGACATTGGAGTATCTAGGTGACATTAGGGTTTTGGTTGATTTGTGTCTTAAGGTGTTATTCTAATACGAACTCTAGGGCTGTTTGTGACACTTATAGGAATAGTCCAACGGATTGATTGGAAAGAATAACTTTGAAGTGGTTTCGTACCCTACCATAATCTCTTCGTTTGTTCTCCGCTATTAGTGACTTTGGAGTGACTCTTTATTGCATTTTGAGGGATAGTTATGTGATCCAATTATGTTATTATTGTTGAGAGGACTCGCACTAGTGAAAGTATGAACCCTAGGCCTTGTTTCAACGCATTGCAATACCGTTTATGCTCACTTTTATCATTAGTTACCTTGCTGTTTTTATATTTTCAGATTACAAAAATTATTATCTACCATCCATATACCACTTGTATCACCATCTCTTCGCCGAACTAGTGCACCTATACAATTTACCATTGTATTGGGTGTGTTTGGGACACAAGAGACTCTTTGTTATTTGATTGCAGGGTTGCTTGAGAGAGACCGTCTTCATCCTACACCTCCTACGGATTGATAAACCTTAGGTCATCCACTTGAGGGAAATTTTCTACTGTCCTACAAATCTCTGCACTTGGAGGCCCAACAACGTCTACAAGAAGAAGGTTGTGTAGTAGACATCAAGCTCTTTTCTGGCGCCGTTGCCGAGAAGGTGAGTGCTTGAAGGTATATCTTTAGATCTTGCAATCGAGTATTTTAGTTTCTTGTTTTATCACTAGTTTAGTTTATAAAAGAAAACTATAAAAAATGGAATTAAGTTTGCCTCATACGCTTCATCTTTTTAATATCTTTCGTGAGTATGATGGAAAGGAAATTTGTGCTCAAGTGCTAGAGGAAGAAGTCTATAAAATGTTTGGCACTAAATCTTTGAATGATGAGCATGATTGCAATGTTGTTAGTATGAATTCCTTGAATATCCATGATGCTAATGATATGCAAAGCCACAAGCTTGGGGAAGCGATGTTTGATGAAGACGATATTTTTTGCCCCCAAGTTTTGATGAGCAAATTTATTATGATGAAAGCATGCCTCCTATCTATGATTAGTATTGTGATGACACGTATGCTTTAAAGAATAATGATAACAATGAAACTTGTTGTCTTGATTTCAATTTTCAATCACATGATAGTTATGTTGTTGAGTTTGCTCCCACTATTATTCATGAGAAGAATTTTGCTTATGTGGAGAGTAGTAAATTTTCTATACTTGTAGATCATGAAAAGAATGCTTTAGGTGATGGTTATATTGTTGAATTCATTCATGATGCTACTGAAAATTATTATGAGGGAGGAATATATGCTTGTAGGAATTGCAATAATATGAAGTTTCCTCTCTTTGTGCTTAAAGTTATGAAGTTATGCTTGTTTTACCTTCCTATGCAAGATGATTCTTGTTCCCATAAGTTGTTTGCTCACAAAATCCCTATGGATAGGAAGTGGGTTAGACTTAAATGTGCTAGTCATATTCTTCAAGATGCTCTCTTTATGTTTCGATTCTTATCTTTTATGTGAGCATCATTGAAATCATCATGCCTAGCTAGGGGCGTTAAACGATAGCGCTTGTTGGGAGGCAACCCAATATTATTTTTGTTCCTTGCTTTTTTCTCCTTTTTACTAATAAATAATTCATCTAGCCTCTGCTTAGATGTGTTTTTATGCTTTTAATTAGTGTTTGTGCCAAGTAGAACCTTTGGGAAGACTCGGGGAAAGTCTTGTTGATCATGCTGTAAAAAATAGAAACTTTAGCGCTCACGAGAACTGCAGTCATTTTTATTTGGAGAGTTCTATTTAGTTAATTATTTTGCACATGATTAATATATAAATTCATCACGTCCAGCAATTTATTTTAGAATTTTTGGGGTTCCAGATCTTGCGCTAGCTACAGATTACTACAGACTGTTCTGTTTTTGACAGATTCTGTTTTTCGTGTGTTGTTTGCTTATTTTGATGAATCTATGGCTAGTAAAATAGTTTATAAACCATAGAGAAGTTGGAATACAGTAGGTATAACACCCATATAAATAAATAATGGGTTCATTACAGTACCTTGAAGTGGTCTTTTGTTTTCTTTTGCTAACGGAGCTCACGAGATTTTCTACATTAAGTTTTGTGTTGTGAAGTTTTCAAGCTTTGGGTAAAGATTTGATGGATTATGGAACAAGGAGTGGCAAGAGCCTAAGCTTGGGGATGCCCGAGGCACCCCAAGGTAATATTCAAGGATAGCCAAGAGCCTAAGCTTGGGGATGCCCCGGAAGGCATCCCCTCTTTCGTCTTCGTTCATCGGTAACTTTACTTGGAGTAATATTTTTATTTGCCACATGATATGTGTTTTGCTTGGAGCTTCAATTTGTTTTGTTAGAATTTTCTTAATGTTATTTAGAACAATGTTTTGCATATTTTATTTCAATAAAAGTGGCATTTATAGCCTTTACTATACCTATTTTAGAAGTCCACATGTTGCTGTTTGAAAACAGAAAGTTCACCGATGTTCCAATAATTCCCTAGAAAAGTCAGAATGTGATAAAATGTTGCAACCTTTTACATATTAAGCTCTGATAAATTTACTACAGTGGGAATTTTATTTCATAATTTTTGGAGCTAGGAAAGTATGGATTTTGCTGCATTCTTTACAGATTATCCTGTTTAGGAAGATTGCTGTTATGTTTGCATTGTTTGCATATGTTTGCTTCTTTAATGATTCTATTTGAGGATAGGACTATTAAATATGCAGAGGCATTTAGTATGAAATGTTGAATAATATTTTTTAGTGATTTGCTACAGTAGAGTATGATAAGTTTTTGGCAATGGTTTATACTAACTTATCTCACGAGTCCTTGTTGAGTTTTGTGTGGATGAAGCTTTTGAGATTTAGGGAGACCGTGATATGAGAGGAATTAAAGAGACACAAAAGCTCAAGCTTGGGGATTCCCAAGGCATCCCAAGATAATATTTCAAGAAGTCTCAAGCATCTAAGCTTGGGGATTCCCCGGTTGGCATCCCACCTTTCTTCTTCAACAACTATCGGTTAGTTTCGGTTGATCCTAAGTTTTTGCTTCTTCACATGATGTTTGCCATTCTTAGAATGTCATTTTATTTTTCTTTGCTTGCTGTTTGAATAAAATACCAAGATCTGAAATTCTTAAATGTTAGAGAGTCTTCACATAGTTGCATAATTATTCGACTACTCATTGATCTTCACTTATATCTTTCGGAGTAGTTTGTCAATTGCTCTAGTGCTTCACTTATATCTTTTAGAGCATCGTGGTAGTTTTATTTTGAAGAAATAGATGAACTATCATGCTTCACTTAGATTATTTTGAGAGTCTTAAATAGCATGGTAATTTTCTTAAAATCATAATATGCTAGGTATTCAAGATTAGTAAAATTTTCTTATGAGTATTGAATACTAAGAGAAGTTTGATGCTTGATGACTGTTTTGAGATATGGAGGTCATAATATCAAAGTCGTGCTAGCTGGGTAGTTGTGAATTTGAGAAATGCTTGTGTTGAAGTTTGCAAGTCCCGTAGCATGCATGTATGGTAAACGTTATGTAACAAATTTGAAACATGAGGTGTTATTTGATTGTCCTCCTTATGAGTGGCGGTCGGGGACGAGCGATGGTCTTTTCCTACCAATACACCCCCCCTAGGAGCATGCGCGTAGTGCCATGGTTTTTGATGACTTGTATATTTTTGCAATAAGTATGTGAGTTCTTTATGACTAATGTTGAGTCCATGGATTATACGCACTCTCACCCTTCCATCCTTGCTAGGCTCTTTGGTACCATGCATTACCCTTTCTCACATTGAGAGTTGGTGCAAACTTCGTCGGTGCATCCAAACCCCGTGATATGATACACTCTGTCACATATAAACCTCCTTATATCTTCCTCAAAACAGCCACCATATCTACCTATTATGGCATTTCCATAGCCATTCCGAGATATATTGCGATGCAACTTTCCACCGTTCTGTTTATTATGACACGCATCCTCATTGTCATATTGCTTAGCTTGATCATGTAGTTGACATCGTATTTGTGGCAAAGCCACCATTCATAATTCTTTCATACATGTCACTCATGAGTCATTGCATATCCCGGTACACCGCCGGAGGCATTCATATAGAGTCATACTTTGTTCTAGTATCGAGTTGTAATCATTGAGTTGTAAATAAATAGAAGTGTGATGATCATCATTTTCTAGAGCATTGTCCCAAGTGAGGAATAAAAAAAGAATAAAAAAATAGAAAGGCCAAAAAAGAGAAGGTCCAAAAAAAGACAAAGACCATAAAAAAATAGAAGGCCCAAAAATAAAAAAATGAGAGAAAAAGAGAGAAGGGACAATGCTACTATCCTTTGCCACACTTGTGCTTCAAAGTAGCACCATAATCTTCATGATAGAGAGTCTCTTGTTTTGTCACTTTCATATACTAGTGGGAATTTTTCATTATAGAACTTGGCTTGTATATTCCAACAATGGGCCTCCTCAAGTGCCCTAGGTCTTCGTGAGCAAGCAAGTTGGATGCACACCCACTTAGTTTCTTTTGTTGAGCTTTCATACATTTATAGCTCTAGTGCATCCATTGCATGGCAATCCCTACTCCTTGCATTAACATCAATCGGTGGGCATCTCCATAGCCCATTGATTAGCCTCGTTGATGTGAGACTTTCTCCTTTTTTGTCTTCACCACTTAACCCCCGTCATTATATTCTATTCCACCCATAGTGCTATGTCCATGGCTCGCGCTCATACATTGCGTGAAAGTTTATAAGTTTGAGATTACTAAAGTATGAAACAATTGATTGGCTTGTCATCGGGGTTGTGCATGATGAGAGCATTCTTGTGTGACGAAAATGGAGCATGACTAAACTATATGATTTTGTAGGGATGAACTTTCTTTGGCCATGATATTTTGAGAGGACATAATTGCTTACTTAGTATGCTTGAAGTATTATTATTTTTATGTCAATATGAACTTTTGTCTTGAATCTTATGGATCTGCATATTCATGCCACAATTAAGAAGAATTACATTGAAATTATGCCAAGTACCACTCCGCATTAAAAATTCTATTTTTATCATTTACCTACTCGAGGACGAGCATGAATTAAGCTTGGGGATGCTGATACGTCTCCAACGTATCTATAATTTTTTATTGCTCCATGCTATATTATCTACTGTTTTGAATATTTATGGGCTTTATTATACACTTTTATATCATTTTTGGGACTAACCTATTAACCCAGAGCCCAGTGCCAGTTTCTGTTTTTACCTTGTTTTAGGGTTTCGAAGAGAAGGAAAATCAAATGGAGTCCAATTGACCTGAAACTTCACGGAACTCATTTTTGGAAGGAAAGAAGCCCAGAAGACTTGGAGTGCACGCCAGGGGACTTACGAGGAGGCCACGAGGCAGGGGGCGCGCCCACCCCCCTAGGGCACGCCCTCCACCCTCGTGGGCCCCTTGTGGCCCCCCTGACGTACTTCTTCCGCCTATATATCTCCATATACCCTAAAACTACCGAAGAGCACAATAGATCGGGAGTTCCGCCGCCAGAAGCCTCCGTAACCACCGAAAACCAATATAGACCCGTTCCGGCACCCTGCCGGAGGGGGCATTCCCTCTCCGGTGGCCATCTTCATCATCCCGGTGCTCTCCATGACGAGGAGGGAGTAGTTCTCCCTCGGGGCTGAGGGTATGTACCAGTAGCTATGTGTTTGATCTCTCTCTCTCTCGTGTTCTTGGTTTGGCACGATCTTGATGTATCGCGAGCTTTGCTATTATAGTTGGATCTTATGTTTCTCCTCCCCCTCTACTCTCTTGGAATGAATTGAGTTTCCCCTTTGAAGTTATCTTATTGGATTGAGTCTTTAAAGATATGAGAACACTTGATGTATGTCTTGCCGTGCGTATCTGTGGTGACAATGGGATACCACGTGATTCACTTGATGTATATTTTGGTGATCAAATTATGGGTTCCTCCCATGAACCTATGCATAGGAGTTGGCACACGTTTTTGTCGTGATTCTCCGGTAGAAACTTTGGGGCACTCTTTGAGGTTCTATGTGTTGGTTGAATAGATGAATCTGAGATTGTGTGATACATATCGTATAATCATACCCATGGATACTTGAGGTGACATTGGAGTATCTAGGTGACATTAGGGTTTTGGTTGATTTGTGTCTTAAGGTGTTATTCTAGTACGGACTCTAGGTCTGTTTGTGACACTTATAGGAATAGCCCAACAGATTGATTGGAAAGAATAACTTTGAGGTGGTTTCGTACCCTACCTTAATCTCTTCATTTGTTCTCCGCTATTAGTGACTTTGGAGTGACTCTTTGTTGCGTGTTGAGGGATAGTTATGTGATCCAATTATGTTATTATTGTTGAGAGGACTTGCACTTGTGAAAGTATGAACCCTAGGCCTTGATTCAACGCATTGCAATACCGTTTACGCTCACTTTTATCATTAGTTACCTTGCTGTTTTTATATTTTCAGATTACAAAAACTATTATCTATCATCCATATACCACTTGTATCACCATCTCTTTGCCGAAGTAGTGCACCTGTACAATTTACCATTGTATTGGGTGTGTTGGGGACACAAGAGACTCTTTGTTATTTGGTTGCAGGGTTGCTTGAGAGAGACCATCTTCATCCTACGCCTCCTACGGATTGATAAACCTTAGGTCATCCACTTGAAGGAAATTTACTACTGTCCTACAAACCTCTGCAATTGGAGGCCCAATAACGTCTACAAGAAGTAGGTTGTGTAGTAGACATCAGTTGCCGACACAACAATGATAAGAACAGGGTTCCCCTACTAGCGATGTATATCATGATCTTGCATTTCCAATGCCCTGATCATCATAGGCTATAGTCGCATCATCTTGGGGCAGTGTCAAGGGTGTCACCATCTTCTGGGTATTCATGTCATCATTCCTTGAGGATGTATCTTTTATTGGTATCGTCTTGTCGAGGTGTCGCCAATCTTGTGTTCAGAAGATGTGGGTGAATGTCTGGCAAGGCATCTTCCTTCTAGATTATCCACGAGGATTACAAGGAATCCACTGGCAGGGGCATAAGCGTTCTAGCGACCAAAAGTTTTGAAGGGGAAGAGATCAATAAGGTAAGTATACCTTATTTTTCGAAAAACTGAGAAGGGAAGAGAAGTATAGATAGTTTTCAAAACTGGTAATAGTTTTAGAAATAGTCTTAACCCTAACTAACGACCATGCTATCTAAGGCTTCCTACAGTCAGGATGGCTCTGATACCAGCTCTGTGGGGACCCCGACTCGTAAGTCGTGATCACCGAATGCATGTGTAAAGTGATCCCAGAGATCAATGCTCACTGAACACATAGAAGCTAAATA
The DNA here is from genome assembly GCF_056163025.1 of Triticum urartu. Lineage (NCBI taxonomy): Eukaryota > Viridiplantae > Streptophyta > Magnoliopsida > Poales > Poaceae > Triticum > Triticum urartu. Next base: position 236,487,300 of record NC_141874.1, on the reverse strand, counting down.
ACAAGAGTCTTACATCCATACGTATCATCTTACACAAATTATGACCATTACGGTCAAGTCTTACATAGATAAAGCCACAAGGGCTGAATACCAAATGAACTTTAACAGTGGAAATCTTCATCGATAAGTAGAACCCATGCCATCTACCTTAACCCTATAGGCATTCTGACTGAGAAACATCCTAGTTCGCATGTTTGTTTCCAAAGAACTCTTCTTCGAACTCCTGTTCTTCCATGCCTGGCCAATTAATTAACCAGTGGCAAGACAATGAGTACTTTGAATGTACTCGCAAGCAACCCATGTTTTGGCTCAAGATACAACAATGCATGACATAGGTAAATTTTTGCAGAAAGCTAATTTTGTTGTGTTATGACATGTTCAACAACTGGTAAAACATGCATCATATGAATTCAAGTAACCCTATTAACTGGTTACAAATATCAACATAAAGGGAGTGGGCTCCAACCCAACTCATCCATGTCAAGTCCTTTCACTTGACCCAAGTAGTTCTTTCCACACACACACAGTCTGGTTTGTAAACAAGTGGACGTAGCCCAAGAGCGGTTACCCAACTGTCCTTGACCATGGACACGGCTATTCGAATGGTTTTACACTCTGCAGAGGTTGCACACTTTACCCACAAGATCCGGGGAACTTCCGTGTCATCCACAACCCGTGGTACCTCAAGTACCCGGGGTAAGCACCCGATCATTACCTTTCCCTAGACGACACTAACATAGAGTCCACTCAATTGGTAGCAACCCCCGTGCCCAACATTTCTCATCTTAAGAATTTGGAGCCACGCTCCCATATTCATCTCATACCACAAGCACGGGGTACCAACGGTGTGTCCGGTGCCCTGTAAAAATAATCATGGCCGCCCTACCTGGCACGACCCCGTCCAGAGAGAGCGCAACAACAACTCTCTTGTCACTAGTAATGCGGGCTCCAAGATAGTATCGGCCTAGGTAATCACTAATGCCCTTTCCCATATAAGGGTAGAGTGGTTGCGCATGTAAGGTTGGAATAACAGACGCGACTTAAACCAATCCGTTTTGAAAACAACAGACACACTTGCCTCGGTACACCACTTCGTCATCAAGTGGTTACCCGACTCATCAACTCCCTCGGGCATAAGTGGTACCCGACGGGGTTTTCGAAAAGTTTTTGAAAACAATCTTGCTTCCATCACCATGCATATACCCAACCCATTTGCCTAGCAGCTACTTAGCATCCTAACTACACCCACTCGCATAACCCTCATAGAAAGGTAGGGTCATGCATCATGCAAGTGTCAACGAGAAAAGCAGTGGAGGCAAACCACCTCAAGTGGTCACCACATTATCATGACTTCGATGCAAGCAATAAAAGTGCCATATGACATGCATAAAAAGGGTTTCTTAGACATGGTAAAAGGGCTGCTTGCCTGGCTCAGCAAAGTCTTCTTGGGTCTTCAAAGTTTTCTGGTCCAACTCCTTCATCGGCAACGCAATCTATCATCGCAAAATAATAACGAGAAAAATAAGGCAATAATAAAACAGAAAAACCAAAGTGCTCAGAAAAATGTCAACTCATTTTTGTTAAATACTAGGGTGTAAACTAAGAAGGGGAAAATTCCTAGTTTTGGTCTTGGAGTGGCAGAATAGGAGAAATGGATTTTCAGAGGGGTTTAAACATATTCAAATTTGAATTTGAATATGAGCAGTACATAAAAGTTGTTTGGGCATGAGTAAAAGTTCTACCATTAAATAGGTCGGATTTTTAGAAAAATATGGGAGTTGGAATTATTGCATTTGGATGAATATTTAATCTTGTGGATTTTTTGGAAAAGTCATAGAAAAGGAAAAGGAAAAATGCCACTATGCAACTGGGCCAGAACAGTCGTAGTGCACAGGCCCAGAGGCGATTCGGCCCAGGCGAGCCGAGCGGCGCGTGTGCGCCAGGTTTGAACCTGACGGGCGGGGCCCAGGCGCCAGTGAGAGAGAGGGAGGCGAGGGAGAGGAGAGGCTGACAGGCGGGGCCCGCCTGTCATCCCTAACCCTGTGACAAAGGGGCCGACGAGCTCACCGGCGACGTTTTCGGGCACGGCGGGGTGAGCTTATGGCACCGTTGGACTCCTCGTCGTGTCGTCGTTCGGGTGGTGCACTAGTTGGCCGGAGGGGAGCAGTGGTTCGCCGGCGACGAGGTTCGCGGCGGAGGAGCGTCGGGCGTCGATGGCTCCGGCCATTTATGACTGCAAAACGAGCGGAAAAGAGGGGGGGAACGGTCAGTGGGGTGCGGGGGGTCCAGATTGAGGCTTAGGAGTAGCGGGGAGAGCTTCTACCGTGCGGACGACCGCGAGCCGCTGCCGCGGAGCTCGAGCTCGATCTGAGCTCGAGAGCTTCTGGAGAGGAGCGGGTGGCGTAGGGGGTGATTAGGGGAGTGAGAGAGCGAGTGGTGAGGAGAGTAGGGCTTGGGGAGGCCCTTAAATAGGGTAACGATGGGGTGCCGTGGACCCGTGCACCGGCGGGCTCCTGCTCCTCGCCTCAGGGCTCGGGAGGAGCTGGCGTCGTGTCTAGGGTGTTGTTGGGCGTGGACTACGCCGAGGGGAGCTAAGGGAGAGAGCGGGGTAAGGCCAGAGATGCCGCGCGTGTGAGGCCGCTCATTGGAGCTCTCGGGCGGCCGTCGCGCATGCGAGCAGGGGCAGCAGGAGGGAGAAGGAGGAGGGGGACCAGGCCGTAGCGTGTTGCGGACGCTGAGGAGCATCTTCGGGCGCGCTGGGGAGGCCCGAGGTGGCCGGAGGTGCTTGGCAGGGGGCGGCTACAGTGCGGGAGCGCACTGTAGCGTGCTCCAGAGCACCCAAATGGCCGGCATGGCCATTTTATATGCAATGTGGGCGCGGCCAAAGGTGTGTGGTAGCTCTAGGGGGAAGTAAAGAAGTGGGCTATGGCCTTGGATGCTTTGGGTGGCTAGTGGGTGAAGAGAGAGGCAGGAGAAGAGTGGAAATGGGGCTGTCCAGAATAGAAAATTGGTGGTTTCATCCCCTTGATCAATGGGCATTGACTTGTGCTAAATGCCAGAGGTAGAGGGAGGTTAGGAGGAGGTGTGGTAAAGGGGATAACTCATTTGGATTAGTGGAAGAGTCCCAAACAGGGTTTTTAGTTAAAATGCAGAAGGTGTTTGATATGGTTTTGGGGTACTTGCACTGATTTCCTTCCTGTGAAACGTGGCAGGGGTGTTTTTCATGACAAAATGACAGGGTAGAAGGAAGATGAGCTCATTTGGAAGAGTTTGCTAATGTAACTTTGGCAAACCCTAGAAATTAGCAGAAATGAACTTGTGTAGATCTAGTTGAGCAAATCACTTCCCCTTGATGCACCACTTGGTGTAGTAGCCTCATTTGGTCATGTGAATATTCTGACAAAAGTTGGAATCACGGAGAGAAAGTTGGTAGTACAAAGTTGTTCAAATTTGATTCTGGTCAGAGAGGGTTTTGGGGCATTTTGGTGAGCCAAAATGACCTTGATTGATATGAGGCTTTGCAAGGTGATCACAATATGCATTTGTGACTTGCTGGATTTTCACTGGATTTTTACGAAAATATTTCCTGTAGAAATATTTCAAATCCTTGAAATGGGCATAAATGGTTTTGGGAGGTTTTGTCCAATATTTTGAACATGACCATGTGTTGAAACTCTTATATATGGAAAATATATGTCCACTGAGTTTCCCTGATTTTTGTCAAATATTTTTGAAACAATAAAATATTTTTTCCCTTTTAAAGACCATTTCTGGCCTTAAGAAAAAGCTTTTAAATAAAATAGGAAAATAACTTTTAAAATTATATTTTTGTGGTTTATGGGAGTCCTATATCTAATAGGATTCAAATATACCTTTTGAAAGATTTTTCACACCCCAAATCAAGTACTTGCAGTGCAAACCTCAATTCAGGGGGTTTTGGAAAACTAATTTTAGAAAATACTTTTTGGCAGATTATTTTTGTAAGAAAATACTATATTGCTCTATACACATGGCATGATCATTGGGCAGAAGCTTGGGGCAAGGAGATGAGGTATAGAAGGTGGAGTTGTGTTGACTTTAAAGAGCACCTGAAAAACACAAAGAGAAAACCAACTCAAAAATAAAAGCCAAATAATGCAAAAGTTTTTGTCAAACCACACTTTATCATGATTTATTAGTTTAAGTGTTGTGGCATGAAAATCAGGGTGTGACAGAGAGTATCGTCGTGCGTCCCCTCGACGAACCGCGACGCCGATGTATCGGTGCGGCAGGGAGGGCGGCTTTGGCGGAGCGAATGTAGTGGAGGGGCGGGGGAGGGGGTTGGGGAATATTATTGGCTAGTTGGCCGAAGGGCGGTTGAATTTGGGATTTGGGGGAAAAATTTTTGCGGGGGGGGGGGGGGGGGGATTTTCGCACTGTGGGCGGGGGGAGTTTGGCGCATGGTTTGGTTTCTCCAAGTGCAGTCCCACATGTTAGTGAAGAGGCAAGCCAAATCGCGTTCCGTTTCCTTGAGCTATGTGAAGGACCGAACGTGTGTGGGGTGCAATGTGACCACGACAGGGGTGTTGTGAGTGTACCGCCTTTTTTCCTTTTCCAACTTGGTGCTTCGCCCCCTCAAAAAAAACTTGGTGCTTCGCGCGATCCATCGATACTACTACTAGTAATCCGGTAATCCCGACTAAAACGGCGCGGCCAGGTCTTTTCCTGTGCGATATGCTGGGAGGTTGGCTTAGTTGGGAATTTTAGGATGAGTAATGCTACACCTACATAATCCCAGTAACGTAATTAACATAATGTGAAACATTTGAGATATTGATTGTAGATTGGGGGAGGGAGGGGCCCACCACCATGAAAATCAGGGAGGAGAGAGAGAGAGACAATTTACGTTAACCCTTTCGTAGGTTCCCGTAGATGTAGAAAGATGTGAAATGCATGAATGTGTAGTGGGCGTACTATTGGAGTGCCTAAGATAAATTGTGTGTGTAGACTCTATGTGTTTATTTACTTCGCATGTTAGCTTTGTCTCAGTTCAAACCTTCTAAGTTTATCCACAAAAAAACGAATCATCATTCCATATCTATCTCTATCTATCTATCTATCTATCTATATCTATATCTATATCTATATCTATATACTCTTATAAGAAGCAAAGTTGGTGATGATGGTGTGCCTGCCATCCTGCAATATAGGCGTCCGATCTATATCTAACGGATAGGAAGGAAACTACGACAATTTACCCGCACTCCTCTCCACATTTGCAGATAAGGCCTTCCCTCGTTCATCCTTTTCTCCCACAAGATCTTGATGTTCCGTGCAACGCATCGGCATCTTGCTAGTACTCCTATAATATACTATATTATTGTGAAAGTTCATATACAACGGCCGAGATTAATGCAAACACGGTAGATTTTCATTACATTTCGAACTTTTATAGGGCAGAAAAATAAAACAAACCCGACCCTACACCTATTCTATGGCGGGACTGACGTCCTCCATCTGCGATCTCCATGTACGGGGGCGGGGTTCAAGACCCGTGAAGTGAAGGTGTGGTCTCCGGCGAGGAAGAGTAGAAAACAAGAGATGGACCGGCCAGTTGGCACACCATGCCCTGACACCTCCCAGGCCCTACTCATCCTTAGAGGAGTCCCCGACCTCGGCGGTCCCAGACGTTGGGCTGTCGCAAGTAGGACACGTGTCTGACGGTGCTCCCGTCGTCGGCCGCTAGTGTGGCCACCGCTTGTGCGGTCGCGTCTGCGAACGACTACACCGCTATTGCATCACGAGCGGCGACTTGAGCGAGGGCGGCGATGTAACACCCTCGATCCGACGATATCTCCCACGTGTCGAGGCACGACTTAGAGGCATAATCACATTGAAGGCATATGTCGCAAGTTAGGAAATCTTCACAACATCCCATGTAATATGAATAATAAAGGGGAGATAACATAGTTGGCTTACACTCGCCACGCCAAACAAGTACATAAATAACATTACATCATCCAAACACTCATGGCCCGACTACGGCGCCAAAATAAAAGATAACCCAACAAGCGACATGGTCCCAATCACCCCCAACTGGGCACCACTACTGATCATCGGGAAAGGAAACATAGTAACATTGAGAGTCTTCGTCGAACTCCCACTTGAGCTCATACACGTCTCCTGGAGCGGAATCATCAGGCCCTGCATCTGGTGTAAGTAATCTGTGAGCAACAGGGACTCAGAAATCTCGCACCCTCGCGATCAAGACTATTTAAGCTTATAGGTGAGGCAAGGTAAATATAAGTGGAGCTGCAGCAAGCGACTAGCAAATATGGTGGCTAACTTATTCACAAAAGAGAGAGAGAAGAGAAGGCAAAGCGCGAGCGAGAAACTAGAGAGCAACCTGCGCAAACATTACTCCAACACCGTGTCCACTTCCCGGACTCCGCCGAGAAGAGGCCATCACGGGAACACACTCGGTTGATTCATTTTAATTGAGTTAAGGTTCAAGTTATCTACAACCGGACATTAACAAATTCCCATCTGCCCATAACCGCGGGCACGACTTTCAAAAGTTCAAATCCCTGCAGGGAGGCCCAACTTAGCCCATGATAAGCTCTCACGGTCAACGAAGGAATAGACCTCCTCCCAAGACGTTCCGATCAGACTCGGTATCTCGGTAATTCAAGACACTTCGACAGGTTAAAACAAGACCAGCAACACCGCCCGAATGTGCCGACAAATCCCGATAGGAGCTGCACATATCTCTTTCTCAGGGCACACTCAGATGAGCGCTCCATACAACTAAAACCAAACCTCGAGTTTCCCCGAGGGAGCGCTGCACAGGACTCTAGCTTGGACCAACACTCAGAGGAGCACTGGCCCAGGGGGGTTTAAAATAAGATGACCCTCGGGCTCCGGAAACCCAAGGGAAAAAGAGGCTAAGTGGCGAATGGTAAAACCAAGGTTGGGCATTGCTGGAAAAGCTTTAATCAAGGCGAACTATCAAGGGGTTCCCATTATAACCCAACCGCGTAAGGAACACAAAATCCGGGAACATAACTCCGATATGACGGAAACTATGATATCCCAACAAGTAAATAAATGTTCCAACAAGGAACAGCCTCCAATCTTCACCTGCAACTAGCAACGCTATAAGAGGGGCTGAGCAAAGCGGTAACATAGCCAAACAACGGTTTGCTAGGACAATGGTGGGTTAGAGGTTTGACATGGTAATTTGGGAGGCTTGAAAGCAAGTGGTAGGCATCGTAGCAATGGCATAGCAAAAGAGCGAGCAGACTAGCATAGCAAAGATAGTAGTGATTTCGAGGGTATGATCATCTTGCCTGCACGGTTGTCAGAGTTGAGTGGATCCTTGAAAGCAAACTCAGCGGGCTCCTCGTTAGCGAACTAGTCTCCCGGCTCTACCCAAACAAGACAAACAAGCAACAAGGATACAATCAACCACGTGCAAGGATCAAGCAATATGATGCAATGATGATATGCTATGCGGGATGCGATGCAGGATGCAAAATGCAAGATATGACAGGAAATGCAAGAACCTGTCCTCAACATGGAAATCCAAGTGTGCCACTAGAAAGATGAGATGAAATCGCTTGAAAATGATATAAAGAACGCCGGAATCGGAGTTACGGTCTGGAAATGGCAAGCGATTCAAATATGACACCGGTCTGCGATTTACAGCAAGTAGCCAACTAAATGCAATGAGATGAACATGCTACAGCAACCAAACATGACAACAAAATACATGGAAGGGATGCATTCATGATGCTTAACAAAAGTCTAGCACTGAGCTACGGCCAATTCATCCATTAACAGGTTCAAACAAGCATGGCAAAAATGCATATGGCAAACATATCTCACACTTAGTGAAATTAACACTTGTCTGGAATTTCAGATCAGGTAGCCCTCTTCGGAGCCACAAAACTACATGCTACAGGATCTGAACATGGCAAAGTAAAGCATGGCATGGATCTACTCAAAGAGCTTAACAAAAGTCCCTTAGTTACCTTGAGCCAAAAGGGATCAGAAAATACAATTGCAAGCACGTGAACATAGCAAAAGCATAATCAGATCACAGAATTAGTGAAAAACTGACACATGCTGAAATATAACTCAAGTAGGCATGTTTACGAGCTCGATGCACTCACTACGGTGCAAGTCATGGCAATAAAAGCATACATCCATCAAGAAGGCACAAAATTCAAGCTAGACATGGCAATAACAATAGCATAGCATGCACGGATCCACTACAACATTATCGTTAAAATTGCAAACAAGTTGACAATCTGCCCAGATTCACAAAGTAGCAAAAGTAGAGCTCGATTGACTCAAGCTAGGATGCTCCAGAATTGCAAACAAAGACATGGATGGATAGAGCACTACAAGATTAACAAAACATCCTTACTGATCATCCTCAAAAGAGGCACGGATCACTAGGAAACAACATGAACATATGGCAATATGAGATAAACAGCTCAAGGAAATTACTAAGTGCACCACTTTGCAAGCTTGCACTAGTCACCTCACACATCAGAAAAATACATGGGTTGCACCTCTGGAAAGATGACAAAACCCTTAACAAAACATTTGTAGAGCATCAGGGCATATCATCCACACATTAATCATGGCAAAAATGACAAAAACCTAAATGGAGTAGCTGATCTGACAATTAACTCAAGTAGCCCTCTTCTAACAGCATTTCGGGCATCAAGATGAGCCCAAATGAAAATGATGCAATGGAATGAAATGATGTAATCTCTGAGATGAACATTTTGATATGCTATATGCCAAAAACGGAGCTACAGACGAGGAGATACGACATGATGAAGATGAGCACATGAGCTAGGGTTTGGGCAAAAAAGTCAACCCGAGTCACTCCGGATCTAGATCTAGCCCGAGCACTGTAGCGGCGGCGCGGTTCCCGATGTTGGCCGGCTTCGTCACCGGACTTGCCGGAGAAGGCCGGAGCCGAGGGGGAGATGGCCGGAGGAGGGAGAGGACGGCAAGACGGCGGCAGAGGGCGGCGTTGGCGGGCGGCGGAGCCGCGACGGCGGCGGCGCGTGGATGCGGCGGCGCCGGCGATGGCGCGTGGTGGCGGCGGCGATGGCGCGCGGCGGCGGCGGCGAGGCTCCCGGGCGGCGCGCGGGCAGAGGGAGCCCCGGGCGGCGGCGGGTGGCGACCCGGGCCAGGAGGGCCGAGCGCGGGCCCTCCGGGTCGGCTCGGTAGGTGGAGGCAGCGACGAGTGGGGAGATGCCACGTGGCGGCCGCGGCGCTGGGCGGACACGTCCGGCGGCGGAATTTTTGTCCGGCGCGCGAGGTGAGGGAGAGATCTAGGGTTTGCCCGAAAATTTTGGGGAGAGGCTATATATAGGCATAGGGGGAGCTAGGGGAGTCCAAATGAGGTGCGGTTTTCGGCCACGCGATCGTGATCGAACGCTCTAGATGATGGAGCAGAGTTAGGTGGGTTTTGGGCCAAATTGGAGGGGTGTTGGGTTGCAACACACACGAGGCCTTTTCAGTCCCTCGGTTAACCGTTGGAGTATCAAATGAAGTCCAAATGGTATGAAACTTGATAGGCGGTCTACCGGTAGTAAACCAAGGCCGCTTGGCAAGTCTCGGTCCAATCCAGAAATGTTTAATCCCAACACACGAAAGAAAGCTAGAAATGACCACCGGAGGAGAACGAAGCACCGGAATGCAAAACGGACAACAGGGAAAATGCTCGAATGCATGAGATGAACACGTATGCAAATGCAATGCACATGATGACATGATATGAGATGCATGACAACGACAACAACACATGGAGACAAAAGCCCGAACCCGAGGAAATAAATTAACTTAACGCCGGAAACGGCAAGAGTTGGAGTACAAATTGGCAAAGTTACATCCGGGGTGTTACAACACTCCACCACTACGAAAGGATCTCGTCTTGAGATCTAGGACTGAAAGAACGCCAGGTACTCAGAACGGAGGTGATCCTCGCGTTCCCAGGTAGCTTCACAGTCAGAATGGTGTGACCACTTGACTTTGAGAAATTTGATTGACTTGTTGCGAGTCTTGCGTTCAGTCTCTTCAAGAATAGCAACTGGGTGCTCACGATAAGAGAGATCTTCTTGGAGTTCAATGTCCTCGAAGTTGATGGTGCGGTCAGGAGTCTTGAAGCAATTTCGGAGCTGAGAGACATGGAACATGTCATGAACATTTGCAAAGTTTGAAGGAAGCTCGAGTTGATAGGCGAGGTCGCCTCTCTTGCTGACAATCTTGAAATGTCCCACGTATCTAGGGGCAAGCTTCCCTTTGATACCGAAGCGACGAGTACCTTTCATAGGAGAGACACAGAGGTAAACATGATCTCCGATCTCGAAAGCCAAATCACGGTGCTTACTATCACAGTAGCTCTTCTGGCGGGATTGCACTGCTTTGAGGTTATCACGAATGACTTTGCACATTTCTTCTGCCTCTGTGATTAAGTCATTACCCAAAAGCTGACGTTCACCGGTTTCAGACCAGTTGAGAGGGGTACGGCACTTCCTGCCATACAGAATTTCAAATGGGGCCTTGCCCGAACTTTCTTGAAAACTGTTGTAGTAGGAGAATTCAGCATAAGGAAGATAATCCTCCCACTTCATGCCGAAGGAGATCACACAAGCCCTGAGCATATCTTCAAGAATCTGGTTGACACGCTCGACTTGACCGCTAGTTTGAGGATGGAAAGCTGTGCTGAAGTGGATGTTGGTGCCCATGGCCTTCCGAAAAGAATCCCAAAACTTCGAGGTAAAGATGCTGCCACGGTCTGAAGAGATCACTTGTGGAATACCATGCAGAGAGACAATACGAGAGGTATAGAGTTCCGCCAATTGAGCTGCAGTGATCGACTCTTTGATAGGTAGAAAATGAGCCACTTTGGTGAGTTTATCGATGACAACGAATATAGCATCATTGCCACGCTTGGACTTTGGAAACCCAGTCACGAAGTCCATTTCAATGTGGTCAAACTTCCATTCTGGAATGGCAAGAGGTTGGAGGAGACCAGCTGGCCTTTGGTGTTCTGCCTTCACTCTTCTGCAGACATCACATTCATTCACGAATTGAGCAAACTCACGCTTCATTCGAGTCCACCAATAAGCCTGCTTCAGGTCCTGATACATCTTCGTGCTCCCAGGGTGGATGGAGAGGAGAGAATTGTGAGCCTCGTTCATGATCACTTTACGGAGATCACCTTTGGGTACCACAATACGATCCTCGAAGAAGAGAGTGTCCTTGTCGTCAAGGCGGTAGCACTTGTACTTGGGTTGACTCTTGGCAATCCCAATCTTCACCTTTTTCACCATAGCATCAAGAAGCTGTGCTTGGCGAATCTGGTCTTCCAAGGTAGGAGAGACTAGAAGGTTGGCGAGGAAACCTTGGGGAAAAACTTGCATATTAAGTTTTCGGAATGCTTCACAAAGCTCGGGTTGAGAAGGCTTGAGAATCAGACTATTGCAGTAAGCTTTCCTGCTCAATGCGTCAGCAATCACATTGGCCTTGCCTGGAGTATACTCGATACTGGGATTATACTCTTGAATCATTTCAACCCATCGAGTTTGCCTGAGGTTGAGATTAGGCTGAGTGAAGATGTACTTGAGACTCTTGTGATCAGTGAAAATGTCCACTTTTCTTCCCAATAGAAGATGTCTCCAAGTCAAAAAAGCATGCACAACTGACGCCAACTCGAGATCATGAGTGGGGTAGTTCCTCTCATTAGGCTTCAACTGGCGAGAGGTATAAGCAACCACTTTCTTCTCTTGCATCAATACTGCGCCAAGACCGTGGAGAGAGGCATCACAAAAGACCTCGTACGGTTTGGATTCATCAGGCGGAGTGAGAACTGTAGCAGTGATCAATTTCTCTTTCAAAGTGTTGAAAGCAATGTCACACTCCGGAGACCAAACGTACCTGGCTCTGATACCAACTTGTAACACCCTCGATGCGACTATATCTCCCACGTGTCGAGGCACGACTTAGAGGCATAATCGCATTGAAGGCATATGTCGCAAGTTAGGCAATCTTCACAACATCCCATGTAATATGAATAATAAAGGGGAGATAACATAGTTGGCTTACACTCGCGACGTAAAACAAGTACATAAATAACATTACATCATCCAAACACTCATGGCCCGACTACGGCGCCAAAATAAAAGATAACCCAACAAGCGACACGGTCCCAATCACCCCCAACTGGGCACCACTACTGATCATCGGGTAAGGAAACATAGTAACGTTGAGAGTCTTCGTCGAACTCCCACTTCAGCTCATACGCGTCTCCTGGAGCGGAATCATCAGGCCCTGCATCTGGTGTAAGTAATCTGTGAGCCACAGGGACTCAGCAATCTCGCACCCTCGCGATCAAGACTATTTAAGCTTATAGGTGAGGCAAGGTAAATATAAGTGGAGCTACAGCAAGCGACTAGCAAATATGGTGGCTAACTTATTCGCAAAAGAGAGCGAGAAGAGAAGGCAAAGCGCGAGCGAGAAACGAGAGAGCAACCTGCGCAAACATTACTCCAACACCGTGTCCACTTCCCGGACTCCGCCGAGAAGAGGCCATCATGGCAACACACTCGGTTGATTCATTTTAATTAAGTTAATGTTCAAGTTATCTATAACCGCACATTAACAAATTCCCATCTGCCCATAATCGCGGGCACGGCTTTTGAAAATTCAAATCCATGCAGGGGAGTCCCAACTTAGCCCATGACAAGCTCTCACGGTCAACGAAGGAATAGACCTCCTCCTAAGACGTTCCGATCAGACTCGGTATCTCGGTAATTCAAGACACTTCGACAGGTTAAAACAAGACCAGCAACACCGCCCGAATGTGCCGACAAATCCCGATAGGAGCTGCACATATCTCTTTCTTAGGGAACACTCCGATGAGCGCTCCATACGACTAAAACCAAACCTCGAGTTTCCCCGAGGGAGCGCTGCACAGGACTCTAGCTTGGACCAACACTCAGAGGAGCACTGGCCCAGGGGGGTTTAAAATAAGATGACCCTCGGGCTCCGGAAACCCAAGGGAAAAAGAGGCTAGGTGGCGAATGGTAAAACCAAGGTTGGGCATTGCTAGAAAAGCTTTAATCAAGGCGAACTATCAAGGGGTTCCCATTATAACCCAACCGCGTAAGGAACGCAAAATCCGGGAACATAACATCGATATGACGGAAACTAGGGCGGCAAGAGTGGAACAAAATACTAGGCGAGAGGCCTAGCCTTCCACCCTTTACCAAGTATATAGATGCATTAAGATAACCAGATAATATAATGATATCCCAACAAGTAAATAAATGTTCCAACAAGGAACAGCCTCCAATCTTCACCTGCAACTAGCAACGCTATAAGAGGGGCTGAGCAAAGCGGTAACATAGCCAAACAACGGTTTGCTAGGACAATGGTGGGTTAGAGGTTTGACATGGCAATTTGGGAGGCTTGAAAGCAAGTGGTAGGCATCGTAGCAATGGCATAACAAAAGAGCGAGTAGACTAGCATAGCAAAGATAGTAGTGATTTCGAGGGTATGATCATCTTGCCTGCACAGTTGTCAGAGTTGACTGGATCCTCGAAAGCAAACTCAGCGGGCTCCTCGTTAGCGAACTAGTCTCCCGGCTCTACCCAAACAAGACAAACAAGCAACAAGGATACAATCAACCACGTGCAAGGATCAAGCAATATGATGCAATGATGATATGCTATGCGAGATGCGATGCGGGATGCAAAATGCAAGATATGACAGGAAATGCAAGAACCTGGCCTCAACATGGAAATCCAAGTGTGCCACTGGAAAGATGAGATGAAATCGCTTGAAAACGATATAAAGAACGCCGGAATCGGAGTTACGCTTTGGAAATGGCAAGCGATTCAAATATGACACCGGTCTGCGATTTACAACAAGTAGCCAACTAAATGCAATGAGATGAACATGCTACAGCAACCAAACATGACAACAAAATACATGGCAGGGATGCACACAAGATGCTTAACAAAAGTCTAGCACTGGGCTACGACCAATTCATCCATTAACAGGTTCAAACAAGCATGGCAAAAATGCATATGGCAAACATATCTCAGACTTTGTGAAATTAACACTTGTGTGGAATTTCAGATCAGGTAGCCCTCTTCGGAGCCACAAAACTACATGCTACATGATCTGAACATGGAAAAGTAAAGCATGGCATGGAGCTACTCAAAGAGTTTAACAAAAGTCCCTTAGTGACCTTGAGCCAAAAGGGATCAAAAAATACAATTATAAGCACGTGAACATAGCAAAAACATAATCAGATCACAGACAGTGAAAAACAGACACATGCTGAAATATAACTCAAGTAGGCATGTTTACGAGCTCGATACAATCACTACGGTGCAAGTCATGGCAATACAAGCATACATCCATTGATAAGACACAAAATACAAGCTAGACATGGCAAGAACAATAGCATATCATGCACGGATCCACTACAACATCATCGGCAAAATTGCAAACAAGTTGACAATCTGCCCAGATTCACAAAGTAGCAAAAGTAGAGCTCGATTGACTCAGGCTAGGGTGCTCCAGAATTGCAAACAAATACATGGATGGATAGAGCACTACAAGATTAACAAAACATCCTTACTGATCATCCTCAAAAGAGGCACGGATCACTAGGAAACAACATGAACATATGGCAACATGAGATAAACAGCTCAAGGACTTAGTGGAATTGCTAAGTCCCTGAAAACAGAATTACTAAGTGCACCACTTTGCAAGCTTGCACTAGTCACCTCACACATCATAAAAATACATGGGTTGCACCTCTGGAAAGATGACAAAACCCTTAACAAAACATATGTAGAGCATCAGGGCATATCATGCACACATTAATCATGGCAAAAATGACAAAAACCTAAATGGAGTAGCTGATCTGACAATTAACTCAAGTAGCCCTCTTCTAACAGCATTTCGGGCATCAAGATGAGCTCAAATGAAAATGATGCAATGGAATGAAATGATGTACTCTCTGAGATGAACATTTTGATATGCTATATGCCAAAAACGGAGCTACGGACGAGGAGATACGACATGATGAAGATGAGCACATGAGCTAGGGTTTGGGCAAAAAAGTCAACCCGAGTCACTCCGGATCTAGATCCAGCCCGAGCACTGTAGCGGCGGCGCGGTTCCCGATGTTGGCCGGCTTCATCGCTGGACTTGCCGGAGAAGGCCGGAGCCGAGGGGGAGATGACCGGAGGAGGGAGAGGACGGCGAGACGGCGGCGGAGGGCGGCGTTGGCAGGCGGCGAAGCCGCGGCGGCGGCATGTGGATGCGGCGGCGCCGGCTATGGCACGTGGTGGCGGCGGCGATGGCGCGCGGCGGCGGCGGCGAGGCTCCCGGGCGGCGGCGGGTGGCGACCCGGGCCGGGAGGGCCGAGCGCGGGCCCTCCGGGTCGGCGCGGTAGGTGGAGGCGGCGACGAGTGGGGAGATGCCACGTGGCGGCGGCGGCGCTAGGCGGACACGTCCGGCGGCGGAATTTTTGTCCGGCGCGCGAGGTGAGGGAGAGATCTAGAGTTTGCCCGAAAATTTTGGGGAGAGGCTATATATAGGCATAGGGGGAGCTAGGGGAGTCCAAATGAGGTGCGGTTTTCGGCCACGCGATCGTGATCGAACGCTCTAGATGATGGAGCAGAGTTAGGTGGGTTTTTGGCCAAATTGGAGCGGTGTTGGGCTGCAACACACACGAGGCCTTTTCGGTCCCTCGGTTAACCGTTGGAGTATCAAACGAAGTCCAAATGGTATGAAACTTGACAGGCGGTCTACCGGTAGTAAACCAAGGCCGCTTGGCAAGTCTCGGTCCAATCCAGAAATGTTTAATCCCAACACACGAAAGAAAGCTAGAAATGACCACCGGAGGAGAACGAAGCACCGGAATGCAAAACGGACAACGGGGAAAATGCTCGAATGCATGAGATGAACACGTATGCAAATGCAATGCACATGATGACATGATATGAGATGCATGACAACGACAACAACACGCGGAGACAAAAGCCCGAACCCGAGGAAATAAATTAACTTAACGCCGGAAACGGCAAGAGTTGGAGTACAAATTGGGAAAGTTACATCCGGGGTGTTACAACACTCCACCACTACGAAAGGATCTCGTCCCGAGATCTAGGACTGAAAGAACGCCAGGTACTCAGAACGGAGGTGATCCTCGCGTTCCCAGGTAGCTTCACAGTCGGAATGGTGTGACCACTTGACTTTGAGAAATTTAATTGACTTGTTGCGAGTCTTGCGTTCAGTCTCTTCAAGAATAGCTACTGGGTGCTCACGATAAGAGAGATCCTCTTGGAGTTCAATGTCCTCGAAGTTGACGGTGCGGTCAGGAGTCTTGAAGCACTTTCGGAGCTGAGAGACATGGAACACGTCATGAACATTTGCAAAGTTTGAAGGAAGCTCGAGTTGATAGGCGAGGTTGCCTCTCTTGCTGACAATCTTGAAAGGTCCCACGTATCTAGGGGCAAGCTTCCCTTTGATACCGAAGCGACGAGTACCTTTCATAGGAGAGACGCAGAGGTAAACATGATCTCCGATCTCGAAAGCCAAATCACGGTGCTTACTATCATAGTAGCTCTTCTGGCGGGATTGCACTGCTTTGAGGTTATCACGAATGACTTTGCACATTTCTTCTGCCTCTGTGATTAAGTCATTACCCAAAAGCTGACGTTCACCGGTTTCAGACCAGTTGAGAGGGGTACGGCACTTCCTGCCATACAGAATTTCAAATGGGGCCTTACCCGAACTTTCTTGAAAAGTATTGTTGTAGGAGAATTCAGCATAAGGAAGACAATCCTCCCACTTCATGCCGAAGGAGATCACACAAGCCCTGAGCATATCTTCAAGAATCTGGTTGACACGCTCGACTTGACCGCTAGTTTGAGGATGGAAAGCTGTGCTGAAGCGGATGTTGGTGCCCATGGCCTTCTGAAAAGAATCCCAAAACTTCGAGGTAAAGATGCTGCCACGGTCTGAAGAGATCACTTGTGGAATACCATGCAGAGAGACAATACGAGAGGTATAGAGTTCCGCCAATTGAGCTGCAGTGATCGACTCTTTGATAGGCAGAAAATGAGCCACTTTGGTGAGTTTATCGATGACAACGAATATAGCATCATTGCCACGCTTGGACTTTGGAAACCCAGTCATGAAGTCCATTTCAATGTGGTCAAACTTCCATTCTGGAATGGCAAGAGGTTGGAGGAGACCAGCTGGCCTTTGGTGTTCTGCCTTCACTCTTCTGCAGACATCACATTCATTCACGAATTGAGCAATTTCGCGCTTCATTCGAGTCCACCAATAAGCCTGCTTCAGGTCCTGATACATCTTCGTGCTCCCAGGGTGGATGGAGAGGAGAGAATTGTGAGCCTCGTTCATGATCACTTTACGGAGGTCACCTTTGGGTACCACAATACGATCCTCGAAGAAGAGAGTGTCCTTGTCGTCAAGGCGGTAGCACTTGTACTTGGGTTGACTCTTGGCAATCCCAATCTTCACCTTTTTCACCATAGCATCAAGAAGCTGTGCTTGGCGAATCTGGTCTTCCAAGGTAGGAGAGACTAGAAGGTTGGCGAGGAAACCTTGGGGAACAACTTGCATATTAAGTTTGCGGAAAGCTTCACAAAGCTCGGGTTGATAAGGCTTGAGAATCAGACTGTTGCAGTAAGCTTTCCTTCTCAATGCGTCAGCAATCACATTGGCCTTGCCTAGAGTATACTCGATACTTGGATTATACTCTTGAATCATTTCAACCCATCGAGTTTGCCTGAGGTTGAGATTAGGCTGAGTGAAGATGTACTTGAGACTCTTGTGATCAGTGAAAATGTCCACTTTTCTTCCCAATAGAAGATGTCTCCAAGTCAAAAAAGCATGCACAACTGTTGCCAACTCGAGATCATGAGTGGGGTAGTTCCTCTCATTAGGCTTCAACTGGCGAGAGGTATAAGCAACCACTTTCTTCTCTTGCATCAATACTGCGCCAAGACCTTGGAGAGAGGCATCACAAAAGACCTCGTACGGTTTGGATTCATCAGGCGGAGTGAGAACTGGAGCAGTGATCAATTTCTCTTTCAAAGTGTTGAAAGCAATGTCACACTCCGGAGACCAAACGTACCTGGCTCTGATACCAACTTGTAACACCCTCGATGCGACTATATCTCCCACGTGTCGAGGCACGAGTTAGAGGCATAATCGCATTGAAGGCATATGTCGCAAGTTAGGCAATCTTCACAACATCCCATGTAATATGAATAATAAAGGGGAGATAACATAGTTGGCTTACACTCGCCACGTCAAACAAGTAAATAAATAACATTACATCATCCAAACACTCATGGCCCGACTACAGCGCCAAAATAAAAGATAACCCAACAAGCGACACGGTCCCAATCACCCCCAACTGGGCACCACTACTGATCATCGGGAAAGGAAACATAGTAATGTTGAGAGTCTTCGTCGAACTCCCACTTCAGCTCATACGCGTCTCCTGGAGCGGAATCATCAGGCCCTGCATCTGGTGTAAGTAATCTGTGAGCCACAGGGACTCAGCAATCTCGCACCCTCGCGATCAAGACTATTTAAGCTTATAGGTGAGGCAAGGTAAATATAAGTGGAGCTGCAGCAAGCGACTAGCAAATATGGTTGCTAACTTATTCGCAAAAGAGAGCGAGAAGAGAAGGCAAAGCGCGAGCGAGAAACTAGAGAGCAACCTGCGCAAACATTACTCCAACACCGTGTCCACTTCCCGAACTCCGCCGAGAAGAGGCCATCATGGCAACACACTCGGTTGATTCATTTTAATTAAGTTAAGGTTCAAGTTATCTACAACCGCACATTAACAAATTCCCATCTGCCCATAATCGCGGGCACGGCTTTCGAAAATTCAAATCCCTGCAGGGGAGTCCCAACTTAGCCCATGACAAGCTCTCACGGTCAACGAAGGAATAGACCTCCTCCCAAGACGTTCCGATCAGACTCGGTATCTCGGTAATTCAAGACACTTCGACAGGTTAAAACAAGACCAGCAACACTGCCCGAATGTGCCGACAAATCCTGATAGGAGCTGCACATATCTCTTTCTCAGGGCACACTCAGATGAGCGCTCCATACAACTAAAACCAAACCTCGAGTTTCCCCGAGGGAGCGCTGCACAGGACTCTAGCTTGGACCAACACTCAGAGGAGCACTGGCCCAGGGGGGTTTAAAATAAGATGACCCTCGGGCTCCGGAAACCCAAGGGAAAAAGAGGCTAGGTGGCGAATGGTCAAACCAAGGTTGGGCATTGCTGGAAAAGCTTTAATCAAGGCGAACTATCAAGGGGTTCCCATTATAACCCAACCGCGTAAGGAACGCAAAATCCGGGAACATAACACCGATATGACGGAAACTAGGGCGGCAAGAGTGGAACAAAACACTAGGCGAGAGGCCGAGCCTTCCACCCTTTACCAAGTATATAGATGCATTAAGATAACCAGATAATATAATGATATCCCAACAAGTAAATAAATGTTCCAACAAGGAACAGCCTCCAATCTTCACCTGCAACTAGCAACGCTATAAGAGGGGCTGAGCAAAGCGGTAACATAGCCAAACAACGGTTTGCTAGGACAATGGTGGGTTAGAGGTTTGACATGGCAATTTGGGAGGCTTGAAAGCAAGTGGTAGGTATCGTAGCAATGGCATAACAAAAGAGCGAGTAGACTAGCATAGCAAAGATAGTAGTGATTTCGAGGGTATGATCATCTTGCCTGCATAGTTGTCAGAGTTGACTGGATCCTCGAAAGCAAACTCAACGGGCTCCTCGTTAGCGAACTCGTCTCCCGGCTCTACCCAAACAAGACAAACAAGCAACAAGGATACAATCAACCACGTGCAAGGATCAAGCAATATGATGCAATGATGATATGCTATGCGGGATGCGATGCGGGATGCGAAATGCAAGATATGACAGGAAATGCAAGAACCTAGCCTCAACATGGAAATCCAAGTGTGCCACTGGAAAGATGAGATGAAATCGCTTGAAAATGATATAAAGAACGCCGGAATCGGAGTTACGCTTTGGAAATGGCAAGCGATTCAAATATTACACCGGTCTGCGATTTACAACAAGTAGCCAACTAAATGCAATGAGATGAACATGCTACAGCAACCAAACATGACAACAAAATACATGGCAGGGATGCACACAAGATGCTTAACAAAAGTCTAGCACTGGGCTACGACCAATTCATCCATTAAAAGGTTCAAACAAGCATGGCAAAAATGCATATGGCAAACATATCTCAGACTTTGTGAAATTAACACTTGTCTGGAATTTCAGATCAGGTAGCCCTCTTCGGAGCCACAAATCTACATGCTACAGGATATGAACATGGCAAAGTAAAGCATGGCATGGAGCTACTCAAAGAGTTTAACAAAAGTCCCTTAGTGACCTTGAGCCAAAAGGGATCAGAAAATACAATTGCAAGCACGTGAACATAGCAAAAACATAATCAGATCACAGACAGTGAAAAACTGACACATGCTGAAATATAACTCAAGTAGGCATGTTTACGAGCTCGATACAATCACTACGGTGCAAGTCATGGCAAGACAAGCATACATCCATCGATAAGACACATAATACAAGCTAGACACGGCAAGAACAATAGCATATCATGCACGGATCCACTACAACATCATCAGCAAAATTGCAAACAAGTTGACAATCTGCCCAGATTCACAAAGTAGCAAAAGTAGAGCTCGATTGACTCAGGCTAGGGTGCTCCAGAATTGCAAACAAAGACATGGATGGATAGAGCACTACAAGATTAACAAAACATCCTTACTGATCATCCTCAAAAGAGGCACGGATCACTAGGAAACAACATGAACATATGGCAACATGAGATAAACAGCTCAAGGACTTAGTGGAATTGCTAAGTCCCTGAAAACAGAATTACTAAGTGCACCACTTTGCAAGCTTGCACTAGTCACCTCACACATCAGAAAAATACATGGGTTGCACCTCTGGAAAGATGACAATACCCTTAACAAAACATATGTAGAGCATCAGGGCATATCATGCACACATTAATCATGGCAAAAATGACAAAAACCTAAATGGAGTAGCTGATCTGACAATTAACTCAAGTAGCCCTCTTCTAACAGCATTTCGGGCATCAAGATGAGCTGAAATGAAAATGATGCAATGGAATGAAATGATGTACTCTCTGAGATGAACATTTTGATATGCTATATGCCAAAAATGGAGCTACGGACGAGGAGATACGACATGATGAAGATGAGCACATGAGCTAGGGTTTGGGCAAAAAAGTCAACCCGAGTCACTCCGGATCTAGATCCAGCCCGAGCACTGTAGCGGCGGCGCGGTTCCCGTTGTTGGCCGGCTTCGTCGCCAGACTTGCTGGAGAAGGCTGGAGCCGAGGGGGAGATGGCCGGAGGAGGGAGAGGACGGCGAGACGGCGGCGGAGGGCGGCGTTGGCGGGCGGCGGAGCCGCGGCGGCGCGTGGATGCGGTGGCGCCGGCGATGGCGCGTGGTGGCGGCGGCGATGTCGCGCGGCTGCGGCGGGTGGCGACCCGGGACGGGAGGGCTGAGCGCGGGCCCTCCGGGCCGGCGCGGTAGGTAGAGGCGGCGGCGAATGGGGAGATGCCACGTGGCGGCAGCGGCGCTGGGCGGACACGTCCGGCGGCGGAATTTTTGTCCGGCACGCGAGGTGAGGGAGAGATCTAGGGTTTGCCCGAAAATTTCGGGGAGAGGCTATATATAGGCATAGGGGGAGCTAGGGGAGTCCAAATGAGGTGCGATTTTCGGCCATGCGATCGTGATCGAACGCTCTAGATGATGGAGTAGAGTTAGGTGGGTTTTGGGCCAAATTGGAGGGGTGTTGGGCTGCAACACACATGAGGCCTTTTCGGTCCCTCGGTTAACCGTTGGAGTATCAAACGAAGTCCAAATGGTACGAAACTTGACAGGCGGTCTACCGGTAGTAAACCAAGGCCGCTTGGCAAGTCTCGGTCCAATCCGGAAATGTTTAAACCCCACACACGAAAGAAAGCTAGAAATGACCACCGGAGGAGAACGAAGCGCCGGAATGCAAAACGGACAACGGGGAAAATGCTCAAATGCATGAGATGAACATGTAGCAAATGCAATGCACATGATGACATGATATGAGATGCATGACAACGACAACAACACACGGAGACAAAAGCCCGAACCCAAGGAAATAAATTAACTTAACGCCGGAAACGGCAAGAGTTGGAGTACAAATTGGGAAAGTTACATCAGGGGTGTTAC
The DNA here is from genome assembly GCF_056163025.1 of Triticum urartu. Classification (NCBI taxonomy): domain Eukaryota; kingdom Viridiplantae; phylum Streptophyta; class Magnoliopsida; order Poales; family Poaceae; genus Triticum; species Triticum urartu. The sequence continues at coordinate 236,464,925 of NC_141874.1, read as the reverse complement.
AGGCGACCTCGAGCTTCATCCCCGAAGACATGCTCTCCCATAGAGCGTGCACGCTCACGGTCATGGCGGATGTGGTGTGAGGTAGCAGGACGATGCGCTAGGGTGTGGAGGTTAGTTGGGCGTTGCCTCTTTAAGTAATGCATTCCGGTGAGGCCAAGCATCCAGGTGCATCATTAAGTCGCCGAAGTTGGTTCCTCGGGCACCGAGCCTCTTAACTACGGCATACAGATGGATGACCTGAATGCGGGCAGCTGGCGCCAGCTAGGAACGCACCATGCGACGGCGCGAGGGACGAGGGTTTTTGGTGTGCCAGGGTAGTCATCTGCGGTCGTGGCAACGTTGGAGATGCCCTTTGCTCACATGTGATCCCCCACATGTCACTGAAAAAGAAAGACGACCCGGCATGGTCTCAGGTCCTGGGGATGCAGTTGGCTGCTCTACACCATTCTATAGACACGTCCCGACGCGCGCGCACTTCGGCGCCCCGTGCATCCTCGACGAGCCAGGTGTTGATCTGCTGGTTGTGCCACAACGCTAACGCCACCCTCGGCACACTAAACCCGACCGTGTCCAGCGATGATGAGAGTGTCGCTCACCGCAGTTGCTGTGCCTAGAGGCGGTGTTGGAGCTGCGCCACGTTGCTGTCCCCCACGACCCACATGAACGGTTGCCGGTGGCGAGGAGGTCGTGGGCCAGCTCCTCCATTGGACTAGTCTGTGCCATGTTGTCCCGACATGTGTGCCCCACATGTCGGTTTCCCTGTTTTCCCAGCCACATTCGAGCGTCAGTGCTCCGTGTTGCGCATTAGGCGCAAAACAGGTGGTTTTTATGCCCTAGGTCAAATGTGGTATAGTACCAAGTTGTTACCCTAGCCCCAAGTGTGGTGGTTTTGGGTATGGTACCACCCTTTTCCTTTTCATGTAGTGAAGCGCAACACTTGATTAAGTAGCCAGATGGTGTTCTAAATGTAGGTATCCGACTGTTCGAAGGAATAATTGAGGTGTGCCCGGTCCGTGCCCGCATTTAGGGGTCCAACTTACCATGTTCCGGCAGTAGTAACTATACTAGTCCCTATGTACTCCCTCTGTTTTTACTTACTCCGCATTTTAGCTTTGCTCAAAGTCAAACTTTGTAAACTTTGACAAAGTTTATAGACAGAAATAATAACATATACAATAACAAATCAATACCATTAGATTCATTATTGAATATACTTTCGCATCATATAGATTTGCTATTGTAAATGTTCATATTTCTACTCTTATAAAAAGCGGAGTTGGTGATGATGGTGTGCCTGCCATCCTACAATATAGGCTGTTTGATCTATATCTAAAGGATAGGAAGGAAACTATAAGAATTTACCCGCACTCCTCTCCACATTTGCAGATAAGGCCTTCCCTCATTCATCCTTTTCTCCCACAAGATCTTGATGTTCCGTGCAACACACGGGCATCTTGCTAGTTTTCTATAAATTTGGTCAAATTTTATGAAGTTTGAGTTCAGTCAAACCTAATATGCAGAGTAAATAAAAACATAGGGAGTATCTTACTCTGTGACCAAGACGGAAGGGAAAACGAGACAACTTATTGTTTATTTGAGCCATTCAAGTATAATCATATGGCGTTGCTTATTTCTCATTCTTCTCCAACCCTCTTCTCCATTGATCATGCCGCCCTCCGGTTGAGTCCATCCTCCCGCATGCCTCATTTGAACATTGCCGAGTATCATTCGCATGTGGGCCTAGACCATGCTTGTATTTCCAATGTTGTAATTTGTCCGACATGCATACAATTAAACGGTTAATTTAAAGTTTCACTTTTCCTCCACTACGTGTCGCTTCCTGTCTTAGTTTTGACATCCCATTTGGTTCATGCCCCGACACATCTTGACGAGATCGATTGATGTTGAGAGATCAATTGCGTGTCGTGCAAGGGGATAAAGGTTTGGTCTGTTTCTATGATAGAAATGACCCATGGGGGTCTGTGGGGATTAGTGGGAGTATATTGTACGTTCATAAGCGAAACAAACGTATTGTACCCACCCTAGTCCTCTTTCAATCGATCTCCAGACCCCGAGACGAAATCGAGACACAACGAGTGGGTGCATGTGTGATACCTAAGGCAGATTCAAAATTTTGAACCGGTGATGATAACATCCGCAAATCATATATAAAGGGTATTCAATGTTCGTTTCGCCTTTGAACGTACAATATACTCCCTCCGATCCTTTCTAGCTTACATATAAGTTTTATATGTAGTCAAAGTATCTCTACTTTGATGAAACTTGCAGAAAAAAGTATCAACATTCAACAACGCCCAATCAATATTGTTAGATTCATACATACTCCTAGATTTGGATTCAAACAGAGATGGTTTCAAAAAAAATTCAACAACGTGAATGTGCTTGTTCTCGTGCATGCTCTTCCTACTAGGATTTCGCCACGTATAGCCAGTCCAATAGTAAAAAAATTTAAGCTCCCTGTCCAATAGTACTAGTGGAGTACTGGCAACATCTGTAGTAGAGTATGCAGTGCTCATAGTACTCCCTCCTTCCATTTATATAGGGCCTAAGAGCAAGTCTATTAAGGCCTATTCAGCAGGCTATAAGACTTGCCATGTCATTAAAATCCTACTTGGAGGAGTGAGAAGAGAGGAGAGACAGTGAAGCAAGCACTTATTCTACAGCCCGTCTATAACACATAGATCAAGAAAAAATAGTATGCATGCAACTCTCTTGCAATCATATACCTTGCTCATCCAAATATTAAATGCTTAGAGCCAACCTAATAGCCATTCTAAGAGCCAACCTATTACTTAACCATGCAAATATTAAATGCTTATATGAGTAATTTTTATGATGGATCTAAGTGAGGTGGCATCTCTTTATAGCCAACAGTTGGCTACATTATTAACCATGCTCTAATGCGTTTTTCAAAACCACCTTTGACTATTGACAAGATTAATAGTACATGAGATGTATAATGTGAAAATTATATCATTGGAAGCTCCTTTCACATACGAATTTGACCGTATGATTTGTGTAAGTTGCATGTCATATATTAGTACTCTAACATTTGGTCAAAGTTAAACTCGAAAAATGCATTAGGCCATGTATAGATGGAAGGAGGGAGTAGTAGTGGAAGTGGATCCTGTGACGTAGGTATCCCTCCCTTACCCCCCCCCCCCCCTTCGGCCACTTACTGGCGGGCCGCATGCTTGCTAGGCCCCGCATGTCAGTTACTCAATGGGTTCGCCACGTCAGGGGATCCTCATCCGTAGTATACTCCCTCTGTTTTTATTTACTCCACATAAAATGGAGGGAGTAGTAGTATAAATGACGCGGGTGGGGGAGGGGGAGGGACGTCAGTTTGCTCTCAACTGCGGTCCCACAAGCAAGCAAAAATGCAAGACGAAGCGCGTTCCATTCGGTGAGCGACATGGAGGGTCCAGCGTGTCGGGGTGCAACACGAACGCGACAAGAGCGATGTATAGTCAAAACCGATTGACTGGTCATCACCGGAACCACTATTCACACCGCACCTTCGTTGCTCGGCCTACGCCAGCCACTGCCCCAAAAACCACACCTCCTCTCCAGCCCATTCCCCCACCTTTCGATCCCCTAGCCCGCATCAAGCGTCCCCTAGTTTGCTGGAAAGCCATGGTGCGCCGCAAGATCACGTACTACAAGATGCTGATGCCGGAGCGCCACGCAGAAATCCCGACGACGGTCGGCGCCACACACCTCCGTTCCAAAGCTCACTTTGCAGCGGGCCAATCCTCGAGTTCTCTGGAGCCAAGCTACGAGGAGGAGGAAGCCGATTCAATGTTCATGGCGGAGGTCGCGGTGCAGAAGGACCCCAATGAGTATGAGACAATGGACGTCGACTTCGTGCCAGCGTCCGGGTCCCCCATGGTGCAGGCGGACTAGCGGTTCAACCTGGCGATACTAAAGGAGGACTGGGAGGCATAGTCTCAACTCGACGCGGAGCGTGCACATGCCGCTACCATCGAGGCTCTCCTGCAGGCAGAACTGGACGTCGTGGATGTGAACTGGGCGGTAGAGGGTCAACTTGACGTGGAGCGCGCTGATGCCGCTGCCATCGAGGCCCTCTTGTAGGCGGAATCGGACGTCCTAGACTTGAACCAGGCGATGGAGGCTCAACTCGACGCGGAGTGCGTGGATGCCGTTGCCATCGAGGCCCTCCTGCAGGCGGAACCGGACGTCCTGGACATGAACCGGGTGGCGGAGGGTCAACTCGACGCGGAGCGTGCGGATGCCACTGCCATCGAGGCCCTCCTGCAGGCGAAACCGGACGTCCTGGACTTGAACCCGGCGGTGCTCTCATCCGTGCAGAGCACCTGCACACTCTGCATGAACGAGTAGCTGGAGGCCGAGGACAACCACGGTGCGGAGGCACACATCGGCAGCTTTGGCTGGCTCGCGCCTGTAGCCAAAGACGACGAGGCCGTCTCATTCTGTGAGTAGTGATAGTTTTTCTTTATGTTGTTGTTTTTAGGGATCTTTTGCTGTGTAAAAACATATATTTATGCAAGTCGCCTGACTTTCATCATTTGGGTCAGTCGACCATTTCAGATGATTGGATGAATATCCTACGTCTCCTAACCCTTCTTCCTCACCTATTCTTCTTCCCCGACAGACCACCGCACGGGCCGTACGGATCTTCCCCAACATGCGGTTGGATAAACATACTGTATGAACGAAAATTATGTGTCAGCATTAGGATGGCTGAGTTTGGTTTGATCACATGCGGTAGCATGTGTCAGTGAGGGTGCATTCCCTTGGTTGGGTTTGCGGCATGTAGGAGCGATTGTGTGAGGGTGCGGTGCGACCGCTGCATGGAGGAGCGACTGTGTGAGGGTGAAGTGCGACCGCGGCATGCAGGAGTGAATGTGTAAGGGTGTGGTGCAACCGCGAGAGCCGTGCGCAAGTGTACCTCCTTTTCATTTTTAAAACTTTAGGCAATCTTGGCAAAAATGTGTGGCGAAGTATGGCAATGCAAGGCCTAGACCCAAACAGGATACAAGTACGTACGTAGGAATACTAGTGTTAAAAAAGAAAGTCGGGGTCTTCCTTCGCAGGATTAATCGATACAAATCCTCGTTTGATGTGTCAATTAATGCGTATTTTTTTCTCCAAAGCCCAATGATCTAGCCATCTCACTCCTCATCGCTTGATTAATGCAGAGCCATGCAAACCAACCTTCTCACTTCCACATGCATGCAAGGGTATAATAATGTCCTTGGTTGCAAGTACGAGGCAAACCCCATCAATTTTTCCTCGATTAGTGTTAGTGGCCTTCTGCAAATTGTAATTTTGATATATCGACCTTGTGTACAAAAAATGGAGGTAGTAACTATTTGACTTCCTTCCCCATTGCGGTGACATCGACGATATCTCGGACGTTGTGGTTTCGCGACATGCGTTCGACGGAGAACACCATTGAGGGAGACCACGGTAAGTCATTCACAAGTGCTGCCTGCAAGCCGATACAACCGCTTTATTTGCATCCAAGAAGTCCGTTGAACCAAAGGACGCATAAATGTACTAGTACTAGTACACAATAGCGTCCTCCGTCCAGCTTAGTGCAGTGAGGTGGTTTCTCGAAGAAGACGATGGAGAAGCGGAGTCAGCGAAGAGTGAAATGATGGTTGCGTCATCCGTGCTTTGTGATTTGACGCCTCACTGCTTTGTGATTTGTGATTGAAGCAACATGGGAGTAGACTCTGTGCTCTATACTGTACATGCGTCCAGGACGGGAGAAAGAGAAGAGACATTACATTTTTCTATTCCTTCAATCAATCAATCAGGGAGCTTCGGTTCCATCTTTCTGGCTTTGGCAGCACCGTCCACAATGGTTCCCATCGATGCCAAAAGCTATTTTCACATTTGGCTACACATTGTGGATGGCCTTAACTGTATCACTTGGTTTTGCTCCTGTGATATCTGTACAAATCTCAATTATATTGATCTAAAAAATTATAGAATCAAGATTAGTAAAAAGGAGGTGATTTTTCCACGCGGATGGCGGGGGAGGTTTCTTATTTTTAGAGGACGTTGGCCTGGCGTTTTGCTAACATGCGGTCCCACATTTCAGTGCTTTACCAAGCCGATCCGTGTCCCACATGAGGCAGAACAACGGCAGAAGCAACACGTGGTTAACTTGAAGAAGATGAGGGAGAAGCGGATTCAGCAACGAGTGAAATGACAGTTGCTTCGTCCCTCCAACTTCTTTTTTAGCATTATTACTTCGTCCCTCCAACTTAACCGCGGGAAAGGTGGATCTTTGTGATTTGACGCCTCATTGCTCATTACTACGCCGGCGCCATGACTGGGGTGCTTCACCACTGCTGCTCTGCACTGTATTTCGGTATGGCACGTGGACCTGGTAGCTTGATGTCCCACATGTCGGCGAAAGGGACTAGAACATTTATGAAAACGAGTGCTGCCCTCTTACAACAGAGGAGTACACAACACGGCGGCCCCGTGAACTGATACTTGTACTGTAGTACTATAGTACTATAGTTTTGCTGTTTCGCACGATCCATTGATACAAATCCGATTAAGCGGGAATGGGCGGTATTTTTCCCGCACGGTATATGATACTGGACATACATTTCAAAGGCAATTTTAATGTATGCAAACTGAATAATTAAGTAACAATATGATATCTAGTAAAACTAAAAACACATATGATTTATTGTGTTAGAGTGTAGTAGTAGTGTTGTATTGCATAGTTGTTAGAGGTAACATGCGAGAGCGTGTAGAGATGTAGTTTTGGAGGGCCTATAGAGAGAAAAGCTTAATACGGTCACCGGACTTCAGAATACGCTCATTACGGTCACTATATACGTTTTGCGGTGATTATTTGGTCACTTGCTCACCATTCAGCATCGGATTGCACTCTGTTGACCAGCCAAATATTCTGTGTGGCACCATCTTGACTAAACCACGTTCCTTGTGGGTCCCACCTGTTAGTTCTCATAGGAAAAATGTCAGATAAACAGAAATTTACACAGGCGCGACAAGACTCCAACCCATAAGCGGAAACCACATGGTTGTGTATGTGTCCGTCAGGGACTAATGTGTGCGCATGCACGTGTAGGTTGAGCACTTGAGCGTGAGAGTGTGTGTTGGTCGTGTGGTGTGTGCATGCATGCGTGCATGTGTGCATGTGAGTATTGTGTGTGTGCGTGGCTGCGTGTGTATGTGTGAGTGTTGTGTGCGTGTGTGGCTGCGTGTGTATGTGTGAGTGTTGTGTGCGTGTGTGGCTGCTTGTGTTCGTGTCAGTGTTGCGTGCATGCAGTTTGTGTGCATGTGTGTGTGTGTATAATCACCACACCAGCTCCTGTGTGTTAAAACAGATGACTGAGCATACCAATACAAGGCCACCTTGTCCGCTGTGCCCGCGGTCATGACTTCGAACCGTCGTCCAATATTTTTTGTCGTTTGTTTACATTCTTACTAGCAAGATGCCCGTGCATTGCACGTAACATCAAGATGCATTTGTATTACTAGTTTATCTTGTGAGAGAAAAGGATGAACGGAGGAAGGCCTTATTTGCAAATGTGGAGAGGTGTGTGGGTACGTTTTTGCAAAATTGCCATAGTCTCCTTCCTATCCGTCAGATATAAATTGGACGGCCTATATTGCAGGATGGCAGGCACACCATCATTGCCAACTCTGTTTTTATAAGAGTGTAGAGTAGATACACGCCGATAGGTGGGCCCAATGGTAGTGATATAATGTGATGCAACACTAGAGGTGCCATGTGGAGTGTTTAACTGGTCAACTAGTCATGTCTTGAGCAAACATAGAGCTGTACGGTGAGCCCGTGACTTTATAATAACCACAAAACATAAATGGTGACCGTAATGAGTGGATTCTAAAGTCCAATGTACGTATCGTGCTTTCGCATCAAATACAATGATAGTCACTGTATATATCGCGAGAGAAATATAAAACATGGGTGAATATGCTGGGGGCGTACTTTTAGAGGACTTGGAGATACTTTGTGTGCGTACGTGAAAGGGGCATAGAAGGGGTGTACGCGATGGAGAGAGAGATGCTCTTCGTTTCTCTTTATTATGGCTAACTTTATATATAGTATAAAATATGAAAATTCACAATGCAGAATAAATATCATTGTGGGCACCATGCAATGCACATTAACGTTCATACTCCTCCAAATAACTTTATAATGTTGTATATATGTAGAAATTCTAAAATAATTTTTTGTCCATAGTTTATTCAAAAGGAATGTTGTATGTGAAATAAACGTGAAGAGAGGGCTTTTTAGATCATTGGGGTACATGATATAACATGTGTGAATGTGTAGTTCATGTATTTGGCAGGGCCTAGAGAGGTATGTGTGTATTACATATTCAAGAGAGGCATGCATAGAGGGGTCGACGGGGGAGGGGGGACGTGAGAGAGATAGCACGAGAAATGAGAGAGGTCTAGAGAGAGAGAGAGAGAGACAACTATGATATCACGGCGAGAGATTCCCTTGAGTGTGTATATGCAAGGGGGGAGGGGACAGAGGAACGAGGAGAATTTTTTTGTGTGGTGTCCGTGTTGGTATGTGTGGGTGTGAGAATATAACGAGACCTGGGGGCAGAGGGTGTGTCACCGCGTGAGGTCCGGTGGGCCGAGGTGAGCCCCTTTCTTTGGTTCCGTCCTGCGCCACATTTTTCGGCTCGTGACGCATTTAGGGAGACCCATGGATGGCTAGTCATACAAGACAAGGATAGTAGAATTGTGAAGGACTCTGTGTCCACTGACAAATCCGGCTAGGATTTGTAACCCTAGGTCCTCGGACTAAGGTAACCCCTTATCTTTGATATTACTATTCATCCAACCTAACTATAAGGGGCATCCTAAAAAATGCTCTGCTAGAATCATACTCGTCGATTCGGAAGAGAGGTGTGAGACAATGCGTGAGAGACAGGCCTAAAGATAATGTGCGTACGGGAGACACGTAGGCAGGTCTATGTGTATAGAAAGGGTCGATGGGGATTGTGCGTGTGTATGCTTGTGAGAGGAAGAGTGCTTGTCATAAAGTTTAGTGAAAATAGTCGTAGATGGTTACGAGAGGGAGGAAGGGTTATATCGAGAGCATGTGTGCGAGAAAGACACCTCGGGAGAGAGTGTGTGAGCATGTGTGAGTGACCACCGATGGAGAGTGAAAATAGACGTAAAAGACTAATTTACACATTTATTAAAATATAAATTGTATCCAAATATTAGGATGGGATCATGATATTTGTAATTCGCGTAAGGAACGATCATTGATCCATCAGACATCTAGATTCTATCGAATTTGAGCATGTCTATGTTATTATTCGATATAATTGATCCACATAGTTAGTATTTTGAACTTGAGACAATGCATCGCTTTAGCAATTGAATATAAATGTAAGTATAGTTCATGTTGTGTGTGTAAAGCACATTATACATACGATAGTTACACAATGAACATAATAAATAGCTAGCTATGAACTAGCATACATTTGAATTCAACTTAAGGTGGTTTAAAAAATTCGAATTCAACATGAAGTCCATTCAATTATTTGAATTCGATATTATGGCATTTGTAAATCATACCTAAATTATGGGGGCACCAATCTTTGCTCTGCTTTTGTACATAATAGCATATATAGTCGTGTCAAATTTAGCTCCTCCATTCCAAAATAATTGTAGTTATAGGATTTTCAAGTGTCAAAATTTCAAAAAGAAGCGGATAATTTAATGAGGTTTTCAAGCATACAAGGTCAAATTTAATGTTGTCTATTTAGGGAAATCCTCAAAGTTCAAGAGTACTCTAAACATGAATGCTTCTGTTTCAAAATTTTGAACGAAACGCCAAAAGAGTCACTACTCGCCCGAAACCGTGTGAGACCAATGTTTGGTAGTAGAAGGAAATTACTTTTCTAACTACGACCACTGAAACCTACCGGCCCGACATCGAAATGTCTAAATCGGGGTAGGTTTGTAGCTTCATCTAGACGCCACACAACCATCTCCGAAAAAATGCATACACAATGGCTGCCTAAGCACACATGGCGTGGACGAAATTGCTCCCGCCTACTATTTGGGACACCTGGGATTACCATCCTACCCCGACCCGCAGTAGGTCAGAAATTTAAGAGGGGGGCAAAGTTTGTACTTTCCCCAAATTTCAAACTAGTGTGTCCCATCTGTTCAAAAAGCCAAACATAAGTGCGTCCCAGACTGAAACATGGTTATCCCTTAGCTCCCCCCGCCCCCCGCCCCCTGTCTAATTCCCCATTCATACTCCGTGGGCGCCAAAACTACCTCTCCACCAGCCACGAAACCCTGACGTCCTCCTTCCGCCACCCCATCCCACCCATCAACCGCCGCCCTCCTCCATCATGCTGGAGCCGATAACCCGATGTCATTGTCCACCGCAACATCAACCGCAACACCCTCCACGACTAGTAGTTGAAGCCGAGGCAGAGCTGTCTGTACCCGAGCCAGTTCAACCATGCTGTCCTGCACCTCACCACTGCCGCTCCAACTCCGCCACCGTCCACCGCACCGGAGTTGTTCCTCCTACGCCGTCCTTCGCCGCCCCGGATCTGCTTCCCCTCCGTCGACATACGGCCACAACAACTCAGTCAACAATTTGGCCATGGGTTCGTCCAAGGCCGCACCCTCCTCCAAAACATCGGTTCCCCCGGCAAAAAGAATATAATCGTCGCGACATATGCAGGACACAACACTGGAAATCGGAGATGGTACTCCTCTTCCCTTATTCATGCAAATCTTACATGTCTACTTGCACGGTATTCATCCCAGAGAAGACACTAGTTGACCGCTTCTTCTTGATACTAGATGTTCCTAGTAACTCACGATGCACAAGGTTTCTCCTCATATACTATTTCACCTTAGCTAGAGGTCCGTCGCCCCCCTGGATTTCAATTCATGGTCAGTTGATTCCCAATTAACGGAAGCATTCCCCGGTGTAAAAGGCGCTTGTCTGCCTATTACGCCGGGGAAGCAGCGCCTCGCTGTTTATCTTAGGGCCGTGTGGGGCCTAGAGCTGCTGGCACCCGATCTGGAGGTCGGCCAGGATTAAAGGGATGCCCAGGGGCGCTGCCAAGCACGGCGGTGGTGCGAGGTCGAGGGGAGGGCTGGGCAATGGAGGCAGGGGTCTGGGCCGGTGGTCGCTAGCAGTTCGAGGAAGATCGTCAAAAGTGACTGGCGGGAGGTAGACGAAGGCATCTTCCCGTTCCTTATAGATCGGACGATTCATAAAAAATCAACTGACCTATTTATTTTCAGCCGACTGTTATTTTCATAGGACCACATGTGGTGGTGCTGGAGGAGTACTTGCATTTCCCAGCCATCCATGTGCTCATATATTACAAAATCATACAGAGTGGAATCTAATTTTCTTTGCCATGCAATGTTGTAGAGCTATCATATGTCTCCTGTCATTTATTTTTCAGCCACCTGCTATCTACTACTTTTACAGTGCACTAGTTCTACACACACTTCACCCATACTCTCACTATTGTGTTTTTATACAAGGGTATTTCAGACTCTGCCTTGACAGAAGCAGAAAAGAAAAGAGAGAAGTTGCTCTAGCTTCGTACGCGGCTAGGCCAGACACGTTGCAGCACTTTAAAGGGTGTAGTGTCAGCAGATGGAGACGGTAAACGTAGCTCTAGAGTTGATGATCTCGCTCGCAATAAACCACCATCCCAGGTGCCTGCTTTAACTTCGTGGTGTCATATGTGGTTGCATATTGCATATGGTGTCTAGCTTGTATTAAAAAGGCCGAAGTTGGTCTTCACTAATATAAGGAAAGCTATTTTTACATGAACCACCATCCTGGGAGCACCAGAAGATAAATAGCTAGTCAGGGCTATGGTCGAGCCAGTTACAAGCCCAGCACAGACAGTCATCACCTCAAAGCCAACTAAAAAGCCACGATGGTAGCGAAGTAGCCCGCCTCCCACCAGGCTCTCAGGTCCTAGATGATCATGCTCGCCACTCCAGCTGGATGTCTAGCTTGTATTGCTTCCAATTTGGTTAAATTGCATCTGCTTAGATTACACATTATACGTTTGAATATGACATGCCTTCCTGTTTTTGGTACATACTAGTACATCTGTCTATTAACCGACGCGGACGGAGGGCTTTGTCAACTTAGTCAATATGAATGATTCTAGCTCAAGTGACCGTACGACGTCCGTCCAACGACCGTAGTGCTTCTTCAACCTCTGGTCTTCTTGCTCTAGCTGCCCAAAGCAGCGCCGGTTGTGCCACATGCTCCTGCCTCCCATGGCCGGCTGTGCTAACGCGGTGGCCTCACCGCCCCCTACTGTTCCCACCGCTGGCCAGGCCCTGCGACGACGGCAGCCTCACACCGTAGGCAAACTAGTGAACCCTCGTACTCCTCTCCGCGTGGGCATCCACTGCCGCGTCTTCCCTGGCTCCGCGTCGTCCCCTTCCTAGGCCTAGCCGTCATCCACTGCCTTGGTGCTCTCGGCGTGACGTGATCAATGTGGTCAAGGAACGACTTCCATCGGAAGAGTACAGTACGTGGAGAGGCTGACAGCTGGGTCCACGATCGCAGCAAGGAAGTGCCTCCTTATTACGCGGAAAATAATGATCCCTCCACCTGACAACAAGGACCCACCGGATAGGCCACCGTATTTTGGGAAAAAATGTTTCCCAGCTGAATGCTGGGACCCACTAGCTACATCTTCCCACGCAAGGAAGTGCCTGACAGTCGGGACCCACCTGGTCGAAGCGTACGTAGCATTGTCATTCTGGTCGCGAACGTGTACGTACATACTAGTCGATCGGTCTGTCTGCAGGCTGCAACAATGAACCGTGGCCATGTAAGGAAGGGCACGTGTCGTAGTAGAGGTGTGCACGTGTCGTAGTAGAGGCACACACGTAGCATGTACACGTACATATAGCCAAGGTGCAAGAAAGAAAATATGACCATGTACGTACATACAGGCGGGATCTCAAGCGCGTACTCGTGCATATATACACGGACGGCCAGGGCTTCTGTGCATGGAGAGGCAACAGATGGGAGCAGCAGCGTCTTGTTCATCGGGCAGCGAACTGGCTGGGTCGGAATGGAGAAACAGCGTTGTGTTCATGGGGAGGCAACGGAATACATCGTGCTCATCAGAAGCCAACCGGCTTGGACCGAACAGCCGATGGAAATGAGGACTGGCATACTACAGAATGGAGGAAACGGCCTTGTGTTCGACCGCCATAGTCAAAATTCATCGGAAGGGGTCTGGCGTACCGCAAAACGGAGGAAACGGACTTCTCTTGGACCTCCTACGGTCGAAAAGCGGTCCCGTTGATCGGGAGGGGTGTGGCGTACCGCAAAACGGAGGAAACGGACTTGTGTTGGAACGCTACAGTCGAAACGGGGGTCCTGTTCATCGGGAGGGGTGTGGCGTACCGCAAAACGGGACTCCACGGGATATTGTTCATCTCCATCGTCGACTGCCTCCACGGGCTATTGTTCATCAACCGTCGACCTCCTCCAGCCTCCACCTACGACTGTTCATCCACGGGCTCCTACTCATCCAGCCTCCACCGCTCCTCCACCGGCCACTGCTCAACCAGACCTCTCCACGGGGTCCTATTCAACCACCCCTCCACGGGCTACTGTTCATCCAGCCATCCACCGGCTACTGTTCAACCAGCCCTCCACGGGGTCCTTTTCATCCAGCCCTCCACGGGGTCCTATTCATCCCTCCCCCAACTGGCTCGATCGATCGGGGTCCTGTTCATTTAGCAGGAACAGCCTCTACTACCATGGGGTCCTGTTCATCCACCCCCATCGGAACTGTTCATCCAACCCCCCCAACAACGCTCACAGTTCACCAAGAGGCAGCAGGTTCGATCGGCTTCAATTAGCAGCAGTAGCGAAGGAACCGCTCGATCAGGTTCAGTTAACAGCCATCAATTGATCGCTCGGGTTCAGTAATGTGTAGGTTGCAGTGCAATCGCTCGGGTTCAGTTAGAGCCCAAAGCCTCGCTTGGGTTCAGTTAGAGCGCAACGCTTCGCACACGCGCATGCTACATGATTTTTTGTCGTAGAAGTAGGAGCCCACCACATCTACGATGATACCGGGTTTTGTCACAATTATCGTCATCGAAGTGTCATAAGCATGACAGAAAAAATTTCATTCGGCCCAAAATGTCACGAATGTGTCTTTTTTTGTAGTGATCCTCAGAGATTGGAGATAGTTACTATCCTTCGAGTCCTCGTTCCCGACTTGATCGTCGGGGTTACCTTGCCCATCCTCCCAATCATCTTGTTCGGATGTTGGATCGACGAGGGCTTTGGGGTCTTCGGCGTTCTCCGGAGTGTTATTGTCTTCGGTGTCGGTATTACTATCTTTTTCGCGACGTGATTTTGAGCGGCGCCGCTGACGTCGATGCTTTGGAGGCGCCTCAGCAGGCTTATCCTCAACCAGATCCTTCCTGCCATCGTCGTCATCCTCTTTGGGTGTGTCCACCATATACACGTCATATGTGGAGGTGGTCGTCCAACGTCCCATAAACAGCAGGTCTTGGCCTTGTTCGTCTCCGGCATCGTCATCCATGCGGTCGATGTCTTCGGATGCGTAGTCCAGCATGTCAGTTAAATCTTTGACAGTGGCTATGAAGTGGGTGGGTCGGACATAAAATTCCCCTCTCTCAACCCCTAGCCTGGGCTAGGCGTAATTTGGAAGTGATTCCTCTGTAAAGGCGACGGATCACATTAAGTCGAGAGCCTTGTTTAAGAGCGAGGTTTGGATGGGGAAACAAGAGTCCTCGGGGCTGACCGGGGCGAAGGCCTCCTGGCCATGCTTTCTTGGCGCGAACTTCGAGAGTTCGGATCTAGAGTCCGGGGGCGAGTTCGGCCTTTCAATGATAGGGGGAACCCGGTCTGATTCTGAGTTCACCACGGACACGACTGCCTCGAGATCCTCGATAGTATAGTCTGCAGCGGAGAGTTAGGTGGGCTGCAAACTCCCATCTTCGGACCTGATGGTTTTCTCCGGATCTAAGGCCAGAGCGGTGATCGGGGCCGTGAATCCTTCGAAGATCAAGTCTCCTCGGATATTGGCGACATAGTTTAGGTTTCCAAAACTGATCTGATGACCAGGGGCATAGCTGTCGATCTGTTCGAGGTGGCCAATCGAATTGGCACGCTGTGCGAAGCCGCCGAATATGAAAATTTGGCCGGGAAGGAAAGTCTCCCCTGAAACAGCATCATTGTAGATGATCGATCGAGCCATCGAACCTTCTGTCGACAACATAGTGGAACTCTCAATGAAAGCACCAATGTTGGTGTCAAAACCGGCTGATCTCGGGTAGGGGGTCCTGAACTGTGTGTCTGAGGATCAAAGGTAACAGGACACAAGGGACACGATGTTTACCTAGGTTCGGGCCCTCTTAATGGAGGTAATACCCTACTTCCTGCTTGATTGACTTTGATGAGTATAGGGGTTACAAGAGTTGATCTACCTCGAGATCGTAATGGCTAAACCCTAGATGTCTAGCCTATATGATTTCTCTTAGCCTCTACAGACTAAACCCTCCGGTTTATATAGACACCGAAGGGGCCTAGGGTTGTACATAGTCGTTTTACAGAGAAATGAAACTACAGGTCCAGACGCCAAGCTTGCCATCCACGCAAAGGAGAGTCCCATCCAGACACGGGGGAAGGCCTTCCATCTTGTATCTTCACAGCCCATCAGTCCGGCCCATGTGACATAGGACGGATGCCCGAGGACCCCATAATCCACGAAAAACCAATCTAGATCCCGTTCCGGCACCCTGCCGGAGGGGGGGATCATCACTGGTGGCCATCTTCATCATCCCGGTGGCCACCATGATGAGGAGGGAGTAGTCGACCCTCAGGGCTGAGGGTCTGTACCAGTTGCTATGTGTTTAATCTCTCTCTCTCTCTCTCTCTCGTGTTCTTGAGATGCAACGATCTTGATGTATCGCGGGCTTTGTTAATATAGTTCGATTGTATGGTGTTTTCCCCTCTCTATCTTGTTGTGATGAATTGAGTTTTCCCTTTGAGATTTCATTCTATCGGATTGAATACTTTTATGGATTTGAGAGCACTTGATATATGTCTTGTATATGAATACCCATGGTGACAATGGGGTATTATTTTGATTCACTTGGTATATGTTTTGGTACTCAACTCGCAGATTCCCGAGGTGACATTGGGGTAATCTATGCATAGAGGTTGATGCACGTTCTTATCTTTGTTTCTCCGGTAAAAATCTTGGGGCACTCTTTGAGGTTCTTTGTGTTGGATTGAGTATTATGAATCTAAAATTATTTGGTGTTATTTTAGTACGAACTCTTGGATAGATCGATCGGAAAGAATAGCTTCGAGGTGGTTTCGTACCCTACAAATGATTTCTTCGTATGTTCTCCGCTAGATAGGAACTTTGGAGTGATTCTTCGTTGCACGTTGAGGGATGGTTATATGATCCAATTATTTTAGCATTGTTGAGAGATTGCACTAGCAAAAGTATGGACCCTAGGCCTTGTTTTAAAGCATTGCAATACCGTTTGTGCTCACTTTTGTTACTTGCTACCTTGCTGTTTTTTTATTGTTCCTCTTACAAAATTCAATATCTACTATCATTACTACACTTATATCACCATCTCTTCACCGAACTAGTGCACCTATACAATTTGCCATTGTATTTGGTGTGTTGGGCACACAAGAGAATTTTTATTATTTGGTTGAAGGGTTGTTTGAGAGAGACCATCTTCATCCTACACCTCCCACGGATTGATAAACCTTAGGTCATCCACTTGAGGGAAAATTGCTATTGTCCTACAAAACTCTGCGCTTGGAGGCCCAACACGAGTCTACAAGAATAAAGTTGCATAGTAGACATCATGCTCTTTTCCAGCGGCGTTGCCGGGGAGGTGAGTGCATGACGGTATATATATTTAGATCTTGCAATTGAATCTTTTTGTTTCTTGTTTTATCACTAGTTTGGTTCATAAAGGAAAATTACAAAAATGGAATTGAGGTGGTCTCATATTGTTCATCTCTATAATTTGTTTCGTGAAAATGATGGAAAGTAAAATTGTTTTCTCTTGATAGAAGAAGAATTCTATAGAATGTTTGGCATAAAATCTTTGAATGATGACCATGATTGCAATATTGTTGGTATGAATTCTTTGAATATCTATGATGCTAACAATATGCAAAGCCGTAAGCTTGGGGGTGATATATTTGATGAAGATGATATGTTTAGTCCCCCGAGATTTGATGTGCAAATTTGTTATAATGAAAGCATGCCTCCTATTTATGATGATTATATTGATGAAAGTGGATTTGGAGAGGTCATGACTTTATTTAATGATGTTACCACTATTTTGGGAGAGGTTTTAATTGATTATAACAACAAAGTTCCTATCTATGATGATTATGGTGATGACATGTATGCTATAAATAATAATGATAACTATGAAACTTATCATCATGATTTTAATTTTCATTCCCATGATAGTTATTTTGTTAAGTTTACTCCCACTACTATTCATGACAATAAATTTTCTTATGTGGAGAGTAATAAATTTTCTATGCTTGTGGATCATGAAAAGAATGCTTTATGTGATAGCTATATTGTTGAATTCATTCATGATGCTATTGAAAATTATTATGAGAGAGGAACATATGCTTCTACATATCTCAATAATATCAAGTTTCCTCTCTATGTGTTGAAAATATTGAAGTTATGCTTGTTTTGCCTCCCTATGCTAGTTGATTCTTGTTCCCATAAATTGTTTTCTCACAAAATACCTATGCATAGGAAGTGGGTTAGGCTTAAATGTGCTAGTAATATGCTTCATGATGCTTTCTTTGTGTTTCAATTTGTATCCTTTATGCGAGCATTATTGAACTCATCATGCCTAGCTAAAAGGCTTTAAAGAAAAGCGCTTGTTGGGAGACAACGCAACATTAACCCCTACTATTTTGTGTGTTAACATGATTAGGCTATTGTAGTAATCATGTTTTATAGTTTTTTTAATGAAGTGCCAAGTAAGATCTTTGGGATTGTCTATGGTGATAGTTTATTTGATCTTGCTGAAAAACAGAAACTTTTGCGCCCAGTACAATAATTTTTGCACAAGATTCATATAGAAATTTCCCAGGTTGTCTGAATTTTTCAGAATTTTTGGAGTAGCAGAAGTATGGTTGTTGTCCAAATCATTACAGACTGTTCTGGTTTTGACAGATTCTGTTTTCAATGCATAGTTTGCTTGTTTCCTAGTTTCTATGGCTTATATTGATCTATATAAATTGTAGAAATGATATGCTACAGTAGGAATTGTGTGAGAACAATTGTGAATCTTGTCTTTGACAGTACCAAAGTGGATTATTTGTCTTTCTCATACTAACCTATCTCAGAAAGTTCCGTTAAGTTCTGTGTGATTGAAGTTTTCAAGTTTTGGGTGAGATATCGATATGAGGAGAATAAGGAGTGACAAGACCTAAGCTTGTGGATGCCCAAGGCACCCTCAAGGTAATATTCAATGAAGATCCAAGCAACTCAGCTTGGGGATGCCCCGGGAGGCATCCCCTCTTTCGTCTTCAACATTATCGGTAACCTCAAGGAAAATCGCATGCGAGTGTGATGAGGGGGACGCAGCTTATGTTGAGTCGGCCTGTGAAGTATAGGGGCTAAAGTTTTATATAGCCAATGTTAACCCAGCCGACATGACTCCCTTGAAGAAACCCACCACAGAGTTTGACCCCCTGCTCAAGTTTAAGTCGGCCAAAGACATGAAACAGGTTGACTTCACCCCTGGAGACTCATCCCAGCAGTTCACTATTGGGACTGGCATGGATTCCAAATAGGAAAGCGGCTCTGTGATAGCCTGGCTTATTAGGTATGATAGACTACTCATATCAATAAGGAATTCCTTATTTTCCGTGAGCCCATTCGGAAAGAACTCCAAAGTTAAGCGTGCTTAGCTTGGAGTAATTTCAGGATGGGTGACTGACTGGGAAGTTGCTCTCGGGTGCGCACGAGTGAGGACAAAGTGCACAAAAAAGACTAGTATTGATCTGCGGGGCCAGTCTAGATCCCGCCAGGAGTAACGACCATCGGCGGGTGTGTCCAGGGCGTTACAAGTTGGTATTCAGAGCCATACCGACTATAGGTGCCTTTGCTTGATCGAACCGCTGACGAGTCTAGAAGAAAACTGTTTTGAGTCTTACTCATATCGGAGAGTAGGAATTCTTTTTACTCCTTATCCCCTTCGTCGCTCTGGTAAGGTCTCGTGGCATAGGTGTTTTCCTCACTCTTCTACCCTTTTTCACTCAAATTTTTTTAGGATCACGCGGGTATTGTGGAACCGTTCTGATATCATTGTGACGGGGATTCTGTCTTGGTGCCTCTTGACATTTAGGGGTTGTGGCAGTGTCCCGGGGAGTTGAGCTCCAAGGTGTTTTCATCACAGTGTTTATCGTTTTAGTTCTGGAATACCAGAGGACACCGACATAAAAAACACTTCTATACTCTTTGTGGTGAGAGTAGTTTGACGACACCTAGTACTGGGGAGAGCGATCGAATGTATTGCCATAGCTAGTATATTGGATGTTTTCAAAGGTCTGAGGTACACAATTTCCGAAGGTTTCTTGGTTATGTGTTGAAGGATGGATACAGTTGGAGCGTAGGGCTTGTTAGTTGTGTGATATATTGTGCCTTCCTATATCCCCCAACACCGGATTACATAACCAGAAAGCTTTGGGAGTTAATAGGTGGGAATTCAAGTAGCTCTAAGTTATCTTTCCGACAGATATTTTGTATGAGATTGGGGAATCTTTACCATGTATTTGTTCTAGTTGTACCTTGTTGTTTTATTCTTCAACCTCCTTCTAGTGGCTTCTCATTCAGATGGTCGTATCATATTAACTTTGGATTGCATTCGTTCAATCCCTATTCGGATGTTAATTGTGAAGACTATAAAATATCCAGCCTTTGATTCAGCTTATCTATCATTTCTATGGTGGTTCTAATGGATGTCATCTTCTTCAGGATGGCTCCCCCAACTCATTTGAGCCCGGGCCGTAACGATGGAGAGCAGTCGAACCCTCCGCCACCTCCCCCAACTCGTTTGGCAAAGGGTGGAAGGCTTGGCCTTTTGCTCGGTGTTTTGTTCCACTCTTGTCGCCTTAGTTTACGTCATACCGGTGTTATGTTCCTTGAATTTGCGTTCCTTACACGGTTGGGGTTTATGGGCCCCCCTTGACCGTTCGCTTTGAATAAAACTCTTCCAACAAGGCCCAACTTTGGTTTTACCATTTGCCTAATAACAACTAAAATTTGCATAGGGAGTAATTAACCCGAGGATTCTTAATCAACCCCCGTGCCAATGCTCCTCATGAGTGTTGGTCCAAACTAGAGCAATGTGCGGGGCCGCCCCAGGGAGGTTATTTTGGCACATGTACACGTCGCTCATCCGTCATGGCCTAAGACGAGATACGTGTGGCTCCTATCGGGGCGTCGGCACATCGGGAGGTCTTGCTAGTTTTTTTACCATTGTCGAAATGTCTTGTGGACCGGGATTCCGAGCTTGATCGGGTTGTTCTGGGAGGAGTTTTTCCTTCATTGATCGTGAGAGCTTGTCATGGGCTAAGTTGGGACACCCCTGCAGGGTTTAAACTTTCGAGAGCCGTGCCCACGGTTATGTGGCAGATGGGAGTTTTTAATATCCGGTTGTAGTGAACTTGAAGCTAATCTCTTTAAAACACACCAACCGCGTGCGTAGCCGTGATGGTCTCTTTTCGACGAGGTTCGGGAAGAGAATACGGTGGGGTTATGTTTGAACGTAAGTAGTTCAGGATCACTTCTTGATCTTTACTAGATTGCGACCGTTTGTGTAGCTTCTCACCTTGTTTTTGTATTCATATGTTAGCCACCATACAAATGCTTAGTGCTTGCTGCAACTCCACCATATATCCATACCTTACCTTTAAGCTTTGGTAGTCTTGCTACCGAGGGTGTTGAGGTTGCTGAGTCCCCGTGGCTCACAGATTACTACACACACAGTTGCAGGTACCGATGAGACTAACGCAGGTGATGACACTGAGCTCCTATGGGAGTTTGATGCAGAACGTGGTCATTACTGTGTGACTTATCCAGCCGATCGGTAGAGGTCCTAGTCGGAGTATCCATGGGCCTAGTAGCAGGGTAGTTTTCCTTTTCTATCTAGTCCATAGTCGGACACTACTTTATGTATGGATGATTGTATGTTGATCCTTATTTATGCTATTTGGGGCAAGTGATGCCTGGATTCTCGTACTCTTTCTATTCACTCAGGTTGTATGAATTTGTGTATCACCTTGCTACGCATCCAAAATGCAATTGTGCCCCAATCATGAATTCATCATATGATTGGGATAGAACTACATCTTGGGCGTTACAAGTTGGTATCAGAGCTCGTAATTATGCTCTGATAGCAACTTGTAATGGAAATGCAATTGTGCTCTGATCTTGGATGATAGAAATGCAATCCTTAACAAACAAGATCAGAGCACAATTGAATTTTTTCCATTATAAGTTGGTATCAGAGCACAATTACAAGCTCTTATACCAACTTGTAACGCCCAAGATGCAGTTCTATCCTAATCATGTGATGAATTCATGATTGGGGCACAATTGCATTTCAGACGCATAGGAAGGTGATACACAAATTCATACAACCTGAGTGAATAGAAAGAGTATGAGAATCCAGGCATCACTTGCCCCAAATAGCATAAATTAGGATCAATGTACAATCATCCATACATAAAGTAGTGTCTGACTATGGACTTGATAGAAAAGGAAAACCACCCTGCTACTAGGCCCATGGATACTGCGACTAGGACCTCTACTAATCGGCCGGATAAGTCACATCGTAACGACCATGTTCTGCATCAAACTCCCACAGGAGCTCAGTGTCATCACCTGCGTCAGTCTCATCGGTACCTGCAACTATGTTTGTAGTAATCTGTGAGCCACGGGGACTCAGCAATCTCAACACCCGCGGTAGCAAGACTATCAAAGCTTAAAGGTAAGGCATGGATATCTGGTGGATTTGCAGCAAGGACTAAGAATTTGTATGGTGGCTAACTTACAAATACAAGAAGAAGGAGAGAAGCTACGCAAACGGTCGCAATCTGGTAAAGATCAAGTAGTGATCATGAACTACTTATGTTCAAACATAACCCCACCGTGTTATCTTCCCAAACCTCGTCAAAAAGAGACCCTCGCGGTTACACGGATGTTTGCGGACAGGTGTGCGGTCATTTTGTGCATGATGTTTGTGACCCGTCGTGGCACATGGCATGGCACATGTGCCAGACTAGATGCACAGACGTATGTGCCAAGAGGGAACGTTCCTATGGCCCGACGTGGACATCAGTTCCTCTGAATGGGGGTGTATGTGATAGCCTGGTTTATTAGGGATGATAGACTACTCATATAAATAAGGAATTCCTTCTTTTACAGGAGCCCATTCGGAAAGAACTCCAAAGTTAAGCTTGCTCATCTTGGAGTAATTTCAGGATGGGTAGTCGACCGGGAAGTTGCTCCCGGGTGCGCACGAGTGAGGACAAAGTGCGTAGAAAAGACTAGTATTGATCCGTGGGGCCAGTCTAGATCCTTCCAGGAGTAACGACCACCGGCGGGTGTGTCCGGGGCGTTACAGGCTCATTGAGTTCATTTGTGAGAATTGGGACATCTTTGCATGGAAGACTTTTGACATGCCGGGTGTACCGAGAGAGCATGTTGAGCACCACCTTAATGTGGATCCTAAGATTAAACCTTTTAGACAATACCTCAGTCGTTTTAACGAGGAGAGACGCAAGGCTATTGGTGAAGAAGTGGCCCGTTTTGGCTGCTGGGTTCATTGTTGAAGTCTTTCACCCTGAGTGGTTGGCAAATCTAGTGCTTGTTGTAAAGAAAAATGGCACCTGGTGCATGTGTGTTTATTACACAGATCTTAACAAGGCTTGTCCCAAAGACCCATTTTCCCTCCCCCGCATTGACGAGACCATTGACTCTACTGCTGGTTGTGAGTGCTTATGTTTCTTGGATACTTACTCCGGCTATAATAAGATCAAGATGGCCGTTGAGGACTAGGAGAAAACTTCTTTTATCATGCCTTTTGGAGTTTTCTGCTATGTCTCTATGCCTTTTGGGCTTAAGAGCGCGGGGGCTACTTATCAACGATGTGTGCAGAATTGTTTCCACAAGCAGATTAGGTGAAATGTTCATGCTTATGTAGATGATATTGTGGTCAAATCTTGGAAGAAGGAAACACTATTGGGTGACCTTAAGGAGACTTTCAACAATCTTCGAGTTTACAAGATGAAGCTCAACCCGGCCAAGTGTGTTTTTGGTGTTCCTGCAGGCAAATTGCTTGGTTTCCTAGTGTCAGAACGGGGTATCGAGGCTAACCCAGACAAGATCAAAGCCGTAATCTCACTCGCTAAGTCGGCCAGCGTATGGCAGGTCGGATCACGAGTTTGAGTCAGTTTATAAGTCGCCTCGGTAAGAAGGTGATTCCACTGTACTAGTTGTTGAAAAAGACTGATAGTTTTGTCTAGAGTGATGCTGCAGATAAGGCTTTCGAAGCGCTTAAAAAGCAATTAGTCGAGCCACCGGTCCTGGCTGCTCCTATAGACAAGGAGCATATGCTCCTGTACATTGCGGCTAATAACAAAGCAGTGAGTGTGGCAGTTTTCATGGAGTGAAAGGAGGCAGGGAAAGAGTATCTTGTCCAAAGGTCAGTCTATTATGTCAACGACGTTCTCACCGATTCCAAGCAGAGATATCCACATTGGCAGAAACTGGTGTTTGGTTTTTTCATGGCAAGTCACAAGCTGAAGCATTACTTCCAGGAGCATCCCATAACTCTGGTCAGCTCAACCCCTCTAGGAGACATTATTGAAAATAGGGAGGCCACAGGACGGGTTGCTAAGTGAGCAATTGGGCTTGGACCACACCATCTGAAGTATGTGCCTCGGACGACCATAAAATCTCAAGCATTGGTGGATTTCATCAATGATTGGACTGGACTTCAAGTCCCCGAGGAGAAGCCAGACAACACCAATTGGACGATCCACTTTGTTGGTTCCAGACAATTGGAAGGCTCATAGGCTGGAGTCATCATATCTTCCCCATGAGGTGACAAATTTTGTTATGTTCTGAGGATCATGTTTCCCTATACTAATAATGAAGTTGGGTATGAAGCTCTTCTCCACGGTCTCTGTATGGCTAAGGAGATGAACCTCAGTCGGGTCAGGTGCGTGGGTGACTCTGATCTGGTCGCTCAGCAAGTTTCAGGAAAGTGGGACTCGAAGGACCCCTTATGGTGGCTTATTGGCAAGCGGTGACTAACATTGCGAGACACTTTAAAGGTTATTAGGTTGATCACAGAGATAGGCGGCTTAATGAGGCGGCTGATGCCTTGTCATGACTGGGCTCTCACCACAAGTCGGTCCCTCGCAATGTATTCCTTGATGTTCTCCATAATCCTTCTGTCGAGCTGCCTTTAGAGGAAGATCTCACTATTCATACCCAGAAGCACAGTTGGTGGCTGCTCTTCATGCTATACCAGATTGGACGGTTCCTTATCCGGCTTATCTGACTCGAGGTGAGCTCCCTGAAGACGAACTCATTACTCATCAGATCATCGGACGCTCCACGTCTATGACTATTGTCAATGGTGAGCTGCATAGGAGAAGCATCACAGGTGTTTACCAACGTTGTGTTTCCCCTGAAGAGGGGCGATAAATCCTCAATGAGATTCACTCTGGTGACTGTGGACATCATGCCGGCTCAAGGTCCCTAGTGGCTAAGGCCTTTTGACACGGTTTTTACTAGCTCATGGCTCACGCAGATGCTGAGGATATCATGCGCAAATGTGATGGATGCCAAAAGTTTGCTTGTCAGGCTCATGTGGTGGATCAAGAGCTTCAGATGATCCCCATCACTTGGCCTTTTGTGGTTTGGCGGCTTGATATTGTTGGGCCATTTAAACCATACAAGGACAAGAAGACCCACCTTTTATTCGTTGTTGATAAGTTCACCAAGTGGGTTGAAGAAGAGCCAATCAGCAATTGTGATGCAGCACCAGTGGTCAAGTTTGTGAAAAACTGATTTTTCGTCTCGGTTACCCACACATCATCATCACTAATGATGGCACTAATATGTCTAAAGGATCTATGAAGCAATTCTGCCAAAAAGAACACATCCGGCTTGATGTGTCCTCGGTGGTGCACCCTTAGTCCAATGGCCAAGCAGAACGTGCTAACAAAGAGATTCTACGAGGCATCAAGCCAACACTCATGGTTCCTCTCGAGCGCACTCCAGGTTGTTGGGTTGAGGAGCTTCCCTTAGTCCTTTGGAGTATACAGACTACCACTGACAAATCAACGGGCTATATGCCTTTCTTCATGGTCTATGGTGCTGAGGCCGTGTTACCCAGCGACATCTGTCATGATTCCCCCAGAGTTACAACCTATGTCGAAGCAGAAAATGAGCAAGCTCATCAGGACTCCTTGGATGCCCTAGAAGAGGAACGTGATTTTGTTGCAGCATGATTTGCGATTTATCAACAAGACCTACATCGCTATCACAGCCATAGAGTTCGCAGTCGTACTTTCCAGGAGGGTGACTTAGTGCTCCGTCTGATACAAGAACAGACAGGTATGCATAAGCTTTCACCTCCATGGGAAGGTTTCTTCTTTATCAGCAAGAATCTTCACAATGGGTCATACTATCTCATTGATATACGTGAGCATAGCAAATCACATACATCTGAGGAGGTGACCAATAGGCCTTGGAAAGTTTCTCATCTTTGGCCTTGTTATACTTAGAGCCACTTGCTCCTGCTCAATGTGCGGACTTCTGTATATATATTTTTATGATCAATATAATAAAGCCTGCATCCTCGAAACTCGGGGTCTCTGTCGTTTCGTCTCATATATTGTGCATGAGTGTTTATTTTTTGATCATAGGTCACTTGGGGGCTTCCAACTCATCGAGTTTAGCTATTAACATCCCTCTTGACCCAACATATACCATTATGAATCTTGGTTAAACCTGCCTGTCTGCTCGATTCTACTCTGCCAAGGTGACCCAGTGTACTCTTGACAGTCAATCAATAATTTGTCAAGGTTAAAACGTCGGCTTAAGTTATGTGAGAGCCAGCTTACAGAAAGCTAGGGCAACCCATGGGCTATAATGCTAGCTTCATTGAAGCAAGACTCAAGCCTTGAAAGCCGGTCTTTTTTGTCGTGCCTCGAAAGCCGTCTTAATAACTACACAATCTATTTTTTGCAAATTACATATCTATTCTTTTATACTATATTTTGTTTTACAAGAATTATTTCTACCTGACCAGTTATCATATTGACCAAGAGTCATCGAGTCATAAACACACCGAATAGATCGGGTTGTTATTTCAAACCCCGGTTCATTTCTGAAGGATGCATAATACTATAGGTATATTAGTAATTGGCGGGTCAGCAAATTAAAGTGATGGCTCGATATAATTTCACCGAATAATGCACCACAACTGGGATATAATTTCATTGCATAATTATTGACCTTCGTGCTTGCATAGGGAATCATGAACCTTAACACCAATATTCTTACTAAGGCACAATTCTCATCAACATAACTCACATATCAGATCATCATATCTCAAAACTATTACTAAGAATCAAGTTTATTTTGTCCAATGATCTTCATGAAAGTTTTTATTATGTCCATCTTGGATATCTATCACTTTGGGACTAATTTTCATGTGTTGCTTTTGTGAAGCTCAAACAAATATAAGTGAAGATCATGAGCATAAATTTTATTTCTCTCAAATTAATTTAAGTGAAGCAAGAGAGAATTTATTAAAAATTTACTAACTCTGAAATAAATCTAAGTGAATCAAGAGAGCATTTCTTCAAAAATACTAAAGCACACCGTGCTCAAAAAGATATAAGTGAAGCTCTAGAGCAAGTCCATAGCTCATAAAAATTTAAGTGAAGCATAGAGAGCAATTCTAACAAGTCATGACATAATTTTGGCTCTCTCAAATAGGTGTGTCCAGCAAGGAATCAAGACATAAAACACAAAATAAAAGAAGCAAAGACTCATATCATACAAGACACTCCGAGCAAAACACATAGTATGTGACGAATAAAAATATAGCTTTGAGTAAAATACCGATGGTCGTTAGAAGAAAGAGGGGATGCCACTCGGGGGCATCCCCAAGCTTAGTTGCTTGCTCCCTTTTGGATAATAGCTTGGGATTTTGGGGCATCCCCAAGCATAGGCTCTTCTTACTCCCTATTCCTTCATCCATCATAAGATAACCCAAAACTTGAAAATTTCAATCACACAAAACTCAACAAAAGCCTTCGTGAGGTCCGTTAGTATAAGAAAACAAATCACTACTATAAGTGTTGTAGTAAAGCAATTCATATTTTGTTCTTACATTATATCTACTGTATTCCAACTTTTCTCTGGAAAAACTCATCAAAAAAAACCATAGAGCCATCAAAACAAGCACACAATGCAAAGAAAACAGAATCTGTCAAAACAGAACAGTCTGTAGCAATCTGGGTATTTTGAATACTTCTGTAACTCCAAAAACTCTGAAAAATTAGGAAGACCTGAGCAATTTGTGTATTGATCTACTAAAAAAGTAATGGGTATTTTATCGCTCTCTGGTTAAAAACGAGAATTATTTTCGTGAGCGCAAAAGTTTCTATTTTTTTAGCAAGATCAAACAACTATTACCCAACAAGATCCTAAAGGCTTTACATGGCACAAACACTAATTAAAACATAAAAACACAATCATAACAGTAGCATAATTGTGCTAACACTCAAAAACAGGAAGCAAAAAAGCAAAATTAAATTTTATTCATTGGGTTGCCTCCCAACAAGCGCTATAGTTTCACGCCCTTAGCTATACTTTGGCAAGGGTTTTCTCAAACCCGGGAGGCTCTTTGCACTTCACTAAATTTTCAGGAAAAGAAACCATCATTAGATCCAAAATATCTAATCGCTTATTGTAAAGGATAATCAAGGTATTCATGCGATTGATACTACCATTGAGATGTTTGAGGGGTTCATTATATTTTTGTAATTCAACCATGTGTATATGAAAATCACCAAGTTTGTCCAACATTTGAACTCCCTCTGGGTAAAATAAAACCCCTTCTTTTGAGGTGGAACACCCAAAATTCCTTCTAAAATTTCATAGGCAGCAATTGGCATCAAGCTCAATAAAATTCCCTTTAGCGGCAAAATCTAGGAGTTGTCTATCATGCAAAGCCAATCCTATGTAAAAATTACGCAGCAAGATCTTAGCATCTCCCTTTAAATTGCAAATATGATAAGATTCCATAAGCCTATACCAAGCATTTTTTAAATTTTCTCCTTGTCTTTTCTTGAAGTAAAGAACTTCAAAATCTAGCAACAAAGGAAGAGTTGACACGCTAGCCATTATGACTAGAGGGCAAGAACACAGATAGATCTGACGAGAAAACGGCGAATGAAAAGGAGGGGCGAATAAGATGGCAAATTTTTGTTAAGTGGGTGAGAGAAAACGAGAGGCAAATGGCGAATAATGTAAATTGCAAGGAGATGATATTTGTGATTAGGAACTTGGTATATGTTGAAGATCCTCCCTGGCAACAGCGCCAGAAATTCCTTTTGATGCGGCTTGAAGCTACATCAGTATTTCCCCAAAGAGGAAGGGATGATGCAGCACAGCAGCGGTAGGTATTTCCCTCACATATGAAACCAAGGCTATCAAACCAGTAGGAGAACCAAGCAACACAACGTAAACAACACCTACACACAAATAACAAATACTCACAACCCGATGTGTAAAAGGGGTTGTCAATCCCTTTCGGGTAACAGCGCCAGAAATTGGCAAACAGTCGTGAGAGAGTTGTAAATATTGATAGATCGGACACCAAATAGAATAAATTACATCAATGTATTTTTTATTTTTGGTTTAGTAGATCTAAAAATAAAAGGCAAATAAAATAGATCATGAAGGCAAATAATATGAGAAAAAGACACTGGGGCTGTAGGTTTCACTAGTGGCTTCTCTCGAGAAAAATAGAAAATGGTGGGTAAACAAACTACTGTTGGGAAATTGATAGAACTTCAAATACTCATGACGATATCCAGGCAATGATCATTATATAGGCATCATGTCCAAGATTAGTAGACCGACTCCTTCCTGCATCTACTATTATTACTCCACACATCAACCGCTATCCAGCATGCATCTAGTGTATGAAGTTCATGGAGAAACGGAGTAATGCAATAAGAAAGATGACATGATGTAGACAAGATCTATATATGTAGAGATAGAACCCATCGTTTTATCCTTAGTAGCAACGATACATACGTGTTGGTTCCCCTTATGTCCCTGGGATCAAGCACCGTAAGATTGAACGCACTACAAAGCACCTCTTCCCATTGCAAGATAAATAGATCAAGTTGGCCAAACAAAACCGAAATATCGGAGAAGAAATACGAGGCTCTAAGCAATCATGCATATAAGAGATCAAAGAAACTAAAATAACTTTCATGGATATAAAAAGATAGATCTGATCATAAACTCAAAGTTCATCCGATCGTAGCAAACACACCACAAAAAGAGTTACATCATATGGATCTCCAAGAGACCATTGTATTGAGAATCAAACGAGAGAGAGGAAGCCATCTAGCTACTAACTACGGACTCGAAGGTCTACAAAGAACTACTCACGCATCATCGGAGACGCACCAATGGAAGTGGTGAACCCCTCCGTGATGGTGTCTAGATTGGATTTTGTGGTTCTGGACTCTGCGGTGGCTGGAATTGATTTCCGTTGACTCTCCTAGGGTTTCTGGAATATTGGGGTATTTATAGAGCAAAGAGGCGATCCGGGGGCACCCGAGGTGGGCATAACCCACCAGGGCGCGCATGGGCCTCCTAGAGCGCCCTGGTGGGTTGTGCTCTCCTCGAAGCACCCGCCAGGCGCAGCCGTGGCCCATTGGGTCTCTTCTGGTCCATAAAAAATCTCTGTAAAGTTTCGTTGCATTTGGACTTCGTTTGGTATTGATTTTCTGCGATGTAAAAAACATGCAAAAAACATGAACTAGCACTTGGCACTATGTCAATAGGTTAGTACAAAAAAATGATATAAAATGATTATAAAACATCCATGATTGGTAATATAACAGCATTGAACAATAAAAAATTATAGATATGTTGGAGACGTATCACATATTTTTTTTATTCGAGGACATCCATTCATTGTTGTTTGTTTGGCTTTTATTTTTGCCAAATGAATGGATAAGAATTCCTAAGAACTCCCTCTAGCTATCTATGCTTTTCTCATCTCAAACTCTATTCATGCTATGTCACAAAGTTTGATCAAGTCGTATTCGGACCCTCCGGGTGAGTAGCACTCGGAGTCATCGATCCGTCAAGGACTTAACTTCCAAAACTTCCAAAACTTAACTTCCAAAGACTGATCCATCCCATTCGGTCATACCAAGATCATTAAGTTGATCTAGGTTTTAATCTTGGTGCAACTGATTTGAACCCTTCGGTCACACTGAATTGGAGCAACCACTTGTGATTCTACATCTCGGTGCCACCGAGTTGTTCCACTCGGTCACACCGACAGAGTCTGGATATATATACTCACGGGCTGAAATTTTGGAAATTCCTCCAAACGCTTCGCCCGCGCCTATCCAGCTCTACCTACTCGAGGTCTTCGGATCATCTCCTCATCACCTGTGACCTCCTGCCACTGGTCTTCACTGCCGTCAACGGAAATCTTCACCGTCGTTGTCGCTGTAGCGGGTTCATCACCAAGTTAGGGTATGAACTCATCTCTTTGTGCATTCCTTACTTCGATTCCTAGCACAAAGATCAATGCCCATATTCTTGCCACGATTGAGACAACTCTATCCACTTCAAAACTCTGTTAGATTAGATTTGATGCAAAAATTTAGGTTTAGGTTTCCGCCGAACTCATCTCGGACCGACCGATATTAGGATTTTGGTCTCACCGATTTGGCTCAGGCCAAAGCACAAGTATTTTTCGGTCTGACCGAAACATACTAATCAGTGTGACCGAAATCGTTTCTCTGTGAAACCCTAGCAACTTAGAGTCACCGAACTACATCTCGGTCTGACCGATCTTGCATGTTTAGACTCCATAGTTGCTTCGGTGTCACCGAGTTGGTAATATCGGTAGCTCCGAAATGCTTTCGGCAGAAAACTGAAACTAAGTTTTTGACTCATTTGTTTTGCAAAATGGTTGTGCTTTGTGATACTTATCTACTCCATCTCAACCTATCCATTCACAGGGTCAGTTTCTAGTGTTAGAGATGTCAGACCAGAGTGATAGCCAGAACAAGTCAGAAGAGCACCAGAATCTCAGTGAGGGCACTAGCCCTTCCAACAGCACTTCTGATGATGGAAGCAGAAGCACCCCAAGCGACCTGCCCAAGGCAGAAACAAGGACAAGGAGGAACAGAAACCCAGATTCTGAGGATGAGGATTTAGTGGTAGAAGAGGAGGTCACTTCCAAGAAGTTGATCAAGAAATAACAAGTTGCTGCTGCTGCTGGCATCAAGTCAGGAATGAAAGTGAAGGCTCATGCTCAGAGAAAGCCTATGTCAAAAGCCTGGGCCTCAAAACTTGAAATCAAAGGAAGAAGAGGCTGCTGGAGGCAAGAAGAGAAAGGAAAGGGTCAAAAAGACCATGGCTAGAGTAATTGGAAATCCTTCCATGATGGAAGAGCCACATGAAGCTGAAGAAGAGGAAGAAGCTGCTGCACCTCCACCCAAAGCACAGAAGTTGATGAGAGATGCAATTAAGTGTGGGGCTGCAACATCCAAGCTCAAGATTGCGCCAAAGCAATCTGCACCCAAGAGATCTACCAGGAACATCCCTGCTGTAGAGAAGAATAAGGCTCCACTGCCTAAAGTTGAAGAAGAGGAAGAGCCCCAAGTGCTTAGAAAACTCAAGCCTAAGATACCTGATCATGATGACAACCATCCCATTGCTGAGAAGATGAAGTTGAGAAAGGATGCAGGTCTCAGACTATGGAGGCAAACATATCCTTATGCAACAAGAAGAAGAACTGCTATAGACTACAGGTTCCACACCAAGGAACATCGGGACTTCTATGAGACAGTTCTCCTAGACAAGAAGCCCATAGTCAGTGACATGAAGTGGGTCGACTAGACTTTCATTGATGACAATGAAGACCACTTTCCTAGAGTTCATGAGAGCTTCAGAATGAATGGAGTTGATGCTTTTGTCGGTCAGGAACTGACCAAATGGAATGATGAAATGGTGATGCAATTCTATTCCACAACCCATTTCTACCCAGATTGCAAGATTGTCTGCATGACAGAGGGTGCTAGGTACCAATCTTCTATTGCTGAGTGGGTTGAGCTAATCCATGCACCTGAAGAAGGAGAGAATGACACTAATGTCTATGCTAAGCCTAGGAAAGGCCACAACTCCGTGGCACACATGTACAAGGAGATACCAGATGATGCCTTGGAGACACACAAGTTTGGCTCAGTTTACTATCTGTTGTCAGGACTGCCAACCATCAACACAATTCTGAAGCACACTTTATTGCCCAAGACTGGAGATGAAAGCATGATCAGAGGGCATTCCATCAACTTGCTAGACATGTTTGATGTGCCAGAAAAGTTCAAGGTGATGACCATGATAGTTGAAACTGTTAAGAGGACTGCAACTGATCAGAAGAGATCATGTGGCCATGCTCCACTCGTTCAGATGCTCATCAACTCCAAGGTGGGCACAGGCACATATCTGCTTGACAAAGAGCACCTTCCCTTGAGGCCAAATTTTGAGGACAACATAGTTGTCATGGATGCTTCACAACCTACATCAGTAGAGGCTCAAGAGAAGAGAGAGAAGGCAAAGGCAAAAAAGGTTTCCAAGATGCCATATGCCTTAGCTG
This sequence comes from Triticum urartu, assembly GCF_056163025.1. Lineage (NCBI taxonomy): Eukaryota > Viridiplantae > Streptophyta > Magnoliopsida > Poales > Poaceae > Triticum > Triticum urartu. Next base: position 236,431,856 of record NC_141874.1, on the reverse strand, counting down.
CAAATCTCAAGACCAAGCAGGACCAACTCGGCTATCTGCTTGAAGCCACAGTGAGGATTGAGAAAGGACTAACCACCCTGACTCAAAACCAAGAAAGTCTTCAGAGAATCATTGAAACAAAGTTCTGTGATCTAGACTTGAAGGTCACAGAGATTTAGACTGTAGTTGAGCAACTTCAAGAAGAAGCAGAGGAGAGGAGAGGAAGAACTACAACAGATGCTTATCAGAGGGTACCTAGAGCACAGAGGTCTGCAGTTGTGCTAGTCAGTGACACAAGGGCCACAACTTCAGCATGTGCAGCCACAGCCTCAGTTGCCTTCCAGTGGCAACCCCTCCAGTTCCTTAGACATCAGCCGAAGTCTTTGCAGATGCTTTCCTCTCCACGCCATCTTCGCACTCCGGAGCTCCCAGAGATCGTGCTTAGAGTGTCGTATAGCACTATGCATTTTTGAGCTTTTTGGTAACTTGTTGCCAAAGGGGGAGTGAGGGAGTCCTGGATTAGGGGGTGTTCGGGTAGCCGGACTATACCTTCAGCCGGACTCCTGGACTGTGAAGATACAAGATTGAAGACTTCGTCCCGTGTCCGGATGGGACTTTCCTTGGCGTGGAAGGAAAGCTTGGCGATGCGGATATTCAAGATCTCCTACCATTGTAACCGACTCTATGTAACCCTAACCCTATCCGGTGTCTATATAAACCGGAGGTTTGTAGTCCGTAGGCAATCAACTCCATACACAACAATCATACCATAGGCTAGCTTCTAGGGTTTAGCCTCCTTGATCTCGTGGTAGATCTACTCTTGTACTACCCATATCATAAATATTAATCAAGCAGGAGTAGGGTATTACCTCCATCGAGAGGGCCCGAACCTGGGTAAAAAACATCGTGTCTCTTGTCTCCTGTTACCATCCGGCCTAGACGCACAGTTTGGGACCCCCTACCCGAGATCCGCCGGTTTTGACACCGACATTGGTGCTTTCATTGAGAGTTCCTCTGTGTCATCGCCTTTAGGCCTGATGGCTCCTTTGATCATCAACAATGATACGGTCTAGGGTGAGACTTTTCTCCCCGGACAGATCTTCGTCTTCGGCGGCTTCGCTCTGTAGGCCAATTCGCTCGGCCACCTGGAGCAGATCGAAAGCTACGCCCCTGGCCATCAAGTCAGGTTTGGAAGCTTAAACTACACGGCTGACATCCGCGGAGACTTGATCTTCGACGGATTCAAGCCACAGCCAAGCGCGCCGCACTGTCTCGATGGGCATGATATAGCTCTGCCGCCGAACAGCGCCTTGGAGGCCGCGCACACATCGGTTTTGACCATTGATTCGGAGCCTACTGCGTCGACCGAGGATCAGCGGTTGGACGCTGCCTCAGGGGCTGCGATCTCAGAGGCGATCGAGCCGAACTCCAGCCCCGCACTCCGCATGGCCCATGACTCCAACGAGCCGGATTCCTCTCCGAACTCCGAGCCCCCCGCGCCCCTGCCGATCGAATCCGATTGGGCGCCGATAATGGAGTTCACCGCCGCGGACATCTTTCAGCACTCGCCCTTCGGCGACATCCTGAATTCTCTAAAGTCTCTCTCTTTATCAGGAGAGTCCTCGCCGGACTACGGTCAGCGAGGGTGGGATACGGACGATGAGGAAATTAAAAGCCCACCCACCACCCACTTTGTAGCAACTGTCGACGATCTAACCGACATGCTTGACTTCAGCTCCGAAGACATCGACGGCATGGACGACGATGTAGGAGACGAACAGGAACCAGCACCTGTAGGGCGCTGGAAGGCCACCTCGTTATATGACATATATATGGTGGATACTCCAAAAGATGGAGATGGCGATGGAACAGTGGGGGATGACGCCCCCAAGAAACAGCCAAAGCGTCGGCGTCAACGGCGCCGCTCTAAATCCCGCCAAAGCAAAAACGGTGATTCCGGCACGGGAGATAATACTACCCCGGATAGCGCCGAAGAACACCCACCTCAGCAAGATTCGGCACAAGAAGATGGAGAAGTCAGCCCTCATGAGAGAGCGGCAGACCGAGAGGTCGAGGATGATAACTATACGCCTCCCTCCGAAGACGAGGCAAGCCTCGATGACGACGAATTCGTCATACCATCAGACCCCGCCGAACAAGAGTGTTTTAAACGCAGGCTTTTAGCCACGGCAAGCAGCCTCAAGAAAAAATAGCAACAGCTTAGAGCTGCCCAAGATTTGCTAGCTGACAGATGGACTGAAGTCCTTGCGGCTGAAGAGTATGACCTCAAATGCCCCTCCAAGAGTTACCCGAAGCGCAGGACGCTACCCCGATCAGAGGAGGAAGCACCTACATCACCAGCGCATGACATGGCAGACCGGCCACCTCGCGGCCGCGACAGAGAGGCCTCTCGGCCCTCCACCCAAGCCATGTCCCGAAGCCGTTCAACTAAGGCACGGGAAAATGCGCCCGACCTGCGAGACATACTGGAGGATAAGGAAAGACAAACAAGATCGATCTACGGATCGCGCAGGCGCCCTACGGCATGTGACAATGATCTTCACTCCGGATACAACAAATCCGGCCGGGCCGAACACAACAGACATAGCTCTTCCGAGCTGCGTCGTGATATAGCCCAGTACAGAGGCGCCGCACACCCGCTATGCTTCACGAATGAAGTAATGGATCATGAAATCCCAGAGGGTTTCAAACCCGTAAACATTGAATCATACGATGGCACAACAGATCCGGCGGTATGGATCGAGGATTATCTCCTTCACATCCACATGGCACGCGGCGATGATCTACACGCCATCAAATACCTCCCGCTCAAACTCAAAGGACCGGCCCGGCATTGGCTTAACAGCTTGCCAGCAGACTCAATCGGTTCTTGGGAGGACCTGGAAGCCGCATTCCTCGACAACTTCCAGGGCACTTACGTGCGACCGCCGGATGCCGACGACTTAAGCCACATAATTCAGCAGCCAGAAGAATCGGCCAGACAATTCTGGACACGGTTCCTAACAAAGAAAAACCAGATAGTCGACTGTCCGGACGCAGAGGCCCTAGCAGCCTTCAAGCATAACATCCGCGATGAGTGGCTTGCCCGGCACCTGGGACAGGAAAAGCCGAAATCCATGGCAGCCCTCACGAAACTCATGACCCGCTTTTGCGCGGGATAAGACAGCTGGCTAGCTCGCAGTAACAACTTATCAAAGAACCCTGGTAATTCGGATACCAAGGACAAAAGTGGTAGGACACGTCGGAATAAGCAAAAATGCCGCGTTAACAGCGATAGCAATGAAGACACGGCAGTCAATGCCGGATTCAAAGGCTATAAATCCGGTCAGCGGAAAAAGCCATTCAAAAAGAATACTCAGGGCCCGTCCAGTTTGGATCGAATACTCGATCGCTTGTGCCAGATACATGGCACCCCCGAAAGGCCAGCCAATCACACTAACAGGGATTGTTGGGTGTTCAAGCAGGCAGGCAAGTTAAGGGCCGAAAACAAAGACAAGGGGCTGCACAGCGACGACGAGGAGCCCAAGCCGCCGAACAACAATGGACAGAAGGGCTTTCCCCCACAAGTGAGGACGGTGAACATGATATACGCAACCCACATTCCCAAGCGGGAGCGAAAGCGTCCGCTATGGGACGTATACGCGATAGAGCCAGTCGCCCCAAAATTCAACCCATGGTCCTCCTGCCCGATCACTTTTGATCGAAGGGACCATCCCACTAGCATCCGTCATGGCGGCTTCGCCGCATTGGTTCTCGACCCAATCGTCGACGGATTTCATCTCACAAGAGTCCTCATGGACGGCGGCAGTAGCCTGAACCTGCTTTATTAGGATAAAGTGCGAAAAATGGGCATAGATCCCTCAAGGATTAAGCCCACAAGAACGACCTTTAAAGGCGTTATACCAGGTGTAGAAGCCAATTGTACAGGCTCAGTAACACTTGACGTGGTCTTCGGATCCCCGGACAATTTCCGAAGCGAAGAGTTAATCTTCGATATAGTCCCGTTTCACAGTGGCTATCACGCGCTGCTCGGACGAACCGCATTCGCAAAGTTCAATGCGGTGCCACACTACGCATATCTCAAACTCAAGATGCCAGGCCCTCGAGGAGTAATTACGGTCAACGAAAACACCGAACGCTCCCTCCGTACGGAGGAGCATACGGTGGCTCTCGCAGCGGAGGTACAAAGTAGCCTTCTCAGGCAATTCTCCAGTCCGGCCATTAAAAAGCCAGACACTGCCAAGCGCGCCCAGAGTAACCCACAGCAGGACCGCCTGGCACACTCTGAGCAAGCATAGCAATGCGGCCCCAACCCCAGCTTTCGCGACATAGCGAAACCAGTACCTCGCGTACATAACTGCGCCCTTGAAATACCATGGGCACAGGGGAAGGGGCACAATAACGACACACCCAAAATACGGCTTAAAACGTACTAGGGGCTGCCGGATTCTTTTTTTAATTTTTTCTTACTTTCAGGACTCCATACTTCGGACGACCTTTTCGGCAATTCGACTGCCGCACAAACGATGCAAGATCCAGGGAGGCAGACAAGCAATGCCGCATTATGGAACTCCCAGGTGGTCTCTGTTACGAGCAGTATACCTGTTTTAAATACAATTCTGCGGCCTGCCCCTGGTCAGGACATACTGAATAGTCCAATATCTTTTGCTTACCGCACTATTTGTATCGTTCGGCTTTGATAAATAGCCTTTATATAAACAATGCATAGCTTTTGTCTATTTTTTGCATTACTCTCTTTTATATATGTTCATTAATGACATGTTGCACCCGTACACTGTGGTACAGCAAGTACGCCAGGGGCTTCAGTACCCTTTAATATGGTGTGAGAAGTCCGTACACTTTCACAAGTGCGGCACCCCGAACTTATAGCACTATATGCATCGGATCCGAATCATGATTTGGGTCAATAGTTGGGTTTGCCCGGCTCCTATGTTTTGGTGCCTTACGTTCTGCTATATCGGCTAAGGTAGCACTAGGAGAACCACTGCGATTGTGCCCCGGTTGAGCTGGGTTAAGCACCTCAGTGGAGAAAGCTAAAACTGACTGTCATGATGAGGCGAGAGACCGGTCGCTGTTTGAGAGGTTTTTCGAGTCCCTAAAGGCTTATGCCGCTTCGAGCGAGGAGCTGGATAACCCCGGCCAAGGCGTGGATAGCGCCCCGAACTCGGTCTTCCAAACTAGGGGCTTCGCCGAAATTTAAAATTATAAAGTTCTATGGCTAAGTGAGAGTGTTCAAGCACTATAGTCCGATTGCCTGGTTCGTTGTGCTGAGCGCCTCCCTCGTAGGACCCAACTATGTGAAAAAGAGCGCTCAGGTCTATCCCGAACACCCCAGCACTAGTGGCATGGGGGCAGAAGCCGACGACTGGCCATATCTCAATTTTTGATAAATGGCCGCACAGAAAATAATATTTTAAATTCAACAAGCATTGCTTAGCGCCTATGAACAAATTTTCAGCGCACAGGATAAACACGAGCGAGTTCATTCAAAAATTACATCCTTGGTACATTCATCCGCCACAAGGCGGGCACCCGCAAGAACATCCTTATAGTAGTTCTCAGGCTTGCGATGCTCCTTCCCCGGCGGCGGCCCGTCCCTCACAAGCTTCTCACCGTCCAGCTTCCCCCAGTGCACCTTTGCACGGGCAAGGGCCCTACGGGCTCCTTCGATGCAGACGGACCGCTTGATGACCTCGAGCCGTGGACAGGCCTCCACCAGCCGCCGCACTAGCCCGAAGTAGCTCCTAGACAGGGCCTCTCCGGGCCACAGCCGAACTATGAAGCCCTTCATGGCTTGTTCGGCCGCCTTGTGGAGCTCGACCAACTGTTTCAGCTGGTTGCTTAAGGGCACAGGGTGTCCGGCCTCAGCATACTGAGACCAGAACACCTTCTCCATCGAGCTGCCCTCTTTAGCTCGGTAGAATGCGGCGGCGTCGGATACGCTGCGGGGAAGATCTTCCAATGCCCCTGGAGAGCTCTGGATTCGGGTAAGTAACAAGTAGTTTACTTTTATATTTCTGCTTTGCATAAAGAATGCCTTACCCGCTGCTATCCTTTTCACCTCCTCCATCTCTTGGAGGGCCTTTTGGGCTTCGGCCTTGGCAGACTTGGCAGTCTCAAGGGCCGCCGCGAGCTCGGACGCTTGGGTCTTTGACTCAAGCTCCAAACTCTCATGTTTTTTCATGAGAGCCTGAAGCTCTTGCTGCACCTCGCCGACCTGAGCCCCAAGTTTCTCTCGCTCGGTGCGCTCCGCGGCCGTTTTTTTCCGGCCTCGGACAGCGCCTGCTTGAGGGTCGCCCCTCAGTCGTGGCCCCTATAATAAGCAGTGCAATCCTGTTATTTTTTGCAATCGCGCCTCTCTATAGGCACTTTTTTCTGTAAGGTATTTCTTACCTTCTTTCTCCTCGAGCTGCCGCTTGGCAAGGCCGAGCTCTTGCTCGGTCCGCTCGAGTCCCTGTTTCAGGGCACCCACCTCCGCGGTCAGTGCGGCGGTGGCTAGCAGCGAAGCCTGCATACGCATATTGACTCTTTGTTGTTAGACTCCTGCGAAATTTAATAGATCCTCTATTCGGCTTTTCTTTCAGAACGCCAAACAGAGCATCAGGGGCTACTGTCTATGTGGTAATATTTTTACATATTTTTACTTACCTCGAAGCCTGTTAGAAGGCTAGCGCAAGCTTCAGTCAGTCTGCTCTTGGCGGACTGAACCTTCTGGATCACCGTACTCATAATAGTACGGTGCTCCTCATCGATGGAGGCGCTGTCAAGCACCTCCAGCAGATTGTCCGGCACCTCCAGTTGGACGGAGGCCGCTGGCTCAGAAGACTTGCTCCTCTTGGAAGGAGTTTGCCTACCGCAATCCGGAACTGTTGAAGATTCCGGTGCGGTGTCCGGCATAAAGCCGGACTTGGAGCCCTGGGGGGTCTTGTCCCCTTTACTCCTGGAGTCCGGGAGGTCGCCTTGCGGCTCCTCCAGGACCACCTCCTCCTGCCCCGGAGCTCGTTGCGACGCCACTTCGGCATCATCCGCAGCGCGGGGGGAGACAGTGGGCAGAACTGAGTTCACGTCCGATTAATCCAGAGAGCCGCTCGACGACTTGTTGAGTTCGGCCTGGGGCGGGCTGCATGATTATATTCGACATTAGGGAAAGCTGTGCAACAAAAGGAATATCATGAGTTACTCTGGTATCCGAATACTTACGATTTCGCCGGACGCCTGGCCCTGTCCGGCCACTCCTCTTCGTCCTCATCGGCGTCGGGGGCATAGTCCGGCGGAGGGGTTTTCCTCTTCTTGGACCCTTCGGCCCCCCCTACTGGGGCGGCCTTCCTCTTCTTTCCTCCCCCCGCTGGAGGGGGAGAGGTTTCTTCTTCCTCCTCCTCGTCTCCATGGGAGGAGTGCGTCTCGGACTTGTCGGATGATGTGTTCGACCCCACCACATTATGGGCACTCTTTCGAGTCCCCGTGGTCTTCTTCTTCTTGGCCTTATTTTCTGGCACCACATAAGGCACCGGAGCCAGCAGCTTCACTAGTAGAGCTGGGGCTGGGTCTTTGGGCAGAGGAGCCGGACAGTTAATCAGTCCGGATATCGCCCGCCAAGCCTGTCAAAGGTAAGGGAGTTTAGATCCCGTATAGAGTTAAACAATGAAAAAAGCTGAACATCCTGTAAAAGGTGAAGATAGCTTACCTCGCTAGAGTGACGCTGCGAGCTGTATCCGCGGTCCTCGGAAGCGGATGCGGGAGCCCTGGCACATTTGATTAGCGCCTTCCAGACGTCTTCATACGTCGTGTCAAAGAGCCTGTTAAGGGTTCGGTGCTGTGCCGGGTCGAACTCCCACAGAGTAAAGTCCCGTTGTTTGCACGGGAGGATTCGGCGAACGAGCATGACCTGGACTACATTTACAAGCCTGATTGGCTTGTTTATCAGGGACTGGATGCATGTCTTCAGTCCGGTCACCTCTTCCTCGTTACCCCACGATAGGCCCGTCTCTTTCCAGGACATGAGCCGCGTGGGGGGTCCGGATCGGAACTCGGGGGCTGCGATCCATTTCGGATCGCGTGGCTCGGTGATGTAAAACCACCCGGCTTGCCACCCCTTTAGGATCTCTACAAAGGAGCCCTCGAACCACAGGACGTTGGCAATCTTGCCCGCCATGGCTCCTCCGCACTCCGCCTGGCTGTCGCACACCACCTTGGGATTGACGTTGAAGGTCTTGAGCCAGAGGCTGAAATGGGGGCGGATGCGGAGGAAAGCCTCGCACACGACGATAAACGCCGAGATGTTGAGGATGAAGTTCGGGGCCAGATCGTGGAAATCCAGGCCGTAGTAGAACATGAGCCCCCGAACGAATGGGTGAAGTGGAAAACCCAGTCCGCGGAGGAAGTGGGGAAGGAATACTACCCTCTCGTGGGGCCTTGGGGTGGCGAGGAGCTGCCCCTTCTCGGGAAGCCGGTGCGCGATGTCTTTGGACAAATATCTGGCCTTCCTAAGCTTTTTGACGTCGCCCTCCATGACGGAGGAGACCTTCCACTTGCCTCCCACTCCGGACATCGCTGGAGAAGGTCGAGGTGGGAAGTGCGGGCTTGGGCGCTGGAGCTCGGGTGCGCAGGAGATGGATAGGCAAGGGAGGAAGAAGGCATAGGTAAAAAGGGTGGATCTTATCCCCTTATATGGGCGGATGCGGTTATGCGTCCCCACCTTCCTAATAAAACTCGCTTGCCTCCCAAGCGCCATGGTAAATGGCGCGGTTAGGGTTACCCACGTTTGTATTGATGAGAATCCCGTAAAAAGGGCACACGATCTCTGCTTTGACAAGACGTGCCAAGGTAGCCACCTCGCAAAACATGCTGAGGTGGAAAAGTAAAAACGATTCGAGTGAAGGACTTGGTCGTAGTGTGATGACGCACTGCGGAATACGTCGGCAGATTTGATTTGTGTCAATATTATTCTCTCTATGGCAATATGTGGAAACTTATTTTGCAGAGTCGGACACTACTCTTGGTGTTTACAATCTTCTATGAAGGACTTGGAGGAGGAACCCGCCTTGCAATGCCGAAGACAATTTGCGCGCCGGACTCGTCGTCATTGAAGCCTGGTTCAGGGGCTACTGAGGGAGTCCTGGATTAGGGGGTGTTCGGGTAGCCGGACTATACCTTCAGCCGGACTCCTGGACTATGAAGATACAAGATTGAAGACTTCGTCCCGTGTCGGGATGGGACTTTCCTTGGCGTGGAAGGCAAGCTTGGCGATGCGGATATTCAAGATCTCCTACCATTGTAACCGACTCTGTGTACCCTAACCCTATCTGGTGTCTATATAAACCGGAGGGTTGTAGTCCGTAGGCAATCAACTCCATACACAACAATCATACCATAGGCTGGCTTCTAGGGTTTAGCCTCCTTGATCTTGTGGTAGATCTACTCTTGTACTACCCATATCATCAATATTAATCAAGCAGGAGTAGGGTATTACCTCCATCGAGAGGGCCCAAACCTGGGTAAAAAACACCGTGTCCCTTGTCTCCTGTTACCATCCGGCCTAGACGCACAGTTCGGGACCCCCTACCCGAGATCTGTCGGTTTTGACACCGACAGGGAGAAAGTGTATAGATCATAGGCTTAGAGAGAGAGTGTGTGTTTTGCTTTTTATTGGTCTCTCTTACTACTTATTTGCTTATGTGTTTTCTACAATGTTTGTGCTTGTGTGTGAGATACTCATGTGATCATGTGATTGATCATACTATGCTTTAATGTGTGTGCTTAAATGATGATATCCTATTACTTGTGTATGATCTATCATATTTGTATTGGTGATAAGTGCATGCTATTTATATTCTCTCATTTTGAGCGCTCCACCAATATGTATGTGACATGGAAGAGTAACCCATGATCCTAACCGATTGTGCATTTTTACTCAAAAGCAAATTTTAAATGATGCAAAAATTTAGGGGGATCTCTTGCTTATCACATACTTCTCAAAGAGACGATATATTTCATTCTTATTATCATTTGTCAAAGCTTTGATCTATATGTTGTCATCAATTACCAAAAAGGGGGATATTGAAAGTGCAACTATTCCCTGGGTGATGTTGGTAATTCATAACAACATATAGCTCATTGAACTAATATCCATTCAAGTTGAATATTTCAGAAAGTTCAATGATTGGCATGGCATGGACTAGAGATGTGGACCCCTCAAAATGCTAAGGACAAACATTGGCAAAAGCTCAAGACTCTTCATTTCTATTTTAGTGATCCAAGATCACATTGAGTCCATAGGAAAAGCCAATAAAATTAAAAGGGGATGAGGTGTTGCTTAATGGTCTACTTGCTCAAATTGCTTAGTGATATGCTCCAAAACCCTCAGCCACTTTCTCAAATCCAAATATGTCCAAAACCTAAAGTCAAACTCGGCCCCACCGATTTGTTCCATCCGGCGCCACCGAGTTCACTTGACATAACCATAGCCAGAAACCCTAATCAGTTCGGTCACACCGATAGGGATCTCGGTCTCACCGAGATGGGATTGCAAACTCTCTATTTCCCTTTGTAACATTTTGGTCTCATCGAAATGAGCGATCGGTCCCGCCGAGTTCGCAGTGCAGACTATCCATTTCCCTTTCATAACGTTTCGGTATCAAAGAAACGAGCGATCGGTCCCACCGAGTTTGCCTATTACAGAAATTGGTCTCACCGAGTTCACGTAATCGATCAAACCGAGATGAGGTTTGCCCTAACCCTAGCTCATCGGTCTCACCGAGTTGATCATGTCGGTCCCACCGAAAATCCTAACGTTTACATTTTGAACTGGATCGGTCTCACCGAGTTCATATGCTCGGTCTGACCGAGTTGGCTCAATTGTGTGTAATGGTTAGATTTTGTGTGGAGGCTATATATACCCCACCACCCTCCTCTCCATCTGAGAGAGAGCCATCAGAACGTGCATACACTTCCACTACTCATTTTCTGAGTGAGAACCACCTACTCATGTGTTGAGACCAAGACATTCCAATCCAAGCACAAGAATCTTAATCTCTAGCCTTCCCCAAGTTGCTTTCCACTCAAATCATCTTTCCACCATAGCCAAATCTGTGAGAGGGAGTGGAGTGTTGGTGAGGGAGTCCTGGATTAAGGGGTCCTTGGGCATCCGGACTATGTAACATGGGCCGGACTAATGGGCTATGAAGATACAAGACAAAAGACTTCCTCCCGTGTCCGAATGGGACTCTCCTTTGCGTGGATGGCAAGCTTGGCATTCGGATATGTAGATTCCTTCCTTTGTAAACCGACTCTGTACAACCATAGGCCCCTACGGTGTCTATATAAACCGGAGGGTTTAGTCCATAGAGGCAATCACGAACATACATGCTAGATATCTAGGGTTTAGCCATTATGATCTCGTGGTAGATCAACTCTTGTAATCCTCATATTCCTCAAGATCAATCAAGCAGGAAGTAGGGTATTACCTCCATTAAGAGGGCCCGAACCTGGGTAAACATCGTGCCCCCCGTATCTTGTTACCATCGACCCTAGCGCATAGTTCGAGACCCCCTACCCGAGACCCGTCGGTTTTGACACCGACATTGGTGCTTTCATTGAGAGTTCCGCTGCGTCATCACCAGAAGGTTCGATGGCTCCATCAATCATCTACAACAATGCTTCCCTGGGGGAGGTTTTCCTCCCTGGTCAGATCTTTGTGTTCGGCGGCTTCGCACTGCGGGCCAACTCGCTTGGCCATCTAGAGCAGATTGACAGCTACGCCCCAGGTCACGAGATTAGTTTTGGAAATCTAGACTATGTCGCTGATATCCGATGAGACTTGATCTTCCTAGGGTTCATGACCCCTACCTCCGCTCCGGCCTTAGATCCAGAGTGCATCACCAGGTCCGAAGACGGGATTACTGAGTCCGTTGGACTATCTGCGGCCGCTAAGCCCAGCACGGGAGAACCAGAGGAAGTAGTGTCGCTGGAAACCATCATGAAGCCAGACTCTTCTCCGGACACTGGCTCCGAACCCTTGGAGTCAGAATCATGTGAGCCCGGCCAAGGAGTTTCCCTCCTGCCGTACTCCATGGGTTTCCTTCTCCCTAGTCAAACCTCGCCTTTAAGCGAGGCTATGAACTCGATGCGATCCCTCGTCATTATAGAGGAGCAATATCCAAACTATGCCTAGCTCGGACTAGGGGCTAAGAGCAGGGAATTTTACGTCCCACCCACCACCCACTTCATAGCCACTATCGAGGACTTAACTGACATGCTCGACTACGGCTCCGAAGACATCGACGGTATGGACGACGATGCCGGAGAGGAGCAGGCCGAAAACCTGCTGCTTACCGGACGCTAGAAGGCCACCTCTTCATATGACGTGTACATGGTGGACACACCGAAAGAGGGTAACGGCGATGATAAAGAAGATCTGGTTGAGGATAATCCTCCTGAGATACAACCAAAGCACCGACGTCAGCGGCGCCGCTCTAAATCACACCGTGGAAAAGACATCAATACCGGCACATGAGACAACAACACTCCGGAGGATGCCGAAGACAAAGAAGACCCCGTCGAGCCAACTTTCGAACAGGACGATTGGGAAGATGGGCAAGTTAGCCCTGACGAACAAGCCGTAAAGGAAGACTCGGAGGATAGTAATTATCTCCCACTCGCCGAGGATGAGGTGAGCCTCGGTGACGAAGACTTTATAGTACCTGAAGAACCTCTCGAGAAGGAGCGCTTTCAGCGCCGGCTAATTGCCACTGCAAGGAGCCTAAGAAAGAAGCAGCAGCAGCTTCAAGCTGATCAAGATCTGCTCAATGATAGGTGGACTAATGTCCTGGCAGCCGAGGAATACGGTCTCGAGCGCCCAATCAAAAGTTACCCGAAGCATAAACTGCTACCCCAATTTGACGATGAGGCCCTCGAGTGCGTGCCATCAGCGCGTAATGCGGCTGGCCGATCACCTCATGGCCGGGACAAAACGGCAACTAAAGTCGAACACCAACCCATACTACCTCGCCGTAAAGGTAGAGATATAACGGCTCGAGGATATACATATGACCTGCGCCAAGACCTGGACAATAGAGTAGGTCAGACCAGATCGATCTACAGATCGCGGGGGCGTGCACCAACGCGCGACGACGGTTATCTAGCCAGACATGACAAGCATAATCATGCCCAGGCCGAAAACCGTAGGAAAACTCCATCCGAGCTACATCGCGACTTGGCCTGATATAGAGGCACTGCACACCCCCTCTGTTTCACTGATGAAGCAATGGAGAATGAATTCCCAGAAGGGTTCAAGCCTATGAATATCGAATCGTATGATGGAACAATAGATCCCGCGGTATGTATTGAGGATTTTCTTCTCCATATTCATATGGACCGCGATGATGATCTCCATGCCATCAAATACCTCCCACTAAAATTAAAGGGACCAGCCCGGCACTGGCTAAACAGCCACCCAGAAAACTCTATTGGCAACTGGGAAGACCTGGAAGACGCCTTCCGCGACAACTTCCAAGGTACATATGTTCGGCATCTGGATGCCAATGACCTCAGTCACATCATCCAGCAGCCCGGAGAGTCAGCCAGGAAGCTCTGGACTAGGTTATTAATTAAAAAGAACCAAATCGTCGACTGTCCGGACGCTGAAGCCCTAGCGGATTTTAAACATAGCATCCGAGATGAATGGCTGGCTCGTCACCTTGGCCAAGAAAAACCAAAGTCTATGGCAACTCTTACCGCACTGATGACCCACTTCTGCGCGGGAGAAGACAGCTGGCTGGCCTGCCGAAACAATAGCACCAGCGATCCTGGCACCTCTGAGGTTAGGGATGGCAATGGTAAGCCTCGACGCAATAAAAACAAGCATCGAAACAATTATGTAGGAACCCAAGACATGGTGTTTAACGCCGGATTCAGTGGTTCCAAATCCAGTCAACGGAATAAGCCATTCAAGGCAAACAAAGATGGCCCATCCAGTTTAGACAGGATACTAGATCGGCCCTGTCAAATTCATGGCAACCCTAACAAACCCGCCAACCATACCAACAGAAATTGTTGGGTTTTCAAACAAGCAGGCAAGCTCAACGCCGAACACAAATGGAAGGGGACGCCTAGTGACAGCGAAGACGAGGAGACTCGCCAGCCAAACACCGGGGGACAAAAGCGATTTCCCCCCAAAGTAAAAAACAGTAAACATGATATTTGTGATGCACATCCCTACGAGCGAGCGCAAGCACGTACCACGAGAAGACTACGCCATAAAGCCGGTCATACCAAAATTTAACCCACCGGTAGCCTGTCCGATCACTTTTGATCGCAATGACTGTTGGGGAACGTTGCAGAAAACAAAAAATTTCCTACGGTTTCACCAAGATCCATCTATGAGTTCATCTAGCAACAAGTGATCGGATTGCATCTACATACCTTTGTAGATCACGCGCGGAAGCGTTCAAAGAACGGGGATGAGGAAGTCGTACTCGACGTGATCCAAATCACTGGAGATCCTAGCACCGAACGGACGGCACCTCCGTGTTCAACACACGTACGGTCAGTGTGACGTCTCCTCCTTCTTGATCCAGCAAGTGGGGAGGAGAGGTTGATGAAGATCCAGCAGCACGACGGCGTGGTGGTGGATGTAGCAGTCACCGCAGCAGGGCTTCGCCGTTCTTCTGCGAGAGGGAGAGGTGTAGCAGGGGAGAGGGAGGCGCCAAGAGTCAAGGGTGCAGCTGCCCCTCCCTCCCCCCCTTTATATAGGCTCCCCTAGGGGGGCGCCGGCCCTAGGAGATGGGATCTCCTAGGGGGGGCGGCGGCCAAGGGGTGGAGTGCCCCCCAAGCCAGGTGGGGCGCCCCCCCACCCTAGGGTTCCCAACCCTAGGCGCATGGGGTGGGCCAAAGGTGGCGCACCAGCCCACTATGGGCTGGTTCCCCTCCCCACTTCAGCCCATGGGGCCATCCGGGATGGGTGGCCCCACCCGGTGGACCCCCGGGACCCTTCTCGTGGTCCCGGTATAATATCGGTGACCCCCGAAACTCTCCCGATGGCCGAAACTGCACATCCTATATATAATTCTTCACCTCCGGACCATTTCGGAACTCCTCGTGACATCCGATATCTCATTCGGGACTCCGAACAACTTTCGGGTTACTGCATATTCATATCTCTACAACCCTAGCGTCACCGAACCTTAAGTGTGTAGACCCTACAGGTTCGGGAGACATGTAGACATGACCGAGACGGCTCTCTGGTCAATAACCAACAGCGAGATCTGGATACCCATGTTGGCTCCCACATGCTCCTCGATGATCTCATTGGATGAACCACGATGTCGAGGATTCAAGCAACCCCGTATACAATTCCCTTTGTCAATCGATACGTTACTTGCCCGAGATTCGATCGTCGGTATCCAAATACCTCGTTCAATCTCGTTACCGGCAAGTCACTTTACTCGTACCGTAATGCATGATCCCGTGACCAGACACTTGGTCACTTTGAGCTCATTATGATGATGCATTACCGAGTGGGCCCAGAGATACCTCTCCGTCATACGGAGTGACAAATCCCAGTCTTGATCCGTGTCAACCCAACAGACACTTTCGGAGATACCCGTAGCATACCTTTATAGTCACCCAGTTACGTTGTGATGTTTGGTACACCCAAAGCATTCCTACGGTATTCGGGAGTTACACGATCTCATGGTCTAAGGAAAAGATACTTGACATTGGAAAAACTCTAGCAAACGAACTATACGATCTTGTGCTATGTTTAGGATTGGGTCTTGTCCATCACATCATTCTCCTAATGATGTGATCTCGTTATCAATGACATCCAATGTCCATAGTCAGGAAACCATGACTATCTGTTGATCAACGAGCTAGTCAACTTGAGGCTTACTAGGGACATGTTGGTGTCTATGTATTCACACATGTATTACGATTTCCGGATAACACAATTAGAGCATGAATAAAAGACAATTCTCATGAACAAAGAAATATAATAATAATCCTTTTATTATTGCCTCTAGGGTATATTTCCAATAGTCTCCCACTTGCACTAGAGTCAATAATCTAGTTGCATTGTGATGAATCAAACACCCATGGAATTCTGGTGTTGATCATGTTTTGCTCTAGGGAGAGGTTTAGTCAACGGATCTGCTACATTCAGGTCCATATGTACTTTACAAATATCTATGTATCCATCTTGAACATTTTCACGAATGGAGTTGAAGCGATGCTTGATGTGCCTGGTCTTCTTGTGAAACCTGGGCTCCTTGGCAAGTGCAATAGCTCCAGTGTTGTCACAGAAGAGTTTGATCGGCCCCGACGCATTGGGTATGACTCCTAGGTCGGTGATGAACTCCTTCACCCAAATTGCTTCATGCATTGCCTCCGAGGTCGCCATGTACTCCGCTTCACATGTAGATCCCGCCACGACGCTCTGCTTGCAACTGCACCAGCTTACTGCCCCACCATTCAAAATATACACGTATCTGGTTTGTGACTTAGAGTCATCCAGATCTGTGTCGAAGATAGCATCCACGTAACCCTTTACGACGAGCTCTTCGTCACCTCCATAAACGAGAAACATTTCCTTAGTCCTTTTCAGGTACTTCAGGATATTCTTGACCGCTGTCCAGTGTTCCTTGCCGGGATTACTTTGGTACCGACCTACCAAACTTATGGCAAGGTTTACGCCAGGTCTGGTACATAGCATGGCATACATAATAGACCCTATGGCTGAGGCATAGGGGATGACACTCATCTCTTCCATATCTTCTGTCGTGGTCGGACATTGAGCTGAGCTCAATTTCGCACCTTGCAACACAGGCAAGAACCCCTTCTTAGACTGATCCATATTGAACTTCTTCAATATCTTATCAAGGTATGTGCTTTTTGAAAGACCTATGAGGCGTCTTGATCTATCTCTATAGATCTTGATGCCTAATATATAAGCAGCTTCTCCAAGGTCCTTCATTGAAAAACTCTTATTCAAGTAGGCCTTAATGCTGTCCAAAAGCTCTATATCCTTTCCCATCAAAAGTATGCCATCTACATATAATATGAGAAATGCTACAGAGCTCCCACTCACTTTCTTGTAAACGCAGGCTTCTCCATAAGTCTGCATAAACCCAAACGCTTTGATCATCTCATCAAAGCGAATGTTCCAACTCCGAGATGCTTGCACCAGCCCATAAATCGAGCGTTGGAGCTTGCACACCTTGTCAGCATTCTTAGGATCGACAAAACCTTCCGGCTGCATCATATACAATTCTTCCTTAAGGAAACCATTAAGGAATGCCGTTTTGACGTCCATTTGCCATATCTCATAATCATAGAATGCGGAAATTGCTAACATGATTCAGACGGACTTCAGCTTCGCTACGGGTGAGAAAGTCTCATCGTAGTCAACCCCTTGAACTTGTCGATAACCCTTAGCGACAAGCCGAGCTTTATAGATGGTCACATTTCCATCCGCGTCTGTCTTCTTCTTAAAGATCCATTTATTTTCTATGGCTCGCCGCTCAACAGGAAAGTCAGTCAAAGTCCATACTTCGTTTTCATACATGGATCCTATCTCGGATTTCATGGCTTCCAGCCATTTGTCGGAATCCGGGCCTGCCATCGCTTCTTCGTAGTTCGAAGGTTCACCGTTGTCTAACAACATGATTTCCAAGACAGGGTTGCCGTACCACTCTGGTGCGGAACGTGTCCTTGTGGACCTACGAAGTTCAGTAGCAACTTGATCTGAAGTTTCATGATCATCATCATTAACTTCCTCTCTAGTCGGTGCAGGCACCTCAGGAACATTTTCTTGAGTTGCGCCATTTTCCGGTTCAAGAGGTAATACTTCATCAAGTTCTACTTTCCTCCCACTTACTTCTTTCGAGAGAAACTCCTTCTCTAGAAAGGATCCATTCTTGGCAACAAAGATCTTGCCTTCGGATCTGAGGTAGAAGGTATACCCAATAGTTTCTTTAGGGTATCCTATGAAGACACATTTTTATGACTTGGGTTCGAGCTTTTCAGGTTGAAGTTTCTTGACATAAGCATCGCATCCCCAAACTTTTAGAAACGACAGCTTAGGTTTCTTCCCAAACAATAATTCATACGGTGTCGTCTCAACGGATTTTGACGGAGCCCTATTTAAAGTGAATGCGGCTGTCTCTAAAGCATAGCCCCAAAATGATAGAGGTAAATCGGTAAGAGACATCATAGATCGCACCATATCTAATAGAGTGCGATTACGACGTTTGGACACACCATTACGCTGAGGTGTTCCAGGCGGCGTCAGTTGTGAAACTATTCCACATTTTCTTAAGTGTGTGCCAAACTCATGACTCAAGTATTCTCCTCCACGATCTGATCGTAAGAACTTGATTTTCCTGTCACGTTGATTCTCAACCTCACTTTGAAATTCCTTGAACTTTTCAAAGGTCTCAGACTTGTGTTTCATTAAATAGACATACCCATATCTACTCAAGTCATCAGTGAGGGTGAGAACATAACGATAGCCACCGCGAGCCTCAACACTCATTGGACCGCACACATCAGTATGTATGATTTCCAATAAGTTGGTTGCTCACTCCATTGTTCCTGAGAATGGAGTCTTGGTCATTTTACCCATGAGGCATGGTCCGCACGTGTCAAATGATTCGTAGTCAAGAGACTCTAAAAGTCCATCTGCATGGAGCTTCTTCATGTGTTTGACACCTATGTGACCAAGGCGGCAGTGCCACAAGTATGTGGGACTATCATTATCAACCTTACATCTTTTGGTATTCACACTATGAATATGTGTAGCATTACGCTCGAGATTCATTAAGAATAAACCATTCACCATCCGAGCATGGCCATAAAACATATTTCTCATATAAATAGAACAACCATTATTCTCGGATTTAAATGAGTAGCCATCTCGAATTAAACGAGATCCTGATACAATGTTCATGCTCAAAGCTGGCACTAAATAACAATTATTGAGGTTTAAAACTAATCCCGTAGGTAAATGTAGAGGTAGCGTGCTGACGGCGATCACATCGACCTTGGAACCATTCCCGACGCGCATCGTCACCTCGTCCTTCGCCAGTCTCCGCTTATTCCGCAGCTCCTGCTTTGAGTTACAAATGTGAGCAACCGCACTGGTATCAAATACCCAGGAGCTACTACGAGTACAGGTAAGGTACACATCAATTACATGTATATCACATATACCTTTCGTGATGCCGGCCTTCTTGTCCGCTAAGTATTTGGGGCAGTTCCGCTTCCAGTGACCACTTCCCTTGCAATAAAAACACTCAGTCTCAAGCTAGGGTCCGTTCTTTGGCTTCTTCCCGGCAGCTTGCTTGCTGGGCGCGGCAACTCCCTTGCCGTCCTTCTTGAAGTTCTTCTTACCCTTGCCTTTCTTGAACTTAGTGGTTTTATTCACCATCAACACTTGATGTTCCTTTTTGACTTCTACCTCTGCTGATTTCAGCATTGCAAATACTTTAGGAATGGTCTTTTCCATCCCGTGCATATTGAAGTTCATCACAAAGCTCTTGTAGCTCGGTGGAAGCGACTGAAGGATTCTGTCAATGACCGCGTCATCCGGGAGATTAACTCCCAGCTGAGTCAAGCGGTTATGTAACCCAGACATAGTGAGTATGTGCTCACTGACAGAATGGTTTTCCTCCATCTTACAGCTGAAGAACTTGTCGGAGACTTCATATCTCTCGATCCGGGCATGAGCTTGAAAAACCATTTTCAGCTCTTCGAACATCTCATATGCTCCGTGTCTCTCAAAACGCTTTTGGAGCCCCGGCTCTAAGCTGTAAAGCATGCCGCACTGAACGAGGGAGTAATCATCGGTACGTGTCTGCCAAGCGTTCATAACGTCTTGTTCTGCAGGGAGAGTAGGTGCTTCACCTAGCGGTGCTTCTAGGACATAATCTTTCTTGGCAGCTATGAGGATGATCCTCACATTCCGGACCCAGTCCGTATAGTTGCTGCCATTGTCTTTCAGCTTGGTTTTCTCTAGGAACGCGTTGAAGTTGAGGACAATGTTGGCCATTTGATCTACAATGCATGTTGTAAAGATTTTAGACTAAGTTCATGATAATTAAGTTCATCTAATCAAATTATTCAATGAACTCCCACTTAGATAGACATCCCTCCAGTCATCTAAGTATAACATGATCCGAGTTAACTAGGCCGTGTCCGATCATCACGTGAGACGGACTAGTCAACATCGATGAACATCTTCATGTTGATCGTATCTTCTATATGACTCATGCTCGACCTTTCAGTCTTCTGTGTTCCGAGGCCATGTCTGTACATGCTAGGCTCGTCAAGTCAACCTAAGTGTTTGCATGTGTAAATCTGTCTTACACCTGTTGTATGTGAACGTTAGAATCTATCACACCCGATCATCACGTGGTGCTTCGAAACAACGAACTGTCGCAACAGTGCACAGTTAGGGGGAACACTTTCTTGAAATTATTATGAGGGATCATCTTATTTACTATCGTCGTTCTAAGTAAACAAGATGCAAAAACATGATAAACATCACATGCAATCGAATAATAGTGACATGATATGGCCCGTATCATATAGCTCCTGTGATCTCCATCTTGGGGCTCCATGATCATCTAGTCACCGGCATGACACCATGATCTCCATCATCATGATCTCCATCATCGTGTCTCCATGAAGTTGCTTGCCAACTATTACTTATACTACTATGGCTAACACGTTTAGCAATAAAGTAAAGTAATTTACATGGCATTTCTCAATGACACGCAGGTCATACAAAAAATAAAGACAACTCCTATGGCTCCTGCCGGTTGTCATACTCATCGACATGCAAGTCGTGATTCCTATTACAAGAACATGATCTCATACATCACATATATATCATTCATCATTCATCACAACTTTGGCCGTATAACATCACAGAACACTTGCTACAAAAACAAGTTAGACGTCCTCTAATTGTTGTTGCAAGTTTTACGTGGCTGCAAGAGGGTTCTAGCAAGAACATTTTCTTACCTACGTTAAAGCCACAACGTGATTTGTCAACTTCTATTTACCCTTCATAAGGACCCTTTTCATCAAATCCGCTCCAACTAAAGTGGGAGAGACGGACACCCGCCAGCCACCTTATGCAACTAGTGCATGTCAGTCGGTGGAACCGGTCTCACGTAAGCGTACGTGTAAGGTTGGTCCGGGCCGCTTCATCCCACAATACCGCTGAAGCAAAATAAGACTAGTAGTGGCAAGAAAGTTGACAACATCTACGCCCATAAAAAATTGTGTTCTACTCGTGCAAAAAGAACTACGCATAGACCTAGCTCATGATGCCACTGTTGGGGAACGTTGCAGAAAACAAAAAAATTCCTACGGTTTCACCAAGATCCATCGATGAGTTCATCTAGAAACGAGTGATCGGATTGCATCTACATACCTTTGTAGATCACGCGCGGAAGCGTTCAAACAACGGGGATGAGGAAGTCGTACTCGACGTGATCCAAATCACCGGAGATCCTAGCGCCGAACGGACGGCACCGCCATGTTCAACACACGTACGGTCAGCGTGATGTCTCCTCCTTCTTGATCCAGCAAGGGGGGAGGAGAGGTTGATGAAGATCCAGCAGCACGACGGCGTGGTGGTGGATGCAGCAGTCACCGCAGCAGGGCTTCGCCGTTCTTCTGCGAGAGGGAGAGGTGTAGCAGGGGAGAGGGAGGCGCCAAGAGTCAAGGGTGCGGCTGCCCCTCCCTCCCCCCCTTTATATAGGCTCCCCTAGGGGGGCGCCGGCCCTAGGAGATGGGATCTCCTAGGGGGGCCGCCGGCCAAGGGGTGGAGTGCCCCCAAGCCAGGTGGGGCGCCCCCCCCCCCACCCTAGGGTTCCCAACCCTAGGCGCATGGGGTGGGCCAAAGGGGGCGCACCAGCCCACTATGGGCTGGTTCCCCTCCCCACTTCAGCCCATGGGGCCCTCCGGGATGGGTGGCCCCACCCGGTGGACCCCTGGGACCCTTCCGGTGGTCCCGGTACAATACCGGTGACCCCCGAAACTCTCCCAATGGCCGAAACTGCACTTCCTATATATAATTCTTCACCTCCGGACCATGACGGAACTCCTCGTGACGTCCGGGATCTCATCCGGGACTCCGAACAACTTTTGGGTTACTGCATATTCATATCTCTACAACCCTAGCGTCACCGAACCTTAAGTGTGTAGACCCTACGTGTTCGGGAGACATGTAGACATGACCGAGACGGCTCTCCGGTGAATAACCAACAGCGGGATCTGGATACCGATGTTGGCTCCCACATGCTCCTCGATGATCTCATCGGATGAACCACGATGTCGAGGATTCAAGCAACCCCGTATACAATTCCCTTTGTCAATCGGTACGTTACTTGCCCGAGATTCGATCGTCGGTATCCCAATACCTTGTTCAATCTCGTTACCGGCAAGTCACTTTACTCGTACCGTAATGCATGATCCCGTGACCAGACACTTGGTCACTTTGAGCTCATTATGATGATGCATTATCGAGTGGGCCCAGAGATACCTCTCCGTCATACGGAGTGACAAATCCCAGTCTTGATCCGTGTCAACCCAACAGACACTTTCGGAGATACCCGTAGTATACCTTTATAGTCACCCAGTTACGTTGTGACATTTGGTACACCCAAAGCATTCCTGCGGTATCCGGGAGTTACACGATCTCATGGTCTAAGGAAAAGATACTTGACATTGGAAAAACTCTAGCAAACGAACTATACGATCTTGTGCTATGTTTAGGATTGGGTCTTGTCCATCACATCATTCTCCTAATGATGTGATCTCGTTATCAATGACATCCAATGTCCATAGTCAGGAAACCATGACTATCTGTTGATCAACGAGCTAGTCAACTAGAGGCTTACTAGGGACATGTTGGTGTCTATGTATTCACACATGTATTACGATTTCTGGATAACATAATTATAGCATGAATAAAAGACAATTATCATGAACAAGGAAATATAATAATAATCCTTTTATTATTGCCTCTAGGGCATATTTCCAACAATGACCACCCAACAAGTATCTGTCACAAGGGTTCGGCAACTTTGGTCCTCGACCCAATCATTGATGGATTCCATCTCACACAGTCCTTTTAGACAGCCGCAGTAGCCTTAATTTGCTCTATCAAGACACTATTCGCAAAATGGGCATTGATCCCTCAAGGATCCAGCCCAAAACAACTACCTTTAACATTGTAATACCTAGCGAAGAAGCTCACTATATGGGCTCAATCACACTGGAACTCATCTTCGGTTCGCCGGACAACTTTCGAAGTGAAGCCTTGATCTTCGATATTGTTCCGTTCTGCAGTGGATACCATGCACTGCTTGGGCGGACCGCGTTCGCTCGTTTCAATGCGGTCCCACACTATGCCTATCTAAAGCTTAAGATGCCCGGTCCACGCGACGTCATAACGACCACTGGAAAAACGGAACAACCCCTCTGTTCTGAGGAGTATACCACGGCCATCACAGCCGAAGTACAAAGCGGACTCGTTAAACCGCATACCTTATCGGCCATTAAGCCACCGGCCTCTACTACACACGACCGATCAATTTTCGAGCTAGATTGGCAGTTCCGCCTCCGTCGTTCGCTGCATATGCCCACGAAGTTCACATCGCAGATGCATAATTATGCACTTAAAATACCTTGGTCGTTGGCGGAGGCACAATGTGGACATACCTACAACACGGTTTGTCCTCCTACAGCTTTTCTCCCTTCTTTTTAAACGATTTCTTATCTTTTGTCACAGATGAATCAAAACCTGTTCGTCCTATGGACCTGCAAGGACTCTTTCGGAGCCCAGTTTCGTCGAGGCAACCAAAGGTTGCTCCTTTTAAGGAATCCTCTTCGCTAAGGCAAAGGCAGCGCAGACGTGCAACGGGAGGTCCAAAAGATTTTTTGTAGATCAAACACTCTATTTAAAACCTGGATATAGCCTTCTTCCTCAGCCTTCAACCCCTGGCATGTAAAATGACCTGGGTAGAGGTGTTATAATATGTAAGATTGCGCTCGATGTATCAGTCAGATTCCAGTGGACATAATTCGTCTTCAGTATTTACTTTTTCCTTATAGAACTGTATTTTACCTTTTCGGTGGTTTCACATACACACCTCGGCGCTAATCGCCAGGGGCTCGATACGGCAACATATTAAATTGCGAACAAGTCCAAACAACTCTACAGCATACTTCGGCGTCACGAGTTTTAGCATTATATGCATCAGCTCTGAATCATGTCTTTGGCCAATAGTTGGGTTGCCCGGCTCCTGTGCTTACTACCTTACGTTCCGCTCTATCAGCTAGGGTAGTAAAGGGAGAACTACTGCGATTGTGTTTCCGGTTCACCTGGTTAAGCACCTCAGTAGAGAAAGCCGAAAACTGACTGTCATGATACGGCGAGAGTTGGTCAACCACTCAGCGACTTATTAAAAACTTTTGCTATTTCTTCTGTATAACACGAAGGACCGTTTTCTGGTCACCTATGTAGCGCAGCCGTATTCGGATAACCGCGTACATACAAGGGGCTATATCATAGACTCACCGTCAAACTCCTATGGCTAAGTGAAGGTGTTAAAGCCCTATAGTCCAATTGCCTAGTTCTCCACACTGACACCTCCTTCACGGACCAAGATGTTGGGTCAAGTGTAGTCAGTTGCTATTTTGAACACCCCCGCATTATATGCGAGGGGGCTGAAGCCGACGACTGGCAAACCTTCAGATTATAAAAAAATGGCCGCATAGGAGGAAATGCCTTTCACACAAAAGGCATAAATATAATACAGCCTTAACATATCATAATATTGTTATCACAATTCCGATACATTCACTCGAACATAATATTCTTTGAGCACTGACCCTCTATCAAGCAGGCGCCCTCTAGGACATCTTCAAAATAATGCTCCGGCGTGCGATGGTCCTTGCCCTCGGGTGGACTGCTTGCTGCAACATCAACGGCCTTCATTTTCGCCCAGTACGTCTTGACGCGGGCAAAGGCCATCCGTGCACCTTCAATGCACGCCGACCGTTTAACGGTGTCGATACGCGGCACCACATCAACAAGTCGCTACACCAAACCGAAATAACTGTTAGGAATTGGCTCGGTTGGCCACAGCCGGACCACGACTTCCTTCATAGCAGCCCCGGACACCTTGTGGAGCTCGGCCCACTGGGCCATTTTTTCGTTCAGCAATGACAGACGCTTTGGCACGTTGAACTGTGACCAGAAAAGCTTCTCCACTACACATCCGTCTTGCGCTTGATAAAACTGCGCCGCATTAGTGATACGTCTCCAACGTATCTATAATTTTTTATTGTTCCATGCTATATTATATCCTGTTTTGGACATTATTGGGCTTTATTATACACGTTTATATTATTTTTGGGACTAACCTATTAACCGGATGCCCAGCCCAGAATTGCTGTTTTTTTGCCTATTTTAGGGTTTTGCAGAAAAAGAATATCAAACGGAGTCCAAACGGAATGAAACCTTCGGGAACGTGATTTTCGGAACGAACATGATCCGGAGGACTTGGACCCTACGTCAAGCAATCAACGAGGAAGGCGCGAGGTAGGGGGCGCGCCTATCCCCCCCCCCAGGCGCGCCCTCCACCCTCGTTGGGCCCATGTTGCTCCACCGACGTACTCCTTCCTCCTATATATACCTACGTACCCCTAAACTACCAGATACGAAACCAAAACCCTAATTCCATCACCGTAACTTTCTGTATCCACGAGATCCCATCTTCGGGCCTTTTCTGGAGCTCCGCCGGAGGGGGTATCGATCACGGAGGGCTTCTACATCAACACCATAGCCTCTCCGATGAAGTGTGAGTAGTTTACTTCAGACCTACGGGTCCATAGTTATTAGCTAGATGGCTTTTTCTCTCTTTTTGGATCTCAATACAAAGTTCTCCCCCTCTCTTGTGGAGATCTATTCGATGTAATCTTCTTTTGCGGTGTGTTTGTTGAGATAGATGAATTGTGGGTTAATGATCAAGTTTATCTATGAACAATATTTGAATCTTCTCTGAATTCTTTTATGTATGATTGGTTATCTTTGCAAGTCTCTTCGAATTATCGGATTGGTTTGGCCTACTAGATTGATATTTCTTGCAATGGGAGAAGTGCTTAGCTTTGGGTTCAATCTTGCGGTGTCCTTTCCCAGTGACAGTAGGGGCAGTAAGGCACGTATTGTATTGTTGCCATCGAGGATAACAAGATAGGGTTTATATCATATTGCATGAGTTTATCTCTCTACATCATGTCATCTTGTTTAAAGCATTACTCTGTTCTCTTGAACATAATACTCTAGATGCATGCTGGATAGCGGTCGATGTGTGGAGTAATAGTAGTAGATGCTGGCAGGAGTCGGTCTACTTGTCTTGGACGTGATGCCTATATACATGATCATACCTAGATATTCTCATAACTATGCTCAATTCTGTCAATTGCTCAACAGTAATTTGTTCACCCACCGTAATACTTATGCTCTCGAGAGAAGCCTCTAGTGAAACCTATGGCCCCCGGGTCTATTTTCAATCATATTAATCTTCCAATACTTAGTTATTTCCTTTGCCATTTATTTTACTTGCATCTTTATTTCTCTTTATCATAAAAATACCAAAAATATTATCTTATCATATCTATCAGATCTCACTCTCGTAGGTGACTGTGAAGGGATTGACAACCCCTTTATCGCGTTGGTTGCAAGGAGTTTATTTTTTTGTGTAGGTGTGAGGGACTCATGCGTGGCCTCCTACTGGATTGATACCTTGGTTCTCAAAAACTGAGGAAAATACTTACGCTGCTCTACTGCATCACCCTTTCCTCTTCAAGGGAAAACCAACGCAGTGCTCAAGAGGTAGCAATCAGCGACACTCTTCGACGGGTCCAAGAATGGGTCTGGTGAACTCCACAATCGATTAAGAAGGGCATACTTTGGGTCGCCGAATTTAGTCTGTAATAGAAAGGGCTTACCAGCCGCTATCTCCCCAGCTTGTCGGATCTCCTCCCAGGCCGCTCTAGACTCGGATCGCGCCTCTTGTTAAGCCTTGTTGAGTTCGGTTGCCTTGGCTTTGTTATCCTTCTTGAGTGATTCACATTGGCTTGTGGCATCCTTCAGATGTCGCGCTATGGTTGATATTCTCTCCTCGCACTGACGCCGAGCGGCTTGTTCGGCCTTTAACTCAACAGCTGCTTTCTCGACAGCCGCATTGCTCACTCTGGCTTGCTCCTTGGCCCGAGCTAGTTGCGCCCGAAGGGTCTCAACTGCAGCAGCACCATCTGCAATTACGCATGTCCTAGTATATAATTTTCAGCTTCATGCCCATATTAGTATACATGCATAAGCCGACGGCCCCAAAACATACCTTGTGCCTCGTCGAGCTGCCTGTTGATTAGAGTAATGTCCTCATCCGCTGACTCAAGTTTCTGCTTTAAATCTACAACTTCCGCAGCATGGGCAATCGCCATTGACATACCAGCCTGTTTTCAAATTAATCATGTCATTTCCTGAGCATATCTTTTTGATCCTCTGATCGCCTCCCTGTGGAAGCCGACCAGAGTCTCAGGGGCTACTATCTATACACATGCGCATTCGGCATGTAAAGAGCGGTTAAGATATTACATTGCATACCTCAAAGCCTCTTAGTAGGCCCGTGAAGGCTTCATTCAATCCACTTCTTGCGGACATAATCCTCTCAACTACCATACCCATTAAGGTACGATGTTCCTCTGAGATGGACGCATTCTGCAACATGCCCATTAATGTACCTGGCACCTCCGGACTCCTGGAAGCGGCTGCAGGAGTACAAACTCCCTTCGAAGGGATATGTTTACTCGACCCTAGAGTCGTCTTCGGTTGTAAAACGGATGGTATGAGGCCTTTATTGTTGGTCCCCGTAGGAGCTGCACACCCTGGACCCTTGACGACCGAAGTATCACCTTTGGGCGCTGCCTTCATTGCCCCTCACGCCACTTGATGATGAGGGGAGACCCTCCAGGCTGACACCTCAAAGTCGTCTGCCCTAAGGGGCGAGGAAGCATGTGGAGGCGTCTCGCCTTCCATCATCTCCAGAAGGAGGTCACCCGAGGAGGAGGACTGTTGAGGAAGACTGCGGGCCGGACTGCAAACATATATTTAAGATGTTACCCTTGTGACCAGAAAAGAACGGGATATGTCTAGAATACCCTTGTTTACTTACGATTCGGCGAAAGGCTTGTCCTTATGAAGGAACTGCGTGGCAATGTCGTCTTCCGAACCCGAACCGTCTGACAGGGACATCTTCCCTCTCTTGGGAGCCTCTACCTTCAAATCTTCATAGGCAGCCCTTTTCTTCCCATGGAGTGAAGGGATATCAGCTTCTTCTTCCCCTTTTTCTTCAGAAGAGGGAGTTCTGGTCTCCCCGGACATAGCGTCCAGTGTACCTTTAGAGTGGGAGCCACCCCTGGCCTTTTTGCTCTCCTCTTTGTCCTCCTTCGTCGGCACTTGAAACGGCGCCGGGGCCAACATCCTTGTTAACACGGGATCGGTTGAGTCTTCAGAAAGTAGGGCTGAACACCTAATTCGTTCCGCTTTCTTTATCCATCCCTGGTCGAAGACAGGTTTCTCAGTATATTGATACGGGATAATCAACCAAGCTGTGTTTAGGAGTCGAGTGCTTACTGAGGTATCCAGAAGGTTGCAGTCGAGGCTGATGTCCTCGGTTGTATCCGGCCACTGCTTTCGGGTCCCGAAGAATAACTTCCACATCCCTCTATGCGTTGTGTCAAAGAAATGCTGGAGGGTCCATGGTCCTTTCGGATTGAACTCCCACAAGCGGAGAGGCCGTCGCTGGTACGACAGGACCCGGCGGACTAGCATTACCTGGGTCACATTGATGAGGCCGGTGTCCTTTTCAAGGAGACTTTGGATACGGCTTTGTAGCATCTGCACTTCATCAATTGATCCCCAGTCTAGCCCCTTATTAATCCATGACGCGAGTCGTAATGGAGGGCCAGATCAGAACGCAGGTGTAGCTGCCCACTTGGTACCGCGGGGTTTAGTGATGTAAAACCACTCCCACTGCCATAGGTTGGAAGTTTCCATGAAGGAGCCCTTTGGCCAAGGAGTATTGGCGAGCTTGCTCACCATAGCACCGCCACACTCCACTTGCTCCCCGTCGACTACCTTCGGCTTCACATTAAAGGTCTTGAGCCATAAGCCAAAGTGTGGGGGAATGCGGAGAAAGGCCTCGCACATGACAATGAACGCCGAGATGTGGAGAAAGGAGTCCGAAGCTACATCATGGAAATCTAACCCGTAATAGAACATGAGGCCACGAACGAAGGGTGGAGAGCAAACCCTAGCCCCCGGAGGAAGTGGGAGATGAATACGACCCTCTCACCGGATCTGGGTGTAGGAATAACCTGCCCCTTAGCAGGGAGCCTATGGAGGATTTCTGCGGTCAGGTACCTTGCCGCCTGGAGCTTCGTGATATCCTCCTCTGTGACAGAGGAGGCCACCCACCGGCCTTGAAGGCTGGGTCTGGACATGACTGGGAGGCTTGGAGCGATTAAGTTGAAACCTGGGTGCTGGAGCTCGAGGTTGGAAAAGTTGAGGAAAAGGTAGGCGTGGAGGAGAAGGACGGGTATGTGCCCCTTTATAAAGGCGATGAATATCGAACGCCTCCTCATGAGCCTTAAAACTTGCCTATTCCCAAGGAATCGTGCCAACGGGGCGGTTGGATTACCCACGCCTGTATTGATGAGAATCCCATAATAAGGGGACATGATCTCTGCTTTCGACGAGACATGCTAATAAAACCGCATCTTGAAACATGGAGCGGGAGGCAAAAATGGTTTGAAATAAGGATCGGCTGGGATGTGATGTCACACTGCAAAAGTTGTCAGTAGATTCGACTCGTGAAATATTATGCTCTCTGCGATTGTGTGTGGTATTTGTTTTGAAGAGCCGGACACACTTTTCTGTGTTCGAAAGCTGCTTTGGAGTATTCGGAGGAGGAACCCGCCTTGTGATGCCAAAGACAATCTGCGCATTGGAGACATCGTCATTGAAGCCTGGTTCAGGGGCTACTAAGGGAGTCCTGGACTAAGGGGTCCTCGGGCGTCCGGACTATGTAACATGGGCCGGACTAATGGGCTATGAAGATACAAGACAGAAGACTTCCTCTCGTGTCCGGATGGGACTCTCCTTTGCGTGGATGGCAAGCTTGGCGTTCGGATATGTAGATTCCTTCCTTTGTAAACCGACTCTGTACAACCCTAGGCCCCTCCGGTGTCTATATAAACCGGAGGGTTTAGTCCATAGAGGCAATCACAAACATACAGGCTAGACATCTACGGTTTAGCCATTACGATCTCGTGGTAGATCAACCCTTGTAATCCTCATATTCCTCAAGATCAATCAAGCAGGAAGTAGGGTATTACCTCCATCAAGAGGGCCCGAACCTGGGTAAACATCGTGTCCCCCATCTCTTGTTACCATTGACCCTGGACGCACAGTTCAGGACCCCCTACCCGAGATCCGCCGGTTTTGACACCGACAGTTGGGGAGACTATCATTTGAAGCACAAGAGCAAGGAGTTCATCATCAACACACCATCTATTACCTTTTGGAGAGTGGTGTCTCCTAGATTGGTTAGGTGTCACTTGGGAGCCTCCGTCAAGATTGTGGAGTTGAACCAAGGAGTTTGTAAGGGCAAGGAGATCGCCTAGTTCATGACGATCTACCCAAGTGAGGCAAGTCCTTTGTGGGCGATGGACATGGTGGGATAGACAAGGTTGCTTCTTCGTGGACCCTTCGTGGGTGGAGCCCTCCGTGGACTCACGCAACCGTTACCCTTTGTGGGTTGAAGTATCCATCAAAGTGTATGTACGATAGCACCACCTATCGAAACCATGCCAAAAATCTCCGTGTCTACATTGCATTTGCCTTTTCAAACCCCTTCCTTTACCTTCATGCTCTTAGAATTGCATGTGTAGGTTGATTTCTTGACTTGTGCCAATTTGCTAAAATCTGCCAAGACATAAAATTGGGAAAAGGCTAGATTTTTATTTGTTCAAGTAGTCTAATCACCCCCCCCCTCTAGACCTACTTTCGATCCTACACTCCTCGAGATCCTGAATGCGCACCACGTCTGAAGAGGCGGCGGAGATGCTCGCCGATGATGCGGCAGCTGAGGCCATGGATCCCCTGCTTCCTCATGAGATCGCCAAGTAGGAGCTGAAGATGTAGGAAGCGGCAGAGAGTGAGGAGTGCCAGGAGGCAGAGTTGCGCGTGGCTAAGGAGGAGATAGAGAAGCGCATGTTCGTCGAGGAATCAACGGTGAAGTACCAACGCGAGCTCTGGCGCCGCTACTACTATGACTAATACGACCTTAAGGGCAACGCCGAGGACGAGGACGATGTCGCGGTCAAGTTCAGGTTGGGAGACGCGGAGTCCACCAATGGGGGAATGTCGCCAGGACAAGTCATCGACATCTCATATTACACTGGCGGCATAGGACAGCGCATTGACGGCTTTATTAAAATTATGCGTACTTAGCCCTTGTTTATAATGGTGGTCTTTTATTAGAGGAATGTTTAGGTCAAAAGTACCAGCAGGGGCAGAACCATGATTTTTGTATAGAGGGCCAAGAGACCGACTCTAAAGGAAAAGGTTCTTATGTAAAATAAATGACTTGTTTTCTTCTTCATGACAGCAAAAACACAGTTAGGACAAATCAAATCAATGACAACCCAAATTTACAGTAAATCAGTGTCACAATGTTTCTTATTGGGGCCTACATTTTACTGAAAGAGAGCCTTTGTATCCGATTTCTATAAAAGAAACATAGGTCTTTTGTTACACTATCTGAAGGGAGCAGGAAAATCACCGCATTCATGTGTTTTTATGCTTCTGATTCTGTTCTATTCTTAATATATAATACTTCAAATCAGTAAGGGTAATCGATAAAAGAAAATGCCAAATATAAACCACTCCCGCCGTCCCGTAATATAAAAGCAATTTTTACACTAATGCAGTGTCAAAAATGATCTTATATTATGAGACACGGGAGTAGTTCTCAGACTTGGGCGCCGTTCGAGAAGACACATGATACTGATCGCATGGACGGGATCATGGAGCAGATCAAGCTTACGATGGTGAAGGCGCGCCAGTCTGATGCGTCATCATGAGCCTTTTGGTTGTGTTACTTAGTTTGTTGTTGGCTGTTGTTAAATTGTGATCCAAATTCTAGTATTGTGTTGGACTAGACGTAGTACACACGATGTGGGCCTTTGCGTTGGTACCGACGCGTACGAATACAACTCATTTACTTGTCCTCCAAGGACTCTTATGTATTGCCCTCATACCCCATGTAGTCGCACCTAAAGACGGCATGTCGTCTTGTGCTTGTAATACTCCTCATAGTGATTGCGCCTTCGTGCGTCTGTGGTTTCTCCCGCAAGGGTTTCCATGTAAAAGTATGTGTGCTCTCGTGTCTCATTTATCTCGTTATTATCTAACAAGTGGTATCAGAGCCAAGTTCCGAGATTTGAGATTGAGAGAAGATTAGGGTTATCTGTGCGCGCCGCCGCCACGTCGTGCGATCCGCCGAGACCGAGAAAAATTGATCTGTGTCTAAGACCGACTGGAGTTCGTTGCACCCGAGCCTGCAGCGTTGTTGTCTGATCCGCCCAACCGCGCGTTGCTGCAGGACCAAGCATCAAGTACCGAGGCAGCCACGGTTTCCGCTGCAATAGCAAATTTGCGAGCCGCCACTTCCTCCACGTGAAGACCAAATCCACTTCGGTGGTGAGTACTACTTGTGCTACACACACGCAAATCGAGATCTGATTGATCTCTACTCCTCGTGTGAAGACAAAGCTGAATTAGTAGTCCAAATATTTTACTTCTCAGCGAGAGTTACCAGGTGCTATTTTTTCAATTCCGTTGCTCCGCATTAATTAATTCTATCAAAAAAATTCTACCGGCTTGTACTACTTTGTCTACACAGATTTATCTACTCATGGCTTCCATGAAGTACGATTTTCTGCCGCTGGACCATGACACAAGGTTTACCCTATGGCAAGTCAAGATGCGGACGTTGTTGCCACAGTCCGACTATGATGAAGCACTGGATAGTTTTGGGAAGAACATAATTCATGATTGGACTGATGAGGAGAAAAGAATTGATTGTAAGGCTTTGTCACAAATTCAACTCCATTTGCATAATAATATTTTGCAGGAAGTTTTGAGCGAAAAAACTACAGCCGCTCTATGGTTAAAGCTGGAAGGGATTTGCATGACTAAAGATCTCACCAGCAAGATGCATCTAAAGCAAAAATTATTCCTGCACAGGTTACCCGAGAGAGATAATGTTTTGAATCATATTTCAGAAATTAAAAAGATCACATCTGATCTAGCTGCAATGGAGGTTAAGTATGAAGAGGAAGATACTGTTTTAATGCTACTTTGTTCACTGCCAAGTTCCTATACCAATTTTAGAGACACCATATTATACAGTCGTGGTACTCTCACGCTTAATGAAGTTTATGAAGCTTTGAAATCTAAGGAGAATATGAAACTAATGGTGCCTCATGATGGTTCAAGTTCATCCCAAGCATAGGGATTATCTGTTCGTGGTAGGACAAAGGAGAAGAACTCACATAATGGAAACAGAGGCAAAAGTAAGAATGGCTACAGGGGCCGATCACAATCCAGAGACAAGAAATTTTGCAGATATTGCAAGAGAGACGGGCATGACATCTCAAAGTGTTTCAAGTTGCAGAATAAAGAAAAGAGGAAAGGTAACAAACAAGGTGAAAATTTTGCTAACGTTGCTTGCGATGATAGTTCCGATGATGCTCTTGTCGTTATTGCGGGATGTGCTGAGACCAATGATGAGTGGGTACTTGACACTGCATGCACTTTTCATATGTGTCCACATAGAGATTGGTTTAATACTTTTGATTCCACTACTTCTGTTGGTTATGTTTTGGGTTTTGATAATTCACCATGCAAGATTGAAGGCATTGGTTCCATTCGAATCAAGATGTTTGATGGTACAATCAAAACTTTGACAGATGTTCGGTATATTCCGAAGATGAAGAGAAATCTTATCTCCGTGAGCGCCCTTGATGCAAAGGGATACAAGTGTTCACGTGTAGATAGCATTTTGAAGGTCACCAAAGGTTCCCTTATTGTGATGAAAGGTGACTTAAGTTCGACCAATGGTCTTTATTACCTTCGAGGTTCTACCGTTTCAGGTAACGCTACTCCGGTTGTTTCAAAGAATTCTGATTGTGATGCTGCTAACCTTTGGCATATGCGTCTTGGACATATGAGTGAACTTGGTTTAGCAGAGTTAAATAAAAGAGGTCTTCTTGATGGATATGAACCTGGTAAATTGAAATTTTGTGAGCATTGTATCTTCGGCAAGCACAAGAGGGTGAAGTTCAACACTTCGACTCATACAACCGAAGGTATTCTTGATTATGTCCATTCTGATTTACGGGGACCATCTCGCAAGAAGTCACTAGATGGTGCTAGTTACATGCTGACTATTATTGATGATTATTCGAGAAAAGTTTGGCCTTATTTCTTGAAGCATAAATATGAAGCACTCTCAGTTTTTAAGGAGTGGAAGATTATGATTGGAAGGCAGACTGAAAAGAAGGTAAAAATCCTTCGCACTGATAATGGTATGGAATTCTGTTCTAAGCAATTTAAGAATTATTGCAAGTCTGAAGGCATTGTTAGACATTACACAGTTCCTTATACTCCTCAACAAAACGATGTTGCCGAGCGTATGAACATGACCATTATTTCCAGAGCCCGTTGCATGTTGTCCAATGCAGGTCTGCATAGGCGTTTTTGGGCTGAGGCTGCTTCACTGCTTGTTATCTCATTAACCGTTCACCATCTATTTCTCTTAATAATAAAACTCCAATTGAGGTATGGTCTGGTTCACCTGCTGATTATTCACAGTTGAGAGTTTTTGGTTGCACTTCTTATGCTCATGTTGATAATGGAAAGTTGGAGCCTAGGGCTGTTAAGTGCATCTTTCTTGGTTATAAATCTGTTGTTAAAGGATTAAACTGTGGAATCCTGAAAACCAGAAGGTTTTTATTAGCAGAAATATTATCTTTAATGAATCTGCTATGTTACATGATGTTTCATCTACTAATGTTCCTGTTGAGAGTGAACAACAGCCTATTGTTCAGGAGCCTACTGTTCAGGTGGAGCATGTAATTGATTCAAGTGATACATCTGGTAATGAAATTGTTGACGCACATGATGAACCCGTCATTGATGATGAACATGTCACTCCCACTCTAAATCAGCCTATTGTTCCACCCAATTGGAATCTTGCACGTGGCAGAGTTAGGTGGGGTACTAATAAACCTGACAGGTTAATTAAAGAGTGCAATATTGTTTCTTTTGCTTTATTTGTTGCAGAAGAAATTGAAGGTATTGCTGAGCCTTCTTCATATTCCGAGGCTAGTATTTCTGGTGATAGTAATAAGTGGATGACTACTATGCATGATGAGATGGAATCACTTGAAAAGAATGGCACTTGGGATTTAGTAAAATTACCTAGAGAGAAGAAACCTATTCGTCGCAAGTGAATTTTCAAGAGGAAAGAATGTGTTTCTCTTAATGATGAGACAATATATAAAGCAAGGTTAGTTGCTAAAGGTTAGAGTCAGATTCCAGGTATTGACTATAATGAAGTCTTTTCTCCTGTTGTGAAGCATAGCTTATTTGCACTTTACTTAGTATTGTTGCCATGAATGATTTTGAGCTTGAACAATTGGATGTTAAAACTGCATTCTTACATGTAGAATTAGAAGAGGATATTTATATGGAACAACATG
Source organism: Triticum urartu (assembly GCF_056163025.1). NCBI lineage: Eukaryota > Viridiplantae > Streptophyta > Magnoliopsida > Poales > Poaceae > Triticum > Triticum urartu. Next base: position 236,395,931 of record NC_141874.1, on the reverse strand, counting down.
AAGGTTTTGTTATTCCTGAAAAGAAAAGCTTGTCTACAAGTTAAAGAAATCTCTTTATGCATTGAAGCAATCCCCTAGACAGTGGTACAAGAGATTTGACATCTTTATGCTCTCTCAAGGTTTCAAAAGGTCTAATTATGATAGTTGTGTTTATTTGAAAACTGTCAATGGTTCAACTATTTGTTTGCTCCTTTATGTTGATGATATGCTAATTGCTGCAAAGAGTATGTCAGAGATTAACGAACTAAAGAAGCAACGAAGTAATGAATTTGAGATGAAGGATTTGGGTGCAGCAAAGAAAATACTTGGCATGGAAATATCCAGAGATAGACCATCTGGAAAAGTATATCTAAGTTAGAAGGGATATATTGATAAAGTTCTTCGCCGTTTTAATATGCATAATGCCAAGCCGATGAGTACTCCGTTAGCTGCACACTTCAAGTTATCATCAGCTTTATGTCCCAAGTCAGATGCAGATGTTGAGTACATGTTTGGAGTTCCCTATTCAAGTACAGTTGGTTCACTGATGTATGCCATGGTTTTGTTATCGTCCTGATTTATCATATGCATTGAGTGTTGTCAGTAGATACATGGCTAATCCTGGAAAAGAGCATTGGAAAGCAGTTCATTGGATTTTTGATACCTGCGAGGTACTTATAATGCTTATTTCCAGTTTGGGAAAACTGGAGATAGACTTGTTGGTTTTGATGATTCTGATTTTGCTAGTGATTTGGATAAGAGAAGATCACTCACAGGTTCTGTTTTCACCATTGGTGGTTGTGCTATGAGTTGGAGATCAACTTTGCAGTTTATTGTGGCATGTTCCACTACTGATGCCGAGTATATGGCTATTTCTAAGGCATGCAAAGAAGATATCTGGTTGAGAGATTTGTACACTGAGCTTTGTGAAGATTCATCTTGCCCTACCATATTTTCTGATAGTCAAAGTGCCATATATCTTACAAAGAATCCAATGTATCATGAGAGGACAAAGCACATTTATGTCAGGTTTCATTATATTCGAGATGTTGTTGCTGAAGGTGATTTGAGGGTATGCAAGATAAGTACTCATGATAATCCTACTGATATGATGACAAAACCAGTTCCGACCAATAAGTTTGAGCTTTGCTCAGACTTAGTTGTTATTTCTCACTAGTCCTATGGACTTTGACGCACAAGGTGTTTATGCTGCTTTGGATGGAGTTATTTACTTTCTTCTACTGGAGGGAATTTGGCTCAAGATGAAAATTGTTAAATTGTGATCCAAATTCTAGTACTGTGTTGGACTAGACGTAGTTTACACGGTGTGGGCCTTTGCGTTGGTACCAACGCGTACGAGTACAACTCGTTTACTTGTCCTTCAAGGACTCTTATGTATTATCCTCATATATACCCATGTAGTCGCACCTAAAGACAACATGTCGTCTTGTGCTTGTATTGCGCCTTCGTGCGTTTGTGGTTTTTCCCGCAAGGATTTTCACGTAAAAATTCGTGTGCTCTCATGTCTCGTTTATCTCGTTATTATCTAACAGCTGTTTAGCGCTGCCTTTCAACTTGTCCTTATGTTTGAGACCGCGAGGGTCTGTACCTTGGCTGATTCGGGACGGTGTGGTTCTATGTATTTTGGTGATGTAGTGTGTATGTATTAAACCGTATGTGGATGCTGCTTGGTGACTTTATTAATTTATAAAGCCGGACGCTTCTAGCGTTTTTATTTAAAAAAATCAAAAACTAGCTAGAGAAAGAGATGCGAACGCTATACAGAGAAATTCTAGCCCCAGTAGCTTATGTTGATCAGGCACAAATTGATTTGAAAATAGAGGTGCCGGCACCGGCGCCCAACCACACGCCGCCATCGCCGGATTGCCGTAAACAACCGGAAATCCGAAAAGGAATTGAGAAATCCCAACCAATTTATGGTCACGATCGATTCATCAAGCATACTACTATATATATATATATATATATATATATATATATATATATATATATATATATATATATATATATATATATATTCATCAAGCATACTACTATATATATATATATATGTATGTATATGTATATATATATATGTATATGTATATGTATATATATATGTATATGTATATATATATATTGGGCTGGACCTTGACCTGTTGTAGACTTGCTTTGTCAGGCTTCAGTCATCCTGGGATTGCGGGGGCCCGAGCTGCACTAAACTTGCTAAGACAAAAATCAAGGTACTAATACGTAACTAGGTACGTAATTGTTGAGGGGGAGGGGCTGGCCGCTCCTCGCCTCTGGCTCCACCACTGAATACTATGTAATACCGGCAATTGATATATAGGCGAGAAAAATTTCCAGAAACATAATATAAATAATAAAAAAACTCTAATAATGATTATGAAGCTCTTAGGATTTATTTAATGTCAATTGGCTAAACAAAATACTAAAAAGCTTATAGGAAAAATGTTAATCGGCCTTAGAGGCCCATCAGGTGGTGGCGCCTCCTTTTTTTTGACAATCAGTGGCGCCTCCCTTAGCTTCTCAGAGAAGCTAAAGGGGACTGAATTGGAAGTGGAGGAAGACTCCTCCTCCCTTGGCGCACCAAGAGGAACTGATCCTCTCTCAAGTCGGCCAGCCGCCTCCCCTCTCCGCCTATATATACAAGAGGGGCACCTTAGAGACACAAGTCCCTTTGCCCCGGGCGCACCCTCTTTGGTTCTCTCTCTCTAGTTCTAGTTTTCTCTTATGCACATAGTAGAGAAGCCCCATGAGGTTCTCTTCTTCCTCCTCTAGTTCTCTGGTGACGCAAAGCTCTGGACGACGAAGCATTGCTGGATCGTGACGCCCGTACGCCTGCAATCCGTAGAGAGGCCGTGCTTTCGATTTCTGATCCGAGGGATCATCGTGGACGATTTGAGGGACTTCAAGAATGATCTACGGAAACTCTTCTTACGTTGCAACTCGAAGTTGGTAATGATCCGGACTAACTTTTTATGCATCTTCATAGTGATCCGGGATTTTAATCGTGGGGCGACTTTATTTGTTATTTTACTACTTTTTCCAACAACTAGCTAACTAGAAGTCTTAGCTAGCTAGGAACTACCTTCGTCCTGCTTTACTTGTCCACTCGTATTTTAAAAATTACGTTCAAATACTAATCCAAAAAATATAATTTCTGATGGCCTATATTAACATTTTGCTAGTGAAATATGGGGTCAAACTTTGACCAAAAAATACGATGGAAACTAATAAACCCAAACAGAGGTAATACTGAGAGGAGAACCCTCATCACAGAGCTAGCTAACTTGTTATCCTAGCTACGTAGCTATCAAGCAATTCCCATTCAGAACAAAAATAAAATATTTCTTGCAATAACTTGTTTGAGTGCTTTTTACTTCCCATATCATATTAGGTTTGTCTGAAGTCAACTTTTGAAGTTTGACCAAATTTATAGAAAAAAAATACCAACTTTCACAATGCCAAACCAATATAACTAGATCTATCATGCAATATACATATTTTAATATTGTATTTACTTGTATTGTAGATTATAGTAATTTTAAATATTATTTGATCAAACTTTAGAAAGTTTGACTTAAAAGACAAAGCTAAATGCGGTGTAAAAAGAAACAGAGAGGAAGAGCGGATCTTTTTGCTCAAATGTTCAAACATTCGATAACTAACTTTATAAGTTAAAAAATCCAAAAATATATACCTAATAATAAAGTACAAAAAGCTTCTCTCCATCCGTCGCGTCTTTTTGCAGGAAACCACCTGCCTTTTCGAATAACTAACCCACGGACCATCTTCAAGTCAGAATGAATCGTTTTTTTGCATTTTACAATAAAAACCCTGCCTTTTACACTAATTAACCCGCGGTCCATATTTAAGTCACATGATATCTACGTTAATCACCCCGTAGGCTATTAAGAATATTTTTTTCAATTAATCATATCTTTTAAATTGTAACTCCAATTTTAACATATGTTACATATGGAATTTGATTAAAAATGTGTACAATTTGAATATGATGTTATTTTACATGTTAAATATTTGTAAAAATTCTAGTTAGGGTGCAATGTTAATCAATAGGCACGATCCGTCTTTATTTCGTACTGGCACAGATCCGTATTGCAACATGTAAAATTGAAAGTTAATATTTGGGAAAGATTATAATCCTTGGGCATGTTATGCTTGCACCAGGTTCTATCTTTATATATGTTTCATGATCTAAGACCCTACTTACGTACCTTTTCTTGCCAAAATCCACGCGCTTACAAACGGACTACTAGTGAATATACAAACAATTTTATATGATGTACATACGCTTATAAAATTCATGAACATCAGAAGTACATGAAGGTTTATTTTGAAAATATCAGAACTATTCGTGTGATAGTCATGAACCTTAATAGTGGAACCGGTAAGTATAATCTTAATTAGCGTTCCATCTGTTGCATGTGATGGCAATACATATAGGCTTTCTTGAATAAACTTAATGTATAGTTGCAGCCTCCTCAGTGTAGAACGACACCACAATGATGCTGCATGAGTGTGGTCGTAGGTGCACGCCATCAATATGAGGAGTCACAATCGAAATTGAATCAAAATGATAGCGACTCAGATAAAAAAATGTCTACTCTCCCATTGCAACGCACTGACGTATTTACTATAAATATACAAGTACCTATAGATGTATATTAGATGTGTGTGAAATTTCATGTTGAAATACATTTTTATGTGGCATGTACAAAAAAAATGTAATTTACATGTGTTAGAAATATATGATTTTTTTCATTTCGTCATGAAACTTCGCAGACAAGTAGTATACGTATATGTGTATTTTTTCAGAATTTTATAAATTTAAAATTTGATTTTTTTTTAATATTTCAAATAAAGGGCTCCGTGGAGCTCGAGGCCCATTATGCATTTCCGTACTTACTCCACCCCATCCTAGCTAGCACCTACTCAAAACTAGTGTAGGCAGTGTAGAGGTACGTTGTTAATCAGGTCGGGGTGCGCTCGGCCACTGCATGCGTACTCGAAACTGTTGTGCGGTAAGAACAGTGGCCAGACGTAGTACTAGTACACGTAGCAGTTGGGAATAGGGTGCATACATGGTGTAGTACATACATGCATGCATACATACATATAAGCACGTGATACCACGTAACGGCACCATAGGTTAGGTATAGGTAGTCACATGGCGACAAGCATTGGTGTCACGCGATGCTAAATTATATAGACAAGTGACTAATCAGCCGGATTAATAATAACTAGCTAGCCTGTGTACGTAGCTATCGATGGTGTCGTGGTTAGCATGTGTGGCTATGGTCTATGGCCGATGAGATACTAGTAGTATGACCGATGATGGAGCGTGAGAGCATGTGTATGTGTGTCGCCGCCGGAATATTTTGAATGGAGATGGAATACTATTTGGAATGGAAAGGGATGGAAGCAAAGAATGGATGGATGTGGGCAGAGTATATATATATAGTAGAGTAGAGTAGTCGGATCGGTAGCAAGTTGGAGAGACTGAGATCATTGTCGTCGCGCTGTCCATCTGAGAATATATTTTGCTTTGTCGTTTCCACTCCACTGGCGGCCCCGGCCAACGAACCAAGTTTCGTCCATCCATTCGTACGTACGTGTCCCACGTACATACGCCTTTGGCGTAATATTTAAAGGGGCAGGGGCCAAGCAAGTTCCGTCTCTCTTTCTTTCTCCTTGCGAGGGAGGGTGAGAGAGAGAGGAGAAATGAAATCGAATTCTACAGGCGCGGCGCGGCGCGGCCCAGGCAAGTGCGCGCTGCGTGGGAAACGGACGCGCGCTAGTGGAGGTGGGTGGCGCGTGGAGACCACTCAAAAGCATCTCCACGCGGGTTTTGACCGACAACCCCAGTCCAGTCCACCATGCGTCTCCTCTCCGCTCCATCCCTCGCCGGGCCTCCGCCTGTTGCCATCTCCGGAATTTCCTCGTCTCCAACCCGGCCCCCCGGTGGAGTCGCGTCCCGCTCCACCACGGATCCGTTCCTTCCGAGCAAAGAGACACGCACAACACGAGCCAATATATACATGCTCCGTCATGTCTCCATCTGCCGTGCCGTGCCATACTCTCGATGCCTCCAGTAATATATAATAACATATGGACTGTCTTAGGACCAATCAATCCGGCCACGTAGGTGCGCTACGCTACGCCGCGGCAGAATGAAACTACGCACGCACAAATGCACAATTACCGGGGGAGTACAATCGTGGGAAAACTTTTGGGCACACCAGAGCAGAGCAGAGCCGCGCGTGCTGGCTAGCAGTGGAGCTACAGCGTCGTAGCTAGGCCGGCCGGCCGGCCGGCTGGTCCCTCTCGCCCTCACTCATCGCCAATGTGCGGTCGGTTGGTCGCGCGCTGCCTGCGCAGTCACCAGTAACCAGGATTGTGTGCCACGCGCGCATGCATCACCGTACGTACGCGCGCCACTGTGCTTGTGTATGTGAGTCATTCACGTCCTTGGATGTGGATCGGCCGGAGCACGTACGTTCCTGCCAGTTAGTAGCAACATATTTTGCACGTCAAAAACAATTTTGCCTTCATTGTCCACTCAAATGTATTGTAAATTATTTTTTTTGAACTGAAGACTGTCGGCGTACGACAATCTATGGGACCAGTAAGGCCCCTTTGTGGCGGTTAGACTAAGGGGACGCATCACACAAAGAGCAGATCCAGCAGATCAACACATAAAATTTACCATCTTGCACTATAAATGTCCAAGTACTATAGCCAAATAAAAGGGGCTACCATAGTGGCAAAGATGGTAAATACGGAACGTAGATATTGGCTGCAGTACTATCATACCTAATCCTGATGGTATAGGATAAGAACATTAAATGCTTCGTTAGGTGTCACGCTGAGGAGGAATGCCGGCAAGGGAGCCCAATTCCACCTGTACCGCTCGTCTAACTACCTCTCATTCCTTTGACACGCCTCTTGGACGGGTGTCAATAAAGTTGCTCTTCGGCGACGGGCCGCCACGTGTCCCGAGAAGCTCTACCTAACCACCTGCCCGCTCGACACCTATCGGTAAACTCCTGACAGCTGCCACGGTGGAGCAGTGGGAGGAAGCTCGTCGGTCTTAATGTCGTTGGCCCCAAGCTTGTCAGCTCGTAGCTTGGCAGCCTCTTGAGTCTTGATCTTCAGTACATCTTTAGTACTTCTCTATGACCTGCCTCGAGGTCTTCTTCATGGTTTTGATTACCAAGTCTTGAGTGTTTGAGAAGGCCATCCTCCAACAAGCCTTTGCCGCCGGGAAGGCTAATTGACCCTCTAACCAATTCCAGCTCTTGGGACATCCATGGATAACTAAGATAGGTGTTCAACAATCCAGTCCTCGAAGGCTTCTCTGTGCTTTGCTTTTGTTCTTACAGTAATCAGATTTAGGTCATTTATGAGCAGAATTTTCCAAGATTGAATGGAAGGAGCTTGTGCTTTGAAGATTTTGGAATTCCTCTGCATCTAGATTTGCCAACATCCCACGATAACAATGCTCATTGAGAATTGAGGAGGGAAAGAGTCTGACATGATCATAATCTCATGAAAAATATTAATCCATCTCTTCTTGTTACGAATAATGGAGTCCAAGTAGTTGAGAGCAAAAGGGCAGTCCCAGGACAGATGAATGCTTGTCTCCTCACAACAGCAGTTTGCAAAGCTCCCACTTGTAACTGGGTAAGTGGAAATTTTTCTTGTGAAGAAGATTCCTCACATTCACTCTGTCATGAAGCATGAGCCAAACAAAGATTTTGTATCTCGACATTACAATACTCTTCCAAAGCCTTCTAAAAGTTGGGGATGGAAGCTCCTGATTATGAAGATGATGATACATTCTTATAGAGGAGTAATCAACATTATGCGAGAGATAGCACCATCTATCAAAAGAGTTTTCCAAATGGGTGTTCTGCATGAGGATGATCAGTTCTTGATACTGTTGGTGGGCCTTAATAGTTAATGGGGGTGTGGAAATACTAAGCGGCATCAACTTTGGTAACAAGTTGCTTAACTGAAACTTGTTCATCCAGGCTGAAGGAGAAAAGCTCAGGGAACCTTTTTTTAAAATGTCATCATGCCATTCATCTTGCCAGAACATAACTGTGTCACCAGAGCCAATCTTGGGTGTAGCAATCTGCCTGAATTCAGGTAACAGTTTAAGAATACTTCTCCACCTAAAAGAACCCTGAGGCGTGGCAGTAATCATTTTCTGAGGGTAATAAGATTTCCCAAATGAGCTTGACCCAAGGAACATCTTGTTGATTGAGAAATCCGTGGAGGTGCTTCATGAGTAAACATTTGTTATGTGTAGCAATGTCAAGGACACCGAGACCTCCTCTATCTTAAGGATTGCAAACTTTGTCCCAGGCAATGAGAGAAGTACCTTTATCTTCCATCCCATATTTTCTTCAGAAAAAATGCTTTAGGTACTTCTTGATCTGTTCCATGATACCAACAGGCAGAGCTAAGGTGCACATAAAAAAGGGAGGTTGTAGAAAACAGATTTGACCAGGACCATCTTATCACCATATGAAAGTAGTGAAGAATACCCTGCAAGGCTCCTTTAAATTCTCTTCATGATAGGCATGAAATGTTCTATCTTTGGCTTAGATGAACATAAAGAAAGGCCTAGATAAGTGAAAGAGAATGTTCTAGTCTTGCATCCCATAGTTTGAGCTAGCACGAGCATTTTCTCATGAGTAGTGTTGATGGGCACAATAACTGATTTGTCATAATTCACTCTCAACCCAGTGTAAGTGGTGAAGTGCATGAGGAGGTTCTTGAGCAGATTAATCTGAACAGAGCTAGCATGCATTACTAGAATAGTGTCATCAGCATACTGAACAATTGGGAAATCCTAGCAAGATCTTGTGTTAATAGGAGCTAGAATTAAATCATTCTTCATTGCTTCATTCGAAATAGTTTGTAGAAGATCAGCTGCCAGCACAAAAATCAGTAAATACCTTCAGACGGCACAGAACCAATTGTTTTGTGTCAACAATTTTTGGGTGTCACTCTCGACAACATAATCTTCGGTGATAATCCTCGCTGCCACGCAGGGGGTTATCTCCAAAGTTTGTACCAAACTCCACATGACTCCAGGGACCTGTTACTCTGTGTGCACTAGCAAACACATTAGGCCCTTATTGTTTATGTCAACAATCTCCAAAACATAAGGAGGCAAATTATTGCACCAACAAGATAGATAACAGGTTTTGCATGTATTTAAACAACAATGGTCAATGTACTATCAATTTTGTACCATTTAATATTTGTACATTAAGAGACATTAACATAATATGCCATCATTCGTATCATCGGCCAAATCAGTTAAGAAAAGGTAGACAATGACATGGTGCGGGTGTGGGCCACTTCACCACACCACTGAACACAAGAATACCTGTAGGGCTAAAGAATATCATTGGTTCTATTTTGATTAATGTGCATGGTAAGATTCTTATGCAATTGGTTGTACAACTAAAATTAAAAGAGACCCTTGTTACAAACATGTAGTTTGATGCAAACCTAAAAAACAGTTGAGACAGTGACACATATCAATATCGATACCACAACAAGGTTTGAAGGCATGAGAATGATGGACTCAACTTAGCAGTTATCACCGGCTTGTAAAGCCATTCTCCTTGTTGATGGGGGATAATTCAAGAAGTTTTACCGCAAAAAATTCTTTATAAGCATTGCTTTTATCCTACATTTTGTTAAGAGTAAATATAAATCTGACAATACCGAAACAAATAGAAGATAAGGAAGCTAAGATGCCAGTGGTGCTACACAATGTAAGTAGGGCGATACAGGGCTTATGGTGGGTCCATATTGTTGGAGTCCTACATGGGGATGTCCGGACGCCCATCAACCTCCTCTCATTGAGTTTAAAATTTGCAGGCTTTCAACGTCTGGACCAATCTGGACAATTCTGATGACCGCAGTTATATAGTAAAAAATGTTTGGACTGTCCAGTCCAAATTTTTGGAGGCGATTTGATGATCCGTGTTGAACTTGCCCTAAGAAGATCATTGCAGTTAGCATCTACCAACCGGAGCCCTCGACCTTGAACCAGCATGCTCGAAGCAAAAGTGTCTTCCATGTTGTCTGAGCAGTGGAGAGAAGCAACAACACTCATCCATAACCATAGAATTGTGAGTGCCAATCAGCAAAAGCCACCACAATGTCAAATTTACTGTGGGTGGAGAATTCGTCTAACGCTCCTCCGCCAGGGCCTTATGTGATTGCACATTGCAGCTCAGTCATCTGGGTCGGAAGACGAATCACCTCTTCAACCGTTTCTGGAGATAATCAAGGAGATTTAAATGCCAGAGTTCGTAGGGATTGTGCCATGGTTGCCGCCGACAATATCGGGTAAATAGCTCATGTGTGACACATTTAGTGGGAATTGGAAGGAGTGCGAAGTTGTTCGATCGAATGGTCGTGGTGCGACACATTTGAGCACATAAATAGCCCAGGCACAACATGGCCCTTAAACTCAACTGATGCCCTCGTTAGCTGTTAGGGGTTGGACCCATCATTTATCCACGTAACCACGGGAGCCACCACTTGTCCACGTAAAATGCGGGACCCATCTCTTCGTGGCTAGAAGAGACGAGCGCCCGTGCCCGTCCGCCCGTCGCCGCCCATTGGTTTTCCCTTTCCCCAATCTTTCTCTTCTCCGGCGACCTAGCGCAGATGTCTACCAGAAGGAAATATGCCCTAGAGGCAATAATAAAGTTGTTATTTGTATTTCCTTATATCATGTAAATGTTTATTATTCATGCTAGTATTGTATTAACCGGAAACTTAGTACATGTGCGAATACATAGACAAAACAAAGTGTCCCTAGTATGCCTCTACTAGACTAGCTCGTTAGTCAAAGATGGTTAAGTTTCCTGACCATAGACATGTGTTGTCATTTGATGATTATAAAGATGCTCTACAGGTGTCTCCGATGGTGTTTGTTGAGTTGGCATAGATCAAGATTAGGATTTGTCACTCCATATATCGAAGAGGTATCTCTGGGCCCTCTCGGCAATGCACATCACTGTAAGCCTTGCAAGCAATGTGACTAATGAGTTAGTTGTTGGATGATGCATTACAGAACGAGTAAAGAGACTTTCCGGTAACGAGATTGAACTAGGTATGAGGATACCGACGATCGAATCTCGGGCAAGTAACATACCGATGACAAAGGGAATGACGTATGTTGTTATGTGGTATGACCGATAAAGATCTTCGTAGATTATGTAGGAACCAATATGAGCATCAAAGTTCCGCTATTGGTTATTGACTAGAGATGTGTCTCGATCATGTCTACATAGTTCTTGAACCCGTAGGGTTCGCACGCTTAATGTTCGATGATGATTTGTATTATGAGTTATGTGTTTTGGTGATCGAAGTTTGTCCGGAGTCCCGGATGAGATCACGAACATGACGAGGAGTCTCGAAATGGTCGAGAGGTAAAGATTCATATATTGGAAGGTAGTATTCGGACATCGGAATGGTTCCGAGTGATTCGGGTATTTTTCCGGAGTACCGAGGGGTTACCGGAACCCCCCGGGGAAGTGTTGGGCCTACATGGGCCTAAAGGGAGAGACAGGGAAGCCCACGAGGGGTGGTGCGTGCCCCCCTCCTAGGGAGTCCGAATAGGACAAGGAGGAGGGGGCGCGGCCCCCCTTCCTTTTCCCTCTCCCTCTCCTTGCTATTCCCTCCGGTGGAGAAAGGAAATGGGGGGGGGGGCAAATACTACTTGGACTAGGAGTCCAAGTAGGACTCCCCCCTTGGCGTGCCCTTCCTAGCTGACGGCCTTCTCCTCCCCCTTTATATACGGGGGCGGGGGGCACCCCAAAGGCACACCAAGAATTCTCTTAGCCGTGTGTGGTGCCCCCTCCACAGTTTACTCCCCCGATCATAGTGTCATAGTGCTTAGGCGAAGCCCTGCGCGGATCACATCACGATCACCGTTACCACGCCATCGTGCTAACGGAACTCTCCCTCAACCCTCTACTAGATCAAGAGTTTGAGGGACGTCATCGAGCTGAACGTGTGCTGAACATGGAGTGCCGTACGTTTGGTACTTGGATCGGTTGGATTGTGAAGACATTCGACTACATCAACCGCGTTATTCTATCGCTTCTGCTTTCGATCTACAAGGGTACATGGACACACTCTCCCCTCTCGTTTATGCATCTCCTAGATAGATCTTGCGTGATCATAGGAAAACTGTTGGGGAAATTGCATGCTACATTCCCCAACAGTGGCATCCGAGAAAAGTCTATGCGTAGATGATATGCACGAGTAGAACACAAAGAGTTGTGGGCGATAATAGTTATACTGCTTACCACCAACATCTTACTTTGATTCGGTGGTATTGTTGGATGAAGCAGCCCGGACCGACATTACATGACCGCGTTCATGAGACTGGTTCTACCGACGTGCTTTGCACACAGGTGGCTAGCGGGTGTCTGTTTCTCCAACTTTAGTTGAAACGAGTTTGACTATGGCCGGTCCTTGTTGAAGGTTAAAACAGCACACTTGATAAAAAATCATTGTGGTTTTGATCCGTAGGTAAGAACCGTTCTTGCTAGAAGCCCATAGCAGCCACGTAAAACTTGCAACAACAAAGTAGAGGACGTCTAACTTGTTTTTGTAGGGCATGTTGTGATGTGATATGGTCAAGACGTGATGAAATATAAATTGTTGTATGAGATGATCATGTTTTGTATAAGTTATTGGCAACTGGCAGGAGCCTTATAGTTGTCGCTTTATTGTATGAAATGCAATCGCCATGTAATTGCTTTACTTTATCACTAAGAAGCAGCGATAATCATGGAAGCAATAGTTGGCGAGACGACAACGACGCTACGATGAAGATCAAGGTGTCAAGCCAGTGACGATGGAGATCATGACAATGCTTTGGATACGGAGATCAAAGGCACAAGATAATGATGGTCATATCATGTCACATATTTTGATTGCATTTGATGTTTATCTTTTATGCATCTTATTTTGCTTAGTACGGTGGTAGCATTATAAGATGATCCCTCACTAAATTTCAAGGTATAAGTGTTCTCCCTGAGTATGCACCGTTGCTATAGTTCATCGTGCCGAGACACCACGTGATGATCGAGTGTGATAAGCTCTATGTTCACATACAACGGGTGTAAGCCAGTTTTGCACGTGTAGAATACTCGGGTTAAACTTCATGAGCCGAGCATATGCAGATATGGCCTCGGAACACTGAGACCGGAAGGTCAAACGTGAATCATATAGTAGATATGATCAACATAGTGACGTTCACCATTGAAAACTACTCCATCTCACGTGATGATCGGACATGATTTAGTTGATATGGATCACGTGATCATTTAGATGACTAGAGGGATGTCTATCTAAGTGGGAGTTCTTTAGTAATATGATTAATTGCACTTTAATTTATCATGAACTTAGTACCTGATAGTTTTTGCATATCTATGTTGTTGTAAATAAAAGGCTCGTGCTACCGTTCCCTTTAATCTTAATGCATTCCTAGAGAAAGCCAAGTTGAAAGATGATGGTAGGAACTACACGGATTGGGTCCGTAACTTGGGGATTATCCTCATTGCTGCACAGAAGAATTACGTCCTGGAAGCACCGCCAAGTGCAAGACCCTCCCAGGAGCAACTCCGGATGTTATGAACGTCTGGCAGAGCAAAGCTGATGACTACTCGATAGTTCAGTGTGCCATTCTTTACAGCTTAGAATCGGGACTTCAAAGATGTGTTGAACGTCATGGAGCATATGAGATGTTCCAGGAGTTGAAGTTAATATTTCAAGCAAATGCCTGAGTTGAGAGATATGAAGTCTCCAACAAGTTCTATAGCTGCAAGATGGAGGAGAATAGTTCTGTCAGTGAACACATACTCAGCTGGGAGTTAATCTTCCTGATGATAGTGTCATTGACAAAGTTCTTTAATCACTGCCACCAAGCTAAAAAAGCTTCGTGATGAACTATAATATGCAAGGGATGGAAAAGACAATTCTCGCGCTCTTCGCAATGCTAAAAGCTGCATAGGTAGAAATCAAGAAGGGGCATTAAGTGTTGATGGTTAACAAGACCAGTAGTTTCAAGAAAAAGGGCAAAGGGAAGAAGTGGAACTTCAAGACGAATAGCAAGCAAGTTGCTGCTCAAGGGAAGAAGCCCAAGTCTGGACCTAAGCCTGAAATTGAGTGCTTCTACTGCAAAGGGACTGGTCACTGGAAGGAACTGTCCCAAGTATTTGGCGGATAAGAAGGATGGCAAAGTGAAAGGTATATATGATATACATGTTACTAATGTGTACCTAATAATGCTCGTAGTAGCGCATGGGTATTTGATACTGGTTCTATTGCTCATATTTGCAACTCAAAACAGAGGCTACGGATTAAACGAAGATTGGCTAAGGACAAGGTGACGATGCGCGTCGGAAATGGTTCCAAGGTTGATGTGATCGCCATCGGCATGCTACCTCTACATCTATCGTTGGGATTAGTTTTAGACCCGAATAATTGTTATTTGGTGCCAGCGTTGAGCATGAACATTATATCTGGATCTTGTTTGATGCGAGACGGTTATTCATTTAAATCAGAGAATAATGGTTGTTCTATTTATATGAGTAATATCTTTTATGGTCATGCACCCTTGATGAGTGGTCTATTTTTGTTGAATCTCGATTGTAGTGATACACATATTCATAATATTGAAGCCAATAGATACAAAGTTAACAAATGATAGTGCAACTTATTTGTGGCACTGCCGTTTAGGTCATATTGGTGTAAAGCGCATGAAGCAACTCCATGCTAATGGGCTTTTGGAATCACTTGATGCTTACGAACCATGCCGCATGGGCAAGATGACCAAGACTCCGTTTTCCAGAACAATGGAGCGAGCAACTGACTTGTTGGAAATAATACATACTGATGTATGCAGTCCAATGAGTGTTGAGGCTCGCGGTGGGTATCGTTATTTTCTAACCTTCACAGATGATTTCAGCAGATATGGGTATATCTACTTAATGAAACATAAGTCTGAAACATTTGAAAAGTTCAAAGAATTTCAGAGCGAAGTCGAAAATCATCGTAACAAGAAAATAAAGTTACTACAATCTGATCGTGGAGGTGAATATTTGAGTTATGAGTTTGGTCTTCATTTGAAACAATGTTGAATAGTTTCTCAACTCACGCCACCTGGAACACCACAGCGTAATGGTGTGTCCGAACATCGTAACCGTACTTTATTAGATATGGTGCGATCTATGATGTCTCTTACCAATTTACCGCTATTGTTTTGGGGTTATGCTTTAGAGACGGCTTCATTCACGTTAAAAAGGGCACCATCTAATGAAGGAAATATGCCCTAGAGGCAATAATAAAGTTATTATTTATTTCCTTATATCATGATAAATGTTTATCATTCATGCTAGAATTGTATTAACCGGAAACATGATACATGTGTGAATACATAGACAAACAGAGTGTCACTAGTATGCCTCTACTTGACTAGCTCGTTGATCAAAGATGGTTATGTTTACTAGCCATAGACAAAGAGTTGTCATTTGATTAACGGGATCACATCATTAGGAGAATGATGTGATTGACTTGACCCATTCCGTTAGCTTAGCACTTAATCGTTTAGTATGTCGCTTCGATTAGGATTTGTCACTTCGATTGTCGGAGAGGTATCTCTGGGCCCACTCGGTAATACACATCACTTAAGCCTTGCAAGCATTGCAACTAATGAGTTAGTTGTGAGATGATATATTACGGAACGAGTAAAGAGACTTGCCGGTAACGAGATTGAACTAGGTATTGAGATACCGACGATCGAATCTCGGGCAAGTAACATATCGATGACAAAGGGAACAATGTATGTTGTTATGCGGTTTGACCGATAAAGATCTTCGTAGAATATGTGGGAGCCAATATGAACATCCAGGTTCCACTATTGGTTATTGATACGTCTCCGTCATATCTACTTTTCCAAACACTTTTGCCCTTGTTTTGGACTCTAACTTGCATGATTTGAATGGAACTAACCCGTACTGACGCTGTTTTCAGTAGAATTGCCGTGGTGTTATTTATGTGCAGAAACAAAAGTTCCCGGAATAACCTGAAACTCCACGGAGATTATTTTTGAAATAATAAAAAATACTGGTAGAGAATCAAGGCCAGGGGCCCACACCCTAGCCACCAGGGTGGGGGCGCGCCTGCCCCCCTAGGAGCGCCCCCTGCCTCATGGGCCCCCTGGAGCTCCACCGACCTCAACTCCAACTCCATATATTCGTGTTCGGGGAGAAAAAAATCAAGGAGAAGGATTCATCACGTTTTACGATACGGAGCCGCCGCCAAGCCCTAAACTCTCTGGGGAGGGCTGATCTGGAGTCCGTTCGGGGCTCCGGAGAGGGGAATCCGTCGCCGTCGTCATTATCAACCATCCTCCATCACCAATTTCATGATGCTCACCACTGTGCATGAGTAATCCATCGTAGGCTTGCTGGACGATGATGGGTTGGATGAGATTTTTCATGTAATTGAGTTAGTCTTGTTACGGTTTCATCCCTAGTATCCACTATGTTCTGAGATTGATGTTTCTATGACTTTGCTATGCTTAATGCTTGTCACTAAGGCCCGAGTGCCATGATTTTAGATCTGAACCTATTATGCTTTCATCAATATATGAGAGTTCTTGATCCTATCTTGCAAGTCTATAGTCACCTACTATGTGTTATGATCCGGCAACCCTGAAGTGACAATAATTGGGACCACTCCCAGCGATGACCGTAGTTTGAGGAGTTCATGTATTCACTATGTGTTAATGCTTTGGTCCGGTACTCTATTAAAAGGAGGCCTTAATATCCCTTAGTTTCCAATAGGACCCCGCTGCCACGGGAGGGTAGGACAAAAGATGTCATGCAAGTTCTTTTCCATAAGCACGTATGACTATATTCAGAATACATGCCTACATTACATTGATGAATTGGAGCTAGTTCTGTGTCACCCTATGTTATGACTGTTACATGATGAACCACATCCGGCATAATTCTCCATCACCGATCCAATGCCTACGAGCTTTCCATATATTGTTCTTCCCTTATTTACTTTTCCGTTGCTATTGTTACGGTCACTATAAAACACCAAAAATATTACTTTTTCTACCGTTACCTTTTACCACCGTTGCCACTACTATCATATTACTTTGCTACTAAACACTTTGCTGCAGATATTAAGTTTCCAGGTATGGTTCAATTGACAACTCAACTGCTAATACTTGAGAATATTCTTTGGCTCCCCTTGTGTTGAATCAATAAATTTGGGTTGAATACTATACCCTTGAAAACTGTTGCGATCCCCTACTTGTGGCTTATCAAGACTATTTTCTGGCGCCTGATACATCAATTTTGCATCATGCTTTTATATCGATATTTATTGCATTATGAGTTGTTATTACACATTATGTCACAATACTTATGCCTATTCTCTCTTATTTTACAAGGTTTGCATAATGTGACGCCCCCGATTCAATCGTACACTAATCATACACGCAAACGTGTACGATCAAGATCAGGGACTCACGGGAAGATATCACAACACAACTCTACAAATAAAAATAAGTCATACAAGCATCATATTACAAGCCAGGGGCCTCGAGGGCTCGAATACATGAGCTCGATCAGAGACGAGTTAGTGAAAGCAACAATATCTGAGTACAGACATAAGTTAAACAAGTTTGCCTTAAGAAGGCTAGCACAAACTGGGATACAGATCGAAAGAGGCGCAGGCCTCCTGCCTGGGATCCTCCTAAACTACTCCTGGTCGCCGTCAGCGGGCTGCACGTAGTAGTAGCCACCTCCCGAGTAGTAGTAGTCGTCGTCGACGGTGGCGTCGGGCTCCTGGGCTCCATCGTCTGGTTGCAGCAATCGGATATAGGAAAGGGGAAAAGGGAAGAAAAGCAACCGTGAGTACTCATCCAAAGTAGTCGCAAGCAAGGAGCTACACTACATATGTATGCATTGGTATCAATTGGAATAAGGCTATTATATGTGGACTGAACTGCAGAAAGCCGGAATAAGGGGGGATAGCTAGTCCTTTCGAAGACTACGCTTCTGGCAGCCTCCGTCTTGCAGCATGTAGAAGAGAGTAGACTGAAGTCCTCCAAGTATCATCGCATAGCACAATCCTAACCGATGATCCTCCCCTCGTCGCCCTGTGAGAGAGCGATCACAAGTTGTATCTGGCACTTGGAAGGGTGTGTTTTATTAAGTATCCAGTTCTAGTTGTCATAAGGTCAAGGTACAACTCCGGGTTGTCCTTTTACCGAGGGAGACGGCTATTCGAATAGATCAACTTCCCTGCAAGGGTGCACCACATAACCCAACACACTCAATCCCATTTGGCCGGACATACTTTCCTGGGTCATGCCCGGTCTCGGAAGATCAACATGTCCCAGCCCTACCTAGGCACAACAGAGAGGTCAGCACGCCGGTCTAAATCCTATGGCGCAGGGGTCTGGGCCCATCGCCCATTGCACACCTGCATGTTGCGTACGCGGCCGGTGAGCTGACCTAGCAACCTCCATTACAAAGGAAGTTGTGTTACGCGGTCCAACCCGGTGCGCGCCGCTCAGTCGCTGACATCACGAAGGCTTCGGCTGATACCACGACGTCGAGTGCCCATAACTGTCCCCGCGTAGATGGTTCGTGCATATAGGCCAGTAGCCAGACTCAGATCAAATACCAAGATCTCGTTAAGCGTGTTATTTTGAAATAACCACGGACGCCGACCAGGGCCAGGCCCACCTCTCTCCTAGGTGGTCTCAACCTGCCCTATCACTCCGCCACAACGTAATAGTCGGGGGCCTTCGGAAACTTAGGCCCACCTCTACCGGGATGGAGTCACCTGCCCCTTCAGCCCCCAAAATCGGAATCACTCGCGGGTACTCCTACGAGCCGACCCGACTTTAATCACCACAAGTATCATATATTATGTATAAGTATATACCCGTGATCAACTCCTGAGTGATCACGACCCGATAGTATAGCATGGCAGACGGACAAGAATGTATGGCCACTGATGATAAACTAGCATCCTATACTAAGCATTAGGATTGCAGGTAAGGTAACAACAATAGTAGTAAGGACAGGCTATGCATCAGGATAGGATTAACGAAAAGCAGTAACATGCTACACTACTCTAATGCAAGCAGTATAGAAAGTAGAGTAGGCGATATCTGGTGATCAAGGGGGGGCTTGCCTGGTTGCTCTGGCAAGAGAGAGTGGTCGTCAACACTGTAGTCGTACTGGGTAGCAGCGCCGTCGGTCTCGTGTCTAGCGAGAGAAGAGGGGGAAGAAACAATAAATATAATGCAATCAAATGCATGACGATGCATGACATGTCAAAGCGTGATGCTAGGTGTGCCCTAACGCGGTACGAGGTGGCACCGGTGAAGGGGGGAACATCCGGGAAATTATCCCCGGTGTTTCGCGTTTTCAGGCAGAGGAGCCGGAGGGGGAAAGTTGCGTGTTCGCTATGCTAGGGATGCATGGCGGACGAACGGGCTGCGTATCCGGATTCGTCTCGTCGTTCTGAGCAACTTTCATGTTGAAAATAAATTAATCCGAGTTACGGATTAAAAGATATGATTTTCTAAAGATTTTATTAATTTCTGGAATTTAATTAATTATTTAAATTAATTCGAAATGGATTTATGACATCAGCATGATGTCATGCTGACGTCAGCAGTCAACGGGGGTTGACTGGTCAACCTGACCAGTGGGTCCCACTGGTCAGTGACACCTTTTAATTAAACTAATCAAAATTAATTAGTGGGTGGGCCCCACTGTCATACTAATTAATTAGCTAATTAACAGTAGTTAATTAGGTTAATTAATCATTAGGTTAATTAATCTTAATTGGTTAATTTAATCAGAATTAATTAAGTTAATTAATTAGTTAATTAGTTAATTAATTAATTAATTGTATTATTTATTATTATTATTTTTTATTAAAACGTTCTCAGGGGGGTGGGGCCCCCATGTCATTGGCCCTAGGGGCCAAACGGGCGCGCGAGTATCTGGAAACGGGCACGGGCGTGGGCACCCGTAGAGGCTGACCCGGTTGCGGCGGACGAAGCCCAGGGGCGCCGGACCCGGGCGCCGACTGACCGGGGCCGCAGTTCGCGGCGGCGGCGAGCGCAGGGGACAGCGGCACGCGGGCGCGTGCCCAAGGCCACCAGGGGAGGTGGGCTCCGGTGAGCCGTGGAGCAGTGGCGGATGGGGCCAGCGCGGGCGCGCGGAAGCAGGCGCGGCCCGGCAGTTCGAGGCTGCAGCAGTAGGGGAGGAGGCTAGGGGCGCGAGGGGCCGATGGCCAGGGGCGGGGCGGAGCGGCGCCTCCTGCAGCACGCAGCTGCGGGGCGAGGGGAGGCATGGTGAGCCGTGGGCACGGGACGGAGGCGTCGGGGGCGCGGCCGAACGCGCGGCTGCAGGCGCTGGCGTGGAAGGGGATGCGCGGACGCGGACCAGCGCTCGGGGCAAGGCGCGTGCAGGGCGTGCGGGAGCGCGGCCGGAGCGCTGGATGCGGCGGTGGGGCGCAGCGAGCGCAGGCGCAGGACGCGCACGGGCGTGGCGAGGCGCGCGCGAGCTCGGGCGCGGGTCTGTGACAGCGGGCGCGGCAGCAGAGACCGGGGGGAGGGGAGGCAGTGGCACGGGCGTTTCGGCCGGGGCGCGCGACCGATGCGGTGAGCGCGCGCGCGGGGGCAGGCGGCGACGAGCGCAAGCACGCGGGGGGGGGGGGGGGGAACGTGCAGGGGAGGGGGGAGCTCACATCGAGGAGCAGAGAACGGGGCAGTGTGCTCGACGGAGTTCGGGGAGGTTGACGGGGACGAGCGGCGGAGCGGAGGCAGTCCGGCGGGGGGGGGGGGGGGAGGGGGGGCGTTCCGGCGAGGAGGAGGACGGCGAGGTCAGGCGATGGAGCGCTCCGGGCGGCGTCGATGTTAGTTCCCCCTCGATCCGATCTGGATCGGGGAGGAGGGGGGGCGCGTCATGGGAAGGGAAGTGGGGAGTGGGTAGGTTAGGGTTTCCCCTGGTGGGGTTAGTAGAGGGGTTAGGTGGGCTGGCCTGGGGGTTGGCCTAGTGGGGCTGTGGCCTGCTGGGTCGTAGCCCAGTGGGGGGGGAGTTCTTTCTTCTCTTTTTTTGTTTTTGTTTTCTGTTTTGTATTTTCTTTCTTTTATTTATTTTCCTTTTCTGTTTTAGTTAGTTTAGGTCATTTAGGTATTTTGTAAAATTATGTTTGCTGCACCATAATTACCCTTGTAATATTTGGCAACCACTGAACATTTTTGTTTCAATTTTTGGAAACTTTTATTGTCGACATTAATTTTAAATTTGAATTTGACGCGGTTGAAACAACGGACGTTTAGCAACAGTAATCGGGATGACGTGGCATGATTAGCGTGGGATTACTGTAGCAAGATTAGCCAGGCGTTACAAATCTCCTCCACTACAAGAAATCTCGTCCCGAGATTTAGGAGGTAGAAGGAAACAGTGCAGGGTATTCATCGCGAAGACGATCCTCGCGTTCCCAGGTGGCTTCGTCTTCAGAGTGATTCGACCACTGGACCTTGAGGAACTTGATCGCCTTCTGACGTGTGCGGCGTTCAGCTTGGTCGAGAATGCGGACCGGATGCTCTTTATAGGAGAGGTCCTGTTGCAATTCGAGCACTTCATGGTCCACTGCTCGGATGGGGTCCTTGAAGCAGCATCGAAGTTGTGACACGTGGAACACATCGTGAACCTGAGAAAGGTTCGGTGGAAGCTCCAGTTGATATGCCACTTTTCCAGGCCTCTCGAGAATAGTGAAAGGACCAATATAGCGGGGAGCTAGCTTTCCTTTGATCCCGAAGCGGTGAGCACCCTTCATTGGTGTAACTCGAAGATAGGCCTTTTTGCCAGGTTGATATACCATGTCTTTATGATGACTGTCATAATTACTCTTTTGACGTGACTGGGCAGTCTTGAGATTCTCGCGAATAATGCGAACTTGTTCTTCGGCATGTTGGATAATATCCGGACCACAACATGGACGTTCCCCAGTTTCTGACCAATTCAGAGGGGTTCGACACTTTCGTCCATATAGCACTTCGAAGGGGGACATCTTCAGACTAGCTTGATAGCTATTATTATAAGAGAACTCGGCATACGGAAGAGATTCCTCCCATTTCTTGCCGAAGGAAATTACACAAGCTCGAAGCATGTCTTCGAGAACTTGGTTTACACGTTCAACCTGTCCTTGCGACTGAGGATGAAACATCATACTGAACGACAGATGAGTTCCCATAGCTTCTTGGAAACTTGCCCAAAATCTTGAAGTGAATAAGCTGCCACGGTCTGAACTGATAACCAGTGGAATACCGTGAAGCGAAACAATTCTGGACATGTAGAGAGTTGCAAGCTAGCTAGCAGTGATTGTCTCTTTGACCGCCATAAAATGTGCAACTTTAGAAAGCCGGTCAATGACGACAAGAATAGCATCATTACCTTTCTGCGATTTGGGAAATCCAGTGACGAAGTCCATTTCAACATGGTCCCATTTCCATTCAGGAATAGAGATAGGTTGCAGAGTTCCAGCAGGCCTTTGATGCTCTACTTTGATACGGCGACAAACGTCACACTCAGCAACATAACAAGCAATGTCCTGCTTCATATTCGACCACCAGAATCTTTGACGAATATCCTGGTACATCTTTGTACTACCAAGATGGATGGACAGAGGCGTATCATGAGCTTCTTGCATAACCCTTTTAGTCTTATCCAGGTTTTTCTTCGAACATGGTACCACTAGGCGGCCTTTGAAGTACAAGGCGCCATCATCGGCGATAGTGAAGAATGAGGGCTTTCCTTTTGCTAGATGGCGTTTAATCTAATGGACTTCAGAGTCATAACCTTGAATAGTCTTTATACCAGCTACGAGATCTGGTATGACAGCGAGGGTATTTAGAGAACCCTTAGTAACAACAAGAAGATTCATCTTGCGGAACTCCGGGGGAGGGGGAGCGAGTGCTCCAGGAGGAACAATATGAAGGTTCAGCTTTCTAAATTCTTCGACAAGCGAGGGCTGAACTTTGTGAACCTGGAGGTGGTTGCAGTAAGACTTGCGGCTCAAGGCATCAGCCATTACATTAGCCTTGCCGGGGGTATAGGATATACCCATGTCAAAGTCTGCAACAGTCTCCATCCATCTTTGTTGACGGAGAATCAGATCTGGCTGAGTAAACAGATACTTCATGTTGGAAATATGCCCTAGAGGCAATAATAAATTGATTATTATTATATTTCCTTGTTCATGATAATCGTTTATTATCCATGCTATAATTGTATTGATAGGAAACTCAGATACATGTGTGGATACATAGACAACACCATGTCCCTAGTAAGCCTCTAGTTGACTAGCTCGTTGATCAATAGATGGTTACGATTTCCTGACCATGGACATTGGATGTCATTGATAACGGGATCACATCATTAGGAAAATGATGTGATGGACAAGACCCAATCCTAAGCCTAGCACAAGATCATGTAGTTCGTATGCTAAAGCTTTTCTAATGTCAAGTATCATTTCCTTAGACCATGAGATTGTGCAACTCCCGGATACCGTAGGAGTGCTTTGGGTGTGCCAAACGTCACAACATAACTGGGTGGCTATAAAGGTACACTACAGGTATCTCCGAAAGTGTCTGTTGGGTTGGCACGAATCGAGACTGGGATTTGTCACTCCGTGTAAACGGAGAGGTATCTCTGGGCCCACTCGGTAGGACATCATCATAATGTGCACAATGTGATCAAGGAGTTGATCGCGGGATGATGTGTTACGAAACGAGTAAAGAGACTTGCCGGTAACGAGATTGAACAAGGTATCGGGATACTGACGATCGAATCTCGGGCAAGTATCGTACCGCTAGACAAAGGGAATTGTATACGGGATTGATTAAGTCCTTGACATCGTGGTTCACCCGATGAGATTATCGTGGAACATGTGGGAGCCAACATGGGTATCCAGATCCCGCTGTTGGTTATTGACCGGAGAGTCATCTCGGTCATGTCTGCATGTCTCCCGAACCCGTAGGGTCTACACACTTAAGGTTCGGTGACGCTAGGGTTATAGAGATATTAGTATGCGGTAACCCGAAAGTTGTTCGGAGTCCCGGATGAGATCCCGGACGTCACGAGGAGTTCCGGAATGGTCCGGAGGTAAAGAATTATATATAGGAAGTGCTATTTCGGCCATCGGGACAAGTTTCGGGGTCACCGGTATTGTACCGGGACCACCGGAAGGGTCCCGGGGGTCCACCGGGTGGGGCCACCTGCCCCGGGGGGGCACATGGGCTGTAGGGGGTGCGCCTTGGCCTATATGGGTCAAGGGCACCAGCTCCAAGAGGCCCATGCGCCAAGAGAAAGGGGAAAGGAAGAGTCCTAAAGGGGGAAGGCACCTCCGAGGTGCCTTGGGGAGGAGCGACTCCTCCCTTGGCCGCACCCTTCCTTGGAGGAAGGGCCAAGGCTGCGCCCCCCCTCTCCCTTGGCCCTATATATAGTGGGGGGAAGGGAGGGCAACCATACCTAAGCCCTGGCGCCTCCCTCTCCCTCCCATGACACATCTACCTCCTCCCGCAGCGCTTGGCGAAGCCCTGTTGGAATCCCGCTACTTCCACCACCACGCCGTCGTGCTGCTGGATCTCCATCAACCTCTCCTCCCCCCTTGCTGGATCAAGATGGAGGAGACGTCACTGCTCCATACGTGTGTTGAACGCGGAGGTGCCGTCCGTTCGGCGCTAGGATCATCGGTGATTTGGATCACGACGAGTACGACTCCATCAACCCCGTTCTCTTGAACGCTTCCGCGCGCGATCTAAAAGGGTATGTAGATCCACTCCTCCCTCGTTGCTAGATGACTCCATAGATAGATCTTGGTGACACGTTGGAAAATTTTGAATTTATGCTACGTTACCCAACAGTGGCATCATGAGCTAGGTCTATGCGTAGTTTCTATGCACGAGTAGAACACAAAGTAGTTGTGGGCCTTGATTTTGTTCAATATGCTTACGTTACTAGTCCAATCTTGATTCGGTGGCATTGTGGGATGAAGCGGCCCGGACCGACCTTACACGTACTCTTACGTGAGACTAGTTCCACCGACTGACATGCACTAGTTGCATAAAGGTGGCTAGCGGGTGTCTGTCTCTCCCACTTTAGTCGGATCGGATTCGATGAAAAGGGTCCTTATGAAGGGTAAATAGCAATTGGCATATCACGTTGTGGTTTTTGCATAGGTAAGAAACGTTCTTGCTAGAAACCCATAGCAGCCACGTAAAACATGCAAACAACAATTAGAGGACGTCTAACTTGTTTTTGCAGGGTATGCTATGTGATGTGATATGGCCAAAAGGATGTGATGAATGATATATGTGATGTATGAGATTGATCATGTTCTTGTACCAGGAATCACGACTTGCATGTCGATGAGTATGACAACCGGCAGGAGCCATAGGAGTTGTCTTAATTTATTTATGACCTGCGTGTCAACATAAACGTCATGTAATTACTTTACTTTATTGCTAACCGTTAGCTATAGTAGTGGAAGTAATAGTTGACGAGACAACTTCATGAAGACACGATGATAGAGATCATGATGATGGAGATCATGGTGTCATGCCGGTGACAAGATGATCATGGAGCCCCAAGATGGAGATCAAAGGAGCTATATGATATTGGCCATATCATGTCACTATTATTTGATTGCATGTGATGTTTATCATGTTTATACATCTTGTTTACTTAGAACGACGGTAGTAAATAAGATGATCCCTCACTAAAATTTCAAGAAGGTGTTCCCCCTAACTGTGCACCGTTGCGAAAGTTCGTCGTTTAGAAGCACCACGTGATGATCGGGTGTGATAGATTCTTACGTTCACATACAACGGGTGTAAGCCAGATTTACACACGTGAAACACTTAGGTTAACTTGACGAGCCTAGCATGTACAGACATGGCCTCGGAACACAAGAGACCGAAAGGTCGAGCATGAGTCGTATGGTAGATACGATCAACATGAAGATGTTCACCGATGATGACTAGTCCGTCTCACGTGATGATCGGACACGGCCTAGTTGACTCGGATCATGTAATCACTTAGATGACTAGAGGGATGTCTATCTGAGTGGGAGTTCATAAGATGAACTTAATTATCCTGAACATAGTCAAAAGGTCTTCGCAAATTATGTCGTAGCTCGCGCTTCAATTCTACTATTTAGATATGTTCCTAGAGAAAATTTAGTTGAAAGTTGATAGTAGCAATTATGCGGACTAGGTCCATAAACTGAGGATTGTCCTCATTGCTTCATAGAAGGCTTATGTCCTTAATGCACTGCTCAGTGTGCTGAACCTCGAACGTCGTCTGTGGATGTTGCGAACATCTGACATACACATTTTGATAACTACGTGATAGTTCAGTTAAACGGCTTAGAGTTGAGGCACCGAAGACGTTTTGAAACGTCGCGAAACATATGAGATGTTTCGAGGGCTGAAATTGGGATTTCAGGCTTGTGCCCACGTCAAGAGGTATAAGACCTCCGACGATTTTCTTAGCCTACAAACTAAGGGAGAAAAGCTCAATTGTTTAGCTTGTGCTCAGATTGTCTAAGTACAACAATCGCTTGAATCGAGTGGGAGTTGATCTTCCAGATGAAATAGTGATGGTTCTCTGAAGTCATTACCACCAAGCTGCTAGAGCTTCGTGATGAACTATGATATATCAGGGACATATATGATGATCCTTGAGATATTCGCGATGTTTGACACCGCGAAAGTAGAAATCAAGAAGGAGCATCAATTGTTGATGGTTGGTGAAACCACTAGTTTCAAGAAGGGCAAGGGAACAAAGGGATACTTCATGAAACGGCAATTCAGCTGCTGCTCTAGTGAAGAAACCCAAGGTTGAACCCAAACCCGAGAATGAGTGCTTCTGTAATAAGGGGAACAGCCACTGGAGCAGAATTACCCTAGATACTTGGTAGATGAGAAGGCTGGCAAGGTCGACAGAAGTATATTGGATATGCATTATAATGTGTACTTTACTAGTACTCCTAGTAGCACCAGGGTATTAGATACCGGTTCAGTTGCTAAGTGTTAGTAACTCGAAACAAAATGCTACGGAATAAACGGAGACTAGCTAAAGGTGAGCTGACGATATGTGTTGGAAGTGTTTCCAGGGTTGATATGATCAAGCATCGCACGCTCCCTCTACCATCGAGATTGGTATTAAAACCTAAATAATTGTTATTTGGTGTTTGCGTTGAGCATAGACATGATTGGATTATGTCTATCGCAATACGGTTATTCATTTAAAGAGAATAATGGTTACTCTGTTTATTTGAATAATACCTTCAAATGGTCTTACACCTGAAATGAATGGTTTATTGAATCTCGATCGTAGTGATACACATGTTCATGCCAAATGATAGTAATGATAGTACCACCTACTTGTGGCACTGCCACTTAAGTCATATCGGTATAAAACGCATGAAGAAGCTCCATGTTGATGGATCTTTGGGCTCACTCGTTTTTGAAAGGTTTGAGACATGCGAACCATGTCTATTGGTGTATATGCATGAAGAAACTCCATGCAAATGGACCGTTTGGACTCACTTGATTTTGAATCACTTGAGACATGCAAATCATACCACATGGGCAAGATGACTGAAAGCCTCATTTTTCAGTAAAATGGAACTAGAAAGCAACTTGTTGGAAGTAATACATTTTGATGTGTGCAGTCCAATGAGTGCTGAGGCGTGTAGTGGACATCGTTATGTTCTTATTTCACAGATGGTTTGAGTAGATGTTGAGTACATTTACTTGATGAATCACGAGTCTGAATTATTGAAAGGTTCAAGTAATTTCAGGGTGAAGTTGAAAGATCGTCGTGACAAGAGGATAAAAGATCTATGATATGATCATAGAGATGAATATCTGAATTACGAGTTTGGCACAGAATTAAGACATTGTGGAAATTGTTTCACAACTAATACAGCCTGGAACACCATAGTGTGATGGTGTGTCCGAACATCATAACTGCACCCTATTGGATATGATGCATACCATGATGTCTCTTATCGAATTACCACGATAGTTTATGGGTTAGGCATTAGAGACAACCACAATCACTTTAAATAGGGCACCACGTAATTCCGATGAGATGACACCGTATGAACTATGGTTTAGAGAAACCTAAGCTGTCATTTCTTAGAAGTTTGGGGCTGCGACGCTTATGTGAAAAAGTTTCAGGCTGATAAGCTCGAACCCAAAGCGGATAAATGCATCTTCATAGGACACCCAAAACAGTTGGGTATACCTCCTGTCTCAGATCCGAAAGCAATAAGGGATTGTTTCTAGAATCGGGTCCTTTCTCGAGGAAAAGTTTCTCTCGAAAGAATTGAGTGGGAGGATGGTGGAGACTTGATGAGGTTATTGAACCATCTCTTCAACTAGTGTGTGGCAGGGCACAGGGAGTTGTTCCTGTGGCACCTACACCAATTGAAGTGGAAGCTTATGATAGTGATCATGAAACTTCAGATCAAGTCACTAGCAAACCTCGTGGGATGACAAGGATGCGTACTACTTCGAGTGGTACGTGATCCTGTCTTGGAAGTCATGTTGCTAGACAACAATGAACCTACGAGCCATGGAGAACGATGGTGGGCCTGGATTCCGATAAATGGCTCGAGGCCATAAAATCCGAGAGAGGATCCATGTATGAAAACAAAGTGTAGACTTTGGCAGAATGGCTCGATGGTCGTAAGGCTATTGAGTACAGATGGATTTTAAAAGGAAGACGGACAATGATGGTAAGTATCACCATTAAGAAAGCTCGACTTGTCGTTAAGATTTTTTCCAACAAGTTCAAGGAGTTGACTATGATGAGACTTTCTCACTCGTAGCGATGCTAAGAGTCTGTTGGAATTATATTAGCGATTACTGCATTATTTATGAAATCTTGCAGATAGGATGTCAAAAAAAACATTGTTTCCTCGACGATTTTCTTGAGGAAAGGTTGTATGTGATACAACCGGAAGGTTTTGTCAATCCTGAAAGATGCTAATAAGTATGGAAAGCTCCAGCAATCCTTCTAAGGACTGGAGTAAGCATCTCGGAGTTGGAATGTATGCTTTGATGAGATGATCAAAGATTTTGGGTGTATACAAAGTTTACGAGAAACTTGTATTTCCAAAGAAGTGAGTGGGAGCACTATAAAATTTCCGATGAGTATGTGTTGTTAACATATTGTTGATCGGAAATGATGTAGAATTTCTAGAAAGCATGCAAAGTTATTTGAAAAGTGTTTATTAATGGAAAGCCCGGATTAAGCTACTTGAACATTGAGCATCAAGATCTATAAGGATAGATCAAAACGCTTAATGGTACTTTCAAATGAGCACATACCTTGACATAATCTTGAAGGTGTTCAAGATGGATCAGTCAAAGAAGGAGTTCTTGCTTGAGTTGTAAGGTATGAAGTTAAGACTTAAAGCTCGACCACGGCAGAAGAAAGAGGAAGGACGAAGGTCGTCCCCTATGCTTTTGTCATAGGCTCTATACGGTATGCCATGCTGAGTACCGCACCTGATGTGTGCCTTGCCACATATCTGGCAAGAGGATATAAAGGTAATCTAGGAGTAGATCACCAGATAGCGGTCTAAATTATCCTTAGAGGAATAAGGATATGTTTCTCGGTTATGGAGGTGATAAAGAGTTTGACGTAAAGAGTTACGTCGATGCAAGCTTAACACCTATCCGGATAGCTCTGAGTAGACATACCGGATACATATAATGGAGCAACAATTTAGAATAGCTCCATGTAGAACAGTTATTTGAAATGGCTCCAAATATAGCATAGTAGCTGCATCTACAAGATGACATAGAGATTTGCGAAGTACATACGGATCTGAAAGATTCAGACCCGTTGACTATAACATCTCTCACAAGCATAACATGATCAAACCCAGAACTCATCGAGTGTTAATCACATGGTAATGTGAACTAGATTATTGACTCTAGTAAACTCTTTGGGTGTTAGTCACATGGGGATGTGACCTTGAGTGTTAATCACATGGCGATGTGAACTAGATTATTGACTCTAGTGCAAGTGGGAGACTGTTGGAAATATGCCCTAGAGGCAATAATAAATTGATTATTATTATATTTCCTTGTTCATGATAATCGTTTATTATCCATGCTATAATTGTATTGATAGGAAACTCAGATACATGTGTGGATACATAGACAACACCATGTCCCTAGTAAGCCTCTAGTTGACTAGCTCGTTGATCAATAGATGGTTACGGTTTCCTGACCATGGACATTGGATGTCATTGATAACGGGATCACATCATTAGGAAAATGATGTGATGGACAAGACCCAATCCTAAGCCTAGCACAAGATCATGTAGTTCGTATGCTAAAGCTTTTCTAATGTCAAGTATCATTTCCTTAGACCATGAGATTGTGCAACTCCCGGATACCGTAGGAGTGCTTTGGGTGTGCCAAACGTCACAACGTAACTGGGTGGCTATAAAGCTACACTACAGGTATCTCCAAAAGTGTTTGTTGGGTTGGCACGAATCGAGACTGGGATTTGTCACTCCGTGTAAACGGAGAGGTATCTCTGGGCCCACTCGGTAGGACATCATCATAATGTGCACAATGTGATCAAGGAGTTGATCGCAGGATCATGTGTTACGAAACAAGTAAAGAGACTTGCCGGTAACGAGATTGAACAAGGTATCGGGATACTGACGATCGAATCTCGGGCAAGTATCATACCGCTAGACAAAGGGAATTGTATATGGGATTGATTAAGTCCTTGACATCGTGGTTCATTCAATGAGATTATCGTGGAACATGTGGGAGCCAACATGGGTATCCAGATCCCGCTGTTGGTTATTGACCGGAGAGTCATCTCGGTCATGTCTGCATGTCTCCCGAACCTGTAGGGTCTACACACTTAAGGTTCGGTGACGCTAGGGTTATAGAGATATTAGTATGCGGTAACCCGAAAGTTGTTCGGAGTCCCGGATGAGATCCCGGACGTCACGAGGAGTTCCGAAGTGATCCGGAGGTAAAGAATTATATATAGGAAGTGCTATTTCGGCCATCGGGACAAGTTTCGGGGTCACCGGTATTGTACCGGGACCACCGGAAGGGTCCCGGGGGTCCACCGGGTGGGGCCACCTGCCCCGGGGGGACACATGGGCTGTAGGGGGTGCGCCTTGGCCTATATGGGCCAAGGGCACCAGCCCCAAGAGGCCCATGCGCCAAGAGAAAGGGGAAAGGAAGAGTCCTAAAGGGGGAAGGCACCTCCGAGGTGCCTTGGGGAGGAGGGACTCCTCCCTTGGCCGCACCCTTCCTTGGAGGAAGGGCCAAGGCTGCGCCCCCCTCTCCCTTGGCCCTATATATAGTGGGGGGAAGGGAGGGCAACCATACCTAAGCCCTGGCGCCTCCCTCTCCCTCCCATGACACATCTACCTCCTCCCGCAGCGCTTGGCGAAGCCCTATTGGAATCCCGCTACTTCCACCACCACGCCGTCGTGCTGCTGGATCTCCATCAACCTCTCCTCCCCCCTTGTTGGATCAAGAAGGAGACGTCACTACTCCGTACGTGTGTTGAACGCGGAGGTGCCGTCCGTTCGGCGCTAGGATCATCGGTGATTTGGATCACGACGAGTACGACTCCATCAACCCCGTTCTCTTGAACGCTTCCGCGCGCGATCTACAAGGGTATGTAGATCCACTCCTCCCTTGTTGCTAGATGACTCCATAGATAGATCTTGGTGACACGTAGGAAAATTTTGAATTTATGCTACGTTACCCAACACTTCAGACTTTGGTGGTCGGTGAAGATTTCAGAATGATTACCGAGAAGGTAATGTCGCCACTGCTTCAGTGCATGAATGACAACAGCAAGCTCGAGGTCGTGAACTGGGTAGTTTTCTTCATGAGGGCGCAGTTTACGAGAGGCATAAGCAATCACTCTGCGCTCTTGCATTAGGATGCAGCCTAATCCTTGACGGGAAGCGTCGCAGTAAATGACGAAGTCCTTCTTAGTATCAGGTGGAGCAAGCACGGGGGCAGAAGTCAACTTGTCTTTGAGCGCCTGGAAACTTTCTTGACACTTGTCTGTCCAGTCGAACTTGACACCCTTATGCAACAGATTAGTCAGAGGTCTGGCAATCTTGGAGAAGTTCTCGATGAATCGACAACAATAGCTGGCGAGACCGAGAAAACTTCGGACTTGCTTGACATTCTTCGGAGGAGTCTAATCGAGAATAGCCTGAACTCGTTCAGGGTTGACGGCAGTACCATCCTTGGAGATGACATGCCCAAGATAGGTTACTTCGGGGAGCTAGAATTCACACTTGGAATACTTAGCATACAGTTGATGCTCTCGAAGCTTTTCCAGCACAAGACGAAGATGTTCAGCATGTTCTTCTTCGTTCTTGGAAAATACAAGGATATCGTCCAGATAAACCATGACAAACTTGTCGAGGTAATCCATGAATATATAGTTCATCAGACGAGAGAAGGTGGCGGGAGCATTCATTAAGCCGAATGACATGACGATGTACTCATATGATCCATACCGAGCCACGAAGGCGGTTTTTGGGATATCCTCTTCACGAACACGGATCTAGTGGTAACCCAACCTCAAGTCGAGTTTGGAGAACACTGATGAGACAGCCAGTTGATCATAAAGATCATTGATCCGAGGAAGAGGATATTTATTCTGAATGGTAGCTTGGTTTATAGGACGGTAGTCTTGGACTAATCGGTTTGTCCCATCCTTCTTCTTAACAAAGAGATAAGTTGCTCCCCAAGGAGAGCAACTTGGGCGAATGAAACCTTTGACAAGAGATTTGTCGATTTCCTCCTTAAGCTCAATGAGTTCATGCGGCGGCATATTGTAGGGTCGTTTAGCTATAGGGGTGGTGCCGGGTTTCAAGTCGATGATGAATTCGACAACTCTAGCAGGGGGAATCCCTGGAAGTTCTTCTGGGAAGACATCTTGGAATTCACGAACGGCGGGAATGTTTTCAATGCCCTCGAGTGGTGCAGCGTTCAACGCATTCAAGGCATAAAGCCGTGCCTCGGCGTTTTGAACTAGATGAGCTTGGTAAGCTATTATTTCGTCAGAAGGGTGTAGAAGATGGACGGCCTTAGTGGCGCAAACTATAGAAGCAGTATGCGCTTTCAACCAATCCATTCCCAAAATGAGGTCGATGTTAGACGACTTCAGGGTAATGGGAGAGGCATAGAATTCCAGCCCTTCGATTTCCACGGGGACATCGATGCCAACCAGTGAGGTTTGACATTGTCCCATGGGGTTTTTTACCAATACCGAAGTGTTCATCTCCTCACATTTAACGTCATGCTTGTATGCAAAATCTTCTGACATGAATGAATGCGATGCTCCTGAATCGAATAAAACAGATGCAGGTACGGAGTTTACGAGGAGTGTACCCATCATGGTAGCAGGCTGGTCTAGAACTTCATTGAGATCAACGTGGTTGGCATGAACATGACCATAAGACTTGGCATTGTTGTTGCGAGGCTGGTTGCTTCCACGGCCAGCTGTGGGGAGGGCTAGTTGATTCTTTTTCTGATTCTAATAGCAGTTCCTAGCAAGGTGACCAGGTTGGCCACACTTGTAGCACATACCATTATTTGGAGTGGGAACAGGAGCTAGGGGTGGTGGAGCTGGAAGCCTTGGCTGCCTAGTTGGAGGAGCAGGCAGATGAGGTGCAGCATAGGTCTGCCTTGGGGCAGGTGCATTCGGCTGGTACATGCTGTTGGGAATCCATATCTTGCGCTTCTGCGAGGAGGGGCCCAAAGATGAGCCCGTGTCATGGTTGCGCCTGTGAGAGCTCTGGTATTCCTGCAGACCAGTTTCGACATTGATGGCATTATTCACCAGGGTGGCAAAATCAGCAAAGTCATGCACTAGAAGTGCGAGCTTGATGTCAGCTTGAAGGCCATCATGGAACTTCTCCTGTCTGCGTGCATCAGTTGCAATGTCTTCTTCAGCATAGCGGGATAGATCCAGAAACTCCCGCTGATAAGCTTCCATAGTTTTGTTGCCTTGGGTGAGGTTGCGGAACTCACGCTTCTTCCGGTCCATGACTCCCTGAGGAATGAAGCGAGCACGGAAGGCAGCTTGGAAGTCTGGCCAGGTGATGATTGTTCCAGCTGGCAGAGTACGCCTGTGGCTATCCCACCATTGAGCTGTGGGTCCTTTTAGGAAGAAAGAAGCAAAGGTGACGTAGCTGGCAGGGGCTACATCAGTAGACTCCATCTCATAGGTGATGTCACGGAGCCAGTCATCAGCATGCAGAGGCTGAGTTGAGCTGCGGTACACGGTTGGGTTGAGGCACATGAAATCCTGCAGCGTCACTTGGGTTGGCTGCTGGTTCATATTGGGGCGAGGAAACTGAGCCATAATATTCTCCATGAACTGACGATTCAGCTCAAACTGTTGCATCATCCCAGCCATGTACTCAGGCGGTGGTGGGGCGTTGCCACCACGACCACGACCACCTGGTCTAACCATCCTGCTAATATATACAGGGGTAGTTCAGCATTGAGAAATTTGCAAAGACAAGAATCATTCATGATGAAACATGCACAACGAAAGCAGCACGATAGATACTACATAGTAGTCGGCATATCTTACAAAAGAGATCATGCATAGAGTTCAGTACACAGAGTTCGGTACATAGACTAAGACATCATAGGTGGCACACAGGCTCGCGACGAATGCATCTAACACTAACAAGCAAGTCTACATCAGTCCCACGCGGTACTGCGGAGGTAGGTGTAGCCCGACAGCTGGTAATGACGCGAAGGGAAGACCTCCACGCGAGTAGACTAGGGTCCACGGATACTCTGGTGCGGAACCCGATGCGCAGGTGGCAGGAGAGGACCAAGTGTAGGAGAGTAGCCTCCCACATCTGGCCAGCCGACGCCCTGGG
The DNA here is from genome assembly GCF_056163025.1 of Triticum urartu. Taxonomy (NCBI): domain Eukaryota; kingdom Viridiplantae; phylum Streptophyta; class Magnoliopsida; order Poales; family Poaceae; genus Triticum; species Triticum urartu. The sequence continues at coordinate 236,360,819 of NC_141874.1, read as the reverse complement.
GCATCACGGTCCTGGCAGGGTAGATCGCAGAACGTGACAGATCACCAGATCGGAGAGAGGGGTGCAACAGCGTCAGAGCACGATATAGGTGCTGACAGGTGGTGTACAACTCGTGGCGAAGAGCTCGGTTAGCTCTATCCAGCCCATCAGCATATAGAACCAGGTTCTGATGGTAGAAAGGCTCTCGGGTGACAGTGGAATAGGCCGCAGTGTAGTAACCCTCCGCACCAACATCGGATGCGATAGCATTGTGCCTGAAGGGGGAGGTGTTCAGCTCCTGATACTCTCCCCGAAGACGTGTCAGAGAAGCATAAGCAGCATCGTGGACCGCCATATCGATAGTCACTCCAACACCATGAGCAGTGTGCAGCAGGGTAGTGGAGTCATACTCCCGAGAGTAGAGGTGGACGATGGCACGGTACTGCTCCTGGTTGAAGTCCTGATACTCCTCATAGACGGTGTACTCAGGGTGCTAGCGATAACCCAGATAGGTCATCATCTCAACCAACACAACAGGTGATCCTGAGGCACCAATGGCCATCGTGTGGCACACGACCTGCCTCATGGGTTCCATCTGAAAACAAAGATGTTTTCACAGGAGTCAAATGACAATGTGGATAATGTTCAAATACTACTCTAAAGAACAACTAGGGCTTATCCAACTTTGGGGTGAACGTGGTCACGGGATCCTAGTGTTAGAGTTAGTAAAATCGTTTAACCCGAGTAGGAGAGAGTTTAGTGTAGCGACCCGACCCGAATGGATCAAGTCTACTGTGCTCCGGTGTCATCCCTGGATCAGTAATGCTGACACCACACAGTACATCGAAGGATTTATAGCAGAGTGGAAATCACACACTTATTACATCATTGTCTCAAAGAGAACTTATTACAATAAATATGGCTTAAGGCCATCTAATAACGATAACAGCGGAAGACTCGGAAGATAAATGGGTCCATCAACTCCAACGGCATCACTGAGTATAGAACCACGACCTAAAAGCACCTTACTCGTCGTCTGAAAAGTCTGCAACATGAGAAGTTGCAGCCCGAAAACGGGTCAGCACATGGAATATGCTAGCAATGTAACACATAGAGAGTAATGGAATGAAACAGCTATACTACATGCATATATGGCTGGTGGAAAGCTCTATGGTTACAGTTTTGCGTAAAGCCAGTTTTTCCCTACTGCAAAGGAATAAATTTATTTAACTATCATGGTAGTTGTTAAACATCGAGAATGGTTGACAGCATTCCGATCCCAATTAAGTAATTAAAACCCATTAATATTAATTAGAGTAACATGTTGAGATTCACATGATATTCAAGTACTAGATACTCAAGTTGTCAATAACCAGGGACACGGCTAATCATGATTAGTTTGTACACTCTGCAGAGGTTTGCGCACTTTTCCCCACAAGACTCGATCGCCTCCGTTTGGATTCTCGCACTACATGGTGTTTGAGAAACGGATGACCGAGACATAGTCTTTCAGAAGTGCTAGCACCTTACGTTGGATAGACCGGTACACCTACTTTCCCCTACATCTGCTAGTCTACCCTGTAAGAGTTCGCACAACTTAATCAACTATGCCAGAGCCCATAATGGCTTGTGGCTGCACACGGAAGTTTACTAGCATGAATGATCTTATGATCCCTTTGAGCCTGGGTGGCGGTCCGAAATAAAAACAGGCAAGTCCCGATAGACATCAGCTGCCTCAATCCACCCAGATGTGTATTTAAGTTGCCACCTTAAGTAAACCATTAAAATTAACAAACTCACATCTGTCATGGATATCACTCACCCAATCCACGTCTACTAGCATAGCATGGCATAATAAGCTAACGTAGAAGTAACTCCCAAAGGTTTCATAATAATACAGGTCATAGGTACTACCTCATCTACCTCCCATCCCACAATTTAATTAGATCCTAATCATGCAATGTGAGAGGATTGATCTAATGCAATAAAACTGGGTTGTAGAAAAGGTATGATCAAAGTGTTACTTGCCTTGCTGATGATCCGCGAGACCTAGGGTTTCGAAGTAACAAGCGGCGCAATCCGGGTGATCTATCGCAGACAAACAACAAGCACACAATAAGTACTCATCTAATGCACAGGTAAAACTCGAACAAGAGAACGAACCAGAAAGTTCAACTTAAGAACTCCGGTTGCAAAGAAAGAAAGAACCGAACAGACGACGGAAAAACAAACATCGGAAGAAAACAACTCGGTTCTAGCAAGTTGAAACTAGGTCAAATTTTACTGTAGCAAAGGCTTGTTCAAGTTGATTAGACGGAACGGCGGTTTCAAGACGAAACTCCAGGCGCTTGAATCACCTGATTCCGATAAACGAGCGGGAAGAAAGACTAGAACGAAGATCGGATCTGAGATCGCGATCGCGGAATAAATCCGACGAAAAGAAAGAGATGAACGGTTAAATGAACGGGCGTCATTAACCGGGAAAAACCGGTGATCACGTTCGTTGAGACGAACGGTCCGAAAGAAGAATGAAAACTGATCTAGGGTTTCAGAAGAAAACCGAAACAAAGCCGGAAGAAAAACCGGAAAAAAAGAGAAGAACCGGAACGGTTTTCTAGAAGAAAAACCGAACCGAGGAAAAGAAAAGGCGGCGCGGCTACCTCGGGAGGCGGGGCTCCCGGCGGCGGTTTAAGGCGGCGGCGGCTTGGGTGGTGGAGGAAAAGAGAGGGGGGGGTGAGTATATATACTAGGAGGGGGGGTGTGACTTGGCCAAGGAGCAAAGGGGGGGCCGGCGGCCTAGAGTCCCGCTGGGACTCGGCTTCGCGCGAGGGGCTGGGGGCGGTGGCAGCTGGCTGGGCCTTGGCCCGGCTGGCCTGGCGCGCGGGAGCTGCTCCTTTTTTTTAAATCGGTTTCGCGCGCAGAAAAACAATATAAAAACTATCTAAACGAACTCCGAAAAATCTAAAGTAAATTTTCCCCGACTCCTAAAAATGAGTCAAACAAAATGAACTTTTCTCCGGGCCTAAAATGCAATTTTTTTGGAAACGCGCATTTTTCCATATCCAAAAAAAAACGCAAAAAGAACTCCGGCAAAACCAAAACTTGACTTATTCATTAAATCTTCATTTTTCCTAACTTTGGGAAAGTCATATTATTCCCTCTCTCATTTTTTTGATATTGAAAAATAATTGAAGATGAAATAAATAAATCAAATGATCCTCTTTTCCAAAATTTGAGAGAACTCAAATATGAAAATAACGAAATCTCCAACTCTCTCCGTGGGTCCTTGAGTTGCGTGAAATTTCTAGGATCAACCAAAATGCATGAAAATATGATATGCATGATGATCTAGTGTATAACATTCCAAATTGCAAATTTGGGATGTTACAAACCTACCCCCCTTAAGATGAATCTCGCCCTCGAGATTCGGGTTGGCTAGAAAATAGGTGAGGGTGGTCCTTGAGCAAATCTTCTTCTCTTTCCCAGGTGGCTTCATCCTCTGAGTGGTGGTTCCACTGAACTTTGCAAAACTTGATAACCTTGCTGCGGGTAACTCTGCTGGCATAATCGAGAATCTTGACTGGCTTCTCCTCATACGTTAAGTCGTCCTTCAACTAAATCGCTTCGAGTGGCACGGTATCTCTTAGCGGTACCTCCGCCATCTCGGCATGACATTTCTTCAGCTGAGAAACATGGAATACATCATGAACTCCTGACAGCTCCTCTGGTAATTCCAACTTATAAGCGACTTCTCCCATACGTTGCAAGATCTTGTACGGTCCAACGAAGCGTGGTGCTAATTTTCCCTTAACTCTAAAGCGCTTAACTCCTCGAAGTGGGGATACTCGAAGGTAAACTCTGTCTCCAGTTTCGTAAACTGTCTCCTTGCGTTTTGAATCTGCGTAGCTCTTCTGCCTGGACTAGGCAACCTTGAGCCTATCGCGAATCAACTTAACTTTCCGTTCAGACTCCTTAATCAAATCTGGTCCAAAGAATTGACGGTCTCCAACTTCGTCCCATGACAACGGTGTCCTGCACCTCCTTCCGTATAAAGCTTCGAAAGGTGCCATCTTCAAACTGGTTTGGTAACTGTTGTTATAAGAAAACTCCGCATACGGCAAGTTATCGTCCCAGCTAGATCCATAATCTAGTGCACAAGCTCTCAGCATATCTTCCAAAATCTGATTGACTCTCTCGGTCTGTCCATCTGTCTGCGGATGAAAAGCTGTGCTGAACTCTAGTCTGGTTCCTAAAGTTTCATGCAACTGATTCCAAAATTTTGAGGTAAATTGAGTTCCTCTATCTGATACGATACTCCTCGGAACTCCATGCAAACAAATGATCCTAGTCATGTATATCTTTGCCAACTTAGCACTGGTGTAAGTGGTCTTAACTGGAATGAAATGTGCTACCTTTGTCAAACGATCAACTACTACCCATATCGAGTCATGGCCTGCTTTCGTCCTGGGTAGTCCTGTGATAAAATCCATGCCTATCTTATCCCACTTCCATTCGGGTATCGGCAATGGTTGTAACAATCCTGCTGGCTTCTGATGCTCTGCCTTTACTCTCTGACATACGTCACAAACTGCTACATATGCTGCAATATCCTTCTTCATTCCGGTCCACCAGAATGTTTCCTTCAAATCCAAATACATCTTGGTATTCCCTGGGTGAATCAAATATGGTGAATCATGTGCCTCGTGCAAAATCAAATTCCTGATCTCCGGGTCATTGGGCACATAAACACGGTCCTCAAACCATAAGGTATCATGCTCATCCTCACGAAATCCCTTTGCTTTTCCTTCGCTCAATTTCTCTTTTATAGCAGCAATCTCCTTGTCAGATTTCTGAGCTTCTCTGATCTTATCCATCAATGTTGACTGAATCTCCAATGTTGCTACATAGCCTCTCGGAACTATTTCCAAACATAGCTCACAAAGGTTTTCTGCTAACTCCTTTGGTACTTCTCCCGTCACTAGGGTGTTGACATGGCTCTTACGGCTCAATGCGTCAGCTACCACATTAGCTTTTCCGGGATGGTAATGCAATCTCATGTCATAATCCTTGATGAGCTCCAACCATCTCCTTTGTCTGAGGTTCAACTCCTTCCGCGTGAAAATGTACTTCAAACTCTTGTGATCCGTGTACACCTCATAACGATTTCCAATGAGGAAATGTCTCCACGTTTTCAATGCATGCACTACGGCTGCTAACTCCAAATCATGCGTGGCATAATTCAACTCATGAGGCTTCAGTTGCCGTGAAGCATACAAAACAACTCTCCCTTCCTGTCTTGCGGAGCCAATCGTCTGCTACTATTGGCTCGGTGCTAGTGGAAAACACCGGCGGATTCAGCCTAAGGAAACGGGCTAAGTGGTCAACATGTGGTGGTGGTGGTGGTGGGTTGTTGTTGTTGTTGTTCTGCTGGTTCTGGACTAACATCTGCATCAATTGATTCTGCTGCTGGATCAACTGAGTGAGCTCCGGTGGGAATCCATTGTCACGTCTCGGAGGCATCTGAGGGTTTAGAAAAGACGAGAATTAAGAATAGAGTGAGGTCTAAAGAGAAAACACTACCCCAATGCACATGAGCAAATGCACACAAAATCACTTCATTCAATCAAACAAGGGCTTACAATCGGTCTCAAACTATCGCAAAAGTGCTCGACTATAATGTTTACAGGGGGAAATGCTACTACTATCTGGTGGTCATCTAGAAATTTGAACCGGTGGAAGACTCCATGATATCTGCTCCAGCTTCGTCTTCAAAGTCGGGTTCACTTGGATCCGAATCGGTGTCGTTGATGATGATGTAGTTGTCCGGACAGGCGATGTACTCGTCTTCCTCCTTGGATGCTAACTTCCTCTTGAGTTCTTCAATCTCCTGCTTAAGATCGCCATTGTGTCTCGCTAGAGCTACGATCTCGTCCATGTAGTCCTTGCGTGTAGACTTCAGTTCTCCTTCTAGCTCGATCATATCATTGCACATCTGGTTCTTGTGGCGTCGAATGTGCTGGTTTAACTCCTGGATGAAAGATGCAATGGATCTATCCTTCTTGGTGCTGACTAACTCCCATTGTTCATCTCGGCGTCCGCAAATCTGGTAGATAGTGTCCTTGAGGTCTTCTTGATAAACTTCTCCAATGCGTCCCATGGTGATATGAGCTGCCATGCTCCTTCCCAGACTCCAGGTTGGTGCATTGAAAACACTATCTATAGGCTTCGTGATTGGCGTGAATGTTCTTCCCGGAACATGAGCTTGAATCTTCCAGCGCTCCACTTCAGGCAGAGTGGCGTTGAAGGTTCCCGTGAAGCTTGGTAATCCAATGTTCAGGTACTTGGTGACTTCCTTCAGGTGAAATCCAAAAGGTGTGCCTTCATCCGGTTGAGCGTACTTAATCTTCGCGTTCATCATCCTAAAAGAGTAGAAAAGATGAGGAGTTAGAAAATGAGAAGAGAATGGTGATCTATGGCTTTAACTTAGTGGTCATGTCCTACAGTCAGCGTGTGCTCTGATACCATCTCTGTAGCGACCCGACCAGAATGGATCAAGTCTACTGTGCTCCGGTGTCATCCCTGGATCAGTAATGCTGACACCACACAGTACATCGAAGGATTTATAGCAGAGTGGCAATCACACACTTATTACATCGTTGTCTCAAAGAGAACTTATTACAATAAATATGGCTTAAGGCCATCTAATAACGATAACAGCGGAAGACTCGGAAGATAAATGGGTCCATCAACTCCAACGGCATCACTGAGTATAGAACCACGACCTAAAAGCACCTTACTCGTCGTCTGAAAAGTCTGCAACATGAGAAGTTGCAGCCCGAAAATGGGTCAGCACATGGAATATGCTGGCAATGTAACACATAGAGAGTAATGGAATGAAACAGCTATACTACATGCATATATGGCTGGTGGAAAGCTCTATGGTTATAGTTTTGCGTAAAGCTAGTTTTTCCCTACTGCAAAGGAATAAATTTATTTAACTATCATGGTAGTTGTTAAACATCGAGAATGGTTGACAGCATTCCGATCCCAATTAAGTAATTAAAACCCATTAATATTAATTAGAGTAACATGTTGAGATTCACATGATATTCAAGTACTAGATACTCAAGTTGTCCATAACCGGGGACACGGCTAATCATGATTAGTTTGTACACTCTGCAGAGGTTTGCGCACTTTTCCCCACAAGACTCGATCGCCTCCGTTTGGATTCTCGCACTACATGGTGTTTGAGAAACGGATGACCGAGACATAGTCTTTCAGAAGCGCTAGCACCTTACGTTGGATAGACCGGTACACCTACTTTCCCCTACATCTGCTAGTCTACCCTGTAAGAGTTCGCACGACTTAATCAACTATGCCAGAGCCCATAATGGCTTGTGGCTGCACACGGAAGTTTACTAGCATGAATGATCTTATGATCCCTTTGAGCCTGGGTGGCGGTCCGAAATAAAAACAGGCAAGTCCCGATAGACATCAGGTGCCTCAATCCACCCAGATGTGTATTTAAGTTGCCACCTTAAGTAAACCATTAAAATTAACAAACTCACATCTGTCATGGATATCACTCACCCAATCCACGTCTACTAGCATAGCATGGCATAATAAGCAAACGTAGAAGTAACTCCCAAAGGTTTCATAATAATACAGGTGATAGGTACTACCTCATCTACCTCCCATCCCACAATTTAATTAGATCCTAATCATGCCATGTGAGAGGATTGATCTAATGCAATAAAACTGGGTTGTAGAAAAGGTATGATCAAAGTGTTACTTGCCTTGCTGATGATCCGCGAGACCTAGGGTTTCGAAGTAACAAGCGGCGCAATCCGGGTGATCTATCGCAGACAAACAACAAGCACACAACAAGTACTCATCTAATGCACAGGTAAAACTCGAACAAGAGAACGAACCAGAAAGTTCAACTTAAGAACTCCGGTTGCAAAGAAAGAAAGAACCGAACAGACGACGGAAAAACAAACGGCGGAAGAAAACAACTCGGTTCTAGCAAGTTGAAACTAGGTCAAATTTTACTGTAGCAAAGGCTTGTTCAAGTTGATTAGACGGAATGGTGGTTTCGAGACGAAACTCCAGGCGCTTGAATCACCTGATTCCGATAAACGAGCGGGAAGAAAGACTAGAACGAAGATCGGATCTGAGATCGCGATCGCGGAATAAATCCGACGAAAAGAAAGAGATGAACGGTTAAATGAACGGGCGTCGTTAACCGGGAAAAATCGGTGATCACGTTCGTTGAGACGAACGGTCCGAAAGAAGAATGAAAACCGATCTAGGGTTTCGGAAGAAAACCGAAACAAAGCCGGAAGAAAAACCGGAAGAAAAAAAAAGAGAAGAACCGGAACGGTTTTCTAGAAGAAAAACTGGACCGAGGAAAAGAAAAGGTGGCGCGGCTACCTCGGGAGGCGGGGCTCCGGGCGGCGGCTTAGGGCGGCGGCGGCGGCTTGGGTGGTGGAGGAAAAGAGAGGGGGGTGAGTATATATACTAGGAGGGGGGGTGTGACTTGGCCAAGGGGCAAAGGGGGGCCGGCGGCCTAGAGTCCCGCTGGGATTCGGCTTCGCGCGAGGGGCTGGGGGCGGTGGCGGCTGGCTAGGCCTTGGCCCGGCTGGCCTGGCGCGCGGGAGCTGCTCCTTTTTTTTAAATCGGTTTCGCGCAGAAAAACAAAAGAAAAACTATCTAAACGAACTCCGAAATATCTAAAGTAAATTTTCCCCGACACCTAAAAATGAGTCGAACAAAATGAACTTTTCTCCGGGCCTAAAATGCAATTTTTTTGAAAACGCGCATTTTTCCCTATCCAAAAAAACGCAAAAAGAACTCCGGAAAAACCAAAACTTGACTTATTCATTAAATCTTCATTTTTCCTAACTTTGGGAAAGTCATATTATTCCCTCTCTCATTTTTTTGATATTGGAAAAATAATTGAAGATGAAATAAATAAATCAAATGATCCTATTTTCCAAAATTTGAGAGAACTCAAATATGAAAATAACGAAATCTCCAACTCTCTCCGTGGGTCCTTGAGTTACGTGAAATTTCTAGGATCAACCAAAATGCATGAAAATATGATATGCATGATGATCTAGTGTATAACATTCCAAATTGCAAATTTGGGATGTTACATTCAGAGTCCCAGAGTAAGGATCGAGGAGTAAAAGATCCTAATACCACCTAGACGGCGACGTGGGCCCGTAAGGCACACAGCCATGTTAGTACAAGTTTTTGTAATGTCTAGACTCAACTTCGGCCAAGGAGTGTGGAAGGGGGATTCCTACAGGCAGTCGGCTCTGATACCAACTTGTGACGCCCCCGATTCAATCGTACACTAATCATACACGCAAACGTGTACGATCAAGATCAAGGACTCACGGGAAGATATCACAACACAACTCTACAAATAAAAATAAGTCATACAAGCATCATATTACAAGCCAGGGGCCTCGAGGGCTCGAATACATGAGCTCGATCATAGACAAGTCAGCGAAAGCAACAATATCTGAGTACAGATATAAGTTAAACAAGTTTGCCTTAAGAAGGCTAGCACAAACTGGGATACAGATTGAAAGAGGCGCAGGCCTCCTGCCTGGGATCCTCCTAAGCTACTCCTGGTCGCCGTCAGCGGGCTGCACGTAGTAGTAGGCACCTCCCGAGTAGTAGTAGTCGTCGTCGACGGTGGCGTCGGGCTCCTGGACTCCATCGTCTGGTTGCAGCAATCGAATATAGGAAAGGGGAAAAGGGAAGAAAAGCAACCGTGAGTACTCATCCAAAGTACTCGCAAGCAAGGAGCTACACTACATATGTATGCATTGGTATCAACTGGAATAAGGCTATTATATGTGGACTGAACTGCAGAAATCCGGAATAAGGGGGGATAGCTAGTCCTTTCGAAGACTACGCTTCTGGCAGCCTCCATCTTGCAGCATGTAGAAGAGAGTAGACTGAAGTCCTCCAAGTATCATCGCATAGCATAATCCTAACCGATGATCCTCCCCTCGTCGCCCTGTGAGAGAGCGATCACAGGTTGTATCTGGCACTTGGAAGGGTGTGTTTTATTAAGTATCCGGTTCTAGTTGTCATAAGGTCAAGGTACAAATCCGGGTCGTCCTTTTACTAAGGGACACGGCTATTCGAATAGATCAACATCCCTGCAGGGGTGCACCACATAACCCAACACGCTCGATCCCATTTGGCCGGACATACTTTCCTGGGTTATGCCCGGCCTCGGAAGATCAACATGTCGCAGCCCTACCTAGGCACAACAGAGAGGTCAGCACGCCGGTCTAAATCCTATGGCGCAGGGGTCTGGGCCCATCGCCCATTGCACACCTGCACGTTGCGTACGCGGCCGGTGAGCAGACCTAGCAACCTCCATTACAAAGGAAGTTGCGTTACGCGGTCCAACCCGGCACGCGCCGCTCAGTCGCTGATGTCACGAAGGCTTCGGCTGATACCACGACGTCGAGTGCCCATAACTGTCCCCGCGTAGATGGTTAGTGCGTATAGGCCAGTAGCCAGACTCAGATCAAATACCAAGATCTCGTTAAGCGTGTTATTTTGAAATAACCACGGACGCCGACCAGGGCCAGGCCCACCTGTCTCCTAGGTGGTCTCAACCTGCCCTGTCGCTCCGCCACAACGTAACAGTCGGGGGCCTTCGGGAACTCAGGCCCACCTCTACCGGGATGGAGCCACCTGCCCCTTCAGCCCCCAACATCGGAATCACTCGCGGGTACTCCTACGAGCCGACCCGACTTTAATCACCACAAGTATCATATATTATGTATAAGTATATACCCGTGATCAAGTCCCAAGTGATCACGGCCCGATAGTATAGCATGGCAGACGGACAAGAATGTACGGCCACTGATGATAAACTAGCATCCTATACTAAGCATTAGGATTGCAGGTAAGGTAACAACAGTAGTAGCAAGGACAGGCTATGCATCTGGATAGGATTAACGAAAAGCAGTAACATGCTACACTACTCTAATGCAAGCAGTATGGAAAGTAGAGTAGGCGATATCTGGTGATCAAGGGGGGGGGCTTGCGTGGTTGCTCTGGCAAGAGAGAGTGGTCGTCAACACCGTAGTTGTACTAGGTAGCAGCGGCGTCGGTCTCGATATCTAGCGAGAGAAGAGGGGGAAGAAACAATAAATATAATGCAAACAAATGCATGACGATGCATGACATGTCAAAGCGTGATGCTAGGTGTGCCCTAACGCGGTACGAGGTGGTACCGGTGAAGGGGGGAACATCCGGGAAGTTATCCCCGGTGTTTCGCGTTTTCGGGCAGAGGAGCCGGAGGGGGAAAGTTGCGTGTTCGCTATGCTAGGGATGCGTGGCGGACGAACGGGCTGCGTATCCGGATTCATCTCGTCGTTCTGAGCAACTTTCATGTTGAAAATAATTTAATCCGAGTTACAGATTAAAAGATATGATTTTCTAAAGATTTTATTAATTTCTGGAATTTAATTAATTATTTAAATTAATTCGAAATGGATTTATGACATCAGCATGATGTCAATGCTGACGTCAGCAGTCAACGAGGGTTGACTGGTCAACCTGACCAGTGGGTCCCACTGGTCAGTGACACATTTTAATTAAACAGTTTAATTAAACTAATCAAAAATAATTAGGGGGTGGGCCCCACTGTCATACTAATTAATTAGCTAATTAACAGTAGTTAATTAGGTTAATTAATCTTAATTGGTTAATTTAATCAGAATTAATTAAGTTAATTAATTAATTGTATTATTTTTTATTTTTTATTAAAACGTTCTAGGGGGTGGGGCCCCCATGTCATTGGCCCTAGGGGCCAAACGGGCGCGCGGGTATCTGAAACAGGCACGGGCGTGGGCACCCGTCGAGGCTGACCCGGTTGCGGCGAACGAAGCCCAGGGGCACCGGACCGGGGCGCCGACTGACCGGGGCCGCAGTTCGCGGCGGCGGCGAGCGCAGGGGACGGCGGCACGCGGGCGCATGCCCGAGGCCACCAGGGGAGGCGGGCTCCGGTGAGCCGTGGAGCAGCGGCGGATGGGGCCAGCGCGGGCGCGCGGAAGCAGGAGCGGCCCGACGGTTCGAGGCTGCAGCAGTAGGAGAGGAGGCTAGGGGCGCGAGGGCCGATGGCCAGGGGCGGGGCGGAGCGACGCCTCCTGCAGCACGCAGCTGCGGGGCGAGGGGAGGCATGGCGAGCCATGGGCACGGGACGGAGGCGTCGGGGGCGCGGCCGAACGCGCGGCTGCAGGCGCTAGCGTGGAAGGAGACGCGCGGACGCGGACCAACGCTCAGGCAAGGCGCGTGCAGGGCGTGCGGGAGCGCGGCCGGAGTCCTGGATGCGGCGGTGGGGCACGGCGAGCGCGGGCGCAGGACGCGCACGGGTGCGGCGAGGCGCGCGCAAGCTCGGGCGTGGGGCTACGACAGCGGGCGCGGCAGCAGAGACCGGGGGGAGGGGAGGCAGTGGCGCGGGCGTTTCGGCCGGGGCGCGCGGCCGATGCGGTGAGCGCGCGCGAGGGGGCTGGCAGCGACGAGCGCGAGTGCGCGGGGGGGGGGGGGGGGAGGGAGGGGGGCGTGCAGGGGAGGGGGGAGCTCACATCGAGGAGGTCGACGGGGACGAGCGGCGGAGCGGGAGGCAGTCCGGTGGGGGGGGACATTCCGGCGAGGAGGAGGATGGCGAGGTCCGGCGATAGAGCGCTCCGGGCAGCGTCAGTGTTAGTTCCCCCTCGACCCGATCTGGATCAGGGAGGAGGGGGGGGCGTCGTGGGGAGGGGAGTGGGGAGTGGGTAGGTTAGGGTTTCCCCCTGGTGGGGTTAGTAGAGGGGTTAGGTGGGGTGGCCTGGGGGTTGGCCCAGTGGGGCTGTGGCCTGCTGGGCCGGAGCCCAGTGGGGGGGGAGTTCTTTCTTCTCCTTTTTTTGTTTTTGTTTTTTGTTTTGTATTTTCTTTCTTTTATTTATTTTCCTTTTCTGTTTTAGTTAGTTTAGGTCATTTAGGTATTTTGTAAAATTGTGTTTGCTGCACCATAATTACCCTTGTAATATTTGGGAACAACCGAACATTTTTGTTTCAATTTTTGGAAACTTCTATTGTCAACATTAATTTTAAATTTGAATTTGACGCGGTTGAACTAATGGACGTTTAGCAACAGTAATCGGGATGACGTGGCATGATTAGCATGGGATTACTATAGCAAGATTAGCCGGGCGTTACACATAAAGAGGGAGAATGCCGGCAGCTGGGATTCTGGGCTGGGAAAGGAGCAGATATTAGAGACCTATTCTGCACAGCTCCAAAAGTCCTGAAACTTCACGGAAGACGTTCTCGGAATATGTAAAAAATACTCAGCGGAAGAAGTTCACCAAGGGGGAGACACCCTGCCCACGAGGGTGGGGGGCGCGCCCTACCCCCTGGGTGCGCCCCCCTACCTCATGGGCCCCCTGGTAGCCCTCCAACGTCCATCTTCTGCTATATGAGGTCTTTCGATGAGAAAAAAATAAGAAGCCATCTTCTCGGACGAAACTCCGCCGCCACGAGGCGGAACCTTGGCGGAACTAATCTAGGGCTTTGGCGGAGCTGTTCTGCCGGGGAAACTTCCCTCCGGGAGGGGGAAATCATCGCCATCGTCATCACCAACGCTCCTCTCATTGGGAGAGGGCAATCTCCATCAACATCTTCACCAGCACCATCTCCTCTCAAAACCCTAGTTCATCTCTTGTATCCAATTCTTGTCTCCAAGTCCAGGATTGGTACCTGTGGGTTGCTAGTAGTGTTAATTACTCCTTGTAGTTGATGCTAGTTGGTTTATTTGGTGGAAGATCATATGTTCAGATCCTATATGCATATTAATACCCCTCTGATTATGAACATGAATATGCTTTGTGAGTATTTACGTTCGTTCCTGAGGACATGGGAGAAGTCTTGCTATTAGTAGTCATGTGAATTTGGTCTTCGTTCAATATTTTGATGAGATGCATGTTGTCATCCCTCTAGTGGTGTCATGTGAACGTCGACTACATGACACTTCACCATTGTTTGGGCCTAGAGGAAGGCATTGGGGAGTAATAAGTAGATGATGGGTTGCTAGAGTGACAGAAGCTTAAACCCTAGTTTATGTGTTTCATGCTATGGTTAGGTTTACCTTAATACTTTTGTTGTAGTTGCGGATTCTTGCAATAGAGGTTAATCATAAGTGTGATGCTTGTACAAGTAAGGACAGTACCCAAGCACCGGTCCACCCACATATCAGATTATCAAAGTACCGAACGCGAATCATATGAGCATGATGAAAACTAGCTTGACGATATTCCCATGTGTCCTCGGGAGCGCTTTTCTCTATATAAGAGTTTGTACAGGCTTGTCCTTTGCTACAAAAAGGATTGGGCCACCTTGCTGCACTTTATTTACTTGTTAATTATTGCTCATTACAAATTATCCTATCAAAAAACTATCTATTACCACTTATATCAGTACTTGCAGAGAATACATTGCTGGAAACCGCTTATCATTTCCTTCTGCTCCTTGTTGGGTTCGACACTCTTACTTATAGAAAGGACTACGATAGATCCCCTATACTTGTGGGTCATCAAGACTCTTTTCTGGCGCCGTTGCCGGGGAGTGAAGCGCCTTTGGTAGGTGGAATTTGGTAAGGAAAAATTTATATACTGTGCTGAAATTTACTGTCACTCGTTACTATGGAAAGTAATCCTCTAAGGGGCTTGTTCGGGGTATCTTCATCCCGGTCAGTAGAGCAAAGAGTTGCTCCTCAACCTACTGAACCTAATGAAAATGAAAATGTCTGCTTTGAAATTCCTTCGGGTATGATAGGAAAACTGCTAGCTAATCCTTTTGTAGGAGATGGAACAAAGCATCCTGATGAGCACTTAATATATGTGGATGAAGTTTGTGGATTATTCAAGCTTGCAGGTGTACCCAGAGATGTTGTTAAGAAGAAGGTCTTCCCTTTATCTTTGAAGGGAGATGCATCGACATGGTATAGGCTATGTGATGATATGGGGTCATGGAATTACAAACGATTGAAATTGGAATTTAATCAGAAGTTTTATCCTATGCATCTTCTTCATCGTGATCGCAATTATATATATAATTTTTGGCCTTGCGAAGGAGAAAGCATCGCTCAAGCTTGGGGGAAGCTTAAATCAATGTTATATTCATGCCCCAATCATGAGCTCTCAAGAGAAATGATTATTCAATTTTTTTATGCTTGGCTTTCTGATAGCAATCGCACCATGCTTGATACTTCTTGTGCTGGCTCTTTTATGATGAAGACTATTGAATTCAAATGGGATTTATTGGAAAGAATTAAACGCAACTATGAAGATTGGGACCTCGACGAAGGTAGGGAGTCAGGTATGACACCTAAGTTTGATTGTGTTAAATCTTTTATGGATACCGATGTTTTCCGTAAATTTAGCACTAAATATGGACTTGACTCTGAGATAGTGGCTTCTTTCTATGAATCTTTTGCTACTTATGTTGATCTCCCCAAGGAGAAGTGGTTTAAATATCATCCTCCCATAGAAGTAAAAGTAGCTGCACCTATTAAAGTTGAAGAAAAGATTGTCACTTATAATGATCCTATTGTTCCTACTTCTTATGTTGAGAAACCACCCTTCCCTGTTAGGATAAAGGATCATGCTAAAGCTTCAACTGTGGTTCGTAAAAGCAATATTAAAACTTATACACCTCCTGAGCAAATTAAAGTTGAACCTGATATTGCTATTGTTAAAGATCTCTTGTCTGATAATATTGATGGGCATGTTATTCATTTCCTTGATGAGACTGCTAGAATTGCTAAACCTTGTGCTAAAGATAAAAACAGACCTGTGGTAGGCATGGATGTTATTTCTGTTAAAATAGGAGATCATTGTTATCATAGTTTATGTGATATGGGTGCTAGTGCTAGTGCAATACCTTACAGGTTATACAAAGAAAGTATGCATGATATCGCACCGGTTGAGTTAGAAGATATTGATGTCACAATTGAACTTGCCAATAGAGATACCATTTCACCAATGGGAATTGTTAGAGATGTTGAAGTCTTGTGTGGGAAAACTAAATATCCTGCTGATTTTCTTGTTCTTGGTTCCCCACAAGATAGCTTTTATCCCATTATATTTGGTAGACCCTTCTTGAACACTGTTAATGCTACCATAGATTGCAAAAGGGATGTTGTTACTATCGGTTTAGATGATATGACTCATGAATTTAATTTCTCTAAATTTAGTAGACAACACCGTGAAGAAGAATTGCCTAGTAAGGATGAAATTATTGGTCTTGCTTCTATTGCCGTACCTCCTAGTGATCCTTTAGAACAATATTTGCTAGACCATGAAAATGATATGTTTATGAATGAAAGAAGGGAAATAGATGAAGTATTCTTTAATCAAGAACCTATTCTGAAAAACAATGTACCTGTTGAAATCCCAGGGGATCCTCCTCCACCCATGGGTGATCCCGTGTTTGATCTTAAACTGTCGCATGATACTCTTAAATATGCTTATCTTGGCGAGAAAAAGATATATCCTTTTATTATTAGTGCTAACCTTTCAGAGCACGAGGAAGAGAGATTATTGAAAACTCTGAGGAAGTACTGTGTTGCTATTGGGTATACTCTTGATGATCTTAAGGGCATTAGTCCCACTCTATGTCAACATAAAATAAATTTGGAAGAAGATGCTAAACCAGTTCATGATCATCAACGACGGCTGAATCCTAAAAGGAAAGAAGTGGTAAGAAAGGAAATACTAAAGCTCCTTGAGGCAGGTATAATCTATCCCGTTGCTGATAGTCAATGGGTAAGTTTTGTCCATTGTGTCCCTAAGAAGGGAGGTATTATTGTCGTTCCTAATGATAAAGATAAATTATCCCTCAAAGAATTATTACATGTTACATGATGGTAATTGATTTCCACAAATTAAATAAGGCCACTGAAAAGGATCATTACCCTTTACCTTTTATCGATCAAATGCTAGAAAGATTATCCAAACATACACATTTTTGCTTTCTAGATGGTTATTCTGGTTTCTCTCAAATACATGTGTCAGCCAAAGATCAATCAAAGACTACTTTTACTTGCCCTTTTGGTACTTTTGCTTATAGACATATGCCTTTTGGTTTATGCAATGCACCTGCTACCTTTCAAAGATGCATGATGGCTATATTCTCTGACTTTTGTGAAAAGATTTGTGAGGTTTTCACGGACAATTTTTCCGTCTATGGATCTTCTTTTGATGACTGCTTAAGCAACCTTGATCGAGTTTTGCAGAGATGTGAAGAAACTAATCTTGTCTTGAATTGGGAAAAGTGCCACTTTATGGTTAATGAAGGTATTGTCCTGGGGCATAAAGTTTCTGAAAGAGGTATTGAGGTTGATAAAGCCAAGGTTGATGCTATTGAAAAGAGGCCATGTCCCAAGGACATCAAAGGCATAATAAGTTTCCTTGGTCACGCCGGATTTTATAGGAGGTTCATTAAGGACTTCTCAAAAATTTCTCACCCTCTGACTAATTTATTAAAAAAAGATATACCATTTGTCTTTGATAATGATTGTGTAGAAGCATTTGAAATACTTAAGAAAGCATTGATCTCTGCACCTATTGTTCAGCCACCTGATTGGAATTTACCCTTTGAAATTATGTGTGATGCTAGTGATTATGCTGTAGGTGCTGTTCTAGGGCAAAGAGTTGATAATAAATTAAACGTTATTCAATATGCTAGTAAAACCCTAGACAATTCTCAAAGAAATTATGCTACTACTGAAAAGGAATTCTTACCAGTTGTATTTGCTTGTGATAAGTTCAGACCTTATATTGTTGATTCTAAAGTAACTATTCACACTGATCATGATGCTATTAAATATCTTATGGAAAAGAAAGATGCTAAACCTAGATTTATTAGATGGGTTCTGTTGCTACAAGAATTTGATTTACATATTGTTGATAGAAAGGGAGCTGAGAACCCCGTTGCAGACAACTTGTCTAGGTTAGAAAATGTGCTTGATGACCCACTACCTATTAATGATAGCTTTCCTGATGAGCAATTAAATGTCATAAATGATTCTCATAGTACTCCATGGTATGCTGATTATGCTAATTACATTGTTGCCAAATTCATACAACCCAGTTTCACATACCAGCAAAAGAAAAAGTTCTTCTATGATTCGAGGCATTACTTTTGGGATGACCCACATCTTTATAAAGAAGGAGTAGATGGTGTTATTAGACGTTGTGTACCTGAGCATGAACAGGAACAGATCCTACACAAGTGTCACTCCGAAGCTTATGGAGGACACCATGCTGGAGATAGAACTGCACATAAGGTATTGCAATCTAGTTTTTATTGGCCTACTCTCTTCAAAGATGCCCATAAGTTTGTCTTATCTTGTGATGAATGTCAAAGAGTTGGTTATATTAGCAGACGTCAAGAAATGCCTATGAATTATTCAATTGTTATTGAACCATTTGATGTTTGTGGCTTTGATTATATGGGACCTTTTCCTTCCTCTAATGGATATACACATATTTTAGTTGTTGTTGATTACGTTACTAAGTGGGTAGAAGCTATTCCAACTAGTAGTGCTGATCATAATACTTCTATTAAGATGCTTAAAGAAGTTATTTTTCCAAGATTTGGAGTCCCTAGATATTTAATGACTGATGGTGGTTCACATTTTATTCATGGCGCTTTCTGTAAAATGCTTGCTAAATATGATGTTCATCATAGAATTGCATCTCCTTATCACCCGCAGTCTAGTGTGAAGGAAATATGCCCTAGAGGCAATAATAAAGTTATTATTTATTTCCTTATATCATGATAAATTTTTATTATTCATGCTAGAATTGTATTAACCGGAAACATAACACATGTGTGAATACATAGACAAACATAGTGTCACTAGTATGCCTCTACTTGACTAGCTCGTTGATCAAACATGGTTATGTTTCCTAACCATAGACATGAGTTGTCATTTAATTAACGGGATCACATCATTAGGAGAATGATGTGATTGACTTGACCCTTTTTTCGTTAGCTTAGCACTTGATTGTTTAGTTTGTTGCTATTGCTTTCTTCATGACTTATACATGTTCCTATGACTATGAGATTTTGCAACTCCCGTTTACCGAAGGAACACTTTGTGTGCTAACAAACGTCACAACATAACTGGGTGATTATAAAGGTGCTCTACAGGTGTCTCCAAAGGTACTAGTTGGGTTGGCGTATTTCGAGATTTGGATTTGTCACTCCGATTGTCGGAGAGGTATCTCTGGGCCCTCTCGGTAATGCACATCACATAAGCCTTGCAAGCATTGCAACTAATAAGTTGGTTGCGGGATGATGTATTACGGAACGAGTAAAGAGACTTGCCGGTAACGAGATTGAACTAGGTATTGAGATACCGACGATCAAATCTCGGGCAGGTAACACACCGATGACAAAGGGAACAATGTATGTTGTTATGCGGTCTGACCGATAAAAGATCTTCATAGAATATGTGGGAGCCAATATGAGCATCCAGGTTCCGCTATTGGTTGTTGACCGGAGACATGTCTCGGTCATGTCTACATTGTTCTCGAACCCGTAGGGTCCGCACGCTTAACGTTACAATGACGGTTTCATTATGAGTTTATATATTTTGATGTACCGAAGGTTGTTCGGAGTCACGGATATGATCACGGACATGACGAGGAGTCTCAAAATGGTCGATACATAAAGATCGATATATTGGACGGCTATATTCGGACACCGGAAGTGTTTCAGGTGATTTCGGATAAAACCGGAGTGCCGGAAGCGTTACCGGAACCCCCCGGGGAAGTATTGGGCCTTAGTGGGCCTGAGGGGAGAGAGAGGGCAGCAGCCCAGGAGGTGGAGCCCCCCCTCCCATGGGGAGTTCAAATTGGACTAGTGGAGGGGGGCGCGGCCCCTCTTTCCCTCTCTCTCTCCCTCTCTTTCCTTCCCCCTTCCCTCTTCCTAGTTGGACTAGGAAAGGGGAGTCCTACTCCTACTAGGAGGAGGACTCCCCCCTCCTTGGCGCGCCTCAAGGGCCGGCCGGCCTCCCCCCTTGCTCCTTTATATACAGGGGCAGGGGGGCACCTCTAGACACACAAGTTGATCTTCGTGATCGTTCTCTTAGCCTTGTGCGGTGCCCCCCTCCACCATAATCCTCGATAATATTGTAGCGGTGCTTAGGCGAAGCCCTGCGATGGTAGAACATCAAGATCGTCACCATGCCGTCGTGCTTACAGAACCCTTCGCCGACACTTTGCTGGATCAGAGTCCGGGGATCGTCATCGAGCTGAACGTGTGCTAGAACTCGGAGGTGTCGTAGTTTTGGTGCTTGATCGGTCAGGCCGTGAAGACGTACGACTACATCAACCGCGTTGTGCTAACGCTTCCGCTTCCGGTCTACTAGGGTACGTAGACAACACTCTCCCCTCTCGTTGCTATGCATCACCATGATCTTGCGTGTGCGTAGGATTTTTTTTTGAAATTACTACGTTCCCCAACAGTGGCATCCGAGCCTAGGTTTTATGCATTGATGTTGTGCACGAGTAGAACACAAGTGAGTTGTGGGCGATATAAGTCATACTGCTTACCAGCATGTCATAGTTTGGTTCGGCGGTATTGTTGGATGAAGCGGCCCAGACCGACATTACGCGTACTCTTACGCGAGACTGGTTCTACCGACGTGCTTTGCACACAGGTGGCTGGCGGGTGTTAGTTTCTCCAACTTTAGTTGAACCAAGTGTGGCTATGCCCGGTCCTTGAGAAGGTTAAAACAACACCAACTTGACAAACTATCATTGTGGTTTTGATGCGTAGGTAAGAACGGTTCTTGCTAAAGCCCGTAGCAGCCACGTAAAACTTGCAACAACAAAGTAGAGGACGTCTAACTTGTGTTTGTAGGGCATGTTGTGGTGTGATATGGTCAATACATGATGCTAAATTTTATTGTATGAGATGATCATATTTTGTAACCGAGTTATCGGCAACTGGCAGGAGCCATATGGTTGTCGCTTTATTGTATGCAATGCAATTGCACTGTAATGCTTTACTTTATCACTAAGTGGTAGCGATAGTCGTGGAAGCATACGATTGGCGAGACGACAACGATGCTACGATGGTGATCAAGGTGTCGCGCCGGTGACGATGGTGATCATGACAGTGTTTCGAAGATGGAGATCAAAAGCACAAGATGATGATGGCCATATCATATCACTTATATTGATTGCATGTGATGTTTATCTTTTATGCATCTTATCTTGCTTTGATTGACGGTAGCATTATAAGATGATCCCTCACTAAATTATCAAAGTATAAGTGTTCTCCCTAAGTATGCACCATTGCGAAAGTTCTTCGTGCTGAGACACCACGTGATGATCGGGTGTGATAGGCTCTACGTTCAAATACAACGGGTGCAAAACAGTTGCACACGCGGAATACTCAGGTTTAACATGACGAGCATAGCATATAACATATATGGCCTCGGAACACGGAGACCGAAAGGTCGAGCGTGAATCATATAGTAGATATGATCAACATATTGGTGTTCACCATTGATACTACTCCATCTCACGTGATGATCGGACATGGTTTAGTTGATTTGGATCACGTGATCACTTAGAGGATTAGCGGGGTATCTTTCTAAGTGGGAGTTCTTAAGTAATATGATTAATTGAACTTAAATTTATCATGAACTTAGAACCTGATAATATCTTGCTTGTCTATGTTTGATTGTAGATAGATGGCTCGTGTTGTTGTTCCGTTGAATTTTAATGCGTTCCTTGAGAAAGCAAAGTTGAAAGATGATGGTAGCAATTACACAGACTGGGTCCGTAACTTGAGGATTATCCTCATTGCTGCACAGAAGAATTACATCCTGGAAGCACCGCTAAGTGCCAAGCCTGCTGCAGGAGCAACACCAGATGTTATGAACGTCTGGCAGAGCAAAGCTGATGACTACTCGATAGTTCAGTGTGCCATGCTTTACGGCTTAGAACCGGGTCTTCAACGATGTTTTGAACGTCATGGAGCATATGAGATGTTCCAGGAGTTGAAGTTAATATTTCAAGCAAATGCCCGGATTGAGAGATATGAAGTCTCTAATAAGTTCTATAGCTGCAAGATGGAGGAGAATAGTTCTGTCAGTGAACATATACTCAAAATGTCTGGGTATCATAATCACTTGACTCAACTGGGGGTTAATCTTCCTGTTGATAGTGTCATTGACAGAGTTCTTCAATCACCGCCACCAAGCTACAAAAGCTTCATGCTGAACTATAATATGCAAGGGATGAATAAGACTATTCTTGAGCTCTTCGCAATGCTAAAAGCCGCGGAGGCAGAAATCAAGAAGGAGCATCAAGTGTTGATGGTCAATAAGACCACCAGTTTCAAGAAAAAGGGCAAAGGGAAGAAGAAAGGGAACTTCCAGAAGAACAGCAAACAAGTTGCTGCCCAGGAGAAGAAACCCAAGTCTGGACCTAAGCCTGAAACTGAGTGCTTCTACTGCAAGCAGACTGGTCACTGGAAGCGGAACTGCCCCAAGTATTTGGCGGATAAGAAGGATGGCAAAGTGAACAAAGGTATATGTGATATACATGTTATTGATGTGTACCTTACTAATGCTCGCAGTAGCACCTGGGTATTTGATACTGGTTCTGTTGCTAACATTTGCAACTCGAAACAGGGGCTACAGATCAAGTGAAGATTGGCTAAGGACGAGGTGACGATGCGCATGGGAAATGGTTCCAAAGTCGATGTGATCGCGGTCGGAACGCTACCTCTACATCTACCTTTGGGATTAGTATTAGACCTAAATAATTGTTATTTGGTGCCAGCGTTGAGCATGAACATTATATCTGGATCTTGTTTGATGCGAGATGGTTATTCATTTAAATCAGAGAATAATGGTTGTTCTATTTATATGAGTAATATCTATTATGGTCATGCACCCTTGAAGAGTGGTCTATTTTTGATGAATCTCGATAGTAGTGATACACATATTCATAATGTCGAAATCAAAAGATGCAGAGTTGATAATGATAGTGCAATTTATTTGTGGCACTGCCGTTTAGGTCATATCGGTATAAAGCGCATGAAGAAACTCCATACTGATGAACTATTGGAACCACTTGATTATGAATCACTTGGTACTTGCGAACCGTGCCTCATGGGTAAGATGACTAAAACACCGTTCTCCGGTACTATGGAGAGAGCAACGAATTTGTTGGAAATCATACATACAGATGTATGTGGTCCAATGAATGTTGAGGCTCGTGGCAGATTTCGTTATTTTCTCACCTTCACAGATGATTTAAGCAGATATGGGTATATCTACTTAATGAAACATAAGTCTGAAACATTTGAAAAGTTCAAAGAATTTCAGAGTGAAGTTGAAAATCATCATAACAAGAAAATAAAGTTTCTACGATCTGATCGTGGAGGAGAATATTTGAGTTACGAGTTTGGTCTACATTTGAAACAATGCGGAATAGTTTCGCAACTCATGCCACCCGGAACACCACAGCGTAATGGTGTGTCTGAACGTCGTAATTGTACTTTACTTGATATGGTGCGATCTATGATGTCTCTTATAGATTTACCGCTATCGTTTTGGGGTTATGCTTTAGAGACGGCCGCATTCATGTTAAATAGGGCACCATCAAAATCCGTTGAGACAACGCCTTATGAACTGTGGTTTGGCAAGAAACCAAAGTTGTCGTTTCTGAAAGTTTGGGGCTGCGATGCTTATGTGAAAAAGCTTCAACCTGATAAGCTCGAACCCAAATCGGAGAAATGTGTCTTCATAGGATACCCAAAGGAGACTGTTGGGTACACCTTCTATCACAGATCCGAAGGCAAGACTTTTGTTGCTAAATTCGGAGTTTTTCTAGAGAAGGAGTTTCTCTCGAAAGAAGTGAGTGGGAGGAAAGTAGAACTTGATGAGGTAACTGTACCTGCTCCCTTATTGGAAAGTAGTACATCACAGAAACCGGTTTCTGTGACACCCACACCAATTAGTGAAGAAGCTAATGATGATGATCATGAAACTTCAGAACAAGTTACTACTGAACCTCGTAGATCAACCAGAGTAAGATCCACACCAGAGTGGTACGGTAATCCTGTTCTGGAAGTCATGCTACTAGATCATGATGAACCTACGAACTATGAAGAAGCGATGGTGAGCCCAGATTCCGCAAAATGGCTTGAAGCCATGAAATCTGAGATGGGATCCATGTATGAGAACAAAGTGTGGACTTTGGTTGACTTGCCCAATGATTGGCAAGCAATTGAGAATAAATGGATCTTCAAGAAGAAGACCGACGCTGATGGTAATGTTACTGTCTACAAAGCTCGACTTGTCACAAAAGGTTTTTGACAAGTTCAAGGGATTGACTACGATGAGACCTTCTCACCCATAGCAATGCTTAAGTCTGTCCGAATCATGTTAGCAATTGCCGCATTTTATGATTATGAAATTTGGCAGATGGATGTCAAAACTGCATTCCTGAATGGATTTCTGGAAGAAGAGTTGTATATGATGCAGCCGGAAGGTTTTGTCGATCCAAAGGGAGCTAACAAAGTGTGCAAGCTCCAGTGATCCATTTATGGACTAGTGCAAGCCACTCGGAGTTGGAATAAACGCTTTGATAGTGTGATCAAAGCATTTGGTTTTATACAGACTTTTGGAGAAGCCTGTATTTACAAGAAAGTGAGTGGGAGCTCTGTAGCATTTCTGATATTATAAGTGGATGACATATTGCTAATCGGAAATGATATAGAATTTCTGGATAGCATAAAGGGATACTTGAATAAGAGTTTTTCAATGAAAGACCTCGGTGAAGCTGCTTACATATTCGGCATGAATATCTATCGAGATAGATCAAGACGCTTAATTGGACTTCCACAAAGCACATACCTTGACAAAGTTTTGAAGAAGTTCAAAATGGATCAAGAAAAGAAAGGATTCTTGTCTGTGTTACAAGGTCTGAAGTTGAGTAAGACTCAATGCCCGACCACTGCAGAAGATAGAGAGAAAATGAAAGATGTTCCCTATGCTTCAGCCATAGGCTCTATCACGTATGCAATGCTGTGTACCAGGCCTGATGTGTGCCTTGCTATAAGTCTAGCAGGGAGGTACCAAAGTAATCCAGGAGTGGATCACTGGACAGCGGTCAAGAACATCCTGAAATACCTGAAAAGGACTAAGGATACGTTTCTCATATATGGAGGTGACAAAGAGCTCATCGTAAATGGTTACGTTGATGCAAGCTTTGACACTGATCCAGACGATTCTAAATCACAAACCGGATACGTGTTTTTACTGAACGGTGGAGCTGTCAGTTGGTGCAGTTCTAAACAAAGCATCGTGGCGGGATCTACATGTGAAGCAGAGTACATAGCTGCTTCGGAAGCAGCAAATGAAGGAGTCTGGATGAAGGAGTACATATCCAATCTAGGTGTCATACCTAGTGCATCGGGTCCAATGAAAATCTTTTGTGACAATACTGGTGCAATTGCCTTGGCAAACGGAATCCAGATTTCACAAGAGAACCAAGCACATCAAGAGACGCTTCAATTCCATTCGGGATTTAGTCCAAGTGGGAGACATAGAAATTTGCGAGATACATACGGATCTGAATGTTGCAGACCCGCTGACTAAGCCTCTTCCATGAGCAAAACATGATCAGCACAAGGCTCCATGGGTGTTAGAATCATTACTGTGTAATCTAGATTATTGACTCTAGTGCAAGTGGGAGACTGAAGGAAATATGCCCTAGAGGCAATAATAAAGTTATTATTTATTTCCTTATATCATGATAAGTGTTTATTATTCATGCTAGAATTGTATTAACCGGAAACATAATACATGTGTGAATACATAGACAAACATAGTGTCACTAGTATGCCTCTACTTGACTAGCTCATTGATCAAAGATGTTATGTTTCCTAACCATAGACATGAGTTGTCATTTGATTAACGGGATCACATCATTAGGATAATGATGTGATTTACTTGACCCTTTTTCGTTAGCTTAGCACTTGATCGTTTAGTTTGTTGCTATTGCTTTCTTCATGACTTATATATGTTCCTATGACTATGAGATTATGCAACTCCCATTTACCGGAGGAACACTTTGTGTGATACCAAACATCACAACGTAACTGGGTGATTATAATGGTGCTCTAAAGGTACTTGTTGGGTTGGCGTATTTCAAGATTAGCATTTGTCACTCCGATTGTCGGAGAGGTATCTCTGGGCCCTCTCGGTAATGCACATCACATAAGCCTTGCAAGCATTGCAACTAATAAGTTGGTTGCGGGATGATGTATTACGGAATGAGTAAAGAGACTTGCCGGTAACGAGATTGAACTAGGTATTGAGATACCGACGATCAAATCTCGGGCAAGTAACACACCGATGACAAAGGGAACAACGTATGTTGTTATGCGGTCTGACCGATAAAAGATCTTCGTAGAATATGTGGGAGCCA
The DNA here is from genome assembly GCF_056163025.1 of Triticum urartu. Taxonomy (NCBI): domain Eukaryota; kingdom Viridiplantae; phylum Streptophyta; class Magnoliopsida; order Poales; family Poaceae; genus Triticum; species Triticum urartu. The sequence goes on along the minus strand of NC_141874.1, from coordinate 236,334,297 downwards.
ATATGAGCATCCAGGTTCCGCTATTGGTTATTGACCGGAGACATGTCTCGGTCATGTCTACATTGTTCTCGAACCCGTAGGGTCCGCAAGCTTAACGTTACGATGACAGTTTCATTATGAGTTTATATATTTTGATGTACCGAAGGTTGTTCGGAGTCCCGGATATGATCACGGACATGACGAGGAGTCTCGAAATGGTCGAGGCATGAAGATCGATATATTGGACGGCTATATTCAGACACCGGAAGTGTTTCGGGTGATTTCGGAGAAAATCGGAGTGCCGGAAGGGTTACCGGAACCCCCCGAGGAAGTATTGGGCCTTAGTGGGCCTGAGGGGAGAGAGAGGGCAGCAGCCCAGGAGGTGGCGCGCCCCCTCCCATGGGGAGTCCGAATTGGACTAGGGGAGGGGGGGCGCGGCCCCTCTTTCCCTCTCCCTCTCTTTCCTTCCCCCTTCCCTCTTCCTAGTTGGACTAGGAAAGGGGAGTCCTACTCCTACTAGGACGAGGACTCCCCCCTCCTTGGCGCACCTCAAGGCCCGGCCGGCCTCCCCCCTTGCTCCTTTATATACAAGGGCAGGGGGCACCTCTAGACACACAAGTTGATCTTTGTGATCGTTCTCTTAGCCGTGTGCGGTGCCCCCCTCCACCATAATCCTCGATAATATTGTAGTGGTGCTTAGGCGAAGCCCTGCGACGGTAGAACATAAAGATCGTCACCACGCCATCGTGCTGACAGAACTCTTCCCCGACACTTTGCTGGATCGGAGTCCGGGGATCGTCATCGAGCTGAACGTGTGCTAGAACTCGGAGGTGTCGTAGTTTCGGTGCTGGATCGGTCGGGCCATGAAGACGTATGACTACATCAACCGCGTTGTGCTAATGCTTCTGCTTCCGGTCTATGAGGGTACGTAGACAACACTCTCCCCTCTCGTTCCTATGCATCACCATGATCTTGCGTGTGCGTAGGAATTTTTTTTGAAATTACTATGTTCCCCAACATACTGGTCATGTAGAATTGAGTAATAGAGAGCTCAAATTAATTTTGCAAAAGACTTTCAATAGGTCTAGAAAGAATTGGTCCAAGAAACTTGATGATGCATTATGGGCCTATAGAACTGCATATAAAAGTCCTATGGGTATGTCTCCGTATAAAATGGTTTACGAAAAAGCATGTCACTTACCTCTCGAACTAGAACATAAGGCTTATTGGTCTATTAAAGAGCTCAATTATGATTTTAAACTTGCCAGTGAGAAGAGGTTATTTGATATTAGCTCACTCGATGAATGGAGAACCCAAGCCTACGAAAATGCCAAGTTGTTTGAAGATAAAGTTAAAAGATGGCATGATAAAAGGATACAAAAGCGTGAGTTTAATGTAGGTGATTATGTATTGCTATAAAACTCTCGTTTAAGATTCTTTGCAGGAAAACTTCTCTCTAAATGGGAAGCTCCTTACGTTATCGAGGAGGTCTATCGTTCCAGTGCCATAAAAATCAACAATTTCGAAGGCACAAATCCGAAGGTGGTGAACGGTTAAAGAATTAAACATTATATCTCAGGTAATCCTATAAATGTTGAAACCAATGTTATTGAAACCGTAACCCCAGAGGAATATATAAGGGACACTTCCGGAATGTTTCAGACTCCGAAAAGGAATAGGTATGTGGTACGGTAAGTAAACCGACTCCAAAACAGTTTTTAAGGCAATATTTCTCCGTTTTGGAATATTTAGAAAAATAGAAAAATAAGTTGCAGTCCGGGAAGGACACGAGGCCTCCATGAGGGTGGAGGGCGCGCCCTACCCTACTGGGTGCGCCCCTACCTCGTGGGCACCTCGTGCGCTTTCCGGACTCCGTTTTCGTACCTGACACGTATTTTGGTTTGTAAAAATTCATTATATAATCTCCCGAAGGTTTTGACCTCCGTATCACGCAAATATCTCTTGTCTTTGTTTCGAGCTGTTTTCTCTCAGGGTTGTCAAGGCCAGGCACGATGTCGTCTCCCTCCTCCTCCAACCATGAGCGCAACGATGCTTGGCTAATGAAGATAGAGCTGAAGAGAGAAGAACCCATGGAGATCAACGAGGAAGGGATCAAGAAGGCCATGGAGGACCAAGTTCCGGCAACAGAAGACATCCTTCAACTTGATCACAATCTTCTTACCCCAACTGAGATCGAAGCTTTCAACATGATTGAGTTAGCTCGAATACAAAATAAGTATCTCACACGTGAAAATATTTTGTTGAAGGAGCATATCATCGCACTCAAAGCCATTATCCGCAAGTTAGAAGGCCTCCTAAGCTCGATGTGTGACTATCCATGATCAACAACTCCACCTTCTTCACCAACAAAGGAGGCATAATCACATGGGTATGGGCTCTCCCCTTGGAAACTGCCAAGCTTGGGGGAGTGCCCTGGTATCGTATCACCATCACTTTTATCTTTATCATTTTTCTTAGTTTGATCCTTTTGGTAATATCTTGATCTAGTAGAATAAAATTTCTTAGTATGATCTAGTTGTGAGTTTTGCTTTATGATCCTTCTAGGTAATCGAGTCCGTGAGCTATATATAATAAAGATTAGTGTTGAGTCAAGGGCTTGATTATTTTGCCATGATCCTAAGTGAATAAAAGAAAAGAGAAATAAATAAAAAAGGAAACAAAGAGATCATATGGATCTTATGGAGAGTAATGAGCTCACATAGAAAAAGTATGATGAATAAAAGTTGTTGAGATTTGACAAACATAGTTTTGGTCATCGTTGCAATTAATAGGAAGTAATAAAGAAAGAGAGGTCTTTACATATAAATATACTATCTTGGACATCTTTTATGATTGTGAGCACTCATTAAAATATGACATGCTAAAGAGTTAACGTTGGACAAGGAAGACAACCTAATGGGTTATGTGATGACCCACAAGTATAGGGGATCTATCGTAGTCCTTTCAATAAGTAAGAGTGTCGAACCCAACGAGGAACAGAAGGAAATGATAAGCGGTTTCCAGCAAGGTATTCTCTGCAAATACTAAAACAAGTGGAAACAAATAGTTTTGTGATAGGATAATTTGTAACGAGCAACAAGTAAAAAAGGTAAATAAAGTGCAGCAAGGTGGCCCAATCCTTTTTGTAGAAAAGGACAAGCCTGGACAAACTCTTATATAGAGAAAAGCACTCCCGAGGACACAAGGGAATATCGTCAAGCTAGTTTTCATCACGCTCATATGATTCGCGTTCGGTACTTCGATAATTTGGTATGTGGGTGGACCGGTGCTTGGGTGTTGTCCTTAATTGGACAAGCATCCCACTTATGATTAACCTCTATTGCAAGCATCCGCAACTACAACAAAAGTATGAAGGTAAACCTAACCATAGCATGAAACATATGGATCCAAATCAGCCCCTTACGAAGCAACACATAAACTAGGGTTTAAGCTTCTGTCACTCTAGCAACCCATCATCTACTTATTACTTCCCAATGCCTTCCTCTAGGCCCAAATAATGGTGAAGTGTTATGTAGTCGACGTTCACATAACACCACTAGAGGAGAGACAACATACATCTCATCTAGATATCGAACGAATACCAAATTCACATGACTACTAATAGCAAGACTTCTCCCATGTCCTTAGGAACAAACGTAACTACTCACAAAGCATAAACATCTTCATAATTAGAGGGGTATTAATATGCATATAGGATCTGAACATATGATCTTCCACCAATTAAACTAACTAACATCAACTACAACGAGTAATTAACACTACTAGCAACCTACTAGCACCAATCCCGGACGTGGAGACAAGAATTGGATACAAGATATGAACTAGGGTTTTGAGAGGAGATGGTGCTGATGAAGATGTTGATGGAAATCGTCCTCTCCTGATGAGAGGAGCGTTGGTGATGACGATGGCGATGATTTCCCCCTCCAGGAGGGAAGTTTCCCCAGCAGAACAGCTCCGTCAGAGCCCTAGATTGGTTCCACCAAGGTTCCGCCTCGTGGCGGCGGAGTTTCGTCCGAGAAGATGGCCTCTTATTTGTTTTCCTATTGAAATACTTCATATAGCAAAAGATGGCCACCGGAGGGCCACCAGGGGGCCCACAAGGTAGGAGGGCGAGCCTAGGGGTTAGGGCGCGGCCCCCACCCTCGTGGGCAGGGTGTGGCCCCCCTGGTGAATTTCTTCCGCTGAGTATTTTTTATATATTCTGAAAACGTCTTCCGTGATGTTTCAGGAATTTTGGAGCTGTGCAGAATAGGTCTCCAATATTTGCTCCTTTTCCAGCCCAGAATCCCAGCTGCCGACATTCTCCCTCTTTATGTAAACCTTGTAAAATAAGAGAGAATAGACATAAGTATTGTGACATAATGTGTAATAACAGCCCATAATGCAATAAATATCGATATAAAAGCATGATGCAAAATGGACGTATCATTATGTTTTCTTACATCTGAGATAAACTATATTGTCATGAATCATCCAACATGGTTGAGCTTGCTTTTCCCTCTCATGCTAGCCAAATTCAATGCGCCAAGTAGAGATACTACTTGTGCTTCCAAATACCCTTAAACCAGTTTTGCCATGAGAGTCCACCATACCTACCTATGGATTGAGTAAGATCCTCCAAGTAAGTTGTCATCGGTACAAGCAATAAAAATTGCTCTCTAAATATGTATGACTTATTAGTGTGGGAGAAAATAAACTTTATACGATCGTGTGATATGGAAGAAAAAGCGACATACTTCTTAATAAAGGTCCATATCACAAGTGGCAATATAAAGTGATGTTCTTTCGCATTAAGATTTTGTGCATCCAACCATAAAAGCGCATGACAACATCTGCTTCCCTCTGCGAAGGGCCTATCTTTTACTTTTATCTCCTACCTCGCATAAGCGTCATGGTGATGTTCACCCTTCCTTTTTACATTTCATCCTTTGCGAAGAACGGTATGTTGGAAAGATCCTGGTATATATGGCTAATTGGATGCGAGTTTTCATGAACTATTATTGTTGACATTACCCTTGAGGTAAAACGTTGGGAGGCAAAACTATAAGCTCCTATCTTTCTCTGTGTCCGATCAAAACTCCCTACCCATAAGTATTGCGTGAGTGTCAACAATTGTGAAAGACTATATGATAGTTGAGTATGTGGACTTGCTGAAAAGCTCTTATATATTGACTCTTTCCTATGTTATGATAAATTGCAATTGCTTCAATGACTGAGATTATAGTTTGTTAGTTTTCAATGAAGTTTACGATTCATACTTGAAATTGTGATTGAATTATTACTCTAGCATAAGAAATCATGTGACAAGAATTATGTAAGTTGCTGTTCTAAGAATGACCATGATGCCCTCATGTCCGTATTTTACTTTTATCGACACCTCTATCTCTAAACATGTGGACATATTTTTCGATTTCGGCTCTCGCTTGAGGACAAACAAGGTCTAAGCTTGGGTGAGTTGATACGTCCATTTTGCATCATGCTTTTATATCGATATTTATTGCATTATGGGCTGTTATTACACATTATGTCACAATACTTATGCCTATTCTCTCTTATTTTACAAGGTTTACATAAAGAGTGAGAATGCCGACAGCTGGGATTCTAGGCTGGAAAAGGAGCAAATATTAGAGACATATTTTGCACAGCTCCAAAAGTCCTAAAACTTCACGGAAATCAATTTTAGAATATACAAAAAATACTGAGTGCAAGAAGTTCACCAGGGGGCCACACCCTGCCCGCGAGGGTGGGGGCGCGCCCTACCCCCTGGGCGCGCCCCCTACCTCGTGGGCCCCCTGGTGGCCCTCCGATGCTCATCTTCTTCTATATGAAATCTTTCGATGAGGAAAAAATCAGAAGCCATCTTCTCGGAAGAAACTCCGCCGCCACGAGGCGGAACCTTGGCGGAACCAATCTAGGGCTCTGGTAGAGCTGTTCTGCCGGAGAAACTTCCCTTCGGGAGGGGGAAATCATCGCCATCATCATCACCAATGATCCTCTCATCGGGAGAGGGAAATCTCCATCAACATCTTCACCAGCACCATCTCCTCTCAAAATCCTAGTTCATCTCTTGTATCCAATTCTTGTCTCCAAGTCCGGGATTGGTACCTGTGGGTTGCTAGTAGTGTTAATTACTCCTTGTAGTTGATGCTAGTTGGTTTATTTGATGGAATATTATATGTTTAGATCCTATATGCATATTAATACCCCTTTGATTATGAACATGATTATGTTTTGTGAGTAGTTATGTTTGTTCCTGAGGACATGGGAGAAGTCTTGCTATTAGTAGTCATGTGAATTTGGTATTCGTTCGATATTTTGATGAGATGTATGTTGTCTCTGCTATAGTGGTGTTATATGAACGTCCACTACATAACACTTCACCATTATTTGGGCCTAGAGGAAGGAATTGTGAAGTAATAAGTAGATGATGGGTTGCTAGAGTGCCAGAAGCTTAAACCCTAGTTTATGCGTTGCTTCGTAAGGGGCTGATTTGGATCCATTTGTTCCATGCTATGGTTAGGTTTACCTTAATACTTTTGTTGTAGTTGCGGATGCTTGCAATAGGGGTTAATCATAAGTGGGATGCTTGTCCAAGTAAGGACAGTACCCAAGCACCGGTCCACCCACATATCAGATTATCAAAGTACCGAACGCAAATCATATGAATGTGATGAAAACTAGCTTGACGATATTCCCTTGTGTCCTCGGGAGCGCTTTTCTCTATATAAGAGTTTGTCCAGGCTTGTCCTTTGCTACAAAAAGGATTGGGCCACCTTGCTGCACTATATTTACTTTTGTTACTTGTTGCTCGTTACAAATTCTCCTATCACAAAACTATCTGTTACCACTTATTTCAGTACTTGCAGGGAATACCTTGCTGGAAACCGCTTATCATTTCCTTTTGCTCCTCGTTGGGTTCGACACTCTTACTTATAGAAAGGACTCCGATAGATCCCCTATACTTGTGGGTCATCAAGTCCCCAGGATATGATTTATTACTTCTCTTCTAAATATTTCCCTGCTCATAAGAAACAAGCTGCCTTAAGGGATATATATAATTTTGTGCAAATTGAAGAAGAGAGTCTCCCACAAGCTTGGGGGTGGCTTCTCCAATTACTTAATGCTTTGCCTGATCATCCTCTTAAGAAAAATGAAATACTTGATATCTTTTATAATGGACTAACCGATGCTTCCAGAGACCACCTGGATAGTTGTGCTGGTTCTGTTTTCAGGGAAAGAACGCCGGATGAAGCTGGAATTCTATTGAATAATATTTTAACAAATGAAAATAATTGGACACTCCTGAGCCAGCTCCTGAGCCAACTCCTGAGCCTATTCCTAAACCAACTACAAAGAAAAGGGGTGTTCTATTTCTCAGTCCTGAAGATATGCAAGAGGCAAGGAAATCCATGAAAGAAAAGGGTATTAAAGTTGAAGATGTTAAGAATTTACCTCCTATTGAAGAAATACATGGTCTTAATTTACCGCCTGTTGAAGAAATATATGGTTTTAGTCCTTCACCTATTGAAGAAACACATGGTCTTGATAACCCGACACGGGTAGTAAAGGTAAATTCTCTCTATAGATATGATAAAGTTGAAATCCCTCCTACTAAGTTTGCTAGCCAATGTTTGGATGAGTTTGATAACTTTATGGTTAATCAAGAAGACTTCAATGCTTATTTTGGTAGACAATTGAAACAAAATGCTTATATGATTGAACACTTGGGTGATTATATGTCTAGAGTTAAAGGTGAGCTTAAACTCAATAGTAAACATGCTTCTATGGTTACCACTCAAGTAGAACAAGTACTTAAAGCTCGGAATGATTTGCTCACTGAATTAAATGGTAAGAAAAATGATAATGATGTTAGAGTTATGACTAGAGGTGGTAAAATGACCCAGGAACCTTTGTATCTTGAGGTCCATCCTAAGAGAATTGAGCAAGATTCTTAGAGAAATGATATTGATGCACCTAGTCCCTCTAAGAGGAAGAAAAAGAAAAATGATAGGACTTTGCATGCTTCTAGTGAACCTGTTATTGACACACCTGAGAATCCCAATGATATCTCTATTTCTGATGCTGAAACACAATCTGGTAATGAACATGAAACTAGTGATAATGTTAATGATAATGTTCATGTTGATGCTCAACCTAGCAATGATAATGATGTAGAAGCTGAACCTGTTGTTGATCATGATAACCCACAATCAAAGAATCAACATTATGATAAAAGAGACTATGTTGCTAGGAAACACGGTAAGTAAAGAGAGCCTTGGGTTGAGAAACCCATGCATTTTCCTCCTAAGCCATGCAAGAAAAAGGATGATGAGGATTTTGAGTGCTTTGCTAAAATGATTAGACCTATCTTTTTGCGTACGCGTTTGACTGATATGCTTAAACTGAATCCTTATGCTAAGTACATGAAAGATATTGTTACTAATAAAAGAAAGATACCGGAAGCTGAAATTTCCACCATGCTTGCTAATTATACTTTTAAGGGTGGAATACCTAAGAAACTAGGAGATCCAGGAGTACCAACTATACCATGCTCCATTAAAAGAAACTATGTTAGAACTCCTTTATGTGATCTTGGAGCCGGTGTTAGTGTTATGCCTCTCTCTTTATATCGTAGACTTGATTTGAATAAGTTAACACCTACTGAAATATCCTTGCAAATGGCTGATAAATCAACTGCTATACCTGTCGGTATTTGTGAGGATGTGCCTGTTGTAGTTGCAAACGTTACTATTTTAACGGACTTTGTTATTCTTGATATTCCCGAGGACGACAGTATGTTTATTATTCTTGGAAGAACTTTTTTGAATACTGCTGGGGCTGTTATTGATTGCAACAAAGGCAATGTCACTTTTCATGTTAATAGTAATGAGCATACGGTACACTTTCTGAGCAACGAACCTCAAGTCCACAGTATCAATTCTATTGGAAAAATTCCGTCGATTATTTTTGGAGGTTTTGAATTTCCTCTTCCTACTGTCAAGAAGAAATATGATATTCTTATTGTTGGGGATGTGCATATCCCCGTTGAGGTAACACAGTGTCATTCGAAATTTCTCCGATTTCGTGTTACTCGAAATGAGTTCGTTAACAAGACTTGATCAACCTTGTTAGTGGATTCCTTTTGATGAGCATGAGATGGATGAAGTTAGAAAGCACAACCTTCTGTACCCTCCTTTTACTTTCTGTTATTTAGTTGAAATAAAGTAAAAATAGTATTTTTTGTCAGTTTTCTGAATTATCCGTGCAATATAAAAATACCCCGAAAATTAAAGTTCTCCAAATGCCCTGCCAATTTAATATGATTTTTTCTGAAATATTTGAGAATATATGGCACTGAGAACACAGTAGGGGGAGCAAGCACCTGGCCATGAGGGTCCAGGGCGCGCCCCCTGCCTCGTGGGCCCACAGTGGCTCCCCTCCACTTATTCCTAGACCCACACACTTCTTCTTCCTCCCAAAAAAATCACCATCCAGCTCAAGCACGAGTTCTAGCTCATTTTGCTGCGATTTTCGATCTCCTTGCTCAAAGCACCTCTCATAAAACTGCTTTGGGGGATTGTTCCTTGGTATGCGATTCCTCCATTGGTCCAATTAGTTTTTGTTCTAGTACTTTATTCATTGCAAATTTGTGCTTCCTAGGTGACCATGTTCTTGAGCTTGCATGTCAAATTTATATGGTTCTAAGTAGTTCTAATGCATGATATAGGTCCTAGGCACTTGTAGGAGTAGTTGCTATCAATTTTGTTGAGCTTGGTTCACTTTTATTTGAAGTTACTAAAAAATTTAGAAATTTTTCAGAAGAAGAAATATGTTTAGGAAAATGCACCAAGGTGGTCCTTCAAGGAAGCAAGGACCCAGACTTGCAATGCGTGATGCTGATGATGAACCACCAAGGGAAGCCCCAGTGCGGCCTTGTGAATGGCATTCAGAGGACTTCATGGATCGAGCAGGAATTAAGGAAGAATTTAACGCATATTTGCGTAACGCTGATCTTGTGAGCTTCGAGGCAGAAAAGTGCCGTCAGTACCACTATCTCACTAGTTCCTTTGTGAGGAGGTTTAAATTTTCATCTTCACGCAATTCTCAAGCTGTCTTGTTTGATCCCTATGAAAATTCTTATACTATGGACTTAGAGGATTTTACCACTGCTTGCAAACTTCCACAATGGTGTAGTACTTGTGAACCTCGCAAATCTGAGTTTGGAGATTTTCTTGCTAGTATAACTGTGGGGGAATCTAGAGATATAGCACAAGCTACCATAGGGATCATTCATTTTCCCGCTATACATTATTTTGCTCTCTTCATAGGTAGGTGCATAAATGGTAAAGATGAAGCATGTCATATGTGTGTCCCTGACCTCAGTATTCTTAGGAGTGCTGTGTTAGGAGATAAACATTATAATTTGGGAGCCATTGTTGCATGTAGGTTGCATCATAATAAATTTAATGGATATTTCTTTGGTGGAATTTATGCAACCCGTATAGCTAATCTTCTTGGTATAACCATACGTGAGGATGATATTGAGTTGCCTCCTGCTTATTTGGACTATGAGGCTATGATTCGTCATCATTTTGTTAAGAGGAACGATAAGTTCCTCCAGTACCGACTAATCTTTGACAGACGACGCACCTATCACGTCGCTCTCCCTGCTTCTACTTTCTTTGACTTTCAGGAAAAAGGGAGATATTTTATAACCAGAGAGGAGGCGGAAGACTATAAGAGGAGGGCTGAGATAGCTCGCCTCCAAGCTGCGGCCCACGATGCAATGACTGCTGCATCTCAGTACGACCCCAACTAGAACTTTGGATATCCTCCAGGCCATCCGTGCCAATAGACCAACTTAGGCCAAAAGCCTAGGCTTGGGGGAGTACGTATTTCCCACCGACATTACATTCATGTTCACACACTCATTGCTAGATGTCGGTGCTCATACTCTTTCACTGTAATATCCATGCTAGTTTATTTTCTCTTTTTATGCGTTCTTCTTGTGTGTTTGGAATAAACCTTAAGAAAAACCAAAAAAATTAGTTGTAGCTATTAGCTAGTTTTAATTTCCATGCTGTAGTAGTAATAACTAAAAAGAAAACTCAAAAAGATTTCCCTTCCTTCTTTTGCTTGTTGGGAGCTTTCCCGTGTAAATAGTTTTATTTCTTTTCTTTTCTTTGGGGGTCGATAGGAGAAGACCATGATTAAATTGTTGAAGTGACTCCTATATGCATTATTGTTGATTTAACCAAGAGTTCATATTGCCTTGTCTTCTCCCGTTTATTGAATGCTTGCAGATTCCAGCTTAGTCCAATGCACGTGCACTGTTATTATTATTCACATCATTCGGTCGTGCAAGTGAAAGGCAATTATGACGATATATGATGGACTGATTGAGATGGGAGAAGCTGGTACGAACTCGACCTCTCTTGTTTTTGTAAATATGATTAGTTCATCATTCCTGATCAGCCTATTATGAATAAACATGTTTGCAATGATAATTAGAGATTATAGTTGCTCGTGCCATGCTTAATTAGCTAGGTTTACCTTGTGTGCCAACATGCTATTAAGATGGTTGTGTTGTGGTACGATAGGGTGGTATCCTCTTTTGAACGATTCGAGTGGCTTGACTTGGCACATGTTCACGCATGTAGTTGAAACAAAATAAACATAGCCTCTATGATATTTATGTTCATGGTGCATTATATCCTACTCATGCTTGCATTCGGTGTTGATTAATTTTAATGCATGTTCATGACTGTTGTTGCTCTCTAGCTGGTCGCTTCCCAGTCTTTTTCTAGCCTTCTCCTGTACTAAGCAGGAATACTGCTTGTGTATCCAATCCCATAAACCCCAAAGTTATTCAATATGAGTCCACCATACCTACCTATATACGGTATCTACCTTATGTTCCAAGTAAATTTGTATGTGCCAAACTCTAAACCTTCAAATGAAATTATGTTTTGTATGCTTGAATAGCTCATGTATCAACTAGGGCTGTCCGTATCTTCCATGTTAGGCGGGTTATTCTCAAGAGGAGTGGACTCCGCTCCTCACTCACGAGAAATTGGCTGGTCACCGGGATGCCCAGTCCCATGCTTTATTCAAATCAAATCAAAATAATTGCAAACAAAACTCCCCCGGGACTGTTGTTAGTTGGAGGCCCTCGTTGTTTCGAGCAAGCCATGGATTGATGCTTGTTGGTGGAGGGGGAGTATAAACTTTACCATTCTGTTTAGGAACCGCCTATAATGTGTGTAGCATGGAAGATATCGCCATCTCTTGGTTGTTATGTTGACAATGAAAGTATACTGCTCAAAATATTACTCCCTCCGTCTGGAAATACTTGTCATCAAAATGGATAAAAGGGGTGTATCTAGAACTAAAATACATCTAGATACATCCATTTTTATTCATCTTGCTGACAAGTATTTCCGGACGGAGGGAGTATTTATCTCTGCTTTAAAATCAAGCTCTGGCACCTCTACAAATCCATGCTTCCCTCTGCGAAGGGCCTATCTATTTACTTTTATGTTGAGTCATCACCCTCTTATTAAAAAGCACCAGTTGGAGAGCACCGCTGTCATTTGCATTCATTACTGTTAGTTTACATTGAGTATGACTTGACTAGATCTCTTTCACCATGAATTACAATGTTGTAACGCCCCGAGACCGATGTGCCAGGTTTCCTTCTGCTTATTCGCTGTTTCTGCCTTGTCATTGCTTGCGTGTCATGCATTGCATATCATGTCATCATGTGCATTTCATTTGCATACATGTTCGTCTCATGCATCCGAGCATTTTCCCCGTTGTCCGTTTTGCAATCCGGCGCTCCTATGTCATCCGGTGTCCCTTTCTACCTTCCTTTCGTGTGCGGGCATTAAACATTTCTGGATTGGACCGAGACTTGCCAAGCGGCCTTGGTTTACTACCGGTAGACCGCCTGTCAAGTTTCGTACCATTTGGACTTCGTTTGATGCTCCAATCGTTAACCGAGGGACCGAAAAGGCCTCGTGTGTGTTGCAGCCCAACACCCCTCCAAGTTGGCCCAAAACCCACCAAAACCCTCTCCGTCATCTAGAGCGTTCGATCACGATCGCATGGCCGAAAACCGCACCTCATTTGGACACTCCTAGCTCCCTCTACCTCTATATATAGACCCCCCTCCGAGATCCACGTTTCTTCTTCCCCCAAAACCCTAAAATCGTCTCCTCCGCGCACCGGACATGTCCGCCGCGCCGGACACCTCGTCCGCCGCCGCCCGCGGCCACTGACGGCCCGCCACGTGGCGAGCTCCGCCCACCGCCACCGCAGCCCGCTCGGGCCTGGGGCAGGCCCTCCCGGCTCGCAGGCTCGCTCGCACCGCTTCCTCCGTGCGCCGCCTTCGCCCTCCCGCGCGGCGAGCCCCCTCCTCGACACCTCGCGCCCGGCCGCCGCAGGCGCCATCACCGGCGAGCTCCGGCCGGCCGCACCTCGCTGGACTTCGTCTTCCTCGTCGCCCGAGCCGCCGTAGGCCTCCGCCGCCACTCCCCAACCTCGCCAGCGGCCTCCTCCCACCGGAGCTGGGTAGGAGTCGGCCGGATCCGGCCTTTTCCTCGCCGGCCCCGGCCACCACCGACTCGCCGGAGTGCATGCGCCGCTGCCTCGGTTCACGGACCCAGCAAACCCTAGATCTGAGAAGGGTTGACCTCTCTTTTTCCCTAAGTCCCTAGTTATTTTGGCTATGTTCATCATGTTGTATCTCCTCATCCGTAGATCCATTTTGAGTATATAGCATATAAAACTGTTCGCCTCAGAGAGTATATCATTTCATCTCATTGCATCATTTTCATTTGAGTTCATCCTGATGCCCGAAATGCTGTTAGAAGAATGCTATTTGAGATAATTGTCAGATCTGCTGCTCCATTTAGATATTTGTCATTTTTTCCATGATTATTGTGTGCATGATATGCCCATGAGCTCTTCATGAGTTTTGTTATATGTTTTTCCATCTATCCTGAGGTGCAATCCATGTATTTTTGTGATGTGTGTGGTGACTAGCACAAGCTTGCAAAGTGGAGCATTCGTTAATGCTGATTTCAGGGACTTAATAATTCCACTAAGTCCTTGATCTATTTATCTCATTATGCCATATGTTCATGTTGTTTCCTAGTGATCCGTGACTCTTTTGAGGATGAACAGTAAGGATGATTTGCTAATCTTGCAGTGCTCTATCCATCCATGTCTTTGTTTGCAATTATGGAACACCCTAGCTTGAGTAAATCGAGCTCTACTTTTGCTATTTCGTGAATCTGGGCAGATTGTCTACTTGTTAGCAATTTTGCCGAGGATGTTGTAGTTGATCCGTGCATGCTATGTTATTGTTCTTGCCATGTCTAGCTTGCATTTTGTGTATTCTTGATGTGTGTATGCTTATATTGTCATGACTTGCTCTGTAGTGAGTGCATCGAGCTCGTAAACATGCCTACTTGATATTTGTTTTCAGCATGCTCCAGTTTTCACAAAGTCTGAGAACTGATTATGTTTTTGCCATGTTCACATGCTTGCAAATGTATTTTCTGATCCCTTTTGGCTCAAGGTCACTAAGGGACTTTTGTTAAGCTCCTTGAGTAGCTCCATGCCATGCTTTACTTTGCCATGTTAAGGTCCTGTAGCATATTGTTTTCTTGCTTCAAAGAGTGCTATCTGATCTAAAATTCCAGACAAGTGTTAATTTCACTAAGTCTGAGATCTGTTTACCAAATGCATTTTTGCCATGCTTGTTTGAACCTGTTAATGGATGAATTGGCCATAGCTCAGTGCTAGTCTTTTGTTAAGCATCATGAATGGATCCCTGCGATGTATTTTGTTGCCATGTTTGAGTGCAGTAGCATGTTCATCTTGTTGCATTTAGATGGCTACTTGCTGTTTATCGCAGACCGGTGCCATATTTGTTTTGCTTGCCTTTTCCAAACCGTGTCTCCGATTCCGGGGTTCTTTATATCGTTTTCAAGCGATATCATCTCACCTTTTCAGTGGCACACTTGGATTTCCATGTTGAGGCCAGGTTCAGTCATCCCTTGTCAAATCATGCATATGCATCGCATACCGCATCTCGCATATCATACCATGTTCATGTGTGGTTTGTTTACTATGTTGTGTGCTTATTTCCGGTGTTTGCTTCTTCGGGTTGGTTCCGGTAACGTCGCGTTTGTGAGGACCCGTTCGTCTACGTCCGTTTATCTTCTTCATGGACTCGTTCTTCTTCCTTGCGGGATTTCAGGCAAGATGATCATACCCTCGAAATCACTTCTATCTTTGCTTGCTAGTTGCTCGCTCTTTTGCTATGCCTATGCTGCGATACCTACCACTTGCTTATCATGCCTCCTATACTGTTGAACCAAGCCTCTAACCCACCTTGTCCTAGCAAACCGTTGTTTGGCTATGTTACCGCTTTGCTCAGCCCCTCTTATAGCGTTGTTAGTTGCAGGTGAAGATTGAAGTTTGCTCCTTGTTGGAACATGGAGATGTTGTTCCTTGTTGGAACATGTTTACCAGTTGGGATATCACAATATCTCTTATTTAATTAATGCATCTATATACTTGGTAAAGGGTGGAAGGCTCGGCCTTATGCCTGGTGTTTTGTTCCACTCTTGCCGCCCTAGTTTCTGTCATATCGGTGTTATGTTCCTGGATTTTGTGTTCCTTACGCGGTTGGGTAATAATGGGAACCCCTTGACAGTTTGCCTTGAATAAAACTCTTCCAGCAATGCCCAACTTTGGTTTTACCATTCGCCACCTAGCCTTTCCTTTCCTTGGGTTCTGCAGACTCAAGGGTCATCTTTATTTTAAACCCCCGGGCCAGTGCTCCTCTGAGTGTTGGTCCAAACTGAGCGATGTCCGGAGCTACCAGGGGCAACTCTAGGCTGGCCCACCCGATGTCTGGCTCATCCGGTGTGCCCTGAGAACGAGATATGTGCAGCTCCTATCGGGATTTGTCGGCACATCTGGGTGGCTTTGCTGGTCTTGTTTTACCATTGTCGAAATGTCTTGTAACCGGGATTCCGAGTCTGATCGGGTCTTCCCGCTAGAAGGAGTATCCTTCGTTGACCGTGAGAGCTTATCATGGGCTAAGTTGGGACACCCCTGTAGGGATTTGAACTTTCGAAAGCCGTGCCCGCGGTTATGAGCAGATGGGAATTTGTTAAAGTCCGGTTGTAGAAAACCTGAAGTTGACCTTAATTAAAATACATCAACCGCATGTGTAACCGTGATGGTCTCTTTCCGGCGGAGTCCGGGAAGTGAACACGGTGTTGGAGTTATGCTTGACGTAGGTTGTTCTAGGATCACTTCTTGATCATAGTTTCTCGATCGTGCTTTGCCTTCTCTTCTCGCTCTCATTTGCGTATGTTAGCCACCATATATGCTAGTCGCTTGCTGCAGCTCCACCTCATATCTTTTACCTTACCCTTAAGCTTAAATAGGCTTGATCGCGAGGGTGCGAGATTGCTGAGTCCCCGTGGCTCACAGATACTTCCAAAACCAGCTTGCAGGTGCCGATGAGTCCGTGCAGATGACGCAACCAAGCTCAGGAGGAGCTCGATGAAGATCTTGTCCTTTGTGTTGTTTCGTTCTAGTGATCGGTAGTGGTTCCCAGTTGGAGCGATCGGGACCGTGTCGCATGTTGGGTTGTTCTTTTATTTTGGCGCCGTAATTGGGCCATGAGTGTTTGAATGTTGTAATGCTATTTATGTACTTTGATTGACGTGGCGAGTGTAAGCCAACTATGTTATCTCCCTTTTATTATCTATATTACATGGGATGTTGTGAAGATTGCCTAACTTGCGACATTGCTTTCAATGCGGTTATGCCTCTAAGTCGTGCCTCGACACGTGGGAGATATAGCCGCATCGAGGGAATTACAAATGTATAGTCAGTCCTTGATCTTTAAAGGTGCTCTGCATTTATGTTTTGCGGTCTCAGAAAGGGCTAGCGAGATACCATCTTGTTATATCATATTATGATTGTTTTGAGAAAGTGTTGTCATCCAAGATTTATTATTATTGCTCGCTAGTTGATTATGACATTGATATGAGTAAACATGAGACCTGAGTGTTATTGTGAATGTGGTCAGTTCATAATCCTTGCTGAAAACTTGAATGTTGGCTTTACATATTTACAACAACAAGAGCAAACAGAGTTTGTAAAAGTTTTTCTTTATCACTTTCAGTTTGTCAACTGAATTACTTGAGGACAAGCAAAGGTTTAAGCTTGGGGGAGTTGATACGTCTCCGTCGTATCTACTTTTCCAAACACTTTTGCCCTTGTTTTGGACTCTAAATTGCATGATTTTAATAGAACTAACCCGGACTGACGCTGTTTTCAGCAGAATTGCCATGGTGTTATTTATGTGCAGAAACAAAAGTTATCGGAATGACCTGAAACTCCACGGAGATTATTTTTGGAAATAATAAAAAATACTGGCAAAGAATCAAGGCCAGGGGGCCCACACCCTAGCCACGAGGGTGGGGGCACGCCTACCCCCTGGGTGCGCCACCCTGCCTCATGGGCCCCCTGGAGCTCCACCGACCTCAACTCCAACTCCATATATTCGTGTCCGGGGAGAAAAAAATCAAGGAGAAGGATTCGTCGCGTTTTACGATACGGAGCCGCCGCCAAGCCCTAAACTCTCTCCGGAGGGCTGATCCGGAGTCCGTTCGGGGCTCCGAAGAGGGGAACCCGTCGTCGTCATGATTGATGTTGCTATGACTTTGCTATGCTTAATGCTTGTCACTAGGGCCCGAGTGCCATGATTTCAGATCTGAACCTATTATGATTTCATCAATATATGAGAGTTCTTGATCCTATCTTGCAAGTCTATAGTCACCTACTATGTGTTATGATCCAGCAACCCCGAAGTGACAATAATTGGGACCACTCCCGGTGATGACCGTAGTTTGAGGAGTTCATGTATGCACTATGTGTTAATGCTTTGGTCTGGTACTCTATTAAAAGGAGGCCTTAATATCCTTAGTTTCCAATAGGACCCCGCTGCCACGGGAGGGTAGGACAAAAGATGTTATGCAAGTTATTTTCCATAAGCACATATGACTATATTCGGAATACATGCCTACATTACATTGATGATTTGGAGCTAGTTCTGTGTCACCCTATGTTATGACCATTACATGATGAACCACATCCAACATAATTCTCCATCACTGATCCAATGCCTACGAGCTTTCCATATATTGTTCTTCGCTTATTTACTTTTCCGTTGCTGTTGTTACGATCAATATAAAACACCAAAAATATTACTTTTGCTACCGTTACCTTTTACCACCATTACCACCACTATCATATTACTTTGCTACTAAACACTTTGCTGCAGAAATTAAGTTTCCAGGTGTGGTTGAATTGACAACTCAGCTGCTAATACTTGAGAATATTCTTTGGCCCCCCTTGCGTCGAATCAATAAATTTGGGTTGAATACTCTACCCTTGAAAATTGTTGCGATCCCCTATACTCATGGGTTATCAGTTATTGACCGGAGATGTGTCTCGGTCATGTCTACATAGTTCTTGAACCCATAGGGTCTGCACGCTTAATGTTCGATGACGGTTATATTATGAGTTTATGTGTTTTGATGTACCGAAGGTAGTTCGGAGTCCTGGATGTGATCACAGACATAACGAGGAGTCTCGAAATGGTCGAGACGTAAAGATCGATATATTGGACGACTATGTTCGGACACCAGAATGGTTTCGGGGAGTTTCGGGCATATACCGGAGTACCGGGGGGTTACCGGAACCCCCCAGGGAGACTAATGGGCCTATTGGGCCCTAGTAGAGAAGAGGAGGGGCGGCCAAGGGCAGCCACGCGCGCCCTTCCCCCATAGTCCGAATTGGATAAGGAGGGGGGCGGCGCCCCCCTTTCCTTTCCCCCTCTCTCTCCTTCCCTCTCCTCTCATACTCTCACATGGAAGGGGGGAGTCCTACTCCCGGTAGGAGTAGGACTCCTCATGGGGCGCGCCTAGGGTGGCTGTCCCCCTCCCCTGATACGTCTCCAACGTATCTATAATTTTTGATTTCTCCATGCTATATTATCTACTGTTTTGGACATTATTGGGCTTTATTATCCACTTTTATATTGTTTTTGGGACTAACCTACTAACCGGAGGCCCAACCTAGAATTGCTGTTTTTTTGCCTATTTTAGGGTTTCGAAGAAAAGGAATATCAAACGGATTCCAAACGGAATGAAACCTTAGGGAACATGATTTTCTCACCGAACATGATCCAGGAGACTTGGACCCTACGTCAAGCAACCAATAGGGAGGCCACGAGGTAGGGGAGCGCGCCTACCCCCCCCCCCCCAGGCGCGCCCTCCACCCTCGTGGGCCCCTCGTTGTTCCACTGACGTACTTCTTCCTCCTATATATACCTACGTACCCCCAAACGATCAGATACGGAGCCAAAACCCTAATTCCACCGCCGTAACTTTCTGTATCCACGAGATCCCATCTTGGGGCCTGTTCCGGAGCTCCGCCGGAGGGGGCATCGATCACGGAGGGCTTCTACATCAACACCATAGCCTCTCCGATGAAGAGTGAGTAGTTTACCTCAGACCTTCGGGTCCATAGTTATTAGCTAGATGGCTTCTTCTCTCTTTTTGGATCTCAATACTAAGTTCTCCCCCTCTCTTGTGGAGATCTATTCAATGTAATCTTCTTTTGCAGTGTGTTTTTTGAGACCGATGAATTGTGGGTTTATGATCAAGTTTATCTATGAACAATATTTGAATCTTCTGTGAATTCTTTTATGTATGATTGGTTATATTTGCAAGTCTCTTCGAATTATCAGTTTGGTTTGGCCTACTAGATTGGTCTTTCTTGCAATGGGAGAAGTGCTTAGCTTTGGGTTCAATCTTGCGGTGTCCTTTCCAAGTGACAGTAGGGGCAGCAAGGCATGTATTGTATTGTTGCCATCGAGGATAACAAGATGGGGTTTTCATCATATTGCATGAGTTTATCCCTCTACATCATGTCATCTTGCTTAAGGTGTTACTCTGTTCTTATGAACTTAATACTCTAGATGCATGTTGGATAGCGGTCGATGTGTGGAGTAATAGTAGTAGATGCAGGCAGGAGTCGGTCTACTTGTCTTGGACGTGATGCCTATATACATGATCATACCTTGATATTCTCATAACTATGCTCAATTCTGTCAATTGCTCAATAGTAATTTGTTCACCCACTGTAAAATACATATGCTCTTGAGAGAAGCCACTAGTGAAACCTATGGCCCCTGGGTCTATCTTCATCATATTAAATCTTCCAATACTTAGTTATTTTCATTGCTTTTATTTTACTTTGCATCTTTATCATAAAAATACCAAAAATATAATCTTATCATATCTACCAGATCTCACTCTCGTAAGTGACCGTGTAGGGATTGGCAACCCCTTATCGCGTTGGTTGCGAGGATTTATTTGTTTTGTGTAGGTGTGAGGGACTCGCGCGTAGCCTCCTACTGGATTGATACCTTGGTTCTCAAAAACTGAGGGAAATACTTACGCTACTTTGCTGCACCACCCTTTCCTCTTCAAGGGAAAACCAACGCAAGTGCTCAAGAGATAGCATCCCCCTCCTCCACTCTTTTATATACGGGGAGGGAGGCACCCCTTGGCGACACAACGATTGATCGATTGGATCTCTTAGCCATGTGCGGTGCCCCCTCCACCATAATCCACCTCGATAATATCATAGCGGTGCTTAGGGGAAGCCCTGCATCGGTAGAACATCATCATCGTCACCACGCCGTCGTGCTGACGGAACTCTCCCTCAAAGCTCGGCTGGATCAGAGTTCGAGGGACATCATCGAGTTGAACGTGTGCAGAACTCGGAGGTGCCGTGCGTTCGGTACTTGATCGGTTGGATCGTGAGGACGTACGACTACATCAATCTCATTGTGCTAACGCTTCCGCTTTCGGTCTCCGAGGGTACGTGGACACACTCTCCACTCTCGTTGCTATGCATCACCATAATCTTGCGTGTGCGTAGGAATTTTTTTGAAATTACTACGTTCCCCAACAGTGGTATCAGAGCCTGGTTTTAAGCGTTGATGTTATATGCACGAGTAGAACACAAGTGAGTTGTGGGCGATACAAGTCATACTGCTTACCAGCATGTCATACTTTGGTTCGGCGGTATTGTTGGATGAAGCGGCCCAGACTGACATTACGCGTACGCGTACGCGAGACTGGTTCTACCGACGTGCTTTGCACACAGGTGGCTGGCGGGTGTCGGTTTCTCCAACTTTAGTTGAACCAAGTGTGGCTAGCTCGGTCCTTGAGAAGGTTAAAACAACACTAACTTGACGAACTATCGTTGTGGTTTTGATGCGTAGGGAAGAACGGTTCTTGCTCAGCCCATAGCAGCCACGTAAAACTTGCAACAACAAAGTAGAGGACGTCTAACTTGTTTTTGCAGGGCATGTTGTGATGTGATATGGTCAAGACATGATGCTATATTTTATTGTATGAGATGATCATGTTTTGTAACCGAGTTATCGGCAACTGGCAGGAGCCATATGGTAGCGGTAGTCGGAGAAGAAATAGTTGGCGAGACGACAATGATGCTACGATGGAGATCAAGGTGTCGCGCCGGTGACGATGGTGATCATGACGGTGCTTCGGAGATGGAGATCACAAGCATAAGATGATGATGGCCATATCATATCACTTATATTGATTGCATGTGATGTTTATCTTTTATGCATCTTATTTTGCTTTGATTGACAGTAGCATTATAGGATGATCCCACACTAAATTTGAAGATAAAAATTTTCTCCCTGAGTATGCACCGTTGCCAAAGTTCGTCATGCCCAGACACCACGAGATGATCAGGTGTGATAAGCTCTATGTCCATCTACAACGGGTGCAAGCCAGTTTGGCACACGCAGAATACTCAGGTTAAACTTGACGAGCCTAGCATGTGCAGATATGGCCTCGGAACACTGAGACCGAAAGGTCGAGCGTGAATCATATAGTAGATATGATCAGCATAGTGATGTTCACCATTGAAAACTACTCCATTTCACGTGATGATCGGTTATGGTTTAGTTGATTTGGATCACGTGTCACTTAGATGATTAGAGGGATCTCTATCTAAGAGGGAGTTCTTAAGTAATATGATTAATTGAACTTAAATTTATCATGAACTTAGTACCTGATAGTATTTTTTACGTCTATGTTTGTTGTAGATAGATGGCTCGTGCTGTTGTTCTGGTGAATTTTAATGCGTACCTTGAGAAAGCAAAGTTGAAAGATGTTAGTAGCAATGATGTGGATTGGATCCGTGATCTGAGGATTATCCTCATTGCTGCACAGAAGAATTATGTCCTTGATGCACAACTAGGTGACAGACCTATTGCAGGAGCATATGCAGATGTTATGAACGTTTGATAAAGCTCGGTATGATGACTACTTGATAGTTTAGTGCACCATGCTTTACGGCTTAGAACCGGGACTTCAAATTTTTTTGAATGCAACGAAGCATATAAGATGTTCCAAGAGTTGAAATTAGTATTTCAGACTCATGCCCATGTCGAAAGGTATGAGACCTTTGACAAGTACTTTGCCTACAAAATGGAGGAGATTAGCTCAGTTAGTGAGCATGTGCTCAGAATGTCTGAGTACTACAATCACTTGAATCAAGTGGGAGTTAATCTTTCAGATAAGATAGTGATTGACAGAATTCTCTAGACACTATCACCAAGTTACTAGAACTTCGTGATGAACTATAATATGCAAGGGATAATGGAAACGATTCCCACGCTCTTCGTGATACGGAAATCGACGAAGGTAGAAATCAAGAAAAGCATCAAGCGTTGATGGTTGACAAGACCACTAGTTTCAAGAAAAGGGCAAAGGGAAGAAGGGGAACTTCAAGAAGAATGACAAGCAAGTTGCTTCTCAAGTGAAGAAGCCCAAGTCTAGACCTAAGCCTGAGACTAAGTGCTTCTACTGCAAGGGACTGGTCACTGGAAGCAGAACCGCCCCAAGTATTTGGCGGATAAGAAGGATGGAAAAGTGAACAAAGTTATATTTTGATATACATGTTATTGATGTGTAATTTACTTGTGTTTATAGCAACCCCTCAGTATTTGATACTAGTTCAGTTGCTAAGATTAGTTAAGGGTGAAGTGACGATGTGTGTTGGAAGTGGTTCCAAAATTGATATGATCATCATCGCACACTCCCTATACTTTCAGGATTAGTGTCTAAACCTAAAATAAATGTTATTTGGTGTTTGCGTTAAGCATGAATATGATTGGATCATATTTATTGCAGTGCAGTTATTCATTTAAGTCAAAGAGTAATTGTTGTTCTATTTACATGAATAAAACCTTCTATGGTCATACACTCAATATAAATGGTTTATTGAATCTTGATCATAGTAATACACATATTCATAATATTGAAGCCAAAAGATGCAATGTTAATAATGATAGTGCAACTTATTTGTGGCACTGCCGTTTAGGGCATATTGGTGTAAAGAGCATGAAGAAACTCCATGCTGATGCGGTTTTGGAATCACTTGATTATGAATCACTTGATGCTTGTGAACCATGCCTCATGGGGAAGATGACTAAGACTCCGTTCTCTGGAACAATGGAGCGAGCAACTGACTTATTGGAAATAATACATACTGACGTATGCGGTCCGATGAGTGTTGAGGCTCGCGGCGGGTATCTTTATTTTCTGACCTTCACAGATGATTTGAGCAGATATGGGTATATCTACTTGATGGAACATAAGTCTGAAACATTTGAAAAGTCCAAAGAATTTCAGAGTGAAGTGGAAAATCATTGTAACAAGAAAATAAAGTTTCTGCGATCTGATCGTGGAGGAGAATATTTGAGTTACGAGTTTGGTCTACATTTGAAACAATGCGGAATAGTTTCGCAACTCACGCCACCCGGAACACCACAGCATAACGGTGTGTCCGAACGTCGTAATCGTACTTTACTAGATATGGTGTGATCTATGATGTCTCTTACTGATTTACCGCTATCGTTTTGGGGTTATGCTTTCGAGACGGCCGCATTCACGTTAAATAGGGCACCACGAAAATCCGTTGAGACGACACCTTATGAACTATGGTTTGGCAAGAAACCAAAGTTGTCATTTCCTAAAGTTTGGGGCTTCGATGCTTATGTGAAAAAGCTTCAACCTGATAAGCTCGAACCCAAATCGAAGATATGTGTCTTCATAGGATACCCAAAGGAAACTGTTGGGTACACCTTCTATCACAGTTCCCAAGGCAAGACATTCCTTGCTAATAATGCATCCTTTCTAGAGAAGGAGTTTCTCTCGAAAGAAGTGAGTGGGAGGAAAGTACAACTTGATGAGGTAACAGTACCTGCTCCCTTATTGGAAAGTAGTTCATCAAAGAAACCATTTCCTGTGATGTCTACACCAATTAGTGAGGAAGTTAATGATGATGATCATGAAACTTCAGATCAAGTAGTTACTGAACCTCGTAGGTCAACCAGAGTAAGATCCGCACCAGAGTGGTACGGTAATCCTGTTCAGGAGGTTACGTTACTAGACCATGGCGAACCTACGAACTATGAAGAAGCGATGGTGAGCCCAGATTCCGCAAAATGGCTTGATGCCATGAAATCTGAGATGGGATGCATGTATGAGAACAAAGTGTGGACTTTGGTTGATTTGCCAGATGATCGGCAATCCATCGAGAATAAATGGATCTTCAAGAAGAAGACTGACGCTGACGGTAATGTTACTGTCTATAAAGATCGACTTGTTGCAAAAGGTTTTCGACAAGTTCAAGGGATTGACTACGATGAGACCTTCTCACCCTTAGCGATGCTTAAGTCTGTCCGAATCATCTTAGCAATTGCCACATTTTATGATTATGAAATTTGGCAAAAGGATGTCAAAACTACAATCCTGAATGGATTTCTGGAAGAAGAGTTGTATGTGATGCAACCAGAAGGTTTTTTCGATCCAAAGGGAGCTAACAAACTGTGCAAGTTCCAGCGATCCATTTATGGACTGGTGCAAGCCTCTCAGAGTTGGAATAAACGTTTTGATAGTGTGATCAAAGCATATGGTTTTATACAGACTTTTCGAGAAGCCTGCATTTACAAGAAAGTGAGTGGGAGCTCTGTAGCATTTCTGATATTATATGTGGATGACATATTGTTGATTGGAAATGATATAGAATTTCTGGATAGCATAAAAGGATATTTGAATAAGAGTTTTTCAATGAAAGACCTCGGTGAAGCTGTTTATATATTGGGCATCAAGATCTATAGAGATAGATCCAGACGCTTAATTGGACTTTCACAAAGCACATACCTTGACAAAGTTTTGAAGAAGTTCAAAATGGATCAAGCAAAGAAAGGGTTCTTGCCTGTGTTACAAGGTGTGAAGTTGAGTAAGACTCAATGCCCGACCACTTCAGAAGATAGAGAGAAAATGAAAGATGTTCCCTATGCTTCAGCCATAGGCTCTATCATGTATGCAATGTTGTGTACCAGACCAGATATGTGCCTTGCTATTAGTTTAGCAAGGAGGTACCAAAGTAATCCAGGAGTGGATCACTGGACAGCGGTTAAGAACATCCTGAAATACCTGAAAAGGATGAAGGATATGTTTCTCGTTTATGGAGGTGACAAAGAGCTCGTTGTAAATGGTTATGTTGATGCAAGCTTTGACACTGATCCAGACGATTCTAAATCGCAAACTAGATACGTGTTTTCATTAAACGGTGGAGCTGTCAGTTGGTGCAGTTCTAAACAAAGCGTCATAGCGGGATCTACATGTGAAGTGGAGTACATAGCTGCTTCGGAAGCAACAAATGAAGGAGTCTGGATGAAGGAGTTCATGTCCGATCTAGGTGTCATACATAGTGCATTGGGTCCAATGAAAATCTTTTGTGACAATACTGATGCAATTGCTTTGGCAAAGGAATCCATATTTCACAAGAGAACCAAGCACATCAAGAGACGCTTAAACTCCATCCGGGATCAAGTCCAGGTGGGAGACATAGAGATTTGCAAGATACATACGAATCTGAATGTTGTAGACCCGTTGACTAAGCCTCTTCCATGAGCAAAACATGATCAGCACAAAGGCTCCATGGGTGTTAGAATCATTACTGTGTAATCTAGATTGTGGACTCTAGTGCAAGTGGGAGACTGAAGAAAATATGCCCTAGAGGCAGTAATAAAGTTATTATTTATTTCCTTATATCATGATAAATGTTTATTATTCATGCTAGAATTGTATTAACCGGAAACATGATACATGTGTGAATACATAGACAAACATAGTGTCACTAGTATGCCTCTACTTGACTAGCTCGTTGATCAAAGATGGTTATGTTTCCTGGCCATAGACAAAGAGTTGTCATTTGATTAATGGGATCACATCATTAGGAGAATGATGTGATTGACTTGACCCATTCCGCTAGCTTAGCACTTGATCGTTTAGTATGTTTCTATTGCTATCTTCATGACTTATACATGTTCCTATGACTATGAGATTATGCAACTCCCGTTTACCGGAGGAACACTTTGTGTGCTACCAAACGTCACAACGTAACTAGGTGATTATAAAGGTGCTCTACAGGTGTCTACGAAGGTACTTGTTCGGTTGGTGTATTTCGAGATTAGGATTTGTCACTCCGATTATCGGAGATGTATCTCTGGTCCCACTCGGTAATACACATCACTTAAGCCTTGCAAGCATGGTAACTAATGAGTTAGTTGCGAGATGATGTATTACAGAACGATTAAAGAGACTTGCCGGTAACGAGATTGAACTATGTATTGAGATACCGACGATCGAATCTCGGGTAAGTAACATACCTATGACAAAGGGAACAATGTATGTTGTTATGCGGTTTGACCGATAAAGATCTTCGTAGAATATGTGGGAGCCAATATGAGCATCCAGGTTCCGCTATTGGTTATTGACCAGAAACGTGTCTCGATCATGTCTACATAGTTCTCAAACCCGTAGGGTCCGCACGCTTAAAGTTCGATGACGGTTATATTATGAGTTTATGTGTTTTGAT
This sequence comes from Triticum urartu, assembly GCF_056163025.1. Classification (NCBI taxonomy): domain Eukaryota; kingdom Viridiplantae; phylum Streptophyta; class Magnoliopsida; order Poales; family Poaceae; genus Triticum; species Triticum urartu. Next base: position 236,307,204 of record NC_141874.1, on the reverse strand, counting down.
GTACCAAAGGTAGTTCGGAGTCCTGGATGTGATCACGGACATAACGAGGAGTCTCGAAATGGTCGAGGCGTAAAGATTGATATATTGGACGACTATGTTCGGACACCGGAATGGTTTCGGGGAGTTTCGGGCATATACCGGAGTACCGGGGGGTTACCAGAACCCCCCGGGGAGACTAATGGGCCTATTGGGCCCTAGTGGAGAATAGGAGGGGTGGCCAAGGGCAGCCGCACGCCCCCTTCCCCCCCATTCCAAATTGGACACGGAGGGGGGCGGCGTCCCCCTTTCCTTCCCCCTCTCTCCATCCCTCTCCTCTCCTACTCACACATGGAAGGGGGGAGTCCTACTCCCGCTAGGAGTAGGACTCCTCATGGGGCGCACCTAGGGTGGCCGGCCCCCTCCCCCTCCCCCACTCCTTTATATACGGGGAGGGAGGCATCCCTTGGAGACACAACAATTGATCTCTTGGATCTCTTAGCCGTGTGTGGTGCCCCCCTCCACCATAATCCACCTCGGTAATATTGTAGCTGTGCTTAGGCGAAGCCCTGCGTCGGTAGAACATCATCATCGTCACCACGCCGTCGTGCTGACGGAACTCTCCCTTAAAGCTCAGTGGGATCGGAGTTCAAGGGACATCATCGAGTTGAACGTGTGCATAACTCGGAGGTGACATGCGTTTGGTACTTGATCGGTCGGATCGTGAAGACGTACGACTACATCAACCGCGTTGTGTTAATGCTTCCGCTTTCGGTCTACGAGGGTACATGGACACACTCTCCGCTCTCGTTGCTATGCATCACCATGATCTTGCGTGTGCGTAGGAATTTTTTTGAAATTACTACGTTCCCCAACATCTAAATCCGTTGAGACGACACCGTATGAACTGTGGTTTGGCAAGAAACCTAAGCTGTCATTTCTTAAAGTTTGGGCCTGCAATGCTTATGTGAAAAAGCATAAACCTAATAAGCTCGAACCCAAATTGGAGAAATGTGTCTTCATAGGATACCCAAAGGAGACTATTAGGCACACCTTCTATCACAGATCCGAAGGCAAGATATTCGTTGCTAAGAATGGATCCTTTCTAGAGAAGGAGTTTCTCTCGAAAGAAGTGAGTGGGAGGAAAGTAGAACTTGGTGATGTAATTGTACCTTCTCTCGAATTGGAAAGTAGTTAATTACAGAAATCAGTTCCAGTGATTCCTACACAAATTAGTGAGGAAGCTAATGTTGATGATCATGAAACTTCAAATCAAGTTACTACCGAACCTCGTAGGTCAACCATAGTACGATCTGCACCAGAGTGGTACGGTAATCCTGTTTTAGAGGTCATGTTACTTGACTAAGACGAACCTACGAACTACAAGGAAGCGATGATGAGCCCGGATTCCGTGAAATGGCTTGAGGCCATGAAATCTGAGATGGGATCCATGTATGAGAACAAAGTGTGGACTTTGGTTGACTTGCCCGATGATCGGCAAGCCATAGAGAATAAATGGATCTTCAAGAACAAGACTGACGCTAACGGTAATGTTACTGTCTACAAAGATCGACTTGTTGCGGAAGGTTTTCGCAAGTTCGAGGAGTTGACTACGATGAGACCTTCTCACCCGTAGCAATGCTTAAGTCTCTCTGAATCATGTTAGCAATTGCAGCATTTTATGATTATGAAATTTGGCAAATGGATGTCAAAACTGCATTCCTTAACGGATATCTTAACGAAGAGTTGTATATGATGCAACCAGAAGGTTTTGTCGATCCTAAAGGTGCTAAAAAAGTGTGCAAGCTCCAGCGATCCATTTACGGACTGGTGCAAGCCTCTCGGAGTTGGAATATACGCTTTGATAGTGTGATCAAAGCATATGGTTTTATACAAACTTTTGGAGAAGCCTGTATTTACAAGAAAGTGAGTTGGAGCTGTGTAGCATTTCTAATATTATATGTGGATGACATATTCTTGATTGGAAATAATACAAAATTTCTGGATAGCATAAAAGGATACTTGAATAAGAATTTTTCAATGAAAGACCTCGGTGAAGGTGCTTATATATTGGGCATCAAGATCTATAAAGATAGATCAAGACGCATAATTGGACTTTCACAAAGCACATACCTTGATAAAGTTTTGAAGAAGTTCAAAATGGATAAGTCAAAGAAAGGGTTCTTGCCTGTGTTACAAGGTGTGAAGTTGAGACTCAATGCCCGACCACTTTAGAAGGTAGAGAGAAAATGAAAGTCATTCCCTATGCCTCAGCCATAGGTTCTATCATGTATGCAATGTTGTGTACCAAACCTGATTTGTGACTTGCTATAAGTTTAGCAGGGAGGTACCAAAGTAATCCAGGAGTGGATCAATGGACATCAGTCAAGAACATCCTGAAATACCTGAAAAGGACGAAGGATACGTTTCTCGTTTATGGAGGTGACAAAGATCTTGTCGTAAATGGTTACGTCGATGCAAGCTTTGACGCTGATTCGGATGACTCTAAGTCAGAAACCAGATACGTATTTATATTAAATGGTGGACCTGTAAGTTGGTGCAGTTCCAAGCAGAGCGTCGTGGCGGGATCTACGTGTGAAGCGGAGTACATAGTGATACGTCTCCAACGTATCTATAATTTTTGATTGTTCCATGCTATTATATTATCTGTTTTCGATGTTAAATGGATTTAATATACCATTTTATATTATTTTTGGGACTAACCTACTAACCAAAGGCCCAGTGCAAATTGTTGTTTTTTCCTATTTTAGTGTTTCGCAGAAAAGGAATATCAAACGGAATCCAAACGGAATGAAACCTTCGGGAGAGTTATTTTTGGAACAAACGTGATCCAGGAGACTTGGAGTTGACGTCAAGAAAGAAGCGAGGAGGCCACGAGGCAGGGAGGCGCGCCTAGGGGGGTAGGCGCACCCCCACCCTCATGGGCCCCTCGTAGCTCCACCGACGTACTTCTTCCTCCTATATATACCCATATACCCCGAAAACATCTAGGAGCACCACAAAACCCTATTTCCACCGCCGCAACCTTCTGTACCCGTGAGATCCCTTCTTGGGGCCTTTTTCGACGCTCTGTCAGAGGGGGAATCGATCACGGAGGGCTTCTACATCAACACCATAGCCTCTCAGATGATGTGTGAGTAGTTTACCACAAACCTTCAGGTCCATAGTTATTAGCTAGATGGCTTCTTCTCTCTCTTTGGATCTCAATACAAAATTCTCCTCGATTCTCTTGGAGATCTATTCGATGTAATTATTTTTGCGGTGTGTTTGTCGAGATCCGATGAATTGTGGGTTTATGATCAAGATTATCTATGAACAATATTTGATTCTTCTCTGAAATCTTATATGCATGTTTTAAATATCTTTGAAAGTCTCTTCGAATTATCAGTTTGGTTTGGCCTACTAGATTGATCTTTCTTGCAATGGGAGAACTGCTTAGCTTTGGGTTCAATCTTGCGGTGTCCTTTCCCAGTGACAGCAGGGGCAGCAAGGCACATATTGTATTGTTGCCATTGAGGATAAAAAGATGGGGTTTATATCATATTGCTTGAGTTTATCCCTCTACATCATGTCATCTTTCCTAATGCATTACTCTGTTCTTATGAACTTAATACTCTAGATGCATGCTGGATAGCGGTCGATGTGTGGAGTAATAGTACAAGATGCTGAATCATTTCGGTCTACTTGTCGCGGACTTGATGCCTATATACATGATCATGCCTAGATATTCTCATAACTATGCGCTTTTCTATCAATTGCTCGACAGTAATTTGTTCACCCACCGTAGAATTTGCTATCTTGAGAGAAGCCACTAGTGAAACATATGGCCTCCAGGTCTATTCTCCATTATATTATACTCCCGTCAACAAGCTATTTCTGTCGCCGTTTATTTTGCAATCTTTATTTTCCAATCTATACAACAAAAATACCAAAAATATTAATCTTATTATCTTTATCAGATCCCACTTTCGTAAGTGATCGTGAAGGGTTTGGAAACCTCTTTATCACGTTGGTTGTGAGGTTCTTATTTGTTTGTGCACGTACGGGGGACTTGCATGTAGTCTCCTACTAGATTGATACCTTGGTTCTCAAAAACTGAGGGAAATACTTACGCTACTGTACTGCATCACCCTTTCCTCTTCAAGGGAAAACCAACGCAAGATCAAGAGGTAGCAAGAAGGATTTCTGGCGCCGTTGCCGGGGAGATCTACACACAAGTCAAGACATACCAAGTACCCATCACAAACTCTTATCCCTCGCGTTACATTATTTGCCATTTGCCTCTCGTTTTCCTCTCCCCCACTTCACCCTTGTCGTTTCATTTGCCCTCTTTTCCGTTTGCCTCTTTGCCGCTCGTCTCTTTTTGCTTGCTTTTTGTTTGCTTGTGTGTTGGATTGATTGTTTATCACAATGGCTAAAGATAATACTAAATTGTGTGACTTCTCCAATACCAACAATAATGATTTTATTAGCACTCCTATTGCTCCTCTTACTGATGCTAAATCTTGTGAAATTAATACTGCTTTGTTGAATCTTGTCATGAAAGATTCGTTTTCTGGCCTTCCGAGTGAAGATGCGGCTACCCGTCTAAACAGCTTTGTTGATTTATGTGATATGCAAAATAAGAAAGATGTGGATAATGATATTGTTAAATTGAAGCTATTTCTGTTTTCTCTTAGAGATCGTGCTAAAACTTGGTTTTCGTCTTTGCAAAAATAGTACTGATTCATGGAATAAGTGCAAAGATGCTTTTATCTCTAAGTATTTTCCTCCTGCTAAGATCATCTCTCTTAGAAACGATATCATGGATTTTAAGCAACTTGATCATGAGCATGTTGCACAAGGTTGGGAGAGGATGAAATTATTGATACGTAATTGCCCTACTCATGGATTAAATTTTTGGATGATCATACAAAAATTTTATGCCGCATTGAATTTTGCTTCTAGAAATCTTTTAGATTCGGCCGCGGGAGGCACTTTTATGGAAATAACTTTAGGAGAAGCTACTAAAATCCTAGATAATATTATGGTTAATTATTCTCAATGGCACACCGAAAGATCTACTAGTAAAAAGGTTCATGCTATAGAAGAAATTAATTTTTTGAGTGGAAAGATCGATGAACTTATGAAAGTGTTTGCTAATAAGAGTGTTTCTTCTGATCCTAATGATATGCCTTTGTCTACCTTGATTGAGAATAATAATGAATCTATGGATGTGAATTCTGTTGGTAGGAACAATTTTGATAACAACGCTTATAGAGGAAACTTTAATCCTAGGCCGTTTCCTAGTAATTCCTCTAATAATTATGCTAATTCCTACAACAACTCTTATGGAAATTTTAATAAGATGCCCTCTGATTTTGAGACTAGTGTTAAAGAATTTATGATTTCGCAAAAGAATTTCAATGCTTTGCTTGAAGAAAAATTGCCTAAGATTGATGAGTTGGCTAGGAACGTGGATAGAATTTCTCTTGATGTTGATTCTTTGAAACTTATATCTATTCCACCTAAGCATGATCAATGAGTCTCTCAAAGCCATGAGAATTTCCATTCATGAGTGCAAAGAAAGAACCGCTAGGATGCGTGCTAAAAAGGATTGCTTCATAAAAGCGTGTTCTTCCAGTTTTCTCGGTAATAAGGATGAAGATCTAAAAGTGATTTATGTGTCTCCTATTAAATCTTTGTTTTGCAATATTAATCTTGATAATGATGGGACTGGAGATGGTCAACTTTAGCTAAAAGGCGTCCCAATGATTCGGAGTTTTTAGATCTTCACGCAAAAATTAGTAAAACTTGGATTGAAGAGGTCAAAACTTTACATATCAATGAACCCACTATTGTGGATTTCAAGGAATTTCATTATGATAATTTCTCTTTGATAGATTGTATTTCCTTGTTGCAATCCGTGCTAAATTCTCCTCATGCTTATAGTCAAAATAAAGATTTTACCAAACATATCGTTGATGCTTTAATGAAATCTTATGAAGAAAAGCTTGAATTAGAAGTTTCTATCCCTAGAAAACTTTATGATGAGTGGGAACCTGCTATTAAAATTAAAGATTATGAATGCTTTGCTTTATGTGATTTGGGTGCTAGTGTTTCCACGATTCCAAAAACTTTGTGTGATGTGTTAGGTTTCCGTGAATTTGATGATTGTTCTTTAAATTTGCATCTTGCGGATTCCACTATTAAGAAACCTATGGGAAGGATTAATGATGTTCTTATTGTTGGAAATAGGAATTATGTGCCCGTAGATTTCATTGTTCTTGATATAGATTGCAATCCTACATGTCCTATTATTCTTGGTAGACCTTTCCTTAGAACGATTGGTGCAATTATTGATATGAAAGAAGGAAACATTAGATTCCAATTTCCGTTAAGGAAAGGCATGGAACACTTTCGTAGAAAGAAAATTAAGTTACCTTATGAATCTATTATGAGAGCCACTTATGGATTGCATACCAAAGATGACAATACCTAGATCTATTCTTGTTTTTATGCCTAGCTAGGGGTGTTAAACGATAACGCTTGTTGGGAGGCAACCCAATTTTATTTTCTTGATTTTTGGTTCTTTTTAGTAATAAATAATTCATATAGTTTCTGTTTATATGTGTTTTTATGCTTTTAATTAGTGTTTGTGCCAAGTAGAACCTTTAGGAAGACTTGGGGGATGTTTATGTGATCTTGCTGCAAAAAACAGAAACTTTAGCGATCACGAGATTTGTTGTCATTTTTTGCTGGAGAGTGAGATTAGGTTGATTCTTTTTGCAGATGATTAATATAGAAATTCCTCACGTGTACAAATTTATTTCAAAAATTTTGGGGATACAAAAGTATTTGAAACCTACATATTACTACAGACTATTCTGTTTTTGATAGATTCTGTTTTTCGTGTGTTGTTTGCTTATTTTGATGAATCTATGTCTAGTATCGGGGGGTATGAACTATAGAGAAGTTGGAATACAGTAGGTTTAACACCCATATAAATAAATAATGAGTTCATTACAGTACCTTGAGGTGGTGGTTTCTTTTCTTATACTAACGGAGCTCATGAGATTTTCTGTTGAGTTTTGTGTTGTGAAGTTTTCAAGTTTTGGGTAAAGATTTGATGGATTTTGGAATAAGGAGTGGCAAGAGCCTAAGCTTGGGGATGCCTAAGGCACCCCAAGTTAAAATTCAAGGACAACCAAAAGCCTAATCTTGGGGATGCCGCGGAAGGCATCCCCTCTTTCATCTTCGTCTATCGGTAACTTTACATGATGCTATATTTTTATTCACCACATGACATGTGTTTTTCTTGGAGCGTCTTGTATGATTTGAGTCTTTGCTTTTTAGTTTACCAAAATCATCCTTGCTGTACACACCTTTTGGAGAGACACACATGAATCGGAATTTATTAAAATACTCTATGTGCATCACTTATATCTTTTGAGCTAGATAATTTTTCTCTAGTGCTTCACTTATATCTTTAAGAGCACGGTGGTGGTTCTATTTTATAGGAATTATTGATCTCTCATGCTTCATTTATATCATTTTGAGGGTCCTTTAGAACAGCATGGTAATTTTCTTTGGCTATAAAATTAGTCCTAATATAACAGGCATCCAAGATTGGTATAATAAAAACTATCATAAAAAGTGCATTGAATACTATGAGATGTTTGATACTTGATAAATACTTGTTCTAAAGTTTTGAGATATGAAGATGGTGATATTAGAGTCATGCTTGTTGAGTAGTTTTTAATTTGATAAATACTTGTTCTAAAGTTTGTGATTCCCGTAGCATGCACGTATGGTGAACCGTTATGTGAAGAAGTCGGAGCATGATTTATTTATTGATTGTCTTCCTTATGAGTGGCGGTCGGGGACGAGTGATGGTCTTTTCCTACCAATCTATCCCTAGGAGCATGTGCTAGTACTTTGTTTCGATAACTAATAGATTTTTGCAATAAGCATGTGAGTTCTTTATGACTAATGTTGAGTCCATGGATTATACGCACTCTCACCCTTCCACCATTGCTATCCTCTCTAGTACCGCGCAACTTTCGCCGGTACCATAAACCCACCATATACCTTCCTCAAAACAGCAACCATACCTATCTATTATGGCACTTCCATAGTCATTCCGAGTTATATTGCCATGCAACTTTCCACCATTCCGTTTATTATGACACGCTCTATCATTGTCATATTGCTTTGCATGATCATGTAGTTGACATCGTATTTGTGGCAAATCCACCGTTCATAATTCTTTCATACATGTCACTCATGAGTCATTTCACATCCCGGTACGCTGCCGAAGGCATACACATAGAGTCATAGTTTGTTCTAAGTATCGAGTTGTAAGTAAATAAAACTGTGATCATCATTATTAGAGCATTGTCCCAAGTGAGGAAAGGATGATGGAGAATATGATTCCCCCACAAGTCAGGATGAGACACCGGACGAAAAAAAGGAGAAAGGCCATAAAAAAAGAGAAGGCCCAAAAAAGAAAAAAAGATGAGAGAAAAAGAGAGAAGGGACAATGTTACTATCCTTTTACCACACTTGTGCTTCAAAGTAACACCATGATCTTCATGATAGAGAGTCTCCTATGTTATCACTTTCATATACTAGTGGGAATTTTACATTATAGAACTTGTCTTGTATATTCCAATGATGGGCTTCCTCAAAATTCCCTAGGTCTTTGTGAGCAAGCAAGTTGGATGCACACCCACTTAGTTCTTTTGTTGAGCTTTCATACACCTATAGCTCTAGTGCATCCGTTGCATGGCAATCCCTACTCACTCACATTGATATCTATTGATGGGCATCTCCATAGCCCGTTGATAAGCCTAGTTGATGTGAGACTATCTTCTCCTTTTTGTCTTCTCCACAATCACCATTCTATTCCACCTATAGTGCTATGTCCATGGCTCACGCTCATGTATTGCGTGAAGATTGAAAAAGTTTGAGAACATCAAAAGTATGAAACAATTGCTTGGCTTGTCATCGGGGTTGTGCATGATTTAAATATTTTGTGTGGTGAAGATGGAGCATAGCCAGACTATATGATTTTGTAGGGATAACTCTCTTTGGGCATGTTATTTTAAGAAGACACTATTGCTTTGTTAGTATGCTTGAAGTATTATTATTTTTATGTCAATATTAAACTTTTGTCTTGAATCTTTTGGATCTGAACATTCATGCCACAATAATGAAAATTACATTGAGAATTATGCTAGGTAGCATTCCGCATCAAAAATTCTGTTTTTATCATTTACCTACTCGAGGACGAGCATGAATTAAGCTTGGGGATGCTTGATACGTCTCCAACGTATCTATAATTTTTATTGTTCCATGCTATTATATTATCTGTTTTGGACGTTTAATGGGCTTTAATATACCTTTTTATATTATTTTTGGGACTAACCTACTAACCAAAGGCCCAGTGCAAATTGCTGTTTTTTTGCCTATTTCAGTTTTTCGCAGAAAAGGAATATCAAACGGAATGAAACCTTCGGGAGAGTTATTTTTGGAACAAACGTGATCCAGGAGACTTGGCATTGATGTCAAGAAAGAAGCGAGGAGGCCACGAGGCAGGGAGGCGCGCCCAGGGGGTAGGTGCGCCCCCACCCTCATGGGCCCCTCGCAGCTCCACCGACGTACTTCTTCCTCCTATATATACCCATATACCCCGAACACATCCGGGAGCACCATAAAACCCTATTTCCGCCGCCGCAACCGTCTGTACCCACGAGATCCCATCTTGGGGCCTTTTCCGGCGCTCTGCCAGAGGGGGAATCGATCACGGAGGGCTTCTACATCAACACCATAGCCTCTCTGATGATGTGTGAGTAGTTTACCACAGACCTCCGGGTCCATAGTTATTAGCTAGATGGCTTCTTCTCTGTCTCTTTGGATATCAATACAAAGTTCTCCTCGATTCCCTTGGAGATCTATTCGATGTAATTCTTTTTGCGGTGTGTTTGTCGAGATCCGATGAATTGTGGGTTTATGATCAAGATTATATATGAACAATATTTGATTCTTCTCTGAAATCTCTTATGCGTGATTTAAATATCTTTGCTAGTCTCTTCAAATTATCAGTTTGGTTTGGCCTACTAGATTGATCTTTCTTGCAATGGGAGAAGTTCTTAGCTTTGGGTTCAATCTTGCGGTGTCCTTTCCAAGTGACAACAGGGGCAGAAAGGCACGTATTGTATTGTTGCCATCGAGGATAAAAAGATGGGGTTTATATCATTTTGCTTGAGTTTGTCCCTCTACATCTTGTCATCTTGCCTAATGTGTTACTCTGTTCTTATTAACTTAATACTCTAGATGCATGCTGGATAGCAGTCGATGTGTGGAGTAATGGTAGTAGATGCAGAATCGTTTCGGTCTACTTGTCGCGGACGTGATGCCTATATACATGATCATGCATAGATATTCTCATAACTATGCGCTTTTCTATCAATTGCTCGACAGTAATTTGTTCACCCACCTATAATTTGCTTGAGAGAAGCCACTAGTGAAACCTATGTCCCCCGGGTCTATTCTCCATTATATTATTATCCCATCAACAAGCTATTTTTGTCGCCATTTATTTTGCAATCTTTATTTTCCAATCTATACAACAAAAATACCAAAAATATTTATCTTATTATCTTTATCAGATCTCACTTCCGTAAGTGACCGTGAATGGATTGACAACCCCTTTATCGCGTTGGTTGCGAGGTTCTTATTTGTTTGTGCAGGTACGAGGGACTTGCGTGTAGTCTCCTACTGGATTGATACCTCGGCTCTCAAAAACTGAGGGAAATACTTACGCTACTGTGATGCATCACCCTTTCCTCTTCAAGGGAAACTCAAGGCAAGCTCAAGAGGTAGCACATAGCTGCTTCGGAAGCAGCAAATGAAGGATTCTGGATGAAGGAGTTCATATCCGATCTAGGTGTAATACCTAGTGCATCGGGTCCAATGAAAATCTTTTGTGACAGTACTGGAGCAATTGCCTTGGCGAAGGAATCCAGATTTCACAAGAAAACCAAACACATCTAGAGACACTTCAATTCCATCCGCAATCAAGTCAAGGAGGGAGACATGGAGATTTGCAAAATACATACGAATCTGAATGTTGTAGACCCGTTGACTAAGCCTCTTCCACGAGCAAAACATGATCAGCACCAAGACTCCATGGGTGTTAGAATCATTACTTTGTAATCTCGATTATTGACTCTAGTGCAAGTGGGAGACTGAAGGAAATATGCCCTAGAGGCAATAATAAAGTTGTTATTTATATTTCCTTTTACCATGATAAATGTTTATTATTCATGCTAGAATTGTATTAACCGGAAACTTAGCACATGTGTGAATACATAGACAAAATAGAGTGTCCCTAGTATGCCTCTACTAGACTAGCTCGTTAATCACAGATGGTTAAGTTTCCTGACCATAGACATGTGTTGTCATTTGATGAATGGGATCACATCATTAGAAAATTGTGTGATGGACAAGACCCATCCGTTAGCTTAGCATTATGATCGTTTAGTTTTATTGCTATTTCTTTCTTCATGACTTATACATATTCCTCTGACTATGAGATTGTGCAACTCCCGCATACCGGAGGAACACCTTGTGTGCTATCAAACATCACAATGTAACTGGGTGATTATAAATATGCTCTACAGGTGTCTTCGATGGTGTTTGCTGAGTTGGCATAGATCAAGATTAGGATTTGTCACTCCGTATATTGGAGAGGTATCTCTGGGCCCTCTCGGTAATGCACACCACTATAAGCCTTGAAAGCAATGTGACTAATGTGTTAGTTGTGGGATGATGCATTACGGAACGAGTAAAGAGACTTGTTGGTAACGAGATTGAACTAGGTATGAGGATACTGACGATCGAATCACTGGCAAGTAACATATCAATGACAAAGGGAATGACGCATGTTGTTATGCGGTTTGATCGATGAAGATCTTCATATAATATGTAGGAATCAATATTGGTTATTGATCGGGGATGTGTCTCGGTCATGTCTACATAGTTCTCGAACCCGTAGAGTCCGCACGCTTAACGTTTGATGACGATTTGTATTATAAGTTATGTGTTTTGGTGACCTAAGTTTGTTCGGAGTCTCGGATGAGATCACGGACATGACGAGGACTCTTGAAATGATCGAGAGGTAAATATTCATGTATTGGAAGGTAGTATTCGGACATCGGAATGGTTTCGAGTGATTCGGGTATTTTTCTGAAGTACCGAGGGGTTACCGGAACCCCCCGGGGAAGTGTTGGGCCTACATGGGCCTAAAGGGAGAGAGATGGAAGCCCGCGGGGGGTGGCACGCGCCCCCCTCCTAGGGAGTCCGAATAGGACAAGGAGGAGGGGGCGCGGCTCCCCTTCCCTTTCGCTCTCCCTCTCCTTCCTATTCCCTCCCGGTGGAGAAAGGAAAAGGTGGGACGAATCCTACTTCGACTAGGAGTCCAAGTAGGACTCCCCCTTGGCGCGCCCCTCCTGGACACCGGCCTCCTCCTCCCCCCTTTATATACGGGGGCGGCGGGCACCCCAAAGGCACACCAAGAATTCTTTTAGCTGTGTGCGGTGCCCCCTCCACAGTTTACTCCTCCGGTCATAGCGTCGTAGTGCTTAGGCAAAGCCCTGCATGGATCACATCACCATCATCGTCACCATGCCATCGTGCTGATGGAACTCTCCCTCGACCCTCTACTGGATTAAGAGTTTGAGGGACGTCATCGAGCTGAATGTGTGCTGAACAAGGAGGTGCCGTACATTCGGTACTTGGATCGGTTGTATCGTGAAGACGTTCAACTACATCAACCGTGTTAATCTAACGCTTCCGCTTTCGGTCTATGAGGGTACGTGGACACACTCTCCCCTCTCGTTGCTATGCATCTCCTAGATAGATCTTGCATTATCATAGGAATTTTTTTGAAATTGCATGCTACGTTCCCCAACACTACCTCCTCCGCCACGCACTCAAAATGGTGACAATATGGTCCAGTGCCGCTCACAAGGTGCACTGACTGCCCACACCCAGAGCCTCTTAAACAGTGGGTCAGTAAGACTGATGAGAATGGCAATCTTGGGCGTGAATTTGTGAAATGCTTGAGCGAAACAATGGGAGGAAGGGATGGCAAGGTTAGATCTCAGTTCTTATCTCGTTCTTTCGCCGTTGTTTGCTCTGATTTCTCCATATTTCTTTTTTTCTCATCACATTTGGGATTTAGGGTTCATGTTGTTGTTTTAGATCCTGAAGAAATGTACCCATTTCGAGTGGATGGATGATTATATTGAGAGGATTCAGTTTGAGGGCTACATTGATTCGAGCGGGGCCGCAACATGGGAGCTCAATTTGGGCGGGGTGCCGCCGATTGTTGTGGAGAATTTGTGGAGCTCGGACGGGCGAGGGGCGGGCAGAGTCATGCCGATGGCGAGGTATGTGCGCGATGTAGAACTGCACGCGGAGTCTGAACTGAATGAGGAACTGAAGAAGATCAACAAACATCTGATGCAGATGATCGATTTGCAGAAGGTAGCAAATATCAGGGCAAGGGGTTTCTATTGTTGTATCATTTCTCTATTTTCCTTTTACTTGTTGTTCATCCATCATTAGAATTGGCATTTAGGACTGTCAGGGGATAGGACGCGATCTGTGCGCCATGCCAAGTTCACGTAACTGAATAAAAGCAGCAATTTGGAAAATTATTCAGTGTTCATGCCCCTGTTTTTGTTTCTTCAGTTAACAGAGTGCACACCCAAAATCAGTGTCTAGTAAAAAACTCTGGGCTGCCGAATACATGTAGGTACATGAGAAAATAACCAGGCCCAAAGAGAAACTAGTCCACCCGCGTAGGAGCTCCAGCCCTTTTTTATAGCATATAGGCACCCATGTCTACTGAAAAATGCTTTGACTAGAACCTCTAAATAAAATGTTCCTTGGGCAAATAAACCTCTAACAAACATATATTTCTTAACTTGTTTTTACTTTGACCAATTTTTTGTTCATGGAGGACTGTGAGAAAAAGCAGGCCCAAATAGAAAACTAGCCCACCCACTTGGTGCACCCATGTTGCTTCTACAAAAAAAGGTTGTGCACTAAATTTTGTGATGGATCATGATAACCCACAAGTATAGGGGATCACAACAGTTTTCGGTAAGTAAGATTGTCGAACCCAACGAGGAGCTAAAGGTAGAACAAATATTCCCTCAAGTTCTATCGACCACCGATACAACTCTACACACGCTTGACGTTCGCTTTACCTAGAACAAGTATGAAACTAGAAGTACTTTGTAGGTGTTGTTGGATAGGTTTGCAAGATAATAAAGAGTACGTAAATAAAAAGTAGGGGATGTTTAGATAAATAAACAATAAAGTAAATATACCGAGTGTGGAAAAGTGGTGGTAGGAGTTGCGAAATTACCCCTAAGCAATTGTGTAAGTGCATCTAGTGCCACCCCTAGTTGGTTTTGGAGTATTGACAACAAACCTAGTTGAGGGACTAATGTGTCTGTGAGAATTGCAGGATAACACAGGTAGAAGTCCCTCATTGATTCGGTTTTCCTACCAGAGGTGACCCCTAAAAATGTATGAAGACATTGAAGTCAGAGGTGGTATGTGAAGACATTCACATTGAAGACTATGATAAGAGAAGACATCGCGTGAAGACTATGGAGCGCGAAGACTTAGCAATTTCGTCGTTCTGTATTTTTCTATGTTGAGTCATAGGAACCACCATACTGTTAAGTGGGGTCCAAGAGAACCAGTCAGAATGACTGAAGTGATGCTTAACCAAAATCCTATGTCTTCGAGTGAAGACTATGAGAGCAAATCTTGTCCAGAGTTGGATAAGTCAGCTTTGCTTGTAGTCCAAGTAAAGTTGCCGTGTGTGTTTGAAATCTGACCGTTGGAACACGTGTCAGTTCCTTAGTGACCAAGGGTCATTTCGGACAAACCAGGTCGGGTTGCCCAGTGGCTATAAATAGCCCACCCCCTACAACCATAAACGGTTGGCTGCGGGAGTTAGAGTACGGCTTTTGTCGTTTGAGAGCAACCCACCTCGAAGCCTTTGAGAGAGAATTCCTTGTGAGGATAAAGCCCTAAATACCCAGAGCCAAAGAGTGTTAGGCATCACTTAAGTCTTCCTGTCTGTTCTGAGCATCCAAGAGTCATTGTGGATCGCCGGTGAACGAAGTCTGTGAAGGTTTGGAAGTCTACCTTGAAGACTTACCAGAGTGATTGGGCGAGGACTGGGTGTACTTAGCTCAAGGGGAATACGGTGAAGATGAGGTATTCTGAGTTGAATCTCAGCCTCCCTAACCAGACGTACAGTTGTCACAGCAACTGGAACTGGTCCAACAAATCATTGTCTTCAACGAGTCACTGGTTTCATCCTTCCCTTCCCTTTACTTACTGTTGGTCCTTGTGAAGTCATTGTATGATTGCATTATCTTTTGTCTTCATGAGTGAATGCTTGTTCTGATTGGCTTCACAATATCTTCCTACCTGATCTTTACTGCCTAGCTGCCATTAGTCATTGTGCTTTCACTTCATTGAATACTTGACTATGGTTTGCCTAGTGTAGTCTACCTTCCGCTGCATGGTAATAGGTTTATTTCTATCGTTTGTCTTCGAAACTTCCATGTTTTGAAGACTTTCATGAAAATCGCCTATTCACCCCCCCCTCTGGTCGATCACTAGCACTTTCAATTGGTATCAGAGCAAGGTACTCCCTTGTTCTGTGTGATTCGGTTTAACCACCTAGAGTTTTTGCTATGTTGACTGCAGGGATAATTAAAGTCTCCGCTGCATGCCCCGTCTTTGATGGAACTGAATATCCCTACTGGAAGAATAAGATGCGCATGCATCTTAAAGCCATTGATGTCGACCTATGGTATGTCGTTAAGAATGGCGTTCCCAAGGCTGGTGAAGGTGTCACCACTGCTGATGTCAAGAAGTTCGTTCAACTAGACTCCACTGCTAAGAACATCATCTGTGGTCATCTGACCAAAGGACAGTATGGCCGCGTGAGTGCTTTGGAAACATGTTAGCTAGTCTGGGACTGGCTCTCCAAGGTCAATGAAGGCGTCTCAACCCAGAGAGATCAGAGAATCAGTGTCCTTCGCAACCTCTTCAACCGCTTCAAAAGAAATGACAATGAGAATGTCCAGCTCATGTTTGATCGACTCACTGACATCACAAATGAGCTTCAAGCTCTCGGCGCCATTGAGATCACCAAGCATGAAGTCGTCAAGACACTCCTGAGATCACTTGACAGCTCATTTGACACCCTAGCCCTGATGATTCAAGAACGTTCTGACTTCAAGACACTTGATCCGTCTGACATACTTGAGAGGCTCAACACACACGAGTTTCAGCTTTCTGAGAAAAGAGACATCTATGGTCCCAACTATGGGCGAACTCGTGCCTTGAAGGCAAAAGCTGTCTCCTCATCTAAAGAAGAATCTGAAAGCAGTTCTGATGATCCTGAAGACATTGGAAAGGATCTTGCTATGCTTGTGAAGAAGTTCCAAAAATTCACCAAGAAGAAAGGCTTCAGAAAGTCTTCACGATCAAGCTCAAGGAATGATGAAGCTTCTGCTCATGACTACAAGAAGAGAACATGGCACAAGTGCAAGAAACCTGGCCACTACATCTCTGAGTGTCCACAGTGGGACAATGAGAACAAGAAGAAGAAGAAGAAGAAGAAGAAGAGCAAGGAGTATGACTTTGACGACAAGAAGAAGAAGAAATACTCAGTATTCTTCCAAGTCTTCCTCAAAGTCTTCATCACACAAGAAGAGCTCATCTGGCAAGGCACGTGCATTTGTTAGCAAGGAAATGGATTCAGAGGAGGAGTCCGCTTCTGAGGAGGCGGAGGTGGAGTCTGAGGAGGAGTCCGATTCTGGCGTTGCGAGTCTGGCTATAGCATACGTTGCCAAGTCCATCTTCAACACTAAAGACAATGACTTCATCACCGACACCGATGCAAATGACAAGGACTACTCTGCTCCTACCTACTGCTTCATGGCACGCGGTGCCAAGGTAAATGCATGCACTACTCACTATCAAACATCTAGTGAAGATGACTCTGATTGTGGTTCCAAACCCAGCTACAAAACACTTGCTAAAATTTCAACTGAACAACAGAAAGCTATGGAACATATTCAAAAACTGTTAGACAAAGGCGATGATCTGTTAGATGCTGAAATGACTCGATCTCAGTCCTTAATTGAAGACATAAAAAATCTTCACGTTAAGTATGAGGAACTTGAAAGTCGTCATGAAATGCTCTCAACAACTCATGAAAAGCTTTCCTATGATTATCTTCAAAGGAAGCAAGATCTTGAGAAATTGAGAGCGGCTCATGAAGATCTTCAAAAGGAAAACGAGTCACTTCACGCCGAACAGATCAGTTCAGCTCAGGAAGGATTTGAACCACCATGTCTTAAATGCATCGAGCGTGATAACGCTACTTCTGTTGCTGGGTGTTCTACTGTTGCTACTATTGCAATATCTTCAACTATTGATGTGGTAACTAACCCCTCTACTGAGGATACCACTGTTATTGCTGATGAGAATGCTAGGTTGAAGACATTGCTTGAAACAGGGATGTACAAAAGTCTCAAAGGGCATCAGACACTATGTGATGTCCTCAAAACTCAGATCCTGAACCGAAACCCTAGGAAAGAGGGTGTTGGGTTTGAAAGGAAAATGAATGCTGATGGCTCTTACTGGAAACCTGAGAAATACCCCAAAACCACATGGGTTGTTGTAAAGGAACCTTCAGTGGATCCATCCACCCTATCTGGCTTCACTTGTGCTAATCCCATTGTTATTGATGAATCCTTTGATGCAAACTATAAACTATTTAAGAATCAGAATGGTGAAGTGTTTGCCAGGTATATTTGTAGTAACTGCAGGAATGGGCCGCCTATGAAGAAAGTCTGGGTGCCGAAAAGGTGTTTGGAGAATCTTTCTGTGAATGTCGTCATGACACCATAAGTGAAGAAGACAAACCCCAGACCACAGGCTTCATATGGTACAAAGGCTTCATACAGACAGAGGACTCACCTGAGTTGCCCTAACCCAAATGTTTTGCAGGGAAACCTTACTCAGGCCTATGAATATGAGCGAGTTTCATCAAACCGCCATGTTCATAAGACCAAAAACTATTCTACTTATCCTTATGAGTACTATTGTCCACCTGCAAGACTTTTTGCTAGGGCTCCAAATCCAAAGTTCCCAGATGCTGCAATTAGACTCATTGCTTCGAAGCCACCCTTGAAGATGTGGGTGGCTAAGAAAGCTTAACTCTCTTTTGCAGGGAAAGGTCTCCAGCCGAAAACCAAAATCGTCTGAAGCCATTGCTGGGGACCTTAAATATCTTGTAGGGCGCAAGGTCAAATGCCCAAATGGTCTTATTATGTATTTTGTTCCTGAGTCGCTTGCCACTTGCCCTATCAGTCCTAACCTCGATCTAAGCTTTCATAATCCACTTGCTCGTCAAATGTTTATGCTTCACAATTCTCTTCGTGAAGCCTATCCCCCTAACTGCACTGCAGGGTACGACACCAGCTGCTTCAGAATGTATTATTGATAGTGGGTGTACTAATCACATGACTGGAAAGCGAAGCCTTCTCATGGACTCAACCTTACGTCATTCTGACAAAAGTCACATCACATTTGCTGACACTGGTAAAAGCAAGGTATTGGGTCTAGGTAGAGTTGCAATCTCAAAGGATCAACACATGGATAAAGTCATGCTTGTTGAATCCCTTGGTTTCAACTTAATGTCTATCTCAATACTTTGCAATTTAAACATGATTGTGATGTTTGGAAAATATCGTTGCCTTGTTCTAATGGAATCTGACAAGTCTCTAGTGTTTGAAGGGTATCGAAAAGATGATTTGTACGTGGTAGATTTCTCAGCAGGACCACAACTTGCCGTATGTCTTCTAGCAAAAGCTTCTGAATGCTGGCTCTGGCATCGGAGGCTAGGGCATGCTAGCATGAGGAACCTCCACACCCTTGCAAGGAAGAAGCATGTCATAGGCATCGAGGGCGTCAAGTTCAAGAAGGATCACTTATGCGGTGGCTGTGAAGCAGGAAAGACAACGAGGGCCAACCATCCCTCGAAGACAATCATGACAACGACTCAACCCTTCGAACTGCTCCACATGGACCTTTTTGGTCCCACTCATTACTCAACTCTTACTACTACTGCTTGTCTCTATGGCTTTGTCATTGTTGATGATTATTCAAGATATACTTGGGTGCATATAATCCTCTACAAGACTGAAGTGCAGGATGTCTTCAGACGCTTCGCCAATCGAGCCATGAACAACTATGGCGTCAAGATCAAGCATATCAGAAGTGACAATGGCACTGAATTCAAGAACATTGGTCTAGACACTTAGCTTGATACTTTGGGCATTACACATGAATTCTCAGCTCCGTACACACCGCAGCAGAATGGCGTCGTGGAACACAAGAACAGAACACTTATTGAGATGGCCGAACGATGCTTGATGAATACAAGACTCCAAGAAAGTTCTGGCCTGAAGCCATTGATACTGCATGCCATATCATCAACCATGTGTATCTTCACAAGCTTCTCAACAAGACATCCTATGAGCTCCTTACTGGCAAGAAGCCAAATGTCAGTTACTTCAGAGTATTTGGTGCCAAGTGCTGGATCAAGGATCCACATCACACTTCAAAATTTGCACCAAAATCACATGAAGGTTTTATGCTTGGATATGGAAAGGATTCGCACTCCTACAGAGTCTTCAACCTTTTTCACTATAAAGTGTTTGAAACAGTGGATGTGCGGTTCGATGAGACTAACGGCTCACAAAGAGAGCACCTGCCAAACGTGCTAGATGAAGTTCCATCCAGTGAATCAATCAAACTTATGGGAACTGGAGAAATCATGCCATCTGAATCTCAGCCTGAAGAGGAGCTTATCATCTCCGCACCTGATCAAACTGAAGACAATGCTTAGCCTGAAGACAATCCTTCTAACGATGACAATGATCAGCAAGAGCAAAATCTTCGTCCTGTACATCCTCGTGTTGCAAATGAAGTACAGATTGAGAGAATAATTGATAGCATCAATGCACCAGGTCCACTCACTCGTACGAGGGCAACACAGCTAGCAAATTTCTGTGGGCACTTCGCATTCGTCTCAATATCTGAACCCAATAAAGTTGAAGAAGCCTTCATGGAACCTGAATGGATTCAAGCTATGCAAGAAGAGCTTCAATAGTTTGAGCTGAATAATGTATGGACTGGTTAAGCGTCCTGATCCTCGCAAGCACAATATAATAGGCACCAAATGGATATATCGCAACAAGCAATATGAGCATGGTCAAGTTGTCAGAAACAAAGCTCGTCTCGTTGCTCAAAGGTACACTCAAGTTGAAGGGATTGACTTCGATGAAACATTTGCTCCTGTGGCTAGACTTGAAGCCATACGCATACTGCTGGCCTATGCAAATCATCATAACATTCTTCTGTATCAAATGGATGTGAAGAGCGCTTTTCTCAATAGCAAGATTGAAGAAGAAGCGTATGTTGCACAACCGCCTGGCTTTGAAGATCCAAAACATCCTGACATGGTGTACAAGCTCAACAAGGCACTGTATGGCCTCAAACAAGCCCCTAGGGCTTGGTATGACACACTCAAAGACTTCCTGAAAAGCAAAGGCTTCAAACCTGGTTCCCTCGACCCCACTCTCTTCACGAAGACATATGATGGTGAACTGTTTGTGTGCCAAATATATGTGGATGACATTATCTTCGGCTGCACCAGTCAGAAATACACTGATGAGTTTGGATATATGATGCAAGAGCAATATCAGATGTCCATGATGGGAGAGCTGAAGTTCTTCCTTGGTCTTCAAATACGTCAGCAACGCAACGACATCTTTATATCTCAAGGGAAATACCTCAAAGATTTCCTGAAGAAATTTGGAATGCAAGATTGCAAAGGCTACATGACGCCAATGCCAGCCAAACATCATCTGGGTCCCGACGACAATGGTAAAGAGTTCGATCAAAAAGTATATCGCTCCATGATTGGTTCCTTGTTTTATTTATGTGCATCTAGGCCAGATATCATGCTTAGTGTTTGCATGTGTGCCCGGTTCCAAGCGACACCAAAGGAATCGCATCACTTAGCTGTGAGGCGAATTCTCAGATATTTGGCTCACACCCCAACACTAGGATTATGGTATCCAAAGGGCTCAGAGTTTGATGTAGTTGGATTCTCGGATGCTGATTATGCTGGTGACAAGGTGGATGCAAGTCTACATCAGGCACATGTCATTTTCGGGGACGATCACTGTATGTTGGTCTTCAAAGAAGCAGAACTGTGTATCTCTCTCCACTGTTGAATCTGAATACATTGCTGCTGGATCTTGCTGCGCTCAGCTTCTATGGATGAAGTAAAAGCTCAAAGACTATGGCATTCACCTGAAGCAAGTGCCACTCTACTGCAACAACGAAAGCGCCATCAAGATTGCCAACAACCCAGTTCAGCACTCGAAGACAAAGCACATTGAAATTCGTCATCACTTTCTCAGAGATCATGTTGTGAAGGAAGATATTGATATCATACACGTCAACACTGAAGAGCAATTGGCAGATATCTTCACCAAGCCCTTGGATGAGAAGAGGTTTTGCAAGTTATCTTGGAATATCTTGGAATCCTCAAATGTCCTGTGATTAGGCACACATCCTAACACTTATGCATGTTGATGACCTAGATGTGCAACACACGAAGTAAAGTATATCTTCAATCAATGAAGACTTACATTCTGAGTGTGAATACATTAACATGGAATTTGACTTCGGAGTGCCACGATAATTGTGCGGCGTGTCTGGGTCTAATACTTCCTATACGGTGGGTAACACCACCACCAAATTCTTCTGTTTGAAGTGTTTTACCCATGGCGTTACATTTGCTATGTCTTCACATTTTGTTTGTCTTCATTTTCAACTTGTCTTCATGATTATCTTCACTATGTTGACTTGATTGTCTTCTGATATATACATACTAGTGTTCTGTCCTCTACAGCATTCATTTATAGCTACATCTTCCTTATTGAATCTTTTGAACTAAGTGAATGTGATCGGACCCTAATCTATCTATGCTTTCTATCTCAAACTCTATCTGTCCAAATCATATGCATTCTATTGAAACTGTCGAATGTCTTCTCTGCGTCCTTGTCAGCAGATGATACAGAGACAAACATTAAGTCCGTTTTCAATGCTAATTCCTTCACCTGAAACCCGGAGAAGTGGGAACGACCACCCGACAATCCAGGCGTGCATGGGAACGTGGAACAACCTCCGATATGTTGCATGATGGCCACGTGTCCTTTAGATGTGAATCGCCAGGGGCACCTGTGTAATAACACTGTGCCGTCCCTGTCCCTATAAATACACGCCTCACCACAGTCATTATCCTTTCTTCCACTCTCGCACAAACCCTAGCACCATCGCTAGCCCTCGACGACGCCAGCGATGAAGCGCTTAGCTGCCGCGACCTCACCGATGCCGTCTTCACGCCGGCCGCGGACATCGTCTTCTCCGCCGTCGCCGTAGGTGTCCTCCGTCGCCAAGTTAGGGCACGGACGATCGAACTGCTCGGCCTCCTCTCCCACTCCGTCTAGCAGTTCTTCGTGTGGTAAATAAAACTTCCTTTTTACGGCCCCTTCGATCCTATAGATTCATCACTTTCTACCACAAGCAGTTTCTGTTCACACAAGTTGGATCTATTTCATACTGCATCTCATAATATGCCTAGTATGTTCACTTATGCTTCACAAAGTAGTTAGATTCCTCACTTGTACTTATTCGTGGATTCGTACAAATCTGGAACCAACTCTCTATCTATGAGTGAATGTCTTTGCACTATGAGGTCAATGTCTTCTAAACTAATTTATCTTCAAAATCTTCTGAGAATGCATATGACCTCTTCCCCTTCCCTCGCACCTTAATGCTGTCATAGGTACATATCCATGGGAGAATCCCCTGGTTCTCATAGTCTACATTCATTTGCAGAATTCTTACAGCATCACATTAACTCTCCCGAAGCCAGTTCCTGTTTGACCAGAAAGCGGAAGCCTTTGAAGCCTTTAAATGTGTTGAAGCCCTTCAGTTTAAGCTTCATGGCACCAGAGAAACCTACAAGAAAGGGTGGCAGACAGCGTCGTGGCAGCACCTCAAGAGATTTGCCTCCTGACCTCTATGAGCTGTACAAGACAGATCCAGAGGAGGACTACAATCAGCGAAAAACTCGAATCCAATGGATTCGAAGATATTGGGAGAATAGTGGTTCAAGTACAGGTTCATGACCCAGGAGTATGCTGAGAAGAATGCCATCAAACGACCATGGGGAGACATTCTATACAGAAATCTTCAACCCAAGTCCAGAGCTGAAGCCATTGAACAAGGCTTCTATCCTTGCATGGTCCATGGACCGCAGCCTGCAGATGCAGACCCACCTTCATTACTGTGGTGCCGCGATGATAATCTATTCAAGCGCAACCTTCAGTTTGCTAGGAACTCGGCCAAAGAGAACAAGAAGTCACGAGGCTTAGACTTCAATCCAGGCCCCTCTGCTCCTCGTGCTGATGGCACACGCGAAGCTGAACCCAATCTTGTTGAGCCCTTCTACAACCTAGAAGGTCTCATCACTCATATCATGGTTCAAGGGACAACTGTGGATGAGCCTGCAGATGACGCTGAATTTGATGAAGCGCCTGCACCGCCGAAGCCAAAGAAACTGAAGAAGCCTAAAGCTTCAAAGCCTGCTCCTGCACCAAAGGTCTTACAGGCGAAGCCACTGGCCACTGCACCTCCTGAACACAGTGTGCAGTCTGAAGATTTGTCACGCATCTCCAAGCCCTCAAGAGTAAAGATGCCCTTGCAGCCCACCATCCAAGAACTGACTGCTGCTGCTATTCTGCGCAATGAAGCCATTGATCTGTCCAGCAATGAAGATCTTGTAGATGACGCTCTTGAGCAACTGATCAAGAGCAAGGAAGAAGCGGAGATCTTCAATGATTTGCCTCTCTTTGATGTGGCAATCATCCATAACTTCATTGATGAGTGGTTTGACACGCCCAACCTCAGCTTTGAAGATATGCAACTTCCAATTGGCCTCAGTGTCGCCTTCACTGGCGCCATTGCTTCTGAGCTAGCTCTAGCTCAGCGCATCGTTGAACTGAAGCAAAATATCGACTATGAGAAAGCTCAGTTCAAGAAGCACATGGCCAACCTCAGCGTGCAAGATGTGAAAAACTTCAAGATTATGATGCACAAGCTCAAGGAAGCCTTTCTCGAGAAGCGTGAAGAAGCTAAAGGTTCTCGTGAGCGCATGAAGAGCCTGGCTGACAAGTGTGTGCAAGCCTACAATGAGGCTGAGAAGCGCAAGGCTCTTGGTCGTCCTGGCATCGACCCAAGAATGGCTGCAAAGAAGAAGAAGCCATCAACAGACCAATCTGCACCTTCAAGGCGGGAAGAGCCACACATAGTCTTTCCAAGCAGCATGACTGACTCGAAGCCAAAGGTCCGGTCAACCGCTTCAGAACTGAAGAAGACGAGGACTGCTGAGGCTGATGCCAGAAAGAGAAAAAATCTTGATGCTTCTGATGTCGCTCCCTCCAAGAAGAAGCGCAGAACCAAGAAGGATCGGGTTGCTCCCACAGAGCCCCTTGTTGTAGAACCCATCTCTGTTGCTCGCCCTGATTTCTTGCATCAAGAACGATGGATAGTAGTTCATGAGCCTGCTTCCACAAAGGCTCCTGAAGCTGAAGACATTCCAGCAGTTGACCCCACCGCGGCTTAAGATATTGGTCACCATGACAATGTTGAAGATGATGAAGTCCTTCCTCAGATCGAGCACCAACCGGTATCATCGCCTGTGCTCACGCACAGCGAACTCATCAGCATTGGTCGTCCTCTGACGCCAACTACTCAGGATCCATCATGGGCTGATCACCCACAACAACAAGACACCCCGAGTACTCCCCAACAACAACAAGTCACACCACCTGTGCAAGACGAAGAAGACGACTTTGAGGCCCAGCCAACTCCATCTCCACAGGCGTCGCCAGCGCTACGCAGGCTTCACAAAGGACCAAGGCCTCAAGTCCCTCTTTCGAGCGTTCCAGAAGGAGAAGTGCACCACCAATCAGTTGCACGTCAAGTGTTTCCAGATGCCACTCCTACTGTGACTGTCTCTGAATCTGAAGCCGAAATGGCTGAAGATGTTCCGGCTGCATCAGCCGATGAAGAAGAAGCCCCAAGAGTTGCTACACCCTCGTCTCACCAAGACATTGTTCTCGAGGAGAACGTGACCGACCCTCCAGCTTCTGAAGTGGAGGTTGAGAATCTTGAGGCTGCCACCACTAACACCACTGAAGCCAATGACGTGGTCATGGCTGAAGACACTGTGGAGCCTGCACCTAACACTGTGCCAGAGGCCAATGAAGCCAATGATGGACCTGCAACAGATGTGCAGCCTGACGCCTCTGTTGATGCCACTGCTCCTGTTCCGCCACCAAGGCCACACACTATCGAGCAAGCATTCAACTATGGCCAACTTATCACTATCAAATGGCCTTTTCTGACTCCTCCGCCTGCTGCTGGTCCTCAGTTTGACTATCACGTCGAGCATAGGCCTCAGGTTCAGAAGCCAATGCCAAGGTTGCCCAGGTTTCCTGGTACTGCATCTGCACCCGGATCTTTTAGTATCAATGGCTTCAAGGCACACAACACCTTCTTTGATAGCGCCAAGAAACCCTACACCAAGGCAAGAATATCTTCTGATTGGTTCTGGAGCTATCAGCAGCGCAGTTATTACTCATGCATTCTGTACAATCAAGGTCGCATTTTCCCACATATGCGTCTTGACACTGAAGCCATAACTGGTCTGCCTTGTTTGGAAGAAGCTCTGGATTGCTTCAGAGAGTCTGGATTGTTGCTGTCCGTCACTAACAAGGAGCACTGGAACGAAGAATTGCTGCTCCAATTCTATGCCACTCTTCATATTCATGGCTACAACAGAGATCCGGAGACTTGGATCCTTGAGTGGATGACAGGCAATGTTCATCACGAAGCCAAAGCCTTTGATATCATTGAGCTCACTAGTCTACCCACTCCAGGAGAACTTTATGAACCTGGTTGTCAGCTTCACAGTGCAGCTATGGAGAGCATTTTTCACAAGCCTGAACCAAACATGAGTCAGATGCTTAGCATGATGAAGCCTTTGCCTCCAGATGCCGCATATCCTAAGGAGTTCTTTGTTGAAGACCTTGAGTATCTTCCACGCACTATCTATCACATTATAAGGCAAACTCTCTGGCCCATCAAAGGACATTCTCCACATGCAAAGCTGGAAGGTGCAATGAAGACTTTGGTCTTCCATATTCTTCATGGTAAATGCTTCAATGCACAAGACTTCTTCATCCGCCAACTTGCTGCATCAGGATCTGATCTCTTTGGCTTGAAGTTTTACGCTCCATGGATTATGCGGCTGACCAAACTACACTCAGCTGTCACCTATCAGCCCTCTGCTCGCAATCATCGGATCTTTATGCCTGATGTCAATATGTCAGTTGAAGCCATCTATCCAGAGCCTGCCAAGGAGCCCCTTAGTCTTCAGAATGCTGATAAGCAAAGTTTCTCACCACACATTAATGGAGATCCAGCAGTCACTCGTGTTTATCCTCTGGCTGGTACTACCCATACACCTCATCGTGCCCTCACTGAAGCAACTGAAAGCACCATTGCCCAACGGCCCAAGAAGCGATCTCGTGTTCTCAACGACCGAGAACTTCTGGTTGCCCTTCATCAGAAACAGGATAAGCATCATGACTGGCTGAAGCGCCAAATGCAAAGCCTCTTGGTGGACGTAAACAGGATTCGCACCCTTGCCACCAAGAATGCCTTTGTTTCCCATGAAACTTGTCGGCGTACATGGAAAGTGCTGACGCTTATGTGTTTTGAAGATGATCTTCAAGAGGATGGCTTCTCTGAACGCTTCAAGTTTGACTCAACACCTCCAAGAAGGACTGTGTTGCGGCGTACTCCGTCTCTTGAAGACTCTGAGTTCTCCTCCTCTACTGCAACAGTGAATGCACGTGTCATCGATGATGAAGACGATGCTACTTCACCACCTTCAGCGTGAATCAACACTGCACCGAGTTCGTCTGCACCGCCAACCAACACCGAAGACCCTGCTGCTTCACCAACTCCTCACGGGGACGAGTAGGTGCTCTATGTCTTCAAACCTTTTTGGTCCTTACTGACAAAAGGGGGAGAAGCATATGAGTTTGATAGTCTTCAAGCGGGTTCATATGGGCGGTCGTCTGCTACTTATTTGCTATTCTGTGATGCGATGATAAATTCCGCATGTGCGACGATAAATTCCGCACTTAGATCATTTTGCAGACGTCCATTTTTCATTATGCATGTCATTATCTTCACATACTTTTCATGCATGATAAATTGTCATCATAAGTTGAAGAGGATCTCCACAAGTACAACCTGCCATGTGCATTTTCATACCAAAAGCAAATTACTTATATGCATATCTTCAGGGGGAGCCTTTGCCACTTATGAAGACAATAACCTATCCTTTACAATTTCACATATTTTATTCCCCGTTGAAAACTTCAACTAGTTTGTCATCAATCACCAAAAAGGGGGAGATTGTAAGTGCATCTAGTGCTACCCCTAGTTGGTTTTGGAGTATTGACGACAAACCTAGTTGACGGACTAATGTGTTTGTGAGAATTGCAGGATAACACAGGTAGAAGTCCCTCATTGATTCGGTTTTCCTACCAGAGATGACCCCTAAAAATGTATGAAGACATTGAAGTCAGAGGTGGTATGTGAAGACATTCACATTGAAGACTATGATAAGAGAAGACATCGCATGAAGACTATGGAGCGCGAAGACTTAGCAGTTTCGTCGTTCTGTGTTTTTCTTTGTTGAGTCATAGGAACCACTGTACTGTTAAGTGGGGTCCAAGAGAACCGGTCAGAATGACTGAAGTGATGCTTAACCAAAATCCTATGTCTTTGAGTGATGACTATGAGAGAAAATCTTGTCCAGAGTTGGATAAGTCAGCTTTGCTTGTATTCCAAGTAAAGTTGCCGTGTGTGTTTGAAATCTGACCGTTGGAACACATGTCAGTTCCTTAGTGACCAAGGGTCATTTTGGACAAACCAGGTCGGGTTGCCCAATGGCTATAAATAGCCCACCCCCTACAACCATAAACGGTTGGCTGCTCAGAGTTAGAGTACGGCTTTTGTCGTTTGAGAGCAACCCACCTCGAAGCCTTTGAGAGAGAATTCCTTGCGAGGATAAGCCCTAAACACCCAGAGCCAAAGAGTGTTAGGCATCACTTAAGTCTTCCTGTCTGTGTGATCTGAAGACTTATTACACTTGAGGACTGTGAATCCTCCAGCCAGTTAGGCGTCGCGTTCTGAGCATCCAAGAGTCATTGTGGATCGCCGGTGAACGAAGTCTGTGAAGGTTTGGAAGTCTACCTTGAAGACTTACCAGAGTGATTGGGCGAGGACTGGGTGTCCTTATCTCAAGGGGAATAAGGTGAAGACGAGGTATTCTGAGTTGAGTCTCAGCCTCCCTAACCAGACGTACAGTTGTCACAGCAACTGGAACTGGTCCAACAAATCATTGTCTTCAACGAGTCACTAGTTTCATCCTTCCCTTCCCTTTACTTACTGTTGGTCCTTGTGAAGTCATTGTATGATTGCATTATCTTTTGTCTTCACTGAGTGACTGCTTGTTCTGATTGGCTTAACAATATCTTCCTACCTGATCTTTACTGCCTAGCTACTATTAGTCATTGTGCTTTCACTTCATTGGATACTTGACTATGGTTTGCCTAGTGTAGTCTACCTTCCGCTGCATGGTAATAGGTTTATTTCTATCGTTTGTCTTCGAAACTTCCATGTTTTGAAGACTTTCATAAAAATCGCCTATTCACCACCCCCCCCCCTCTAGTCGATCACTAGCACTTTCATATTGACTACTTTACTAGACCGATAGCAAGTATTATGTGGGAGAGGCCACTGCTAGCATGTCATCCCTGACTTGGAACTCTATGCACTTATGATTGGAACTATTAGCAAGCATCCGCAACTACTAACGTTCATTAAGGTAAAACCCAACCATAGCATTAAGATAAATTGGCCCCCCTTCAATCCCGTATGCATCAATTTCTATGCTAGGTTGAAGCTTCTGTCACTCTTGCCCTCCAATACATAGTCCTATCAACATACAACTAACCCTATGGTGTGATCGACGCGCGCTCTCATATGATGGGCACCAAAGGACAGCAACATAACCACAAGCAAATTAAATCAATCATAGCAATTCATCAACCACCGATAGTACAACGAAAATCTACTCAGACATCATAGGATGGCAACACATCATTGGATAATAATATGAAGCATAAAGAACCATGTTCAAGTAGAGGGTACAATGGGTTGCGGGAGAGTGGACCGCTGTAGATAGAGGGGGGAAGGTGATGGAGATGTTGGTGAAGATGGTGGAGGTGTTGGAGTAGATCGCGGTGATGATGATGATGGCCACGGCAGCGTTCCGGCGCCACCGGAAGAGAAGGGGAGAGGGGGCCCCTTCGTCTTCTTCTTCCTTGACCTCCTCCCTAGATGGGAGAAGGGTTTCCCCTCTGGTCCTTGGCCTCCATGGCATGGGAGGGGCAAGAGCCCCTCCGAGACTGGATCTGTCTCTCTGTCTCTCTCTGTTTCTGCGTTCCCAGATTCTTCCCTTTCACCGTTTCTTATATTCCCGGAGATCCGTAACTCCGATTGGGCTGAAATTTTAACACGATCTCTATCCGAATATTAGATTTCTTGCGGTGAAATAAGGGCATCAACCTCCTTACGGGTGGCCCACGAGGGTCAGGGGCGCGCCCAGGGGGTAGGCACGCCCCCCTGCCTCGTGGCCACCTCGGGCACCGTCTCGCGTGGATTTTTCTTCCCAAAAAATCATATATATTCCAAAAAAAATCTCCATCAGTTTTTATCCCGTTTGGACTCCGTTTGATATGGATATTCTACGAAACAAAAAACATGCAACAAACATGAACTAGCACTGGGCACTGGATCAATATGTTAGTCCCGAAAATAGTATAAAAGTTGCCAAAAGTATATGAAAGTTGTAGAATATTGGCATGGAACAATCAAAAATTATAGATATGACGGAGACGTATCAGCATCCCCAAGCTTAATTCCTGCTCGTCCTCGAGTAGGTAAATGATAAAAAAGATAATTTTGATGTGGAATGCTACCTAGCATAATCTTGATCACATATCTAATCATGGCATGAATATCAAGACACGAGTGATTCAAAGCAATAGTCTATCATTTGACATAAAAACAATAATACTTCAAGCCTACTAATAAAGCAATCATGTATTTTCAAAATAACATGGCCAAAGAAAGTTATCCCTACAAAATCATATAGTATGTCTATGCTCCATCTTCATCACGCAAAATATTCACATCATGCACAACCCCGATGACAAGCCAAGCAATTGTTTCATACTTTTGATGTTCTCAAACCTTTTCAACTTTCACGCAATACATGAGCGTGAGCCATGGACATAACACTATAGGTGGAATAGAATATGATGGTGGAGAAGACAAAAAGGAGAAGATGGTCTCACATCAACTAGGCGTATCGACGGGCTATGGAGATGCCCATCAATAGATATCAATGTGAGTGAGTAGGGATTGTCATGCAACGGATGCACTAGAGCTATAAGTGTATGAAAGCTCCAACTGAAACGAAGTGGGTGTGCATCCAAATTGCTTGCTCATGAAGGCCTCGGGCATTTGAGGAAGCCCATCATCGGAATATACAAGCCAAGTTCTATAATGAAAATTCCCACTAGTATATGAAAGTGATAACTCAAGAGACTCTCAATATGAAGGATAGTAGCACTGCCTCTTCTCTCTATTTCTCTCAATTTTTTATTGTTTTTTGGTGGGATTCTTTGGCCTCTTTTTTTATTTGGGATTCTTTGCCCTCTTTTATTTTTTTTGTAAAGTCCGGAGTCTCATCCCGACTTATGGGGGAATCATAGTCTCCATCATCCTTTCCTCACTGGGGCAATGCTCTAATAATAATGATCATCACACTTTTATTTACTTACAACTCAATATTACAACTCAATGTCTAGAACAAAGTATGACTCTATATGGATGCCTCCGGCGGTGTACCGGGATGTGCAATGATCTAGCGTAGCAATGACATCAAAAAACGGACAAGCCATGAAAACATCATGCTAGCTATCTTACAATCATGCAAAGCAATATGACAATGAATGCTCAAGTCATGTATATGATGATGATGGAAGTTTCATGGAAATATATCTCGGAATGGCTATGGAAATGCCATGATAGGTAGGTATGGTGGTTGTTTTGAGGAAGATATATGGTGGGTTTAAGGTACCGGCGAAAGTTGCGCCATACTAGAGAGGCTAGCAATGGTGGAAGGGTGAGAGTGCGTATAATCCATGGACTCAACATTAGTCATAAAGAACTCACATACTTATTGCAAAAATATATTAGTCGTTGAAACAAAGTACTACACGCATGCTCCTAGGAGGATAGATTGGTAGGAAAAGACCATCGCTCGTCCCCGGCCGCCACTCATAAGAAAGAAAATCAATAAATAAATCATGCTCCGACTTCGTTACATAACAGTTCACCATACGTGCATGCTACGGGAATCACAAACCTCAACACAAGTATTTCTACAATCCACAACTACCCACTAGCATGACTCTAATATCACCATCTTTATATCGCAAAACTATTGCAAGGAATCAAACATATCATATTTAGTGATCTACAAGTTTTATGTAGGATTTTATGACTAACCATGTGAATGACCAGTTCCTGTCATCTCTCTAAATAGATATAAGTGAAGCAAGAGAGTTTAATTCTTTCTACAAAATATATGCCCATGCTCTAACAAATATATGTGAAGCAAAAGAGCATTCTACAAATGGTGGTTTTCTATGTAAAGAGAAACAGGCAATCCAAACTTCAAATGATATAAGCGAAGCACACGAAGCATTCTATAAAGCCATACTCAAAAGATATAAGTGAAGTGCAAAGAGAATTCTATAAATCAACCAAGGACTATCTCATACCAGCATGGTGAATAAAATAAAAATGAAAACTAAATGCAAAAGACGCTCCAAGATTGCACATATTGCATGAACAAAACGAATCCGAAAACATACCAATACTTGTTGAAGAAAGAGGGGATGCCTTCCGGGGCATCCCCAAACTTAGACACTTGAGTCTCCTTGAATATTTAATTGGGGTGCCTAGGGAATCCAAAAGCTTGAGCTCTTGCCTCTCTTCCTTCTTCTCACATTGAGACCTTCTCGATCATCGAACACTTCATTCACAGAGAACTTCAACAGAAAACTCGTTAAGATCCGTTAGTGTAATAAAGCAAATCACTACTCTAAGTACTGTTGAAAACCAATTAATATTTTGTTTTGGCATTGTAGATACTGTAATATAACTTTTCCATGGCTTAATCCACTGATATAAATCGATAGTTTCATCAAAACAAGCAAACTATGCATCAAAAACAGAATCTGTCTAAAACAGAACAGTCTATAATAATCTGAACATTCACCATACTTCTGATACTTGAAAAATTCTACCAAAATTAGGAAAAATAAATAATTTGTATGTAAAGACAGTGCAAAAAGAATCAGAACCATTTGACGTTGCAGTAAAAAATGTAAAATCGTACACTACAGCCAAAGTTTCTGTCCTGCACCGTACAAACCAACAAGCAAAGCAAACATCCTAAAGGCAAACCTTGGCACATTATTTTTATAACACAATGGAATTGTACAAGGGGATAATTATTTTTATTGAAAAGTTTCTGTAATCAAGATTCACAAAGTTTCCATGAGCATGAACAAAGTTCAAGGCTAGCTCCCACTTCAACAATGCTTGTCTTTCTCACTTTGGCTTTCCTTTTTGAAAAAGTTTTGGGTTCCCCTCTTTATTTTTGTTGTTTTTAAACTATATAAAGGAACTCAACAGAAATAAATGACTCTCAAAAACTTCCGGGTTGTCTCCCTGGCAGCGCTTTCTTTAAAGCCATTAAGCTAGGCATATAGTGCTCAAGTAATGGATCCACCCGGATCCCAAGGTATATCAAAGCCAATTTTAATTAGCAATGATTTGTAATTTAGTGGTGAGCACATGGTAACATATATCATGTAACGACGAAGTCTAACTCTCTTCTTATCACTACTAGGAAAAGGGTTATAGATGATATGGACATTAATGACGCACCGTGTATGTGGTGCGCCACTGCTATATAGCAGTGGCGCACCAGATACAGGTGCGCCATTAGTAATATATTACTAATGGTGTATCTGGTGTGTGGTGCGCCATTACTAGTTTGAAAAAAAATAAAAAAATTTGTTAGTAATGGCGCACCATGGGATAGTGCGCCATTACTAGTTGACATAGTAATGGCGCACCACACCCAGTACTAGTGGACAGTGCGCCATTACTAGTTAAAACTAGTAATGGCGCACCGTCCACTCGTGCACCATTACTAACAATTTTGTTTTCAAAACTACTAATGGCGCACCACACACCAGGTGCGCCATTAGTAATATATTTAGCACCAGGGTTACTAATGGCGCACCTGATGTGTGGTGCGCCATTAGTAACCCTGGTGCTAAATGCACCCCGCCGGACCGCCTTTTCAGTTTAAAAAATAAATAAAAGAAAATGATGGAAATGTCAAAAAAATAAAAAAAATAAGTATCCCATGTGATATGTGGTCTAGTTGTTGGGAAAATTTACAAATATGAATTTCGACTTTATTTGCAAAATTTCTCTGGAATTTACTAAAATGGGCATAACTTTTGCATACAAACTCGGATTAAAAAGTTTTTTATACGAAAAATCATCCACTCGAAAAGTTACATCCGAATTGAACAGGGGGAAGCTTGTTCAACATCTTAAAAATCCCCAAAAACCTAACAGAACGAAAGATACAGGGCTTTTAAGATCTAGAGGGGGGAAAATGAAGAAAAAATCAAACTTACTAGTGGCGCACAATTTGCTAGGTGCACCACTAGTAACAGAAAAATTGGTTTAAAAATGGAATTTTTTTCCAAAATATGATACGTAATATGACCGGGATTTGAAACATTTTTTCAAAATTTCATCATACTCATGAACATGAACAAAGTCCTAGACATCATCAACAAGGTTTAATAGGATTGATATGATAGATATATCAACAAGTGCCTGTGAAGTGAGCTGGTGCTGGGGTTGGATAGAACTGCGAAGTTAAGCGTGCTCGTGCTGGAGTAGTGCGATTTGACTTGAGATTAAGCATATTGACCCGAGATTAAGCCATAGTGACCCGAGATTAAGAAAAAAATGAAAAAAAATTGAATTTTTTTTATAAAAAAAATTTGAAAAAAAAATGTTACTAATGACACACTTCTATGTGGTGCGCCATTAGTATACCAGATACTAATGGCGCACCTATGGGATACTAATGGCGCACTACAGGTGCACCACTAGCATCATGCCATTAGTATTTTCATCACGCCATTAGTATTTTTTTACTAATGGCGCACCTGTGGTGCGCCATTAGTAGGAAAAACAGGTGCGCCACTAGTTGGCCTTTTTCTAGTAGTGTATGCATCGGCATGTCATAAAAGAACAATTCATGCACACAAAGTAAAGGCAAATGCATAGTATAAACAGTTTCTTGTAATTTTATCATATTGGAAACATAGAGAGGTGGAGATATAGTTCCTCTCATAATAATTGCAAGTAGGAGCAGCAAGCACATGCATATTATATTCATCAAAATCATCATGTGCAACGGTAAAAGGCAACCCATCAATATGCTCCTTAATAAGAGCAAACTTCTCCGATATAGTGTAGTTTGGAGAATTCAAAAAGATAATAGGACTATCATGTGTGGGTGCAATAGCAACAATTTAATGTTTAACATAATGAACTATAGCAATTCATCTCCATAAGCATAATTCATATTGGCATCTTGGCCACAAGCATAGCAAGAATCATCAAAAAGGGATATTTCAAAAGAATCAACAGGATCATAACAATCATCATAGCAATCATCCTCCGGTAAGCACGAAGGGAAATTAAACAATGTATGAGTTGAAGAGTTACTCTCATTAGATGGTGGGCACGTGTAGCTAATCCGCTCTTCCTCCTTTTGTTCTTCGCTCTCCTCATCATCTTTTTCATCCAATGAGCTCACAGTTTCATCAATTTCTTCTTCCATAGACTCCTGCAAAATATTAGTCTCTTCTTGGACAGCAGAGTAGTCCTCAATATATGGTTCAACATAGGCATTAGAAGCATAATTATCATAGCAATATTTAAGTATGGCAAAATTTTCAGATTTGTAAAGAGTAGCATCATACTTTTCAATCAAAGAAGCAATTTCGAAAGCACCCTTAAAAGCAACAAATTCTTCAATTTGTTGAACATCATAGTAACTATAAACACCCTTAGCATACGAAGATACGATTCCATTATCACTAAACTCACATTGATAGGGAAGGTGTTTCTTAGGGTTTTTAGAACAACAAGTAAAATCATATATTTCACATAAATTCCAAGCATAGCATTGCAAATGATGAATTTGACCCAGTAAAAGTTTCCCTTTTTCAGATATTTGGTGTCGCCACTACTAGGAAAAACGCTACTAGTAGCGTTGGTTTTTTGCATACTAGTAGCGCGGGTTCCCACGCTACTAGTACGATGCTACAGCTAAATATTACCAGTAGCGTGCTTTTTACCCCGCGCTACTACTAACATTTTAGTAGTAGCGCGGTGCCACCGACGCTACCACTATTCTACACCTACGCTACTGTTATCCTAAGTAGTAGTAGCGCACCATCCCCCCCCCCACGCTACTATTATCCTAAGTAGTAGTAGCACACCATCCCCCCCACGCTATAGCTAACTAATTAGAAATTAAAAAAAATAAAAGTCAAATGCTATATTCGTGGATGGAAATCAAGACATGTCCAATGCAAAATAAACTAAGATCACATAACCAATCTTAGCACTTGCAGCGTTCATGGACGCAACATTGAACATCTCAACTCGTAGAGTTCACGAGATCACATTTAACACCAGACGCAAACAACCAGACCACTTGTCTAGATGTATCTACAAAAACTCGGAGTTCAACTACCAGTGGACCCGAACCCTCCCTCCCGCCGGATGGTGGCGTCGAGGTCCTCCACCTCGGTGACCTCCGGTGTCGCAATTCGCAGTCACCTGGACGGTTATCTACACGACGCAGTCTCCAGGCTTCACGGCGAAGTCCGCCTCCTAGTGGGTGAAGAGCACGACACACTACAAAAAAGACACATCCGTGACATTTTGGGCCGAACGAAATTTTTTTCTATCATACATATGACACTTCTATGACGATAATTGTGACAAAACCCGGTATCATCATAGATGTGGTGGGCTCCTACTTCTATGACAAAAAAATCATGATAGAAAATGGGCTTTTCGTCCTGGGTGGGCCGGAGACGCAGCTGCATGACATTCTTTGGGCCGTCGATGACGGAAAAAACCGTGGTAGAAGCGAGGGCGAGGAAAATTTCGAGGAGTTCCCGGTTACGGTGGGAGGTCGGGGCCGAGCGATGCGCGTTTCTCTCATACACATACGCACGTGTGTGCGAGGCGTTGGCTCTAACTGAACCCGAGCAAGGCGTTGGGCTCTAACTGAACCCGAGCGATTGCACTGCAGGCTACGCGTTACTGAACCCGAGCGATCGATCGATGGCTGTTAACTGAACTCGATCGAGCGATTCCTTCGCTACTGCTGCTAACTGAAGCCGATCGATGCTGCCTCTAGATGAACAGTGAGCATTGCGGGGGGGAGGGGTTGGATGAACAGGACCCCGTGGTGTTGCCTCTGGATGAACAGGACCCCGATCGATCGAGCCGGTTGGGGCTGGATGAACAGGACCCCTTGGAGGGCTGGATGAACAGGACCACCCCGTGGAGGGCAGGATGAGCAGTAGACGGTGGAGGGCAGGATGAATAGTAGCCCGTGGAGGGGTGGTTGAACAGGAGCCCGTGGAGAGGTCTGGTTGAACAGTAGCCGGTGGAGTAGCGCGCGGTGGAGGCTGGATGAACAGGAGCCCGTGGATGAACAGTCGCAGGTGTAGGCTGGAGGAGGTCGATGGTGGATGAACAGTAGCTCGTGGAGGCTGGAGGGGGTCGATGGTCGAGATGAACAGTATCCCGTGGAGTCCCGTTTTGCGGTACGCCACACCCCTCCCGATGAACAGGACCCCCGTTTCGACCGTAGCGCTCCAACACAAGTCCGTTTCCTTCGTTTTGCGGTACGCCACACCCCTCCCGATGAACAGGACCCCCATTTCGACCGTAGGAGGTTCGTTTCGTCTGTTTTGCGGTACGCCACACCCCTCCCGATGAACAGGTCCCCTGTTTCGACCGTAGGAGGTCCGATTCCTCCGTTTTGCGGTATGCCAGACCCCTCCCGATGAACAGGATCCCGTTTCGAACGTGGCCGGTCGAACACAAGGCCGTTTCCTCCGTTCTGCGGTACGCCAGGCCTCGTTTCCATCGCATGTTCTGTCCAAGCCCTCCCGATGAACATGACGCATTCCGTTGCCTCCCCATGAACACGACACATTCCGTTGCCTCCCCATGAACACGACGCATTCCGTTGCCTCCCCATGAACACGACGACGATGCTGTTTCTCCGTTCCGACCCAGCCATGTACACGAGCCCTGGCCATACGTATGCGCGAGTAGGCATTCGAGACCCCGCCCGTATGTACACATACGTGGTCGTATTTTCTTTCTTGCACCCTGGCCGCCTCTACTACGACACGTGCGCGCCTCTACATCCACCAGTATATATGTACGTACACGTTCGCGACCAGAATGACAATGCTAAGTACGCTTCGACCAGGTGGGTCCCGACTGTCAGGCACTTCCTTGCATGCGATGATGTAGCTGGTGGGTCCCAGAAGTTAGGGGGAGAAATACGGTGGCCCGTCCGGTGGGTCCCCGCTGTCAGGTGGAGGAATAATTATTTTGCACGTAATAAGGAGGCACTTCCTTGCTGCGGCCGTGGACCTAGCTGTCAGCCTCTCCATGTACAGTCCACGTCCGATGGAAGCCGTTCCTTGACCATGTTGACCACGCCGCACCGAGAGCACCAGGACGGTGGATGATGGCGAGGCCTAGGAAGGGGACGACGCAGAGCCGGGGAAGACGCAGTAGTGGATGCCCACGCGCAGAGGAGTACGAGGGTTCACTGGTTCGCTGCGGAGTGAGGTTGTCATCGCCGTAGAATAACAGGGGTGTGGGTGAGTAGAGTGATGGCCTGGCCAGCGGTGGGAGTAGTAGGGGGTGCTGAGGCCTCCCCCGCATCGCAGCCGGCCACGGGAGGCAGGAGCACGAGGCACGACCGGCGCTGGTTTGGGCGGCTGGAGCAAGAAGACCAGAGGTTGAAGAAGCACTACGGCCGTTGGATGGACATCGTACGGTTTGGGCGGGGGAGTATTCATTTTTTGTGCGTAATAAGGAGGCACTTCCTTGCGTGCGAAGATATAGCTGGTGGGTTCGAGCTGTCAGCGGCGGTAACATTTTTTTCACGAAATACAGAGGCCCCTTCGGTGGGTCCCTGATGTCAGGTGGAGGAATCATTATTTTGCGCGTAATAAGGAGGCATTTCCTTGCGTGCGGCCGTGGACCCAGCTGTCAGCCTCTCCACGTAAAGTCCACTTCAGATGCATGTCGGTCGTCGACCATGTTGATCACGTTGACCAGGCCATGCCGAGAGCACCAGGGTGGTGGACGACGGCGAGGCCTAAGAATGGAATGACACGGAGGCAGGGAAGACTCGGCAGTTGTTTCCCACACGGAGGGGAGTACGACTGTACGAGGGTTTACTGGTTCGTCTCCCGTCGCCGGAGAATAACAACAGGTGTGGGTGAGTGGAGGGATGGCTAGGCCAGCGATGGGAGTACGGTGGAGCGGTGAGGCCTGCGCGGCAGCAGAGCTGGCCGCGGCGAGGAGGGAGCAGGCAGTCCCGCTGGTGCCTGTTTGAGCGGCTGGAGCAGGAAGAGTAGAGATTGAAGAAGCACGACAGCCGTTGGATGGCCATCCAACAGTCACTGCTTGTGCGTCAACCTTTTTTTAGGAAAGCCTCAAATCTGTGGAAAACATCATACCGCCCATCTGCCATTATTTCTAATAATTTACAGCCCATTTGCTAATTATTAATGTTTTTTTGGAGCCCATATTCTTTTTGTTAGCATCACAGCCCATATTGTGGCCACGGTTAAAAAAATATACAAAACTTTGCATATTTTGGTGCGGTCCGAACTGTTTTTAATCCCAAAATTTCTTCTCACATTCAAACTGATTTAAAAAATAAATATATATCAATATAAAATCCAACAAATTCTCCACGCATAATTAATGTAATTTCAAATCTCGAAATGAAAAAAAGATATTTGAAACTAATTGTCAGTTTGATGTGTTTTAAAAATGTATAGCCCATTTCTCGTTATTGATGGGCCATTTTCTCGGCCAGCCGAATGAAAGCTCTCCTCGTCTTGAAAGATTTGCAGCCCAACAGGCCTGACAAAGCGACTTACTTGGCAATTCACAAAAAAACAGGGGTGTGGCCGTGGACCCAGCTGTCGGCCTCTCCACATACAGTACTCTTCCGATGGAATGTCGTTGACCACGTTGACCATGCCGCGCCGAGAGCACCAAGGCGGTGGACGACGGCGAGGCCTAGGAAGGGGACGATGCGGAGCCGGGGAAGACGCGGCAGTGGATGCCCACGCGGAGAGGAGTACAAGGGTTCATTGGTTCGGTTGCGGTGTGAGGCTGCCGTCGCCGCAGGGCCTGGCTAGCGGTGGGAGTAGTAGGGGGCGATGAGGCCTCATCGGCAGCACAGCCGGCCACTGGAGGAAGGAGCAGGCGGTCTCCCCGGTGCTGGTTTGGGCGGCTGGTACAAGAAGAGCAGCGATTGAAGAAGCAGCAGGACCGTTCGATTCAAATCCAACGGTTACTACTACTAGAATCGTTTGTTAACTAAGTTGACAAGCCCAGCGTACGCGTCAACTTAGTAGGCCCACAGGTCAGCCTCCCAACTGGTGCGCCCCCGATGTCAGTGGGAGGAATCATTTTTTCGCGTAATAAGGAGGCAGTTGATTGCGTGTGGCCAGGCCAGCGGAGGGAGTAGGGTGGCCCGGGGAAGCCTGCGCGGCATCACAGCGGGCCACAAGAGGAGGGAGCAGGCAGTCCCGCCGGCGCTAGTTAAGGCGGCTGGAGGAGGAAGATCAGAGATTGAAGAAGCACGTCGGCCGTTGGATGGACATCCAACACTAACTGCTGCTAGAATCGTGTGTTCACTGACAAAGCCTTGCGTAAACAAGTCAGCCTCGAAATCTGTGGCGTGTACAGCCCATTTGCTATTATTTTTGTAATTTTTACTCATTTTCTAATTCATATGGAATTTTATTGCAGCCCGTTTTCCATTTTTAGAATTGCTGACCATTTTCTGGTCAGTACCAGGGTCAAAAAATTAATTAAATATGTGGGAAATTTTAAAAATTCGCAAATTTTTGCTAGGGAATGAAATATGCTTAATCCAAAAATAAATAGCCATACTATAACAAATTTAAAAATAAATTAGTACTATATCATGTTAAATGCAATGAAATACGTATAAGATATCAGTGAAGAACAAAAACAAAAAAGAAACTTATATCCCATTTGCTATAAATTTTTTGGAATTTCCAACCCCTTTTGATATTACTTTTAACAGACATTGACCATACTCTTCAGCCAGTCCGGAATGCATCCCTCCTCGTCTTGAAAGATTTGCAGCCCAGTAATTCAGAGAAAACAAATAGGCCTATCTTGGGTATTCTTCAAAAAGAAATACTGGGCTACCTATTTTCCCAAAGAACTGGTGCATGAGCATTTAGCTTTATTTATTTATTTACTTATTTATGTTTAGGGGACCATGAGCATGTACCTGGGCCGGATTCATGTGAGAGCCTCCCTTCCAGTTAATTATGGGCTTCTTTATTGGGCCTTCATCAGTGGGCTGCATGTTATCAACAAGTGGAAAATGTGTTCCAAGTTTCAAAAAAAATGTGTTCCATACGATAAATAGTATGCGCTATGTACGGTACGGGGCACTAAAGGATCGAACCGTGCAATGACTTCCAAAACATTGTGTTTGTCGTTCTAACAACACATTTATTCAACCAACAGACGAAATATACTACAGATTGTACATTGAAAATAGCAGCAGTAGCAACCAGGGCTAGGGGTGCAACAGAAGCAGTAAGCAGGCCAGAAGAGTGAAGACGCAACTCTCTCTTCCAAACCAAACATCAGCCATCATTACAAAAGGGCTACCAAAAAAGAACAAGTGTATGCATCAAACTAAATAAAGATCCAACTACACCAAGTGTACACATCTAACTAACTGGCTCAGTTAGACGTTACTATTTATTTTTTTCGAAACGGAGGCAAAAGAATTGCCTCGATGATTAATTAAGAAGAAGAGAATTGCCCGGTTAATCTACGGAAAACCGGGCTAAAACCGAAGATGTTACTATTTATTAAGCTGCAGTGGAGTCGCGGATGGAGAGGAGTGGGAAACTTCACTGGTTCGGGTGCGCGGCAGCACAGCCGCGGTGCTGCCCACGGGAGACAGGAGCAAGAACAGAGGTTGAAGAAGGAGCACGGCTGTTGGATTAACATCCAACGGTCCAGCTGCTAGAATCATTTGTTGATTAAGTTGACAAAGTCGTGCGTACACGTCCGCTTAGTAGGCCCACAAGTCAGT
This sequence comes from Triticum urartu, assembly GCF_056163025.1. NCBI lineage: Eukaryota > Viridiplantae > Streptophyta > Magnoliopsida > Poales > Poaceae > Triticum > Triticum urartu. The sequence continues at coordinate 236,265,215 of NC_141874.1, read as the reverse complement.
CACCAAATATGACGGCTCCCAGCTGTCAACGGGATGAATAATTTTTTTCACAAAACAAGGAGGCACTTCCTTCCGTGCGAAGATACATCCGGTGGGTCCCAGCTGTCAGGTGGAGGAAACATTTTTTTTTCCAGCTTAATAAGGAGGAACTTTCCTTGCGTGCGACCATGGACCTCATGGGTCCCAGCCGTCAGGCTCTCCACGTAAAGTCCTCTTCCGATGACTCTCTTTGTTGACCACGCCGCACCGAACGCAGCGAGGCGGTGGACGACGGCGAGGCCCCGGGCGGGAACGACTCGGAGATGGGAAAACGCGGCAGTGGAGTCGTAGATTGAGAGGAGGAGAAGGATTATAACTGGTTCTGTTGTGGCGTGGGGCTATAGTCTGTGGAGAATAACAGGAGGTGTCGAGGGGTGGAGGGATAGCCTGGTCGGTGGTGGGGTAGCGCTTCGCAGCGATGCGTGCTAAGCAGACCCGCTAGCCGCCGGACGCCGGACCAGGCGGTCCCGGCGACGCTGGACAAAGAAGACGAGAGATTGAAGGTGCAAGTCGGCCGTTGGATATAAATCCAATGGCTGTGGATCACACAATCATTTGTTGACCAAGTTGACAACGCCCTGCGTAGGCATCGACCTATCGGCCCACATGTCAGCCTGCAAAAATGTGGCATATATTTAAACCATGTTTTCTAGAATGTACAGTCCATTTGCTAGGCTGGGTGAACAAATAATTTCGCGTCAATCAGAACCAACAAATAAGATCCAAATAATAAGTACAACAAAGATGCCTACACATCTCATTGATTCCTAGCTTGCAAGATTCAGAACCAACAAATAAAATCCAAATAATAAGTACAACAAAGATGCCTACACATCTCACTGATTCCCAGCTTGCAAGATTCAGAACCAACCCATTACAGCCTTTTGATAAAGTGAATATCGGGATTAAATCCATCTTGGCTAGCCATGTCATAAAATCGAAGAACTTGGCGAATGCTCTTAACCGTCACAACATCTGTAGTTGAGTATTCCTGTTTACACAGCATGTTTGCACAGCACAAACAAGGAGACAGGAGAGCATGATTTTGCTTTAATAGCGGCCTCCTTGAACTCAACCTCCAGCTCTGCTTGGATGAGGTCTGCCTGGAGTTCCATGATTCAATTCGTGCGCCTTTTTCTGCAGTTCACCTGAAATGAAGCAAATATTGCATCATTCAGCTAGCAAGAAGTACTTGCTCTTGTGAGCTGGCAGGTTCTTCTTTAGTAGTTGCACTAAAATTGAGGAACATTAAGGTTGGCTGTCCGGCTCATGTAAGGTGCAACTATAATTTTCATATCCTTTTGTGCAGTTCCACTAAAATAAAGTGCCATTATGGTGACAGTGACGGCTCCATCTTGCAAAGGCTAATAAAATGTTGCATGAGATTACCAGCAGAAATTGACGGAGATTTTGGAAACTCCAATCACCATTTTGTGCAATTCCACCAAAATTGAGAGAAGTTGCCCACGTGACATTTTAGTTGAACTGCACAAGACACTCATTCCAAAAAAAGTGTTTTGTGCAGTTCACTAAAAGGTCACAATAGCAACAAGGTGAAAGGTATATCCCTATCTGCACAAAAAGATAGAAAGTAAACAGTTGCTGGTCAATAAGAATATACGAAACATATACAAAATGAAAAGAAGCATCTTAATTATGTTCATGGCAATCACGCAAGGACAGTAGAAATGTTAAAACGTCAGCAATGCTTCATGTTACCAGAAGCATTACGATCAACAATGAGATTCCTCAAATATGGGATTACTTTAATGGTGGCATTGCTTGTTTACCAGACACGGTAAATCAACAGCAGCTAAAGAGTTGGTTTAAGGGCATGGGACCGTGGGGACACCAGGACACTCAGTAGAGTAAAGGAGCAACTTACTTATCATACTGGAGAAAACAGCAGGAGTGCCATTGTACTATGTGAGGGCAACAAATCTAATCTTGGAGGCTTTTTACTATGTGAGGGCAGCAAATCTAATCCTGGAGACCTTTTACTATGTGAGGGAAACAAATCTAATCCTGGAGACCTTTTACTATGTGAGGGAAGCAAATATAATCCTGAGACCTTTTACTCTGTGAGGGCAACAAATCTAATCCTGGAGACCTTTTACTATGTGATGGTAGCAAATCTAATCCTGGACATACTCTGTTGACTTGTCCACCAGCCGCCACTTTCTATCCTTTTTCAACCAATAATAGATTTGTTCATTATCCTTTTTGTACTACGTTGTCCCAGTATTTCCCTTTTCAACCAAGAGACCGGTTGGGTATCCGGTCTCTACTACTTTCACCATATTATTTCCTCTTTGAATCAAGTCCTAGATTCATGTTACAACTTTCCCCCCTTTCTTCGTTGTTTGAACAAAGCCCTAGATTCGAATGCATGAAGTAGCTTTACCTCTAATAATACTAAAAATTTAGGTGGCTTTGGAAGAGCTGATGGGAGTAGAAAAAGATGCACATGCAGACACGTGGGGAGCTGGAGCAGTAGAGCAAGGCCGCTTTCGAAGAACTTATACCTGAGGGTCGCCGGGATGTCGGCGGCGGCAGGTCGGATCTGCGGACAATACGACAGTGAGGAAGAAGGGTCGGAGGACCTCCCGAGCCGGCCATGTGACGAAGAGAACGACATGGGTAGAGTATCAGGCCCCTCCGGCAGCTGTGGGTTTCCTCCCTCGGCAGCGATGACCGCGTGAATGATGCACCTTTTAGTCCTCTACACACACCGGCCGAAGGGATCCGGCCGGATATGTGACCAGCGGTGAGCAGAGAGAAAATGTCGCTACCGCTGTCTTGTTTATATTTGGAGAGGATGAGAGAATGAAGAGAGCAACCCTAGTAAAGCAAGCGCTCAGGCCCCTACGTCCATATATAGTGGAGTGATTATCTTTTTTTCTCCACAACAAGCGTTTCAATTTGTGTACGTGGCATTAAAGAAAAGAAACTCTCTATTTAAGGTGACTACTATACGACTCCTACTTATTACTAGTAGTACTATAGTATTGTTCACTTGTGCTCCCCGCCCCTCCATTCATTGAACAACCCCACGCGTGAATAAACATACAGTAAGTACTGTATTTATATAGAACGAACAAGCTTGAACTATTTTCGCGTAGTTAAAAGTTGAGGGCGGGGCTTTTCCCGGGCAGTACGCGCGACGGTTTTCGGGTAGGGCTAGAAGACTATTTTTTAAAAAAATTAAACTTCGAGACGGCCACATAGCATGGAGCCGACCCCAATGATTTTAAGCTTACAAGCACGGTACACGCTATCCTAGACTACTATACACATGAAACTGCCACACGAGCGTCCGGGCTGCGCTTGGCTCTTCGCCTCTTCGGGAAGTCGAACAATGATGGAATACTACTGCACTGGAGGAGTACTAGAGTACGCTTCTGGCCATCTGACACAGATTGAACTACTGCATGTCCACCGCGTGCGGGAAGGAGAGCGTGTAGCGAAAGCTTCTCCTAGTCTTGCCAGCCACCACGCTCATGGGCGAGGGAGGGACGCTCCTGCCTTTGCGTGTATGACAGGTGGGCCCTACAGGTGTGTGGCCAACCTGTCATACAGCCAAAGGCAGTTGCAGTTAAGTCCGCGAGGGAGAGGATAATCAAACTTCTTGTTGATGTACGAGTTGACGCGACACATCAAAGCACTGCACTCGATATATTTCAATAATTTTCGTGTGTGACTCCCAGATGCAGAGGCCGGGGGTCATCATCCTCCTTTTCGAGAAAAAACAGACGCGTGTGTGAGAGGACGAGTGTGTGCGTGCACCTCTTCTCTTCCTGTATAACGTACTACTAAACTCAGAGTACAAGTTTTTGTGGGTGGCACGATGGTGCGTGCGAGAAGTCCCGAGAGATAGGTTTAATGCATTAATTGCAATGCATGCATGCATAAAGTACGTGCATTGGTCAATTTTCTCTTAATACTTGCATGCAATGATTTAATGCACCTTGGAATCTGAACATGTGTTGGGGACAACCAAATTGAGCCTTATAAAATGGAAAAACTAAAATTTTGAGATAAGCCCTATAAAACCGGAAAGGAGGGAGTAGAAAAGGAAGTACTCCATCCGGGAATAGTGCCGCACTTTGAAACTAGAACCGTCAATAAATTTTGAGCTTGCGTCTCGTCACATTCCAAATTACTCCACGCTATATTGAATTGCAAACATGTTCACACTGATCACAACCTAAACGGTTTCCCACTTAGGAGCGTATTAGTACTCGGTTATAAATACTAGTATGCCAAGATGACTGCACATTCCTCCTCAACTCCTCATCCACAAAAACAAACAAGTCATTCAGCATCCTTCCCTTGCGTCTGCCATGGCCAGCGTGAGTTCTGGGTCGAGAGATTGCCACCAGGGAGAGGCGAGCATGGAAGCGGAAGCACGAGAGATGTCCCGCCTCGCTGCGAGAGCAGCCGACATGTCCCGCCGCGCGGAAGTAACAGCACAGAGGTCCCGCCGCGCCGCTAAAGCAGCACGGAGGTTCGGCCGTGCCACGGAAGCAGCAGAGATGTCCCGTCGCGCCACGAATGCAGCAGAGATGTCCCGCCGTGCCGCGGCGGCCTGGGAAAATTTCTCGCGGGCAGGCGATGACTGTTACAGGCGCATGCAAGCGATCATCCATAGCCAGATGGATCAGATCTCCGGCTCGGCGAGGTTCCAGGATGACATGATAGCCTAGTTTGAACAGGCTACCGGCGTCATTCGGCAACTAAGGGAGGGCAATGAGAGGCTCCGGGCCGAGCGCGACCTGCTGAGGGAGAAGATCGTCCGAAGTGCAGACTTGCAGGAGGAGACCAGTGCCGTGTTGAAGAAACTTATGGACAAGAATGACATGCTCCGCAATGAGCGCCAAAGGCTGGTGGAGGAATCCGTGGATGTTCTCAAGCAGCGTCTTGAGGACACGAAAGAGCTCATCGCCGCTCGCCGCGGAGACTAGTTTCCTGGTTTATTTTGATGTAATAATCGGTTTAGGATGTGGATTGTGTCGTCGGTTGTGAAATGTTGGGTTCTAGCGCGGATGTTGCGATTTCAATCTGGTAGCTTTTAGTCCTTCTTGTTAGGCTGGAGTTGTGCTGAACTTCTTGTGAATTGTGGTGGTTTTCAGCAATGAAAACCGTAAGGGGCAAGCCCTTCTTTGATCAAAAAAAATATTTAATCGTCCTTATATATTCATCAGTCTTGCTATAAGTCGCAGTAGATGCTATATAGGTCTGTCGGATCTTACATCAAGATCCGTGCTTTCAGATTTTCTTTTTTCTCTCTTAAATCTCAGTCGAGTGAGACATAGCCACGCCATTAAACAGAGGCTCTGGCGCCATTAATGGAGACCTTGACAGAGAGGTGGACGGGAGATGGAGGTCAAAGGGCTCTCCTCCCGATAAGCACGCGCAGGGCTCTGATCGCACGCCTCTCGTACTCAAATAGCTACCCTGCACGGCGCCTCCTAGCTAATAAAAAATGGGCACGCGTGGCGGCACATAAATTGTACTAGTAAGTAGAACGCCCACGGTTTCAATAATACTTGTGTTTCCGATTGTAACGTGACATCACTTGTTCCAAAATGACTTTGTTGATTGTTAATGTTTGCGCCTTCACAAATCGGACTGCAAATTTACCATAGCATGTTGGTGCCATGTCATGGCACCAAGCCAAGTTTCATTATTTTCATGCGTGTTTCGGATTTACAGGAATTAAAAAACTAAGTTTCTCAATGTTTCCAACCCATCCACGACGCCCAGAATTTTGAATTTCATTCCCATTTCTTGCATGGAACCTAGAAATTTACCTGAGGACACACATGTGATTTTTCAACCAACTTTGGTGCACTGGAACATGTGCTTGTATTTCAAATTTGAATTATGCACACAAAGGTGACACGTTCCCTCCCAGAACCACGAGTCTTCTTGAGAGAAGCTCCGATTTGCAAGAAGCTTATACCAAAATTTGTTCCTATTCGGCCAATTTTTTTACCACGGCATGGTACTACCATGACATGACACCATGCCAAGTTTCATGATTTTAGAACCAAGTTTCTCAATGTTCTCGATCGAGCCACGATGCCCAGATGTTTGAATTTTATTCTCATTTTTTGCATGGGACCTACTCCCTCCTTCCATCTATATAGGACCTAATGTGTTTTTCAAGACAGCCTATGACTATTGACAAGATTAATAGCACATGAGATGTATACTATGAAAATTATATTATTGGAAGCTCCTTTGACATACAAATTGAAGGTATGCTTTGTGTAAGTTGCATGTCATATATTATTGCTCTAACGTTTGGTCAAAGTTAGCCTTTAAAAACGCATTAAGACCTATATAGATGGAAGGAGGGAGTAGAAATTCACCCGAGGACACAAATGTGATTTTTCAACCAACTTTGGTGCACGGGAGCATGTACTTGTAGTTCAAATTTGAATTATGCACATTAAATGACCAAAACTCAATTAATGTGTAAATAAGGCCAAACGAAGCCGGAATAATTCCAAAATTTAATAGGGCACTCATGTAGTTCTATGTTGCCTTTGTAAATAAGCTCAAGGGGGACAATGTATACGTTTCGCACTCAAAGGTGGCACGTTCCCTCTCAAAACCACGAGCCTTCTTGAGAGAAGCTTCGGTTTGCAAAAGCTTATACCAAAAAATTTTCCTATTCAGCCAATTTTTTTACCACAACATGGTAGTACCATGACATGACATCCATGCCAATTTTCATGATTTTCAGACGTGTGTTGGATTTACAAGAATTTTAAAACCAAGTTTCTCAATGTTCTCGGCTGAGCCACGATGCTGTAGCGACCAGACCTCAAACAGTCTGACCTTTGTGCTCCGGTGTCATCCCTGGATCAGTAATGCTGACACCACATAGTACTCGGAGGATTTATAGCAGAGTAGCAATCACACACTTATTACATCGAGTGTCTCAAAAGAGAACTTATTACAATAAATATGGCTTAAGGCCATCTAATTACGATAACAACGGAAGGCTTGGAAGATAAGTGAGTCCATCAACTCCAACGGCATCACTGAGTATAGAACCACGACCTAAAAACTCCTTAATCATCATCTAAAAAGTCTGCAACATTAACGTTGCAGCCCAAAAACGGGTCAGCACATGGAATATGCTGGCAAGGTAACACATAGAGAGTAATGGAATGCAACAGCTATACTATATGCATATTTGGCTGGTAGAAAGCTCTATGGTTACAGTTTTGCATAAAGCCAATTTTTCCCTACTTCAAAAGGAATAAATTTAATTACTATCATGGTGGTTGTTAAACATTGAGAATGGTTTACAGCATTCTCAATCCCAATTAAGCATCATCATTAACCCAACAACATTAATTTTGGAGTAACATGTTGAGATTCACATGATAATCCAGATACTAGATACTCAAGATGTCCATAACCGGGGACACGGCTAATCATGATTAGTTTGTTACACTCTACAGAGGTTTGCGCACTTTTCCCCACAAGACTTGATCGCCTCCGTTGGATTTCTCGCACTACATGGTGTTTGAGAAATGGATGACCGAGACACAGTCTTTCAGAAGCGCTAGCACCTTACGATGGATAGACCGGTACACCTACTTTCCCCTACATCTGCTAGTCTACCCTGTAAGAGTTCGCACGACTTAATCAACTATGCCAGAGTCCATAATGGCTTGTGGCTGCACATGGAAGTTTCTAGTTTGAAAAATCTCATGATCCCTTTGAGCCTGGGTGGCGGTCCAAAAGAAAACAGGCAGGTCCTGGAATACCCAGGTGCCTCAATCCACCCAGATGTGTGTTTAAGTTGCCACCTTAGATAAACCATTAATTATCAATCTCACATCTATCATGGATTTCACTCACCCAATCCACGTCTACTAGCATAGCATGGCATAATAAGCAAACGTAGAAGTAACTCCCAAAGGTTTGATAATAAACAGGTAATAGGTACTACCTCATCTACTTCCCATCCCACAGTTTAATTAGATCCTAATCATGCAATGTGTGAAGATTGATCTAATGCAAAAAAACTGGGTTGTAGAAAAGGTATGATCAAAGTGTTACTTGCCTTGCTGATGATCCGTGAAACCTAACGATTCGAAGTAACAGGCGGCGCACTCCGGGTACTCTATCTCTGGCAAACAAACAAGGATACAATAAGTACTCATCTAATGCACAGGTAAAACTCAAATAAGAGATCTAACCAGAAGGTTCACCTTAAGAACTCCGGTTGGCAAAAAGAATCAAATCAAACGAAGCAAAGAAAGTCAAACGGCGAAAGAAAACAACTTCGTTCTAGTAATCTGAACCTAAGTCAAATTTTACTGTAGCAAAAACTTCTTTAAGTTGATTATTCGGATAGAGGGTTTCGAGACGAAACTCCAGGCGCTTGAATCGCCTAATTCCGATAAACGAGCGAAAAGAAAAACTAAAATGAAAATCGGATCAGAAATCGCGATCAGAAAATAACCGCGGAAAAAATCCGACGAAAAAGAAAAACGACGAATGGAAATTTTTTTTTAACGGCATGGATTTCGAGGTGCAGCGAACCTCGGGCGACGCGCGGCTCCGGCGGATCGGCGGCGGGGCGGCGGCTGGCGGCGGCGGCTGGTGGCTAGGGTTAGGGTTCGGGCGGCGGCTGCTGGTGGGCTGGCTCGGGCCCGAGGCGCGGCTTATAAAGCCCCCCGGCCGGCAGAGTTCTGGCCGGTTATGGCCCCTAGTCGGTTCTGTTTTTTTTCGCTCGGAAGAAAAATAAAAATAAATACTAAACGGACTCCAAAAATCCCGAAATAAATTTTCCCGGGCTTCTAAAATCAAGCCCGACAAGGTGAACATTTATTTGGGCCCTAAATGCAATTTTGAAAAACGCGCATTTTTCCTAATTCAAATAAAACAACAACAAAAACTCTGAAATAAAACTATTTGATTTTTTTATTAAATCCTCAATATTTCTATATTTTGCGAAAGTCATTTTATTCCCTCTCTCATATTTTTGTAATAGAAATAATTGATGATAAAATAAAAAAAATCAAATGATCCTATTCTCAAAATTTGAGAAAAAACTCAAATATGAAAATAACGAAATCCCCAACTCTCTCCTTGGGTCCTTGAGTTGCTTAGAATTTTCTAGGATCAAAACCCAAAGCAAATAAAATATGATATGCATGATGATCTAATGTATAACATTCCAAATTGAAAATTTGGGATGTTACAAACCTACCCCCCTTAAGATGAATCTCGCCCTCGAGATTCGGGTTGGCTAGAAAATAGGTGAGGGTGGTCTTTGAGCAAATCTTCCTCTCGTTCCCAGGTGGCTTCATCCTCCGTGTGGGGGCTCCACTGAACCTTACAAAACTTGATAACTTTGCTGCGAGTAACTCGGCTGGCAAACTCGAGGATCTTAACTGGTTTCTCCTCGTAGGTCAAATCGTTATCCAACTGAATAGTTTCCAAAGGCACTGTGTCTCTCAATGGTATGTCAGCCATCTCCGCGTGACACTTCTTTAACTGAGAAACGTGGAACACATCATGAATTCCTGACAATCCTTCAGGCAATTTCAACTTGTAGGCCACTTCTCCCATACACTCCAAAATTCGATATGGTCCTACAAATCGTGGCACTAGCTTCCCTTTAACTCCAAAACGCTTTGTTCTCCGAAGTGGAGATACTCGAAGATAAGCTCTGTCTCCAACTTCGTAAACTGTCTCCTTGCGTTTAGAATCTGCATAACTCTTCTGTCTGGACTGGGCTACCTTGAGCCTATCGCGAATCAACTTCACTTTCTGTTCAGACTCCTTAATCAAGTCAGGTCCAAACAACTGACGGTCTCCAACTTCGTCCCACGACAACGATGTCCTGCACCTCCTTCCGTACAAAGCTTTGAAAGGGGCCATCTTCAAACTGGTTTGGTAACTGTTGTTGTAAGAGAACTCTGCATATGGCAATTTATCGTCCCAACTAGATCCATAATCTAGCGCACAAGCTCTCAGCATATCCTCCAAGATCTGATTGACTCTCTCGGTCTGTCCATCTATCTGCGGATGAAAAGTTGTACTGAATTCTAGCCTGGTTCCTAAAGTTTTGTGCAACTGCTTCCAGAACTTTGAGGTAAACTGGGTTCCTCTATCTGATACGATACTCCTCGGAACTCCATGCAGACATACTATTCTGGTCATGTATATTTTTGCCAACTTAGCACGGGTATAAGTGGTCTTTACTGGGATGAAATGAGCTACTTTCGTCAATCGATCGACTACAACCCAAATCGAGTCATAGCCTGAATGAGTCCTGGGCAATCCCATGATAAAATCCATGCCTAACTTATCCCACTTCCATTCGGGTATCGGCAATGGTTGTAACAATCCTGTTGGCTTCTGATGCTCTGCCTTTACTCTCTGGCATACATCACAAACTGCTACTTACTCTGCTATTTCTTTCTTCATTCCGGTCCACCAGAAAATATCCTTCAAATCCAGATACATCTTGGTATTCCCTGGGTGAATCGAATAGGGTGAATCATGGGCCTCTTGCAGAATTTACTTCCTGATCTCTGGGTCATTGGGCACATAGACACGGTCTTCAAACCATAGGGTATTGTGCTCATCCTCACGAAATCCTTTAGCTTTTCCTTCTTTCATTTTCTCCTTTATGAAAGCAATCTCCTTGTCAGTCTTCTGAGCTTTCCTGATTCTGTCCATCAAAGTTGACTGAATTTCCAACATTGCTACAAAGCCTCTCGGAACTATTTCCAAACATAGTTCACGAAGATTTTCTGCTAACTCGTTGGGTATTTCTCCCGTCATTAACGTATTGACATGGCTCTTGCGGCTTAATGCATTAGCTACTACATTAGCCTTCCCGGGATGATAATGCAATCTCATATCATAATCCTTGATGAGCTCCAACCATATCCTTTGTCTGAGGTACAACTCCTTCTGTGTGAAAATGTACTTCAAACTCTTATGATCCGTGTATACCTCACAATGATTTCCGGTGAGGAAATGTCTCCATGTCTTCAAGGCATGCACTACGGCTGCTAACTCCAAATCATGCGTAGCGTAATTCAACTCATGGGGCTTCAGTTGTCTTGAGGCATATGAAACAACTCTCCCTTCCTGCATAAGCACTGCTCCAAGTCCTCGACGTGAAGCGTCGCAATACACCTCATAATCTTTGGTCTGATCTGGCAAAATCAACACTGGTGAGGTAACCAAGCGTTTCTTCAACTCCTGGAAACTAGCCTCACACTGCTTAGTCCATTTGAACTTGGTATCTTTCTTCAACAACTCCGTCATAGGCTTTGCAATCTTTGAAAAATTCTCAATAAACCTCCGGTAGCATCCTGCGAGTCCAAGAAAACTCCGGATCTCTCCAACGGTAGTTGGGGCTTCCCACTTGGTCACGGTATCAACTTTAGTGGGATCAACAGCTATACCTTCTCCAGATGTAACGTGTCCGAGGAATCCTACTTCCTTCAGCCAAAACTCACATTTGCTGAACATGGCATATAATTGATGTTCTCTGAGCTTTCCAAGTACCAAACGCAAATGTTCCTTATGTTCCTCTTCATTCTTTGAATAAACCAGGATATCATCAATGAACACTATGACGAACTTATCCAAAAACTCCATAAACACTTTGTTCATCATGTTCATAAAATAGGCAGGCGCGTTAGTCAGACCAAATGACATAACGGTATACTCATACAGCCCATACCTGGTGGTAAAAGCTGTCTTCGGAATATCCTGTTCTCGAATCTTCAACTGGTGGTACCCTGATCACAAATCGATCTTGGAAAACACTTTAGCTCCTTGCAATCGATCAAACAGATCATTGATCATTGGTAGCGGGTACTTGTTCTTGATTGTTACTTCATTCAATCCTCGATAATCAACAACCATCCTTAACGATCCATCCTTCTTCTCTACTAATAGTACTGGTGATCCCCCAAGGTGAAGAACTTGGGCTAATGTAACCTTTATCCAGCAACTCCTTAATCTGTTTCTTAATTTCCACCAAATCCTTTGCTGGCATCCTATATGGTCTCTTTGATATTGGCCATGTGCCTGGCAATAGCTCAATCAAGAACTCAATATCTCTATCCGGTGGCATGCCTGGAAACTCCTCTGGAAATACATCAGGGAATTCCCTTACCACTGGTACTTCCTCCTGCACAACTCCTGTTAATGAATTTACTTGTGTCTTGTTCGGCGCATGCCGGGATACATACTTGATCCTTCTCCCTTCTGGGGTGGTAAGCAAAATTGACTTACTAGCACAATCGATGTTTCCTCCATACATCGACAGCCAATCCATACCAAGAATCACATCCAGACCTTGAGATTCCAGAATAATTAAATCTGTTGGGAAAACATGTCGTCCTATACTTAATGGCACTTGAAAACATCCTTGACTGGCCATGTACTCTGCTCCTGGTGAGCTTACTAGCATAGGTGTTTTAAGAACCCTAGTGGGTAGGCTATACTTTTCCACAAATCCCCTTGATATGTATGAATGCGATGCACCAGTATCAAAAAGAACGAGTGCAGTAAATGACTTAACCAAAAACTTACCTATTACTGCATCGGGCTAAGCTTCAACCTCCTCCACATTAACGTGGTTCACCTGTCCCCTGTTGAAAGGGTTCGTCTTCTTTCCAGAGCTTTCATTGCTGTTTTGGCCTTTAGGACATTCATTGGCATAATGTCCGGTCTTGGAACACTTGAAACAGGTGACTTGACTCAGATCTCTCTTGGCTGGGGTTGATGGGGTGCTGTGGTTCTGGCCATTGCTTCCTCCATTCCCATTACCATTCTTGGTGCCATTGTGATTGTGTGAGCTACCTACTCCATGGGTATGCTGAAAATGTCCTCCCGGTCTAGGGGTAAAATGTGGCTTCTGCTGAGCTCCTGAATCATACTTTCCTTGTCCATACTTCCTCTTGCGGTTCTCAATTTGCTGCTGCTTCCCTTCAATCATAAGAGCACGGTCTACCAACTCCTGGTAGTTGTTGAAGGTGGCTACCATCAACTGCATACTCAACTCATCATTCAGTCCTTCCAGGAACTTCTCCTGCTTAGCTGCATCCGTAGCAACGTCATCTGGGCATAACGTGCTAGCTTACTAAACTCCTCCACATACTGGCCAACTGTCTGTCCTCCTTGGCGCAAGTTAAGAAACTCACGCTTCTTCATGGCCATAGCTCCTGCTGAAACATGGGCAGTACGGAAAGCCTGCTGAAACTGGTCCCATGTGACAGTGTCGACTGGAAAGGTGGCTGTGAAATTCTCCCACCATGATGCTGCGGGTCCTTCTAACTGATGTGCGGCAAATTTAACCTTCTCTGCATCTATGCATCCTGCTGTGGTCAACTCCCTAGCTGTCTTGCGGAGCCAATCATCTGCTACTATCGGCTCGGTGCTACTGGAAAACACCGGCGGATTCAGCCTAAGAAAGCAGGCTAAGTGGTCAACAGGTGGTGGTGGTGGTGGTGGTGGGTTGTTGTTGTTGTTCCCCTGATTCTGATTCTGGACTAGCAATTGCATCAAGGTGTTCTGCTGCTGGATCAACTGGGTGAGCTCCAGCGGAAAGGCAAATCCGGGGTCACTTCTCGGAGGCATCTGAGGGTTTAGAAAAGATGAGATATAAGAATAGAGGGGGTCTAAAGAGAAAACACTACCCATATGCACATGAGGCAAAAGCAAACAATTCACTTCATTCAATCAAACAAAGGCATACAATCGATCTAACTATCGCAAAGTGCTCGGACTACTATATTTACATGGTGGACTACTACTACTGATGAGGTGGTCTACTAGAAATATTCTACGGTTGTAGACTCCATGATATCTGCTCCTGCTTCATCAACATAGTCATCATCGCCACTATCTGCTTCCGAGTCAGTGCCGTCGATGATGATGTAGTCTTCCGGGCTAATCTCCTTGGGTTCTTCGTCTTCATCTACTGGTGTCGGGCCTCCCATAAATATTCCAATCTTCTTGATCAGGTCGTCATTCTTCTCCACCAATACTTCAATTTCTTCTTCATAATCTTCGCGTGTAGCCTTGAGTTCTTCCTCCAGTTCCTTGATTCTAGTCTTAGCCTTCTTCAGATCTATCATGTCGGCGCACATCTGATTCTCCTGTCGTCGAATGTGCTGGTTTAACTCCTGGATAAAAGCTGCGATTGATCTATCTTTCCTGGTGTTAATCATCTGCCAGTGTTCATCTCGGCGCCCACAAATCTGGTATATAGTATCCTTAAGATCCTTGCGGTAGACTTCTCCCATGCGTCCCATGGCGATGTGAGCTGCCATACTCTTTCCTAGACTCCAAGTTGGTGCATCAAAAGAAAACTCTATGGGCTCAGTGACTGGCATGAACGTCCTTCCTGGAACTTGAACTTGAATCATCCAGCGCTCTTCTTTAGGTAAAGTGGCGTTGTAGGTTCCTGTGAAGCTTGGTACTCCTATGTTCAGGTATCTAGTGACTTCCTTCAAGTGGCGTCCAAAGGGTGTATCTTCATCCGGTTGGGTGAACTTGTTCCTTGCATCCACCATCCTAAAGAGTAGAAAAGATGAGAGGTCAGAAGAGAAGAGAGTGAGTAGTGATCTAGGTCTTTAGCTGAGTGGTCGTGTCCTACAGTCAGCGTGTGCTCTGATACCATCTCTGTAGCGACCAGACCTCAAACAGTCTGATCTCTGTGCTCCGGTGTCATCCCTAGATCAGTAATGCTGACACCACACAGTACTCGGAGGATTTATAGCAGAGTAGCAATCACACACTTATTACATCGAGTGTCTCAAAAGAGAACTTATTACAATAAATATGGCTTAAGGCCATCTAATTACGATAACAGCGGAAGGCTTGGAAGATAAGTGAGTCCATCAACTCCAACGGCATCACTGAGTATAGAACCACGACCTAAAAACTCCTTAATCGTCGTCTGAAAAGTCTGCAACATTAACGTTGCAGCCTGAAAATGGGTCAGCACATGGAATATGCTGGCAAGGTAACACATAGAGACTAATGGAATGCAACAGCTATACTATATGCATATTTGGCTGGTAGAAAGCTCTATGGTTACAGTTTTGCATAAAGCCAATTTTTCCCTACTTCAAAAGGAATAAATTTAATTACTATCATGGTGGTTGTTAAACATTGAGAATGGTTGACAACATTCTCAATCCCAATTAAGCATCATCATTAACCCAACAACATTAATTTTAGAGTAACATGTTGAGATTCACATGATAATCCAGATACTAGATACTCAAGATGTCCATAACCGGGGACACGGCTAATCATGATTAGTTTGTTACACTCTGCAGAGGTTTGCGCACTTTTCCCCACAAGACTCGATCGCCTCCATTGGATTTCTCGCACTACATGTTGTTTGAGAAACGGATGACCGAGACACAATCTTTCAGAAGCGCTAGCACCTTACGATGGATAGACCGGTACACCTACTTTCCCCTACATCTGCTAGTCTACCCTGTAAGAGTTCACACGACTTAATCAACTATGCCAGAGCCCATAATGGCTTGTGGCTGCACACGGAAGTTTCTAGTTTGAAAAATCTCATGATCCCTTTGAGCCTGGGTGGCAGTCCAAAAGAAAACAGGAAGGTCCTGGAATACCCAGGTGCCTCAATCCACCTTAGATAAACCATTAATTATCAATCTCACATCTGTCATGGATTTCACTCACCCAATCCACGTCTACTAGCATAGCATGGCATAATAAGCAAACGTAGAAGTAACTCCCAAAGGTTTGATAATAAAAAGGTAATAGGTACTACCTCATCTACTTCCCATCCCACAGTTTAATTAGATCCTAATCATGCAATGTGTGAAGATTGATCTAATGCAAAAAAAACTGGGTTGTAGAAAAGGTATGATCAAAGTGTTACTTGCCTTGCTGATGATCCGTGAAACCTAATGATTCGAAATAACAGGCGGCGCACTCCGGGTACTCTATCGCAGGCAAACAAACAAGCATACAATAAGTACTCATCTAATGCACAGGTCAAACTCAAATAAGAGATCTAACCAGAAGGTTCAACTTAAGAACTCCGGTTGGCAAAAAGAATCAAATCGAACGAAGCAAAGAAAGTCAAACGGGGAAAGAAAACAAGTTCGTTCTAGTAATCTGAACCTAAGTCAAATTTTATAGTAGCAAAAACTTGTTTAAGTTGATTATTCGGTAGAGGGTTTCGAGACGAAACTCCAGGCGCTTGAATCGCCTGATTCCGATAAACGAGCGAAAAGAAAAACTAAAACGAAAATCGGATCAGAAATCGCGATCAGAAAATAACCGCGGAAAAAATTCGACGAAAAAGAAAAACGACGAACAGAATTTTTTTTAAACGGCATGGATTTCGAGGTGCGGCGAACCTCGGGCGACGCACAGCTCCGGCGGATCGGTGGCGGGGCGGCAGCGGCGGCGGCGGCGGCTGGTGGCTAGGGTTAGGGTTCGGGCGGCGGCTGCTGGTGGGCTAGCTCGGGCCCGAGGCGCGGGTTATAAAGCCCCCCGGCCGGTAGAGTTCTGGCCGGTTATGGCCCGTAGTCGGTTCCGTTTTCTTTCGCTCGGAAGAAAAATAAAAATAAATACTAAACAGACACCAAAAATCCTGAAATAAATTTTCCCGGGCTTCTAAAATCAAGCCCGACAAGGTGAACATTTACTTGGGCCCTAAATGCAATTTTGAAAAACGCGCATTTTTCCTAATTCAAATAAAACAACAAAAAAAATCTGAAATAAAACTATTTGATTTTTTATTAAATCCTCAATATTTCTATATTTTGGGAAAGTCATTTTATTCCCTCTCTCATATTTTTTTAATAGAAATAATTGATGATAAAATAAAAAAAATCAAATGATCCTATTCTCAAAATTTGAGAAAAAACTCAAATATGAAAATAACGAAATCCCCAACTCTCTCTGTGGGTCCTTGAGTTGCTTAGAATTTTCTAGGATCAAAACCCAAAGCAAATAAAATATGATATGCATGATGATCTAATGTATAACATTCCAAATTGAAAATTTGGGATGTTACAGATGCCCAGATGTTTCAATTTTATTCTCATTTCTTGCATGGGACCTAGAAATTCACCCGAGGACACAAATGTGATTTTTCAACCAACTTTGGTGCACGAGAGCATGTGCTTGTAGTTCAAATTTGACTTATGCACATTAAATGACCAGAAACTCAATTAATGTATAAAAAACGACAAACGAACCCGGAATAATTCCAAAATTTAACAGGGCACTAATGTAGTTCTATGTTGCCTTTGTTAAGAAACTCAAGGGGGGGCAGCGTATATCATTTCACACTCAAAGGTGGCACGTTCCCTCTTAGAACCACGAGCTTCCAAATCGGCCCAATTTTTTACCACAACATGTTAGTGCCATGACATGACACCATGCCAAGTTTCATGATTTCCAGGCGTTTGATTTACATGAATTTAAAATCAAAGTTTCTCGATGTTCTCGGCCGAGTCATGACGCCTAGATGTCTGAATTTCATTCTCATTTCTTTCATGGGACCTAGAAATTCAACCAGGGACACACATGTGATTTTTCAACCCACTTTGGTGCACCGGAGCATGTGCATGCAATTCATATTTAGATTATGCACATTAAAAGTCCAGACACTCAATTAATGTATAAAAAGGCCAAATGAACCAGAAATAATTCCAAAATTTAACAGGGCACTCATATAGTTCTATGTTGCCTCTGTAAATAAAATCAGGGGGCAGCGTATATCGTTTCGCACACAAACGTGACAGGTTCCCTCTCGGAACCACGAGGCTTGTTGAGAGAATCTCCGGTTTTGCAAGAGGCTTATACCAAAACTTGTCCCAATTCAGCCAAAAATTATATGTATGAAAACAGGGTTTAGATTATCCCAAACATCTCGCTACCTAGACCAATAATGTACTATGATTTGAATTCAACATAAAATGGATACAAATATTTGAATTGGAGAGGGTATGGTACATGTAGTTCATAGTGAAATATGATTACTGCTATATGTATGTTTTTTGTTATCAAGATAATATTTAAATTATTGTATAACTTGACAACAATCGTATTCAAGTAAGGAAAATTGATTCAAATTTAGTCCATATGGTAGACGACAATATATATGTTCACATGGTGGAGTAAAATGTTCATATATGATGGAAGATCAAAATGTACGACTACATCAATTATAAACCGCAAGGTCACCTAACGATATATTCGAATTCAACATAACATGGATTCAAAAATTGAAATTCGAGATCATGGCATCTGTAATCATATAAAAAGGGACATTACTCTTTCTTTGGTGGGAATTGATTTGTTTTTTGTTGTTGTTGAGGGAAGTGCGAATCGATTTGGTACTGTGCAGGGTAATCTTGTTCTCCCGATTTTTTTTACATTTTTCTTGTAGTTTTTTCAATGGCATCTATAGCAATATAGTAAAAGGGGACATGACTCTCTTGTGTCTTGTATGAATTGTTTTTTTACACGTTAAGTTTGTTTTGCCGAACAAAGAATCCGCACCTTGTTATCCCAAAATTTTCAAGCTCGAGTATCTTTTGTCTCACCTGCTTTGAAACTCCCGCTTCTTCAACCCGCTCCATGCCTTGTTATCCCGAAATTTGGACGCGCGTGAGAACTCCCTCCTCATCCGAAATCGCTCCCGCAGCCCAGACACGCGAAATCCCCCTTCTACCCCTCAACCAGAAATGAAGTTCCATGTCGCGGTGTCAAAACCGGTGGGGGTACACTGGTAACTTACCCTACATTTTCGTACAAGCGCGTCCCTAAGCTTGGCTCACCCCTCCCCCTTCACCCCCCATTCGTACACCGAGGCCGCCAAAACCCGCGAAACCCCACGCTCCTCCGTCGGCCTCCCGACCGCCGCCCAGCCGGAGACTCTTCCCCGACTACGTCATCCACCGCAACAGCTCGCCGTCCCTCATCCACCGCACCGGATGAGAATCCGTTGTCGATCTCGTCGTCCCGCCGGATCAGCCGCCCCATCCTCCACCTCCAAGGAGTTGCGCCGACGTTCACCTCGTCTATCGCGCCACCTCAATCCCCACAGCGCCGTCTTGACCTGCCCCACCAGAACCGCAACACCCTCACCAATTCCTCCGATGAAGCCGAGGCCAACTCCGCGCCACCAAGGAGGTTCTGCACTCACCGCTGCATTTTATCTTTTATTCTATCTCACGGGGCTGCCGGTGCTCGATACCGAGCAGACATGGCGTTTCTCCATTGACGGCGCCGTCGCCGGCCACATCATCCACGGCGTCTCTCCCTCATGTCATTGCTTCCTCGGCGGCGACTTCCACAATGGCACTAGCTGCAGCTGCTCCGGCTCTCGCTCGCGCTGCGGCTCTATTCTTGTTGTTGGTCGCGCTGCTGCACTGCTCCTGCTTTCGTTCGTGCTGCTGCTCTGCTCTTGCTCTCGCTTGCGCTGCTGCTGCTGTTGCACGACCTCTGGCAGCTACAGGAGTTGCTGCTTTAGCACTCGCTCGCGGTGCTACTGCACGACTTGCTCTCTGCTAGTGCGTTCCCTGCTCGAGCGTCTGCTGATTTAGATCACTACTTCTTTGCTACTAGTGCTTGAACGCCCTAAACATCTATTGCAATGCTCTGTTACTAGTTCAATCAGTTTCGCAGTAAAATTCAGTTTCGACTGTGAAGTTCATTTTCTTCAGTTAAATTCGGAGTGAACAGTGCTTACAGCATCTGTCGGAGCAGCCATGGCGCGGCTGATGCGTTTTACATCTAGCACTTTTTGGTGATGTATTTTACATCATCTATTGCAGATGATATTAGGGCCCCACTTCAGATCAATGTTGTCTATCTTGTAATGCTTCAGCCTCGTCGCCGTACACCTTTGCGGAGCTGCTCCAACGACGGAACCGTCCATCACAGCGGAGCAGTACCCTCGGCGCCGTTTCTAGAGGCCTCAGATCTTCTTCCCCGCCTTTGACAGTCACACCAGCATCATCACAATCCTCCACATCCAACCCAATGATGCTGAGGTCCACAAGGCTATGCCAAAGAGGTTGTACACTCGCCGCATCACTTTGTTTCTCCATTCCTCTGTTCTTCCAATTCATGTGAGCCAAACACCCACGTTGACTGAAATCCTATGTTTCCAAATGCTTTGTTTTGCACGTGCATTCCTATCCTATTCCTGTGTTTTTCCTGTCCCTGCATTTATAGAATCCTCCAATTCTAAGGAGCCCTTACATATTTACTTCATTTTCAGATAGGCGTCAAAGAAAACTTTGTGTGTTATGTCCTGCTCCTGCCGTGCCGTCATCCACCCAACCTAAGGTGCACCATCGACAGAAGCGCTCACTGCAGCAGAGATCCCCCCTGCAGACTTCCTTTCGCCGCCTCAGATCATCTTCCCCGTTGCCAGTAGCCATGCCAACTGCATTACCATCATCGACTGAGCAGATGAACCTGAGGACTACATAGTTTCGGAAGAGAGGTCGCAGACTTTCGTGTTTGCTTACGTTATACATCGGTTATTATTACCTGCTACTTTATCGTTCAATCTTGAGTTTTGAATTGCCCATGGGTCTGATATCGAGCCAGCAACGAATAGTATCTGTCTACTATCTGGTTCATCTGGGTCTTCTATGTGGTTCATGTTGGGTGGGCAACAAACAATAGATGATCCATTGTCTATCTTTTTAAACTGAAGCTATAATCTACCTGCTATCATTAGTTTTGGATGCATCCACTCATTTTCTACCATCATTCTTGATTTTTGCATGCACCCCTTAGGCCTTACAAAATCTAACTATTTTTATTATTATGCATGTCAGATATTGTACACAATCGTACTGAACATGTAGAGAAAAAGAGAAGACGGTTGCGTGCGAATATAATGCCATGCAGACGCCGCTCCATGGTGGGCGAAGTGCCCCCCCCCCTCCTGCATTTCTAGATTGTATTCCAGAGGAAGATAACTGTTCAGATGGAGATTCAGAAGGAGCCGACCACGCCTGTTTACCACCTGAGGTGTTTGCTCTAACCTGGCATGCTAATGTTGGTCATATCATGCATATGGCGCCTTGCATTGCTTACATTATACATCTTATATGTCATCAGCTTAGTTTAGATTTGCTTTGTGTGAATGCCACCTGTTTGGTTTCTATATCATACTCCCACCATTCCTAAATATTTGTCTTTTTAGAGATTTTATCAAGTGACTACATACGGAACAAAATGAGTGAATCTACACTCTAAAATATGTCTATATACATCCGTATGTGGTAGTCCATTTGAAATCTCTAAAAAGACAAATATTTAGGAACGGAGGGAGTATATGGGAATTATGCAATGCCATCTTCTTTAGCCAGGCATCATACGTGAATCATGCAATGCCATCCTGTTTAGCCATCATCGTATATGTGAATTGTATCGTGCCATATTTTTTCCATAATGTATTCCATTTGTCAACAATGTTTATACATTCATCTACTCTTCCTGTGCATCAGCCATTTGAGTCGGTCATGGGAAAATCTAGAGTGAAAACAAGGTCTTCTAAGCAGTCAGCGCTACCTGTCGACGCAGATTTCTTGCTGGTTACAGATAGCTCCTTAGAGGAGGATTCAGAGAGAGGTGACTAGTCGTATTCCCCCCCCCCCCGAGGTGCATGCTCTAACTTGGCTGGGTTATATTGCTCATATCATGCATATGGTGTCTTGCATTGCCATGCCATCTTCTTAGATTAGACATGCTTTGTGTGAATGCCTCCTGTTTGCTTTCTATAACAGATATGTGAATTATGCAATGCCATGTTTTTCAGCTAGTTATCATATATGTGAATTATGCACCGCCATGGAGCCAGGCATCATATATGTGAATTACCTCATGTCATATTTTTTTCATTACGTATTTCATTTGTTGACAATCTGTGTATATTGAACTACTCTTCATGTGTATCAGCCATTTGAGCCAGTTATGGAAAAATCTGGAGTGAAAACAAGGTCTTCAGAGCAGGCAATGGTACCTGTTGAAGCATATATCTCGATGGTTACAGGGAGCTCCTCAGAGGAGGATTCAGAGACAGATGATCAGTCCTATATCCCACCGGAGGTGTATGCTCTAAGTTGCAATGTTTATATTTCTCATATGATGCATATGGTGTCTTGCATTGCTTAGTTTAGACATCATATGCACAATATTGAATTCTATCTGCTTAGTTTAGAGATCATACATGCGAGTGCCAACTGCTTAGTATATGAATCAATTATGTGAATTATATCATGCCATCCTGTATACTTAGACAACATGTATGTGAATTATTTCATCCCAACCTATTTTAGAAATACATCATATAGTTGTGTCATGTCATCCTGTTTAGGTACTCATCATATGTTGAATTATGCCATTATATCCTGTTAAGTTATCCATCATATATCTGAAACTGTGTCATGCTATCCTGTTTAGTTAGGCATCATATATGTGAAACTGTGTCATGCTGTCCTGTTTGGTTAGACAACATATATGTGAATTACCACATCTGTCTATCATACAATGTCTGTACGTTCAGTTTCTTTTCTTGTTTATCAACCATTTGAATTGGAGGGGGTGATGGCAGTATCTATGGGAGCAAAAACCCGTTCTTCACAAAAGACAGTGCTACCCGTCGATGCAGATAGAACCATGGTTGTACTAGCCCACAAACTAGCCCCACCACACATAATCGAGACTCTTCCAGATTGCACACTTACACCGTTGGGCAGAGAACCAGCTACAACCCATCTAACCGCAACCCCAGCAGATAGTAACCCACTTATAATTGACAAAGCACCATGTCCACCACAGAGAACCCCCACACGAGCAGTTTGTAAAGCTAATACAATGCCCAAAGCACGAAGACCACCATAGCTAACCCAAACTCCACGTTCAGAGCAGAAGAGCAACTGTTCTCAGGTCATATTCCGTAGCTATGGTCCATACTCCTTTGTTGTTGCATCACTGTATTTACTCATACCAACTACTTTCGAATTTGAAGGATCCAATTGAAACTCCAATGGCGCAACAGGTATGTTTTAAACCTATTTCTTTAACTGGATTGCTGTTCAAACTTCTTGCTCTATGTTGATTTCAGTTTAAGTTGTATAAATAGTTATGTTCTCATGTGATGCACATTACAAGTGCTGCCAATGATGTGTAGTTCTCACACTTATATTCTATCTATGTTGCTATGTCTTAAAAATATATGAGTTGAACTGTGTCTCTATCTTGATTAGGGAACATACACTAGAATGATATGGACAATACAGTGACCATAGTACATAGATATATGTTTATTTCATGCTATTATCCTGTCCACCTTACTACTGAACCGGTTTACCAAAATGAGTTTCGTATACTACAAGCTAAACCTGTGATGTGTCTGCTTGTTTCTCTTATAGTATGCAAACAGAATATTGTAGAAGAGCACCCCACTATGCAATGGTAGAGAAAGTAATGTAGATAAGGTTCAAGATAGTGAGACAACCCTGTTGGTCTCAAAGAAAGGTGATAAAAACGATCTTGTAGACAGTGAGAAAACCCCACAGTTATGTGTTGATGTAGTGTTCGAGTTACTGGCCAGTACCGCTGGCACAAGCTCTTCGAACTCGCTACCTGAATTACTTCGGCTTCTTCAGTCTCAGCTACAAGCTGAAAGGCATTAGTCAGCTGTGCTGCGGCAAGAAGCCGAAGGACTGAGGAAGTCCCTGCAGAATTCAGATGTGTACTTTCTTGTGCAACAGCAAGCGCTGGAGGATTTAAGCGCCAAACAAGAGAAAGTTAATAATCTTGCTAAGCATCTTGCCAGCACTATGGGTACCCAGGATATTGTTTCTTGAACTCTTCTGAAGTGGTTTCAGTTCTGGACTTGTTTTGCTGCGGCGTTTATATGCTGCTTTGTTCCCTATATTTGCACTGGTGGCGAACTTTGATGCCCAATGGATGTAATATGTGTAATAGCCCTCATAGCCTAGCATAAGTTGCTTGCTTATTTATTTCCTTGTTGTCTTGTTTATTTGTTTGCTTGTAGTCAGTGCAGTTCTTTTTGCGCGGTTTGCTAGTGGCTGCAATAACCTATTTTAAAACTAGGCCACAATAACCATGGGCTAATATTTACTGTAGTGACACTGGGCCTCCTATGGGCCGTAGAAACAGTGGGCCTTCTACAGGCCGTAGAAACATTAGGCCTTCTACGGGCCATAGAAACAATGGGCTTTCTACGAGCCGTAGAAACAATGGGCCTTCTACGGGCCGTATCATAAATGGGCCTTATATGGGACGCATGATCGATTGGCCAAACATGGGCCAATAACAGGCCGCATTATGGCCGTAAACGGGCCATCGTTAATAGGCCGTATTTGATGACGCTATGAAAATGGCCTAACGTATTAACGGGCCACAAATGGGCCGACTATAACCACGGGCTGAATTTGGCCCACAAGCAGAAAATGACAGTAACAGGCCGTAAGTAAACGAATGCTGGAAATGAGCCCAAGAATAAATGGGCTTTGAGAAGGCCGAAAGATAACATAGGCTGGAAACGGCCCAACGGAATAATGGGCCGTTAATGGGTATAAAGTGATACATTTCTTCATTACGGGCCAGTTTCACCAAGGGTCGTTAATGGGTGTAAAGTGATACACTGTTCATTACGGGCCAGTTTCACCATGGGCCGTTAATAGGCCAAGAGTTACATAGGGCCTCATATGGGCCGAAAGACGTCATGGGCCATACATGGGCCAGAAGTGAAAACGGGCTGGAATCATATTGGATGGCCCAGATGACGCTACTGGGCCTAATTCGGATAGGGGGTAACGGGCCTTGGGTTAGCGGGCTGTAAATGGGCTATATGCGAACAGGCCATTAACACGCTTTCCATGGGCCAGCCCGTCACCTTTTGACCAAGTCAAATGGGCCGAGCTTTTCACAGGAATGGGCCTCTGTTGGGCCGTGCCATGTGTCGACGTATCATAGGCGCCTTCTGTCCAATGAGTGGATGACATCTGTCCCAACGATGAGCCGACACGTGTTTCCTCCAGCCAATGATGATTTTACACATGGAAAATCCCCATTGGTCGGGGCTGTTAACGGGTTATCAGATCCAAAACCCGACCCGATAGCTTAACGGCGTTCCGTTATGGTGGATGCCATGTGTCAGTCTCCCTTTACGAAAGCACTTCTGTGACGCGTGATTTATCGTCATGGAAGTGCACACTTCTGTGATGATAATTTTGGTAATGTCATGGAACACTTCTATGACAGCGCAGGTATGACTATCTTGATTCTGTCATAAAATGGTCATGGATGTACATGCAGGACAAAAAACGCGACCTACTGACAAACACGTATCATCACGGACGTGTATTTTTTTTGTAGTGACACCCACCGGGCTATGGTAGTCTGCGTCGATCACCCCTGCGCCCACGTCGGAGAAGTAAAAACTTATTAGTTCGCGTCGTCTTTCAAATCCAGTAGGGTATTTTATTTCTTTTTAGCACATTCACATGAATCAATAGTGACAACCAGGTTGGACCATACTTGTTGTACGAGACATGAAGAAGGTCGGGTCCCCTTCTTGTTGAGTCTAAGGAAGACACTCCCTTGAGACATGAAGAAGGCCAGTTCCCCTCCTTCTGCAAATAGCTCAGGTGCATGAAGTTGTAAGGAATCTGAATACAATGAACTCGTTGTAATGTATAATAACCAAAAAAAACCATGAATCCTAAAAAAAGATCGTTCTATGAGCTAGGTTGACAGTTTTGAGACACAGGAAAGGATAAAGTTGGTAACAATCTTCATTAAGAAGAACAATGGGCCGAGATTTCTCAAATGACATTTGTTTCACCAACAGTGATTAGTAGTAGCATCAACATACCCTCTGATCCTTGCATAAGTTATATTAATCACGGAGAAAGCCTGCAAATTGAGCGACAAAATAATCTAGCCTCAGTACACTCATAAGAATGAAATTATATATGCAGGTTTTCCAGCATACCAGGTAAGGAAATAGTCATAACAGGAACCCAACACTTGACAGAAACAATTTCAGGTTTCATATATCAGTAATTATGCATAAGAGTTGCAAGCGAGGGAAAATTAGTCTACTTCTTTAAAACTAAAATCAGCATCCTTATGTTGTATGCATAGCACAGTACTAATTTCCATGTGATGCATAGCATAGTACTAATGTTCAAACTAATAGCACAATACTTGATAAATAGGATTCTTCCTTCAGTAATATCTAACGAATGGGTGTGACCTACCTTATATCATGGTAGTAACTAATGCATCACATGATAATATAACAAAAACAGAAATATTACATCCCAAAAGACTGGATGGTTATACCCCATCTCCATATCAGAAGAACAAGCATCATAATGCTGATCAAGCTTTCTTATGGTACTGTGTGGATGAACATATATGTACCCATCCCTAAGTTTACAAAGAAGAATATATCTGTAACCATATAAGTGTATAAAACTGCTATGGTACTACATACTGATGTATTGCACAATTAGACATATGTATTGGATATCTTACCTCAATCTACTCCGCATCCAAAATTTGATTAAACTGGACCCAAAATGGTTCCTCGTCGGTGCAATGGTCAAAAAATAAGAAGCATTAGAGTCGAGAATGGATGCTTACATGTTGAGACAGTGGTGTCCTTCTCTCTGATCTTCTGGAGGATGATATCACCAAGCGATCATTTGGAGGAGGTTTCCTTGGACATGAATGCAGCGAGGGCCTTTTCGTCCTCCTCGTCGATCTCCGTCTAACCAATATCACCAATTTCAAGTCAGCAACAGCCAAAAAAGGCAGTCCCATTTTATCTTGAAGACTGACGAAGCAAGGCAAGAGCATGCACCACGCTGGCGTCGTACTCGCTCAGTGCGCCGAAGCCATTGAACTCATCGACGTCCTCATCGTCATCCTCACCATCGATAGCATGGACGAGGAAGGACAAGGACGACGTGGACGGGCCTGCGGCGGCGGCGGCGGCTGGTGTGGCAGTGGCGGCCTAAAACAGGGATCTCAAAACTAAGATGAAAAGAAAAACAAATGCACGCTCTCTAGAAAAATCTAAGCAGTTGTAAAAATTAAACTAATGTCAGAACAAGAATTCGTCCTTTTTCACTAAATACACTACAATTCCGGAAAAGAAAACTTTTCACCCTCTCTAGAAAAGCTAAGCAGTGAAGACTAGGCTTGATACTTGGTTTGTTTTATTCCACTTGACCAATATAATTTCACCAGTAACAAAACTGCATGGGAGACCAGAAGGAATTAAAAATTAAGCATCTCCAGAGTGTAAGCCCATTTCTTGGTGCACAAAACATCAAACAGATTGCAGGCGTTACTCTGAATCTCTTGTTCTAAACTGAATTGAACTCATGCCTCTCTATACATCCCTCATCAATGCATAGTAATATACGGGCACAATTTGCAATTGCAGAGAGGAAAGAGGGAGCAGGGAGGGCCGGCCGAGATCCGGTCACCATACAACCGTTTATACAGTTCACTAGCGTGCGTCAATCCACACTTTATCCAAAGAAAAACAGCATCAGGTGTGATTCAAGGAACTCAAATCAATTATGTGCCCTAGTCTCATGGCACTATTTTTAAATAGATAGTATGAAATGCTCCCATGAAACGAGTATAAAGGGGGATAAAGCGTCGAGCACCTGGCGCGCGAGCTTCCGGTAGGCGCTCCCATGAGACAGGTTCGTAGCTTAGAGTTGCTATGACAGGCATCCCTTCCCATCGGCCAGTTGCTAAGTCAACGCACTAGGTGTTCCATCCATCCACGGTAACTATTGTACGGCCCCAGCATCTCAGCTCCGACACCATCGACGCCGGCACGGTAAGACATCATACGGACGGACGCGTGAGGACGAGGATGACGCATCAGACTCACCGCGAGGGCCGGGGCGGCGAGGGGGCGGAGGGGGAGCTGGCGCCCTCGTCGGAGTGGTTGGAGGCCGACATCCGGAGCGGGCGGAGGCAGGTTGTAACACCCCGGATGTAACTTTCCCAATTTGTACTGCAACTCTTGCCGTTTCCGGTGTTAAGTTATTTTATTTTCTCGGGTTCGGGTCTTTGTCTCCATGTGTTGTTGTTGTTGTCATGCATCTCATCTCATGTCATCATGTGCATTGCATTTGCATACATGTTCATCTCATGCATTCGAGCATTTTCCCCGTTGTCCGTTTTGCATTCCGGCGCTTCGTTCTCCTCCGGTGGTCATTTCTACCTTTCTTTCGTGTGTGGAGATTAAACATTTCCGGATTGGACCGAGACTTGCCAAGCGGCCTTGGTTTACTACCGGTAGACCGCCTGTCAAGTTTCGTACCATTTGGACTTTGTTTAATACTCCAACGGTTAACCGAGGGACCGAAAAGGCCTCGTGTGTGTTGCAGCCCAACACCCCTCCAATTTGGCCCAAAACCCACCTAAACCCTCTCTATCGTATAGAGCGTTCGATCACGAACGCGTGGCCGAAAACCGCACCTCATTTGGACTCTCCTAGCTCCCTCTATGCCTATAAATAGGTCTCCCCCAAAAAATCTCGGATCCCCCCCTAAAAAACCTAGATCCAACTCGACTCCGCCACGCCGGACATAGTCCGCCGCGCCGGACATTGTCCGCCCGATCCGCCCGGGCCAATCCCGCGGAGCCACGTGGCGCCGTGCCCACTTCACTGCCTCCCGCCGCCACCGGCCCGCGGGGCCCGCGTCAGGCCCGCGGGGCCCGTTCCCCTCTGCCGTCTCCCGCCGCCCGACCCCGCCGACGCCGTCCCCGACTCCGGTCACTGCCCTCCAACGACCATGACTCCGGCCGGCCTCCTCCTCTCCGGCGAGTTCTTCGTCCGCTACAGTAACACCGGCAAAGCCCTGGCGACGAACCTCAGGGCACGTGCAAACCCTAGATCCGTGGGTGGTGTTTTTTTTTCTAAGTCCCCTGTTTCCACAAATCCATATGCTCCTGTTCATCGTGTCGTATCTCCGTATCCGTAACTCCGTTTTTGGCATATAGCATATTAAAATGTTCATCTCAGAGAGTACATCATTTCATTCCATTGCATCATTTTCATTTGAGTTCATCTTGATGCCCGAAATGTTGTTAGAAGAGGGCTACTTGAGATAATTGTCAGATCTGCTGCTCCATTTAGCTATTTGTCATTTTTGCCATGATTAATTTGTGCATGATATGCCCTGATGCTCTTCATATGTTTTGTTAAGGGTTTTGTCATCTTTCCAGAGGTGCAACCCATGTATTTTGTGATGTGTGTGGTGACTACCACAAGCTTGTAAAGTGGTGCACTTGGTAATTCTGATTTCAGGGACTTAGCATTTCCACTAAGTCCTTGATCTGCTTATCTCATATGGCTATATGTTCATGTTGTTTCCTAGAGATCCGTGCCTCTTTTGAGGATGATCAGTAAGGATGTTTTGTTAATCTTGTAGTGCTATATCCATCCATGTCTTTGTTTGCAATTATGGAGCAGCCTAGCTTGAGTCAATCGAGCTCTACTTTTGCTACTTTGTGAATCTGGGCAGATTGTCAACTTGTTTGCAATTTTGCCGATGATGTTGTAGTTGATCCGTGCATGCTATGCTATTGTTCTTGCCATGTCTAGCTTGCATTTTGTGTATTCTTGATGTGTGTATGCTTAGCTTGTCATGACTTGCACCATAGTGAGTGCATCGAGCTCGTAAACATGCCTACTTGAGTTATGTTTCAGCATGCTCCAGTTTTCACTAAGTCTGTGATCTGATAATGTTTTTGCTATGTTCACATGCTTGCAATTGTATTTTCTGATCCCTTTTGGCTCAAGGTCACTAAGGGACTTTAGTTAAGATCTTTGAGTAGCTCCATGTCATGCTTTACTTTCCCATGTTCAGATCCTGTATCATGTAGTTTTGTTGCTCCGAAGAGAGCTACCTGATCTGAAATTCCAGACAAGTGTTAATTTCACTAAGTCTGAGATCTGTTTGCCATATGCATTTTTGCCATGCTTGTTTGAACCTGTTAATGGATGAATTGGCCATAGCTCAGTGCTAGACTTTTGTTAAGCATCATGAATGCATCCCTGCCATGTATTTTTCTGTCTTGTTTGAGTGTTGTAGCTTGTTCATCTCATTGCATTTAGATGGCAACTTGCTGTAAATCGCAGACCGGTGCCATATTTGAATCGCTTGCCATTTCCAAACCGTAACTCCAATTCCGGCATTCTTTATATCGTTTTCAAGCGATTTCATCTCATCTTTCCAGTGGAACGCTTGGATTTCTAAGTTGAGGCCAGGTTCTTGCTTTCCCTTGTCAAATCTTGCATATGCATCCCGCATCGCATCCCGCATAGCATACCATCTTTGCATCATTTTGTTTGTTCCTTGCACGTGGTTGATTGTGTCCTTGTTGCTTGTTTGTCTTGTTTGGGTAGAGCCGGGAGACGAGTTCTCTAACGAGGAGCCCGTTGAGTTTGCTTTCGAGGATCCAGTCAACTCTGACAACTATGCAGGCAAGATGATCAAACCCTCGAAATCACTACTATCTTTGCTATGCTAGATTGCTCGCTCTTTTGCTATGCCAATGCTACGATGCCTACCACTTGCTTTCAAGCCTCCCAAATTGCCATGTCAAACCTCTAACCCACCTTGTCCTAGCAAACCGTTGATTGGCTATGTTACCACTTTGCTCAGCCCCTCTTATAGCGTTGCTAGTTGCAGGTGAAGAATGGAGGCCGTTCCTTGTTGGAACATTATTTTACTTGTTGGGATATCATTATATTATCTTGTTATCTTAATGCATCTATATACTTGGTAAAGGGTGGAAGGCTCGGCCTCTCGCCTAGTGTTTTGTTCCACTCTTGCCGCCCTAGTTTCCGTCATATCAGTGTTATGTTCCCGGATTTTGCGTTCCTTACGCGGTTGGGTTATAATGGGAACCCCTAGATAGTTCGCCTTGATTAAAGCTTTTCCAGCAATGCCCAACCGCGATAGTCGGGCCATGAGTGATTGTTTGATGTAATGTTATTTATGTACTTGATTGACGTGGCGAGTGTAAGCCAACTATGTTATCTCCCCTTTTATTATCTATACTACATGGGATGTTGTGAAGATTGCCTAACTTGCGACATATGCCTTCAATGCGATTATGCCTCTAAGTCATGCCTCGACACGTGGGAGATATAGTCGCATCGAGGGTGTTACAAGTTGGTAATCAGAGCCTTCCCCGACCTTAGGAGCCCCATTGCTTGATCGTTTTTAGCGGCCGAGTTGTGTCTAGAAAAATGTTTTGAGTCATTTAGGAATTATATATCAGAGAGTTTAGGAATTCTTTTTACTTCCCAGTCTCCTCATCGCTCTGGTAAGGCATCCTGACGTAGAGTTTTGACTCTTCTCTTCTCAAATTTCACAAAAAAAATTTAGGATCACGCGGGTATCTTGGAATCGTTCCGATGGTTTTATGATGAGAACATTGTCTTGGTGCCTCCTGTCAGGGGTTTTGTGGAAGTGTCCAGGGGAGTTGAGCTCTGAGGTGTTGTCGTCATAATTTTATCGTTGCAGTTCTGAAATACCTAAGTTTAGTACGCCGACATCGAAAATCTCTTTTATGCAGTTCGTTGGTGAGATAACCTCGACGCCACCCAGTACTGGGGCGGGAGTTCGGGAGTATCGCCATAACGTGTATAACAGATGCTTTTATATGTTTCCTTTCCTGATGATCAGTAGTGGTGCCCAGTTGGGGGTGATCGGGACCGTGTCGCATGTTGGGTTCTCTTTTATTTTGGCGCCGTAGTCGGGCCATGAGTGATTGTTTGATGTAATGTTATTTATGTACTTGATTGACGTGGCGAGTGTAAGCCAACTATGTTATCTCCCCTTTTATTATCTATACTACATGGGATGTTGTGAAGATTGCCTAACTTGCGACATATGCCTCCAATGCGATTATGCCTCTAAGTCATGCCTCGACACGTGGGAGATATAGTCGCATCGAGGGTGTTACAAGTTGGTAATCAGAGCCTTCCCCGACCTTAGGAGCCCCATTGCTTGATCGTTTTTAGCGGCCGAGTTGTGTCTAGAAAAATGTTTTGAGTCATTTAGGAATTATATATCGGAGAGTTTAGGAATTCTTTTTACTTCCCAGTCTCCTCATCGCTCTGGTAAGGCATCCTAACGTAGAGTTTTGACTCTTCTCTTCTCAAATTTCACAAAAAAAAAATTAGGATCACGCGGGTATCTTGGAATCGTTCCGATGGTTTTATGATGAGAACATTGTCTTGGTGCCTCCTGTCAGGGGTTTTGTGGAAGTGTCCAGGGGAGTTGAGCTCTGAGGTGTTGTCGTCATAATTTTATCGTTGCAGTTCTGAAATACCTGAGTTTAGTACGCCGACATCGAAAATCTCTTCTATGCAGTTCGTTGGTGAGATAACCTCGACGCCACCCAGTACTGGGGCGGGAGTTCGGGGGTATCGCCATAACGTGTATAACAGATGCTTTTCGAAGGTTGAGGTAGATGGTTTCTGAAGTTTTTCTCGGTTATGTGTTGAAGGATGGATACAGCTGGATGTAGGATTTGCTAGTTTGGGTGAGATATTATGTTTCCCCTGTATCCCCAACACCTGATTGCATAACCGGAAAGGTTCGGGAGTTTCATAGGTGGGAATTCTTGTAGCTCTAGTTCTTCTTCCACGGATATTGGTTTGAGATTGGGATTTCTTACCGATTATTCGTTCTTGATCCGTACCTTGTTGATTTATTTCTCTACCTAAATTCTAAGTGGCTTCTCAATTTATGGATATGTGACCATTTCAAGAGGAATGCATTCGTTCATTTTGTGCGGATGTGAAGACTATATGTTGCAATTTTCATTCCGTCGGATTCAGCTTCATTTTATCTGTCAATATGCTAACGGTGGTCAACCTCTTCAGGATGGCTCCCGCTAAGAGCACCAATCAGAATCAGAATCAGGATCCGCCACCACCTCCACCTCCTCCGGAGGCATGGCAAGCTGTGATGGCCGCAACCAATGCAAACACACAGTTGATCATGCAAATTCTTCAAGAGCGCAATCAAGGCAACCAAGGGAACCAAGGCAACAATGAGAATCACTTTGCTACTCAACCAGTTCCTTGCTAACGGGCCAAAGACTTCCAGCAATTGTGTTGAGGCAACCGATGCTGACGATTGGCTTGTGGATCTATGCAAGCATTTCGAGTGCAGTAACGTCAGGCCTGAGGACTTTGTCAAGTTCGCTTCCTTCCAACTCAAAGATCAAGCTGCAGAATGGTTCCAGCAGTACAAGGATTCCAGAGGTGGACGTGTTATCACTTGGGATGAATTCCGTTGAGATTTTCAAGCTCACCATATTCCTCAGAGCGTGGTTGAAAGCAAGCATGAGGAATTCCGCAACCTGAAGCAAGGCTCTTTGTCTGTCTATGACTACAACAAGTTGTTTCAGAAGCTCGCCCGCTTTGCTAAGCGGGACGTCCCTAATGAGAAGAGCATGATATACCAGTTCAAGGGTGGTCTCAGAGAAGAAATTCAGCTAGCTCTTGTTCTCTTTGAGCCCTTGAGGTACGATGAGTTCTACAACATGCCATTGAAGCAAGAGACCGCTCAACTGAGGTGTGATGCTTCCAAGAAGCGAGTCAGAGATGTTACTCCTTCCTCTACTCAAGTGGCCAAGCAGCAGAAGTATTGGCTTCCTCCTCCTCCGTTCCATCAGCCGTATCAGCAGAAGAGCAAAGGTGGCAGTGGATCTTCCCACCCACCTAACCCTGGCTTTCAAAACAAGACTTCGTCTCAAGCTCCAAGATCGAGTGCTCCGTATCACCGTCCGCTTTCAGAGGTCACGTGCAACAAGTGCCAACGGAAGGGTCACTATGCCAACAACTGTTTCAATCAGAGGCGTCTTCCTCCTCCTCCTCCTGTCAGATCGGCAAGTACAGCTGTGGTCAAGCATAACCCCAAGCACGCCAAGGTCAATTTGATGAATGCAGCTCAGGCAGAGGACTCGTCAGATGTCATCATGGGTAACCTTCCAGTTAACGATATTCCTGCAAAAGTTCTTTTTGACACGGGTGCATCGCATTGTTTCATCTCGAGACCGTTTTCATCTAAGCATGGTTTGGCTTTGCAAATTTTGCCTAGTCCATTAGCAGTTGTCTCTCCCGGTAGGCACATGCATGCTAACTCCATTGCTCCAGATGTTACTATCACTTTGGGTGACTAAAATTTTCTATCTTCTCCTACGGTTCTTGGTGACTCGGATATTGATCTTATTCTCGGAATGGATTGGCTTTCTAAGCACAAGGCTCAGCTTGATTGTGCAGCCAGGCAGATTCAATGGACTCATTCGTCTGAGGATGTAATTGTCTTTGCCGCTCATGATGATACCATCCGTCTGTTTTCTCTCAATGAGAAGGGTGAACTGGATGCTATCTCGCAAATTCCAGTCGTTTGCGAATATCAAGACGTCTTTCCAGAAGAGCTTCCAGGAATACCTCCGCACCAGCCAGTTGAATTCTTTATTGATCTTGAGCCCGGCACGGAATCTGTGTGCAAACGTCCTTACAAGCTCGGACCTGGAGAGTTGAAGGAGCTGAAGAAGCAACTCGATATTCAAGAGAAAATGGGTCTCATCCGGCCTAGTTCTTCTCCGTGGGGTTGTGGTGTTCTTTTTGTGAAGAAGAAGGATGGAACGGACCGACTTTGTGTTGATTACCGTCCATTGAACAAGAAGACCATCAAGAACAAATACCCACTTCCCAATATCAATGAGCTGTTCGAACAACTCAAAGGTGCCCAAGTATTCTCCAATCTTGATCTCCGTATGGGTTATCATCAGATTCGAATCCGTGAGCAAGATATTTCCCAAGACGGCTTTCAGGACAAGCTATGGTTCATATGAATACACTGTCATGTCTTTTGGCCTCGTCAACGCTCCTCCGACGTTCTCTCGCATGATGAACTTCATCTTCAATGCCTACACCAATGACTTTGTTTTGGTCTATCTCGACGACATTCTGGTTTTCTCGAAGAACAAGGAAGATCCTGCCAAGCACTTGCGTTTGGTACTCGATAAGTTGAGGGAACATCAGTTCTACGCCAAGTTCTCCAAGTGTGAATTTTGGCTCGATGAGGTTCTTTATCTTGGTCATATCATCTCTGCCAAGGGCATTGCCGTGAATCCTGAGAAGGTGTCTGCAATTGTGAATTGGGAACCTCCTCAGAACGTGCAGCAACTCCGTAGCTTCCTCGGTCTCGCAAGCTATTGCCGAAGATTCGTTGAAAACTTTTCTAAGATCGCGAAGCCTCTCTCTAATCTTCTCCAGAAGCACGTCAAGTACGTTTGGTCTTCGGAGTGTGACATTGCTTTCAACACTTTGAAAGAGAAATTGATCACTGCTCCAGTTCTCACTCCGCCTGATGAATCCAAACTGTACGAGGTCTTTTGTGATGCCTCTCTCCAAGGTCTTGGCGCAGTATTGATGCAAGAGAAGAAAGTTGTTGCTTATACCTCTCGCCAGTTCAAGACTAATGAGAAGAACTACCCCACTCATGATCTCGAGTTGGCGGCAGTTGTGCATGCTCTTTTGACTTGGAGACATCTCTTATTGGGAAGAAAAGTGGACATTTTCACTGATCACAAGAGTCTCAAGTACATCTTCACTCAGCCTAATCTCAACCTCAGGCAAACTCGATGGGTCGAAATGATTCAAGAGTATAATCCGAGTATCGAGTATACTCCAGGCAAGGCCAATGTGATTGCTGACGCATTGAGCAGGAAAGCTTATTGCAACAGTCTGATTCTTAAGCCTTATCAACCCGAGCTTTGTGAAGCTTTCCAAAAACTTAATCTGCAAGCTGTTCCTCAAGGTTTCCTCGCCAACCTTCAAGTCTCTCCTACCTTGGAAGACCAGATTCACCAAGACCAGCTTCTTGATGCTATGGTGAAAAGGTGAAGATTGGGATTGCCAAGAGTCAACCCAAGTATAAGTGCTACCGCCTTGATGACAAGGACACTCTCTTCTTCGAGGATCGTATTGTTGTACCCAAAGGTGACCTCCGTAAAGTGATCATGAATGAGGCTCACAATTCTCTCCTCTCCATCCACCCTGGGAGCACGAAGATGTATCAGGACCTCAAGCAGGCTTATTAGTGGACTCGAATGAAGCGCGAGATCGCTCAATTCGTGAATGAATGTGATGTCTACAGAAGAGTGAAGGCAGAAAACCAAAGGCCAGCTGGTCTCCTCCAACCTCTTGCCATTCCAGAATGGAAGTTTGACCACATTGAGATGGACTTCGTGACTGGGTTTCCAAAGTCCAAGCATGGCAATGATGCTATATTCGTTGTCATCGACAAACTCACCAAAGTGGCTCACTTTCTGCCTATCAAAGAGTCGATCACTGCAGCTCAATTGGTGGAACTCTATACCTCTCGGATTGTCTCTCTGCACGGTATTCCACAAGTGATCTCTTCAGACCGTGGCAGCATTTCTATCTCCAAGTTTTGGGATTCTTTTCAAAAGGCCATGGGCAATAACATCCGCTTTAGCACAGCTTTCCATCCTCAAACTAGCGGTCAAGTCAAGCGTGTCAACCAGATTCTTGAAGATATGCTCAGGGCTTGTGTGATCTCCTTCGGCATGAAGTGGGAGGATTGTCTTCCTTATGCTGAATTCTCCTACAACAACAGTTTTCAAGCAAGTTCGGGCAAGGCCCCATTTGAAATTTTGTATGGCAGGAAGTGTCGTACCCCTCTCAACTGGTCTGAAACCGGTGAACGTCAGCTTTTGGGTAATGACTTAATCACAGAGGCAGAGGAAATGTGCAAAGTCATTCGCGATAACCTCAAAGCAGCCCAATCCCGCCAGAAGAGCTACTATGATAGTAAGCACCGTGATTTGGCTTTCGAAATCGGAGATCATGTTTACCTCCGCGTCTCTCCTATGAAAGGTACTGGTCGCTTCAGTATCAAAGGGAAGCTTGCCCCCAGATACGTGGGACCTTTCAAGATTGTCAGCAAGATTGTCAGCAAGAGAGGCGACCTCGCCTATCCATTTAGCTATTTGTCATTTTTGCCATGATTAATTTGTGCATGATATGCCCTGATGCTCTTCATATGTTTTGTTAAGGGTTTTGTCATCTTTCCAGAGGTGCAACCCATGTATTTTGTGATGTGTGTGGTGACTACCACAAGCTTGTAAAGTGGTGCACTTGGTAATTCTGATTTCAGGGACTTAGCATTTCCACTAAGTCCTTGATCTGCTTATCTCATATGGCTATATGTTCATGTTGTTTCCTAGAGATCCGTGCCTCTTTTGAGGATGATCAGTAAGGATGTTTTGTTAATCTTGTAGTGCTATATCCATCCATGTCTTTGTTTGCAATTATGGAGCAGCCTAGCTTGAGTCAATCGAGCTCTACTTTTGCTACTTTGTGAATCTGGGCAGATTGTCAACTTGTTTGCAATTTTGCCGATGATGTTGTAGTTGATCCGTGCATGCTATGCTATTGTTCTTGCCATGTCTAGCTTGCATTTTGTGTATTCTTGATGTGTGTATGCTTAGCTTGTCATGACTTGCACCATAGTGAGTGCATCGAGCTCGTAAACATGCCTACTTGAGTTATGTTTCAGCATGCTCCAGTTTTCACTAAGTCTGTGATCTGATAATGTTTTTGCTATGTTCACATGCTTGCAATTGTATTTTCTGATCCCTTTTGGCTCAAGGTCACTAAGGGACTTTAGTTAAGATCTTTGAGTAGCTCCATGTCATGCTTTACTTTCCCATGTTCAGATCCTGTATCATGTAGTTTTGTTGCTCCGAAGAGAGCTACCTGATCTGAAATTCCAGACAAGTGTTAATTTCACTAAGTCTGAGATCTGTTTGCCATATGCATTTTTGCCATGCTTGTTTGAACCTGTTAATGGATGAATTGGCCGTAGCTCAGTGCTAGACTTTTGTTAAGCATCATGAATGCATCCCTGCCATGTATTTTTCTGTCTTGTTTGAGTGTTGTAGCTTGTTCATCTCATTGCATTTAGATGGCAACTTGCTGTAAATCGCAGACCGGTGCCATATTTGAATCGCTTGCCATTTCCAAACCGTAACTCCAATTCCGGCATTCTTTATATCGTTTTCAAGCGATTTCATCTCATCTTTCCAGTGGAACGCTTGGATTTCTAAGTTGAGGCCAGGTTCTTGCTTTCCCTTGTCAAATCTTGCATATGCATCCCGCATCGCATCCCGCATAGCATACCATCTTTGCATCATTTTGTTTGTTCCTTGCACGTGGTTGATTGTGTCCTTGTTGCTTGTTTGTCTTGTTTGGGTAGAGCCGGGAGACGAGTTCTCTAACAAGGAGCCCGTTGAGTTTGCTTTCGAGGATCCAGTCAACTCTGACAACTATGCAGGCAAGATGATCATACCCTCGAAATCACTACTATCTTTGCTATGCTAGATTGCTCGCTCTTTTGCTATGCCAATGCTACGATGCCTACCACTTGCTTTCAAGCCTCCCAAATTGCCATGTCAAACCTCTAACCCACCTTGTCCTAGCAAACCGTTGATTGGCTATGTTACCACTTTGCTCAGCCCCTCTTATAGCGTTGCTAGTTGCAGGTGAAGAATGGAGGCCATTCCTTGTTGGAACATTATTTTACTTGTTGGGATATCATTATATTATCTTGTTATCTTAAGGCATCTATATACTTGGTAAAGGGTAGAAGGCTCGGCCTCTCGCCTAGTATTTTGTTCCACTCTTGCCGCCCTAGTTTCCGTCATATCAGTGTTATGTTCCCGGATTTTGCGTTCCTTACGCGGTTGGGTTATAATGGGAACCCCTAGATAGTTCGCCTTGATTAAAGCTTTTCCAGCAATGCCCAACCTTGGTTTTACCATTTGCCACCTAGCCTCTTTTTCCCTTGGGTTTCCGGAGTCCGAGGGTCATCTTATTTTAAACCCCCCCCCCCCGGGCCAGTGCTCCTCTGAGTGTTGGTCCACCTGTCAGCTGCCAGTGGCCACCAGGGGCAACTCTGGGCTGGCCTACCCGTACCTAAGACAATCTGAGTGTGCCCTAAGAACGAGATATGTGCAGCTCCTATCGGGATTTGTCGGCACATTCGGGCGGTGTTGCTGGTCTTGTTTTAACCTGTCGAAGTGTCTTGAAGAACCGAGATACCGAGTCTGATCGGAATGTCTTGGGAGGAGGTCTATTCCTTTGTTGACCGTGAGAGCTTGTCATGGGCTAAGTTGGGACTCCCCTGCAGGGATTTGAACTTTCGAAAGCCGTGCCCGCGGTTATGGGCAGATGGGAATTTGTTAATGTCTGGTTGTAGATAACTTGAACCTTAACTTAATTAAAATGAATCAAACGTGTGAGTTACCATGATGGCCTCTTCTCGGCGGAGTCCGAGAAGTGGACACAGTGTTGGAGTAATGTTTGCGCAGGTTGCTCTCTAGTTTCTCGCTCGCGCTTTGCCTCCTCTTCTCGCACTCTTTTGCGAATAAGTTAGCCACCATATTTGCTAGTCGCTTGCTGCAGCTCCACATATTTACCTTGCCTTACCTATAAGCTTAAATATTCTTGATCGCGAGGGTGCGAGATTGCTGAGTCCCTGTGGCTCACAGATTACTATTACACCAGATGCAGGGCCTGATGATTCCGCTCCAGAAGACGCGTTTGAGCCCAAGTGGGAGTTCGACGAGGACTCTCAACGTTACTATGTTTCCTTTCCTGTTGATCAGTAGTGGTGCCCAGTTGGGGGTGATCGGGACCGTGTCGCATGTTGGGTTCTCTTTTATTTTGGCGCCGTAGTCGGGCCATGAGTGATTGTTTGATGTAATGTTATTTATGTACTTGATTGACGTGGCGAGTGTAAGCCAACTATGTTATCTCCCCTTTTATTATCTATACTATATGGGATGTTGTGAAGATTGCCTAACTTGCGACATATGCCTTCAATGCGATTATGCCTCTAAGTCGTGCCTCGACACGTGGGGGATATAGTCGCATCGAGGGTGTTACATGGGTGGTGCTGCGGGGCAGGGCGGCGCGCGGCAGGTGAGGAGGCGGCCGACGTGGGGGAGGAGGAGGTGGTGGGCCCTGTGGGGGCGGAACGTTGTAGAGCCGCGGCAGGCGGGTGCCGGATTGGAAGGCGCAAGCACCATTAAGTAGAGCGCGCGAGCACGGAGGTGCATCGGCGGTGGGATGGGGAGGAGCAGTGACGTTGGAAAGATAAGGGAGTTTTTTGGGGGGTTTTTTATGGGAAAGACAAGGAAGTTGTGGTGCGGTGCGGTGTGGTAGCGCATGACGATTAGCTATAGCGCGGGGTGTCATACCTACGCTACTATTATAAATTTAGTAGTAGTGTGGTTTTTGTACCCATGCCACTACTATTGCATGCTCCGGTGGCATGGTCAGGATCACTTAGTAGTAGCGCGGGAAAGGTAAACCCACGCTACTACTAATCTTTAGTAGTAGCGCACTTTTTTTCCCGCGCTACTACTACTTAGTAGTAGCGCGGGGCGTATAACCCAAGCTACTAGTAAATGATTGTCTATAAGGGTTTTCCTAGTGGTGCGCACATAACAAGCATGCTCATCTAAGGATTTTCCCTCAACTAAGTTAGTTGGGGTTTCAGCACGAGCACATAGGGATCGAAGATGATCCAAGTAATAAGCTTCAGCAGTGTGATAGATTTTGAGTGGTTCTTCAACCATTGGTTTAGTAGGTACAACTAATTTTTTTGGTATTTTGTGTTTCCTACCCATAACTAAAGATAGAAAACAACTAAGAACAGCAAATAAAAATTACTTAGTGATAAAGCAAACAAGCACACACGAGAATATTCACCCCACGCTATTGCTCCCCGGCAACGGCGCCAGAAAAAGGTCTTGATAACCCACAAGTATAGGGGATCACAATAGTTTTCGATAAGTAAGAGTGTCGAACCCAATGAGGAGCTAAAGGTAGAACAAATATTCCCTCAAGTTCTATCGACCACCGATACAACTCTACGCACGCTTGACGTTTGCTTTACCTAGAACAAGTATGAAACTAGAAGTACTTTGTAGGTGTTGTTGGATAGGTTTGCAAGATAATAAAGAGTACGTAAATAAAAAGTAGGGGATGTTTAGATAAAGAAATGATAAAGTAAATATAGCGAGTGTGGAAAAGTGGTGGTAGGAGTTGTGAAATTGCCCCTAAGCAATTGACTACTTTAATAGACCGATAGCAAGTATTATGTGGGAGAGGCCACTGCTAGCATGTCATCCCTGACTTGGAACTCTATGCACTTATGAT
The DNA here is from genome assembly GCF_056163025.1 of Triticum urartu. NCBI lineage: Eukaryota > Viridiplantae > Streptophyta > Magnoliopsida > Poales > Poaceae > Triticum > Triticum urartu. The sequence goes on along the minus strand of NC_141874.1, from coordinate 236,223,790 downwards.
TGGAACTATTAGCAAGCATCCGCAACTACTAACGTTCATTAAGGTAAAACCCAACCATAGCATTAAGATAAATTGGTCCCCCTTCAATCCCGTATGCATCAATATCTATGCTAGGTTGAAGCTTCTGTCACTCTTGCCCTCCAATACATAGTCCTATCAACATACAACTAACCCTATGGTGTGATCCACGCGCGCTCTCATATGATGGGCACCAAAGGACAGCAACATAACCACAAGCAAATTAAATCAATCATAGCAATTCATCAACCACCGATAGGACAACAAAAATTTACTCAGACATCATAGGATGGCAACACATCATTGGATAATAATATGAAGCATAATGCACCATGTTCAAGTAGAGGGTATAGCAGGTTGCGGGAGAGTGGACCGCTGTAGATAGAGGGGGGAAGGTGATGGAGATGTTGGTGAAGATGGCGGAGGTGTTGGAGTAGATCGCGGTGATGATGATGATGGCCACGGCAGCGTTCCGGCGCCACCGGAAGAGAAGGGGAGAGGAGGCCCCTTCGTCTTCTTCTTCCTTGACCTCCTCCCTAGATGGGAGAAGGGTTTCCCCTCTGGTCCTTGGCCTCCATGGCATGGGAGGGGCGAGAGCCCCTCCGAGATTGGATCTGTCTCTCTGTCTCTCTCTTTGTTTCTGCGTTCGCAGATTCTTCCCTTTCACCATTTTTTATATTCCCGGAGATCCGTAACTCCGATTGGGCTGAAATTTTAACACGATCTCTATCCGGATATTAGCTTTCTTGCGGCGAAAGAAGGGCATCAACCGCCTTACGGGTGGCCCTCGAGGGTCAGGGGCGCGCCCCCCCTGCCTCGTGGCCACCTCGGGCACCGTCTCGCATGAATTTTTCTTCCCAAAAATAATATATATTCCAAAAAAAATCTCCATCAGTTTTTATCCCGTTTGGACTCCGTTTGATATGGATATTCTGCGAAACAAAAAACATGCAACAAACAGGAACTGGCACTGGGCACTGGATCAATATGTTAGTCCCAAAAATAGTATAAAAAGTTGCCAAAAGTATATGAAAGTTGTAGAATATTGGCATGGAACAATCAAAAATTATAGATACGACGGAGACGTATCAGATCATTTTTTGATATGCAAATGTAAATCGATAAAACATTCTATGATACATTAACTAATTGAATCAATTTTTAAGGAGGATAGATAGATCCATTCATGCATGGCTGCATGAATACATGTATGTATTGTAACATTTTTTGCTTTACATATTTGTTGCTTGTCCACTATTGTTTTTTGATTGTTTTTATGCATGTCTACGGTTCCATGAACTAAATTATTTGCATGCTTACATGAACTAAATTAGTTGCATGTCCATGGTTGCGGATCCAAAAAAATTGCACCCTAATAGAAGAGCCCATAAGTCATTGAAGAGAATACTTTCTCAACTCTAGCTGTAGCTACTGGTTGGATTAGAACCAATTTAAGAAGCTATCGATGCTCAACAAACACCTACTGGATAGGGTGACCTACTAGCTACTAGTAGATCAGAGAAAGAAGGATACATGGGAGAGCATTGCTACTGACTAGGGCCTAGATACATGCATGCATGCTACATGCAGCACACCTATATATGATCTTTTTTGCAAAAATATTTGGGTGTACACTTGCATGTCCATAGTGGAATCTTCCTTTTATTAGTAACACATAGATCAACTATATAAAACGTCAAGCACGATATATATCAACTAACCCATATCAAGTAGATAGAACACATCAATTAGTAGCATAAGTAGTAGTATTGCATGAACTAGATAGTACCATTACAACCTAGATAGATCAACCCAAGCATGACATAGATAGTACCATTACAACTTACATAGATAGATCAACCCAACACGACATAGATAAAATGGGACCCTAGATAAGATAACACACAGCACCTAACACCACCGGCTTGCTTGCTTGCTCCAAGGCCAACTCCTTCACTCGTCGTCGTCAGTGCGGTACGGGAGGGTGTGCATGCGTTCATTGATGGGGAAGGCGCTGTCAAAATCCATGAAGATGTTGTATGTGGTGAATGCGATGAACTCGCATCCACACCAAAAAACACAATCGAGGAGGTGGTAGGCATCGAAGGGGTTGGTGAACCTCACGAGAAGCCCGATAGGATAGCCGTTGTTACTAACCTCTTCAACTCGGAACATGACCGGAGAGCCCCTCGGGAGGTGGAGGTAGCCGGCGGAGAGGAAGTACTCAGTTAGCCCCCTTGCACCCCTCCACCTCGAGATCTCCCACACCCATAGGGTATTCTCCACTTGGACCCTGGCAGGGTAGAGCCTCTCGGGGACGGTGGGCGGCATAACCGTATGCGGCCCCGGTGAAGTGCATCTTCACTTCGATCGGGTGGTCTTGGGATGGCCTGTGGTGAAGAAGGGGCTGGGTGGGCAGATGGGAGATGAAGGAGAGTGATAGGAAGATGTAGTCTTGGGTGTGGTTAAATAGCCGGGGTGCACCGTTTTGTTTTCCTCTCCATTGTGGTAGTAATGGCATGGGAAACGGGCAATGTGGCATCGAGTGTGTGCACGCGCATGGCAATGGTAGCTAATGGTATGCGTGGCACATGAGCCATTAAAATGCATCGAGAGATGAGCTTCTGCGTGCCTGCTGCGACGGTCAGGCATCCAATAAAATAGCCATAATACGAAGGTCGAGCATGCTCGATGGCGGAGCGCGTGCACGCAACATCTAGCGCTACGAGGGCTGGCGGCATAGGGCTGCGCGCGCATGCATGCATGCTCTTTAGGCTCGTTTGGATCAATGCAATGTCCATTGGTCCAACGGGTGGGCCAATTTTAATTAAGCCCAACAACGCATGGCAGGCCTGCTCAATCTTATCCAATATAAAAAAGGGGCTAAAAAGACCAACCAATGAAAGCGCAACCCGCGGATCTGTGACGTGGCTCCAGATCTAGACTGTTGCTTCAGTTCACATCCATCCAATGGTCCAGAATGTTGCATGTTATAATATCCAGCATCATCGAATCAGCCAATCACAGTGCATCCCATGGATTGCTGACCTAGCCCTAGTGCCTATTCCAGACCATCCATTCACATCGATCCAATGGTCCGGACGGGTGCGTGGTTTCGAGAGGTTTTGATGGGGTTTTGAGAGGTTTTCAAGGGTTAGGGTTGAGCATAACTAATTCAAAAAATAAAAATATAAATATAAAACTTGTGCTGATCATCGTTCTATGTGACTAAGTTGCTAGGAAAAAATAAGAAACTTAGAATACAAATATTTTCATGAAAAAAACCTTCACAAAAGATGGCTATCAAGAACGAGGTTGTAGGGTTTTCAAGAGAAATGAGCTAGGGTTTAGCGTTAAGCATGTCATACTTTATCGAGACGATCCCATATCAGGAAGGACTCTCATATACACATACTAGATGTCAAGTTTCCTTTTTGGCTCATTTAGACAAGGTCGAAAAAAAAACTTGCTTACAAATGGGGCTGTTTACCCTAGCTTCGGAGGGGTTTTGTAACACCCATAATGCGGCTATATCTCCCACGTGTCGGAGCACGACTTAGAGGCATAACCGCATTGTAGGCATGTCGCAAGAGGGGTAATCTTTACACATCCCATGTACTGAATAAGAAAGAGGTACATAGTTGGCTTACAATCACCACTTCACACAATGCATGAATATAGCATTACATCATCCAGATATAATCAAGGTCCGACTACGGAACCAAAACAAAAGAAGACCACCCCTAATGCTACAGATCCCCGATCGCCCCAACTGGGCTCCACTACTGATCGACTAGAAACGAACCAACACAACGAACAAGATCTTCATCGAGCTCCTCCTTGAGCTCGGTTGCATCACCTGTACGGTATCACCGGCACCTGCAACTGGTTTTGGAAGTAATTTGTGAGTCATGGGGACTCGGCAATCTCACACCCTCGCAATCAAGACTATTTAAGCTTATGGGTAGGGAAAAGGTATGAGGTGGAGCTGCAGCAAACACTAGCATATATGGTGGCTAACTTACGCAAATGAGAGCGAGAAGAGAAGGCAAAGCACGGTCGTGAGCTAGAAGTGATCAAGAAGTGATCCTGAAACTACTTACGTTCAAGCATAACTCCAACACCGTGTTCACTTTCCGGACCCCGCCGAGAAGAGACCATCATGGCTACACACGCGGTTGATGCATTTTAGTTAAGTTAAGTGTCAAGATTTCTACAACCGAACATTAACAAATTCCCATCTACCCATAACCGCGGGCACGGCTTTCGAAAGTTCAAAACCCTGGAGGGGTGTCCCAACTTAGCCCATCACAAGCTCTCACGGTCAACGAAGGATATTCCTTCTCCCAGGACGACCCAATCAGACTCGTAATCCCGGTTACAAGACATTTCGACGATGGTAAAACAAGACCAGCAAGACCACCCGCTGTGCCAACAAATCCCGATAGGAGCTGCACATATCTCGTTCTCAGGGCACACTAGATAAGCTAAGCGTACAGGAGCCGACGAAACCCAAGTTGCCAAGGGATGGCCCTGCACGGTCCTCTAGTTTGGACCAACACTCAGGGGAGCACTAGCTCGGGGGTTTAAAATAAAGATGACCCTTGAGTCTGCAGAACCCAAGGGAAAAATGCTTAGGTGGCAAATGGTAAAACCAAGGTCGGGCCTTGCTGGAAGAGTTTTATTCAAGGCGAACTGTCAAGGGGTTCCCATTATAACCCAACTGCGTAAGGAACGCAAAATCAAGGAACATAACACCGGTATGACGGAAACTAGGGCAGCAAGAGTGGAACAAAACACCAGGCATAAGGCCGAGCCTTCCACCCTTTACCAAGTATATAGATGCATTAATTGAAATAAGAGATATTGTGATATCCCAAACATGTTCCAACATGGAACAAACTCCAATCTTCACCAGCAATTAGCAACGCTATAAGAGGGGCTGAGCAAAGCGGTAACATAGCCAAACAACGGTTTGCTAGGACAAGGTGGGTTAGAGGTTTGACATGGCAATATGGGAGGCATGATATAGCAAGTGGTAGGTATCGCGGCATAGGAATAGCAATAGAGCGAGCAACTAGCAAGCAAAGATAGAAGTGATTTCGAGGGTATGGTCATCTTGCCTGAGATCCCGCAAGGAAGAAGAACGAGTCCATGAAGAAGACAAACGGTCGTAGTCGAACGGATCCTCACAAACGTGACGTTATTGGAACCAACCCGAAGAAGCAACACCGAAAAGAAGTACACAACATAGTAAACAACCAACACATGAACATGGCATGATGCAGCATCAAGTATGATGCATGTCCGGTTTAATGAAGCATGGCATGGCAAAGTGCACAAACAATCCTACAAATTAAGTGGAGGTCAATATGCAACTCCGTTGCATATTGACAAAACACCACATGACTTATTTAGTTTGATCTCGTTTATGTGGTCAACAATATTAAATGTTGTTAACATGGCAAGAAGTGAAGCATAATGAAACTATCTGTCTAGGCAAGTTTAAATGAGGCCGGAACAACAAAATAACAAGTCCGAAAACCCCTCATGTGCATATTTTAGGTTTGGTACTGATCTCCCCTAAACACAATTTTAGAGTTGTTAAACATGCAAAGCAAGTACACCATGTTAAACTAGGCAAATTTCTACCCCATTTACATATAAAGTTTATTAGGTTTGGAGCTACGATTATTTAGTTATGAATTAAATCATTTTAGCATGCTATATGAGCAAATTTAATCAAACATCATTTTGAGCATTTCAAACATGGATGAAAGTGGCATATTATGAAACTAGATAGAAATCTAAGCATATTTCATATATAAAGTTTTTCCATGTGATGCACAGTTTGAGATATATGATATGCATGAAGTTTGAGGGCTTTTCTGCAAAACTGTTTTAACTGGATAAAAGTGAAAATCGCAGTAGCAGAAAAAAAACACTATGGGCCGAAACATAGCAGGCTGGACCAACAGAGAAAAAAAACAAAAGGGGGCCACTGGGGGCCTCACCATGGGCTTTGGCCCAAGGCGGTGGAGAGGAAGCCCAGTTGGCCGGGAGGGGGAAGCTGCTTGGGCCGGCCTTGCTGTGTTCCCTGGCGCGTAGCGGGGGCGCGGTCAACGGGCGCTCGTCGATCCCTTGACTTCCTCGTGTACAGAGGCGAGCGGGAGGAACAGAAGCAGGACACAACGGCGGCAGCGGGGACTGCAGGACGGGCTGCTCCGGCGGAAGAGGCTCAGGGACTTGGGGGCACCGGCGGCAGGATCTAGGCGACGGGACAGAGGAGGCGCGAGCGGGGCTCTCGCCGAGGTCATCCGGGAAGCAGAGCAGCGGCGCGACACAGAGCAGCAGAGGGGCTTGCGGTGGAGCTCGGTGCCTCGTCTCGCTGGAAGATGAACGGGACGGTGGCGGCCTTGACGCGATCCCGGCGACGCGGACGGGGTGAGGAGGAGCGGAGGCTGCCTGCTCCGGGCGGCGGCTTGCGAGGACTTGGCCGGTGAGGAGGGATCGAGGAGCTCGGGCTCCTACCTCCTGGACGAGGGGAAGGATCGGGCGCGAGGTCCCTTGCTCGGCTGCTGCACGGACGGGAACGAGGAGGCAAGAGGATCGGGCATCGGGGCCAGAACCGATGCAGAGGAGGTCACAGGCGAGGCGGGGAAGACGACGGCAGCTGCTGCTTGCGAACACAGCGCCCATGGCTGTTCCTGTTGCAAGAAGAGAACGAGGGAGATGAGCACCAGAGAGAGAACCAGGGAAGAACGGAGAGATGGACCGGGGACGCGGGGTCCTGCTGGAGCGGCGGCTTGCTGTGGTGGTGGATCGGGCAGAGCAAATCGGGGAGGAGCAGTGGGGAGCGTTGGTTGGTGGGTGGAGGAAAACAAGGAGAATGGATCCCGAGGTGGATCGAGACCGGTTGGCGGCGGCGACAGGGACAAAAGTCCTAGAATTTAGGGTTTGGCAAAATAGTCTAGTGGTTGATCTATATATAGCAAGTTGGTTAGGTTAGGGGCTATCTTGTCCATCCGATCAAAATCGGACGGTCAGGGAAAATAGGCTATGGAGTCCAAATAAAAAAATGGTGATGTTTTATAGATGTTTGGGGATGATCCGGACCCAACGGTGACGACTGTCCGGATCGGGTCCGGGACAACTCTCGGACGCGCGCGAGGGGCCGATGCACTATGCAAGGAGGGGGTTTCGGGGCCTAGGGGTTGGTAGCAGACTGTGCCGAAAGCATGGGACTGAGAGAAGAGAAGAGAGAGACCCAACGACTGTTTCCGGAGACCGAAAACGTCTGACGAAAAGACCGGCTATAATGTCGCTATAGTTATCCGTTGGGGCGTCAAACGGACAAAGAATGTGATGAAACTTGCCAGGCGGCCTACCTACACTATAATAAGACCGCATGCCAACTTTCAACTCATTCCGAGAACATTTTCCGGCCACTTATAAAATAATATTCGGACGTGCCGCGGGCGCGTGCGAGTGTGTCTGGGCTCAGAACAGACAACGGATGGAACTGGGGGAACCCGGACGGATGCAAGTTTTGAAAACATGCAGATGCAATGCGGATGATAACATGACAAGATGCGCCACGCAAGAAAATGACAAGGCAACAACAGCGAATAACTGGAAGACACCTGGCGCAACGGTCTCGGGCGTCACAACACTCCACCACTACGAGAGGATCTCGTCCCGAGATCTAGAATGGCACCAGAGAGAAACGAAAGAGGAAGAGAAGAGGTAAAACTAAGTTGCTTCTTGACAATTGAGTGAAACCAAAGAACCTTGAGAGGTTGAACAAAATGAAAGAAAGAATACAACAAAGATGAACAAAGTCAAAAACACTCCGTTAGAAAAGAGGAACAAGGAACATTACTAGAACCTTGTAGGTTGAAAGACATCAAGAAAGGGTGCAATGGATAAGAATTACATGCAAGCACTCCGGTTGAAACGAGATGTACAAGAAACGATAACGATTAATTACGACAACACTCCGGTTGGAAATGGAAGGTAAGAATATGAACTTGGCAAAATGAGAGGATACTTGAAAAGAGGACACGACGCTCCGGTTAAAAGGATAAGCACGAAAAGAACACTATCCTCACCATTCGAGATGGTGATTGAAAAGGGCAACATTACAATGCCTCTGGGAGAAATGAAAGAATGGAATGAATGAACGGAGGGAAACACGATCTTGGGAGAGCACGCTTACGACAAATGCTGGAACGGAGTCGTTATATTATCAACAACGAAAGGATAAGCTTTAAGTGGGCTTATGGAGAACATCTCAAAACTGAGGTGAAATTCTGCCACTAACGGAAATGATAGATTTGATTGAGGTCAACAAGGAGACGAGAAAAATATTTCACCGGGAGGATAAATGAATAACTTGGGTCATTTATAAGCACCATAATAGCAAAAATCCTTAGGGAAGGCTTAAGGTGAAATATAACCCAAGATAACTCCAAAGAAGAGAAAGATTGGTTGAAAAGATGTCTTGAGCGAAGAGAAAATGATGGTTTTAGATGTGTCACTCTTGAAAACTTGTGAATCATGAAACATGAAGGAAAATTATCAACAATGACATAACACCACCTGAAAAGATGAGATATGAAAGAATCGCACTTTGGAATGCAAGATGAAGAATCCTTGAGCTCCTCTTGGCGAACACTTCGAGAACGAATTAAATCCTTGCTGAACCACCATGTTGAGCCTCCATGAAGAACTCCGGATAGGAAATGATAACATAAAAGAATTGAAGGTTTGAAGCAAATATGATTGAAGCCTTGCAATGGTTAGATGGAGCTTCGCGATGATATAATCGAGAAAAACTCGGAACTCCGGAAAGAAAGTTGAACAATTGAAATCAAGAATTTTGATGAACCTCCGGAATAAGGAATTGAATTTACTCGATGAAACAAGAATAAGAATTACATTATGCTTATCCTTCACCAATTTAAATTGATGACAAGTAACGGATTTAGTATACTACTTATGCACGTAGAAAGGATTAAGAAGAGATATGGCGCAAACTTGAGACGGTCTTCGATGATCCACCGTTAGGATGAAGAACGAATGAATCTGTATGACAACGAAGGAGAAGAACTCTTGAATGAACCACCGTAATAATAGAAAACGATCAAGGAAAAGATAGAGAAACACCGAGAAGAATTAGCACATGAACGAAGATGCTTGAGGGGATTTTGATACAAGTGAACGAAAAGATCACGAGCTGATTAGAGAAAACTTGAATGATGCATCGGTAAGATTTAGAGAATGATAGTTGAAAGCTAGAATGGATAATCCCGAAATGATGGCTTTCGGATAAACAAACTGAAAGACTCTTGAAATGCTCCGGATGGATGAAAAGAATTCCCACAATCAAAACAATTATGAGAGGATGGCCTCAAACTAGAACCACGAATCTCTGAGAGAACGGATAAGATATGGAGGAAAAACTCTTCTTCGGTCTTCAAAATCCGAGAATGACGACGAGAAACACCACCAAGAATTGTTGAGGCACTCCGGAATTAAAATTGGAAAGGTTGAACCAACGATGAAAAGAATTTGAAAGATCTTGGTGAAAGACATTTGACTGATGATAATTCATTCTTACGCCAAACTTTAAAGATTAGAGAATAGCTCCGGTAAAATGAGAAGAGTCAGGTAAGATCCTGGGAATAGACCTGTGGGTTAGGGCCCACTCAAAAGAATCACCGTTGAATGATTTAAAAGATAGATTGTGCCAGTTGAGTTAAATGACTTGAATGAGATAACATTCTCGAAAGATCTTGAATGAATGAGAATAAACACTAGCATCTTCTGAGATATCTTCAGCACTCCAGAACAAATGAATAGCGAGAGGTGAATGATTAAGAATTGCACCGGCATGAGAAAGCATTGAAACGAGGAAAGGATATGATCAACAAAGCTTGACTTGAAACCACCGGAGATGAAAAGAATGAAGAATGACGAACTTGAAGCTCCATTAGAATCTTCATGAGAATCACCGGATAAGAACATTGACAGAAAGGGAATGGAGAGGCTTCCCATCAATAAAAGGATACTTGAATAAGAAATCTGAGTCCTTGAAGAAAAAGGGTGGGAGGGTGGGAAAACAAAGACAACTTGGAGACGGATGAAACAAACACCGTTGACGAAAAATTTGATTTGATATTGCGGATGTTGAAAATGAACGGATCCACTTGAATAGAGACACACCGGTTCAGAAGAAATTGAGATGGCAAACTCGACGATCAAGAAGGATTGGTATTCACGTAAAAATATGAGAACACCGCTTAGAAAAGGTATGGAATCAACACTTGGCATTGAAGCAACTCGAATACCACAACTGAAAACAAATCAAAGGATTGGCTTGCAGAATAAGCCGGAACAAACATATGATAGAGATTTTGTCCGAAGTTTTTGTGGTGGGGCCCACACGGGCTCGATCGTACAACACCATCATGTACAAGGCAGTGCACATGACATACGAAGTGTCCCCGAGTCAGCATAGCCAAGGACTCTTTAAGACACAACGAGACCACTGTAAAACCAACCGTGGATAGGTGGACCACTAGACGTCGAACCCCAATTTCATATCATGCATCTGTCGGAAAGATATCGTAAGAGCTACTAGAATTCCCACTTATAAACTCCCGAAACTTTCCTGTTATGCAATCAGGTGTTGGGGATATAGGGGAAGCATAATATCTCACCCAAAACTAGCAAATCCTACATCCAGCTGTATCCAACCTTCAACACATAACCAAGAAACCTTCGGAAATCATTTACCTCAACCTTCGAAAAGCATCCGTTATACGAGTTATGGCAATACTCCCGAACTCCCGCCCCAGTACTGGGTGGCGTCGAGGTTACCTCACCAACAACTGCATAAAAGAGATTTTCGATGTCGGCGAACTCAGGTATTCCAGAACTGCAACGATAAAATTGTGACGACAACACCTCGGAGCTCAACTCCCCGGGACACTGCCACAACCCCTAAATGTCAGGAGGCACCAAGAACAATGTTCTTGTCACAAAACCATCGGAACGATTCCAAGATACCCGCGTGATCCTAAATTTTTTTAGTGAAATTTGAGGAGAGAAGAGTCAAAACTCTACGTCAGGAGGCCTCACTACAGCGACGAAGGGACTGAGGAGTAAAAAGAATCCTACTCTCCGATATATATAATCCTATAAGACTCAAAACATTTTTCTAGACTCAACAACGTCAGCGATTCGATCAAGCAGGGGGCTCCTAAGTCGGGGAAGGCTCTGATTACCAACTTTTAACACCCACGATGCGGCTATATCTCCCACGTGTCGGAGCATGACTTAGAGGCATAACCGCATTGTAGGCATGTCGCAAGAGGGGTAATCTTTACACATCCCATGTACAGAATAAGGAAGAGGTACAGAGTTGGCTTACAATCGCCACTTCACACAATACATGAATATAGCATTACATCATCCAGATACAATCAAGGTCCGACTACGGAACCAAAACAAAAGAAGACCACCCCTAATGCTACAGATCCCCGATCGCCTCAACTGGGCTCCACTACTGATCGACTAGAAACGAACCAACACAACGAACAAGATCTTCATCGAGCTCCTCCTTCAGCTCGGTTGCATCACCTCTACGGTATCACCGGCACCTGCAATTGGTTTTGGAAGTAATCTGTGAGTCACGGGGACTCAGCAATCTCACACCCTCGCGATCAAGACTATTTAAGCTTATGGGTAGGGAAAAGGTATGAGGTGGAGCTGCAGCAAGCACTAGCATATATGGTGACTAACTTACGCAAATGAGAGCGAGAAGAGAAGGCAAAGCACGGTCGTGAGCTAGAAGTGATCAAGAAGTGATCCCGAAACTACTTATGGTCAAGCATAATTCCAACACCGTGTTCACTTCCCGGACCACGCCGAGAAGAGACCATCATGGCTACACACGCGGTTGATGCATTTTAATTAAGTTAAGTGTCAAGTTTTCTACAACCGAACATTGACAAATTCCCATCTGCCCATAACCGCGGGCACGGCTTTCGAAAGTTGAAAACCCTGCAGGGGTGTCCCAACTTAGCCCATCACAACCTCCCACGGTCAACGAAGGATATTCCTTCTCCCAGGACGACCCGATCAGACTCGAAATCCCGATTACAAGACATTTCGATGATGGTAAAACAAGACCAGCAAGACCACCCGCTGTGCCGACAAATCCCGATAGAAGCTGCACATATCTCGTTCTCAGGGCACACCGGATAAGCTAAGCGTACAGGAGCCGACGTAACCCAAGTTGCCAAGGGATGGCCCTGCACGGTGCTCTAGTTTGGACCAACACTCAGAGGAGCACTGGCCCGGGGGTTTAAAATAAAGATGACCCTTGAGTCTGCAGAACCCAAGGGAAAAAGGCTTAGGTGGCAAATGGTAAAACCAAGGTCGGGCCTTGCTGGAGGAATTTTATTCAAGGCGAACTGTCAAGGGGTTCCCATTATAACCCAACCGCGTAAGAAACGCAAAATCAAGGAACAAAACACCGGTATGACGGAAACTAGGGAGGCAAGAGTGGAACAAAACACCACGCATAAGGCCGAGCCTTCCACCCTTTACCAAGTATATAGATGCATTTATTAAAATAAGAGATATTGAGATATCCCAAACATGTTCCAACATGGAACAAACTCCAATCTTCACCTGCAACTAGCAACGCTATAAGAGGGGCTGAGCAAAGCGGTAACATAGCCAAACAACAGTTTGCTAGGACAATGTGGGTTAGAGGTTTAACATGGCAATATGGGAGGCATGATATAGCAAGTGGTAGGTATCGCGGCATAGGCATAGCAATAGAGCGAGCAACTAGCAAGCAAAGATAGAAGTGATTTCGAGGGTATGGTCATCTTACCTGAGATCCCGCAAGGAAGAAGAATGAGTCCATGAAGAAGACAAACGGTCGTAGTCGAACGGATCCTCACAAACGCGGCGTTATTGGAACCAACCCGAAGAAGCAACACCGGAAAGAAGTACACTACATAGTAAACAACCAACACATGAACATGGCATGATGCACAATCAAGTATGATGCATGTCCGGTTTAATGAAGCATGGCATGGCAAAGTGCAAAAACAATCCTACAAATTAAGTGGAGCTCAATATGCAACTCCGTTGCATGTTGACGAAACACCACATGACTTATTTAGTTCGATATCGTTTATGTACTCAACAATATTAAATGTTGTTAGCATGGCAAGAGGTGAAGCATAATGAAACTATCTATCTAGGCAAGTTTAAATGAGGCCGGAACAACAAAACAACAAGTCTGGAAACTCCTCATGTGCATATTTTAGGTTTGGTACTGATCTGCCCTAAACACAATTTTAGAGTTGTTAAACATGCACAGCAAGTACACCATGTTAAACTAGGCAAATTTCTACCCCATTTATATATAAAGTTTGTTAGGTTTGGAGCTACGGTTATTTAGTTATGAATTAAATCATTTTAGCACGCTATATGAGCAAATTTAATCAAACATCATTTTAAGCATTTCAAACATGGATGAAAGTGGCATATTATGAAACTAGACAGAAATCTAAGCATATTTCATATATAAAGTTTTTCCATATGATGCACAGTTTGAGATATATGATATGCATGAAGTTTGAGGGCTTTTCTGCAAAACTGTTTTAACTGGATAAAAGTGAAAATCGCAGCAGCAAGAAAAAAACACTATGGGCCGAAACATAGCAGGCTGGATGAACAGAGAAAAAAACAAAAAGGGGGCACTAGGGGCCTCACCATGGGCTTTGGCCCAAGGCGGTGGAGAGGAAGCCCGGTTGACCGGGAGGGGGAAGCTGCATGGGCCGGCCTTGCTGCGCTCCCTGGCGCGTAGCGGGGTCTCGGTCAACGGGCACTCGTCGATCCCTTGATTTCCTCGTGTACAGAGACGAGCGGGAGGAACAGAAGCAGGACACGACGGCGGCAGCGGGGACTGCAGGATGGGCTGCTCCGGTGGAAGAGGCACAGAGACTTGGGGGCACCGGGGGCGGGATCCAGGCGACGGGACAGAGGGGGCGCGAGCGGGGCTCTCGCCGAGGTCGTCCGAGAAGCAGAGCAGCAGCGTGACGCAGAGCAGCAGAGGGGCTTGCGGCGGAGCTCGGTGCCTCGTCTCGCTGGAGATAAACAGGACGGTGGCGGCCTTGACGCAATCCCAGTGACGCGGACAGGGTGAGGAGGAGCGGAGGCTGCCTGCTCCAGGCGGCGGCTTGCGAGGACTTGGCCGGCGGGGAGGGATCGAGGAGCTCGGGCTCCTACCTCCTGGACGAGGGGAAGGATCGGGCGCGAGGTCCCTTGCTCGGCTGCTGCAGGCACGGGAACGAGGAGGCATGGGGATCGGGCGTCGGGGCCGGAACCGATGCAGAGGAGGTCACAGGCGAGGCGGGGGAAGACGACGGCAGCTGCTGCTTGTGAACACAGCGCCCATGGCTGTTCCTGTTGCAAGAAGAGAACAATGGAGATGAGCACCAGAGAGAGAACCAGGGAAGAACAGGGAGATGGAGCGGGGACGCGGGGTCCTGCTGGAGCGGCGGCTTGCTGCGGTGGTGGATCGGGCAGAGCGAATCAGGGAGGAGCAGTGGGGAGCGTTGGTTGGTGGGTGGAGGAAAACGAGGAGAATGGATCCCGAGGTGGATCGAGACCGGGTGGCGGCGGCGACACGGACAAAAGTCCTAGAATTTAGGGTTTGGCAAAATAGTCTAATGGTTGATCTATATATAGCAAGTTGGTTAGGTTAGGGACTATCTTGTCCCTCCGATCAAAATCGGACGGATAGGAAAAATAGTCTATGGAGTCCAAATAAAAAAATGGTGATGTTTTATAGATGTTTGGGGATGATCCAGACCCAACGTTGACGACTGTCCGGGTCGGGTCCGGGACAACTCTCGGACGCGCGCGAGGGGCCGATGCACTGTGCAAGGAGGGGGGTTTCGGGCCTGGGGGTTGGTAGTGGACTGTGCAGAAAGCTTTGGGCTGAGAGAAGAGAAGAGAGAGAGAGACCCGGTGACTGTTTCCGGAGACCGAAAACGTCCGACGAAAAGACCGGCTATAATGCCGCTATAGTTATCCGTTGGGGTGTCAAACGGACTCGGAATGCGATGAAACTTGGCAGGCGGCCTACCTACACTATAATAAGACCGCACGCCAACTTTCAAACCTTTCCAAGAACATTTTCCGGCCACTTATAAAAATAATATTCGGACGTGCCGCGGGCGCGTGCGAGTGTATCTGGGCTTAGAACGGACAACGGACGGAACTGGGCGAACCCGGATAGATGCAAGTTTTGAAAACATGCAGATGCAATGCGGATGATGACATGACAAGATGCGACACGCAAGCAAATGACAAGGCAACAACAGCGAATAACTGGAAGACACCTGGCGCAACGGTCTCGTGGCGTCATAGGTTTGGAGCTCATTTGGAGCATATTTTTCATGTCCAAAGTTTTGCATAATAAAAGTGATCCAATAATCACCTAACATGCATAATAGTTCAGAAATCATTGTAACACCAATACCACATACCAAATAACTTCAAATTTGAATTTTGGCTCAAGTTTTTTTTGTCTCAAACTTGAATAGTATTACACCATTACACAAATCCAGGCAAGGTTTTATTTCTACAACATAGTACTGATACACAAGTTTGAACAAATTTTCACTTCAGCTTCTTCTTACCACTCGATTTCTTCCTCTTCTTTTTATCAATGCTTGTTTTTTATTGTACAACACCTAGTTCACTCAAGCTCTTGGCTTTCTTCACTAGACTCCCTAGAATAGTAGCTTCATTTCGCACCACAATAGTTGTAGTATCATTGGGCCCAATATCATCAGTTGGCAACACAACTTCCAATATAAGCTCAGTTGGCACCACATCAGCTAGAATATCATCAGTTCGCAACTCAACTTCCAACATATCGGCTTGCATAACATCAGCTGGAATATCTTCAGAGGTACCCATATCTTCAGTTGGCACCAGAACATCCAAATCTTGCTCGTTTTGCAGCAGCACATTAGAGTCTTGCTCATTTTGCACCACACCATCCACGTCTGGTTCAATGTGCATTGTTTCACCAAAACTTCTCTTTTTTCTACAGCCATTGCCTCTTGCCTTTTTCTTTGACCATCAATCTTTAACAACAAGCGGCTTACCTGCAAGCTTCCCCTAAAAATAAAGCATGTCAATTGGTTAGTAATTGAAAAATGCAGCCAAATAGTAAACTTCGCAAACATTAGCCCACATACTTTGGCCTTTCAGGAATGTAACAACATTCGGGAGATCCAACTCGGTGCCCAAGTTTCTGGCACAACTTGCATCTATTTTTGTTACCTTTTTAGGATCTTTTTGGCTTTTCATCCTTCTTTCCCTTCTCCCTTTTACTACTCCCACCTTTCTCAAACCATGCCTTGAATCTACTCTCTTTAGGCCTGCCAACCTTTCTTTTTGTTAAAGGATGACACATGGAAAATTCAATTTCCACTTCAGGCCACTGAGACTGATTTGTAAGTGCTGGAATTGGAGTTGCATATGAAGCCTTGAATCTTGCTACTAGGTAATATTCGTGCAAATATGGGTGCATGTTTATCTTAAGTCGGGAGGCCAAGAAAAGTATGTCATGATCACATGGTTTCCCAGTGTGTTGCCACTCCAAACAAGTGCAATCATGCATTTCAGTGTTAACAACATGCCTTCGACCAGTTTGGTATCTCTAACTTCAGCACCCTACAAAGAAGATTTTTCAACAGATAAGTGTGTAAGATTTCTGCTCCTGTTGACCACCTGTTGTACCATCGTAGGAAGCTTATCCCTTTATAGACAATCACCAATCCTTATTCTCAATTCCCACAGGCGCATGATCATGATCCTGATTTTGTCAACCATGTCATGCATAGGTAAGTTTTTCAACTGCTTCACCTTGTTGTTAAAACTTTCTGCCAAGTTGTTGTTGATATGATCGCACTTGATGGCAGTGTTAAAATCCTGACCTATACCATAATAGAGAATTTTATCATGGAACAAACTCAGGGCATGTTGTCATTATCTTACCAAGATGATATGAATGTGTCTGTTTAGTGTAAGATCCTGCTGCTGGCCACATACGACCAAATTCTTCCCCTCTGAATTTTTTGATCAAATTCATCCACATGTGGCTGAAGCACTCCCTTTGCCGACAATGGGGGAAAACTTTCTTGACTGCATTTTCTAGCCCTTTGCATGCATCTTGTGTGGACTGCCAAAGGTGACACTAGCCCTATGCATCTTTTCAATTGCATCATGAACTATGTCCATGAACCTTTGTCTCTGACTAAAACAAGTCAATAGCAACAGGGAACATCAAGGTGTGTCCATCTAAAGCATTGCAAGGTGCCAATTGACCATTCCACTTTCCAGTCGAAAATGACGAGTCTATGCTCAAATATGGACGATACCCTGCCTTGAAGCCGTTGATGCAAGGCTTTAAAGCCGTTAAAAAACTTAGAGAAAAGGACTCTTCCATCCTCTGTTACCTCAGTATCTATCTCCACAACACTGTGAGGTGACCTCTTCTCCACCTCTTCTTTGAAATTATAAAGCATCCTAAAAGTATTTTCCCAATCACCATATAATTTTTTTTACTGCGCTTTGTTTTGCCTTCCATACCATGTTATACTTCACCTTAATGGGGTACTGCCTTTCCAATTCTACTTTAAGTTTCTTTGCAGTAGTGTTTGGTTTCTTGGCTAAAATAGGAGTGATCTTTTCTGCAATCCAAAATTGTGATGTCATGGTTGATACTCTCTGTAAACTTGTAATACAAGTATGTTTGTGTGGGATTTGATTGACCCTAATGGTACTTCCATCATGTTGGCGTCTAGTAGATATGTACCACTTGCAAGGCTTGACACTTCCATCAAAATCTTTACATCTTGCATAAAACTTCTTTCTACTAGCCCACTTAGTCTTGGCATCAAACTCATGTTTGACTGCATAAGTCTTGAAACACATCCTAAACTCATCCATGTTTGAGAACAACTTCCCTACTGCAATAACATGGTTTGTCTTGTCATAGACATTTACCAACTCATCATCATGTGCATCATCTACATCACCTGCAGCATCTTCCATCAGTTGTCCATCCACATCTTCATATATATCTCTGCTAGCATCAGTAGGCATACTAGATTCACCATTCTCCTCCTTATCTTCATCAGCTACTGGTATGCCAATTTTTTTGGCCATCTCAGTGTCATCCATTGGTTCAATGACTAAATCAGTTGGGTCATCTAATTCTACTGAATTCCAATCAAGAAAAACAAGCCTTGCAACACCATCAGAGCCCTCTTGTGCATCAACCCTCTCAGGTAATACTGTCACTTCACCCGTACACATGGGTATTATCTGCCTCTCTGAAGCCCAACCATCATATACCATCTGTGAAGCTAACTTTGAGGGCACATATCCAACCTTAGAATTGGTTTTCAAATCAACGAGCTCTGCATGAAACGTAGTCCATTTGGTTGTCCAGCCATCTTTTTGATCAATTTCATCAACCATCTCTTCGCCATCCTCAGTTCTCACATACTCTCCTTTCCAATTATCAAACCGTAACAATGCTGCCTCTTGCTCTAGACCCCAAAAAATGCTCTCCCCGATTTTTTCCACCACATTCTTCACGGCCTTCTCTTCCATGCTTTGTAGGTCTTGTGGATCAATATCTGCTAATTCAACCCCCCCCCCCCAATTTCATAATTGTATCTCTCTCTGTGTCCCGCACGCTACCATCACCTAACTTCGCCTTAGAAGGAAAGATTTCGACAGTGAATTCGAAGGTCCGAGCACCATCGCCCCTGTTTGTCAATGGCGGGCAGTGTGAGCTAGTGGAAGCAGACGAGGCACAATGGTTGGAAAGGATGCACATTAAGGGATTACCTAGTCGACGTTGTTGTCTCTGGCGGCTCCATCACGGTCAGCCCCCCTCCCCCCACACAAATCTGGATCCAATCGATCAAAAACAGAGGGAAACAGAAGCGATGCAGTGGGATCTAACTCGACACGGAGGGGAACCGGACAAGGGTTCCAGATTCACTCACCACAGCCACCGCCGTCGCCGAGAACGAAAGCTCTGCCGCTGCTTTCACTGAGAACAAAAGCTCTGATGCCATCCCGGCTCACTGCTGAGAACGAAGAAGAGGGAGCAACACAGGTTCAGACAGGGGTGCTAGTTCAGACAGGCACGGGGACATGTTTCACCTGATGCACTGCCAAGTGAGGCTCGTAACTAGATGCACTACCAAGTGAGACCCACGTGTCTTAAACATAACCTCACTCACGTTGACGACTATTTTAATCGCCCGAGTGGTCCTTGGCTATTTGGGCTTCTGAAACGTAGCACGAGAGCTATTTTCGTCAACTACAGCGCACTCTTTTCATTTCATCTCAACATTGTCGCACAAGAGCTATTGACCCGATAATATCTGGCTGCTCAGGTCGGCTCGCTTCTCTCTGGGTCTCGTTCTGCATCAGGGTGGTTTGGAGCCCTCAGACCGTGATTATTCAAACGCCACTCCTCCCTCCATGGCCGGCCAACTAGCTAGCTAGCTGCTCGAGTTACGGACGTATAGTACGTAGCCAGCGTATTCGTACGTCCGTACAGTGGAGCAGCGCGTGTTGGCTTCCGCTGCTTGTCGGCTGCCTCTCCGGGCATGAACACAACATGCACACATATCATCTCTCTCGGACAGTTGAACAGATCGATGATTGTGGGTTGGTAAGTGTGTGTTTGTTTGCTTGCTATCTTCTCTTTCCAGCCTAATTCGATCGGTCTCTTTCTCTCTATATATACATTGCTACCGCTAAGCAAGCTGATTAAATTAAGCCGTTCAATCAGTAGGACTAGTGATTAACTTCCTCTTTGCGACTTGGGGGACGTACTTTAGCTATCTTGTGCCACATATATATTAGTTAAGCGATGATTATTGATTGATCACTTAAAGAATGTACGACACAATATGTATTGGCCCGGGACCAAACCGGACGTGTATGCACAAAACGGTGGTCAAAGCTAGCACTCCATGCATGGATGTATTTGGGGTGGACAGGGAAT
Source organism: Triticum urartu (assembly GCF_056163025.1). Taxonomy (NCBI): domain Eukaryota; kingdom Viridiplantae; phylum Streptophyta; class Magnoliopsida; order Poales; family Poaceae; genus Triticum; species Triticum urartu. The sequence goes on along the minus strand of NC_141874.1, from coordinate 236,203,632 downwards.
TAAAGTGAGATGCTAGGCCTGAACTTGTACGTGGATGAGTGATTGCGACCGTGGTACATTTACTAAGACCATGTACGGAGTCATTTTTGTCAATGCTATTGCTAGCTAGTAGGTTCCTTTCAAATACAGTTGTAGTATTAGTTTCGCCGGATGTGTCTTTCTTACCTCAAGCAAGCAGTTAGAGTAGCCCTTGGCCCCCAGGAGACGCTAAAAATCGCCCCTGGGACGCACCGGCGCAAAACGCGCACTGGGGGCGTGATGCCACCCAGTCGCGGCGCCCATGAGATTTTTTTGAACAACACAAACACGGTGAGTTCATGCATATTTCGGCGACTTCAAACCAAATTCAACCAAACACGGCACAAACACGCCCGCTCATACATATTTAAAGTATTTTACAAAAAGAAAAAAAAACACTACTAGGCCCGCCCGCCGTCTCGCTCGCCTCGCCGCTCCTCACCGGCCGCCGCCCTTGCAGTTCTACATGCCGAGGAGGCTGTGAAACCGCGTGTAGTCGCCGCCGCCGCCCTCGTCGTCGTCGTCGTCGCCGCCTCCGTCGTGGCCGCCGTCCCTGCTGCAACTCTCCCCCGGTTGGCGCGGCGGGTTGGACGGTCCGGCGGCGTCCTCGTCGTCGTCGCTGTCGAGGATCACGACGCCGTGCTCGTCCTCGCGCCCACCTTTGCGGGCGGCGATCTCCTCCAGGGCCCGGGTCTATTGGGTCATCTCAGTCCGGAGGTAGTCGTCGCGCGCCCACCGCAGGGCGTCCGCGTCGGAGAAGCCGCGCCGGGCTATCTCCTCGTAATCCGGGGGGGACTGGGCTCCGGTTTGGGCGCGACGAGGACGAAGCGCCCGGAAGCGGGGATGGAGTCGGCGATGCGGATACCGGAGCTGCGGGTGCGCCGGCTGACAGGCGTGTCTTGGGGCTCCGGCTTAACGGGCATGTCCTGGGGCTCCAGATTGACGGGGCGGAGGCAGGGAGAGCTGGTCGACCGACCAGACGAGGAGGAGGACGGGGGGAGGGGTACTCCAGTCTCGGCGTGTTGCCACCCTCGATGTACTCGAGGACGGCCTCCAGCTTGCGGCCGGGCACGCCCCACCATCGGCGCCGCCCCTCGGAGTTGAGCCTGCCGGAGGGCACGACGTCGTTGGTGGCCTCGAGCTGCTCGGCGTGATGGCGGCGGAAGTACGACTCCTAGAGCGGGCTGTCGGGGACGTAGCGCGGCCCATCCCTCACCGCCCGCAGCAGAGAAGCGCAGATATGCGCGATCTCCGCACGACGCGTCGCCCCAGTGGGCGGTGGTGGCACCGGGACCCCGCCGGCGCTGATTCTCCACGCCCCGGGCACCCGCATGTCCGGCGGGACCGGGTACTTGGCCTCGAAGAGGAGCCGAGTTTCGTCCTCGTGAAGGTGGCAGTGATACGTCTCCAACATATCTATAATTTTTGATTGCTCCATGCTATATTATCTACTGTTTTGAATGTTTATGGGCTTTATTATACACTTTTATATCATTTTTGGGACTAACCTGTTAACCCAGAGCCCAGTGCCAGTTTCTGTTTTTACCCTGTTTTAGGGTTTCGAAGAAAAGGAAAATCAAACGGAGTCCAATTGACCTGAAACTTCACGGAACTCATTTTTGGAAGGAAAGAAACCCAGGAGACTTGGAGTGCACGCCAGGGGACTTACGAGGAGGCCACGAGGCAGGGGGGCGCCCACCCCCCTGGGCGCGCCCTCCACCCTCGTGAGCCCCTCGTGGCCCCCCTGACGTACTTCTTCCACCTATATATCTCCATATACCCTAAAAACATCCGCGGGCACAATAGATCGGCAGTTCCGCCGCCAGAAGCCTCCGTAGCCACCAAAAGCCAATCTAGACCCATTCCGGCACCCTGCCGGAGGGGGCAATCCTTCTCCGGTGGCCATCTTCATCATCCCGGTGCTCTCCATGACGAGGAGGGAGTAGTTCTCCCTCGGGGCTGAGGGTATGTACCAGTAGCTATGTGTTTGATCTCTCTCTCTCTCTCTCTCTCTCTCGTGTTCTTGATTTGGCACGATCTTGATGTATCGCGAGCTTTGCTATTATAGTTGGATCTTATGTTTCTCCTCCCCCTCTTCTCTCTTGTAATGAATCTAGTTTCCCCTTTGAAGTAATCTTATCGGATTGAGTCTTTAAAGATTTGAGAACACTTGATGTATATCTTGCCGTGCGTATCTGTGGTGACAATGGGATATCACGTGATTCACTTGATGTATGTTTTGGTGATCAACTTGCGGGTTCCGCCCATGAACCTATGCATAGGGGGTGGCACACGTTTTCGTCGTGATTCTCCGGTAGAACTTTGGGGCACTCTTTGAGGTCCTTTGTGTTGGTTGAATAGATGAATCTGAGATTGTGTGATGCATATCGTATAATCATACCCACGGATACTTGAGGTGACATTGGAGTATCTAGGTGACAATAGGGTTTCGATTGATTTGTGTCTTAATGTGTTATTCTAGTACGAACTTTAGGGCTGTTTGTGACACTTATAGGAATAGCCCAACGGATTGATTGGAAAGAATAACTTTGAGGTGGTTTCATACCCTACCATAATCTCTTCGTTTGTTCTCCGCTATTAGTGACTTTGGAGTGACTCTTTATTGTATGTTGAGGGATAGTTATATGATCCAATTATGTTATTATTGTTGAGAGGACTTGCACTAGTAAAAGTGTGAACCCTAGGCCTTGTTTCCTAGCATTGCAATACCGTTTACACTCACTTTTATCATTAGTTACCTTGCTGTTTTTATAATTTCGGATTACAAATACCTTTATCTACTATCCATATACCACTTGTATCACCGTCTCTTCGCCGAACTAGTGCACCTATACAATTTACCATTGTATTGGGTGTGTTGGGGACACAAGAGACTCTTTTTTATTTGATTGCAGGGTTGCTTGAGAGAGACCATCTTCATCCTACGCCTCCTACGGATGGATAAACCTTAGGTCATCCACTTGAGGGAAATTTGCTACTATCCTACAAACCTCTGCACTTGAAGGCCCAACAACGTCTACAAGAAGAAGGTTGTGTAGTAGACATCAAGCTCTTTTCTGGCGCCATTGCCGGGGAGGTGAGTGCTTGAAGGTATATCTTTAGATCTTGCAATTGAGTCTTTTAGTTTCTTATTTTATCACTAGTTTAGTTTATAAAAGAAAACTATAAAAAAATGGAATTGAGTTTGTCTCATACGCTTCACCTTTTTAATATCTTTCGTGAGTACGATGGAAAGGAAAATTGTGCTCAAGTGCTAGAAAAAGAAATCTATAAAATGTTTGGCACTAAATATTTGAATGATGAGCATGATTGCAATGTTTTTAGTACGAATTCTTTGAATATCCATGATGCTAATGATATGCAAAGCCATAATCTTGGGGATGCTACGCTTAGTGAAGATGATATTTTTAGTATCCCAAGTTTTGATATGCAAATTTATAATTATAATAACATGCCTCCTACTTATGATAATTATTGTGATGATACATATGCTATAAAAAGTAGTGAGGATTATATTTATAAAACTTATCATGATTATGGTTACCCCTTTTATGAACATTACACTTTTAATGTGGAAACAATTTATAGTATCCAAGTCTCTTATGATACTCCCACTGTCCTGAATGAGAAGAATCTTGCTTATGTGGAGAGTAATAAAATTTCTATTCTTGTAGATCATGAAAAGAATGCTTTAGGTGTTGGTTATATTGTTGAATTCATTCATGATGCTACTGAAAATTATTATGAGGGAGGAATATATGCTTGTAGGAATTGCAATAATATCAAGTTTCCTCTCTATGTGCTTAAAATTTTGAAGTTATGCTTGTTTTACCTTCCTATGCAAGTTGATTCTTCTTCCCATAAGTTGTTTGCTCACAAAATCCCTATGCATAGGAAGTGGGTTAGACTTAAATGTGCTAATCATATTCTTCATGATGCTCTCTTTATGTTTCAATTCTAATCTTTTATGTGAGCATCATTGACATCATCATGCCTAGCTAGGGGCGTTAAACGATAGCGCTTGTTGGGAGGTAATCCAATTTTATTTTTGTTCCTTCATTTTTGCTCCTGTTTAGTAATAAATAATTCATCTAGCCTCTGTTTAGATGTGGTTTTATGTGTTTAATTCGTGTTTGTGCCAAGTAGAACCTTTGGGAAGACTTGGGGAAAGTCTTGTTGATCATGCTGTCAAAAACAGAAACTTTAGCGCTCACGAGAATTGCTGCCAATTTTATTTGGAGAGTGATATTTAGTTAATTCTTTTTGCAGATGATTAATAGATAAATTCCTCAGGTCCAGCAATTTATTTGAGAATTTTATGAGTTCCAGAAGTATACGTTTGATCCAGATTACTACAGACTGTTCTGTTTTTGACAGATTCTGTTTTTCATGTGTTGTTTACTTATTTTGATGAATCTATGGCTAGTAAAATAGTTTATAAACCATAGAGAAGTTGGAATACAGTAGGTTTAACACCAATATAAATAAAGAATGAGTTCATTACAGTACCTTGAAGTGGTGATTTATTTTCTTATACTAACGGAGCTTACGAGTTTTCTGTTAAGTTTCGTGTTGTGAAGTTTTCAAGTTTTGGGTAAGGATTCGATGGACTATGGAATAAGGAGTGACAAGAGCCTAAGATTGGGGATTCCCGAGGCACCCCAAGGTAATATTGAAGGATATCCAAGAGTCTAAGCTTGGCGATGCCCCGGAAGGCATCCCCTCTTTCGTCTTCGTTCATCGGTAACTTTACTTGGAGCTATATTTTTATTTATCACATGATATGTGTTTTGCTTGGAGCGTCAATTTATTTTGTTAGGATTTGCTTGCTATTATTTAGAACAATGTTTTGCATCTTTTATTCCAATAAAAGTGGCATTGATAGTCTTTACTATGCCTATGTTAGAAGTCCACACGTTGCTGTTTGAAAACAGAAAGTTTACCGCTGTTGAAATAATTCCCTAGAAAAGTCAGAATGTGATAAAATTTTGAAACCATTTGCATATTAAGCTCTGATAAATTTACTACAGTGGTAATTTTCTTTCATAATTTTTGGAGCTAGGGAAGTGTAGATGTTGCAGCATTCTTTACAGACTATCCTGTTTAGGCAGATTGCTGTTATATTTGCATTGTTTGCATAAGTTTGCTTCCTTAATGATTCTATTTGAGTATAGGACTATTAAATATGCAGAGGAATTTAGTATGCAATGTTGAATAATAATTTTAGTGGTTTGCTACAGTAGAGTATGATAAGGTTTTTGCAATGGTTTATACTAACTTATCTCACGAGTCCTTATTGAGTTTTGTGTGGATGAAGCTTTTGAGATTTAGGGAGACCGTGATATGAGAGGAATTAAGGAGACACAAGAGCTCAAGCTTGGGGATGCCCAAGGCACCCCAAGATAATATTTCAAGAAGTCTCAAGCGTCTAAGCTTGGGGATGCCCCGGTTGGCATCCCACCTTTCTTCTTCAACAACTATCGGTTAGTTTCGGTTGATCCTAAGTTTTTGCTTCTTCACATGATGTTTGCCATTCTTAGAATGTCATTTTATTTTGTTTTGCTTGCTGTTTGAATAAAATACCAAGATCTAAAATTATTAAATGTTAGATGGTCTTCACATGGTTGCATAATTATTCAACTACTCATTGATCTTCACTTATATCTTTTGGAGTAGTTTGTCATTTGCTCTAGTGCTTCACTTATATCTTTTAGAGCATGGTGGTAGTATTATTTTGAAGAAATAGCTCACTTATATTATTTTGAGAGTCTTAAATAGCATGGTAATTTTCTTAAAATCCTAATATGCTAAGCATAAAAGATTTGTAAGAATTCTTATGAGTGTGTTGAATACTAAGAGAAGTTTGATGATTGATGATTGTTTTGAGATATGGAGGTAGTGATATCAAAGTTGTGCTAGTTGAGTAGTTGTGAATTTGAGAAATACTTGTGTTGAAGTTTGCAAGTCCCGTAGCATGCACGTATGGTAAACGTTATGTAACAAATTTGAAACATGAGGTGTTATTTAATTGTCCTCCTTATGAGTGGCGGTCGGGGACGAGCGATGGTCTTTTCCTACCAATCTATCCCCCTAGGAGCATGCGCGTAGTACTTTGGTTTTTGATGGCTTGTAGATTTTTGCAATAAGTATATGAGTTCTTTATGACTAATGTTGAGTCCATGGATTATACGCACTCTCACCCTTCCATCATTGCTAGCCTCTTCGGTACCGTGCATTGCCCTTTCTCACATCGAGAGTTGGTGCAAACTTCGCCGGTGCATCCAAAGCCCGTGATATGATACGCTCTTTCACACATAAACCTCCTTATATCTTCCTCAAAACAGCCACCATACCTACCTATTATGGCATTTCCATAGCCATTCCGAGATATATTGCCATGCAACTTTCCATCATCCAGTTTATCATGACACATTCATCATTGTCATATTGCTTAGCATGATCATGTAGTTGACATAATATTTGTGGCAAAGCCACCGTTCATAATTTTTTCATACTTGTCACTCTTGATTCATTGCATATCCCGGTACACCGCCAGAGGCATCCATATAAAGTCATACTTTGTTCTAGTATCGAGTTGTAATCATTGAGTTGTAAATAAATAGAAGTGTGATGATCATCATTCAATAGAGCATTGTCCCAAAAAAAGGCCAAAGGAAAAAAAGGCCCAAAAAAGAAAATAAATAAAAAGGGGCAATGCTACTATCCTTTTTTTCCACACTTGTGCTTCAAAGTAGCATCATGTTCTTCATATAGAGAGTCTCTTGAGTTATCACTTTCATGTACTTGTGGGAATTTTCATTATAGAACTTGGCTTGTATATTCCAACAATGGGCCTCCTCAAGTGCCCTAGGTATTCGTGAGCAAGCAAGTTGGATGCACACCCACTTAGTTTCTTTTATTGAGCTTTCATACATTTATAGCTCTAGTGCATCTGTTGCATGGCAATCCCTACTCCTTGCATTAACATCAATCAATGGGCATCTCCATAGCCCATTGATTAGCCTCATTGATGTGAGACTTTCTCCTTTTTATCTTCTCCACATAACCCCCTCATTATTCTATTCCACCCATAGTGCTATATCCATGGCTCGCGCTCATGTATTGCGTGGAAGTTTATAGGTTTGAGATTACTAAAGTATGAAACAATTGCTTGGCTTGTCATCGGGGTTGTGCATGATGAGAGCATTCTTGTGTGACGAAAATGGAGCATGACTAAACTATATGATTTTGTAGGGATGAAATTTCTTTGGCCATGTTATTTTGAGAAGACATAGTTGCTTAGTTAGTATGCTTGAACTATTATCATTTTTATGTCAATATGAACTTTTGTCTTGAATCTTATGGATCTGAATATTCATACCACAATTAAGAAGAATCACATTGAAATTATGCCAAGTAGCACTCCGCATCAAAAATTCTGTTTTTATCATTTACCTACTCGAGGACGAGCAGGAATTAAGCTTGGGGATAATGATACGTCTCTAACGTATCTATAATTTTTTTATTGCTCCATGCTATATTATCTACTGTTTTGAATGTTTATGGGCTTTATTATACACTTTTATATCATTTTTGGGACTAACCTATTAACCCAGAGCCCAGTGCCAGTTTCTGTTTTTACCCTGTTTTAGGGTTTTGAAGAAAAGGAAAATCAAACGGAGTCCAATTGACCTGAAACTTCACGGAACTCATTTTTGGAAGGAAAGTAGCCCAGAAGACTTGGAGTGCACGCCAGACAGGGGGGCGCGCCCTCCACCCTCGTGAGCCCCTCGTGGCCCCCCTAACATACTCTTCCGCCTATATGTCTCCATATACCCTAAAAACATCTGCGGGCACAATAGATCGGGAGTTCCGCTGCCAGAAGCCTCCGTAGCCACCAAAAGCCAATCTAGACCCGTTCCAGCACCCTGCCGGAGGGGGCAATCCTTCTCCGGTGGCCATCTTCATCATCCCGGTGCTCTCCATGACGAGGAGGGAGTAGTTCTCCCTCGGGGCTGAGGGTATGTACCAATAGCTATGTGTTTGATCTCTCTCTCTCTCTCGTGTTCTTGATTTGGCACAATCTTGATGTATCGCGAGCTTTGCTATTATAGTTGGATCTTATGTTTCTCCTCCCCTCTTCTCTCTTGTAATGAATCGAGTTTCCCCTTTGAAGTAATCTTATCGGGTTGAGTCTTTAAAGATTTGAGAACACTTGATGTATGTCTTGCCGTGCATATCTGTGGTGACAATGGGATATCACGTGATTCACTTGATGTATGTTTTGGTGATCAACTTGCGGGTTCTGCCCATGAACCTATGCATAGGGGTTGGCACACGTTTTCGTCGTGATTCTCCGGTAGAACTTTGGGGCACTCTTTGAGGTCCTTTGTGTTGGTTGAATAGATGAATCTGAGATTGTGTGATGCATATCGTATAATCATACCCACGGATACTTGAGGTGACATTGGAGTATCTAGGTGACATTAGGGTTTTGATTGATTTGTGTCTTAATGTGTTATTCTAGTACGAACTTTAGGGCTGTTTGTGACACTTATAGGAATATCCCAACGGATTGATTGGAAAGAATAACTTTGAGGTGGTTTCGTACCCTACCATAATCTCTTCGTTTGTTCTCCGCTATTAGTGACTTTGTAGTGACTCGTTGTTGCATGTTGAGGGATAGTTATATGATCCAATTATGTTATTATTGTTGAGAGGACTTGCACTAGTGAAAGTGTGAACCCTAGGCCTTGTTTCCTAGCATTGCAATACCGTTTACACTCACTTTTATCACCATCTCTTCGCCGAACTAGTGCACCTATACAATTTACCATTGTATTGGGTGTGTTGGGGACACAAGAGACTCTTTGTTATTTGATTGCAGGGTTGCTTGAGAGAGACCATCTTCATCCTACGCCTCCTGCGGATTGATAAACCTTAGGTCATCCACTTGAGGGAAATTTGCTACTATCCTACAAACCTCTGCACTTGGAGTCCCAACAACGTCTACAAGAAGAAGGTTGTGTAGTAGACATCAGGTGGCGGCCGAAGCCATTCGCCGCCGCACCGTCGCCTGGGAATCGTTCGGCCATTTCTTTGAACTGGGACGGCGAGGGGAGAGGGAGGAAGGGGAGAGAGGGCGCGTCGACGGTGGAGACTCTGTGCGTGCCACCGGCGTTGGGGTCGGCTTATATAGGCGGAGGTGGCGCGAGCACGCGTGGCCGCCTCATCTACGCGTGGCATGCGCGGGGACGCGCGTCGTCACGCCTTCACTGCGCCGGTGAGGCATCAATGGTGGAGGCTGACCGGCACGGTAGCGCGCGGCAGCTTTGACATTGATTCGTCGCGGGAAACGAGGTGATGAGGACGACGAAGCGGCGAGAAGCGAGACGAGTCGCTGGCAAGGAGGGCCCGCGGCTCTTTCGCGCCAAAACCGATTCGCCTGGCGCCCCTGAGCGCCCTCCAGCATGCCGGGTTCGGGTTGGGTCCACTGGCGCCAATTTCGGCCCGAGCCGGCGAAAATTGGGTCCTTGGAATGCGACTGGGCCAATTTTTTGGCGCCAGCGGCCGAAAAGTTGCCTGGGGGGCCTTGTTGGGGGCGCGGCTGAAGATGCTCTTACAGTGATGAATCTACCGATGAGGCTTCGATAGTATCGAGCCTACCCTCCAAAATCGTAAATTATTTTCCTACTACTATGCATCGGCAGGCCCAGCCCAGGAAAAGCAAGTCAGCCGGGCCTTGTAAGTGAACAGATAGAGGAAAAAGAGCAAGGTAGTCTAGTACACATTCACGTGCTGGCGGTCGCGGTCCATGTAAGAGCATCTTCAGCCATTGAGTCTTCCAGAAGGCATTTTTTTGCCGCTTGAGGGGCTGCCGGCGAAAATTTTAGTCTAGGGTCCAAGAAATTTTCACTCGTTGCTCCCTAACAGCTCGTCTCTCCTCTGCCTCGGCGATGCCGCCTCCGAACGCCGCGGTCGCCGTGGCTCCGGCATATCCGCGGTCACCCTCCTCCCCAAGCTACGCCATGGCGTGCAGGAGGACCGCCGCCCTCGTCCTCGTCCTTCCCGAGCACCAGGACGGGCCGGACCGCCCCGCAGCTCGTCGTCATCATCGTTCCCCGAGAGCACTCCTCTGCTTCGCCATCTCCCACAAAGACGCGTCCGCCGCTACTCCATTCCGCCCCGGTGAGACAGCCCGCGCGCACCAACACCCCTGGCCGCGACCTGCCCACCGCTCACTGCAGCCGCCGCTACTCCCGGCAACCCCACCCGCGCTTGGCCGCGCCCTTGCCTCGCGTGGCTGCGCCCGGCCGCGACCCATGCCGTCCTTGCGCATGCCCCGCCGCTGCTTGTCGTCATTCGCATGCAGCGTGCCCCGCCGCTGCCTGTCACCACTCGCGTGTTGCGTGCTTGCTGCTAGTGCCGCTGCCGCTTCCTCCTGCTTGCAGCCGGACCCGCGCACCGCCGCGGTCTCCGAGCATGGGCAGCCACGAGCACGGACCCCTCCTCGGCGCCCTTCCAGGCCACCCCGTCCTTCCTCCTCCGCCATGGCCGTCATGGCCGTCGGTGGCGCCAGTGGCACCGGCGTTCTGCTCTGCGTGGAGGACGGCACGCCGAGCAGCACGAGCGCCATGTACCTCGGTCGTGTCTGCACGGCGGCGAGTAGGCGGCGAGCGGGAAGGCAGGTGCTCCGCCCGGCCGCGAACTCGCCGGCCATGCTCCGCCCCACGTAGCCTTAGAGTTGCTCCATGGCCGATTGAAAGGATCGATATGGTTGACTAGAGGGGGGGTGAATAGGCAACTAACAATTTTTAGCTTTTCTTTAACAATTTAAACTTTGCATCAAAGTAGGTTGTCTAGATATGCAACTAGGTGAGCAACCTATATGATGCAACAAAGATAGGAACGCAAGCAAGCAAGAGATATAACACAAATAAGCTTGCACAAGTAAAGGCACGAGATAACCAGGAGTGGAGCCGGTGGAGACGAGGATGTGTTACTGAAGTTCCTTCCCTTTGAGGGGAAGTACGTCTCCGTTGGAGTGGTGTGGAGGCACAATGCTCCCCAAGAAGCCACTAGGGCCACCGTATTATCCTCACGCCCTCACACAATGCGAGATGTCGTGATTCCACTATTGGTGCCCTTGGAGGCGGCGACAGAACCTTTACAAAAAAGGTTGGGGCAATCTCCACAACTCAATTGGAGGCTCCCAACGACACCACGAAGCTCCACCACAATGGACTATGGCTCCGCGGTGACCTCAACCGTCTAGGGTGCTCAAACACCCAAGAGTAACAAGATCCGCAAGGGATTAGTGGGGGGAATCGAATTTCTCTTGGTGGAAGTGTAGATCGGGGCCTTCTCAACCACTCCCAAGCAAATCAACAAGTTTGATTGGCTAGGGAGTGAGATCGGGCGAAAATGGAGCTTAGAGAAACAATGGAGCTTAGGGTTGGAAGAGGTAGTCAACACGAGGAAGAAGACACCCCTTATATAGCTAAGGAAGAAAATCCAACCGTTATCCACCTACCAGCCCGCGACCAGCGGTACTACCGCTGGGCCACGCGATACTATCGTGAGGAGCCGCGGTACTACCGCAGTAGCAGTAGCTAGGGCAGACATTAAGCACATGGGCTGAGGACAGTACTTCCACAGACGCGGTACTACCGCTCCCCCTTGCAGGAAGAGCGTGGATAACAGAACATCCGTGCCTACTTCCGCTGGAAAACGGACGTAGCAAAAACCCGACACAGTACTACCGCAGAGGGGCGGTACTACCGCCTGGCAGCTGAGCCAGGCCGCGCACGGTACTACCGCGCAAGGGATGCGGTACTACTGCTGTAAAAAATTACATCCGCCCCTACTACCGCGAGGGAGCGGTACTTGGCCTGGGGGTCACGGCACTATGGCTCTAGAGGAGCGGTACTACCGTGGGCACCTGCGGTACTACCGCGCCATAGCACGGTACTACCGCTGGTGCCTACGGTACTACCGTTCACCAGGGAGCAGTACTACCGTAAGCCAGGACAGCAGCCAGAACAAGGTGAAGAGATAAAAATGGAGGATGCTCCAAGGTGCAGGGGAAAGGAGGGGACAAGGAAGAAACGTGTACGTGATGATTCCACCTGAACCTTTCCGACGCGGACCCCCTCTTAATAGTACGGCTTTCCTACGACTCAAATCCAACAAAAAGAAACGTAGAAAAACGCCATCTTCAATAGTCTTCGAGGGACACCAAACCGTCTTGTGCCTAGCGAAGAAACGTCTGGGAAACTCAAGACACACGATTAGTCCGCAAACGCATTGTCATCAATCACCAAAACACCTTAGGGATAAATATGTCCTTACAATCTCCCCCTTTTTGGTGGATTGATGACAATACGGGATTTGCACAAGGGAAATAATATTAAGCAAACGCAAACCCCTCCTATCTAGAATATAGACGGGCTCCCCCTAGATGTGTGCCAACTAGATGGGTGCTTTGGACTGCACGGCACACATACTAGGATCAAAGCTCCCCCTATATTATAGAGACAACGCATATCTTGCAATACTAAGGCTAACACTAGACAAGATAGCACAAACATAAGTTCACTAAGATAGAATAGAGTGCATATGTCTTACACCATATGAAGGAAAAGCCTCAAAGACACAAACCAAACAAAGGCAAACGAGGTCCAAACGACAAAGCAACCACACCGAACACGACACACGACTCACAAACACGCAAATCCCTACACTCTCTCCCCCTTTGGCATCGATACGCCAAAAAGGCAGAGAGGACACCTACACACACGGGGTGGCTCAGGCAGAGAAATCATCCCACTGCTCCTCGTGCTCCTCATCAGACTCGGCAGCGGGGACGGTCTCCTCGATGTCCTCCTCAGAGCTAGTCCACTTTAAACCTTGCTTCGCCATCCATGCAGCCTCTGGCGTGATGCCATCCTCAGAAGCGTCATAGACATCCTCTCCAAAGAGCCTCATGACCTTCTTGTCGCGGCGGCGACTCTCCTCGGATGCCACGTGAGTCCTGTACTACCCCTTCGCCTGCATGCAGAAGAGAGTCTTCATCTTGTCCTTCAACTTCTTGGCCCACGACGGCTTAGAGGAAGGTGGGGAAGACCTAGCAGCACGGTCCTCAGCAACATCCTCTGCACCAGCCTCCTCCTCACCAACAGCCCTCCTAGCAGCAGATCCCTCAGCATGAGTAGTAGTGTTGGCCAAGTTGGGCTTGACGCGGAGAATGATGGACTCATGCCAAATCCAGTCTGGAGCAAGGAACTCATCACCAGGGTACATATTCTCCCAAGTTGTGGAGATCAACAGAAACAGGTACGGTCCATAGATAGGTACCTTGCGGGTGTACACCGCAAACCGAATCTCACACCACATGATGTGTGAGACATCAAGTGGCTGAGTCTGAGACGAACGTGCCTCCGTGCACAGGAGCATCATGTCCACCAGATAGGAATGAACCTTGTCCTTGTCGCCAATGCGAGGGAACAGAGTGTTGCGGAAGATGCGATGCATGATATCTAGAAAAGAGTTCAGCACCCAAGTCGACTTGCCACTGGGAAGCACCTTCTCAACATAGTACAGCCGAAGCAAGTTCTTGTTAGCAGACTCAGAGTTGGCGTGGGGGCGAACACCAACGGGTGTGTGATGCCCGTCATCAGGAACGTGGAGCAGACCCATGAACTCCTTCCAGGTAGCAGACAACTGACGGCCATTGGTCATCCAGGTCATCCTCCGCTCATCCCCGGGGTGAAAGTAAACTGAGGCAAAGAACTGACAGATAACCTCTGGGTCATAGTCAAGGTGGAAGGAGACCATAGGCTCAATAGCGAACTGCTCCACCAAATCCAAAGCTTCTCCAGAATACTCCCGAAACTTGTCCTTCCTCATGTGATTCATATCTATCCACTTGACATCCACGAAGGTATTCTGCTTGTTCTTGATCACATCCAGATAAATGAGAGCCTGCCGCTTGGTCCAAAACAATTCAGTGCCTCTGAGGATAGCACGAGGATTCACATAAGGGTTGATCTTCCGGCGTTCGACGTACTCATTGAGGGGAATCTCGTCCATTCCCTTAGCAGGTTCCTTTTTCTTGCTGGCAGTGGTCTTGACATTGCGCTTGGGGGCACTGGAGCCCTCTGGTGCTTCATCTTGAGGATTGCGCAGTCGCTTGGAGCCAGTGTCACGACTGGTATTGGAACGGCGAGAGCCACCACCTAAGACACAAGAGAAAGCACACAAAGAGCGAGAAGAATCAATGCAAAGACCACGGGAAAGCAAGGGAAACAAGTAGAAATCATACGGGATAAATGCCACAAGGAAGAAGAGACAACAATGGTAGTGCCGCCTGGTCATGCGGTACTAAAATTTTAGTACCGCTCCTAGTCGCGGTAGTACCGTGTCCTCACGCGGTACTACCGTGGCTTGGAGCGGTAGTAAGACCTTAGTGCCGCAGAACATGCGGTAGTACCGCACCGAACGAGCGGTAGTACCACATCAGAGGCACGGTAGTACCGCACCGCGTCAGATCCGAGCCTACTTTTGAATCTGAGAAGACGCGCGAAACCACGGCGGAACTACGGTTGATCACATCTACCATGGGACAATATATCAAGTAAAACGTCTACGCAACACTACTCTCCTACAACCTTCTCTTGCAAAGATTTGGCCTAAAATCTCAAGAACACAAGCATCTCCCCAAAAACCTAGAGACAAGAGAACCAACAAGAAAGAGAGGGATTTGGGGAAAAACCTTGGTCCATGGCAAGAGGAAGTGGTGGGGAACGATCCCACCGGTCGGAATACAAAGAGAGCAGCCGGAGACGGAGATCCCATGAGGGACTCCGGCACCGTTCTTGAGCGAGAGAGAGAGAGATGATGTGGGGGAAACAGATGAATTGGTATGGGGAAGTTAGAACCCCCCCCCCGTTCCAGTCCTTATCCCCACGCGCCTCCGACAGCGCGGTAGTACCGCGTCTCATTGCGGTAGTATCGCTTGGGCGGAAGGACCACACCAAAGCAGTAGTACCGCTCCCTAAGGCGGTAGCACCGCGCTGGGCCGGTAGTACCGTACACTCCACGCACGGTAGTACCGTGGCAGGCCGCGGTAGTACCGTGAGCTCAAGAAGAAGCACATTTCCAACACAAGATAAAGAGTGGTCTTCGCACGGAAACTTCAAACGAACACCACAACACCCAACAAGCTCAAACACGAGGAGAAGAAGGGGCAAAACGACAACAGGAGACGACCACGAGACACAACCTCTCCAACGAGAGGCTGGTGGCCAGAGCCACCTATGTTTGAGTCAATTGGTATGGCACCGCGAAGAATTATCCTTGGGCCCATGACCAAAACTCGTCTTTGAAGCACAAGCACCATCAAAAATGGCTAATGTGAAAGATTTGATCAATTTATGCATAATGGGGGGAGGGAGAGTTCATTGAGAGAACAACACTCCCCCTATGTCCATGCCTACATCTAAACAAGACAACAAGTTGAGTATGGTGGGGTGTGCAAGGGTTTAGGCAACATTGCTCGAATCAATGATATTTAGCTCATGCCTTAACTCGCGAAATCTTGCTTCATCCAACGGCTTCATGAAAATATCTGCAAGGTTATCATGAGTGTTGACGTAGTTGAGCTCTATCTCCCCTCGCCTAATGTGATCCCGGATGAAGTGATACCGAATCTCAATATGCTTCGTCTTGAAGTGTTGCACCGGGTTGAGAGAAATCTTGATGGCACTTTCATTATCACACCAAAGAGGCACTTTGTCACAAAGGACACCGTAATCCTTTAAAGTTTGCCTCATCCATAAGAGTTGTGCACAATAACTACCGGCCGCTACATACTCCGCTTCGGTGGACGAGAGAGACACACAACTTTGCTTTTTGGAAGACCAACTTACCAAAGAGCAACCAAGGAATTGGCACCCTCCGGAAGTGGACTTCCTATCCACTTTGTCTCCCGCCCAATCTGAGTCCGAGTAACCTACAAGCTTGAAATTTGCTCCTCTTGGGTACCATAAGCCAAAGTTTGGGGTATGAGCCAAATATCGAAAGATTCACTTGACCGCCACAAAGTGGCTTTCCTTAGGTGCGGCTTGAAACCGTGCACAAATTTCCACACTCAACATGATATCCGGTCTAGATGCACAAAGGTAAAGCAAGAAGCCAATCATGGAGCGATATACCATTTGATCCACCACTTTACCATTGGGATCTATGTCAAGTTGGCACTTGGTGGGCATTGGAGTGGAAGCCGGCTTGACATCACTTAGCTTGAATCTCTTGAGCATGTCTTGAGTGTATTTGGCTTGGTTGATGAAGATTCCTTCTCTTCTTTGCTTCACTTCGAACCCTAGAAAGAACTTCAACTCTCCCATGGAAGATATCTCGAACTTTGAGGTCATGAGAGCGGCAAATTCCTCATTGAAGGCTTTGTTAGGGGAACCAAAGATAATATCATCAACATATAATTGGCACACAAACAACTCCCCTTTGACCTTCTTAGTAAAAAGAGTGGGGTCAATTAGCCCAACTTCAAAACCACAGTCTTGTAATAACTCGGTAAGGTGGTCATACCACGCACGTGGGGCTTGTTTAAGGCCATAGAGTGCCTTATCGAGTTGATACACATGATCGGGAAAGTAGGGATCCTCGAACCCGGGGGTTGCTTGACATAAACCAATTCATTAATAGGACCATTAAGAAAAGCACTCTTCACATCCATTTGTTGTAACTTAAAGTTATGATGAGAAGCATATGCAATCAACATGCGAATGGATTCAAGATGAGCAACAGGAGCAAAGGTTTCACCGTAGTCGATACCCTCGACTTGGGAGTAGCCTTGAGCTACCAAGCGAGCCTTGTTGCGAATGATAATCCCATGATCATCTTGCTTGTTCTTAAATATCCACTTGGTTCCAATGACATTGTGGTTCGCCGTCGGCCTTGGCACCAATCTCCACACGTTGTTGCGCTCGAAGTTGTTGAGTTCTTCGTGCATGGCATTGAGCCAATCCAGATCCTCGAGCGCCTCATAGACCTTTTGGGGCTCAACACAAGAGACAAACGCATGATGTTCACAATAGTTTGCTAATTGTCTACGAATGCTTACCCCCTTTCTTAAGCTTTCAAGCACATTTGTCATGAGATGATCCTTGGTGGAGAGCTTGGAAGCAACCTTGGTGGCACGACGCTCCAATTCCTCCTCGGGGGTGAGACGAGGAGTGGTCACTTGATCATCTTGAGCGTCTTCTTGAGCTTGTTCTTGATCTTGAACTTGCTCGGAGGAGAGAACTTGACCTTGGGCATCACTTGGTGTGTCAACACCGTCTTGAGCATGATCTTGCCCTTGGTCTTGTTCTTGAGGATGAGGGCCTTCACATTGTTCTTCGGAAAGCATGTGGGCCTTGGGTGGGTGATGGCTCCACTTGAGTGGAGCATTGTCCTTCTCCTTCGGCCACAAGGGGTTCCTCAATGGGTAGGATAAAACCAACACCCATTCTTATTATGGCTTGAGGAGGAATTTCATCACCTACATCACAAGTGCCACTTTGCTCCACTTGGGAGCCGTTATTCTCATCAAACTCCACGTTACACGTCTCCTCAATAAGTCCCGTGAATTTATTGAGGACACGGTAAGCATGATAGTTTGTAGCATAACCAACAAATATGCCCTCATAAGCTCTAGCCTCAAATTTAGACAACCGAACACCTTTCTTGAGAATGAAACACTTACACCCGAACACCCGAAAGTACTTAAGGTTGGGCTTGTTACCGGTGAGTATCTCATATGGAGTCTTGTTCAAGCCCTTGCGGAGGTAGAGCCGATTGGATGCATGACACGCGGTGTTGATGGCTTCGGCCCAACAGTTGTATGGAGACTTGAACTCCGCCATCATGGTCCTTACCACATCCATCAACGTCCGATTCCTCCTCTCCGCAACACCGTTTTGTTGAGGGGTGTAAGGTGCGGAATATTGATGCTTGATCCCTTCAGCACTAAGAAACTCGTCCAAGGTGTAGTTCTTGAACTCGGTGCCGTTGTCACTTCTTATTGTCAAGACCTTTGCATTGTGTTAACGTTGTGCTTTATTTGCAAAGTCAATGACGGTTTGTTGGGTCTCGCTCTTCCTCTTGAAGAAATACACCCAAGTATATCTTGAGTAGTCATCCACAATCACCAAGCAATACTTCCTACCCCCAAGACTATCAAAGGATGGAGGCCCAAAGAGATCCAAGTGAAGGAGCTCCAAAGGCCTCTTTGAGTAAATGATAGTCGTGGGAGGGTGAGCCTTCTCATGTAGCTTTCCTTCGATACAAGCACTGCAAGCACGATCTTTAGCAAAACTAACATTTGTTAGTCCACGGACATGGTCCCCCTTGAGAAGACTTTGCAAATATCTCATATTGACATGGGCTAAACGGCGATGCCAAAGCCATCCCACATCAACTTTAGCCATTAGGCATGTCGCGGTCTTAGTGGGTCGCTCCGAAAAGTTAATCACATATAGACCGTTCTCGACATGCCCAACAAAGGCTACTTTAAGAGTCTTGCTCCACAAGAGGGCCATGGTATCAATATCAAAGAAAGTGGCAAAGCCCATGATTGCAAGTTGACGAACGGAAAGTAAATTGTATGCAAGGGACTCAACAAGCATGACCTTCTCGATCGTGAGATCATGAGAGATGACTACCTTGCCAAGTCCCAATACCTTAGAAGATGAGGCGTCACCCCACTCGACATTGGTGGGCATAGATGGAATCTTGTGCACGTCCACCACCAAGTCCTTGCTTCCGGTCATATGATTTGTACCTCCGCTATCGAGCAACCATGATCCCCCACCGGAAGCAAACACCTACAAGAGATCAATGCTTGGTTTTAGGTACCCATTTTGTAATGGGTCCTTTGATGTTAGTAACAAGGGTCTTTGGAACCCAAATAGACCATTCAATGTACTCATGAGGAAAACCAACAAATTTGGCATAGACATGCCCATCACTAGCACGACATAACACATAAGAAGGATTAAAGTCGCCGGCTTTGATGGGAGGGGTGGCATTGCCCTTTTTGACACCGCCACCCTTCGCATTGTTCTTCTTCTCCTTGGAAGCACTCTCCCCCTCCTTCACAAAGGTTTGCATAAGAGGAGGAGGTCGTTTGGCCTTGTCATTCTTCTTCTTGTTCTTGGACTTGGGCACGTACCCAATCCCTTCCTTGGCCACAACTCCCTTTTGGTTGGTAAAGAGGTTGTTGAGGTTCTTCTCACCTTGTATGCAAGACGCAAGACCTTTCTCAAGTTGCACCTTTAGCTTAGCGTTCTCCTCAACAAGATGCACATGCTCACAACACGGGTTAGTAGCATTTGCATTATCAATTAATATCATACGAGGAAAAGTGGCCTTTTCCTTGGTTAGATTTACTTGAAGTTGATCATGAGACTCTTTGAGGCTAGCATGAGAACCCTTCAAGACTTTCTGAGCCTTATCAAGTAGATCAAACTCCTCTTTGAGTCTATCAAGATCAACCTCAAGTTCGGCCTTCTCGGAGTTTAGCACACGAGAAACAATGAGAACATGATCAAAATATTTCTTTAACTTAGCATGATCAACGTTGTGTGACTCCTCAAGAGCCAAATGAAGACCACGCTTTTCCTCAAGAGCATTGGAAAGATCCGAGATCTCATCGGCATAGTCACGACTATGGCCCTCCATCTTGGAGATAGTATCTTCATGAGACTCGATCATGTCATTGGCTTCACCGAGTTGTTCCAAGAGAGCAATAAAATGCTTCTTGGATTTACCCTTGAGTTTACTCATAAAGGACTCAAGATCATTTTCCTCCACATTAGATCCCCCACATTCATCAATGCAATCCGTCAAGGAAGGATTATTAATGATGGTAGTTTTGATGTTGGGAGTTACCTTGTTGGTGGATTTAGCCATGAGACACTTGGCGGTGATGTTCTCGTTGGGTGAGTCGAAGAGAGATACTCGTGAAGTTTTTGCAATGGCAACGGATGCCATGGCCACCGACTCACCATCTTCATCATCATCATCATCCTCATGGTACTCTTCTTGAACCACCAACACCTTGTGAGGGATTTTCTTGGTGAAGTTGTTCTTATTGGGGAAAGACTTGGCTTTGTCCTTTCGAATGAGCTTGCCACCATTGTCTTCCCTCTTCTCATACGGGCAGTCCGCAACGAAGTGACTCACATTGCCACAATTGTAGCAAGTCCTTACACGTTGCTTGCTCTTCGTGCCACTTGAGTTATTCTTGTTGAAGTTTGGCCTTGAGTTTTTCTTACACCAAAATTGCCTTGAAGCAAGTGCCATGCGTTCATGATAGGCATACTTTGTATCTTTGGGGTTACTTTCCTCTTCTTCCTCTTCTTCCTCTTCTTCTTCCTCTTCACCGCAAACCTTGGCCTTTAATGCAAGGTTGGGCTTCTTTGCCCTTTGAGAGCGAAGAACCGCATTGTCGGAGGTCTTGTCCAAGATGTTCATAGCCACAAAATTCATCCAACACTTCACTTGACGTCAAAGTGTGGAAGTCCGGCCTTTGACGAATGACGGAGGACATGGCCTTGTGGTAAGGCATCATTGCCTTGAGGAATTTGCACTTGATCCAATTGTCATCTGTGTCCTTGCTCCCGTGATCTCGAAGTGAGACCGCGAGTTTGGTTACTCTCCGATAAAGCTCACGGGGTTCTTCATCTTCTTTCATGCAAACTCATCGGCTTCATCTTGCACTACTTCATAGTTGGAGCGTTGAATGATTGCGCTTCCCCGGTAGAGAGAGACAACACAAAGCCATGCATCTTTGGCCAAGGCGAAGGGCCAAAGATGAGGAAGATCTTCGGGTGGAATTGCATCTTGTATGATGAAGAGAGCATTCTCATTGAATTGATTATCCGCGGCTTTTCGAGGAGTGAAGTTGCTTGGATCATGCGGACGAAAACCTTCTTCAATGATTCTCCAAAGATTAGTGTTCACATGATTTAAATGACGCTTAAAGCGATAAACCCAAGAATCAAAATCCTCATTTTTCACAATCTTAGGGGGAGGACCGGCATGATTCAAATGAGTGGAAGGAACCGGTCCACCATAGACAAGTGGTGGTTCCACATGAGCAAAGATGCCGGTGCCATTTTTACCGCTAGAAGAAGGAGCATTTTCACTACTAGCTTCCCCCTTGTTGGAGATAGCATCCGTCACTTTGTCGGTGGGATCACCCACTTTCAACGGTGCGGTGGATAGTTTAAGCCCTTTAAGGAATTTAGTAAACATGCTTTCAACCTCGGTCGTCATGGAGGTTTTCAATGTCTCCAAGGCCACATTGAACTCCTCACGAGAGACCGAGGTTCCCCCATCGCCCGTAGACGAGATCGGATTCACACCGGAGTGTTCCTCCACACCATCTACGGTATCAACCATACTCTTCGGACGGTAAAGTTCTTAATAAAGAGACGAGGCTCTGATACCAATTGAAAGGGTCGATATGGTTGACTAGAGGGGGGTGAATAGGCAACTAACAATTTTTAGCTTTTCTTTAGCAATTTAAACTTTGCATCAAAGTAGGTTGTCTAGATATGCAACTAGGTGAGCAACCTATATGATGCAACAAAGATATGAACACAAGCAAGCGAGAAATATAACACAAATAAGCTTGCACAAGTAAAGGCACGAGATAACCAAGAGTGGAGCTGGTGGAGACGAGGATGTGTTACCGAAGTTCCTTCCCTTTGAGGGGAAGTACGTCTCCGTTGGAGCGGTGTGGAGGCACAATGCTCCCCAAGAAGCCACTAGGGCCACCGTATTCTCCTCACACCCTCACACAATGCGAGATGCCGTGATTCCACTATTGGTGCCCTTGGAGGCGGCGACCGAACCTTTACAAACAAGGTTGGGGCAACCTCCACAACTCAATTGGAGGCTTTCAACGACACCACGAAGCTTCACCACAATGGACTATGGCTCCGCGGTGACCTCAACCATCTAGGGTGCTCAAACACCCAAGAGTAACAAGATCCGCAAGGGATTAGTGGGGGGGAATCGAATTTCTCTTGGTGGAAGTGTAGATTGGGGCCTTCTCAACCACTTCTAAGCAAATCAACAAGTTTGATTGGCTAGAGAGTGAGATCGGGCGAAAATGGAGCTTAGAGCAACAATGGAGCTTAGGGTTGGAAGAGGTAGTCAACACGAGGAAGAAGACACCCCTTATATAGCTAAGGAAGAAAATCCAACCGTTATCCATCTACCAGCCCGCGACCAGCGGTACTACCGCTCCAGGACAGCGGTACTACCGCTGGGCCACGCGGTACTACCATGAGGAGCCGCAGTACTACCGCAGCAGCAGTAGCTAGGGCAGACCTTAAGCACATGGGCTGAGGACGGTACTTCCGCAGACGCGGTACTACCGCTCCCCCTTGCGGTACTACTACAAGGCAGGGAACCCCAAGCCTGGGAAGAGCGTGGATAACAGAACATCCGTGCCTACTTCCGCTGGAAAACGAACGTAGCAAAAATCTGACACAGTACTACCACAGAGGGGCGGCACTACCGCCTGGCAGCTGAGCCAGGCCGCGCACGGTACTACCGCGCAAGGGATGCGGTACTACCGCGGTAGCGCGGATGTAAAAAATTACATCCGTCCCTACTACCGCGAGGGAGCGGTACTTGGCCTGGGGGTCACGACACTATGGCTCCAGAGGAGCGGTACTATCGTGGGCACGTGCGGTACTACCGCGCCACAGCACGGTACTACCGCTGGTGCCTACGGTACTACCGCTCACCAGGGAGCAGTACTACCGCAAGCCAGCACAGCAGCCAGAACAAGGTGAAGAGATAAAAACGGAGGATGCTCCAAGGTGCAAGGGAAAGGAGGGGACAAGGAAGAAATGTGTACGTGATGATTCCACCTAAACCTTTCCGACACGGACCCCCTCTTAATAGTACGGCTTTCCTACGACTCAAATCCACCAAAAAGAAACGTAGAAAAACGCCGTCTTCAATAGTCTTCGAGAGACACCAAACCGTCTTGTGCCTAGCGAAGAAACGTCTGGAAAACTCAAGACACACGATTAGTCCGCAAACGCATTGTCATCAATCACCAAAATACCTTAGGGATAAATATGTCCTTACACCGATCGGATTTCTTCATGGCCGATCTCGGGAGAGGAGAGAGGAAAAGAGAGGACAGAGGGCGAGGGCACGGGGTGGGGTCCAGATGAAAAGAGAGGAGAGAGGGAGGTGGGAGGCTGAGGGTGGGCCAACAGCGAGGAAAAGAAGCCGCCGGCACGCTCAGCTGCCCCCCATGGGGCTGGGTTCGGGGTGGGACTACCGGCGCTATTTTTCTTTAAATCCAGCGAAAAGTGACACTTTAGGGACGTGAGTGGGAGGATTTTTTGCCGTCAGTACTAAAAAAATGGCCTGAGGGGCGTTCCTCGGGGCGTGGGTGAAGATGCTCTAAGTGACGTAAGATTAGCGAGGGAAGGGAAGGAGGGCACATGCATGGTAGCTTCTGGGCATTATGTTTGGTGTAAACGAGGCATGCATGCATAGCTGAGACTGATAGTGAGAGTGAGAGCAGAAGCCAAGGACCGGAGTCCGGAGAGGAGATGATGGACGGCCCGATTCATTCAATTAATAAGGTGGCGGAGGAAGAAGAAAACAAAGAAGAGGAGAGATGGATCGATCGACGACCATCCATGGTGGCCGGCGGGAGTACATGAAAGGAAAGAGACGAATCTTACTGTTTTGTCAGTGCAACGACCGGAACCTGCTCGTCATACCAACCAACCGGGAAGCACAGTACTAGTTCGTCACAGTACCGGCCATCAGGCTGCTAGCTAGCTAGGAGTAGCTACTAGCTAGAGTACACACATAGACACAGTCTCGCCGTCCCTCTGTCGATCTCTCTGTGAGCTTGCTTGCTTCTCTCTCTCTAGGGCTCTTCTCTCATACACAACAACAGGACTTCCACGCACCCGGTGCGTCAACAGGACCGCCGGTAGAGAGAGAGAGGATCAATCGGTCCCAGGCTTCTCTTACATTATCTGTCAGCGACAAAACTGATAGATACCAAACTCACTGTGCTCTATCATCTCTCCGCTCTCTCTAGGACGGCAGTAGTGAGATAGAGCTGTCTGCGTGTGTACCGGAGAGATATCAGAGGAGAGAGAGAGGAGAGGAGAGAGCGTGCGTGTGTGCTGTGCTGCGCTATGTGGTATAGTGCGGTAGAAGCGAGTGAGCTGTCCACATGCGCTGTCGTGCCAAAGCACAGACCCACGCCTGTTGCATGCACCACACCACACCACCGCCCCGCACCAGCTGCACTGCACTGCACCACGCCCGCCTGTAACCGGTCTAACGGCCTCTTCTCCCGGCCCCCGCGCGCTGCTCACTGGAACCATCTCTTCCGCCGTAATCATGCTCATCTACCTGGACCTGGCCACTAGGATTGTGTATGTATGTATGCCAGTTTTGCTGGACGAATTTTTGTCTGTGGATCCATGGGATGGGATGCCCCCAAAACAGTTTCCCGCGCGGCCCCCCTTGCTTGGTTGCTACTCCTTCATTGGCATTTGGCAGTTTCCAGAAACGAAATATAGTAGAAATACTACAGAGTAGAGGGTATACCATAGAGTCCGTACACGATCGACGAGCGATGAGTGGTGCAGAAATCATGTTCCGAATAAGAAAAGATTGTGCTACTCCACGCACGCACGCACGCACGCACGGTGAAAACTAGACATTTACACGTACGGCAGCAGTGGTGCATGTTTCTCTTCTTTTCACCGCACACAGCACACAGCACACAGGGCACACAGCAGCTTCTTGCATGCATGACTCGGATGGATCGGACGGCTCCCATCAATCCGCTACAGCAACGAGCACCCCCACGACACGTTGGGCCCGGCGTGCCAATCTGCCGACCGATCAACAGCGGATGGCGATGCATCACTTGTCGTTTTCCCTCCAGGGAATTCTCACCTCCACTGCTTCCCTGCATTTTTTGGACCTCTCAACACCGGGCCCCACCCACTAATAACCAAGAAAAAGCAACAGAGAGAGAGGGAGAGAAAAAAAAGAGACAAGCGACTGCAACAGTGATGAATTGTTCTTCTTGGGAGCCGGGAAAAACTTCTCTGGCTAGCAGCCTGCCTCGGGATTCTGACCGCCCACTAACATTTCTTTTTGCTTATCTAGTAGAGTATAGTTTGCTGGTTTAGATCGATCGAGCCTTGTACTAGCGCTGTACCATCCGATGCTTTACTATTTAGAGCATCACCAGTGCTGTGGTCCTACACTACATGGATTCTAGATCTCGTAGTCGCAGGACAATTATGTGCATGTAATGTTGTACTGTAAGATTGTATTGACAACGTTCTACTACTAATCACGACTACATGCATGTGTCCCGGCCTCCAGATAATTACTACTGTAGTAAATTCTCAATGTGTGATACAATTAGGTTGCAGTTTTTATTTTGGGAGAGAACGTACAACTATTGGTTACTCTTCAAATAATTGTAACTACAGAGATTTTCCTTCTAATTTTGGAGTTGTTCGTAGCATTTTATGCACCCGAGTATTTATACCGCATAAATCTACATTAATTAGACCTAATGATGTTCAGTATGTTAAATGCAGCCCGAAGTCTGCATGCTAATGGGAACTTGGAGATCTTACTCAACAAAAATGGATTGTAATCACGACTGGCCAGGTTGTCATGCATCTGTCAGGGCATCTTTAACTGTAACCCGTAAATTTTCTTCCGTTTTCGTTTGTCGATAACGGAAGCAATTCGCGGACACGGATGCGGGAGACCGCCATTCAACTATAGCCGCATACATTTTCAAACACATTAAACTGGATGAAATTTATGCAAACTGGAAGGATTTCATTCAGTTCTAATATAATTTACATAAATGGATGATATTTCGACCGCTTTACTAAAAATTACTTCCTCCATTTCTTTATGTCAGGTGTATTATTTTCAGCATGATGACTAAGGCATAAAATTATAGACAATTTAGGCCAAAATTACCCTTGTTTAATTCATGGATTAGCAGCAAGTAAATCATTTAGGCTGGGACATGAAGTGATACACGCAACCAGGAGAGAGATAGTTTCCTTTTTTTCTATATAAGGAGAGATGCATGCAATCAGGGAAGAGATACTTTCCTTTTTCTAGAGGGAAGATCGGAATTACGATGAATTAGAACAAATGCACCTTACATTATGATTTTTTATCAAAAAATAAATACACCTTATATAAAGGAACGAAGGGAGTATAAAAAATACTAAACCCTATATCGGACGGCCACCTCGTAAGCGCGGCCGCCCTATCTTGCCGCACCGGTGTTGGTGTCCGTGCCGTCGTCCTCGTCGTCCCTCGAGCGGCGCAAGGATACAGGAGGGCCGCAACAGCCCGCCCGACGGCTGCCTGACGCTCGCGGAGGAGCTGCTCCGCCTCCTGCTGCGCGGTGAGAAGGGACGCCCTGGCCACTACCGTAGGCGTTGGCGACGGCTTTGCCCCTGCTGGCATTAGCGGAGCAGTCGCTAAGCAACCACTCCTCGCCGTCAAGGCGGCCGCGACGCCTGGTGGCCGTCTCCAGGGTGGTGACGGAGCGGTCGAGCGCCCACACCGCGGCGAGGTCCGGGTCGTTCCGGACCCATTCCGGCGCCACGTCCCACTTGGCGAACGCGGAGTGGAGACCGACATTGCGCCATCCGTACCTCGCTTGCTGCCGTGCCGCGCGCTCGACCTTGGTTAACACGTCCCAAGAGCCAGAGGCACTACGATAACTGCCGCCTCCTAGGTAGTGGACGATGCGGCCACGCGCCTTGGCAATCGCGACGGCATCTCCTCCTTTGTCGGGCGACGGTGGCGTCATGGTGGCGAGGAGGGGCCGTCGATCCGCGCGTGGCTGCTATGCAGAGGAGGCGACATTGGCTCGTCCTTCACGCGACATAGGCACGGGACGTCGTCTCCTGCTTCATGCGGCCGCCGATGTGGAGGTCGCGGTTGTGCGGCGTGGAGGCTGGATCGTCCTTCACCTACAGGAGTGGGGATGCCTGCTCCCGCTTAACACGAACCCGTGGTGGGGACGATGCCTCCTCCTTGAAGCGCGCCGAGATGGTGGCGCCGGGCCTATCTAATTGACAAATTCTTCGTCCGTCAGAGCCGCCGTCGAGAGGAGATAGGGTCGCTACTGCGGCTGGTCTTACTCATCACCGAAAGGAGCCTACCGCCATGGATGCAGATGGTCTTGGTGAGCGAGGGCGGCGACGCCATCATCCACTTGACGATGAACTTCCACCAGTGCCGCCTGGCAGCGTGAAGAACCAGGACTTCGGCATCGCTGGTGGGTGTAGAGAGGAGGAAGGGCTCGGCGAGAGGGAGAGGGAGAGGGACGGTGCGGTGCGGTGCTCGAGAGTGTGTGTGTGTGGGGGGGGGGGGGTTGCAAATCTGGATGGCGCCATCGCGCGACTTAAATAGCCGCGGCCAGGTGGTGGAGGGGCGGTCAGCCCACTTCAATGCGACGCAGTGACCGGAGTTGGTTTCTGGGGACGTGGCATCCGCATTGAAGCGACGGCGACGCTCGAGAGGTCACGTACGTCTGCGCCGCCTGCCCGTCCGGTCAAATCGCGGCATCAATGTCGGCTGCTGCATGCTCTGGGCCGACATTAATGCGGCGCAGCGGGCAGCGCGCGGGATGAGATGTAAGCGCGGGGAGGGTGGGTAGCGGTTTGGGTGGGCCAGTGTGGTCAGAAGCAGCGGGCTTGGTAGTGGTCCGGACTCCCATAAAGCACCCCATTTTTGTCTTTGGTTTGTGGTAAAAAAACGCGTCCGGATGCGGACCGATACAGGTCCGTGCTTTTTTTGAGATACAGGTCCGTGTTTTTTTGAGATACAGGTCCGTGTTAGATAGCTTTATTAATCCGAACAGCATGATCTAAACAGATACAGAAGGCTTAAGAGTCGGCGTTAGACATGCTCTTATATAACACTGCAATAACCGAGTCTGAAAGCTTTTACTATTAGAATTATGCGTGTTTCTCTTGCTGTCTCCGCAACAAGAACACAGGACAGATTACATTCTTCCCTAAATGCGTCTGTTGCCTCTATACACAACAGTTACACAACTTACCCTTAGCCTTTTTTTTTAGGTTACTTACCCTTAGCCTTACTAGTAAATGTGTACGTGCAATGCACGTTGATATTAGATAATATATTAATTACAAGTAAATATTAGGTAGGATATTATTTGCGTATTAATTGTGTGATTAGCATTGGCATTAATATTTGGTATGATATTAACTGCACACTAAACGTGTTGAGCGCTCACCATTGAAGCAGCCTGAGTCGTTGGATTGACCTGATTTGACGGCCAGGATTTGTTGGATCTGTCCCTTTAGGTCTTTTTATATTGGTATAGATATAGATGTTTTCTGTTCTATACAATATTGTCCAATAGAAATAAGTATCCGTTGCACCTAAAAAAAAAGGGTAGATGGCAAAGTTGTACAAAATGTGTCTTTTCTGGAACACAAGGAACCAATTCGGACATGTTTTAAATGACAGGGTTGCTAATATCTTGCCATGTTCTATTCATAAAGTGTTCCCAATAAGTATTGTGGATTTGTTCGGCAAACGCTTCAATAGTTGGAGAGGATTTGTGGTACATAGGTGTGGCGGCATGCAGATTTCTAGACGTTGATTGCTTCGTGATTTGGAAAGAGGTAATAACACCAGTGGTACTTAAACTTGCCAGTGATGTTTATTTTGATGTCTAAACTTGAAAAATACATCGAACTGGTTCTATAACTTGCTGGTATAGTTCAAATACGGTTCAAATCACATCCAGATACGCAAATCACATCCAGATACGTATGTATTGTTGACTAGACATGCCAGCGTGACGCGAGGCCCACTTGCAGTGCCGAGACAGGCCGACATGGAAAGAGTGCGTCTAAATAACCATTAGGTCCCACCTGTCAGTGCACAACCGAAATAAATAAAAATGAAGCACGGCTGATATTTGACTCGGCGACATGTGCGTTGCTAAGGACCTGCACAAACCACATCACTAGGGAAAGTTAGTTCACTATTACGCATCGCTAACCTTTATCTAGCTAATTAGACTACAATCAGTGTGGCCAAGTTTTCACATGCTAGTTATTTTTCGTTTCTTAAAAAATCATTCAAACTATATTCACAATATTAAATAAATAGTTAATGACCCCTCAAAAATGTTAATGAAAATTTAAACATCCATAAACTTGAAATAACACGAAATAATTAATAAAATGGTTTCGTAATATTTGTAAGGATTCAAACATAAAAAAAATAATTTTGCAATTTTTAAAATTTATACATTTTCGAAATGTTAATCTAATTTTCAAATCTTCATATTTTGAAAACATATCACGTGGTCCTTTTTTAAAATATTAATTATTTTTCATTGTGTACGTGACCCTTCGACATGCGGGTTTCTTTTTCGTTTTTATTAATTCTAAAACTTATGCAAATTATTGTAATGGTAATAAAATAAAGCTAGTATCTACTTGTCTTAGAAATAATATGCATACTTTTTTATCATAAAACATGTTGATTTAATTAAAAATATTTACGTATTATTATAAAGTCAGGGAATTAAAATGTTCTTTTAACTAGATAAATGTATGTATAGTTTAAAATTTTCTAATTTAAATATAAGAATGTATAAAGTCCCGGGGGAACACTAGGCCATTGTTTATTTTTTCACACATATTTTAATACTTATTTTTATTCGAAAATATACCTTTTCACAAACACATATACCTTTTTAAAAACAAGTGAACACTTTTTACAACTAGAAATACATTTCCTAAAAGCATGGACCCTTCATATACTACCTGAATATTCTGTAATTTCTAAAATAAGAAAAACTAACATGTGGAAAATGGGTGCAATAACTGCAGCACATTTAACTCCACGGCTGTATCAGATATATAAAAAGTTACAGTGCATAAAAGACAGCAAAATTACATGAGGGAATTGGTTGGTGCATGTCCTGTGCACCGCGGCGCACAGGTCGCCGGTTCAAATCTCAGCTTTGCAGGTTGTGCGCTGATAGGTGGGACCAGATGGTCATTGAGACGCACACTCTTCATGGCAGTCTGTCCCGTCATTGTAAGTGGGCCTCGCGCCACGCTGACATGTCTAGTTAACAATATATACATATCTAGACGTGATTGAACCGTATTTGAACCATACTGTCAAGTTATAGAACCAGTTCGGTGTATTTTTCAACTTTAGGCATCAAAGTGAACATCGATGGCAAGTTTAGGCACCACTAGTGTTATTACCTCATTTGGAAATTGATTTGATCTTTGCATATGCGTTAACCCTTAATTACCTTAGGTCCTGTTTGGATCCATAGGTTAGAGTTAGTTTCGGTTAGATTGGACTCAACTAATTCAAAAATATCCAAACATGAGGGTTAGTTTGGGTTAGATGAATCTAACCCATCCAAAAAATCTAACCCACCCAAGAGGTGCTTATTTGGGTTAGTTCTTCTCGGAACCATTAAAAAACATTTTTTTCTCTTCCCCGCAGCAGGTCCCTCCCCACTTCCTCGAAGCTTCTCGTCCTCTCCCTCCTTCCCTCTCGCACCGTCCGTCAAGGCACCTCACCGTATCCGCGCTCCATCTAACTCTGCCATCCAAACACCTCTTTGGTTAGAGTTAGTTCAGAATTAGTTCAAGGTTAAAATCTAACTCTAACCTCTAACTACGTTAGAGTATCCAAACACGGCCTTAGATGGGGTATATGCATGCAGCTTTTCACAGCTTCTGGCGGCACCACCTATCCCACATCCCATGCCTTTTCTTTTGACTTTTAAACTTGAATCGATTATATCTTTTGAACCGAAAGTCTAATTTATATTCTGTTTTTCCATATTCATGTTTCTTGTGACGAGGGCTTTCAAATATGATCCATATTGAATATTTTTTGATGAGTTTTAAAAACTTCGTTAAGTTTTGTTAGAATAAATCCGAGGCAATACCGTCAATCATCCGAGGATCAAGCAACCACACGAGCACGACACCGAGATTTGTTAACGAGGTTCACCGATATGGCTACATCCCCGGGGCCTGACTATGGGCGCTCTTCCCCATGACACCGCTACAATACCGCATCCGGTCGCCCTGGACACCGGCACATGCCGCCGGCTTCCCTTGCGTTCCGGTGCTATTATGTTGGCATAGGTTACATCGTGTGTCTACCCTCGCTATATAAGAGAGGCCTAGGATACAAGTGTCCTATTAGGACACGACTCCATATCCTATCTAAACACAATACAACTCATAGTCCAACTGTAACCTACCTTGTACACAATATTCGACACAACTCTAACAAACTCCACCTTGGCGAATATTCTTCACCACCTTGAATTCGTCAATGCGTCAAACTTCCATGTACATTGGACTTGAGCTTATCCCATGAGTACCGCTACTACTCCAAAGACTCCATATGACTCCACCTGCAACTTGTAGTCCCTTCTTTTCTTGACCACTGTCAACACTCGAGAAAAATTAAGTTCCTTGTTACTCTAGTTTGTGCTCCAACTTCCAGAGTATCCATCCACGACATCACACACTGATCACTGACCTGCGTGAAAGTGAACAACTCACATATTGGATGTCACACGTAAGAGTTACCTGAACTCAACATCACCGCTCCTTTCTTGACCGCCTGTCTGAAACTTGAAGGAATTTCACCGTTGCTTATAGTCACCCTGAGTCAAATTCGCAGTTGTCTCACCACATGTATGACCACCAGAGCCATGGCCCGTATCCATGTCCCATGCTAACCGCACGCCTCGCCGCTATTATCGCGTCGAGCCTCCGCTGTCCCGGTCGAGTCTCAAGGGTCACGAACCCACACCACTCAACCCCCACTGCAGAGTACCACCGATCATCACAGACCGATGACGTGTTTCACGCTTCCATCAGACCACTGGGCTCTAGTCCGAATTACGTGTCCCTCGCTTTTCCCCGCTGAATAGGCTTCGACTCTCTGAGCTCTTACGCCGTAGCCCCTCAATCAGCTCCACCTTCAACATGACTTCATGGTGGTTGTACGTGTCACCCCGCGCCCCGTCGACTCCAAGCTCTCGTGTGCACCGTCTTGAATCAACCCTGCGCCATAGCCTTGTCGAAGCCACACAAGCCCTCTGGACCTGCGCCACGTGTTTCCATGCCCAGAAGTCGGTCACCATCGACATCACGCTCCTATGTCGTCGTCGCCGATCTAACCACCGTCTTCTATACCAACCGACCTGCGTCGATCCGTCAGACTGATAAGTCTGACCCAGCCGAACTTTCCTGACTGCAACCATCTGCAACTCCTGATAGTCCATCTTACTGGCTTGACTTTCCGCAACCCCTTTCAAGCATCCCTGTTGTGCCAACAAATTTTCCCTCTTATCTGCCGTAACCCAAGGTTTTCAGTTCTGTGGAACTTCTCCACCTCAAACATAGTACCCGTTGGTGCCATGGTACTTTGTACGGCTAACCCGGAAAAAATATCCAAGCATTCTTCCTGTGATGCCCCAAGTACACAAATCGTAAACTAGTAGTAGCAAATCCGATGATAGCTTCTGGTCTTCACGTGAAGTCGCTCTTTGGACACAACTTTTCAATGCTAGGTTTGCTTGCCCAAGTCCTTGCCTTCCAACGATGGATGTATTCCTTTTGGAGTCTGCTATGATGTTGCATGCCCGCATCTCGGCCACGAGGAGCATGCCTCTCCTCCAGGGACTCGGTCCCTTTTTTATTTCCAAACAAATCCACGGTATATCTGTTGGGGAACGTAGTAATTTCAAAAAAATTCCTACGCACACGCAAGATCATGGTGATGCATAGCAACGAGAGGGGAGAGTGTGATCTACGTACCCTTGTAGACCGACAGCGGAAGCGTTAGCACAACGCGGTTGATGTAGTCGTATGTCTTCACGGCCCGACCGATCAAGCACCGAAACTACGGCACCTCCGAGTTCTAGCACACGTTCAGCTCGATGACGATCCCCGGACTCCGATCCAGCAAAGTGTCGGGGAAGAGTTCCGTCAGCACGACGGCGTGGTGACGATCTTGATGTTCTACCGTCGTAGGGCTTCGCCTAAGCACCGCTACAATATTATCGAGGATTATGGTGGAAGGGGGCACCGCACACGGCTAAGAATATGATCACGTGGATCAACTTGTGTGTCTAGGGGTGCCCCCTGCCCCGTATATAAAGGAGCAAGGGGAGGTGCGGCCGGCCAGGAGGAGGGCGCGCCAGGAGGAGTCCTACTCCCACCGGGAGTAGGTGGGAGTAGGATTCCCCCCCTTTCCTAGTTGGAATAGGATCCGGGAGGGGGAAATAGGAGAGAGAGAAGGAAGGGGGGGGGGCGCCGCCCCCCTCTCCTTGTCCTATTCGGACTAGGGGGGGAGGGGCGCGCGGCTCAGCCTGGCCACCTCTCCTCTCTTCCACTAAAGCCCACTAAGGCCCATATACCTCCCGGGGGGTTCCGGTAACCTCCCGGTACTCCGGTAAAATCCCGATTTCACCCGGAACACTTCCGATATCCAAATACAGGCTTCCAATATATCAATCTTTATGTCTCGACCATTTCGAGACTCCTCGTCATGTCCGTGATCACATCTAGGACTCCGCACAAACTTCGGTACATCAAAATGCATAAACTCATAATATAACTGTCATCGAAACCTTAAGCGTGCGGACCCTACGGGTTTGAGAACAATGTAGACATGACCGAGACACGTCTCCGGTCAATAACCAATAGCGGAACCTGGATGCTCATATTGGCTCCTACATATTCTACGAAGATCTTTATCGGTCAGACCGCACAACAACATACGTTGTTCCCTTTGTCATCGGTATGTTACTTGCCCGAGATTCGATCGTCGGTATCTCAATACCTAGTTCAATCTCGTTACCGGCAAGTCTCTTTACTCGTTTCGTAATACATCATCTTGCAACTAACTCATTAGTTGTAATGCTTGCAAGGCTTATGCGATGTGCATCACCGAGAGGGCCCAGAGATACCTCTTCGACACTCGGAGTGAGAAATCCTAATCTCGAAATACGCCAACCCAACATTTACCTTTGGAGACACCTGTAGAGCTCCTTTATAATCACCCAGTTACGTTGTGACATTTGATAGCACACAAAGTGTTCCTCTGGTAAATGGGAGTTGCATAATCTCATAGTCATAGGAACATGGATAAGTCATGAAGAAAGCAATAGCAACATACTAAACGATCGGGTGCTAAGCTAATGGAATGGGTCATGTCAATCACATCATTCTCCTAATGATGTGATCCCATTAATCAGATGACAACACATGTCTATGGTTAGGAAACATAACCATCTTCGATTAACGAGCTAGTCAAGTAGAGGCATACTAGTGACGTTTGGTTTGTCTATGTATTCACACAAGTATTATGTTTCCGGATAATACAATTCTAGCATGAATAATAAACATTTATCATGATATAAGGAAATAAAATAATAACATTATTATTGCCTCTAGGGAATATTTCCTTCAGTCTCCCACTTGCACTAGAGTCAATAATCTAGATTACACAGTAATGATTCTAACACCCATGGAGCTTTGGTGCTGATCATGTTTTGCTCGTGGAAGAGGCTTAGTCAACGGGTCTGCTATATTCAGATCCGTATGTATCTTGCAAATCTCTATGTCTCCCACCTGGACTAGATCCCAGATGGAATTGAAGCGTCTCTTGATGTGCTTGGTTCTCTTGTGAAATCTGGATTCCTTTGCCAAGGCAATTGCACCAGTATTGTCACAAAAGATTTTCATTGGACCCGATGCACTAGGTATGACACCTAGATCAGATATGAACTCCTTCATCCAGACTCCTTCGTTTGCTGCTTCCGAAGCAGCTATGTACTCCGCTTCACATGTAGATCCCGCCACAACGCTTTGTTTAGAACTGCACCAACTGACAGCTCCACCGTTTAATGTAAACACGTATCCGGTTTGCGATTTAGAATCGTCCGGATCAGTGTCAAAGCTTGCATCAACGTAACCATTTACGATGAGCTCTTTGTCAGCTCCATATATGAGAAACATATCCTTAGTCCTTTTCAGGTATTTCAGGATGTTCTTGACCGCTGTCCAGTGATCCACTCCTGGATTACTTTGGTACCTCCCCGCTAGACTTATAGCAAGACACACATCAGGTCTGGTACACAGCATTGCATACATGATAGAGCCTATGGCTGAAGCATAGGGAACATTTTTCATTTTCTCTCTATCTTCTGCATTGGTCGGGGATTGAGTCTTACTCAATTTTACACCTTGTAACACAGGCAAGAATCCTTTCTTTGCTTGATCCATTTTGAACTTCTTCAAAATTTTGTCAAGGTATGTGCTTTGTGAAAGTCCAATTAAGCATCTTGATCTATCTCTATAGATCTTAATGCCCAATATGTAAGCAGCTTCACCGAGGTCTTTCATTGAAAAACTCTTATTCAAGTATCCTTTTATGCTATCCAGAAATTCTATATCATTTCCGATTAGCAATATGTCATCTACATATAATATCAGAAATGCTACAGAGCTCCCACTCACTTTCTTGTAAATACAGGCTTCTCCAAAAGTCTATACAAAACCAAATGCTTTGATCACACTATCAAAGCATTTATTCCAACTCCGAGAGGCTTGCACCAGTTCATAAATGGATCGCTGGAGCTTGCACACTTTGTTAGCTCCCTTTGGATCGACAAAACCTTCCGGCTGCATCATATACAACTCTTCTTGCAGAAATCCATTCAGGAATGCAGTTTTTACATCCATTTGCCAAATTTCATAATCATAAAATGCGGCAATTGCTAACATGATTCGGACAGACTTAAGCATCGCTACGGGTGAGAAGGTCTCATCGTAGTCAATCCCTTGAACTAGCCGAAAACCTTTTGCGACAAGTCGAGATTTGTAGACAGTAATATTACCGTCAGCGTCAGTCTTCTTCTTGAAGATCCATTTATTCTCAATTGCTTGCCGATCATTGGGCAAGTCAACCAAAGTCCATACTTTGTTCTCATACATGGATCCCATCTCAGATTTCATGGCTTCAAGCCATTTTGCGGAATCTGGGCTCACCATCGCTTCTTCATAGTTCGTAGGTTTATCATGATCTAGTAGCATGACTTCCAGAACAGGATTACCGTACCACTCTGGCGCGGATCTTACTCTGGTTGATCTACGAGGTTCAGTAGTATCTTGTTCTGAAGTTTCATGATCATTATCATTAGCTTCCTCACTAATTGGTGTAGGTGTCACAGAAACAGGTACTACTTTCCAATAAGGGAGCAGGTACAGTTACCTCGTCAAGTTCTACTTTCCTCCCACTCACTTCTTTCGAGAGAAACACCTTCTCCAGAAAGTTTCCGAATTTAGCAACAAAAGTCTTGCCTTCGGATTTGTGATAGAAGGTGTATCCAATAGTTTCCTTTGGATATCCTATGAAGACACATTTCTCCGATTTGGGTTCGAGCTTATCAGGTTGAAGCTTTTTCACATAAGTATCGCAGCCCCAAACTTTCAGAAACGACAACTTTGTTTCTTGCCAAACCATAGTTCATAAGGCGTCATCTCAACGGATTTTGATGGTGCCCTATTCAACGTGAATGCGGCCGTCTCTAGAGCATATCCCCAAAACGATAGCGGTAAATCAGTAAGAGACATCATAGATCGCACCATATCTAGTAAAGTACGATTACGACGTTCGGACACACCATTACGCTGTGGTGTTCCGGGTGGCGTGAGTTGCGAAACTATTCCACATTGTTTCAAATGTACACCAAACTCGTAACTCAAATATTCTCCTCCACGATCAGATCGTAGGAATTTTATTTTCTTCTTACGATGATTTTCAACTTCACTCTGAAATTCTTTGAACTTTTCAAACGTTTCAGACTTATGTTTCATTAAGTAGATATACCCATATCTGCTTACGTCATCTGTGAAGGTGAGAAAATAACGATATCCGCCACGAGCCTCAACATTCATCGGACCACATACATCTGTATGTATGATTTCCAATAAATCTGTTACTCTCTCCATAGTACCGGAGAACGATGTTTTTGTCATCTTACCCATAAGGCACGGTTCGCAAGTACCAAGTGATTCATAATCAAGTGGTTCCAAAAGCCCATCAGTATGGAGTTTCTTCATGCGCTTTATACCGATATGACCCAAACGGCAGTGCCACAAATAAGTTGCACTATCATTATCAACTCTGCATCTTTTGGCTTCAACACTATGAATATGTGTGTCACTACTATCGAGATTTAATAAGAATAGACCACTCTTTAAGGGTGCATGACCATAAAAGATATTACTCATGAAAATAGAACAACCATTATTCTCTGATTTAAATGAATAACCGTCTCGCATCAAACAAGATCCAGATATAATGTTCATGCTTAACGCTGGCACAAATAACAATTATTTAGGTCTAATACTAATCCCGAAGGTAGATGTAGAGGTAGCGTGCCGACTGCGATCACATCGACTTTGGAACCATTTCCCACGCGCATCGTCACCTCGTCCTTAGCCTATCTTCGCTTAATCCGTAGTCCCTGTTTCGAGTTGCAAATATTAGCAACATAACCAGTATCAAATACCCAGGTGCTACTGCGAGCATTAGTAAGGTACACATCAATAACATGTGTATCACAGATACCTTTGTTCACCTTGCCATCCTTCTTATCCGCCAAATACTTGGGGCAGTTTCGCTTCCAGTGACCAGTCTGCTTGCAGTAGAAGCACTCAGTTTCAGGCTTAGGTCCAGGTTTGGGTTTCTTCTCTTGAGTAGCAACTTGCTTGCTGTTCTTTTTGAAGTTCCCCTTCTTCTTGCCTTTTCCCTTTTTCTTGAAACTAGTGGTCTTGTTGACCATCAACACTTGATGCTCCTTCTTGATTTCTACCTCCGCAGCTTTCAGCATTGCGAAGAGCTCGGGAATAGTCTTATTCATCCCTTGCATATTATAGTTCATCACGAAGCTCTTGTAGCTTGGTGGCAGTGATTGGAGAATTCTGCCAATGACGCAATCATCTAGAAGATTAACTCCCAATTGAATCAAGTGATTATTATACCCAGACATTTTGAGTATATGCTCACTGACAGAACTGTTCTCCTCCATCTTGCAGGTATAGAATTTATTGGAGACTTCATATCTCTCAATCCGGGCATTCGCTTGAAATATTAACTTCAACTCCTGGAACATCTCATATGCTCCATGATGTTCAAAACGTCGTGGAAGTCCCGATTCTAAGCCGTAAAGCATGGCACACTGAACTATCGAGTAGTCATCGGCTTTGCTCTGCCAGACGTTCATAACATCTGGTGTTGCTCCAGCAGCAGGCCTGGCACCCAGCGGTGCTTCCAGGACGTAATTCTTCTGTGCAGCAATGAGGATAATCCTCAAGTTACGGACCCAGTCCGTGTAATTGCTACCATCATCTTTCAACTTTGCTTTCTCAAGGAACGCATTAAAATTCAACGGAACAATAGCACGAGCCATCTATCTACAATCAATATAAACAAGCAAGATACTATCAGGTACTAAGTTCATGATAAATTTAGGTTCAATTAATCATATTACTTAAAGAACTCCCACTTAGATAGACATCCCTCTAATCCTCTAAGTGATTACGTGATCCAAATCAACTAAACCATGTCCGATCATCACGTGAGATGGAGTAGTTTCATTGGTGAACATCACTATGTTGATCATATCTACTATATGATTCACGCTCGACCTTTCGGTCTCCGTGTTCCGAGGCCATATCTGTATATGCTTGGCTCGTCAAGTATAACCTGAGTATTCCGCGTGTGCAACTGTTTTGCACCCGTTGTATTTGAACGTAGAGCCTATCACACCCGATCATCACGTGGTGTCTCAGCACGAAGAACTTTCGCAACGGTGCATACTCAGGGAGAACACTTCTTGATAATTAGTGAGAGATCATCTTATAATGCTACCGTCAATCAAAGCAAGATAAGATGCATAAAAGATAAACATCACATGCAATCAATATATGTGATATGATATGGCCATCATCATCTTGTGCTCGTGATCTCCATCTTCGAAGCACTGTCGTGATCACCATCGTCACCGGCGCGACACCTTGATCTCCATCGTAGCATCATTGTCGTCTCGCCAATCTTATGCTTCCACGACTATCGCTACCGCTTAGTGATAAAGTAAAGCATTACAGCGCGATTGCATTGCATACAATAAAGCGACAACCATATGACTCCTGCCAGTTGCCGATAACTCGGTTACAAAACATGATCATCTCATACAATAAAATTTAGCATCATGTCTTGACCATATCACATCACAACATGCCCTGCAAAAACAAGTTAGACGTCCTCTACTTTGTTGTTGCAAGTTTTACGTGGCTGCTACGGGCTTAAGCAAGAACCAATCTTACCTACGCATCAAAACCACAACGATAGTTTGTCAAGTTGGTGCTGTTTTAACCTTCGCAAGGACCGGGCGTAGCCACACTCGGTTCAACTAAAGTTGGAGAAACTGTCACCCGCTAGCCACCTTTGTGCAAAGCACGTCGGAAGAACCGGTCTCGCGTAAGCGTACACGTAATGTCGGTCTGGGCCGCTTCGTCCAACAATACCGCCGAACCAAAGTATGACATGCTGGTAAGCAGTATGACTTATATCGCCCACAACTCACTTGTGTTCTACTCGTGCATATAACATCAACACATAAAACCTAAGCTCTGATACCACTGTTGGGGAACGTAGTAATTTCAAAAAATTTCCTACACACACGCAAGATCATGGTGATGCATAGCAACGAGAGGGGAGAGTGTGATCTACGTACCCTTGTAGACCGACAGCGGAAGCGTTACCACAACGCGGTTGATGTAGTCGTACGTCTTCACGGCCCGACCGATCAAGCACCGAAACTACGGCACCTCCGAGTTCTAGCACACGTTCAGCTCGATGACGATCCCCGGACTCTGATCCAGCAAAGTGTCGGGGAAGAGTTCCGTCAGCACGACGGTGTGGTGACGATCTTGATGTTCTACCGTCGCAGGGCTTCGCCTAAGCACCGCTACAATATTATCGAGGATTATGGTGGAAGGGGGCACCGCACACGGCTAAGAATATGATCACGTGGATCAACTTGTGTGTCTAGGGGTGCCCCCTGCCCCCGTATATAAAGGAGCAAGGGAAGGTGCGGCCGGCCAGGAGGAGGGCGCGCCAGGAGGAGTCCTACTCCCACCGGGAGTAGGATTCCCCCCCTTTCCTAGTTGGAATAGGATTCGGGAGGGGGAAAGAGGAGAGAGAGAAGGAAGGGGGGCGCCGCCCCCCTCTCCTTGTCCTATTCGGACTAGGGGGGGAGGGGCACGCGGCCCAGCCCTGGCCACCTCTCCTCTCTTCCACTAAAGCCCACTAAGGCCCATATACCTCCCGGGGGGTTCCGGTAACCTCCGGGTACTCCGGTAAAATCCCGATTTCACCTGGAACACTTACGATATCCAAATATAGGCTTCCAATATATCAATCTTTATGTCTCGACCATTTCGAGACTCCTCGTCATGTCCGTGATCACATCCGGGACTCCGAACAAACTTCGGTACATCAAAATGCATAAACTCATAATATAATTGTCATCGAAACCTTAAGCGTGCGGACCCTACGGGTTCGAGAACAATGTAGACATGACCGAGACACGTCTCCGGTCAATAACCAATAGCGGAACCTGGACGCTCATATTGGCTCCTACATATTCTACGAAGATCTTTATCGGTCAGACCGCACAACAACATACGTTGTTCCCTTTGTCATCGGTATGTTACCTGCCCGAGATTCGATCGTCGGTATCTCAATACCTAGTTCAATCTCATTGCCGGCAAGTCTCTTTACTCGTTTCGTAATACATCATCTTGCAACTAACTCATTAGTTGTAATGCTTGCAAGGCTTATGTGATGTGCATCACCGAGAGGGCCCAGAGATACCTCTCCGACACTCGGAGTGAGAAATCCTAATCTCGAAATACGCCAACCCAACATTTACCTTTGGAGACACCTGTAGAGCTCCTTTATAATCACCCAGTTACGTTGTGACGTTTGATAGCACACAAAGTGTTCCTCCGGTAAATGAGAGTTGCATAATCTCATAGTCATAGGAACATGTATAAGTCATGAAGAAAGCAATAGCAACATACTAAACGATCGGGTGCTAAGCTAATGGAATGGGTCATGTCAATCACATCATTCTCCTAATGATGTGATCCCATTAATCAAATGACAACACATGTCTATGGTTAGGAAACATAACCATCTTCGATTAACGAGCTAGTCAAGTAGAGGCATACTAGTGACGTTTGGTTTGTCTATGTATTCACACAAGTATTATGTTTCCGGATAATACAATTCTAGCATGAATAATAAACATTTATCATGATATAAGGAAATAAAATAATAACATTATTATTGCCTCTAGGGCATATTTCCTTCAATATCTGCTCCCGATTCCTGCAGCGTATACGGCCACGCAGCCGAAATCATCGCGTGTTTGCCTTGGTACAACATAACGCAACAACATCTCGCCGTAGCAGCTACCTTGCGCGACGCACGCGACACGCCTACACATGGGCCTCATGCTTCCACGTTGGCCTCGCTCGGCCAACCCTTCAGGACGCCCTAGCGAACCCTTGCACTTCCGCTGCCGCAGTCACACGTCTGCCACCATCAACCTGCTACAGCCGCCTGCTCCGATCCGACCGTTGTTCTTGCCGTTGATTGCATCTGCGGACGAACTCGCTATCAGTTCATCCACACCGATGCCTTCGATCATAACCTCCAGATCAACAGTCGTGGCCTCCAAATAACCTAGCTCATGATACCACTTGTTAGAATAAATCCAAGGCATACCGTCGATCATCCGAGGATCAAGCAACCACACGAGCACGACACCGAGATTTGTTAACGAGGTTCACCGATATGGCTACATCCCCGGGGCCTGACTATGGGCGCTCCTCCCCATGACACCGCTACAATACCACATCCGGTCGCCCTGGACACCGGCACATGCCGCCGGCTTCCCCTGCGTTCCGGTGCTATTATGTTGGCATAGGTTACATCGTGTGTCTACCCTCGCTATATAAGAGAGGCCTAGGATACAAGTGTCCTATTAGGACACGACCCCATATCCTATCTAAACACAATACAACTCATAGTCCAACTGTAACCTACCTTGTACACAATATTTGACACAACTCTAACAAGTTTCAACTGCTAAAACTGAAACTTAAAATGTGGTGTTCTCCACGTGCGGAATCCAATAACTTTGTAGATCGCAAGGCAAATTGGGCGGCCGGACATGTTTCGACTACTAAAACATGATGGCAATGATGTTAAATTTAGCAAGTTTCAAAAACTTAAACTTAAACCCTAAGTCCTAAGAGCAGAACCCTAAAAGTGTTTGTAACTTGGTAAAACTTAATGTTACAACTATCAAATTTCAATATTTGAAACTTGGGTCATTTTTAAGCTGTCGAAACGTATTCAAGACTGGTCTTGTTTGAAAGTTTTCATCGCGATGAAAACAAATATGTAAACAAAACTTAATTTTGGACTTTCGGTTCAAACTATAAAGTAGATTAAAATTAAAAGGTCAATTGAAATAGACATGGGGGACATGGGAGATGGGGTTGACGGGCATATGCAACTCTGGCAAAAGCTTCAAAGAGTCTGCATGAATGGACTCGGCCCTACAGTGCTGAAAGCCTTAAGACTAATCAAGTTTACGAATCTTAAAGCAATCAAACTGCTGGGCACGACTAGGCAAGTACGTGCCCAGCACTTGCGCGTCCCTGCGATTTCCGGTTGAATAGGGTGCATCCGAAGTTTAAAGTTCAAATCAGGGCTGGAGTTTCTGCTTTACTTTTTTGGGTAATATGGAATTGTCGCATTGGGTATGTTTTTGACATGGCAAAAGCTATCCATTTTTGCTCGTCATCTACATAGCAACTTACTGGATTCTATCTTTGCCGGGAGAGGGGCCGAGCGTCCACGGTCTTTAGGTGGATCCTATGAGAAATGGTTGCTTGGAATCTGTTCAACGGATTTGGATGGCGGCCTAATAACCCGCCTAGTCCTCCTGGCCTTTTGTTTTTCTATTTAGACATCAATCAGAATGACAAGAACAAGTCCCACACATAGTCTATACACCATACACATACACATATACACATACAATACCCACCTCCACTTACACACTAAAACGGCTTTTACAATACAAAGCTCAGATGTGTTCAAAAAAAAAGCTGAGATATGGCACCACATGCAATAATACATAACACACGCAAATTCAGCAACGCAAACATCATCAGTATTTTTTTCCTTTCGAAACCTAACCATCTTCTAATATATTTTGTTGGGAACTCAATTAACCATTCCGGCAAAAAACCCTTAATTAATTAACCATGGATCTGATCTAGTAACACTGTAGTATGTGCGCGGGAGCTAGCAGGTAGCTAGCATGCAGACGCGGCGCTCGTGGCCCGCGCTGGGCTGCTATATAAGCTGAGGTAGGCTGCGTGCGACCGCTTCCCTCTCTAGCTACTAATCTTGCCTTGTCGTGCTGTTCGCGGAGCTGCAAGGAAGGAAGGAAGGAAGTGTGGTAGGATCACCATCAGCTCGCAATAATACCTGCACGCCCATTTTGTTGTGTAGCCCTTGTCAGCGAACCTCGCAGCTGAAAACCCCACCCACCCCGGCCCCCTCCCCCCCCCCCCCCCCCCCCCCCCCCCCCCCCCCCCCCAATCCCATTCCCACCTCGTCCATCGATCGATCACTCTTTCCTGCGTGCGTGCTTCGTCTTCGTCTCTAGCAGCCGCCTTTGCGCGTCTTGATCTGTAGACGTACGTACGGGGGTGAGGGCGGAGGAGGAGATCAATTCATGGCTGCAGCGGGCGGGGGGGCTGCTGCGGCTGCGGCGGTGCAGCCAGCCGCCGCTGCGGGTGCGGGCGCGGGGAGGAGTAGCTCTTCCTCGGCCGGAGCAGGTGGCGCTGCCGGTGCCGGCACCGTGGCCGACCCGCGGGCGGAGGCGCTGCGTTGCCCACGCTGCGACTCGGCCAACACCAAGTTCTGCTACTACAACAACTACTCGCTGTCGCAGCCGCGCCA
Organism: Triticum urartu; assembly: GCF_056163025.1. Classification (NCBI taxonomy): domain Eukaryota; kingdom Viridiplantae; phylum Streptophyta; class Magnoliopsida; order Poales; family Poaceae; genus Triticum; species Triticum urartu. The sequence goes on along the minus strand of NC_141874.1, from coordinate 236,159,310 downwards.
CTTCTGCAAGGCCTGCAAGCGCTACTGGACGCGCGGGGGCACGCTCCGCAACGTCCCCGTCGGCGGAGGCTGCCGCAAGAACAAGCGCTCCAGGAGCAGCAACGGATCAGGGGGCAGGCCGGGCTCCTGCGCCGTCGTCGCCTCCTCGAACGCCGCTGCCGGGGGCATCACGTCGTCTACCTCCATGTCGCTCCCGCCGCCGGGCTCCCTCTCCTCGGCTCTGGGCCTCCACGGCCACGGGAGCAGCTCCCTGGCCTCGCTGCTGCTCGGGAGCGGCGCCTCAGGCGGCGACCACCTCGGCCTCTTCCACGCCATGCAGTCGGTCGTCTCGGACGCCACCGCCTACGAGATGCACCAGCAGCACCAGTCCCAGGTGGATCAGCTGCTGGGGCTCGGCTACGGCGCCGGCGACGCCAACGGCTCGCAGATCCACATCAAGCCCTGGCAGCAGCACCTTCAAGACGGCGCTGGCGGCCTCTTTGACGGCTTCTACGCGCCGCTGCTGTCCGGCTCCATCGTGCCGGGACTGGAGGAGCTGCATGTGAAAGCCGAGGCCACCGCCGGCGAGCACCACCACCACCAGCAGAAGAAGGCGACCGATGGGGATCAGCAGAGCTGGGATCAACATCCGACGTCGTCGTCTAACGTCGAGGCTAACATCATGGCCTCGGACGCGCTCATGGCCGCCGCCGCCGCGGCGTCCATGAACCCGGCGGTCAGCAACGCTGCCACGGCGCCGACGTCCTCCCCTCTCATGTACTGGGGCAACGGGGGCATCGGCGGCTCGCCTGCAGCGTGGCCAGATATGGCCAACTGCGGATCCTCCATTGCAACCTTCTTCTAGCCGGCCGTCCAGTGAGTCTCGAACTCTCGACGGATGGCTAGCTCGTTGCCGTTGGTCGTTAACTTGTCGATTTTTCTCCTCCATTTTTCCGGTTAACTCTTTCCTTGACTACAATAACATGTAATTTGTGGGGGGAAAGCTAAGATGAGAGAGAATACTCTGGGTAGCTAGAGAGGGAGATGATCTCGGAGGTCAGAAAGCAGTTAGATCCAAAAAGACTCATAGGGTTTGTTCTCTTTCGCCGATGGAGAGATGGACCAGTCCAGTCCATGTTCTTGTGCGGCGTCGCCTTCAATCGATAATCAAGAAGACAAGGGCATGCATGCATAGATCAACGCGGAGAAGAGGGAAGAAGCACGCAAGCAAGTGTAAGTGTAGATCACTCCTGGCTATACTGCTTGATTTGCTGCTTCTCCCTCTCCTTGGATGTTTTGTATATAAGGCATATGGTGTAGGTGTGGGGAGGATATATGAGAGCTAGCTAGCAATAGCATGCAGCAGCAATGGTGGTGCAAGTAATGAGCCTCTCTCTCTCTATAGCTTTCTCTCTCATCTTGGCATTTTAATTAGTGTGTTTAATTGGTTACTCCAATTTGCCAACTCTCGTTAGATGTATAAGTTAATACTAGTACTCCTCCCCTGGAAGCTTAATTAGAGAACTGTTTTTGAGTTCTCAAGCATTGGTCACCTTTTTAAGGGTTTCTTCTTCCTTTCTCTCTGTCTCTCTCTTCTAGAGTGGATTTCTTTCATTTTCTTGGGGTTATCTTTTGTTCAAACTCTGTTGTACCAGTGATGACATTGTGAGTTATGAGGAATTAAACTGGTACTGTTGTCCTGATGATGATTCATACAAGTCCCCATATATGTGTGTGTAAGTAAGAATGAATACTATATGCACGCATTCTATCAACTTGCTAGCTATAGTTGCTTCACTTTTAGTGCATGGATGGATGTCTCACTTTTGGTCATGTGCAGCAGCTTTAGCTAGCGAGCTTTAATTTGCGCTCCCTCTTGTGGATGCGCGAGCGAGCGCATGATCAGATCTTTGAATTCTGTGCATTTTGGGAGAGGGCTGTCTTATTTGTGAAGGATCGATCCATCATAGGATTCCCGCATGCAGTGCCACTCATGCAAGTTAGCGCTATCATGTTTCTGTGATCAGAATCTTTTATGCCCACGTTTGCAGATAGACGGCGAGGGGTAAAAATACGGCTGTTTACATATGCTTGTTCTTTCCCGCATGTCTCGTAGCCATTTTCGGATCCGTATTTGATGCTAGCAATGTTCACACTGCTGCTACGTGAGTGTACCATGAAAAGGAAAGGGAGATAAATTTGGGAAGAAGAAGGTAAGCAATGTGTGTGCTAGCTAGAAGGCACTTGAAATGGAGGACATTTAATTAGGCTTGGTTTTGTGTGCATGTAGGAGTATATAAAAGGTGCTTGGTAACATGATATATTTAGATTCTCCAAAGCGTCTTATAATTTGGAGAGAGATCATATATATCATGTTACCATCCTTTTGTCATTTATTTTGTGAATGTTGGCGAGTTATGCATTTGAATCTATTGTGCACATGTAACTTCTATAGTACTGTTACCCCGCAAAAAAAAACTTGCATAGTACTGTTCCTTTTTTTTTTGCATGCATGCTGTTCCTAGATTACGGCCTCATAAATTGTTGTACAATTAAAGTGTTATAATGTGGCAACAGCAAGACTTTATATTCAGCAGTTCATTGAATATGCATGCTACTCAATCATACACATGTGGATACACTGCTAGAATTAACAAGAGTATTAACTGATTGTACACAACTTGCTTGTGTATGATGTTTAAATCCTAGTTTCAACATTTCTTTAGCAACATCAGCCCTTCTCAGTTTGTGGCACTTGAACCTGTTTTGGCTTAATTTGTTGGTAGATTGCATGCGCACGCACGTACGTACTTAATGCTTGCATGCATGCTGAATTTACTGCATGCATCTCTCGGCTCCTTTTCTTTTTCTGACGGGCCTGCTCATACTATATACTGAAATATTGGTGGATGCCGCGAGTCACCCTGGATAATAACATCAGGTGCATATCCTTATGCATAGTGATCGATCTTTAACCCAGGGTCTGCAAATCCAGAGTACGTACTCTGCGTGCTTTTAAAACGCACTATTACTTGTACTACTGCAAAGACATAACAAACCCCTTCAATTATAATTAAATGCCTTTTCTGCTACCAACAGCTGTAATGCCAAATCTCTTTCTGATGGTTTTGCTTCTCGGATTCATAACTTCGTATGTGCAGATGTTTGTGTCAAGTACGTACAAAAGGTAGTAGATCATCAGGGTCCATACGTAGTCTGATGACCCATTGCACATTTTCTTGTCTTTCTGGTGTTACCATACAAAAGGCTGAGTTACTAGATTTTGAAGTAGGAATGTATGGTTAGCATGCTTATCTAACATATGTTCATGTGACAATTAGTTTCTCCTTTTCTTTCTTTCAAAGGAAGATAATCCAGGGTCTCTTCGTCGATTGATGCAGACAATCCTATAAATAAAAAATATCTAATGTGTGACCTTGTATGCAAAAGATATTTAACTTCTTCACCCACAAATAAAAAGATATTTAACTTTTCTTACAGTCCTATATATTACTAACTGTGGCAGTATAAGTACCTCTGGGAGAAATTAAAGTCCCAGTCATTGAAGCTGACAAAACAAGTGCACGAGAGGACGTCCTCGACCCATAGGCATATGAACCCACTGTTTAGAAATGCATTTTAAACGCATTTTAAAATGTCAAAATTTCGAGAGAAACATTTGACGCATGCATCTTTGCAACATGTGTGCGCGGCACAAAGTTTTGTGAAAAAAAACTCTTTTTATTTTGCCTCTATGAAAAAGATAAATTTCAGTGCTTCTAAATAACGTTCCGCGACACAGTTTTTTGAAATTTTCTGTGCGCACATAGAATGTGAAGATGTATGTGTTATTTTCTTTTTCAGATTTTTTTGGCATTTAGAAATGAGTTTCTGAAGTGGGTTCATATGCCCATGGGTTCATCCATGTACTTTCCACATTTGCAGTGGCAGCTCTATTTTTATGCTTGATAATTTTTTGCTTGAAGATACCCTAGGTAGCATTGTGGTGAATACGGAAAAGAAATGACTTTGATGCGAGAGATGAGGGGAATACGGGACAAAGCATAAATCATTCACTAATGGAATCAACAAGTGTCGATTACACTTGTCAAAGGGCGAAAAGCACTCGACAGACAACCTCACCAGCAAATACAACTTTGCCAAGTGTTTTTCCACGGACACTCGACAATGGTGTACTTTACTAATACGTCAAAAAAGGTGTACTTGCCGAGTTTCTTAGAAATGTCCGGCAAACAAAAATCAACAAAAAAATTGAACCAACGTGCCATGTGTCCACACTTTGCGAGTGTCAAGTGCACTTAGTAAAGATATGTTGTGTGCCAGGTCAATTGTGTTGGGGCATGTGGTAAGCTATGCTAGTGACAGACAAGAATTTATGACGTGGCCCCCCTCCGGTAGTTATTTGCTCTAGTATTTCTTATTTATTCCATAAAAATTCCTCGTGAAGTTTCAGCCCATTTGGAGTTGTGCAGAATAGGTAGCCCGACGTAGCTTTTTCAGGTCCAGATTTTCAGCTGTCGGAATTCCCCCTCTTTGTGTGAACCTTGCATATTATGAGAGAAACGACATTAGAATTACTCCAAGAAGCATTATTATGCATAAAAACATTATAAATAACAGTAGGTAAACATGATGCAAAATAGACGTATCAACTCCCTCAAGCTTAGACCTCGCTTGTCCTCAAGCAAAAACCGAAATCGAAAAACATGTCCACATGCTTAGAGAGAGAGGTGTCGATAAAAACAAAATACGGACATAGAAGCATCATATAAATTATTATAACAATAAAAAAATTTAACATGAAACTTTTATCATAGACTTCTCATAAATAAGTGACAATTCATCACAACATCGAAGTATAAAACATAAACTATATTAGATACCAACAAACTATATTCTCATTCAACTTTGCAACTACAATTCATCATCTTTTCAGGAAGGGTCACGTATCGGAGCCGTTAGGCAAGTCCACATACTCAACCATCCTATAGTCTTCTATGATTGCTAACACTCACAACATACACATGAGCAAAACGTTTCAACCAGACACATAGAAAGATAGGGGCTTATAGTGTTGCCTCCCAACGTATTCACCTCAAAGGTGATGTCAACAATAATAACTCATGCTACCCATATCCAACTGGATATATGTGCCTAGATCTTTCCTCATCACATGATGCTTGCCAAAAGAGAAAATAAAAAGGAATAGAGAGAAGAACCTTGACTCTTGCATAAAAGTAAGTTCATAAAAGTAAAAGATAGGCCCTTCGCAGAGGGAAGCAGAGGTTGCCATGCGCTTTTTGTTTGTATGCTCAATCCCTTAGTGCAAAAGAACGTCACGTTATATTACCCCTTATGATAGCAACCTTTATTATGCAGTCTGTCGCGTTTATTCTTTGCCATCACAAGTTCGTACAATGCTCAATTTTATCTTACAGTAAATGATCTAACACTTTTAGAAGCAATTTTTATTGCCTTATTGCACCGAGGACAACTTACTTGAAGGATCTTACTCAATCCTTAGGTAGGTACGGTGGACTCTTGAAAATAAGATTTGGATTTAAGGGTTTTGGATGCACAAGTAGTATCTTTACTTGGTGCGAAATTTTTGGCTAGAAAAGATGGGGGGCAAGCACCACATGTTGAAGGATCTATGACAATATAACTTCTATGTGAATATGAACAAACACAAATCATTACGTTGTCTTCCTTGTCCAACGTGAATAATTTTGGCATATGATATTTTGATGGGGGCTCACAATCACAAAATATTTCCAAGATAGTATATTTGCATGTGAATCTTCTCTTCCCTTATTAATTCTTTCATGAATTGCATCATTGACCAATGCTATATTTGTCAATCTCCAATAAAATTTTCTACTTATACTTTTCCTTATGTGATGTCATTACTTACCATAAGATTAGCATATGATCTTTTTCATTTATTTCCTTTCTTTTTATTGAAACATGAAAATAAAGAAAGCAAAAATCAAACTAAACTTTATTATTTAACTCACACACGATTACAAAGATAGATCGCTAAGCAAACTCTCGAAGAGAAAGGATCGAACTAAACTTTTATTCATCTAAAGTAAAAGATAACTATGGATCGAACTAAGATAAGTAAAGGCAAAAGATAGCGGAGGTGATACAATACCGGGGCACCTCCCCCAAGCTTGGCGCAAGCCAAGGGGAGTGCCCATACCCGATACTCAATTTTTTTTTGTGATGAAGAAGGAGGTGGTGGTGATGAAGTGGAGGTGATCCTGTCCTTCATGATCAAGAGATTCTCCAGCCTATGGATGACGCTCTGGAGGGCGATGATGTGCTCTTGCAACAGAATATTTTCACAGATGAGATATTTATTTTGCACACAAACTATTTCGATGATCCGAAAGGCCTCGATCTCGGTGGGGTGAGATGATCATAGTAAGGTTTAAGGATATCTTCTTCTTCTTCCTCGGCAGGCCAGGCCTGCTCAACCACCAGCGCTTGATCTCCAGTAGCCTCCTTGCTCTTGTAACCTTTGACGACTTCTACAGGCTCTTCTCTCTTCAGCTCGATCTTCGTCAACCAAGCATCCTCTTCCACGTTGTTGGGGGAAGAAGAACACATGATGCCTGGCTCAATAGATCTGACCGAAAACAACAAGAAAAGAAAATAGAAGATTTCTCCGTGATACGGTGGTCAATAGGTTCGGGGGGCATATAAAGATTTTTTATCTTGGGAAACAAGCAAACGGAAGAAAAACGGAGTCCAGAAGGTACCACAGGGTCACCTTCCTGGTAGTTTCTTATTTTCCTATTTTTCAAATATTCCAAAACTGACAAAAATTATTTTTGCGGATTTTTCGGAGTCCATTTACTTACCGTATCATGTACCTCCTATTTTTCATGATTCTGGAGTGTTCCGGAAGGTTTTTTTTATGTGTTATTCCGGTGTCATAGTTTGGATAATATTGCTTTCAACATTAATGGGCGTACCTGAGATATAATGTTTTATTCATTGCCCATTAACAACCTTCGGGTTAGTACCTTCTGCATTATTTATTTTGATGGCTCTAGATCGATAAACCTCCTTGATAACATAGGGTCCTTCCCATTTGGAGAGGAATTTTCCTGCAAAGAATCTGAAATGAGAGTTGTGCAAAAGAACATATTCTCCAACTTTGAACTCACGCTTTTGGATCCTTTTATCATGCCATCTTTTAACTTTTTATTTAAATAACTTGGCATTTTCATAAGCTTGGCTTCTCCATTCATCTAGTGAGCTAATATCAAATAACCTCTTTTCACCGACAAGTTTGAAATCATAGTTGAGTTTTTTAATTGCCCAATATGCTTTATGTTCTAACTCAAGAGGCAAATGACAAGCTTTTCCATAAACCATTTTATAAGGAGACATACCCATAGGCTTTTTATATGCTGTTCTATAGGCCCAAACTGCATCATCTAATTTCTTAGACCAATTCTTTTGGGACCTATTGACAGTCTTCTGTAAAATTAATTTTATTTCTATATTGCTAAGTTCAACTTGACCACTAGACTGAGGATGATAGGGTGATGTAATTCTATGGTTAACATCATACTTGGCAAGCATTTTACGGAAAGCACCATGAATAAGGTGTGAACCACCATCAGTCATTAAATATCTTGGGACTCCAAACCTTGGGAAAATAATTTCCTTAAGCATTTTAATAGAGGTGTTGTGATCAGCACTGCTAGTTGGAATAGCTTCTACCCACTTAGTAACATAATCAACAGCAACCAATATATGAGTATACCCATTAGAGGAAGGAAAAGGTCCCATGTAATCAAAACCCCAAACATCCAATGGTTCAAAAGCAAGTGAATAATTCATAGGCATTTCTTGATGCTTACCGATATTACCTATTCTTTGACATTCATCACAAGATAAGACAAACTTACGAGCATCCTTAAAGAGAGTAGGCCAATAAAACCCAGATTGCAATACCTTGTGAGCAGTTCTGTTGTAACGCCCTCGATGCGGCTATATCTCCCACGTGTCGAAGCACGACTTAGAGGCATAACCGCATTGAAAGCAATGTCGCAAGTGAGGTAATCTTCACACAACCCATGTAATACATAAGGGAAATAGATACCTAGTTGGCTTATAATCACCACTTCACACAACACATGAATAAAGCATTACATCATCCAGATACAATTAAGGTCCGACTACGGAACCAAAATGAAAGAAGACTACCCCAAATGCTACACAGATCCCCGATCGTCCCAACTGGGCTCAGCTACTGATCATCTGGAAACAGAACAACATAGCGAACACAATCTTCATCGAGCTCCTCCTTGAGCTTGGTTGCGTCACCTGCTCGGTTCAACGACACCTGCAAGCTGGATTTTGGAAGTATCTATGAGTCACGGGGACTCAGCAATCTCACACCCTCACGATCAAGACTATTTACGCTTATGGGTAAGGTAAAGGTATGAGGTGGAGCTGCAGCAAGTGACTAGTATATTTGGTGGCTAACATACGCAAATGAGAGCGAGAAGAGGAGGCAAAAGCACGATCGAACAACTATGATCAAGAAGTGATCCTAGAGAACCTACGTCAAGCATTACTCCAACACTGTGTTCACTTCCCGGACCCGAGAAGAGACCACCACGGTTACACACGCGGTTGATGCATTTTAATTAAGACCAACTTCAGGTTTTCTACAATCGGATATTAACAAATTCCCATCTGCCCATAACCGTGGGCACGGCTTTCGAAAGTTCAAATCCCTGCAGGGGTGTCCCAACTTAGCCCATCACAAGCTCTCACGGTCAATGAAGGATATTCCTTCTCCCAAGACAATCCGATCAGACTCGGAATCCCGGTTACAAGACATCCTCGACAATGGTAAAACAAGTCCAACAAGACCACACTACTAGGGAAAAGCCTACCAGCAGCGAGGGTTTTGGGCCTCTCAGTAGCGCGGGCACCGGCGCTACTAATAAGGCGCTATAGCTAACGTATAGCAGTAGCGCCGGTTGTCCCACGCTACTGCTATACATGAATAGCTGTAGCGCTCTTTGGGAAAGGGCGCTACTGATATTATCTGCAGCGCTGTTTGCTGGGACGCACTGCTGACAATGCGGCGCTACTGCTAAATTTCCCCCCTCGCTACTACTAGTTTATTTATTAGTTTTTTTCCTGCATATTTGTTTTGTATTTGTTTTGTATTTGAATAGGCTTTATACAATAATCTTTAGCATATCATACACATACAAATGTAATCATAGCATATACATACAATTAGTCTCATCAAATCATGTCATCATCATAATCATCATCCAACACAAAGTGGTCTCTCGTCATCATCTCGAAAATAGCGATACAAGTCTCGAATGATATGCAAATACATCATCATCCATCTAAACAATGATATACACGAGAAGAGCTATCACTTTGAGAACATGAGTTCGTATCCCTCTTTCGCATTAGCGTGAACCTCTAAACTAACTACTGCCTATCTCTCAGAAACCAGAAGGGCCTGACACTCCGGCCACTTGTCGTATATATACTCCTGGCATAGCACTTCTTCGCCATCTATGATCTATGCACCTGCATCATCACATGAGTCAATGATATGCAACATATATAGTTGAGCAACAGAAAGAGACAGACTTGGCAAAAATAAAAACAACATATCATAAGCATAAATAACAAAGTTCATCGTACCCCAAAATGCCCTAACTAGAGTGATTTTCGCTAGTCGAGGAGTAGGACGGTTTAATTACATCACAAATAAAGTTTCACCGTGCATAACTCAAAGTTTTGTCATACAGAAAGTATGGACTAAACGGACACATTTTCATATATAGACAATCACTCCAACATGTCGTTCCATCCATCCAAGTCAGGGAGATAGTCCCCGAGCCTAGTGAAAGGCTTCAGGTCGAGACGCTGAGAGGCTATCCATGTTCGGACGTCTTCCCGCGACATTTGTCCTTCTCCGTAGAACATCCCTGTTTTTCCGACGACCTCCTTCATGATGATTTGGGCAAGTTCGCGCAGGATGTTATAGAACTCAGCTCGAAGTCGATGATCCTCGATATCTCCTATGTCCTTTGCCCATTGCAGAATATGGGCATCGCCGGATCTAGGTGACATGCGAAGGTTCTGGTGATCCCGTCTGTACTCCAGCATGTGGTGTAGGACATAGAATCCATCATTAAGAGAATCGTTCGGTTGCTGGATGCAGCAGAAGTCGGTCTTATGGCCGAAGGCGACCTTGCCGCCCCTTCTCTTCTTGTCCCTGACCTCTCCACCCCTTGCTTGGTAGTAAAACATAGCACTGTCGAGAACATCCTTGATGTGGGTGTAATCCTTTTTGTGAATGTTCTTCGACGAGTCCAAGTAAAGAGCGTGGGAGAATCGGGGGTAGAGGATGATGAGGACGGCGCGCCCGCCGCTGCGCAAAATAAATCCTCAAATTAATTAGCCTCCACCGTGCAAATGAATGATTGAAATCGAAGGAAGGATAGCAGCGCGGATGACTTACACGGGATGATAAGGCACGAGAATCGCCTCCTTGTCCTTATTGGCGAGCATGAAATTGACGATGTAATCCCTCGCGTATTCATGGTGATTTGCGCAGACTCCCAAGAAGCCCTCGTGCATGTAGTACGGGTCAGCGACACAGCTATGAGATATCTGCTCAACCCCGATGATGTAGTTCATGTGCAAGGCATAAAGGCGGACAAATGTAAAATCCAGCTTCTTCACGTGAAACATGTCGAATATGTAATCGAATCGGAGGAAGAACTTATCCGCGGGGAAGCTGTCGACGTACGACATTTGCCGCGGAATGTTAACCACATAGAGTGGGTATCCTGGATCTTTCGAGGCGATGAGGTCTTTCTCTACCCGCAGCACATCGTCATGAAGTCTCTTTAGATCACCGAATCTGGCCCGTAGCGCTGTTGCAGGTAGGATTGGTTGACCGGGGATATGCCATTTATCCGCACCGGGGATATCTATATGGTCCTGAAGCCGAGGCTGCTGAGGCGGCTGGATCATAGAAACAGCTTTTTTTACTTTCCTCGCTCTCTTCCTAAACTTCTTTACTACCGGAAGGTCATCCATAATATGTTGAGACGGCAATTCAGGAACCGACTCATGACGCTCAAATCCCGAGGAGGCGCCAGTATAGACATACTGTTCAGCAGCGCCATCGTCGTCCTCATCCTCGTCCATGGCGACGTCATCAGCGACTAATGGAACCTCCTCCTTACCCCGTCCGCTATCACCCAACCCGACACCCGACGATAATTGGGTAGGCGGGGTGTTGACGTTCATACCTTGCTGAGGCTACGTGCTCGTGGGTGTGCTCCCGGCCGCCTCCAGACGAAGCAGAATCTTTGGCCACAACAGGACCCACCCAACATTGCAAAAATCACCAAGCCGCCGCGGTGTCTCGTTGTCATCCCCCAGTAGTACTGGAGGAGGCAAATTCTCGTGGCCCGGTTTGACACTGGCCACGGAAACCTTGAAGACATTCGGGGGGATCGGCCCGCTGTGGAACAATGGTTCCTTCGGCTCCATTATCGTAGCCTTCCCCACGTCCACCTTCTGGTCGCCGATGGTGTACAATATGGTGCATGGGATTTCGTCGGCCTGCAAAGAAAAGTCTGCGACGTGAGACATCCGAAAGGCAACGAAAACGGGAGATTATACATTTATATTGAAGGGGGCCGGTGTGACAGATACCGTGAGGGCGTCGAGCTCAGCCAAAGATGAAGCACCGCCTAGCACGTCCGGTGCGGGAGCCAGTGCGGGAGCAGGTGCAGCTGCAGGTGCTGGTGCAACGCTAGTCGAGCTGCTGCCCGCCAAGAAGTCAGCAAGGGGAAAGTCCGCTGCATCTTTTTTTGGATTTTGCCTGGTCCAATTGAAAACGGCCGGAACCAAGGTAGTAGAAATATCTAAAGCCACCTGTTTTGCGGCAGCTACTGCTGTTGCGACTGTCTCAGTTGATTTCTTCTCAACCGCAATCTCAACCCTCTTGTCGATGTTTTCTTCATTTAACATCCGTCTTTCCTTTCTCTCCTCCGTGGTCTCACGGTAGTACTTCTTCCATGTGGTGCCGTCTCCGACACCGTGCACGCGTCCATACGACGGTCGAGTATCCTCCGGTTGTTGTTTCAATATGTTCAACGCCCGGTTGAATGGAGTGTCCCACTTGGGCCTCGCCAATGCCTCAGACGGCGAGTCGCTTTCGGCCGCAATCCTGTACTGCTCTCTCTGCAAAAGGCACAACGATCATTTACAAATATGACTAACGTGTGCAGTCGAATTGATCAGAAACTAAAATTACCAGCAGTCTCATGAACTCCGTAATGACCGGTGTTGTCTCGTAAACCTTTTTCACTGGGTCCCAACGGTGCCGGGCCCTGAGGACGTCACGCTCCTGCGGGACGGTGAACTTCGCCAAGGGGTCTGGGATGCCCAGACTCGCGGCTTCCGCATCCTCCTTGGCCCATTTGGACCTCTTTCCGTCGTAACCACGGCTTCCGAGGTGGTGGCTCCCAATGTTCCTCTCTTGAAGCCCCTTCATGTACTTAGACTTTTTTTGGCATCTTCGGCCTCGCAAGCCTCCTTGAATATTTGAAACTGCTCTTCCGTGATTGTCGGATTATCCTTTACAATCTCGCAGTAGGGTTCCTTCTTGTCGATGATCCTTGCTTTCACTCGATTTTTCCAGGCGGCTAACGCGTCGCTAAACTTGGTCATGGCGTGTTTGTTTATCTTCTTCATTGCCGGGTCCTCATCTGGATCTTTATAATCCTTCTCATTCCGGCCCGGGAACAAGAATATCTGGTGAAACTTCTTTAGGAGGGAGCTCCTCATATTTTCTATCTTCTGTAGTTTCTCATCGTTGATGGTGGCGGTTGTCCGTATGATGCAGCCTATTTGATTGCCGTAGCATCGACGCGCTTCCTCGGGCGCCGTTGGCTCAAAATTTCCGTCGTCCACCTCCGTGACCACCACTCTAGTAGTCCTGAGTTTGTTAGGAACCCGTTGCCTCTTTGCTTTCGGTTCTACACCGGCTCCGCTCCCCGAGGCAGCGCCGGTCTCAGTCTCAGCGCCGGTCTCGATGCCGGTCTGAGTCTGAGCGCCGGTCTCAGTCTCAGCACCGGTCTGCGTGTTGGTCTCAATCCCCGATGCCACCGGTGGGCCCAGCAATAACATTGGTTGATCATCGGTAAGGCTAACAAATTCGTCTGCCGCCCGGTAGGCGTCGTCGCAATCACCAGAACCCTGTCCTTCATCGTTGCTAGCCATGTTTCCTATGATTAGATCTAGTCAATTAATTCTAGACCTAATAAAATGAATAATGACATAAAAAGGCCTATTGTTTTGCAGGAATGTTGACTCCTTCCTGGTGTGGCAAATCACGGGCACTCGATATGTCCTAGTTTGTAGCACAAGTCATGTCGAAATTCACGGAAAATTTCAGCATGAGCTTTGCTAAAAAGTGGACAAATCAAGAACCTGAAATTTGCCGGAAAAGAAATGAATCAACATTCTGGCAAAAATAGGCCACTAAGCATCATTCCCTGCAAACAGTGTTCAAATATACACGAGCAACCACATGTGCAAACAGTGTAGAAGAAAATTCATTTAACTACTAATAGAACAAAATTCAGTTAACTTTAGTGCTCTATAATGATGAAAGGAAAAAATTTCAGTTAACTACTAATTTCATTCATTTAGGTTATTCATTTAACATCACCTAATTAACCTACTGTACCAATACTACTAGCATCACTACTAACCTAATTAACCTAGCAAAACTCTAGTGCTCTAACTGAAAAACATCTAATTAACATCTAATTTTTTCTCTAAAATACAGAGAGAGATGAGTGAGGGGGAGGGGTGGGGGACTTACAGAGAGGGGAGAGACGGTGGCGGGGAGGTGCTCGGTGACGGTGGCAGGGGCGGAGAGGGTGGGCTCGGGCACGGGCAAGGGCAGTCCTAGGCGGGCTCAGGCGGCGGTGAGGTGGAGGGCGCCGACGGTGATGTGGAGGGCGGCCTTGGGCGGCGGCTGTGAGGCTGAGGGCGGCCTCGGGCGGCGGCGGTGAGGCTGAGGGCGGCCTCGGGCGGCGGCGGTGAGGCTGAGGGCGGCCTCGGGCGGCGGTGGTGAGGCTGAGGGCGGCCTCGGGCGGCCGCGGTGAGGAGACGGCGGCGAGGGCGAGGGACGATTTGGGGAAGAATTGGTGGCCGGGGGGCGGGGTGGGGGGAACCGCTGTTTAAGTGAAATGTAACGGTAGCGCGTTTTCGGAAAGACGCTATAGCTAAGTTAGCTATAGCACGTTTACTGAAACCCGCTACTGCTATTCCTTTCTCCTTTTTTCCCTTTTTTCTTTTATTTTTCTTTACATTTTATTTTTTCCCTTTCTCCTTTTTCTATTTCTTTCATTTTCATTTACTTTTCTACTTGTTTTTCACTTTATTTTATTTCCGTTAGCAGCAGCGCTTTACACATAAGCGCGCTGCAGCTAAGGAGATTAGCAGTAGCGCTGGGCCATTATACGTGCTACTGCTAGGTTGGCCTAGCCATGTGCGCCCAGTTCGAACATAGCAGCAGCGCTTTTCGCTAGTACACGCTACTGCTAGAGTCATAGCAGTAGCGCGGTTTATTCACGCGCGCTGCTACTAAGTAGCAGCAGCGCTTGATTTTGTACAGCGCTACCGGTAAAATTCTGTGTATAGGCTTTTCCCAAGTAGTGCCACCCGATGTGCCGACAAATCCCGATAGGAGCTACACATATCTCGTTCTCAGGGCAACACCGGATGAACACTAGGTACAACTAAAACCAACCCTCAAGTTTCCCCGAGGTGGCGCTGCAAGTGGCTCTGTTTTGGACCAACACTCAGATGAGCACTGGCCCAGGGGGGTTAAAATAATGATGACCCTCGGGAGCGCGACTCCCAAGGGAAAAGTAGGTGGTGGTGAGGCAAATGGTAAAACCAAGGTTGGGCCTTGCTGGAGGAGTTTTATTCAAAGCGAACTGTCAAGGGGTTCCCATTATAACCCAACCGTGTAAGGAACGCAAAATCCGGGAACATAACACCGATATGACGGAAACTAGGGTGGCAAGAGTGGAACAAAACACCAGGCATAAGGCCGAGCCTTCCACCCTTTACCAAGTATATAGATGCATTAATTAAATAAGAGATATTGTGATATCCCAACAAAATATCCATGTTCCAACAAGGAACAAACTCCAATCTTCACCTGCAACTAACAACGCTATAAGAGGGGCTGAGCAAAGCGGTAACATAGCCAAACAACGGTTTGCTAGGACAAGGTGGGTTAGAGGCTTGTCTTAGCAATATGGGAGGCATGATAAGCAAGTGGTAGGTATCGCATCATAGGCATAGAAAAAGAGCGAGCAACTAGCAAGCAAAGATAGAAGTGATTTCGAGGGTATGGTCATCTTGCCTGAGATCCCGCAAGGAAGAAGAACGAGTCCATGAAGAAGACAAACGGACGTAGTCGAACGGATCCTCATAAACGCGACATTATCGGAACCAACCCGAAGAAGCAACACCGGAAAGAAGCAAACAACATTGTAACCAACCATCACATCAACATGGCATGATGCACAACCAAGTATGATGCATATCCGGTTTAATTATGCATGGCATGGCAAAGTGCACAGGCAAAACTACAAGTTAAATGGAGCTCAATATGCAACGAGTTGCATATTGACGAAACACCACAACAATTATTTAGTTCTCTCCCGTTTATGTACCCAACAATATTAAATGTTGATTAACATGGAAAGGGGTGAAGCACAACAAAACTACCTATCTAGGCAAGTTTAAATGAGGCCGGAAACAACGAACAACAATTCTGGTAAAACCCCATATGCATATTTTAAGGTTTGGTACTGTTCTGCCCTAAACATAATTTTAGAGTTGTTAAACATGCAAAGCAAGTACACCATGTTAAACTAGGCATTTTCCACCCCATTTACATATAAAGTTTATTAAATTTGGAGTTACGGTTATTAATTTATGAATTAAAGCATTTTAGCATGGCATATCAGCAAAATTAGTCAAACACCATTTTAAACATTTTAAACATAGATGAAAGTGGCCTAATATGAAACTAGATAAAATTCTAAGCAAGTTACATATATAAAGTTTATACATATGATGCACGGTATGTGAGTTATTAAATGCATGAATCTTAGGGGGTTTCCTGCAAAACTGCTCTCTCTGGAATAAATGATAAATTCATAGACAGGAAAAAAATATGCACTAGGCTGGATCTGGGATGAACTGGGCTGCACAGGAGCATGCGCAAGAGAGAAAATCTCGTCCAGGGCGATGGATAGCATGAGGACGCTCACACTGGGCCAAACGGGTCTGCTGAAGATGGGCAGAGGTCGGGGCCGGTTGGGACGGATCGGGCCAGACCAGTTTGTGCGAGCCATTAGGACCGAGCGGGTTCGGCTGGCCCGACCGGTTGACATGATCAGGGCGGAGGAGGCCTGGTCAACGGAGCGACCTGCAGCGGCTGCAACTCCCGCTCGTTGCAAATAAGATGCAGCGCGGCGAGGGACTTGGTGGCTTGGCGAGGTAACGGCGCGGAGAAGCGGGGAGCGTAGAAGATGGGCAGATCCAAGGCTGAGGCAATGAGATCCGGCGACACGGGTCTCAGGGAAGCAGGGGCGCCGGACTTGCCGCAATTCCGGCGAAGGAGAAACAGAGGAGGGCTCCTGCGGGCGACGCGTCCTTGTCCTCGTGAAACAGAATGACGACGGCGGAATTGGCGCGTTCTCCGACAAGGGTGGCAGCTTGAGGCGGGGAAGACCCAGAACGGGACGAAGACGACGGATCCGAGGCGGAGGTCGCAGTTCCCGGCGAGGACGCGGCTTTGGGCGAGGCAGAGGAAGCAGGTCCGGGCGGCGAGGTTCTCGCTCGATGACTTGAAGGCGTGGACGAGGACGGCTGTGGGAGACTCGAAGCAGAGGCGGGGCTAGCAGCAGACGGGGATGGATGGAACCGGCGTTCCCCGGCGACAGCGACGGCGCAACAATAGATTGGAGTGGCGACGATGTTCCTTCATGGTCACCGACGAGGGCGCGATGCGAGGTGAGGAAGAGGGCGGCCCTGCTGCCCCGGTGCTGCAGGCGGAGGAGCTTGGGCCAGCTGGGCCTCGGGCGCGAGCGTTCCAGCTCGGGGGGAGCTCCTGTGGTCAAAGGCGAAGACGGTTGCGAGGACGGAGGACAACGCGGTGGCAGCTCGGGGCTCCGGTGGTACGCGAGCAAGGCACCTATGGGTGCTCGAGGTGGATGGGTGGATCGAGGGGAAGGCTCGGGTTGGTGAGGAAAGATCGAGAGGATATAGAGGAAAGCACCGGTTGCGTAGGTTCGACGGTGATTGGCCGGTGACTGAAATCGAGGAGAGGTGGGTGGACTGGGAGGGATCCCGATGAAGATGCTGAGTGGGTGGCAGCGCGGCTAGGGGTGGATGGAACAAGCCTCCTAATTTTAGGGTTGGACCTCAACTATATATAGTGAGTGGTTAAGGTTTGGGGTTAATCCGGTCCCTCCGATTTAGATCGGACGCTCGAGAATAAATAGCTAGGGAGATCAAATAAGAAAATGGAGACGTTTTGTAGATGTTAGGGGATGATCCGGACCCAACGGTGATGACTGTCCGAGTCCGGTTCGGGTGAGTTTCGGACACGCGCGAGGGGATCATGCACTGTGCAAAGAGGGGTAGGCTGGCCTAGCGGTCGGTAGTGAAATGTGTAGAGAGGCTTGGGCTGAGAGGAGAGGAAAGAAGGCAGCCCGGCAACCGTTTCCGGAGACCAAAAACGTCCGACGTTTGACCGACTACTATTGCCGCTATAGTTTAACGGTTGGGCTATCAAACGGACTCCGAATGCAATGAAATTTGGCAGGCGACCTACTGACAACATAAAAACACCGCATGCCAACTTTCAACCCATTCCGAGAACATTTTCAGGACACTTATAAAATAATATTTCGGACATGCCGCGGGCGCGTGCGAGTGTGACTGGGCTCAGAACGGACAACGGACGGAACTGGGGAACCCGGACGGATGCAAGTTTGAAAACATGATGATGCAATGCGGATGACATGGCAAGATGCGACACGCAAGCAAATGACAAGGCAACAACAAAGAATAACTAGAAGACACCTGGTGCAACGGTCTCGGGGCGTCACATCTGTCTCCCTCGTGATGTCCTCCATAAGCTTCGGAGTGACATTTCCATAGTATTTGTTCATGTTCATGCTTAGGTACACAACGTCTAATAATACCATCTACTCCTTTATAAAGATGTGGGTCATCCCAAAAGTTGTGACTTAAATCATAGAAGAATTTTTTTCTTTTGTTGGTATGTAAAGCTTTGGGGTATGTATTTAGCAACAATATAATTAGCATAGTCAGCATACCAAGGTGTACTATTAGAAACATTTATTGCAGCTAATTGCTCATCAGGAAAACTATCATTAATAGGTTGTGGGTCGTCAAGAATATTTTCAAGAACTAGTACAGTGAGGTGCTAAACAAACGGTTTTAACCCCTTTCTGCGACGGCATTTGCAACTGCCGCCAAGTGAATGTGGGTGATAGGGGGGGGGGGCCTTCCCACACGACCCGGAAATCGTCGGGGATATGCCCTCCTGGCACACACGCTCGGCAAAATAAGGTCATGTGCGACCGACGAGCATTGAAATACAGAAATACATACAATATTACTAAAAAATACAATTATACAGGCGAAATCATTTCTGGTCGTAAGTACATCCCGCACAGTCAGCCAGCGCTAAATGTTTCCGTTCGTATATACATCCCACATAGTCGCTCCAAGAAAAACATTTCTGTTTGCAAGTACGTCACACACAATTTTTCTGGTTAAATCGTTTGTGATAGAGTTTCCATTGCACATAGTATTAACAATTTTATCATTTGCGTTATTGAATTCATCACACACGGTGCCTAGAAGAAACTGTGTGTCAAGGGCTGTCCATCAAACACAGTTTTTATGTGGTAAACGTTTGCGCCAGGTGGCCTAACGCAAACAGTTTCAATACGATGTCGTGTGTGATTGTTCATTAATCTAACACGGTTTATTCCTAGAAACTGTGTACATTATTGAATGCATCGCACACGGTGTTTTCTCAATAACCGTTTGCAATAGCAAAACCCAGTTAGCAGGCTAATTATCCAATTATTCATAATCCATTTATTAATCTAATTGACATTTCATATTAAACACACAATATATTTCATTTTCATAATTGAAATACATCAGAGTACAACATCATATAGCTTCAGCACTCAGCTACCCCATTACACAACTACACCAGGGCCAAGTTTCACATGCAATATCTATAACCTTTTGAAATTAGCATCATAGACGGCACATACACAGATGTATCTCATCTGGAAAACTGCTGAAGCAGAAGGCGAATATTGAGCCTTCATTGATGTTGAAGGTCTTTGTAACTTTAGGCCAGTGCCTGTGGATGATTGACCGTCCATCCTTCGTCTTCTTCAGGAACACTTCAATAGTGAACCATGGGTGTTGTATGAATACCTTCCTTGCCTCCTGACCATACAGGTGATTTGAGAGGTAATCATCAGTGAATTGCTTTGGAAAGGCCTGAAAACAAGGATGTGCATAAATATCTTCTCTATATTGGAAATGGGGCAAATGAATAAAAAAGGCAAGGTATAATAGTTAGTACCATCATGTAGTGAACTGATATCTTCTTCATTATGCAGACAAATATCTTGTTGTTTTTTGCCGCTAATTTCTTTATCCTAACAATCTTTCTGAGTTTCTTGACTTGACTGATATTCATGGACAACTCGTTTCCCCATATGCAAAAAGGGTCGAACAGTGGGTCAAAACCTCTGACAGCAGGACCTACATGTGCAAGACCAAATTGTTAAAAACCTAAATATTAGAATGGTTCCTGCAATTGCACAATAATGTGCTATTAGACAACGGACCATGCACGTGCTAACCTCGATTGTAAACCTCATTGCTTCCCATTGTTTCCCTGCAACACATAAGGTAGTTAGTCATCAGGTTAAGTAAGGGTTCGCATGCTATCAGTAAAATATGTTGATGAAAAATAAGCACATTGCAGATTCATCAGATTAATTCAAGCCACATGGAAAACCCATGTATCCAAACCAAGCATGATTAAGAACTAGGAAATATAGCACCTGTATATGTTTCTCATGTATTAAGTGCAGCCAAATTCGATTTATTCCTCACATGCACAACAATACAAAATTCTATCCACGACAATTGGACATCGCAGTGTAGAATTGAACTAAGCAGTTAGCAAAACACCACAACAAATGAACCACACATTAACTGAGCACCACATTGCATAATATAACATACTCCTAATATAAGATCAGACAGTTAACCAAACCAAGCATGCTTAACAACATGGAAATATAGCAATTGTTTTTGTTTCTCAGGTATTTAGTACATCCAAATTCGATTTATTTCTCACATGGTATACAATAACAGAATACACCCACAATAATTGAACATCGCATTGCAGAATTGAACCAAACAGCCAACCGCATCGCGTCTTTGGCGGGCGAGGCGTCAACGGTGGCCTCGACGGCGAGGTGCTCCTCCAAGATCTGGGGGTCGACACGAATGGCAGCCATCGCGATCTCATCCTCACGTGCGGCCACGATTTTCTTCTCCGCTGCCAGATGGTCCTTGGGATCCTGGCTATACTGCGTGCACCATGGCTTAGGGCGGCGCTTATTTGGTGGACGGGTCGGTGATTTGGGTGGAAGGTGTTGCGCCGCCGGTCGGAGCATGTGGGATGTGGAAGGAGAAGGAGGATGGGCGTCGGGTGTGGATTACCTGCCTGGATAGGCAAGGCCGAGCAACGTGGAGGAGGGTCGCTGGTGAGGAGGCGGCGCTGCAAACAAGGAGTGAAGGTTTCAACTTGGAATGGAAGGCCGAAACAGGGGATATGTGGCTTTTGGTAAGGGGGGGAGGTAGATATTTCCGCGGAAGCCGAAAATTTGGAATCGCTTCAGCGAAAAAACTGATGCGCAAAGTGTCATCAGACATGGTCCCTTATTCAGAACTAGGTACGATATGTGAACATCAGAAACGATTCAGATAGCTTAACCCGTGTGTGTTGAGTTTGAACGTCAAAAAATTTGGTTCGAATTTCCCTGGTTACAGTGGTCATCCACGTCATTGCATAATTTGGGTACGAAAGGAGACTAACTTATTAATCGAGCAAGTTCAGCAATTAAACAGAGCTAGCTGACCTAAACATTACTCTAACAAATTAAAGACCGGTGCTCTTAATTAAACAAAACTAAGAGTACTACTATGGCTGGTGCTCGTCGATCTCCACAGCCGCCTCCATGTCCAGCTCGCGCCTGACGGTCTCCAGGGGAAGGGGCTCCATGGCATCAATTATACCATACTCGGCAAGCATCTCACCATCCACGTCCGCCATATCTTTGGAATAGGCCGCCACGAGCTGGGCGTGGGCGGACGCGATCTGGGTCTGGCGGGCTCCGTCGTGGCAAGGTATGCCGCGCAGGAACGGACGGTTGCTCGAACTCTCTCGGCAATTGCCAACTCTTCGGCCGTGGGTTGCCGACCATTGTCGGAGAAGCTTCGTTCAATTTGTGAGGTGACCGCCACGAGCTAGGCATGGACGGCCTCGACATGGTAGTGGGCGGCCTCCATCAGGGCTAAGGCCACCGCTACGGAACGGACAACTGTTGTGCTGCTCTCGCCAGTTGCTATCCCCAAGGCAGATGCTGCTGCCGCTGCTGAGAAGCAACAACGGCCGTTTGGGTTGCCTTGGCCGCCCGGACGCAGATTGTGGTCGCCCTCACGAAGCTTGTTAGCACGCGCCTGGCGGCTGCGGCCGTGCTCTCGCCGGAGTGGGCCGCCGAAGTTGCCCTCATGACATGGGTCCACGTCCCCATCTTTCACCGGCGACGAATGAACAATGAAATGATATTTGGGGAGTGAGCTAGTGTGCTTGACACACTGGCTGTGGACTGTAGCCGATGCACCTTCTCACGTAAGCCATAGGCGTACTATACACTGACGGTGCTCTAAGATATTTTGTGCTGCATCTCACACGGTTGGTGATAATAAACTATGCGCGATCTACTTGATTTATCGTCTTGATTTGAATTACGTAATGGGGTCATAGCTACATAGGATGGTGTTTGAATTGCTAGAACTTTTATCTACAGTGAACATGCAACTATAGTTGTCTTATAAAAAAATTGAAATTAGTCAGAGTTCGTTTGGACGTTTTTATAAATTAACTTGGTTTTGTAGGCATTTCAGGTACATAATTATAATTTGAACTACATGCACATGCTCCAGTGCATATAAACGGGTTGAAAAATCAAATCTGTGTCCTCGGTTGCATGCTTAGGTCCCATGCAAGAAATGGGAATGAATGTCACACACCCTGCCACCGTCACTCGGCCACAAACATTGAGATACCTGGTTTTTAAATTCTAGTAAATCCAAAACTCGTTTGAAATTCATGAAACTTGCCATGCTATCATGGAGCGGCATCAACATGCCATGGTAAAATTTTTGTCCCATTTGAGGCAGGTTTGGGTATAAACTTCTCACAAACCAGAGTTTCTCACAACAAGCGTGTTCGTTTTGGTAGGGAACGTGCCACCTTTTGGGTCGAAACAATATCCGTTGCCTCTTATTGCTTTCAAAAAATTTCGAGTGTCAACATAGAACAACAAGAGTGTTTTGTTTAATTTTGGTATTTGTCGGCGTTCGTTTGGACATTTTTATACATTAACTGGGTTTCCCAGGCATTTTATATCCATAATTCAAATTTGAACTACATGCACATTCTCCAATGCATATAATCAGGTTGAAAAATCAAATATGTGTCCTTGGTTGTATGCTTAGGTCCCATGCAAGAAATGGGAATGAATTCCAAACACCCTGCCACCGTCACCCGGCCGCAAACATTGAGATACCTAGTTTTAAAATTCTAGTAAATCGAAAACTCGTCTGAAATTCATGAAACTTTCCATGCTATCATGGAGCGGCATCAACATGTCGTGGTAAAATTTTTGTCCCATTTGGGGCAGGTTTGGGTATAAGCTTCTCACAAAACAGAGCTTCTAACAACAAGCGTGATGGTTTCGGTAGGGAACGTGCCACTTTTGGGGACGAAACGATATCCGTTGCCTCTTATTGCTTTCAAAAAATTTCGAGTATCAACATAGAACAACGGGAGTGTTGTGTTTAATTTTGGAATTTTTCGGGGTTCGTTTGGACATTTTTATACATTAACTGGGTTTCCCTGGCATTTTATGCGGATAATTCAAATTTGAACTACATGCACATTCTCCAGTGCATATAAACTGGTTGAAAAATCAAATATGTGTCCTTGGTTGCATACTTAGGTCCCATGCAAGAAATGGGAATGAATCTCAAACACACTGCCACCGTCACTCGGCCGCAAACATTGAGATACGTGGCTTTTAAATTCTAATAAATCCAAAAATCGTCTGAAATTCATGAAACTTGGCATGCTATCATGGAGCAGCATCAACATGCCGTGGTAAATATTTTGTCCCATTTGGGGCAGGTTTGGGTATAAGCTTCTCACAAACCTTAGCTTCTCACAACAAGCGTGATGGTTTCGGTAGGGAACGTGTCATCTTTGGGGACGAAACTATATCCGTTGCCTCATATTGCTTTCAAAAATTTTCTAGTGTCAACATAGAACAACAAGAGTGTTGTGTTTACTTTTGGAATTTTTCGGGGTTCATTTGGACATTTTTATACATTAACTAGGTTTTCTAGGTATTTCATGTGCATAATTCAAATTTGAACTACATGCACAAGCTCCAGTGCATATAAATTGGTTGAAAAATTAAATATGTGTCCTTCGGGGCATGCTTAGGTCCCATGCAAGAAATGGGAATGAATTTCAAACACCAGGGCACTGTTGATTGCCAGCAAAACGTTGAGATACTTTGTTTTTAAATTCTAGTAAATCCAAAACTCGTTTGAAATTCATGAAACTTGGCATGCTATAATGGAATGGCATCCGACATGTTGTACTATTTTTCGTGTCCATTTTGAGAGAAGGCACACTCGAATAACATCCAACAAAGGCATTTTGAAACAAATAGCTGCCACTGTAACATCTCAAATGTTTTGTATAATTTAAATTGTGTGCGTTCTATTAACCATTCACGTGACGCCACGCCTCACTCTTTTAATGGCTAGGAGGTGCTGTGCGGACAGGTGCTTGAGTGCTTGACTAAACGGGAGGTGTGCGAGCTGTACTCCAATGCGTAGGCTCACCGGGAAGCGTGCAAGCCATACGCCCCACATGATTTCTGCAGCTCTTGATCGCAAACGTTTTAGATAGAACACATGTATGCAAAGTAAGAGCTATGGTCTTCCCCCTAAGTCGAGGGAAAATCCGCACCGCGGGATTTGTGCATCCCTTCAACATAAATGGTTGTTTTGGATGACCCGTGTGAAACCACGTACAAACAATTTGGTAAGTTTTGCATCTGTCATATTGGGGTTGTTGCCATTTCTCAAACTGGAAAGATTTACATTTGTTGATCTAGTAACTTTGCCATTTGTCAATCCTTGTAACACTGCAATTTGTCAAAATATGCAGCTAGAAATCACTAGCCCTATCTAATTTTTGCAACTAATATTCAGTAATTAAGCATAGATTTCATTCATAGATTAAGCAGTCATTCTTAATTTATACAAACAGTTCAACTCGACAGCTGAACCGACCAAACTTTTCCCCAATTGTTGCCAACCACGTACTAAAATAGCTAGTTCAACTATAGATACTAGCTAATTTTAAGTACGTTGTATAGTTCGACCACACATCTATAGTCAGATGAACTGAACAAAATAGCCCCTAAATACTACTACTACCACGGAGGGGCTTTGTGCTACTTCCGGCAGCCTCTCCTCTACCGAGCACGCTCAGTAAGAGGCAGAGGAGGAGGAGGAGCATACCGACGAGCTGGAGAAATGCAATACGGTGCCTGCCGCTGCTGCACGTTCAACGACACTCGCCAGCTCGAACGCCCACTGCCGCTCTAGATGATCCCTCATGAAGCGGTCGGACTGCTCATAGATCTCTTGATTCCTCGCCTCTGCGTCGGCGTGTGCTGCGACCACGGCCGCGGTAAGGCTCTTTGCATGCTCGATGAGGCGCTCCTCCTCCTCTCGCAGGAACTCGATGTAGTGCGCAAGGTCGTTGAAGCACGTGCGGGCCTCCACCTCCGCCTCCCTCTTTCGGGCGGCGGTGGCGGAGCGGGTGATGATCTTGGCGGTCGACGGTGGGCTGGCGGCCACGACCACCACCTCCCGCCTTTGGGCCGCGGTGGCAGAGTGGGTGATGGCCATGATGGCCGGCAGTGGGGTGGAGGCCACGACGGCCACCTCTCGCCTTCGGGCCGCGGCGGCGGAGCAGGAGATGGCCTTGGCTTTCAACGGTGGTGTGGCGGCAATGGCGGCAGGCAACCGCTGTCGACGGGCAATGGCGGTGGAGCGTGTGGTGGATGTTCCGCGCACACCCAATAGGGACACCACGCACACTACACTACGCCGGGGACTACGCCGCCTCCACGGTGTAGCCTTCCAGCTGGAGCTGTCCTCTGATGACGGCGGAGTGGCTGAGCGACGACGACGGACTGGTGCCATTAGCGATTGTGGGAGAAGCACACGAGATAAGCTACAAGGAGGGAGGGGAAAATGCGACGCAAGACTCGCTGGCCGTGAGGGTTTTTATAGCAGGCCGGTAAGCATTGGGATTTTGGGGGATTTCACTGAGTCGGGCGGGAAGCTTGCGCGGGAACCTGCGAGGTTGCGCAGGAACGGGCTCACCGATGATTCATTGGCGCCACTTCGAGCCATCGTTTTGCCAAAAGAACGCCCCCGCACGCTACCAAGCTTGCGCAGTAAGCCGTCTGCGGAAGTGGGGTGACAAGACGTGCGAGAGGAGGACGAAAGGACATGTACACATATGGTTGATACAAAAAAAGTTTGCGATTTAATTACCTACTATACCCCCATCCCGGTTTATAAGTAGGATGTAACTAATAAAATACGAATGCATGTCGCCAAAGATTATATCGTTGGAGTCATATTTGAACATAGTTTCCAGCTATATAATTTTTGTAACATGCATTAACACTTTTTTTGGTTAAATTTAAGGTTATATACCAGCAAGCGTTTGCCCGCAACACACGCGACTTATTCCATCGCAAACAACTCAGATGGATCAACTGTATGCCACGTATCGCACACGCAACTCTAATCTGATTCGTGCTTGATGTCTCCGACATCACTCGCACAGTTCGTCTTATTTGCCACGTATCACTATGCCAGCCTCTTTGATAAATCTCCTATAGAAACCAGCATGACCGAGGAAACTACAAATACCTTTGTTATCTTTAGGACGTTGCATTTTCTCAATTGCATCCACCTGAGCTTTGTCCACCTCAATATATTTTTTAGAAATTTTATGGCCCAAAACAATAACTTCGTTAACCATAAAGTGGCACTTCTCCCAATTCAAGACAAGATTTGTTTACTCACATCTTTGCAAATCTCGATCGAGATTTCTCAAACAATCATCAAAAGAGTTCCCATAAATAGACAAGTCATCCATGAAAACCTCAACAATCTTTTCACAAAAGTCAGAGAATATAGCAGTCCTGCATCTTTGAAAGGTAGCAGGTGCATTGCATAAACCAAAAGGCATATGTCTATAAACATAAGTTCCAAAAGGACAAGTAAAAGTGGTCTTTTTTGGTCAGATTGAGAACCATGTATTTGTGAAAAACCAGAATATCCATCAAGGAAGCAAAAATGTGTGTGCTTAGATAATCTTTCTAGCATTTGATCAATAAAAGGTAGAGTGTAATGATCTTTTCTAGTTGCTTTGTTTAATTTTCTAAAATCAATTACCATTCTATAGCCTGTAACAATTCTTTGTGGAATAAGTTCGTGTTTATCATTAGGTACAACAGTAACTCCTCCTTTCTTAGGGGCATAATGAACATGACTTACTCACTACTATCAGCTATAGGATAGATTATACCTGCTTCCAGAAGTTTTAATATTTCCGTTCTTACCACTTCTTTCATCTTCAGATTTAACCGACATTGGTGATCAACAATGGGTTTAGCATCAGGTTCCATATTAATCTTGTGCTGACATAGAGTGGGACTGATGCTCTTTAGATCATCAAGAGTATATCCAATAGCAGCTCAGTGCTTCCTTAGAACTTTCAATAATCTTTCTTCTTCATGTTCTGAAAGGTTAGCACTAATAATAATAGGATAAATATTTTTCTCATCGAGATAAGCATATTTCGAAGTGTCAGGAAATTGTTCTAATTCAAACACATGATCACCCTTAGGTGGAGGAGGACCTCCTAGAGTTTCAATATGCAAATTGTGTTTAAGTAGAGGACGTTGTTCAAAGAAAATATTATCTATTTCATTCTTTCATGCGTATGCATATCATTTTCATGGTCTAGCAAATATTGTTCTAAAGGGTCAGTAGGAGGTACAACAATAGAAGCAAGACCAATAATGTCATCCTTACTATGCAATTCTTTTTTATGAGGTTTTCTACTAAACTTGGAAAAATTAAATTCATGAGACTCATCACCAAAGCTAACACCGGCATTTTGTTTCTCACAATCTATTTTAGCATTAACGGTGTTCAAGAAAGGTCTACCAAAGATAATGGGACAAAAGTCATCTTGTGGGGATCCAAGAACAAGAAAATCAGTAGGGTATTTTATTTTCCCACACAAGACTTCAACATCTCTAACAATCCCAAATGGTGTGATGTTGTCTCTGTTAGCAAGTTTAATAGTAACATCTATGTCTTCTATTTCAGCGGGTGCTATGTCATTCATAATTTCTTTATATAAGGTAAAAGGAATAGCACTCACGCTAGCACCTATGTCACAAAAACCATGATAACAGTGATCTCATATCTTAACCGAGACAACAGGCATGCCAACAACAGGTCTATGTTTATCTTTTCATCGGGTTTGGCAATTCTAGCAGCTTCATCATAGAAGTAAATAACATGCCCAGCTATATTTTCAACAAGGAGATCCTTAACCATAGTAACACTAGGTTATACCTTGATTTGTTGAGCTGGTTTAGGTGTTCTAATGTAACTTTTATTGGCCACAGTTGAAACTTTAGCATGTTCCTTTATCCTAGCAGGGAAAGGTGGTTTTCAATATAAGCAGTAGGAACAACTGGATCAACATTATAGATAATAGTTTCATCTTTAGCTAACACTGGTTCTTTAATTCAGTCTTTAATAGGTGGATGATATTTAAACCACTTCTCCTTAGGGAGATCAACATGAGTAGAAAAAGATTCACAGAAAGAGGCTACTATCTCAGAATCAAGTCCATACTTAGTGCTAAACTTTTAAAAAGCATCGGTATTCATAAAAGATTTAACACAATCAAACTTAAGCTTAATACCCGACTCTTTACCATTGTCGAGTTCCCAATCTTCAGAGTTGCATTTAATTCTTTCCAAAAGATCCCACCGAAATTCAATAGTCTTCTTCATAAAGGATCCAGTACAAGAAGTATCGAGCATGGATCGATCATCATGAGAAAGCCGAGCATAAAAATTCTGAATGGTAATTTCTCTTGAGAGCTCATGATTGGGGCATGAATATAACATTGACTTAAGCCTCCCCCAAGCTGGAGCGATACTTTCTCCTTCACGAGGGCAAAAATTATATATATAATTCCGATCACGATGAACTAGATGCATAGGATAATATTTTTTGGTGATGAAACTCCAATTTCAATCGATTCCAATTCCAAGATCCAATATCATCGCATAGCCTATACCATGTCAATGCTTTTCCCTTCAAAGATAAAGGGGAAACCTTCTTCTTAGCTTCATCTCCGGGTAAACCTGCAAGCTTAAATAATCCACAAATTTCTTCCACGTATATCAAGTGCATATCTGGATGTTCGGTTCCATCTCCTGCATAAGGATTAGCTAGCAGTTGTTCTATCACACCTGAAGGAATTTCATATTCAATATTTTCAATAGGTGCAGTAGGTTGAGGGGTAACTAATTGTGGTTCCGGTCGAGGTGAAGATACCTCGAACAAACCCCTCAAATGATTGTTTTCCATAGTAACAAGTGACAATAAATTTTAGCACGTACTAATAATTTTTTCTTACCAAGAGCGCTTCACTCCCCGCAACAGCGCCAGAAAAGAGCCTTGATGACCCACAAGTATAGGGGATCAATCATAGTCCTTTCGATAAGTAAGAGTATCGAACCCAACGAGGAGCAGAAGGAAATGACAAGTGGTTTTCAGCAAGGTAATGTCTGCAAGCACTGAAATTATAAGTAACGAGTAGTTTGATAGCAAGATATTTTGTACCAAGCAAGTAACGATAATAGTAACAAAAGTGCAGCAAGGTAGCCCAATCCTTTTGAGGCCAACGGCAGGCAAAAAGGGTCTCTAATGATAAGCAAACTGTTCTTGAGGGTACACGGGAATTTCATCTAGTTACTTTCATCATGTTGGTTTGATTTGTGTTCGCTACTTTGATAATTTAATATGTGGGTGGATCGGTGCTTATGTGATGTTCTTACTTGAACAAACCTCCTACTTATGATTAACCCCCTCGCAAGCATCCGCAACTACGAGAAAAGTATTAAGAATAAATTCTAACCATAGCATTAAACTTTTGGATCCAATCGGTCCCTTGCGGAATAGTGCATAAACTAGGGTTTAAGCTTCTGTCACTCTTGCAACCCATCATCTAATAACTACTCCACAATGCATTCCCTTAGGCACAAATATGGTGAAGTTTCATGTAGTCGACGTTCACATGACAACACTAAGGGAATCACAATATACATACCATCAAAATATCGAACACATATAAAATTCACATGATTACTTGCAACAAGATTTCTCCCGTGACCACAAGAACAAAAGTAACTACTCACAAATGATAATCATGCTCATTATCAGAGGGGTATTAAATAGCATATTGGATCTGAACATATAATCTTCCACCAAATAAACCATATAGTAATCAACTACAAGATGTAATCAACACTACTAGTCACCCACAAGTACCAACAACCTATAGTTCCAGTACAAAGATTGAACACAAGAGATAAACTAGGGTTTGAGAGGAGATGGTGTTGTTGAAGATGTTGATGGAGATTGCCCTCCCCAAGATGGGAGAGTTGTCGGTGATGATGATGACGATAATTTCCCCCTCCGGGAGGAATGTCCCCTTGGCGGAATCGCTCCGCCGGAGGGCAGAAGTGCTCATGCCCATGTTCCGCCTCGAGACGGCGGTGCTTCGTCCGGAAAGTCCTCTCCTTATTTTTTTTCTAGGTCAATATATACCAGAAGATGGGCACCGGAGGTGGGCTGGGCTGAGCATAACCCACCAGGGCGCGCCTGGGGAGCCAGGCACGCCCTGGTGTCTTGTGCTCACCAAGTGGCTCCCTCCGGTAGTTATTTGCTCCAGTATTTCTTATTTATTCCATAAAAATTCCTCATGAAGTTTCATCTCATTTGGAGTTATGCGGAATAGGTAGCCTGACGTAACTTTTTCAGGTCCAGATTTCCAGCTGCCAGAATTCTCCCTCTTTGCGTGAATCTTGTATATTATGAGAGAAAAGGCATTAGAATTACTCCAAAAAGCATTATTATGCATAAAAACATTGTAAATAACAGTAGATAAACATGATGCAAAATGGATGTATCAGGTTGCAAGTATTTGTTCTTTGTGTGCAGCTGTCGTTTACACAGTGTTGCCTGGTTCTCCTATTGGATTGATACCTTGGATTCATCACCGAGGGAAATACCTACTATAGTTATGCTGCATCATCCCTTCCTCTTTGGGGAAATACCGACGTAGTTCAAGCAGCATCAAAAGGAATTTATGGCGCTATTGCTGGGGAGACATCATCAATATCTACCAGGTTCCTAATCACGAATATCATCTCCTTGCAATTTATATTATTTGCCATTTGCCTCCCATTTTCATCTCCCCTACTTCACAAAGATTGCCTTTTTATTCGCCTTTTTTTCTTTTGCCTATTTCTCATTCAATCTTTTGTTTGCTTGTGTTGCCATGTGTCCTCTATTTTCTTGCATCTTTGCTTGCTAAAAATCTATTAATATGGATCTTCATCCACTTGCTAATATTTTCAAAAGATCCAATTATGATGAACCAATTTCTAGTGTGTCAAGTGCACTAGATTATTTTTATGAAGTTTTGCTTCAAATTCGTGAATTTGAAAATTGTGATGAAGTGTTCAACAAAGAAATATATAAAGTGATTCATGATATCTCCTTGAATGAAAAGCATGATTGCAATGATGTTATTATAAATTCAATTAATGTCAACTATGCTAATAATATGCAAAACCCCAAGCTTGGGGATGCTAATGTTGTTATGTCCACTACTTATTGCAATGATCATGATTGGGATGATAATGATTCTTATGCTCTTGGAAATTTATTTAAGCCTCATGATGAGTATGCTTGCGATAATATTAAAAGTGAGTTTGGAAGAGTGTCAACTTCAGCTAAAATAATCTGGCACATGGCCGGGAAACTATCTTGACTTGATCCTCCCTGGCAATGGCGCCAGAAATTGCTTTTGATGTCTGCTAGAACTACATCGGTATTTCCCAAAGAGGAAGGGGTGATGCAGCATAGCGACGGTAGGTATTTACCTCAGTGTTGAGACCAAGGTTATCCAACAATTTGGAGAACCAAGCAACACTACGTAAACAACACCTGCACGCAAATAACAAATACTCGCAACCCGATATATTAAAGGGGTTGTCAATCCCTTTCGGGAAACGGCGCCAAAAATTGGCAAATGCAAGTGAGAGAGTTGTAAATATTGAAAGATCAAACGCC
The DNA here is from genome assembly GCF_056163025.1 of Triticum urartu. Classification (NCBI taxonomy): domain Eukaryota; kingdom Viridiplantae; phylum Streptophyta; class Magnoliopsida; order Poales; family Poaceae; genus Triticum; species Triticum urartu. The sequence goes on along the minus strand of NC_141874.1, from coordinate 236,127,285 downwards.
AAATAAACTAAAGTGCAGCAAGGTATTTTTGTATTTTTGGGTTTAATAGATCTAAAAATAAAAGGCAAATAATATGAGGAAGAGACACGGGGGCCGTAGGTTTCACTAGTGGCTTCTCTCAAGAAAAATAGCAAATGGTGGGTAAAGAAATTACTGTTGGGAAATTTATAGAACTTCAAATAGTCATGACGATATCCAGGCAATGATCATTACATAGGCATCACGTCCAAGATTAGTAGACCGACTCCTGCCTGCTTCTACTACTATTACTCCACACATCGACTGCTATCCAGCATGCATCTAGTGTATTAAGTTCATAAAAAAGGAGTAATGCAATAAGAACGATGACATGATGTAGACAAGATCTATTTATGTAGAAATAGACCCGATCGTTTTATCCTTAGTAGCAACGATACATATGTGTCGGTTCCCCTTCTGTCACTAGGGTCAAGCACCATAAGATCGAACCCACTACAAAGCACCTCTTCTCATTGCAAGATAAATAGATCAAGTTGGCCAAACAAAACCCAAGTATCAGAGAAGAAATACGAGGTTGTAAGCAATCTTGGATATAAGAGATCAAAGAAACTCAAATGACTTTCATAGATAAAAAGAGATAGATCTGATCATAAACTCAAAGTTCATCGGATCCCAACAAACACACCACAAAAAAATTACATCATATGGATCTCCAAGAGACCATTGTATTGATAATCAAAAGAGAGAGAGGAAGCCATCTAGCTACTAACTACGGACCCAAAGGTCTACAAAGAACTACTCATGCATCATCAGAGAGGGACCAATGGAAGTGGTGAACCCCTCCGTGATGGTTTCTAGATTGGATCTGGTGGTTTTGGACTCTATGGCGGCTGGAATTGATTTTTGTCGACTCCCCTATGGTTTCTGGAATATTGGGGTATTTATATATAAAAGACGCGGTCCGGGGGGCACCCGAGGTGGGCACAACCCACCAGGGTGTGCCTGGGCCTCCAGGCGCGCCCTGGTGGGTTGTGCTCCCCTCGGACCACCCCCCAGGCACTTCTCCGGCCCATTGGATGTCTTCTAGTCCAAAAAAAATCCACAAAACATTTCACTGCGTTTGGACTCCGTTTGATATTGATTACCTGCAATGTAAAAAAACACGCAAAAAATAACAACTGGCACTTGGCACTATGTCAATAGGTTAGTACCAAAAAATGATATAAAATGATTATAAAACATCCAAGAATGATAATAACAGCATGGAACAATCAAAAATTATAGATACGTTGGAGATGTATCAGCATCCCCAAGCTTAATTCCTGCTCATCCTCGAGTAGGTAAATGATAAAAATAGAAATTTTGATGTGGAATGCTGCCTAACATGTCATCTCGTATTCTTTTCTTTATAGCATGGACATTTGGACTTTTATGTTGTTCAAAGCAATAGTCTAGTTTTGACATGATAACCTAAATACTAAAGCATACCAACAAGCAACCATGTCTTTCAATATATCAACGCTCAAAATAAGTTATCCCTAGCCCATCATGCTCAATCATTGATCCATTCATGAAACAAACTCACATATTAGCTACACCCAATGCTCAAGTACGATCATAGTGCCCCCTAGTTGGTGCTTTATAAGAGAAGATGGAGACTCAAATTGCATAAAGTAAAAGAAAGGCCCTTTGCAGAGGGAAGTAGGGATTTGTAGAGGTGCCAGAGCTCAAAGCTAAAATTGAGAGATAAAAACATTTTGAGTGGCATACTTTTCCCACCAACGAAAACGACTTAGAGTTCCCAACACTTTCCATGCTAGATATATCATAGGCGCTTCCCAAACAGAAATTAAAGTTTATTCCTTTTTCCACCATACTTTCACTTTCCATGGCTAACCGTATCCATGGGTGCCTACCATACCAACACTTTCCAAGGAATTTATTATTTGACAACATAAAGTAAATTGATTTTTCATTTCGGGACTGGGCATCCCTAATACGTTTGCCTTACTCCCGTGCAATGACAAGTGAATAAACACTCATCGTGAGAATAACACATCTAGAATGGAAAAACATTAGCCACCCTTCACCGCCTCGCGAGCAGTACGAGCACACAAAAGAGAAATTTACTTTGAATATTAGAGATGGCACATACAAATTTGCTTACAACGGCAAAAGAATACCGCATATAGGTAGGTATAGTGGACTCATGTGGAAAAACTGGTTTAAAGGATTTTGGATGCACAAGTAGTGATCATACTTAGTGAAAAATGAAGGCTAGCAAAAGATTGAGAAGTGACCAACCAAAAAATGAATAATCTCATAAGCGAGCATTAAGCATAACTAACACCGAATAATGCACCACAAGTAGGATGTAATTTCATTGCATAACTACTAACTTCTGTGCTTGCATAGGGAATCACAAACCTTAACACCAATATTATTACTAAAGCATAATTACTCATCAACATGACTCACATATCACATCATAATATCTCAAAACTATTACTAAGAATCAATTTTACTTTGGTACTAATTTTCATGTGTTGCTTTTGATAAGCTCAAACAAATATAAGTGAAGATCATGAGCATAATTTTTCTTTCTCTCAATATAATTTAAGTGAAGCAAGAGAGAATTTCTTGAAATTGTTACTAACTCTCAAATAAGTCTAAGTGAAGAAAGAGAGCATTTCTTGAAAATTACTAAAGCACACCATGCTTAAAAAGATATAAGTGAAGCACTAGAACAAATCCATAGCTCATAAAAGTTTAAGTGAAGCATAGAGAGCAATTCTAACAAGTCATGGCATAACTTTGGCTCTCTCAAAATGGTGTGTCCAGCAAGGAATCAAGACTAAAAACACAAAGCAAAACAAGCAAAGACTCATATCATACTCAAGCAAAACACATAGTATGTGACGAATAAAAATATAGCTGATACGTCTCCAACGTATCTACGATTTTTGATTGTTCCATGCTATTATATTATCTGTTTTCGATGTTTACTGGGCTTTAATATGCACTTTTATATTATTTTTGGGACTAACCTATTAACCAAAGGCCCAGTGCAAATTGCTATTTTTTTTGCCTATTTCAGTGTTTCGCAGAAAAAGTATCAAACGGAATCCAAATGGAACGAAACCTTTGTGAGGATCTTTCTTGGAACAAACGCAACCCAGGAGACATGGAGTACAAGTATGGAAGTCCGTGAAGCTTCCACGAGGCAGGAGGGCGCGCCCAGGCGGTAGGCACGCCCCCACCCTCTTGGGCCCCATGGGGCTCCACCGACCTACTTCTTTCGCCTATATATATACTCTTATACCCTGAAAACATCCAAGGGAGCCACGAAACCACTTTTCCACCGCCGCAACCTTCTGTACCCGTGAGATCCCATCTTGGGGCCTTTTCCGGCGAACTGCCGGAGGGGGATTCGATCATGGTGGGCTTCTACATCAACTCCATAGCCTCTCCGATGATGTGTGAGTAGTTTACCACAGACCTTCGGGTCCATAGTTATTAGCTAGATGGCTTCTTCTCTCTTTGGTTCTCAATACAAAGTTCTCCTCGATGTTCTTGGAGATCTATTTGATGTATTACTTTTTGCGGTGTGTTTGTCGAGATCCGGTGAATTGTGGGTTTATGATCAAGATTATCTATGAACACTATTTGATTCTTATCTGAATTCTTTTATGCATGATTTGATATCTTTGCAAGTCTCTTCTAATTATCGGCTTAGTTTGTGTTGGGTTTCGTAGTAATTTCAAAATTTCCTACGCTCACGCAAGATCATGTGATGCATAGCAACGAGGGAGAGAGTGTTGTCTACGTACCCAACGCAGACCGACTGCGGAAGCGATGACACGACGTAGAGGAAGTAGTCGTACGTCTTCACGATCCAACCGATCAAGCACCGAAACTACGGCACCTCCGAGTTCGAGCACACGTTCAGCTCGATGACGATCCCCAGACTCCGATCCAGCAAAGTGTCGGGGAAGAGTTCCGTCAGCACGACGGCGTGGTGACGATCTTGATGAACTACAGCAGCAGGGCTTCGCCTAAACTCCGCTACAGTATTATCGAGGTATATGGTGGCAGGGGGCACCGCACACGGCTAAGGAATAGATCACGTGGATCAACTTGTGTGTCTAGAGGTGTCCCCTGCCTCCGTATATAAAGGAGGAGAGGAGGGGAGGCTGGCCGGCCATAGAGGGAGGCGCAGGAGAGTCCTACTCCCTCTGGGAGTAGGATTCCTCCCCCCAATCCTAGTCCAACTAGGATTCCTCGGAGGGGAAGGGAGAGAGGGGGGCCGGCCACCTTCTCCTAGTCCTAATAGGACTAGGGGAGGGGGAAGAGGCGCAGCCACCTTGGGCTGCCCCTTTCTCCTTTCCACTAAGGCCCATGAAGGCCCATATGGCTCCCGGGGGGTTCCGGTAACCCTCCCGGTGACCCGGTAAAATCCCGATTTCACCCGGAACACTTCCGATGTCCAAACATAGGCTTCCAATATATCAATCTTTACATCTCGACCATTTCGAGACTCCTCGTCATGTCCGTGATCACATCCGGGACTCCGAACAACCTTCGGTACATCAAAATGCATAAACTCATAATATAACTGTCATCGTAACCTTAAGCGTGCGGACCCTACGGGTTCGAGAACAATGTAGACATGACCGAGACACGTCTCCGGTCAATAACCAATAGCGGGACCTGGATGCCCATATTGGCTCCTACATATTCTACGAAGATCTTTATCGGTCAGACCGCATAACAACATACGTTGTTCCCTTTGTCATCGGTATGTTACTTGCCCGAGATTCGATCGTCGGTATCCAATACCTAGTTCAATCTCGTTACCGGCAAGTCTCTTTACTCGTTCTGTAATACATCATCTCACAACTAACATATTAGTTGCAATGCTTGCAAGGCTTATGTGATGTGTATTACCGAGAGGGCCCAGAGATACCTCTCCGACAATCGGAGTGACAAATCCTAATCTCGAAATACGCCAACCCAACATCTACCTTTGGAGACACCTGTAATGCTCCTTTATAATCACTCAGTTACGTTGTGACGTTTGGTAGCACCCAAAGTGTTCCTCAGGCAAACGGGAGTTGCATAATCTCATAGTCATAGGAACATGTATAAGTCATGAAGAAAGCAGTAGCAACATACTAAATGATCGTGTGCTAAGCTAATGGAATGGGTCATGTCAATCAGATCATTCAACTAATGATGTGACCTCGTTAATCAAATAACAACTCATTGTTCATGGTTAGGAAACATAACCATCTTTGATTAACGAGCTAGTCAAGTAGAGGCATACTAGTGACACTTTGTTTGTCTATGTATTCACACATGTATTATGTTTCCGGTTAATACAATTCCAGCATGAATAATAAACATTTATCATGATTATAAGGAAATAAATAATAACTTTATTATTGCCTCTAGGGCATATTTCCTTCAGTCTCCCACTTGCACTAGAGTCAATAATCTAGATTACACTGTAATGATTCTAACACCCATGGAGCTTTGGTGCTGATCATGTTTTGCTCGTGGAAGAGGCTTAGTCAACGGGTCTGCAACATTCAGATCCGTATGTATCTTGCAAATCTCTATGTCTCCCACCTGGACTAGATCCCGGATGGAGTTGAAGCGTCTCTTGATGTGTTTGGTCCTTTTGTGAAATCTGGATTCCTTTGCCAAGGCAATTGCACCAGTATTGTCACAAAAGATTTTCATTGGACCCGATGCATTAGGTATGACACCTAGATCGGATATGAACTCCTTCATCCAGACTCCTTCGTTTGCTGCTTCCGAAGCAGCTATGTACTCCGCTTCACATCTAGATCCCGCTACGACGCTTTGTTTAGAACTGCACCAACTGACAGCTCCACCGTTTAATGTAAACACGTATACGGTTTGCGATTTAGAATCGTCCGGATCAGTGTCAAAGCTTGCATCAACGTAACCTTTTACGGTGAGCTCTTTGTCACCTCCATATACGAGAAACATATCCTTAGTCCTTTTCAGGTATCTAAGGATGTTCTTGACCGCTGTCCAGTGATCCACTCCTGGATTACTTTGGTACCTCCCTGCTAAACTTATAGCAAGGCACACATCAGGTCTGGTACACAACATCGCATACATGATAGATCCTATGGCTGATGCATAGGGAACATCTTTCATATTCTCTCTATCTTCTGCAGTGGTCGGGCATTGAGTCTTACTCAACTTCACACCTTGTAACACAGGCAAGAACCCTTTCTTTGCTTGATCCATTTTGAACTTCTTCAAAATTTTGTCAAGGTATGTGCTTTGTGAAAGTCCAATTAAGCGTCTTGATCTATCTCTATAGATCTTAATGCCTAATATGTAAGCAGCTTCACCGAGGTCTTTCATTGAAAAACTTTTATTCAAGTATCCCTTTATGCTATCCAAAAATTCTATATCATTTCCAATCAGCAATATGTCATCCACATATAATATCAGAAATGCTACAGAGCTCCCACTCACTTTCTTGTAAATACAGGCTTCTCCGAAAGTCTGTATAAAACCAAATGCTTTGATCACACTATCAAAGCGTTTATTCCAACTCCGAGAGGCTTGCACCAGTCCATAAATGGATCGCTGGAGCTTGCACACTTTGTTAGCTCCCTTTGGATCGACAAAACCTTCCGGTTGCATCATATACAACTCTTCTTCCAGAAATCCATTCAGGAATGCAGTTTTGACATCCATCTGCCAAATTTCATAATCATAAAATGCGGCAATCGCTAACATGATTCGGACGGACTTAAGCATCGCTACGGGTGAGAAGGTCTCATCGTAGTCAATCCCTTGAACTTGCCGAAAACCTTTTGCGACAAGTCGAGCTTTGTAGACAGTAACGTTACCATCAGCGTCAGTCTTCTTCTTAAAGATCCATTTATTTTCAATTGCTTGCCGATCATTGGGCAAGTCAACCAAAGTCCATACTTTGTTCTCATACATGGATCCCATCTCAGATTTCATGGCTTCAAGCCACTTTGCGGAATCTGGGCTCACCATCGCTTCTTCATAGTTCGTAGGTTCATCATGATCTAGTAGCATGACTTCCAGAACAGGATTACCGTACCACTCTGGTGCGGATCTTACTCTGGTTGATCTACGAGGTTCAGTAGTTTCTTGATCTGAAGTTTCATGATCATTATCATTGGCTTCCTCACTAACTGGTGTAGGTGTCACTGAAACAGTTTTCTGTGATGAACTACTTTCCAGTAAGGGAGCAGGTACAGTTACCTCGTCAAGTTCTACTTTCCTCCCACTCACTTCTTCCGAGAGAAACTCCTTCTCTAGAAAGGATCCATTCTTAGCAACGAATGTCTTGCCTTCGGATCTGTGATAGAAGGTGTACCCAACAGTTTCCTTTGGGTATCCTATGAAGACACATTTCTCCGATTTGGGTTCGAGCTTATCAGGTTGAAGCTTTTTCACATAAGCATCGCAGCCCCAAACTTTAAGAAACGACAACTTTGGTTTCTTGCCAAACCACAGTTCATAAGGCGTCGTCTCAACGGATTTTGATGGTGCCCTATTTAACGTGAATGCGGCCGTCTCTAGGGCATAACCCCAAAACGATAGCGGTAAATCAGTAAGAGACATCATAGATCGCACCATATCTAGTAAAGTACGATTACGACGTTCGGAAACACCATTACGCTGTGGTGTTCCGGGTGGCGTGAGTTGCGGAACTATTCCACAGTTTTTCAAATGTACACCAAACTCGTAACTCAAATATTCTCCTCCACGATCAGATCGTAGAAACTTTATTTTCTTGTTACGATGATTTTCAACTTCACTCTGAAATTCTTTGAACTTTTCAAATGTTTCAGACTTATGTTTCATTAAGTAGACATACCCATATCTGCTTAAATCATCTGTGAAGGTGAGAAAATAACGATATCCGCCACGAGCCTCAATATTCATCGGACCGCACACATCGGTATGTATGATTTCCAACAAATCTGTTACTCTCTCCATAGTACTGGAGAACGGTGTTTTGGTCATCTTGCCCATGAGGCACGGTTCGCAAGTACCAAGCGATTCATAATCAAGTGGTTCCAAAAGTCCATCAGTATGGAGTTTCTTCATGCGCTTTACACCGATATGACCTAAACGACAGTGCCACAAATAAGTTGCACTTTCATTATCAACTCTGCATCTTTTGGTTTCAACATTATGAATATGTGTATAACTATTATCGAGATCTAATAAGAATAGACCACTCTTCAAGGGTGCATGACCATAAAAGATATTACTCATATAAATAGAACAACCATTATTCTCTGATTTAAATGAATAACCGTCTCGCATTAAACAAGATCCAGATATAATGTTCATGCTCAACGCTGGCACCAAATAACAATTATTTAGGTCTAATATTAATCCCGAAGGTAGATGTAGAGGTAGTGTGCCGACCGCGATCACATCGACTTTGGAACCGTTTCCCACGCGCATCGTCACCTCGTCCTTTGCCAGTGCCCGCTTATTCCGTAGTCCCTGTTTCGAGTTGCAAATATTAGCAACAGAACCAGTATCAAATACCCAGGTGCTACTGCGAGCTCTAGTAAGGTACACATCAATAACATGTATATCACATATACCTTTGTTCACCTTGCCATCCTTCTTATCCGCCAAATACTTGGGGCAGTTCCGCTTCCAGTGACCAGTCAGCCTGCAGTAGAAGCACTCAGTTTCAGGCTTAGGTCCAGACTTGGGTTTCTTCTCTTGAGCAGCAACTTGCTTGCCGTTCTTCTTGAAGTTCCCCTTCTTCTTCCCTTTGCCCTTTTTCTTGAAACTAGTGGTTTTGTTAACCATCAACACTTGATGCTCCTTCTTGATTTCTACCTCCGCAGCTTTTAGCATTGCGAAGAGCTCGGGAATAGTCTTGTTCATCCCTTGCATATTATAGTTCATCACGAAGCTCTTGTAGCTTGGTGGCAGTGATTGGAGAATTCTGTCGATGACGCAATCATCCAGAAGATTAACTCCCAATTGAATCAAGTGATTATTATACCCAGACATTTTGAGTATATGCTCACTGACAGAACTGTTCTCCTCCATCTTGCAGCTATAGAACTTATTGGAGACTTCATATCTCTCAATCCGGGCATTTGCTTGAAATATTAACTTCAACTCCTGGAACATCTCATATGCTCCATGACGTTCAAAACGTCGTTGAAGTCCCGATTCTAAGCCGTAAAGCATGGCACACTGAACTATCGAGTAGTCATCAGCTTTGCTCTGCCAGACGTTCATAACATCTGGCGTTGCTCCAGCAGCAGGCCTGGCACCCAGCGGTGCTTCCAGGACGTAATTCTTCTGAGCAGCAATGAGGATAATCCTCAAGTTACGGACCCAGTCCGTGTAATTGCTACCATCATCTTTCAACTTTGCTTTCTCAAGGAACGCATTAAAATTCAACGGAACAACAGCACGAGCCATCTATCTACAATCAATATAAACAAGCAAGATACTATCAGGTACTAAGTTCATGATAAATTTAAGTTCAATTAATCATATTACTTAAGAACTCCCACTTAGATAGACATCCCTCTAATCTTCTAAGTGATTACGTGATCCAAATCAACTAAACCATGACCGATCATCACGTGAGATGGAGTAGTTTTCAATGGTGAACATCGTTATGTTGATCATATCTACTATATGATTCACGCTCGACCTTTCGGTCTCCGTGTTCCGAGGCCATATCTGCATATGCTAGGCTCGTCAAGTTTAACCTGAGTATTCCGCGTGTGCAAAACTGGCTTGCACCCGTTGTAGATGGACGTAGAGCTTATCACACCCGATCATCACGTGGTGTCTGGGCACGACGAACTTTGGCAACGGTGCATACTCAGGGAGAACACTTCTTGATAATTTAGTGAGAGATCATCTTATAATGCTACCGTCAATCAAAGCAAGATAAGATGCATAAAAAGATAAACATCACATGCAATCAATATAAGTGATATGATATGGCCATCATCATCTTGTGCTTGTGATCTCCATCTCCGAAGCACCGTCATGATCACCATCGTCACCGGCGCGACACCTTGATCTCCATCGTAGCATCGTTGTCGTCTTGCCAATCTTATGCTTCCACGACTATCACTACCGTTTAGTAATATTACATCGCGATTGCATTGCATACAATAAAACGACAACCATATGGCTCCTGCCAGTTGCCGATAACTTGGTTACAAAACATGATCATCTCATACAATAAAATTCAGCATCATGCCTTGACCATATCACATCACAACATGCCCTGCAAAAACAAGTTAGACGTCCTCTACTTTGTTGTTGCATGTTTTACGTGGCTGCTACGGGCTTAAGTAAGAACCAATCTCACCTACGCATCAAAACCACAACAATAGTTTGTCAAATAGACTCCGTTTTAACCTTCTCAAGGACCGGGCGTAGCCATACTTGGTTCAACTAAAGTTGGAGAGACAGTCGCCCGCAAGCCATCTATGTGCAAAGCACGTCGAGGGAACTGGTCTCGCGTAAGCGTACGCGTAAGGTTGGTCCGGGTCGTCTCGTCCAACAATACCGCCGAACCAAAGTATGACATGCTGGTAGGCAGTATGACTTGTATCGTCCACAACTCACTTGTGTTCTACTCGTGCATATAACATCAACATAAATAACCTAGGCTCGGATGCCACTGTTGGGTTTCGTAGTAATTTCAAAATTTCCTACGCTCACGCAAGATCATGTGATGCATAGCAACGAGGGAGAGAGTGTTGTCTACGTACCCAACGCAGACCGACTGCGGAAGCGATGACACGACGTAGAGGAAGTAGTCGTACGTCTTCACGATCCAACCGATCAAGCACCGAAACTACGGCACCTCCGAGTTCGAGCACACGTTCAGCTCGATGACGATCCCCGGACTCCGATCCAGCAAAGTGTCGGGGAAGAGTTCCGTCAGCACGACGGCGTGGTGACGATCTTGATGAACTACAGCAGCAGGGCTTCGCCTAAACTCCGCTACAGTATTATCGAGGTATATGGTGGCAGGGGGCACCGCACACGGCTAAGGAATAGATCACGTGGATCAACTTGTGTGTCTAGAGGTGTCCCCTGCCTCCGTATATAAAGGAGGAGAGGAGGGGAGGCTGGCCGGCCATAGAGGGAGGCGCAGGAGAGTCCTACTCCCTCTGGGAGTAGGATTCCTCCCCCCAATCCTAGTCCAACTAGGATTCCTCGGAGGGGAAGGGAGAGAGGGGGGCCGGCCACCTTCTCCTAGTCCTAATAGGACTAGGGGAGGGGGAAGAGGCGCAGCCACCTTGGGCTGCCCCTTTCTCCTTTCCACTAAGGCCCATGAAGGCCCATATGGCTCCCGGGGGGTTCCGGTAACCCTCCCGGTGACCCGGTAAAATCCCGATTTCACCCGGAACACTTCCGATGTCCAAACATAGGCTTCCAATATATCAATCTTTACGTCTCGACCATTTCGAGACTCCTCGTCATGTCCGTGATCACATCCGGGACTCCGAACAACCTTCGATACATCAAAATGCATAAACTCATAATATAACTGTCATCGTAACCTTAAGCGTGCGGACCCTACGGGTTCGAGAACAATGTAGACATGACCGAGACACGTCTCCGGTCAATAACCAATAGCGGGACCTGGATGCCCATATTGGCTCCTACATATTCTACGAAGATCTTTATCGGTCAGACCGCATAACAACATACGTTGTTCCCTTTGTCATCGGTATGTTACTTGCCCGAGATTCGATCGTCGGTATCCAATACCTAGTTCAATCTCGTTACCGGCAAGTCTCTTTACTCGTTCTGTAATACATCATCTCACAACTAACATATTAGTTGCAATGCTTGCAAGGCTTATGTGATGTGTATTACCGAGAGGGCCCAGAGATACCTCTCCGACAATCGGAGTGACAAATCCTAATCTCGAAATACGCCAACCCAACATCTACCTTTGGAGACACCTGTAATGCTCCTTTATAATCACTCAGTTACGTTGTGACGTTTGGTAGCACCCAAAGTGTTCCTCTGGCAAACGGGAGTTGCATAATCTCATAGTCATAGGAACATGTATAAGTCATGAAGAAAGCAGTAGCAACATACTAAATGATCGTGTGCTAAGCTAATGGAATGGGTCATGTCAATTAGATCATTCAACTAATGATGTGACCTCGTTAATCAAATAACAACTCATTGTTCATGGTTAGGAAACATAACCATCTTTGATTAACGAGCTAGTCAAGTAGAGGCATACTAGTGACACTTTGTTTGTCTATGTATTCACACATGTATTATGTTTCCGGTTAATACAATTCCAGCATGAATAATAAACATTTATCATGATTATAAGGAAATAAATAATAACTTTATTATTGCCTCTAGGGCATATTTCCTTCAGTCTCCCACTTGCACTAGAGTCAATAATCTAGATTACACTGTAATGATTCTAACACCCATGGAGCTTTGGTGCTGATCATGTTTTGCTCGTGGAAGAGGCTTAGTCAACGGGTCTGCAACATTCAGATCCGTATGTATCTTGCAAATCTCTATGTCTCCCACCTGGACTAGATCCCAGATGGAGTTGAAGCGTCTCTTGATGTGTTTGGTCCTTTTGTGAAATCTGGATTCCTTTGCCAAGGCAATTGCACCAGTATTGTCACAAAAGATTTTCATTGGACCCGATGCATTAGGTATGACACCTAGATCGGATATGAACTCCTTCATCCAGACTCCTTCGTTTGCTGCTTCCGAAGCAGCTATGTACTCCGCTTCACATCTAGATCCCGCTACGACGCTTTGTTTAGAACTGCACCAACTGACAGCTCCACCGTTTAATGTAAACACGTATCCGGTTTGCGATTTAGAATCGTCCGGATCAGTGTCAAAGCTTGCATCAACGTAACCTTTTACGGTGAGCTCTTTGTCACCTCCATATACGAGAAACATATCCTTAGTCCTTTTCAGGTATCTAAGGATGTTCTTGACCGCTGTCCAGTGATCCACTCCTGGATTACTTTGGTACCTCCCTGCTAAACTTATAGCAAGGCACACATCAGGTCTGGTACACAGCATCGCATACATGATAGATCCTATGGCTGATGCATAGGGAACATCTTTCATATTCTCTCTATCTTCTGCAGTGGTCGGGCATTGAGTCTTACTCAACTTCACACCTTGTAACAAAGGCAAGAACCCTTTCTTTGCTTGATCCATTTTGAACTTCTTCAAAATTTTGTCAAGGTATGTGCTTTGTGAAAGTCCAATTAAGCGTCTTGATCTATCTCTATAGATCTTAATGCCTAATATGTAAGCAGCTTCACCGAGGTCTTTCATTGAAAAACTTTTATTCAAGTATCCCTTTATGCTATCCAGAAATTCTATATCATTTCCAATCAGCAATATGTCATCCACATATAATATCAGAAATGCTACAGAGCTCCCACTCACTTTCTTGTAAATACAGGCTTCTCCGAAAGTCTGTATAAAACCAAATGCTTTGATCACACTATCAAAGCGTTTATTCCAACTCCGAGAGGCTTGCACCAGTCCATAAATGGATCGCTGGAGCTTGCACACTTTGTTAGCTCCCTTTGGATCAACAAAACCTTCCGGTTGCATCATATACAACTCTTCTTCCAGAAATCCATTCAGGAATGCAGTTTTGACATCCATCTGCCAAATTTCATAATCATAAAATGCGGCAATCGCTAACATGATTCGGACGGACTTAAGCATCGCTACGGGTGAGAAGGTCTCATCGTAGTCAATCCCTTGAACTTGCCGAAAACCTTTTGCGACAAGTCGAGCTTTGTAGACAGTAACGTTACCATCAGCGTCAGTCTTCTTCTTAAAGATCCATTTATTTTCAATTGCTTGCCGATCATTGGGCAAGTCAACCAAAGTCCATACTTTGTTCTCATACATGGATCCCATCTCAGATTTCATGGCTTCAAGCCACTTTGCGGAATCTGGGCTCACCATCGCTTCTTCATAGTTCGTAGGTTCATCATGATCTAGTAGCATGACTTCCAGAACAGGATTACCGTACCACTCTGGTGCGGATCTTACTCTGGTTGATCTACGAGGTTCAGTAGTTTCTTGATCTGAAGTTTCATGATCATTATCATTGGCTTCCTCACTAACTGGTGTAGGTGTCACTGAAACAGTTTTCTGTGATGAACTACTTTCCAGTAAGGGAGCAGGTACAGTTACCTCGTCAAGTTCTACTTTCCTCCCACTCACTTCTTCCGAGAGAAACTCCTTCTCTAGAAAGGATCCATTCTTAGCAACGAATGTCTTGCCTTCGGATCTGTGATAGAAGGTGTACCCAACAGTTTCCTTTGGGTATCCTATGAAGACACATTTCTCCGATTTGGGTTCGAGCTTATCAGGTTGAAGCTTTTTCACATAAGCATCGCAGCCCCAAACTTTAAGAAACGACAACTTTGGTTTCTTGCCAAACCACAGTTCATAAGGCGTCGTCTCAACGGATTTTGATGGTGCCCTATTTAACGTGAATGCGGCCGTCTCTAGGGCATAACCCCAAAACGATAGCGGTAAATCAGTAAGAGACATCATAGATCGCACCATATCTAGTAAAGTACGATTACGACGTTCGGAAACACCATTACGCTGTGGTGTTCCGGGTGGCGTGAGTTGCGGAACTATTCCACAGTTTTTCAAATGTACACCAAACTCGTAACTCAAATATTCTCCTCCACGATCAGATCGTAGAAACTTTATTTTCTTGTTACGATGATTTTCAACTTCACTCTGAAATTCTTTGAACTTTTCAAATGTTTCAGACTTATGTTTCATTAAGTAGACATACCCATATCTGCTTAAATCATCTGTGAAGGTGAGAAAATAACGATATCCGCCACGAGCCTCAATATTCATCGGACCGCACACATCGGTATGTATGATTTCCAACAAATCTGTTACTCTCTCCATAGTACTGGAGAACGGTGTTTTGGTCATCTTGCCCATGAGGCACGGTTCGCAAGTACCAAGCGATTCATAATCAAGTGGTTCCAAAAGTCCATCAGTATGGAGTTTCTTCATGCGCTTTACACCGATATGACCTAAACGACAGTGCCACAAATAAGTTGCACTTTCATTATCAACTCTGCATCTTTTGGTTTCAACATTATGAATATGTGTATAACTATTATCGAGATCTAATAAGAATAGACCACTCTTCAAGGGTGCATGACCATAAAAGATATTACTCATATAAATAGAACAACCATTATTCTCTGATTTAAATGAATAACCGTCTCGCATTAAACAAGATCCAGATATAATGTTCATGCTCAACGCTGGCACCAAATAACAATTATTTAGGTCTAATATTAATCCCGAAGGTAGATGTAGAGGTAGTGTGCCGACCGCGATCACATCGACTTTGGAACCGTTTCCCACGCGCATCGTCACCTCGTCCTTTGCCAGTGCCCGCTTATTCCGTAGTCCCTGTTTCGAGTTGCAAATATTAGCAACAGAACCAGTATCAAATACCCAGGTGCTACTGCGAGCTCTAGTA
Source organism: Triticum urartu (assembly GCF_056163025.1). Taxonomy (NCBI): domain Eukaryota; kingdom Viridiplantae; phylum Streptophyta; class Magnoliopsida; order Poales; family Poaceae; genus Triticum; species Triticum urartu. The sequence goes on along the minus strand of NC_141874.1, from coordinate 236,111,717 downwards.
AGGTACACATCAATAACATGTATATCACATATACCTTTGTTCACCTTGCCATCCTTCTTATCCGCCACATACTTGGGGCAGTTCCGCTTCCAGTGACCAGTCAGCCTGCAGTAGAAGCACTCAGTTTCAGGCTTAGGTCCAGACTTGGGTTTCTTCTCTTGAGCAGCAACTTGCTTGCCGTTCTTCTTGAAGTTCCCCTTCTTCTTCCCTTTGCCCTTTTTCTTGAAACTAGTGGTTTTGTTAACCATCAACACTTGATGCTCCTTCTTGATTTCTACCTCCGCAGCTTTTAGCATTGCGAAGAGCTCGGGAATAGTCTTGTTCATCCCTTGCATATTATAGTTCATCACGAAGCTCTTGTAGCTTGGTGGCAGTGATTGGAGAATTCTGTCGATGACGCAATCATCCAGAAGATTAACTCCCAATTGAATCAAGTGATTATTATACCCAGACATTTTGAGTATATGCTCACTGACAGAACTGTTCTCCTCCATCTTGCAGCTATAGAACTTATTGGAGACTTCATATCTCTCAATCCGGGCATTTGCTTGAAATATTAACTTCAACTCCTGGAACATCTCATATGCTCCATGACGTTCAAAACGTCGTTGAAGTCCCGATTCTAAGCCGTAAAGCATGGCACACTGAACTATCGAGTAGTCATCAGCTTTGCTCTGCCAGACGTTCATAACATCTGGCGTTGCTCCAGCAGCAGGCCTGGCACCCAGCGGTGCTTCCAGGACGTAATTCTTCTGAGCAGCAATGAGGATAATCCTCAAGTTACGGACCCAGTCCGTGTAATTGCTACCATCATCTTTCAACTTTGCTTTCTCAAGGAACGCATTAAAATTCAACGGAACAACAGCACGAGCCATCTATCTACAATCAATATAAACAAGCAAGATACTATCAGGTACTAAGTTCATGATAAATTTAAGTTCAATTAATCATATTACTTAAGAACTCCCACTTAGATAGACATCCCTCTAATCTTCTAAGTGATTACGTGATCCAAATCAACTAAACCATGACCGATCATCACGTGAGATGGAGTAGTTTTCAATGGTGAACATCGTTATGTTGATCATATCTACTATATGATTCACGCTCGACCTTTCGGTCTCCGTGTTCCGAGGCCATATCTGCATATGCTAGGCTCGTCAAGTTTAACCTGAGTATTCCGCGTGTGCAAAACTGGCTTGCACCCGTTGTAGATGGACGTAGAGCTTATCACACCCGATCATCACGTGGTGTCTGGGCACGACGAACTTTGGCAACGGTGCATACTCAGGGAGAACACTTCTTGATAATTTAGTGAGAGATCATCTTATAATGCTACCGTCAATCAAAGCAAGATAAGATGCATAAAAAGATAAACATCACATGCAATCAATATAAGTGATATGATATGGCCATCATCATCTTGTGCTTGTGATCTCCATCTCCGAAGCACCGTCATGATCACCATCGTCACCGGCGCGACACCTTGATCTCCATCGTAGCATCGTTGTCGTCTTGCCAATCTTATGCTTCCACGACTATCACTACCGTTTAGTAATATTACATCGCGATTGCATTGCATACAATAAAACGACAACCATATGGCTCCTGCCAGTTGCCGATAACTTGGTTACAAAACATGATCATCTCATACAATAAAATTCAGCATCATGCCTTGACCATATCACATCACAACATGCCCTGCAAAAACAAGTTAGACGTCCTCTACTTTGTTGTTGCATGTTTTACGTGGCTGCTACGGGCTTAAGTAAGAACCAATCTCACCTACGCATCAAAACCACAACAATAGTTTGTCAAATAGACTCCGTTTTAACCTTCTCAAGGACCGGGCGTAGCCATACTTGGTTCAACTAAAGTTGGAGAGACAGTCGCCCGCAAGCCATCTATGTGCAAAGCACGTCGAGGGAACCGGTCTCGCGTAAGCGTACGCGTAAGGTTGGTCCGGGTCGTCTCGTCCAACAATACCGCCGAACCAAAGTATGACATGCTGGTAGGCAGTATGACTTGTATCGTCCACAACTCACTTGTGTTCTACTCGTGCATATAACATCAACATAAATAACCTAGGCTCGGATGCCACTGTTGGGTTTCGTAGTAATTTCAAAATTTCCTACGCTCACGCAAGATCATGTGATGCATAGCAACGAGGGAGAGAGTGTTGTCTACGTACCCAACGCAGACCGACTGCGGAAGCGATGACACGACGTAGAGGAAGTAGTCGTACGTCTTCACGATCCAACCGATCAAGCACCGAAACTACGGAACCTCCGAGTTCGAGCACACGTTCAGCTCGATGACGATCCCCGGACTCCGGGGAAGAGTTCCGTCAGCACGATGGCATGGTGATGATCTTGATGAACTACAGCAGCAGGGCTTCGCCTAAACTCCGCTACAGTATTATCGAGGTATATGGTGGCAGGGGGCACCGCACACGGCTAAGGAATAGATCACGTGGATCAACTTGTGTGTCTAGAGGTGTCCCCTGCCTCCGTATATAAAGGAGGAGAGGAGGGGAGGCTGGCCGGCCATAGAGGGAGGCGCAGGAGAGTCCTACTCCCTCTGGGAGTAGGATTCCTCCCCCCAATCCTAGTCCAACTAGGATTCCTCGGAGGGGAAGGGAGAGAGGGGGGCCGGCCACCTTCTCCTAGTCCTAATAGGACTAGGGGAGGGGGAAGAGGCGCAGCCACCTTGGGCTGCCCCTTTCTCCTTTCCACTAAGGCCCATGAAGGCCCATATGGCTCCCGGGGGGTTCCGGTAACCCTCCCGGTGACCCGGTAAAATCCCGATTTCACCCGGAACACTTCCGATGTCCAAACATAGGCTTCCAATATATCAATCTTTACGTCTCGACCATTTCGAGACTCCTCGTCATGTCCGTGATCACATCCGGGACTCCGAACAACCTTCGGTACATCAAAATGCATAAACTCATAATATAACTGTCATCGTAACCTTAAGCGTGCGGACCCTACGGGTTCGAGAACAATGTAGACATGACCGAGACACGTCTCCGGTCAATAACCAATAGCGGGACCTGGATGCCCTTATTGGCTCCTACATATTCTACGAAGATCTTTATCGGTCAGACCGCATAACAACATACGTTGTTCCCTTTGTCATCGGTATGTTACTTGCCCGAGATTCGATCGTCGGTATCCAATACCTAGTTCAATCTCGTTACCGGCAAGTCTCTTTACTCGTTTGTTAATACATCATCTCACAACTAACATATTAGTTGCAATGCTTGCAAGGCTTATGTGATGTGTATTACCGAGAGGGCCCAGAGATACCTCTCCGACAATCGGAGTGACAAATCCTAATCTCGAAATACGCCAACCCAACATCTACCTTTGGAGACACCTGTAATGCTCCTTTATAATCACTCAGTTACGTTGTGACGTTTGGTAGCACCCAAAGTTTTCCTCAGGCAAACGGGAGTTGCATAATCTCATAGTCATAGGAACATGTATAAGTCATGAAGAAAGCAGTAGCAACATACTAAATGATCGTGTGCTAAGCTAATGGAATGGGTCATGTCAATCAGATCATTCAACTAATGATGTGACCTCGTTAATCAAATAACAACTCATTGTTCATGGTTAGGAAACATAACCATCTTTGATTAACGAGCTAGTCAAGTAGAGGCATACTAGTGACACTTTGTTTGTCTATGTATTCACACATGTATTATGTTTCCGGTTAATACAATTCTAGCATGAATAATAAACATTTATCATGATTATAAGGAAATAAATAATAACTTTATTATTGCCTCTAGGGCATATTTCCTTCAGTTTGGCCTACTAGATTGATCTTTCTTGCAATGGGGGAAGTGCTTAGCTTTTGTAGCGACTAGACCTCAAACAGTCTGATCTCTGTGCTCCGGTGTCATCCCTGGATCAGTAATGCTGACACCACACAGTACTCGGAGGATTTATAGCAGAGTAGCAATCACACACTTATTACATCGAGTGTCTCAAAAGAGAACTTATTACAATAAATGTGGCTTAAGGCCATCTAGTAAAGATAACAGCGGAAGGCTTGGAAGGTAAGTGAGTCCATCAACTCCAGCGGCATCACTGAGTATAGAACCACGACCTAAAAACTCCTTAATCGTCGTCTGAAAAATCTGCAACATTAATGCTGCAGCCCGAAAACGGGTCAGCACATGGAATATGCTGGCAAGGTAACACATAGAGAGTAATGGAATGCAACAACTATACTATATGCATATTTGGTTGGTGGAAAGCTCTATGGTTACTGTTTTTGCGTAAAGCCAATTTTTCCCTACTTCAAAGGAATAAATTTAATTACTATCATGGTGGTTATTAAACATTGAGAATGGTTGACAGCATTCTCAATCCCAATTAAAGTAACATCATTAAACCCAACAAAATTAACTTTAGAGTAACATGTTGAGATTCACATGATAATCCAGGTACTAGATACTCAAGATGTCCATAACCGGGGACACGGCTAATCATGATTAGTTTATTACACTCTGCAGAGGTTTGCGCACTTTTCCCCACAAGACTCGATCGCCTCCGTTTGGTTTCTCGCACTACAAGGTGTTTGAGAAGACGGATGACCGAGACATAGTCTTTCAGAAGCGCTAGCACCTTACGATCGGGTAGACCATACCACCTACATCCCCTACATCTGCTAGTCTACCACTGTAAGAGTTCGCACAACTTAGTCAACTATGCCAGAGCCCATAATGGCTTGTGGCTGCACACGGAAGTTTCTAGTATGAATAATCTCATGATCCCTTTGAGCCTGGGTGGCGGTCCAAAAGAAAAACAGGCAAGTCCTGGAAACCCCAGGTGCCTCAATCCACCCAGATGTGTGTTAGGTTGCCACCTTAGATAAACCATTAATTAACAATCTCACATCTGTCATGGATTTCACTCACCCAATCCACGTCTACTAGCATAGCATGGCATAATAAGCAAACGTAGAAGTAACTCCCAAAGGTTTGATAATAAACAGGTAATAGGTACTACCTCATCTACTTCCCATCCCACAATTTAATTAGATCCTAATCATGCAATGTGTGAGGATTGATCTAATGCAATAAAACTGGGTTGTAGAAAAAGGTATGATCAAAGTGTTACTTGCCTTGCTGATGATCCGCGAAACCTAGAGATTCAACATAACAGGCGGCGCACTCCGGGTATTCTATCGCAGACAAACAAACAAGAATACAATAAGTACTGATCTAATGCACAGGTAAAACGCAAATAGAAGATCTAACCAGAAAGTTCAACTTAAGAACCCTGGTTGGCAAAACGAATCAAATCGAACGAAGCAAAAGGAAAAAAACGGCGAAAGAAACAACTTCGTTCTAGTAATCTGGATCTAGGGAAAATTTTACCGTAGCAAAAACTTGTTTAAGTTGATTATTCGGAAAGAGGGTTTCGAGACGAAACTCCAGGCGCTTGAATCGCCTGATTCCGATAAACGAGCAAAAAATTATACTAAAACGAAAATCGGATCAGAAATCGCGATCAGAAAATAACCGCGAAAAATCCGACGAAAAAGAAAAACGACAAACAGAATTTTTTAGTTTTTTAAACGGCACGGAAGACGAGGCGGCAACGAACCTCGGGCAGCGCGCTGCTCCGGCGAGTCGGCGGCGGGTCGGCGGCGGCGGCTGGCGGCGGCGGCGGCTGGCGGCAGCTAGGGTTAGGGCGGCGGGGGTGGGCTGGCTCGGCTCGGGCCTCGGGCGCGCATTATAAAGGCCCCGGCCAGGCGGTGTCCTGGCCGAGTACGGCCCAAAGTCGGTTTCGCGTTTTTTTTATAAATCCGCTCGGAAGAAAAAAATAAAAAGAAATACTAAACGGACTCCAAAAATCACGAAATAAATTTTCCCGGGTTCCTAAAATCAAGCGCGATAAAGTGAACATTTATCTGGGCCCTAAATGCAATTTTGAAAAACACACATTTTTCCTAAATTCAAATAAAAACTCCGAAATAAATCTTATTTGATTTTTTTATTAAATCCTCAATATTTCTATATTTTGGGAAAGTCATTTTATTCCCTCTCTCATATTTTTGTAATAGAAATAATTGATGATAAAATAAATAAAATCAAATGATCCTGTTTACATAATTTGCGAAAACTCAAATATGTAAATAACGAAATCCCCAACTCTCTCCGTGAGTCCTTGAGTTGCTTAGGATTTTCTAGGATCCAAACCAAAAGCAAAATAAAATATGATATGCATGATGACCTAATGTATAACATTCCAAATTGAAAATTTGGGATGTTACAAACCTACCCCCCTTAAGATGAATCTCGCCCTAGAGATTCGGGTTGGCTTGAAAATAGGTGAGGGTGGTCCTTGAGCAAATCTTCCTCTTGCTCCCAGGTGGCTTCATCCTCCGTGTGGTGGCTCCATTGAACTTTGCAAAACTTGATAACCTTGCTGCGAGTGACTCGGCTGGCAAACTCAAGAATCTTGACTGGTTTCTCCTCATAGGTCAAATTGTTGTCCAACTGAATTGCTTCTAATGGTACTGTGTCTCTCAAAGGTATGTCAGCCATCTCCGCGTGACACTTCTTCAACTGAGAAACGTGAAACACATCATGAACTCCTGTCAATCCTTCTGGCAATTTCAACTTGTAGGCCACTTCTCCCATACGCTCCAAAACTCGATATGGCCCTACAAATCGTGGCGCTAATTTCCCCTTAACTCCAAAGCGCTTAATTCCTCGAAGTGGGGATACTCGAAGATAAGCTCTGTCTCTGACTTCGTAAACTGTCTCCTTGCGTTTAGAATCTGCGTAGCTCTTCTGCCGGGACTGGGCTACCTTGAGCCTATCGCGGATCAACTTCACCTTCTGTTCAGACTCTTTAATTAGATCTGGTCCAAACAACTGGCGGTCTCCAACTTCGTCCCATGACAACGGTGTCCTTCACCTCCTTCCGTACAAAGCTTCGAAAGGGGCCATCTTCAACTGGTCTGATAGCTATTATTGTAAGATAACTCTGCATATGGCAAATAATCGTCCCAACTGGGTCCATAATCTAGCGCACAAGCTCGCAGCATATCCTCCAAAATCTGATTGACTCTCTCGGTCTGTCCATCTGTCTGCGGATGGAAAGCTGTACTAAATTCTAGCCTAGTACCTAAAGTCTCATGCAACTGCTTCCAGAACTTTGAGGTAAACTGGGTTCCTCTATCTGATACGATACTCCTCGGAACTCCATGCAGACATACGATCCTGGTCATGTATATATTTTCCAACTTAGCATTGGTGTAAGTGGTCTTTACTGGGATGAAATGAGCTACCTTCGTCAATCGATCAACTACAACCCAAATCGAGTCATAGCCTGCACGAGTCCTTGGTAATCCCGTGATAAAATCCATGCCTAGCTTATCCCACTTCCATTCGGGTATCGGCAATGGTTGTAACAATCCTGCTGGCTTCTGATGCTCTGCCTTTACTCTCTGACATACGTCACAAACTGCTACATACTCCGCAATATCCTTCTTCATTCCGGTCCACCAGAAAATATCCTTCAAATCCAAATACATCTTGGTATTTCCTGGGTGAATCGAATACGGTGAATCATGTGCCTCTTGCAAAATCAACTTCCTGATCTCCGGGTTGTTGGGTACATAAACACGGTCTTCAAACCATAGGGTGTCGTGCTCATCCTCACAAAATCCTTTAGCTTTTCCTTTGCTCAGTTTCTCCTTTATAGCGGAAATCTCTTTGTCCGTTTTCTGAGCTTCCCTGATTCTGTCCATCAAAGTTGACTGTATTTCCAACGCTGCTACATAGCCTCTCAGAACTATTTCCACACATAGTTCACGAAGATTTTCTGCTAACTCCTTGGGTATTTCTCCCGTCATTAACGTATTGACATGGCTCTTGCGGCTTAATGCATCAGCTACTACATTAGCCTTCCCGGGATGATAATGCAATTTCATATCATAATCCTTGATAAGCTCCAACCATCTCCTTTGTCTGAGACTCAACTCCTTCTGTGTGAAAATGTACTTCAAACTCTTATGATCTGTGTACACCTCACAATGATTTCCAATGAGGAAATGTCTCCATGTCTTCAATGCATGCACTACGGCTGCTAAATCCAAATCATGCGTGGCATAATTCAATTCGTGAGGCTCCAGTTGTTGTGAAGCATACGAAACAACTCTCCCTTCCAGCATAAGCACTGCTCCAAGTCCTCGACGTGAAGCGTCGCAATACACCTCATAATCCTTGGTTTGATCTGGCAAAATCAACACTGGTGAGGTCACCAAACGTTTCTTCAACTCCTGGAAACTAGCCTCACACTCCTCAGTCCATTTGAACTTAGTATCCTTCTTCAGCAACTCCATCATAGGCTTTGCAATCTTTGAGAAATTCTCAATAAATCTCCGGTAGTATCCTACGAGTCCAAGAAAACTCTGGATCTCTCCAACGGTAGTTGGGGCTTCCCACTTGGTCACGGTTTCAACTTTAGCGGGATCTACTGCTATACCTTCTCCAGATATAACATGTCCGAGGAATCCTACTTCCTTCAACCAAAACTCACATTTGCTGAACTTGGCATATAATTGGTGTTCTCTGAGCTTTCCAAGTACCAAACGCAAATGCTCCTTATGCTCCTCTTCATTCTTTGAATAAACCAGGATATCATCAATGAACACTACGACGAACTTATCCAAAAACTCCATAAACACTTTGTTCATCATGTTCATAAAATAGGCAGGCGCGTTAGTCAGACCAAATGACATAACGGTATACTCATACAGCCCATACCTGGTGGTAAAAGCTGTCTTCGGAATATCCTGTTCTCGAATCTTCAACTGGTGGTATCCTGATCGCAAATCGATCTTGGAAAACACTTTAGCTCCTTGCAATCGATCAAACAGATCGTTGATCATTGGTAGTGGGTACTTGTTCTTGATCGTTACTTCGTTCAATCCTCGATAGTCAACAACCATAACGATCCATCCTACTTCTCCACTAGAAGTACCGGCGATCCCCAAGGCGAAGAACTTGGGCGAATGTAACCTTTATCCAGTAACTCCTTAATTTGCTTCTTAATTTCCACCAAATCCTTTGCTGGCATCCTATATGGTCTCTTCGATATTGGCCCAGTGCCTGGCAAAAGCTCAATCAAAAACTCAATGTCTCTATCCGGTGGCATGCCTGGCAACTCTTCGGGAAATACATCAGGGAAATCCTTTACCTCTGGTACTTCCTCCTGCACAACTCCTGATAAGGAATTTACTTGTGTCCTCTTTGGCACATGCCGGGATATATACTTGATCCTTCTCCCTTCTGGTGTGGTAAGCAAAATTGACTTACTAGCACACTCAATATTCCCTTTATACTTTGATAACCAATCCATGCCTAATATCACATCCAATCCTTGAGATTCCAATACTATTAGGTCTGAGGGAAAAACATAGTTACCAATCCTTAATGGTAACCGATCACACCATAGACTAGCCACATATTCTGCTCCTAGCGAGGTTACTAACATGGGTGACCTAAGGGCTTGGGTTGGTAGGTTATACTTATCCACAAATCCCCTTGAGATGTATGAATGCGATGCACCAGTATCAAAAAGAACGAGTGCAGTAAATGACTTAACCAAAAACTTACCTATTACTGCATCGGGCTGAGCTTCAACCTCCTCCACGCTAACGTGGTTCACCTGTCCCCTGTTGAAAGGGTTCGGCTTCTTCCCAGAACTTCCATTGCCATTTTGGCCTTCAGGACATTCATTTGCATAATGCCCTGGCTTCGAACACTTATAGCAAGTGACGTGGCTCAAGTCCTTCTTGGCTGGGGTTGATGGGGTGTTGCGGTTCTGTCCGTTGCTTCCTCCATTCCCATTACCATTCTTGGTGCCATTGTGATTGTGCGAGCTACCTACTCCATGGGTATGCTGAAAATGTCCTCCAGGTCTAGGGGTAAAACGTGGCTTCTGCTGAGCTCCTGAATTATACTTTCCTTGTCCATACTTTCTCTTGCGGTTCTCAATTTGTTGCTGCTTCCCTTCAATCATAAGAGCACGATCTACCAACTCCTGGTAGTTGTTGAGGGTGGCAACCATCAACTGCATACTCAACTCATCATTCAGTCCTTCCAGGAATTTCTCCTGCTTAGCTGCATCTGTAGCAACATCATCTGGGGCATAACGTGCTAGCTTACTAAACTCCTCCACATACTGGCCAACTGTCCGTCCTCCTTGGCGCAAGTTACGAAACTCACGCTTCTTCATGGACATTGCTCCTGATGAAACATGGGCAGTACGAAAAGCCCGCTGAAACTGGTCCCATGTGACAGTGTCGACTGGGAAGGTGGCTGTGAAATTCTCCCACCAGGATGCTGCCGGTCCTTCTAACTAATGTGCGGCAAACTTAACCTTCTCCGCATTTGTGCATCCTGCTGTGGTCAACTCCCTAGCTATCTTGCGGAGCCAATCATCTGCTACTATCGGCTCGGTGCTACTGGAAAACACCGGCGGATTCAGCCTAAGAAAATGGGCTAAGTGGTCAACAGGTGGTGGTGGTGGTGGGTTGTTGTTGTTGTTCCCCCAATTCTGATTCTGAACTAGCAACTGCATCAAGGTGTTCTGCTGCTGGATCAACTGGGTGAGCTCCGGCGGAAAGGCAAATCCGGGGTCACGTCTCGGAGGCATCTCAGGGTTTAGAAAAGATGAGATATAAGAATAGAGGGGGTCTAAAGAGAAAACACTACCCATATGCACATGAGGCAAAAGCAAACAATTCACTTCATTCAATCAAACAAAGGCATTCAATCGATCTAGCTATCGCAAGAGTGCTCGGACTACTAAATTTACATGGTGGACTACTACTACTGGTGAGGTGGTCTACTAGAAACATTCTACGGTTGTAGACTCCATGATATCGGCTCCAGCTTCATCAACATAGTCATCATCGCTACTATCTGCTTCCGAGTCGGTGCCGTCGATGATGATGTAGTCTTCCGGGCTAATCTCCTTGGGTTCTTCGTCTTCATCTACTGGTGTCGGGCCTCCCATAAATATTCCAATCTTCTTGATCAGGTCGTCATTCTTCTCCACCAATACTTCAATTCCTTCTTCATAATCTTCGCGTGTAGCCTTGAGTTCTTCCTCCAGTTCCTTGATTCCAGTCTTAGTCTTCTTCAGATCTATCATGTCGGCGCACATCTAATTCTCCTGTCGTCGAATGTGCTGATTTAACTCCTGAATAAAAGCTGCAATTGATCTATCTTTCCTGGTGTTAATCATCTCCCAGTGTTCATCTCGGCGCCCACAAATCTGGTAGATAGTATCCTTGAGATCCCTGCGGTAGACTTCTCCAATGCATCCCATGGCGATGTGAGCTGCCATACTCTTTCCTAGACTCCAAGTTGGTGCATCAAAAGAAAACTCTATGGGCTCAGTGACTGGCATGAACGTCCTTCCTGGAACTTGAACTTGAATCATCCAGTGCTCTTCTTCAGGTAAAGTGGCGTTGTAGGTTCCCGTGAAGCTTGGTACTCCTATGTTCAGGTATCTAGTGACTTCCTTCAAGTGGCGTCCAAAGGGTGTATCTTCATCTGGTTGTGTGAACTTGTTCCTTGCATCCGCCATCCTAAAGAGTAGAAAAGATGAGAGGTCAGAAGAGAAGAGAGTGAGTAGTGATCTAGGTATTTAGCTTAGTGGTCGTGTCCTACAGTCAGTGTGTGCTCTGATACCATCTCTGTAGCAACCAGACCTCAAACAGTCTGATCTCTATGCTCTGGTGTCATCCCTGGATCAGTAATGCTGACACCACACAGTACTCGAAGGATTTATAGCAGAGTAGCAATCACACACTTATTACATCGAGTGTCTCAAAAGAGAACTTATTACAATAAATATGGCTTAAGGCCATCTAATAACGATAACAGCGGAAGGCTTGGAAGATAAGTGAGTCCATCAACTCCAACGGCATGACTGAGTATAGAACCACGACCTAAAAACTCCTTATTCGTCATCTGAAAAGTCTGCAATATTAACGTTGCAGCCCGAGAATGGGTCAGCACATGGAATATGCTGGCAAGGTAACACGTAGAGAGTAATGGAATGAGACAACTATACTATATGAATATTTGGCTGGTGGAAAGCTCTATGGTTACAGTTTTTGCGTAAAGCCAATTTTTCCCTACTTCAAAGGAATAAATTTAATTACTATCATGGTGGTTGTTAAACATTGAGAATGGTTGACAGCATTCTCAATCCCAATTAAGCATCATCATTTAACAAACCCAACAAAATTAACTTTAGAGTAACATGTTGAGATTCACATGATAATCCAGGTACTAGATACTCAAGATGTCCATAACCGGGGACACGGCTAATCATGATTAGTTTATTACACTCTGCAGAGGTTTGTGCACTTTTCCCCACAAGACTCGATCGCCTCCGTTTGGTTTCTCGCACTACAGGGTGTTTGAGAAGACGGATGACCGAGACATAGTCTTTCAGAAGCGCTAGCACCTTACGATCGGGTAGACCGGGCCACCTACATCCCCTACATCTGCTAGTCTACCACTGTAAGAGTTCGCACAACTTAGTCAACTATGCCAGAGCCCATAATGGCTTGTGGCTGCACACGGAAGTTTCTAGTATGAATAATCTCATGATCCCTTTGAGCCTGGGTGGCGGTCCAAAAGAAAAACAGGCAAGTCCTGGAAACCCCAGGTGCCTCAATCCACCCAGATGTGTGTTAGGTTGCCACCTTAGATAAACCATTAATTAACAATCTCACATCTGTCATGGATTTCACTCACCCAATCCATGTCTACTAGCATAGCATGTCATAATAAGCAACGTAGAAGTAACTCCCAAAGGTTTGATAATAAAAAGGTAATAGGTATTACCTCATCTACTTCCCATCCCACAATTTAATTAGATCCTAATCATGCAATGTGTGAGGATTGATCTAATGCAATAAAACTGGGTTGTAGAAAAAGGTATGATCAAAGTGTTACTTGCCTTGCTGATGATCCACGAAACCTAGAGATTCAATGAAACAGGCGGCGCACTCCGGGTGTTCTATCGCAGACAAACAACAAGCATACAATAAGTACTCATCTAATGCACAGGTAAAACTCAAATAGAAGATCTAACCAGAAAGTTCAACTTAAGAACCCTGGTTGGCAAAAGAATCAAATCGAACGAAGCAAAAGAAATCAAACGGCGAAAGAAAACAACTTCGTTCTAGTAATCTGGATCTAGGGCAAATTTTACAGTAGCAAAAACTTGTTTAAGTTGATTATTTGGAAAGAGGGTTTCGAGACAAAACTCCAAGCGCTTGAATCGCCTGATTCTGATAAACGAGCGAAAAGTTATACTAAAACGAAAATCGGATCAGAAATTGCGATCAGAAAATAACCGCGGAAAATCCGACGAAAAAGTCAGACGACGAACAGAATTTTTTTTAATTTTTTTTTAAAAAAACTGCACGAAAAACGAGGCGGCGGCGAACCTCGAAAAGCTTGCAACTCCGGCGGGCGGCGGCGGCGGCGGCTGGATGCGGCGGCTAGGGTTTCGGCGGCGGGGTGGGCTGGCTCTCTTGGCCCGGGCCTCGGGCGCTATTTAAAGGCGCCCCGGGCGGAGGTTTCCCGGCCGGGTACGGCCCGGAGTCGGTTCGCGTTTTTTTTATAAATCCGCTCGGAAGAAAAATAAAAAGAAATACTAAACGGACTCCAAAAATCACGAAATAAATTTTGCCGGGTTCCTAAAATCAAGCCCGATAAAGTGAACATTTATCTGGGCCCAAACTACAACTTTGAAAAACACGCATTTTTCCTAAATTCAAATAAAAATACCGAAAAACTCCGAACTAAAACTTATTTGATGTTTTTATTAAATCTTCAATATTTCTATATTTTGGGAAAGTCATTTTATTCCCTCTCTCATATTTTTGTAATAGAAATAATTGATGATAAAATAAATAAAATCAAATGATCCTGTTTACATAATGTGAGAAAACTCAAATATGTAAATAACGAAATCCCCAACTCTCTCCGTGGGTCCTTGAGTTGCTTAGGATTTTCTAGGATCAAAACCAAAAGCAAAACAAAATATGATATGCATGATGACCTAATGTATAACATTCCAAATTGAAAATTTGGGATGTTACACCAAATATCGGAGAAGAAATACAAGGCTATAAGAAATCATGCATATAAGAGATCAAAGAAACTCAAATAACTTTCATGGAATAAAAGAGATAGATCTGATCATAAACTCAAAGTTCATTGGATCCGAACGAACACACCGCAAAAGAATTACATCTTATGGATCTCCAAGAGACCATTGTATTGATAATCAAAAGAGAGAGTGGAAGTCATCTAGCTACTAACTACGGACCCGAAGGTCTACAAAGAACTACTCACGCATCATCGGAGAGGCACCAATGGAAGTGGTGAACCCCTCCATGATGGTGTCTAGATTGGATCTGGTGGTTCTGGACTATGCGGTGGCTGGAATTGATTTTTGTCGACTCCCCTAGGGTTTCTGGAATATTGGGGTATTTATAGAGAAAAGAGGCGGTCTGGGGGGGGCACCCGAGGTGGTCACAACCCACCAGGGTGCGCCTGGGCCTCCAGGTGCGCCCTGGTGGGTTGTGCTCCCCTCGGAGCACCCCCAGGCCCTTCTCCGGCCCCTTGGATGTCTTCTAGTCCAAAAAAATCCACAAAAAGTTTCGCTGCATTTGGACTCCATTTGAAATTGACTACCTGCGATGTAAAACAATGCAAAAAACAACAACTGGCACTTGGCACTATGTCTATAGGTTAGTACCAAAAATGATATAAAATGATTATAAAACATCCAAGAATAATAATATAATAGCATGGAACAATAAAAAATTATAGATACGTTGGAGACGTATCATAATCCCACATATTTCCAGAGTGTTCAATCTTATAAATTTTTTGATAAACGTGGGCTTGGAGAGGTCATGACTTTATTTGATGATAACCCCACTACTTTGGAAGAGTGTCAACTTTGCATTCATGTGGATCATGAAGAGAATATTTGATAGTTATACTATTGAATTTGATTATGATACTGTTGGGGAACATAGCATGCAATTTCAAAAAAAATCCTATGATCACGCAAGATCTATCTAGGAGATGCATAGCAACGAGAGGGGAGAGTGTCTCCACGTACCCTCATAGACCGAAAGTGGAAGCGTTAGGTTAATGTGCTTGATGTAGTCCAACGTCTTCGCGATCCAACCGACCTAGTACCGAACATACGGCACCTCCGAGTTCAGCACACGTTCAGCTTGATGATGTCCCTCGAACTCTTGATCCAGCAGAGGGTCGAGGGAGAGTTCCATTAGCACGACCGTGTGGTGACGGTGATGGTTATGTGATCCATGCAGGGCTTCACCTAAGCACTACGACGCTATGACTGGATGAGTAAATTGTGGAGGGGGGCACCACACACGGCTAAAAGAACAATTGATGTGCCTTTAGGGTGCCCCCCCGCCCCCGTATATAAAGGAGGGGAGGAGGGAGTGGCCGGCCAAGAGGGGTGCACCATGGGGGGAGTCCTACTAGGACTCCTAGTCCTAGTAGGATTCGCCCCCCCCCTTTCCTTTCTTCACTGGAGGGAAAAGGAAGGAGAGTGAGTAGGAGAATGTGGGGGGCGCACCAGCCCCTTGTGGGTTGGTTAGCCTCCCTCCTATGGCCCATATCTTCCACCGGGGGGTTCTGGTAACCCCTCCAGTACTCCGGTATGTACCCGATACACTTCAGAACCCTTCCGGTGTCTGAATACTACTTTCTAGTATATCAATCTTTACCTATCGACCATTTCGAGACTCCTCGTCATGTCCGCGATCTCATCCGGGAGTCCAAACAAACTTCGGTTACCAAAAACACATAACTCGTAATACAAATCGTCATCGAACGTTTAAGCGTGCGGACCCTACAGGTTCGAGAACTAGACCGACACATCTCTCCGGTCAATAAAAAATAGCGGAACCTGGATCCTCATATTGGTTCCTACATATTCTACGAAGATCTTTATCGGTCAAACCGCAATAACAACATACGTTATTCCCTTTGTCATCGGTATGTTACTTGCCCGAGATTCGATCGTTGGTATCATTATACCTAGTTCAATCTCGTTACTGGCAAGTCTCTTTACTCGTTCCGTAATACATCATCCTGCAACTAAATCATTAGTCACATTGCTTGCAAGGCTTATAGTGATGTGCATTACCGAGAGGGCTCATAGATACCTCTCCGATACTCGGAGTGACAAATCCTAATCTTGAGCTATGCCAACCCAACAAACACCTTCAGAGACACCTATAGAGCATCTTTATAATTTCCCAGTTACATTGTGACGTTTGATAGCACACAAGGTGTTCCTCCGGTATTCGGGAGTTGCATAATCTCATAGTTAGAGGAATATGTATAAGTCATGAAGAAAGCAATAGCAATAAAACTTAACGATGATTATGCTAAGCTAAAAGATGGGTCTTGTCCATCACATCATTCTCTAATGATGTGATCCCATTCGTCAAATGACAACACATGTCTATGGTCAGGAGACTTAACCATCTTTGATTAACAAGCTAGTCAAGTAGAGGCATACTAGGGACACTCTATTTTGTCTATGTATTCACACATGTACTAAGTTTTCGGTTAATACAATTCTAGCATGAATAATAAACATTTATCACGATATAAGGAAATATAAATAAAAACTTTATTATTTCCTCTAGGGCATATTTCCTTCAGTCTCCCACTTGCACTAGTGTCAGTAATCTAGATTACATAGTAATGATTCTAACACCCATGGAGTCTTTGTGCTGATCATGTTTTACTCGTGGAAGAGGCTTAGTCAACGGGTCTGGAACATTCAGATCCGTATGTATCTTGCAAATCTCTATGTCTCCCTCCTTGACTTGATCACTGATTGAATTGAAGCGTCACTTGATGTGTTTGGTTCTCTTGTGAAATCTGGATTCCTACGCCAAGGCAATCACTCCAGTATTGTCACAAAAGATTTTCATTGAACCCGGTGCACTAGGTATTACACCTAGAATGAATATGAACTCCTTCATCCAGACTCTTTCATTTGCTGCTTCCGAAGCAGCTTTGTACTCCGCTTCACATGTAGATCCCGCCACTACGCTCTGCTTGGAACTACACCAACTTATAGCTCCACCATTCAATATAAATATGTATCCGGTTTGCGACTTTGAGTCATCCGGATCAGTGTCAAAGCTTGCATCGACGTAACCATTTACGACAAGCTCTTTGTCACCTCCATAAATGAGAAACATATCCTTAGTCCTTTTCAGGTATTTCAGGATGTTCTTGACCGCTGTCCAGTGATCCACTCCTGATTACCTTGGTACCTCCCTGCTAAACTTATAGCAAGGCACATATTAGGTCTGGTACACAACATTGCATACATGATAAAACATATGGCTGAGGCATAGGGGATGACTTTAATTTTCTCTCTATCTTGTGGAGTGGTCGGGAATTGAGTCTAAACTAAACTTCACACATTGCAACCCAGGCAAGAACCCTTTCTTTGACTGATCCATTTTGAACTTATTCAAAAATTTATCAAGGTATGTGCTTTGTGAAAGTCCAATTAAGCGTCTCGATCTATCTGTATAGATTCTGATGCCCAATATATAAGCAGCTTCACCGAGGCCTTTCATTGAAAAGTTCCTATTCAAGTATCCTTTTATGCTATCTAGAAATTTTGTATTATTTCAAATCAATAATATGTCATCCACATGTAATATTAGAAATGCTACAGAGCTCCCACTCACTTTCTTGAAAATACAGGCTTCTCCAAAAAGTCTGTATAAAACCATATGCTTTGAGCACACTATCAAAGCGTATATTCCAACTCCGAGAGGCTTGCATCAGTCCATAAATGGATCGCTGGAGCTTGCACACTTTGGTAGCACCTTTAGGATCGACAAAACCTTCTGGTTGCATCATATACAACTCTTCTTTAAGAAATCCATTAAGGAATGCAGTTTTGACATCCACTTGCAAAATTTCATAATCATAAAATGCGGCAATTGCTAACAAGATTCAGACGGACTTAAGCATCACTACGGGTAAGAAGGTCTCATCGTAGTCAACTCCTTGAACTTGTCGAAAACCTTTCACAACAAATCGAGCTTTGTAGACAGTAACAATACCGTTAGCACCAGTATTCTTCTTGAAGATCCATTTATTATCTATGGCTAGCCGATCATTGGATAAGTCAACCAAAGTCCACACTTTGTTCTCATACATGGATCCCATATCAGGTTTCATGGCTTCAAGCCATTTCACGGAATCTGGGCTCATCATCGCTTCCTCATAGTTCATAGGTTCGTCATGGTCTAGTAACATGACTTCTAGAACCGGATTACCATACCACTCTGGTGCGGACCGTACTCTGGTTGACCTACGAGGTTCGGTAGTAACTTGATCTGAAGTTTCATGATCATCATCATTAACTTCCTCACTAATTGGTGTAGGCATCACTAGAATTGATTTCTATGATGAACCACTTTCAAATTCGGGAGAAGGTACAATTACCTCATCAAGTTCTACTTTCCTCCCACTCACTTCTTTCGAGAGGAACTCTTTCTCTAGAAAGGATCCATTCTTAGCAACAAATATCTTGCCTTAGGATCTGTGATAGAAGGTGTACCCAACAGTTTCCTTTGGGTATCCTATGAAGACGCATTTCTCCGAATTGGGTTCGAGCTTATCAGGTTGAAGCTTTTCAACATAAGCATCACAACCCCAAACTTTAAGAAACGACAGCTTAGGTTTCTTGCCAAACCAAAGTTCATATGGTGTCCACTCAACGGATTTAGATGGTGCCCAATTTAACATGAATGCAGCCGTCTCTAAAGCATAACCCCAAAACGATAGTGGCAAATCGGTAAGAGACATCATAGATCGCACCATATCTAATAAAGTACGGTTACGACGTTCGGACACACCATTACGCTGTGGTGTTCTAGGTGGCGTGAGTGGTGAAACTATTCCACATTGTTTCAAATGAAGACCAAACTCGTAACTAAAATATTCACCTCCATGATGAAATCGCAGAAAATTTATTTTCTTGTTACAATGATTTTCCACTTCACTCTGAAATTCTTTGAATTGTTCAAATATTTCAGACTTATGTTTCATTAAGTAGATATACCCATATATGCTCAAATCATCTGTGAAGGTCAGAAAATAATGGTACCCGCCGCGAGCCTCAACACTCATCGGACCGCATACATCAGTATGTATTATTTCCAATAAGTCAGTGGTTCACTCCATTGTTCCAGAGAACGGAGTCTTAGTCACCATGCCCATGAGGCATCGTTCGCAAGAATCAAGTGATTCCAAAAGTCCATCAACATGGAGTTTCTTCATGCGCTTTGCACCAATATGACCTAAACGGCAGTGCCGCAAATAAGTTGCACTATCATTATTAACTTTGCATCTTTTGGCCTCAATATTATGAATATGTGTATCACTACGATCGAGATTCAACAAAAATAGACCACTCATCAAGGGTTCATGCACATAAAAGATATTACTCACATAAATAGAACATCCATTATTCTCTGATTTAAATGAATAACCGTCTCTCATCAAACAAGATCCAGATATAATTTTCATGCTCAATGCTGGCACCAAATAACAATTATTCAGGTCTAAAACTAATCCCGAAGGTAGATGTAGAGGTAGCGTGCTAATGGCGATCACATTGACCTTGGAACCATTTCTGACGTGCATCGTCACCTCGTCCTTAGACAATCTTCGTTTAATACGTAGCCCATGTTTCGAGTTGCAAATATGAGCAACAGAACCAGAATCAAATACCCAGGCGGTACTATGAGCATTAGTAAAGTACACATCAATAACATCTATATCAAATATACCTTTCACTTTGCCATCCTTCTTATCCGCCAAATACTTGGGGGTAGTTCCGCTTCCACTAACCAGTCCTTTGTAGTAGAAGCACTCAGTTTCAGGCTTAGTTCCGGACTTGGGATTCTTTTCGGGAGCAGAAACTTGTTTGCTATTCTTCTTGAAGTTCCCCTTCTTCCCTTTTCCCTTTTTCTTGAAACTAGTGGTCTTGTTAACCATCAGCACTTGATGATCCTTCTTGATTTCTACCTCCGTAGCTTTAAGCATTGCGAAGAGCTAGGGAATTGTCTTTTCCATCCCTTGCATGTTATAGTTCATCACAAAGCCTTTATAGCTTGGTGGCAGTGATTGAAGAACTCTGTCAATGACACTATCATCAGGAAGATTGACTCCCGGCTGAGTCAAGTGGTTATGGTACCCAGACATTCTAAGTATGTGTTCACTGACGGAACTGTTCTCCTCAATCTTGCAGCTATAGAACTTGTTGGAGACTTCATATCTCTCAACTCGGGCATTTGCTTGAAATATTAACTTCAACTCCTGGAACATCTCATATGCTCCATGACATTCGAAACGTCTTTGAAGTCTCGATTCTAAGCCATAAAGCATGGCACACTGAACTATCGAGTAGTCATCAGCTTTAGTCTGCCAGGCGTTCATAACGTCCGGAGTTTCTCCTGCAGCGGGTCTTGCACTTAGCGGTGCTTCCAGGACGTAATTCTTCTGTGAAACAATGAGGATAATACTCAAGTTATGGACCCAGTCCGTGTAGTTCCTACCATCATCTTTCAACTTAGCTTTCTCTAGGAACGCATTAAATTCAAGGGAATGGTAGCACGGGCCATTGATCTACAACAACATAGATATGCAAAAACTATCACGACTAAGTTCATGATAAATTAAAGTTCAATTAATCATATTACTTAAGAACTCCAACATAGATAGACATCCCTCTAGTCATCTAAATGATCACGTGATCCATATCAACTAAACCATGTCCGGTCATCCCGTGAGATGCAGTAGTTTTCAATGGTGAACATCTCTATGTTGATCATATCTACTGTATGATTCACGTTCGACCTTTCGGTCTTAGTGTTCCGAGGCCATATCTACATATTCTAGGATCGTTAAGTTTAACCCAACTATTCTACACGTGCAAAACTGGCTTGCACCCATTGTATGTGAACGTAGAGCTTATCACACCCGATCATCACGTGGTGTCTCGGCACGACGAACTGTAGCAACGGTGCATACTCAGGGAGAACACTTATACCTTGAAATTTAGTGAGGGATCATCTTATAACACTACTGTCGTACTAAGCAAAATAAGATGCATAAAAGATAAACATCACATGCAAAAATATGTGACATGATATGGCCATGATCATCTTGTGCCTTTGATCTCCATCTCCAAAGCACCGTCATGATCTCCATCATCACCGGCTTGACACCTTGATCTCCATCGTATCATCATTGTCATCTCTCCAACTATTGCTTCTATGACTATCGCTACCGCTTAGTGATAAGGTAAAGCAATTACATGGCGATTGAACTTCATACAATAAAGCGACAACCATAAGGCTCCTGCCAGTTGCCGATGGCTTTTACAAAACATGATCATCTCATACAACAATTTATATCTCATCACGTCTTGACCCTATCACATCACAACATGCCCTTTAAAAACAAGTTAGACGCCCTTTACTTTGTTGTTGCAAGTTTTACGTGGCTGCTACGGGCTTCTAGCAAGAACCGTTCTTACCTACGCATCAAAACCACAACGATTTTTCGTCAAGTGTGCAGTGTTAACCTTCAACAAGGACCGGCCGTAGTCAAATTTGATTCAACTAAAGTTGGAGAAACAGACACCCGCCAGCCACCAGTGTGCAAAAGCACGTCGGTAGAACCGGTCTCATGAATGTGGTCATGTAATGTTGGTCCGGGCTGCTTCATCCAACAATACTGCCGAATCAAAATAAGACGTTGGTGGTAAGTAGTATGACTATTATCGCCCACAACTCTTTGTGTTCTACTCGTGCATATCATCTAAGCATAGACCTAGCTTGGATGCCACTGTTGGGGAACATAGCATGCAATTTCAAAAAAATTCTTACGATCACACAAGATATATCTAGGAGATGCATAGCAACGAGAGGGGGAGAGTGTGTCCACGTACTCTTGTAGACCGAAAGCAGAAGCGTCAGGTTAACGCGATTGATGTAGTTGAACGTTTTAGGGATCCAGCTGATCTAGTACCAATCGTACGACACCTCCGAGTTCAGCACACGTTTAGCTCGATGACGTCCCTCGACCTCTTGATCCAGCAGAGGGACGAGGGAGAGTTTCTTCGGCATGACAGTGTGGTGACGGTGATGGTGATGTGATCCGTGCAGGGCTTCGCCTAAGCACTACGAGGCTATGACCGGAGGAGTAAACTAAGGAGGGGGCACCGCACGCGGCTAAGAGAACAATTGATGTGCCTTTGGGGTGCCCTCCGCCCCTTTATATAAAGGAGGGGAGGGGTGGCCGGCCAAGAGGGGCGCGCCATGGGGGGAGTCCTACTAGGACTCCTAGTCCTAGTAGGATTCGCCGCCCCCCCCCTTTCTTTTCTTCACCGGAGGGAAAAGGAATGAGAGGGAGTAGGAGAAGGAAAGGGGGTGGCGCCCCCTTCCCTAAACCAATTCGGCCTCCTCCCTTGTGGGGGGCGCACCAGCCCCTTGTGGGCTGGTTAGCCTCCCTCCTATGGCCCATATCTTCCACCGGGGGGGGGGGGGGTTTTGGTAACCCCTCTAGTATGTACCCGATACACTCCGTAACCCTTCCGGTGTCCGAATACTACCTTCCAATATATCAATATTTACCCCTCGACCATTTCGAGACTCCTCGTCATGTCCGTGATCTCATACGGGACTCTGAACAAACTTCGGTCACAAAAAACACATAACTGATAATGCAAATCGTCATCGAATGTTTAAACATGCGGACCCTACGGGTTTGAGAATTATGTAGACATGACCAAGACACATCTCCAGTCAATAACCAATAGCGGAACCTAGATGCTCATATTGGTTCCTACATATTCTACAAAGATCTTTATCGATCAAACCGCAATAACAGCATACATTATTCCCTTTGTCATCGGTATGTTACTTGCCAAAGATTCGCTCGTCGGTATCATCATACCTAGTTCAATCTCATTACCGGCAAGTCTCTTTACTCATTCCGTAATACATCAACCCGCAACTAACTCATTAGTCACATTGCTTGCAAGGCTTATAGTGATGTGCATTACAGAGAGGGCCTAGAGATACCTCTCTGATACTCGGAGTGACAAATCCTAATCTTGATCTATGCCAACCCAACAAACACCTTTGGAGACACCGGTATAGCATCTTTATAATCACCTAGTTATGTTGTGACGTTTGATAGCACACAAGGTGTTCCTCCGGTATTCAAGAGTTGCATAATCTCATAGTCAGAGGAATATGTATAAGTCATGAAGAAAGCAATAGCAATAAAACTTAACAATTATTATGCTAAGCTAATGGATGTGTCTTGTCCATCACATCATTCTCTATTGATGTGACCCCGTTCCTCAAATGACAACACATGTCTATGGTCAGGAAACTTAACCATCTTTGATTAACGAGATAGTTGCTACCTCTTGAGCATGCGTTGGTTTTCCCTTGAAGAGGAAAGGGTGATGCAACAAAGTAGCGTAAGTATTTCCCTTGGTTTTTGAGAACCAAGGTATCAATCTAGTAGGAGACTACATGCAAATCCCCTAGTACCTGCACAAACAAACAAGAACCTCGCAACCAACGCGATAAAGGGGTTATCAATCCCTTCACGGTCACTTACGAGAGTGAGATCTGATAGAGATAATAAGATAAGTATTTTTGGTATTTTTGTGATATAGATTGGAAAATAAAGATTACAAAATAAATAGAAACTAGAACTGTAGATTGGAAACTTATATGATGTAAAGTAGACCCGGGGGCCATAGGTTTCACTAGTGGCTTCTCCCAAGATAGCATGTATTACGGTGGGTGAACAAATTACTACCAAGCAATTGATAGAAAAGCGCATAGTTATGATGATATCTCAGGCAATGATCATGAATATAGGCATCAAGTCCGTGACAAGTAGACCGAAACGATTCTGCATCTACTACTACTACTCCACACATCGACCGCTATCCAGCATGCATCTAGAGTATTAAGTTCATAAGAATGGAGTAACGCTTTAGGCAAGATGACATGATGTAGAGGGATAAACTCAAGCAATATGATATAAATGCCATCTTTTTATCCTCGATGGCAACAATACAATACGTGTCGTTTCCCTTTCTGTCACTGTGATCGAGCACCACAAGATTGAACCCAAATCTAAGAATTCTCCCATTGCAACAAAGATCAATCTAGTAGGCCAAACCAAACTGATAATTCGAAGGGACTTGTAAAGATATCAAATCATGCATATAAGAATTCAGAGAAGAATCAAATAATATTCATAGATAATCAAGTTCATAAACCCACAATTCATCGGATCTCGGCAAACACACCGCAAAAAGAGTTACATCGAATCGATCTGCAAGAAGATTGAGGAGAACTTTGTATTGAGATCCAATAATAGAGAAGAAGCCATCTAGCTAATAACTATGAACCCAAAGGTCTGTGGTAAACTACTCACACATCATCGGAGAGGCTATGGTGTTGATGTAGAAGCCCTCCATGATCGAACCCCCCTCCGGCAGATTGCCGAAAAAGGCCCCCAGATGGGATCTCACGGGTACAGAAGGTTGCGGTAGGGGAAAAGGTGTTTCGTTGCTCTCCCCGAATGTTCCAGGGTATAAGAGTATATATAGGCGAAATAAGTAGGTCGGTGGAGCTGTGAGGGGCCCACGAGGGTGGTGGCGCGCCTGCCCCCTGGGCGCACCCTCCTACCTCGTGGCCGCATCGCTGCTTTCTTGACTTCCACTCCAAGTCTCCTCGATCACGTTTGTTCCGAAAAAGATCCTCGCGAAGGTTTCATTCCGTTTGGATTCCGTTTGATATTCCTTTCCTGCGAAACACTGAAATAGGCAAAAAATAGCAATTTGCACTGGGCTTTCAGTTAATAGGTTAGTCCCAAAAATAATATAAAAAGGTATATTAAAGCCCATCCAAAACAGATAATATAATAGCATGGAACAATCAAAAATTGTAGATATGTTGGAGACGTATCAAGCATCCCCAAACTTAATTCCTACTCGTCCTCGAGTAGGTAAATGATAAAAACAGAATTTTTGATGTGGAATGCTCCCTAACATAATTTTCAATGTAATTCTCTTTATTGTGGCATGAATGTTCAGATCCAAAAGATTCAATATAAAAGTTTAATATTGACATAAAAATAGTAATACTTCAAGCATACTAGCCAAGCAATTATGTCTTATCAAAATAACATAGCCAAAGAAAGCTTATCCCTACAAAATCATATAGTTTGGCCATGCTTCATTTTCGTCACATAGAATGCTCCCCTCATGCATAACCCCGATGACAAGACGAGCAATTGGTTCATACTTTTTAACACGCTTCACCCTTTTCAACCCTTATGCAATACATGAGAGCAAGCCATGGATATAACACTATAGGTGGAATAGTATATGATGATGGGGGTTATGTGAGAAGACAAAAAATGAGAAAGTCTCACATTGACGCGGCTAATCAACGGGCTATGGAGATGCCCATCAATTTATGTCAATGCGAGGAGTAGGGATTGCCATGCAACGGATGCACTAGAGCAATAAGTGTATGAAAGCTCATCTAAAGAAACTAAGTGGGTGTGCATCCAACTTGCTTGCTCATGAAGACCTAGGGCATTTTGAGGAAGCCCATCATTGGAATATACAAGCCAAGTTCTATAATAAAAAATTCCCACTAGTATATGAATGTGACAAAATAAGAAACTCTCTATCATGAAGATCATGGTGCTATTTTGAAGCACAAGTGTGGAAAAAAGATAGTAACATTGTCCCTTCTCTCTTTTTCTCTCATTTTTTTATTTGGGTTTCTTTGGCCTTTTTTATGTGGGCTTCTTTGGCCTCTTTTTTTATTTGGGCTTATTTGGCCTCTTTTTTTCTTATTTATTTCTTTCCTCACATGGGACAAAGCTCTAGCAATGATGATCATCACACTTTTATTTACTCATAACTCAATGTTACAACTCGATACTAGAACAAAAATTTGACTCTATGTGAATGCCTCCGGCGGTGTATCGGGATATGCGATGAATCAAGAGCGATATGTATGAAAGAATTATGAAAGTGGCTTTTCCACAAATACGATATCGGCTACATGATCATGCAAAGCAATATGACAATGATGGAGCATGTCATAATAAACGGAACGGTGGAAACTTGCATGGCAATATATCTCGGAATGACTATGGAAATGCCATAATAGGTAGGTATGGTGGCTGTTTTGAGGAAGATATAAGGAGGCTTATGTGTGATAGAGCGTATCGTATCACGGGGTTTGGATGCACCGGCGAAGTTTGCACCAACTCTCGAGGTGGGAAAGGGTAATGCACGGTACCGTAGAGGCTAGAAAATTGCGGAAAGGTAAGAGTGCGTATGATCCATGGACTCACATTAGTCATAAAGAACTCATATACTTATTGCAAAAGTTCATTAGACCTCAAAGCAAAGTACTACTACGCATGCCCCTAGAGGGATAGATTGGTAGGAAAAGATGATACGTCTCCAACGTATCTATAATTTTTGATTGCTCCATGATATATTATCTACTGTTTTGGACTATATTGGGCTTTATTTTCCACTTTTATATTATTTTTGGGACTAACCTATTAACCGGAGGCCCAGCCCAGAATTGCTGTTTTTTTTGCCTATTTCAGTGTTTCGAAGAAACCGAATATCAAACGGAGTCCAAACGGAATGAAACCTTCGGGAACGTGATTTTCTCACCGAACGTGATCCAGGAGACTTGGACCCTACTCCAAGGAATCAGAGAGGCGGTCACGAGGGTGGGGGCGCCCCCCTAGGGCGCACCCCTTGCCTCGTGGGCCCCTCGGTGCTCCACCGACATACTCCTTCCTCCTATATATACCTACGTACCCCCAAACGATCAAAACAGGAGCCAAAAACCTAATTCCACCGCCGCAACTTTCTTTATCCATGAGATCCCATCTTGGGGCCTGTTTCGAAGCTCCGCCGGAGAGGGCCATCATCACGGAGGGCTTCTACATCATCATAGCCTCTCCGATGAAGTGTGAGTAGTTTACCTCAGACCTTCGGGTCCATAGTTAGTAGCTAGATGGCTTCTTCTCTCTTTTTGGATCTCAATACAAAGGTCTCCCCCTATCTTGTGGAGATCTATTCAATGTAATCTTCTTTTTGCTGTGTGTTTGTTGAGACCGATAAATTGTGGGTTTTTGATCAAGTCTATCTATGAATAATATTTGAATCTTCTCTAAATTCTTTTATGTATGATTGGTTATCTTTGCAAGTCTCTTCGAATTATCCGTTTGGTTTGGCCAACTAGATTGGTAGTTCTTGCCATGGGAGAAGTGCTTAGCTTTGGGTTCGATCTTGCGGTGTCCTTTCCTAGTGACAGAAGGGGCAGCAAGGCATGTATTGTATTGTTGCCATCGAGGATAACAAGATGGGGTTTATTTCATATTGCATGAATTTATCTCTCTACATCATGTCATCTTGCTTAAGGCGTTACTCTGTTTTTAACTTAATACTCTAGATGCATGCTGGATAGCGGTCGATGAGTGGAGTAATAGTAGTAGATGCAGAATCATTTCAGTCTACTTGTCACGGAAGTGATGCCTATATACATGGTCATGCCTAGATATTCTCATAACTATGCTCAATTCTGTCAATTGCTCAACAGTAATTTGTTCACCCATCGTAGAATACTTATGCTCTTGAGAGAAGCCACTAGTGAAACCTATGGCCCCCGGGTCTATTCTCATCATATCAATCTCCATCACTTTAATATTGCCTTGCTTTTTACTTTGCCTTTTACTTTTTACTTTGCATCTCTATACCAAAAATACCAAAAATATTATATCTATCAGATCTCACTCTCGTAAGTGACCGTGAAGGGATTGACAACCCCTAATCGCGTTGGTTGCGAGTAGCTATCGTTTTGTGCAAGTACGAGGGACTTGAGTGTGGCCTCCTACTGGATTGATACCTTGGTTCTCAAAAACTGAGGGAAATACTTAGGCTACTCTGCTGCATTATCACTTCCTCTTCGGGGAAATCCAACGCAAGCTCAAGAGGTAGCAAGAAGGATTTCTGGCGCCGTTGCCGGGGAGTCTACGCAAAAAGTCAACATACCAAGTACCCATCACAATCCCTATCTCTCGCATTACATTATTTGCCATTTGCCTCTCGTTTTCCTCTCCCCCACTTCACCCTTGCCGTTTTATTCGCCCTCTCTTTCCCAATATCCTTCTCCTTCTCCACCTCTTTTGCCCGTTTGCTTTTGTTTGCTCGTGTGTTAGATTGCTTGTTTGTCGCGATGGCTCAACCAAGATTTGGTGATCTTCACCTTAAAAGATTAGAGGAGATCGAAACCAACGTTAGGAAGTTTATGGTTTTGCAATTTGGGCATAATAATTTCTTTAGAAACGAGCTTAAGGAACAAAGAAGTTTTATGAGTTATATGAATAAAGAGCTTGATGATATGTCTAAAGAATTTGATGGTATAAGATCCCAAATTGCGCGTCTAGAAAAGATGACTGCTGAAATTTCGGATATGCAAGCCACCTTAGTCAATGAGATGGCTGCTAAACCAAATTCCTATGAAAATCAAGATGAAGATCTAAAACTTATTGACGTGTCCCCTATTAAATCTTTGTTTTGCAATATGAATCTTGATGAAACTGAATATGATCTTCCTTTACCTAGAAGGTGTTCTAAAAATCCGGAGTATTTAGATCTTTATGATGAAATTGATGAAAGTGAGATTGAAAGAAATAAAAATCTAGATGTTCCTAAACCCACTATATTGGATTTCAAGGAATTTAATTATGAAAGTTTCTCTTTAATTGATTGTATTTCCTTGTTGCAATCCGTGCTAAATTCTCCACATTCTTATAGTCAAAAGAAAGCCTTCACCGAACATATTGTTGATGCCTTGATGCAATCTTATGAAGAAAAACTTGAGTTGAAAGTTTCTATCCCTAGAAAACTCTATGATGAGTGGGAACCAACTATTAAAATTAAAATTAAAGATCATGAGTTTTATGCTTTGTGTGATTTGGGTGCTAGTGTCTCCACTATTCCCAAGACTTTATGTGATTTGCTAGATTTCCGTAATTTTGATGATTGCTCTCTAAACTTGCATCTTGCGGATTCTACTATTAAGAAACCTATGGGAAGGATTAATGATGTTCTTATTGTTTCAAATAGGAATTATGTGCCCGTAGATTTCATTGTTCTTGATATAGATTGCAATCCTTCTTGCCCTATTATTCTTGGTAGACCTTTCCTTAGAACGGTTGGTGCGATTATTGATATGAAGGAAGGGAATATCAGATTTCAATTTCCATTAAAAAAGGGCATGGAACACTTTCCAAGAAAAAAATAAAATTTCCATATGAAACTATCATGAGAGCCACTTATGGATTGCCTACCAAAGATGGCAATACCAAGATCTATCCTCGCTTTTATGCCTAGCTAGGGGCGTTAAACGATAGTGCTTGTTGGGAGGCAACCCAATTTTATTTTTATTCCTTGCTTTTTGCTCCTGCTTAGTAATAAATAAATTATTTAGCCTCTGTTTTGGTTGTGTCTTTTTGTGTTTAATTAGTGTTTGTGCCAAGTAGAACCGTTGGGAAGACTTGGGGAAAGTCTTGTTGAACTTGCTGTAAAAAATAGAAACTTTAGCGCTCACGAGAACTGCTGCCATTTTTATTTAAAGAGTTATATTTAGTTAATTATTTTTCAGATTATTAATAGATAAATTCCTAAAGTCCAGCAATTTATTTTAGAATTTTTGGGGTTCCAGATCTTGCGCTAGCTACAGATTACTACAGACTGTTCTGTTTTTGACAGATTCTGTTTTTCGTGTGTTGTTTGCTTATTTTGATGAATCTATGGTTAGTAAAATAGTTTATAATCCATAGAGAAGTTGGAATACAGTAGGTTTAACACCAATATAAATAAATAATGAGTTCATTACAGTAACTTGAAGTGGTCTTTTGTTTTCTTTCGCTAACGGAGCTCACGAGTTTTCTACTTTAAGTTTTGTGTTATGAAGTTTTCAAGTTTTGGGTGAATTCTTGTGATGCATTATGGAACAAGGAGTGGCAAGAGAATAAGATTGGGGATGCCCATGGCACCCCCAAGATAATCCAAGGAAACCAAAAAGTCAAAGCTTGGGGATGCCCCAGAAGGCATCCCCTCTTTCGTCCACTTCCATCGGTAATTTACTTGGAGCTATATTTTTATTCACCAACATGATATGTGTTTTGCTTGGAGCGTCTTGTATTTTTTTTGTCTTTGTGTTCTAGTATGCCACGATAATCCTTGCTGTACACACCTTTTCAGAGAGCCATACATGAATTAAAATTTGACAGAATACTCTATGTGCTTCACTTATATCTTTTGAGCTATGTAGTTTTGCTCTATGTGCTTCACTTATATCTTTTGAGCGTTATAATTTTTCTCTATGTGCTTCACTTAGATCTTTTAGAGCAAGGTGGTGGATTTGTTTTAAAGAAACTATTGATCTCTCATGCTTCACTTAAAGTATTTTGAGAGTCTCTTAATAGCATGGTAATTTGCTTAATAATAATATGCTTGGTATTCAAGATTTGTGAAACTTTCTTTTGAATGTGTTGAATACTAAGAAAAGATTGAGCATGATAATTGTTTTGAGATATGGAGGTGATAATATTGAAGTCATGCTAGTTGAGTAGTTGTGAATTTAAAGAATACGTGTGTTAAATTTTGTGATTCCCGTAGCATGCACGTATGGTGAACCGTTATGTGTTGAAGTCGGAGCATGATTTATTTATTGATTGCCTTCCTTATGAGTGGTGGTCGGGGACGAGCGATGGTCTTTTCCTACCAATCTATCCCCCTAGGAGCATGCGCGTAATACTTTGCTTTGATAACTTCTAGATTTTTGCAATAAGTATATGAGTTCTTTATGACTAATGTTGAGTCCATGGATTATACACACTTTCACCCTTCCACCTTTGCTAGCCTCTCTAATACTGCACACCTTTCGCCGGTATCATACAGCCACCATATACCTTCCTCAAAACAGCCACCATACCTACCTATCATGGCATTTCCATAGCCATTCCGAGATATATTGCCATGCAACTTTCCACCGTTCCGTTTATCATGACACATTCATCATTGTCATATTGCATATCCCGGTACACCGCCGGATGCATTCATATAGAGTCATATTTTGTTCTAAGTATCGAGTTGTAATTGTTGAGTTGTAAGAAAAATAAAAGTGTGATGATCATCATTATTATAGCATTGTCCCAGTGAGGAAAGAATGATGGAGACTATGATTCCCCCACAAGTCGGGATGAGACTCCGGACGAAAAAAGAGAGGCCAAAGAAGCCCAAATAAAAAGAGGCCATAAAAAAGGGAGAAAAGGTCCAAATGAAAAAAACGCGAGAAAAAGAGAGAAGGGACAATGTTACTATCCTTTTACCACACTTGTGCTTCAAAGTAGCACCATGATCTTCATAGTAGAGAGTCTCTCATGTTATCACTTTCATATACTAGTGGGAATCTTTCATTATAGAACTTGGCTTGTATATTCCAATGATGAGCTTCCTCAAATTTCCCTAGGTCTTCATGAGCAAGCAAGTTGGATGCACACCCACTTAGTTTCTTTTTGAGCTTTCATATACTTATAGCTCTAGTGCATCCGTTGCATGGCAATCCCTACTCACTCACATTGATATCTATTGATGGGAATCTCCATAGCCTGTTGATACGCCTAGTTGATGTGAGACTATCTTCTCCTTTTTGTCTTCTCCACAACCACCATTCTATTCCACCTATAGTGCTATATCCATGGCTCACGCTCATGTATTGCGTGAAGATTGAAAAAGTTTTGAAAAAGTTAGAGTATGAAACAATTGCTTGGCTTGTCATCAGGGTTGTGCATGATTTAAATACTTTGTGTGGTGAAGATAGAGCATAACCAGACTATATGATTTTGTAGGGATAACTTTCTTTGGCCATAGTATTTTGAGAAGACATAATTGCTTTGTTAGTATGCTTGAAGTATTATTATTTTTATGTCAATATAAACTTTTGTCTTGAATCTTTCGAATCTGAATATTCATATCACAATTACGAAGATTTACATTGAAATTATGCCAAGTAGCACTCCACATCAAAAATTCTCTTTTTATCATTTACCTACTCGAGGACGAGCAGGAATTAAGCTTGGGGATGCCTGATACGTCTCCAACGTATCTATAAATTTTGATTGCTCCATGTTATATTATCTACTATTTTGGACTATATTGGGCTTTATTTTCCACTTTTATATTATTTTTGGGACTAACCTATTAACCGGAGGCCGAGCCCAGAATTGATGTTTTTTGCCAATTTCAGTGTTTCGAAGAAACGGAATATCAAACGGAGTCCAAACGGAATGAAACCTTCAGGAACGTGATTTTCTCACCGAACGTGATCCAGGAGACTTGGACCCTACTCCAAGGAATCAGAGAGGCGGTCACGAGGGTGGGGGCGCCCCCCTAGGGCGCGCCCCCTGCCTTGTGGGCCCCTCGGTGCTCCACCGACGTACTCCTTCCTCCTATATATACCTACGTACCCCCAAACGATCAGAACAGGAGCCAAAAACCTAATTCCACCGCCGCAACTTTCTATATCCATGAGATCCCATCTTGGGGCCTGTTCTGGAGCTCCGCCGGAGAGGGTCGTCATCACGGAGGGCTTCTACATCATCATAGCCTCTCCGATGAAGTGTGAGTAGTTTACCTCAGACCTTCGGGTCCATAGTTAGTAGCTAGATGGCTTCTTCTCTCTTTTTGGATCTCAATACAAAGTTCCCCCCCTTTCTTGTGGAGATCTATTCGATGTAATCTTATTTTTGCGGTGTGTTTGTTGAGACCGATGAATTGTGGGTTTATGATCAAGTCTATCTATGAATAATATTTGAATCTTCTCTGAATTTTTTTATGTATGATTGGTTATCTTTGCAAGTCTCTTCGAATTATCCGTTTGGTTTGGCCAACTAGATTGGTAGTTCTTGCCATGGGAGAAGTGCTTACCTTTGGGTTCGATCTTGCGGTGTCCTTTCCCAGTGACAGAAGGGGCAGCAAGGCACGTATTGTATCATTGCCATCGAGGATAACAAGATGGGGTTTATTTCATATTGCATGAATTTATCTCTCTACATCATGTCATCTTGCTTAAGGCGTTACTCTGTTTTTAACTTAATACACTATATGCATGCTGGATAGCGGTCGATGAGTGGAGTAATAGTAGTAGATGCAGAATTGTTTCGGTCTACTTTGTCACGGACGTGATGCCTATATACATGATCATGCCTAGATATTCTCATAACTATGCTCAATTCTGTCAATTGCTCAACAGTAATTTGTTCACCCACCGTAGAATACTTATGCTCTTGAGAGAAGCCACTAGTGAAACCTATGGCCCCCGGGTCTATTCTCATCATATCAATCTCCATCACTTTAATCTTGCTTTTCTTTTTTACCTTGCCTTTTACTTTTTTACTTTGCATCTCTATACTAAAATACTAAAAATATTATATCTATCAGATCTCACTCTCGTAAGTGACCGTGAAGGGATTGACAACCCCTAATCGCGTTGGTTGTGAGTAGCTATCGTTTTGTGCAGGTACGAGGGACTTGAGCGTGGCCTCCTACTGGATTGATACCTTGGTTCTCAAAAACTGAGGTAAATACTTACGCTACTCTACTGCATCATCCCTTCCTCTTCGGGAAAATCTAAGGCAAGCTCAAGAGGTAGCAAAAGACCATCGCTCGTCCCCGACCACCACTCATAAGGAAAGCACTCAAAGAACACCCCATGCTTCAAATTTGTCACACAATGTTTACCATACGTGCATGCTACGGGACTTGCCAACTTTAACACAAATATTTCACAATTTCACAATTACCCAACTAGCATGACTCTGAGATTACCACCTTTATATCTCAAAACCTCTATCAAGAATCATAGTATTCAATGCACTCTATATGAAAGTTTTTATCATACCCATCTTGAATGCCTATCATATTAGGACTAGTTTTATAGCCAAAGCAAATTATCATGCTGTTCTAAAAGACTCTAAAAATAATATAAGTGAAGCATGATAGATCAATAATTTTTAGAAAATAAATCCACCACCGTGCTCTAAAAAATATATAAGTGAAGTACTAGAGCAAAATTATATAGCTCAAACGATATAAGTGAAGAAAATAGAGTATTCTAATTAATTCCGATTCATGTGTGACTCTACCAAAAGGTGTGTACAGCAAGGATGACTGTGGTAAACTAAAAATCAAAGACTCAAATCATGCAAGACGCTCCAAGCAAAACACATATCATGTGGTGAATAAAAATATAGCCTCAAGTAAAGTTACCGATAGACGAAGACGAAAGAGGGGATGCCTTCCGGGGCATCCCCAAGCCTAGTCTTTTGGTTGTCCTTGGATTTAACTTGGGTGCCTTGGGCATCCCCAATCTTAGGCTCTTGCCACTCCTTGTTCCAAAATCCATCAAATCTTTACCCAAAAACATGAAAACTTCACAACACAAAACTCAACAGAAAATCTCATGAGCTCCGTTAGTATAAGAAAACAAATCACTACTTTAAGGTACTGTAATGAACTCATTCTTTATTTATATTGGCGTTAAACCTAATTTATATCAAACTTCTCTATGGTTCATACCCCCCGATACTAGCCATAGATTCATCAAAATAAGCAAACAACACACGAAAAACAGAATCTGTCAAATACAGAATAGTCTGTAGTAATCTGTAGGTTTAGAATACTTCTATAACTCCAAAAATTCTCCAAAATTTGTAAGACCTAAATAATTTGTATATTAATCTACTTCAGTTGGAATTGGTATTTTATCGCTCTTTGGTAAAAATAGAAATTATTCTCGTGAGCGCATACTTTCTGTTTTTTAGCAAGATGAAATAACAATCATCCAAGAAGATCCTAAAGGATGTACTTGGCACAAACACTAATTAAAACATAAAAAACAAAATCATAGCAGAGGATAGATGATTTATTTATTACTAAACAGGAACAAAAAGCAATGAACAAAAATAAAATTGGGTTGCCTCCCAACAAGCACTATCGTTTAACGCCCCTAGCTAGGCATTGATAATTTTAACGATGCTCACATGAAAGACAAGAATTGAAGCACAAAAGGAGCATCATAAAGCATGTGACAAACACATCTAAGCTAACATACTTACTATGCATAGGCATTTTATAAGCAAACAAATTATTAAGCCAAGCAAAAACTAGCATATGCAAGTAAGAAGAAAAGAACAATAGCAATCTCAACATAACGAGAGGTAATTTAGTAACATGAAAATTTTCTACAACCATATTTTCCTCTCTCATAATAATTACATGTAGGATCATAATCAAATTCAACAATATAGCTATCACAAAACATATTCTTAACATGATTAACATTAACTAAAGTTATGACCTCTCCAGACCCACTTTTATCAAAAACTTCATAAGATTGAAGATTCTCCAAATATGTGGGATCTAAAGTTGACACTCTTCCAAACCCACTTCCAATATTTGTGATGCCCTCGATTCAACCGTACACTAATCATACACGCAAATGTGTATGATCAAGATCAAGGACTCACGGGAAGATATCACAACACAACTCTAGACACAAATCAAAAATAATACAAGCTTTATATTGCAAGCCATGGGCCTCAAGGGCTCGAATACATAAACTCGAATACACAAGAGTCAGCGGAAGCAACAATATCTGAGTACAGACATGAGTTAAACAAGTTTTCCTTAAGAAGGATAGCACAAAAGCAACATCGATCGAAACGGCAAGGCCTCCTGTCTGGGAGCCTCCTAACTACTCCTGGTCGTCAGTGGTCGTCACGTAGTAGTAGGCACCCTCGGGGTAGTACTAATCACCAGTGGTGTCGTCTGGCTCCTCGGATCTGTCATTTGGCCGCAACAATTGGGTATGGGGAAAAAAGAGGTAGCAAAGCAACCGTGAGTACTCATCCAAAGTACTCGCAAGACTTACATCAGATCTAAACTAAGTATGCATCTGCATCAAAGGAAAAGGGTTGTATCTGTGGACTAAACTGCAGAATGCCAGAAGAGAAGGGGGAAAGCCTAGCCTATCGAAGACTAGCATCTTCTGGAACCCACCATCTTGAAACAACAGGAGGGAGTAGAGTAGCATAGAGTAAAGTAGTAGAAGTGCTATCAACCTCGGCAAGAGATCCTTTCTCGACTCCCTGCGAGAAAACAATCCCAGAGCCATACTATCCATTTCTCATCACAATCCAATTCTCATCACAAGTATCCAGTTCTAGTTGTATCAATCGGGATACAACTCCAAGTGTCTACTACCGTAGGACAGGCTATCGATAGATGTTTTCTTCCCTACAGGGGTGCACCAACTTACCCACCACGCTCGATTAACTCCGGCCGGACACACTCTCCTGGGTCAAGCTCGGCCTCGGCCAAACAATATGCCGCAACCCGACCTAGGCTTAATAGAGAGGTCAGCACACCGGACTAAACCAGTAGCAGTTCTAATGCAAGCACGAGAGGGAAATAAATGGGCGATATCGGAATGCTCAAGGAGGGTTTGCTTGCCTGGTTGCTCTGGCAAGGGGGGGTCGTTGTCGACGTAGTCGATCACAGGGGCGGCATTGGTCTCGGGGTCTACCAGAGAGAAGAGTGGGAAGAAATAGTAAATACAGAGCAAACAATGCATCACAAGGCATAACATGACGATAGGCAGAGCTAGGGTTGTCCTAACATAGTACTACACATTGCAGACGGAGGGGATAAACATCCGAGGATGAATCACCAGCGTTAGACGAATTCCGACAGATGAAAGAGAGGGGACGATTCCATGTTTAGTATGCTAGGGGCATGTGACAGGTGATTGGACCGCGTATTCAGATTCGCTGGATTTTTCTGAGCAACTTTCATATAGAAAACATTTTCATCGGAGTTACGGATTATTTTCTATGATTTTTCAAAGATTAAAGCATTTCCAGAAATTATTTAAAATGACAGAAAAGGAAAAATGACGTCAGCATTGCATGGGGATGACGCCAGCAGTCAACAGACTCGCTGACCAGGGTCAAACCTGTCCTGTGGGTCCAGTGGGACCCACATGTCAGCCTCTATTAGTCTAACAGTAATTTATACTAAACTAACAGGCTAATTAGAGGGGTGGCCCCCGGATGTCAGTGAGTGATTAGGTTAACTAATTAGTTTTAATTATAAAAATGTTTTAATTAGTTTAATTCATGGTGGGGCCCGCATGTCAGTGCCACTGGGCGGCCCTGTCAGCAGTTGACTGGGTCAACCCAGTCAACTAGGCCATCAGGGCACACTGGTCAGCGACCCAGGGGCGGGGCCCATTGAGCCACGTCGGCGTCAGTGCCGGAGAGAGCTTCGGTGAGCCTCTCCCGCGGCGGACCTTCGCCGGAGACGGCCGGAAAACAAGCACAGGGTTCCGTCTCACACCCAGCCAGGTGCGTTCGAATGCCCGCAGCAGCGCGCGTCGGGCAGCGGTCATTGCGCGAGCAGGGGAGGACGGGACCGACGGCGGTGGCGAGCATGGGCGGAGGCGGCGTTCGGGAACTCGTCGGGATCACGCTACGGGGCACGGGGAGGGTCGCGCGTGGGCGCGTTGGAAAGCACGTGCGAAGGAGAGGCGATCTGCGGCGGAGGTGTGGCCGGAGGAGCACCATTGCGATGACGGCGAGCTCGTCGGCAAACGGCAGCGCTCGGGAGCCATGACGATTGGCGATGTGGGCGCGCTAGCGAGCAAATAAAAGGCCAGGCGGCCTCTACGTGACGCGACGAGCACGAGGGTGGCACGCACGGGACCCAAAGGTCACCGTGGCTACGCCAGTGACAAGCGCGAGCGGCGGGGTGTTCGGTTGTCGGTTGCATCGGCGGCTACGAAACATGGGTGAGCTAACAGAGAGGGGGAGGAGAAGCGGGATCTCACAGCGGAGCCTTAGGGAGTGGCAGTGAGCTCGGGGAGGGTGCGAGGTAGCCGAAATCGACGTTGACAAACGGCGATGATCTAAGGAAGGAGAAGAAGACGGCAGCGGCGTAGGGGCTTCCCATCTTGCTCCGGTCGGCGTAGTCGACGTAGAGGACGGAGGTAGAGCAAGTTGGACGGTGGTGAGGCGAGGAGGTCGTGGTGGCCGCGATGAGGACGCGACGACGGCGGCGACCGCGTCGGTCTCCTCTCCAAAACGAAGCAGAGGGAGAGGTGGATCTGGGGGAGGAGAGGTGCAAGTGGGGGGGAGAGGGGAACGAGGTGACAGGGAAGGAGGGGATCCTTATCCCCTCTTTGGCGAGGCATGTGGCAACAAGCGGGTTCGACGGTGACCGCTCGCGCGGGTCGGTCGAATAGGAGGAAGGGGAAGACGACAGGGGAGGGGGAGTGGGCCGGCTGGCGTGGGCCAACGGCCAGCTGGGCCGTTTGGCCCAGTGGGGCAGGGGCTTTCTCTCTCTCTCTCTGACTTTTCCCTTTTCCTTTTCTTTTTGTTTTCTTTTATTTGCTCTATTTTGCATTTTCTTTTAGTACCAAATGAGTTTTGTTTTGAACAAAACTTGGCACATAAAACTAACACAATACCTTGGGATGGAACAAAAAGTTTGTTGGCAAAAGGAGTTGCCTAATTAATTTTAGAAATTGAAAAGGCCAATTTAAATGCTGCTGGAGCACCGAATTAATTCCCATGGGTATTTTGGGAATTCAGAAGAGGTTGGTTCCAACATGACAATTACTCAGTGATTATTTGCCACACTTTGAACATTTTAGTTTTCATGTTTGGAAAATTTGAATTTTTGACTTTGAATTTGAGTTTGAACATGAATAGTGATTTGGATCAAGTGAGTATTAGCAACAGTAGTGTGATGACATGGCACCATCAACAGGGGATTTCCGTAGCATGACACTGGGGGTGTTACAATATTATTCCAAACATTATTATCAATCTCATATTCATCATGGGGCTTAAATAAATTTTCAAGATCATAAGAAGAATCATCCAATCATGATCATTGCAACAAATAGAAGTCATAGCAAAACTAGCATCCCCAAGCGTGAGGTTTTGCATATCATTAACACAATTGTCATTAAGAGAATTTATAATAACATCATCACAATCATGCTTTTCATCGAAGGAACTATCAAGTATGGGTGCAATAGCAATGATCTCATGTTTAACATAAGGAACTATAGCAAACTCATCTTCATAAATATTGGCATCATGGCCACATGAATAGCAAGCATCATGTTCATCAAGGGATATTTCAATCAAATCATCGGAATCATAATTATCTATAGATTCATGCATATCATTATTTTCTTCCAAAGCAACGGTCATTCTTTCAATAAATTCTTTGACATAGACATTATGAGCATAGTTTTCATAGCAATATTTAAGTATGTCAAGATTTTCAGATTCGTAGAGAGTAATATCATACTTTTCAATCAAAGAAGCAACTTCATAAGCACCCTTAAAAGCAACAAATTCTTCAATTTGTTTGATATAGTAGTAACTATAAACACCCTTTGCATAAGAAGATAAGATTTCTTTATCGTTAAACTCACATAGGTAGTGGCGGTGTTTTTTAGGGTTCTTAGAGCAACAAGTAAAATCATAAATTTCACAAAGATTCCAAGCATAACACAATAATCTGTTTATTTGATCCCATAAGAGTCTTCCTTTTTCAGACAAACGATGACGCACAAAATGAGCATGCTCATCTAAAGATTTCCCACCAACTAGGTGTCGGTGTACTAGAGTAGGGGTACCCTAGTATCCCGAACTTGTGCACGGGCAGTCGCAGCATCCCGCGGCAAGGCTTGCCGGGTGACCGCCAAGATCCTCCGTAGTTCCTTTGGAGCCATTCAAGAACAAAGTGTCCAAGTCAAGAAGACAAGACCCCGACAAGAGGAGCTTGCCGGGAAGGCCACTCAAGGCATTTCAAGGAACTTGCCGCGGCGCACCATGCGTTCCGGCAAGACCCGGTGAGCGACAAGCTCCCGGACGCGACAAGACAACGACCGCGGCAAGGCGTTTGCCGCGGCAGGCCACCTCTCCGCGCCCGCGCTCCAGCACATCCACCAACGTGTCGCTCTGGGGTCCTTCCAGGCGTACGTGGCGGAAGGCTGTGCAGCTAGGGGCGTGCGGTGGCAAGCGGCGCTGACAAGATCGCCATCATGGCGAACGGTGGCGTCCCTGGCGGTCCCTTTTCGCACTATTTAGGCGACACAGACGGGCATTTAAGACCCTTGTCCCCTGCCGTCAGGGTTAGGTATGATACACTGTAGCAGGTAGCTGTGCCTACCACAGCACCTTTCCATTTTTGCCCTTTACCTCTGTTGCCACCTGTCGGTAGCCCCTTGAGCATATAAAAGGAGGCCCGTGTGCAACGTAGAGGGGGGTGAGCCAGTTCGAACACTCACGCTTGGTCTTGCTGGCCGCTGGTGTGTACTGTAGCACTCCGCGCTCCCGAGCTAGAAATCAATACAAAACCACAAAGCAGGAGTAGGGTTTTACGCATCCGTGCGGCCCGAACCTGGGTAAATCGCTCACGTGCTTCGCCTCGATTTGCTCTTTCCACGATCTCCGCCCCCGCCGAACCAAAAGGGACCCGGCCCGCCGGTCCCATAGGTGCCCGTGGATCAGCACCCCGGCATCTTTGGCGCGCCAGGTAAGGGGCGTGGAAGTTGTGTGAACCAGATCCGGCGTTCTCGCGAGCTAGATCTTCATCATCTTCATCAACATGCCGCTGAAGAAGAAAGTTTCGGAGGCAGCTGCTCCGTCCGCACCGAGCCAGCCACCGCCGGAGCAAACAGTTGGTGGGGCAGGCACCGGCGGAAGGACACGCATCGACGATGTAGCCGGCTCCCACAATGACCGGGCACACTCCAAGACCTCGGCGTCCGTGCATGCACCGCGCCCATCTCAGGAGGCGCGGGACCGGCAGCGTCATGGTACTCACGGTACCATGCGTTCGCTAGATCAAGATCGAGCTGGTGGTTCTCGGAGCGCTCAGGACCACCATGCACGTCAACCTGCTGGCGCGAGCGAGACACGGTCGCCTGGACGAGATACTGCTCCTTCTAACGTAGTTAGAAGTCCGAGCATATCCCGCTCCTCGCACCGTTCGCCACCGCCACCCGCCACCGCAGCAGAAGCTTTGGCGCGAGCTCAGCTGCTCCTAGACTACCCTCCAGCGGCAGACAAGATCGACGACTGGAGGGCCACTATCCAGAGTCTCATCGGCTTCGCCAACGGCGACACTCCACGGCAGCCGAGCACGTCTCAGCCGCGGCAAGCCAGCCAGGCACGAGCCGGAGACGACAAGACTGGTGGGGGTGCAACTACTGTGCACTCTCCACCCCGAAGGCCATGATCGCCGACTCGCCGGGTCCACCTCGACAGCGACTCCACTGCGTCGTCAGATCCGCGAGCTCGTCGCGATCAGCGCCAAGTTCTTCAAGAACGACAACAAGAAGACGCTCGTACTCGCATCGAGCGCTGGAGAGAAGCGCGGCGTCAATCAGACCAGCGCGCTGGGCCCTCTGTTGACATGCATGCACCAGGGGAACCAGGCGACTTGCCATACGCGGTAGGTTGCCCTGCGTTCACTCGTGAGCTGCGGCAAGTCCAGTGGCCCAGTACGAAAAACTTCAAACCAGATGTACCAGATAAGTACGACGGCAAGTCGCATCCGTCGGAGTTCCTCAGCATCTACACCATCGCGGTGCAGGCTGCTGGGGGGCGGGACGATAAGATCCTTGCCAACTACTTCCCATTGGTGCTCAAGCCCAACGTCAGGTCCTGGCTCATGCACTTGCCGGACAACTCCATATCCTCCTGGGCTGATCTATGCCATCAGTTTGTCGGCGCCTTCACAGGCGGCCACAAACCTCATGGCCAAGAGAGTGATCTTCATCTGCTCGCCCAGAAGGAAGGAGAGCCCCTGCGCAAGTATATTCAGAGGTTCAGCCGTGTACAGTACAACATCCCAGACGTCCACCCCGCCGCGGTCATCAGCGCGTTTCATCAGAACGTGCGTAACCACAGGATGCGGGAGGAGATGGCGATGTGCAGGATCAGAGACGTCAGTGAGCTATATGCCCTGGCCGGCAAGTGTGCACGCGCTGAGGAAGGGAGGAGACTCCTCGGAGAGAAGACGGGAGCAGAAGGATCTGACAGTGAGGATATTGCCCCGGCAAAGAAAAACCGGCGGCGGAACAGGAAGAAGAAAGGCAAAGAGGTGCTAGTCGTTGAGCAGCCCGGCAACGAAGGTGGCGCCAAGAAGGCCAAAGTTGGTAGCTCCGGCAAGGAGATTGCCGCGTGCGCCAACTGCCAGGCTGTGGCAGCC
The DNA here is from genome assembly GCF_056163025.1 of Triticum urartu. Lineage (NCBI taxonomy): Eukaryota > Viridiplantae > Streptophyta > Magnoliopsida > Poales > Poaceae > Triticum > Triticum urartu. Next base: position 236,069,115 of record NC_141874.1, on the reverse strand, counting down.
ACCGACAAGCAGGACGGCTCCGACAAGCAATACTGCAAGATTCACCGCACCAAGGGCCATGACCTCCAGAGCTGCAAAAAGGTCGAGCAGCTTGTCCAGCAGCAAAAGGCTGAGTACGAGCGGCGAGACAAGGAGAGGGCCCAAGGTGGCGCTGCAGAGTCTGGCAAGAAGCGCGCCGGCCGAGGAGGACGCCGCGGTAAGGCCAAGCAGCGGTAAGGAGACAGACCTCCCCGCGGCCGCGACAACGATGAAGACGACGATGACGACGAAGACATGGATGATGTCGAGACCAGTGAGCAGGAGTTTTAGAAAGCCACAGAGGTCTTGTGCGTTGACGGCGGCGCTTCCCTGCACACTTCACACCGCCAACTCAAGCAGTGGGTGCGGGAAGTCAATGCAGCGGAACCACCTGTCGAATCGCGCAAACTTCTGAAATGGTCCAGCACGCCTATCATCTTTGACATTGAGGACCACCCTGATCGCACAACTGCGGTCGGGTGTTTGCCGATGTTGGTTTCACCAACTATCCGCAACCTCAAAGTCACCAAGATGCTAGTTGACGGCGGGGCCGGCTTAAACCTGATCTCCTCCGCTGTACTCCAAAAACTCCAGATCCCCGACAGCGAGCTTGAAGAGACCGGCACATTCCAAGGAATCAACCCGGGAAGGAGCAAGCCGAAGGGGAAGGTCACGCTGCCGGTAACATTTGGCAGCGAGCTAAACTTCAGGACTGAGAAGGCCACATTCGACGTTGCCGATATTCCATTGCCTTACAATGGGATACTTGGCCGTCCAGCACTCACCAAGTTCATGGCAGCCTCTCACTACGCATATAACATGCTAAGGATGCCAGGCCCGATAAGCGTCATTTCTGACCCTGGCGACAAGAAGGATGCTCTTATCTGTGCCGACAAGATCTACCGAGAAGCAGCAGCCACGGCAGATCGCAATCCACTTGCCGCTGAAGCTCCCGGGGGGAAGAAGACCAAGTCCGGCAAGAGTTCTGATGCCCACTCCGGCAAGCGCACCTCTTCGGAGTGCTGCGCTGCCGCCGAGGAAGCACCATCGAGCTCCACCGGCAAGTGCAAGAAGACGATGGTAGCTCCGCCGGAGACGAAGAAGATATCCGCCAAGGAGGACGGCACTGGTGGTACCTTCACCATCAGTGCCACGCTCGACCCTAAATAGGAAAGCGCGCTCGTTACTTTCCTGCGGGCGAATGTCGACGTGTTTGCATGGCAGCCGTCTGACATCCCCGGTGTTCCCAGGAAAGTGATTGAGCACCACCTTGCCGTTTGTCCCCATGCGTGGCCCGTCAAGCAGAAAGTCAGGAAGCAGGCAGTGGAGCGCCAAGAATTCATTGCAGAAGAGATCAAGAAACTGGAAGCAGCAGGCCTTGTCAGAGGAGTGCTCCATCCCACGTGGTTGGCCAATCTTGTAGTCGTGCGCAAGGCAAACGGGAAATGGAGACTTTGTATCGATTTTACCGATGTTAACAAAGCTTGTCCCAAAGACCCATTTCCTTTGCCGCGCATTGACCAGATTGTTGACTCCACCGCCGGATGTGATTTGCTTTCATTTCTTGACGCATACTCAGGATGTCATCAGATCTTCATGGCAGAAGAGGATGAGGAGAAGACCGCATTTATTACTCCATGTGGCACGTACTGTTTCGTACGGATGCCTTCCGGATTAAAAAATGCTGGTTCGACATTTGCAAGAGTAGTCCATGTTGCTCTTGAGCCACAAATACACAGAAATGTGGAAGCCTACATGGATGATATAGTGGTCAAGAGCAAGGACAGAGCAACCCTGATTCAAGATTTAGACGAGACCTTTGCAAATCTGCGCAAGATCAGCCTCAAGCTCAACCCAGAGAAGTGTGTGTTTGGAGTTCCCTCTGGCAAGCTTCTCGGGTTCTTCGTGTATCAGCGGGGAATTGAAGCCAATCCCGACAAGATCAAGGCCATTGAGCAGATTGAAGCACTAAAGCGCGTCAAGGATGTACAGAAACTTGCCGGTTGTGTGGCTGCTCTCAGCAGGTTTATCTCTCGGTCTGCTGAGCGCGCCCTGCCGTTTTTCAAATTATTGAAAAAGGCAGGTCCAATGAAATGGACTCCGGAAGCGGAAGCTGCGCTGCAAGACCTGAAGAGATACCTGTCCTCCCCTCCAATACTTGTCGCACCTAAGCCACAAGAGAAGTTGCTGCTGTACATAGCGGCAACCAATCAAGTGGTTAGTGCTGCGTTAGTAGCAGAGAGGGAGGCAGATGATGAGCCAGCAACCGCGGCAAGCGCATCCAGCGACAAGCAGGGAGCTTCCCCGACAAGCTCTGGTCCCGACAAAGATGGATCTGCGCAGATACACGACGAGATACACAAGAAGATGGTGCAGCGCCCAGTTTACTTTGTCAGTTCCCTTCTGCAGGGGGCTAGGTCAAGGTACTCTGGTGTGCAGAAATTGCTTTTCGGCCTTCTCATGGCCTCGAGAAAGCTACGCCATTACTTCCAAGCACATGAGATCACAGTTGTCACTCGCTTTCCGCTGAAGAGGATACTGCAGAATCCAGAAGCGACAGGCAGGATTGTTGAGTGGGCACTGGAACTATCAAGCTTTGGCCTCAAGTTTGAAAGCACTTCAACTATCCAGAGCAGAGCATTGGCAGAATTCATAGCAGAATGGACGCCAACACCAGATGAAGAAATTCCAGAAACGAGCATCCCCGACAAGGAAGCAAGCAAAGAGTGGCTGATGTACTTTGATGGTGCCTTTTCGCTGCAAGGCGCCGGCGCTGGCGTGCTACTTGTCGCACCCACCGGTGAGCACCTCAAGTACGTAGTCCAGATGCACTTCCCCAAGGAGCAAGCAACGAACAATACTGCAGAATATGAGGGCTTGCTTGCCGATATCCGGATCGCGGCAGACCTTGGGATCAAGAAGCTCATTGTCAGGGGTGACTCACAGCTTGTCGTCCGCCAAGTAAACAAGAGTTATCAGAGTCCGTTGATGGAAGCTTACGTCGACGAAGTGAGAACGCTAGAAGAACACTTTGACGGCCTACAAATGGAGCATGTTCCAAGAGCTCAGAACGCCATTGCAGATGGCCTGTCAAAGTGTGCCGCACTTAAGTTACCTATGGAACCAGGGATCTTTGTGCTCAAGCTGACTCAGCCGTCCGTAACGCCATCAACTGGACAGAGCAAGAAGAGGAAGTTGGTTTCTGGTGACTATTTGCCGGCCGAGCTTCCCGAAGCCGTCGCCAAGAAGGTCCCCAAGATCAACGCCAAGAGTGCTGAGGAGCAGTCTGCTCCGGCAGACCCTAGGGTTGGTTCCTTTGAAGCAGGAGCTCCCGACAAGTTTTGCTCCAGCAAGCTTGCCGGGGAACGTCACGCTCCGGCAGAGCCGCAGGTTCTTGCCGTAGAAGCGGATATTCCCGCAGCAGTCTCCAAGATCAACACCAAGAGCGCTGAGGAGCAAGATGCTCCGGCAAGCCCTAGGGTTTGTTCCGTTGAAGCAAAAGCTCCCGACAAGTTTTGCTCCGGCAAGCTTGTCGGGGAACGTCAAGCTCCGGCAGAGCCGCAGGTTCTTGCCGTGGAAGCGGATGTTCCCGCAGCAGCAGATTTGCCTTTAGTCCTATTTGTCGAGTCACAAGCTCCAGCATGGGCACAGCAAATTGTCCATTTCCTTCAGACAGGAGGACTTCCCGAAGAGCAAGAAGAAGCGGAGAGAGTAGCCCGGCAGTCAAGTATGTACCAGTTTGTCGACAAGACACTGTACAGAAGAAGACTCAACGGTGTGAAATTGAAGTGTATTCCCCGAGAAGATGGATAAAAGTTGTTGGCAGAGATACATGGAGGCATATGTGGTCACCACATTGGTGCAAGAGCACTTGTCGGTAAAGCTTTCTGGCAAGGTTTCTTCTGGCCAACAGCCCTCCAGGATGCAACTGCACAAGTAACCAAGTGTGAAGCGTGTCAGTTTCATTCCAAGCAGATACACCAACCAGCTCAAGCTCTCCAGACGATCCCTTTATCTTGGCCATTTTCGGTCTGGGGGCTCGACATCCTCGGCCCCTTTCCCCGAGCTGTCGGGGGCTTTGAGTACTTGTATGTTGCAATCGACAAGTTCACAAAGTGGCCGGAAGTGGAACCAGTGAGGAAGGTGACAGCACAGTCAGCAGTCAAGTTCTTCAGGTCGATTGTTTGCCGCTTCGGGATCCCTAACACGATAATCACCGACAACGGCACGCAATTTACGAGCCGCACCTTCACGCAGTACGCCCAAGATCTTGGCGCCAAGGTCTGCTTCGCTTCTGTTGGCTGCTCTCAGCAGGTTTATCTCTCGGTCTGCTGAGCGCGCCCTGCCGTTTTTCAAATTATTGAAAAAGGCAGGTCCAATGAAATGGACTCCGGAAGCGGAGGCTGCGCAGCAAGACCTGAAGAGATACCTGTCCTCCCCTCCAATACTTGTCGCACCTAAGCCACAAGAGAAGTTGCTGCTGTACATAGCGGCAACCAATCAAGTGGCTAGTGCTGCGTTAGTAGCAGAGAGGGAGGCAGATGATGAGCCAGCAACCGCGGCAAGCGCATCCAGCGACAAGCAGGGAGCTTCCCCGACAAGCTCTGGTCCCGACAAAGATGGATCTGCGCAGATACACGACGAGATACACAAGAAGATGGTGCAGCGCCCAGTTTACTTTGTCAATTCCCTTCTGCAGGGGGCTAGGTCAAGGTACTCTGGTGTGCAGAAATTGCTTTTTGGCCTTCTCATGGCCTCGAGAAAGCTGCGCCATTACTTCCAAGCACATGAGATCACAGTTGTCACTCGCTTTCCGCTGAAGAGGATACTGCAGAATCCAGAAGCGACAGACAGGATTGTTGAGTGGGCACTGGAACTATCAAGCTTTGGCCTCAAGTTTGAAAGCACTTCAACTATCCAGAGCAGAGCATTGGCAGAATTCATAGCAGAATGGACGCCAACACCAGATGAAGAAATTCCAGAAACGAGCATCCCCGACAAGGAAGCAAGCAAAGAGTGGCTGATGTACTTTGATGGTGCCTTTTCGCTGCAAGGCGCCGGCGCTGGCGTGCTACTTGTCGCACCCACCGGTGAGCACCTCAAGTACGTAGTCCAGATGCACTTCCCCAAGGAGCAAGCAACGAACAATACTGCAGAATATGAGGGCTTGCTTGCCGGTCTCCGGATCGCGGCAGACCTTGGGATCAAGAAGCTCATTGTCAGGGGTGACTCACAGCTTGTCGTCCGCCAAGTAAACAAGAGTTATCAGAGTCCGTTGATGGAAGCTTACGTCGATGAAGTGAGAAAGCTAGAAGAACACTTTGACGGCCTACAAATGGAGCATGTTCCAAGAGCTCAGAACGCCATTGCAGATGGCCTGTCAAAGTGTGCCGCACTTAAGTTACCTGTGGAACCAGGGATCTTTGTGCTCAAGCTGACTCAGCCGTCCGTAACGCCATCAACTGGACAGAGCAAGAAGAGGAAGTTGGTTTCTGGTGACTATTTGCCGGCCGAGCTTCCCGAAGCTGTCGCCAAGAAGGTCCCCAAGATCAACGCCAAGAGTGCTGAGGAGCAGTCTGCTCCGGCAGACCCTAGGGTTGGTTCCGTTGAAGCAGGAGCTCCCGACAAGTTTTGCTCCAGCAAGCTTGCCGGGGAACGTCACGCTCCGGCAGAGCCGCAGGTTCTTGCCGTAGAAGCGGATATTCCCGCAGCAGTCTCCAAGATCAACACCAAGAGCGCTGAGGAGCAAGATGCTCCGGCAAGCCCTAGGGTTTGTTCCGTTGAAGCAGAAGCTCCCGACAAGTTTTGCTCCGGCAAGCTTGTCGGGGAACGTCAAGCTCCGGCAGAGCCGCAGGTTCTTGCCGTGGAAGCGGATGTTCCCTTAGCAGCAGATTTGCCTTTAGTCCTTGTTGTCGAGCCACAAGCTCCAGCATGGGCACAACAGATTGTCCATTTCCTTCAGATAGGAGGACTTCCCGAAGAGCAAGAAGAAGCGGAGAGAGTAGCCCGACAGTCAAGTATGTACCAGTTTGTCGACAAGACACTGTACAGAAGAAGACTCAACGGTGTGAAATTGAAGTGTATTCCCCGGGAAGATGGACAAAAGCTGTTGGCAGAGATACATGGAGGCATATGTGGTCACCACATTGGCGCAAGAGCACTTGTCGGTAAAGCTTTCCGGCAAGGTTTCTTCTGGCCAATAGCCCTCCAGGATGCAACTTCACAAGTAACCAAGTGTGAAGCGTGTCAGTTTCATTCCAAGGAGATACACCAACCAGCTCAAGCTCTCCAGACGATCCCTTTATCTTGGCCATTTTCGGTCTGGGGGCTCGACATCCTCGGCCCCTTTCCCCGAGCTGTCGGGGGCTTTGAGTACTTGTACGTTGCAATCGACAAGTTCACAAATTGGCCGGAAGTGGAACCAGTGAGGAAGGTGACAGCACAGTCAGCAGTCAAGTTCTTCAGGTCGATTGTTTGCCGCTTCGCGATCCCTAACAGGATAATCACCGACAACGGCACGCAATTTACGAGTCGCACCTTCACGCAGTACGCCCAAGATCTTGGCGCCAAGGTCTGCTTCGCTTCTGTTGCTCACCCGAGAAGCAACGGTCAAGCGGAGAGGGCAAACGCTGAAGTGCTGCGCGGGCTCAAGACTAGAACTTTTGACAGGCTGCACAAGTGCGGAAGAAACTGGATCGAGGAGCTGCCGGTGGTTCTTTGGTCGATCAGAACGACGCCAAATCGAGCCACTGGACAGACACCTTTTGCTCTAGTCTATGGAGCAGAGGCAGTTATCCCCACGGAACTCGTATACGGGTCACCTCGAGTGCTCGCTTATGATGAGCTCGAGCAAGAGCGGCTGCGACAAGATGACGCGCTGCTCCTTGAGGAAGACCGTCTTCAGGATGCTATGCGAGCTGCTCGCTATCAGCAAGCTTTGCGCCGCTACCATAGCCGCAAAGTTAACGCCAGAAGTCTCGAGGAAGGCGACCTTGTTCTTCGGCGCGTTCAGTCCGCCAAGAATTCCAACAAGTTGACGCCGAAGTGGGAAGGCCCTTACCGGGTGAAACGAGTCACTAGGCCTGGCGCTGTCCGCCTTGAGACCGAAGATGGCATTCCTGTGAGCAACTCCTGGAACATTGAGCATCTTCGTAAGTTTTACCCGTAAGGAGCGGTTGTCGGAACCTGTTCCGGCAACCACCTTTTGTACAAGTCTTGCCGCTGTTGCATGTAATCCTTTGTACAAAGCCGGGCGCAGATCCCGTGCATAAGTAAACCTCATGTGCTCCGCACATTTTGTCAATTTTATGCTTTCTATTTCCTGGCATATATGATCTGACACTTTGTGCAGCACCTACTCCACGGTAAGCAATAACGAGCCGTAAAGCTCCATATCTGTATTGTCTCTTCTTCCTTTTGAAAGCAAGGTTCCCCTCGCCCACAAGTTTGCCGGGGGGAAAGGAGAAGACGATGGATGGTATGGGCCAGGCGTCGTTCAAGAAAGTTTCGCCTTGCCGGGAAGCAAACGACAGAAAAGCTAAGTTGCCAAAGTTTGAGCAATCAAATTTTTTAAAATTTTAAGTTATCTCCCTTGAACGACCACACTTTATATGGGAAACCTGTGCGCGGAGGAACCAACTCACAGCTAGTTGCGCCCCTACTTTGTTTCGAGTCCGCTCAACAACTTAAGTGAGCTGCTAGCGCCCTTACTTTGCTTCGAGTCCGCTCAGCAACTTAAGTGAGCCGCTAGCGCACTTACTTTGTTTCGAGTTCGCTCAGCAACTTAAGTGAGCTGCAACTAGTTGCGACAAGGTTTCTTGCCGGTAGCGGCACCGCCAGCAGGCTGTTGATGTTCCGCACTCAGCGCTCGCGGCTCAGGTGCCTGCACCGGCAAGTTCCCTAAAAGCGTAGGGCAAAAACATACAAATGAAGGAATCAAGTAAAGGGAGTAACATTGCAATCATTGCCCACAATCAAGTTACATTACAAAGATAGCTTGTTGTAGCTCTAACAGATTGTTTTCATGACATGATGGGCAGCGACAAGAAAAGAAGAAATGAGCGGCCTAATCTACGCGATCGCCTTTGACCCGCTTGATCCCGCTCACCTTGTCCACAATGGGTGCGACAAGGGCCTTGAGCTCCTCCAGATCAGCTTCTGGCGGCAAGGACCTGAGGATGTTGGTGAGGCGGAGGCCCGGATTGCGGAAGGCCACCTTCATCAACACTTTCTCGAGGGCTCCTGCGCAGATCTCGCGCGACTCGTCAGCTAGTTGCTTGGGGATCCTCTCTCGGAGTCGCTGAAGGGCCGTCGCCACGCCCTTGAAGAATAGGACGAGCTTGGCGCTGGGCTGGAGGTTGTCGTCGGAGGGATACCCAAGATGTTCCATCCCCAGCTGCGCCAGCTCCTTCTCGATATCTGTGGCGGCGTTCACCAGACTCTCCGTCCAGTGCGTCACAGTCTCCCTGAAGGTGTTCTGGGCGGTGGCAGCGCTCTCCAGCAACGCCTTGTCGGCCTTGATTTCCTCCTTCACGGCCGCCTCCTGCTTCTTGGTGCTGTCCAGAGTCTTGATCAAAGTGGTTAGCTTCAACTCAAGATCCATGTTGGAGGCCTTGGCGACACTGAGCTCCTTGCCCTTCTCAGAGACATCGGCCTCCAGCCGCGCCACCTTCGTCTTCAACTCCTCCTTGGCGGCCTCGGCGGCGGCGGCGGCGTCCTCCGCTTGCTTGAGGGCTCTGCCAAGCTTCTCCTCGCGCGAGGCAAGCTCCTCTTCGTGGGCGTCAAGATTGACCTTCCGCTGCGCCAGCTCGCCCTCTTCCGCGGCTAGCTTCACAGCGGCAAGTCGCTGGCGCTCTTCGGCTTCAGCCTTCTCGAGGAGAAAGACCTTCCGCTCTTCAGCGAGCTGCTCCTGCTCCTCCGCCAGGGATTGGAGGGCTTCCGGTGGAAACCCCCGAGCTCTTCTGCGCGCTTCTCAATGTGTGCTCCCGCCTTCGCGACAAGCGCCTCGCGGGACTCCAGCTTGGCTTGTCGCGCGCGGTAGAGCGACATCAACCTGCGCAGCAGCCGCTCTTCTTCGGGCTCGTTGCTGCTGCTACTTGGCGCGTCGACCAGCTTCAGCCCCGCGGAGGCGAGCACTTCTCCGTCGAAGACCTCCCCCTCGACCGGCGCTCTGGAGCTTGATGCCCAGGGAAGATTGATGAAGACGTCGTCGCCGGCCTTCAAATAAACGCCCGGCTGGGGATCCTTGGAACTTGGCGCTGCGGCTTCGGCGGATGGGTCGGCGGTCGGCGTAGCGCCTGGCGCTCCTGCAGCCTCTGGGCCGTCAGTACGATCGCCAGATTCCTCGCCAGTTGCTGCGGCGTCAGCCTTGGCGGCCTCTGCGCCGGTGGCGTCTCCAGCACCGGCAGCTTCGTCGGCGGCGACCTCTGTCTCCATCTGCTCCGCAGCGGATGGATCTGACGGCCGGAAAAGGGGAGAAGAGTCAAATAGAATCCAGCAGAAACTCATAAAGATCAAGAAAAGAAGGATCCAAGGGAAATTTTGAAGCAAGGGGAGTACCTGCACTAGGCTCTGCGGTCGTGGTCTCCGTCGTCGGGGGGCCGCTGGCGCTGTCCCTCGCCGGAGAACCCTCCCTTGCCGGAGACTTCTCCCTCACCGGGAAAGCCTTCCCTTGCCGGAGAATTCTCCCTTGTCGGGGTATTCTCCCTTGGTTCCTGGTGGGGCTGCTCGGCTCCTACACAAGTCAACAAGCAGATATCAACAAAGACAAGTACCCATGCGCGCCTCGCCGCGGAAAATAATTCACACACTTACGCTGGGGGCTGCCATGGAGGAAAGTCGCCGGCTCCGGCAAGGTTGTCTCGGGCGCGCCACCTGTTGTCGCAGTGGGCTCATCCTCGATGATGATCACCGGGGCCTTAGCTCTCTTTGCCGCTCTCTGGGCCAGAGTCCTAAAGAGGAACAGATTCAGGGAAAAGCAAGTGAGAAACAAGACCAACAACAAGAGTTGAAGAAATGCAAGTACAACAAGAGAAGCTTACTCTTCTTCTTCTTCCTCGTCGGAGCTTAACGCGGAGAAGTCGAAGCCTGGCGCGCGCCCGGCGCGAGGAGGCGGAGGAGAAGCTTCCCTTGGCCGCTTGGCGGGAGCAGTGGCGGCGGTCTGAGACGACCCCGCTCCGGCTGTTGGCGCGGCGTGAGTAGCGGCAGGGACTGAAGCGGTGGTCCGGATAGACTCCGCTCCAGTTGCCGTCGTAGCATGAGGCGCTCCCGCGGCAACGGTGTTTGCCGTGGTCGAGCGTGTCACGCGGCGTGGCGACTGTTGGCCCACTTGCCGCTCTGCCACATCACCAACCTTGCGGAGGCGCCTTCTTGGTGGGGATGGAGGCTCTGCTTCTGGTGGGCTGTCTGAAGATGAGGTGGAAGAAGAGTCGATTTGCAACGAGCCGCTCGTGTCCTTGGCGGGCTCGCTTGGCTCGGTGTCTTGCCCGGCAAGCCCCTTCTTGCTGGCAGGCTCCCCTCGCTCGGCACGGCTTGCCGCTTCTGCTGCATCGGCCTCCTCCACAGTGAACCCGAACTCGCCCGCGGCTGCGGCTGCCGCTGCCTCCTCCAGCCTAGTGGCGATGAGCGCCATCTCCGCATCCGTGGTGTCACGGGTGAGGCCGTCCTTCTCGTCGAGGCGGATTGGCACTTCCACCAAGTCGTCGAAGAATTGCTGCACGACCTCGTCTGCAGGCTCCTGCCAAGTTGGCACAATCCCGTGCGAGTCGCATTCCGGCATCATTGCATGGATGCGGTCGAGCGTGGAATTGTTGCACAAAGGCACGACGCCCCCCGGCAACCTGAACACCTCGGGATGCTGGGGGTCATATTTGAACAGCTCCTGCAGCATCGCGTTGAGCTCCAGGACTGTGAAGTTGTAATTGAGGCCTGGCCGCAGCCTCATGATGTCTGCCGCGTTCTTGAACTCCCAAGTGGGCCTCCCCCGTTCCTGCAGGGGGGCGATGCGAAGGCGAAGGAAGTCTGCGCCAACAGCGCCAATAGTAAGCCCGGCAAGCCTCAGGCGCAGGATCCTGGTGACGGCAATCTTTAGCCTGGCGTCCTCTGGAGCCATGTCACTCCAATCGCTGCCGCGTGCTACTGGGATTCGGCGTCGGATGGTAAATGGCTGCGGGCTCTCCTCGTCAATCCAGCACCAATCAGCTCTCCACTCCTCCCACTTGCCGTGGAATTCTCCCTCCAGATAGGTCTCTTTCTTGCCGGGCCTTGAGATCCAGGCAATCCCGCCGGATAGAGGCTCTCCTCTCTCTACTCGGGGTATGAAAAAGTGGCGAAAGAGGGCTACGTTGGGAAGGACTCCGACAAAGTTTTCGCAGAGGTGTGCGAAAACTGCCATTGTCAGGACGGCGTTGGGGTGAAGTCAAGGAGATGGAATCCATAGGTGTTCATGATGTCGCAGAAGAAATCAGAGAAGGGCGGGCAGAGCCCGCAATAGAAGAACAATGCGAAGAAGGGGTACCCATTCGGAGCCTTCTTCCAAGCGGCGGCGGGGTGAACCTTTGTGTGCGGATGCGCGCGCGTCTCCGCCGACCAGAACAGATAGTAGTTCTCCCTCAGCTCCTTCACGCCAAGCTTTGGGGGGAAAACAGACCGCTCCTTCCACAGCGCCGCGAGCCGCTGCGCCTCGGTCGTCTTCACGGTCTTCCCCTTGTCGGCTTTTGGAGCCATGGCGGAAGTAGTGGAGGAGGTCGACGGCGTTGGTGGTGCTAGTGGCGATGGGGGGCGGAGCGCTGCTCTCTCTCTCAGCTTTGGGGAGGCAAGGGAGCGGCGGAGATTTCTGAGATTGGGAACAGCAACGAGCGAGTGGGCCAACTGCCCCTGTTTCCCCTGCTTATAAAGGGGGAGGGGGCGGACGTTCCGCATTTCTGAATAAAGAAACCCCCACGCCCTCTCCCACGACGCTGCATTCAACGCGTGCCGTTCGGGGAGGGCGCGGTGGATACGGAGTGAGATACGGCGTAACCTAGGCCGCGCGTGCCCGTGCCCTGTTTTGGGCCTGGCCCAACAGCGCTCGGCACCATGTATGGCCCAGGCCCGGGGGCTCCTGTTGGTGTACTAGAGTAGGGGTACCCTAGTATCCCGAACTTGTGCACGGGCAGTCGCAGCATCCCGCGGCAAGGCTTGCCGGGTGACCGCCAAGATCCTCCGTGGTTCCTTTGGAGCCATTCAAGAACAAAGTGTCCAAGTCAAGAAGACAAGAACCCGGCAAGAGGAGCTTGCCGGGAAGGCCACTCAAGGCATTTCAAGGAACTTGCCGCGGCGCACCATGCGTTCCGGCAAGACCCGGTGAGCGACAAGCTCCCGGACGCGACAAGACAACGACCGCGGCAAGGCGTTTGCCGCAGCAAGCCACCTCTCCGCGCCCGCGCTCCAGCACATCCACCAACGTGTCGCTCTGGGGTCCTTCCAGGCGTACGTGGCGGAAGGCTGTGCAGCTAGGGGCGTGCGGTGGCAAGCGGCGCTGACAAGATCACCATCGTGGCGAACGGTGGCGTCCCTGGCGGTCCCTTTTCGCACTGTTTAGGCGACACAGACGGGCATTTAAGACCCTTGTCCCCTGCCGTGAGGGTTAGGTATGATACATTGTAGCAGGTAGCTGTGCCTACCACAGCACCTTTCCATTTTTGCCCTTTACCTCCGTTGCCACCTGTCGGTAGCCCCTTGAGCATATAAAAGGAGGCCCGTGTGCAACGTAGAGGGGGGTGAGCCAGTTCGAACACTCACGCTCGGTCTTGCTGGCCGCTGGTGTGTACTGCAGCACTCCGCGCTCCCGAGCTAGCTTTGGGGGGAAAACGGACCGCTCCTTCCACAGCGCTGCGAGCCGCTGCGCCTCGGTCGTCTTCACGGTCTTCCCCTTGTCGGCTTTTGGAGCCATGGCGGAAGTAGTGGAGGAGGTCGACGGCGTTGGTGGTGCTAGTGGCGATGGGGGGCGGAGCGCTGCTCTCTCTCTCAGCTTTGGGGAGGCAAGGGAGCAGCGGAGATTTCTGAGATTGGGAACAGCAACGAGCGAGTGGGCCAACTGCCCCTGTTTCCCCTGCTTATAAAGGGGGAGGGGGCGGACGTTCCGCATTTCTGAATAAAGAAACCCCCACGCCCTCTCCCACGACGCCGCATTCAACGCGTGCCGTTCGGGGAGGGCGCGGTGGATACGGAGTGAGATACGGCGTAACCTAGGCCGCGCGTGCCCGTGCCCTGTTTTGGGCCTGGCCCAATAGCGCTCGGCACCATGTATGGCCCAGGCCCGGGGGCTCCTGTCGGTGTACTAGAGTAGGGGTACCCTAGTATCCCGAACTTGTGCACGGGCAGTCGCAGCATCCCGCGGCAAGGCTTGCCGGGTGACCGCCAAGATCCTCCGTGGTTCCTTTGGAGCCATTCAAGAACAAAGTGTCCATGTCAAGAAGACAAGAACCCGGCAAGAGGAGCTTGCTGGGAAGGCCACTCAAGGCATTTCAAGGAACTTGCCGCGGCGCACCATGCGTTCCGGCAAGACCCGGTGAGTGACAAGCTCCCGGACGCGACAAGACAACGACCGCGGCAAGGCGTTTGCCGCGGCAAGCCACCTCTCCGCGCCCGCGCTCCAGCACATCCACCAACGTGTCGCTCTGGGGTCCTTCCAGGCGTACGTGGCGGAAGGGTGTGCAGCTAGGGGCGTGCGGTGGCAAGCGGCGCTGACAAGATCACCATCGTGGCGAACGGTGGCGTCCCTGGCGGTCCCTTTTCGCACTGTTTAGGCGACACAGACGGGCATTTAAGACCCTTGTCCCCTGCCGTGAGGGTTAGGTATGATACACTGTAGCAGGTAGCTGTGCCTACCACAGCACCTTTCCATTTTTGCCCTTTACCTCCGTTGCCACCTGTCGGTAGCCCCTTGAGCATATAAAAGGAGGCCCGTGTGCAACTAGAGGGGGGTGAGCCAGTTCGAACACTCACGCTCGGTCTTGCTGGCCGCTGGTGTGTACTGCAGCACTCCGCGCTCCCGAGCTAGCTTTGGGGGGAAAACGGACCGCTCCTTCCACAGCGCCGCGAGCCGCTGCGCCTCGGTCGTCTTCACGGTCTTCCCCTTGTCGGCTTTTGGAGCCATGGCGGAAGTAGTGGAGGAGGTCGACGGCGTTGGTGGTGCTAGTGGCGATGGGGGGCGGAGCGCTGCTCTCTCTCTCAGCTTTGGGGAGGCAAGGGAGCGGCGGAGATTTCTGAGATTGGGAACAGCAACGAGCGAGTGGGCCAACTGCCCCTGTTTCCCCTGCTTATAAAGGGGGAGGGGGCGGACGTTCCGCATTTCTGAATAAAGAAACCCCCACGCCCTCTCCCACGACGCTGCATTCAACGCGTGCCATTCGGGGAGGGCGCGGTGGATACGGAGTGAGATACGGCGTAACCTAGGCCCGCGTGCCCGTGCCCTGTTTTGGGCCTGGCCCAACAGCGCTCGGCACCATGTATGGCCCAGGCCCGGGGGCTCCTGTTGGTGTACTAGAGTAGGGGTACCCTAGTATCCCGAACTTGTGCACGGGCAGTCGCAGCATCCCGCGGCAAGGCTTGCCGGGTGACCGCCAAGATCCTCCGTGGTTCCTTTGGAGCCATTCAAGAACAAAGTGTCCAAGTCAAGAAGACAAGCACCCGGCAAGAGGAGCTTGCCGGGAAGGCCACTCAAGGCATTTCAAGGAACTTGCCGCGGCGCACCATGCGTTCCGGCAAGACCCGGTGAGCGACAAGCTCCCGGACGCGACAAGACAACGACCGCGGCAAGGCGTTTGCCGTGGCAAGCCACCTCTCCGCGCCCGCGCTCCAGCACATCCACCAACGTGTCGCTCTGGGGTCCTTCCAGGCGTACGTGGCCGAAGGCTGTGCAGCTAGGGGCGTGCGGTGGCAAGCGGTGCTGACAATATCACCATCGTGGCGAACGGTGGCGTCCCTGGCGGTCCCTTTTCGCACTGTTTAGGCGACACAGACGGGCATTTAAGACCCTTGTCCCCTGCCGTGAGGGTTAGGTATGATACACTGTAGCAGGTAGCTGTGCCTACCACAGCACCTTTCCATTTTTGCCCTTTACCTCCGTTGCCACCTGTTGGTAGCCCCTTGAGCATATAAAAGGAGGCCCGTGTGCAACGTAGAGGGGGGTGAGCCAGTTCGAACACTCACGCTCGGTCTTGCTGGCCGCTGGTGTGTACTGCAGCACTCCGCGCTCCCGAGCTAGCTTTGGGGGGAAAACGGACCGCTCCTTCCACAGCGCCGCGAGCCGCTGCGCCTCGGTCGTCTTCACGGTCTTCCCCTTGTCGGCTTTTGGAGCCATGGCGGAAGTAGTGGAGGAGGTCGACGGCGTTGGTGGTGCTAGTGGCGATGGGGGGCGGAGCGCTGCTCTCTCTCTCAGCTTTGGGGAGGCAAGGGAGCGGCGGAGATTTCTGAGATTGGGAACAGCAACGAGCGAGTGGGCCAACTGCCCCTGTTTCCCCTGCTTATAAAGGGGGAGGGGGCGGACGTTCCGCATTTCTGAATAAAGAAACCCCCACGCCCTCTCCCACGACGCCGCATTCAACGCGTGCCGTTCGGGGAGGGCGTGGTGGATACGGAGTGAGATACGGCGTAACCTAGGCCGCGCGTGCCCGTGCCCTGTTTTGGGCCTGGCCCAACAGCGCTCGGCACCATGTATGGCCCAGGCCCGGGGGCTCCTGTCGGTGTACTAGAGTAGGGGTACCCTAGTATCCCGAACTTGTGCACGGGCAGTCGCAGCATCCCGCGGCAAGGCTTGCCGGGTGACCGCCAAGATCCTCCGTGGTTCCTTTGGAGCCATTCAAGAACAAAGTGTCCAAGTCAAGAAGACAAGAACCCGGCAAGAGGAGCTTGCCGGGAAGGCCACTCAAGGCATTTCAAGGAACTTGCCGCGGCGCACCATGCGTTCCGGCAAGACCCGGTGAGCGACAAGCTCTCGGACGCGACAAGACAACGACCGCGGCAAGGCGTTTGCCGCAGCAAGCCACCTCTCCGCGCCCGCGCTCCAGCACATCCACCAACGTGTCGCTCTGGGGTCCTTCCAGGCGTACGTGGCGGAAGGCTGTGCAGCTAGGGGCGTGCGGTGGCAAGCGGCGCTGACAAGATCACCATCGTGGCGAACGGTGGCGTCCCTGGCGGTCCCTTTTCGCACTGTTTAGGCGACACAGACGGGCATTTAAGACCCTTGTCCCCTGCCGTGAGGGTTAGGTATGATACACTGTAGCAGGTAGCTGTGCCTACCACAGCACCTTTCCATTTTTGCCCTTTACCTCCGTTGCCACCTGTCGGTAGCCCCTTGAGCATATAAAAGGAGGCCCGTGTGCAACGTAGAGGGGGGTGAGCCAGTTCGAACACTCACGCTCGGTCTTGCTGGCCGCTGGTGTGTACTGCAGCACTCCGCGCTCCCGAGCTAGCTTTGGGGGGAAAACGTACCGCTCCTTCCACAGCGCCGCGAGCCGCTGGGCCTCGGTCGTCTTCACGGTCTTCCCCTTGTCGGCTTTTGGAGCCATGGCGGAAGTAGTGGAGGAGGTCGACGGCGTTGGTGGTGCTAGTGGCGATGGGGGGCGGAGCGCTGCTCTCTCTCTTAGCTTTGGGGAGGCAAGGGAGCGGCGGAGATTTCTGAGATTGGGAACAGCAACGGGCGAGTGGGCCAACTGTCCCTGTTTCCCCTGCTTATAAAGGGGGAGGGGGCGGACGTTCCGCATTTCCGAATAAAGAAACCCCCACGCCCTCTCCCACGACGCCGCATTCAACGCGTGCCGTTCGGGGAGGGCGCGGTGGATACGGAGTGAGATACGGCGTAACCTAGGCCGCGCGTGCCCGTGCCCTGTTTTGGGCCTGGCCCAACAGCGCTCGGCACCATGTATGGCCCAGGCCCGGGGGCTCCTGTCGGTGTACTAGAGTAGGGGTACCCTAGTATCCCGAACTTGTGCACGGGCAGTCGCAGCATCCCGCGGCAAGGCTTGCCGGGTGACCGCCAAGATCCTCCGTGGTTCCTTTGGAGCCATTCAAGAACAAAGTGTCCAAGTCAAGAAGACAAGACCCCGGCAAGAGGAGCTTGCCGGGAAGGCCACTCAAGGCATTTCAAGGAACTTGCCGCGGGGCACCATGCGTTCCGGCAAGACCTGGTGAGCGACAAGCTCCCGGACGCGACAAGACAACGACCGCGGCAAGGCGTTTGCCGCGGCAAGCCACCTCTCCGTGCCCGCGCTCCAGCACATCCACCAACGTGTCGCTCTGGGGTCCTTCCAGGCGTACGTGGAGGAAGGCTATGCAGCTAGGGGCGTGCGGTGGCAAGCGGCGCTGACAAGATCGCCATCGTGGCGAACGGTGGCGTCCCTGGCGGTCCCTTTTCGCACTGTTTAGGCGAATCAGACGGGCATTTAAGACCCTTGTCCCCTGCCGTGAGGGTTAGGTATGATACACTGTAGCAGGTAGCTGTGCCTACCACAGCACCTTTCCATTTTTGCCCTTTACCTCCGTTGCCACCTGTCGGTAGCCCCTTGAGCATATAAAAGGAGGCCCGTGTGCAACTAGAGGGGGGTGAGCCAGTTCGAACACTCACGCTCGGTCTTGCTGGCCGCTGGTGTGTACTGCAGCACTCCGCGCTCCCGAGCTAGCTTTGGGGGGAAAACGGACCGCTCCTTCCACAGCGCCGCGAGCCGCTGCGCCTCGGTCGTCTTCACGGTCTTCCCCTTGTCGGCTTTTGGAGCCATGGCGGAAGTAGTGGAGGAGGTCGACGGCGTTGGTGGTGCTAGTGGCGATGGGGGGCGGAGCGCTGCTCTCTCTCTTAGCTTTGGGGAGGCAAGGGAGCGGCGGAGATTTCTGAGATTGGGAACAGCAACGAGCGAGTGGGCCAACTGCCCCTGTTTCCCCTGCTTATAAAGGGGGAGGGGGCGGACGTTCCGCATTTCTGAATAAAGAAACCCCCACGCCCTCTCCCACGATGCCGCATTCAACGCGTGCCGTTCGGGGAGGGCGCGGTGGATACGGAGTGAGATACGGCGTAACCTAGGCCGCGCGTGCCCGTGCCCTGTTTTGGGCCTGGCCCAATAGCGCTCGGCACCATGTATGGCCCAGGCCCGGGGGCTCCTGTCGGTGTACTAGAGTAGGGGTACCCTAGTATCCCGAACTTGTGCACGGGCAGTCGCAGCATCCCGCGGCAAGGCTTGCCGGGTGACCGCCAAGATCCTCCGTGGTTCCTTTGGAGCCATTCAAGAACAAAGTGTCCAAGTCAAGAAGACAAGAACCCGGCAAGAGGAGCTTGCCGGGAAGGCCACTCAAGGCATTTCAAGGAACTTGCCGCGGCGCACCATGCGTTCCGGCAAGACCCGGTGAGCGACAAGCTCTCGGACGCGACAAGACAACGACCGCGGCAAGGCGTTTGCCGCAGCAAGCCACCTCTCCGCGCCCGCGCTCCAGCACATCCACCAACGTGTCGCTCTGGGGTCCTTCCAGGCGTACGTGGCGGAAGGCTGTGCAGCTAGGGGCGTGCGGTGGCAAGCGGCGCTGACAAGATCACCATCGTGGCGAACGGTGGCGTCCCTGGCGGTCCCTTTTCGCACTGTTTAGGCGACACAGACGGGCATTTAAGACCCTTGTCCCCTGCCGTGAGGGTTAGGTATGATACACTGTAGCAGGTAGCTGTGCCTACCACAGCACCTTTCCATTTTTGCCCTTTACCTCCGTTGCCACCTGTCGGTAGCCCCTTGAGCATATAAAAGGAGGCCCGTGTGCAACGTAGAGGGGGGTGAGCCAGTTCGAACACTCACGCTCGGTCTTGCTGGCCGCTGGTGTGTACTGCAGCACTCCGCGCTCCCGAGCTAGCTTTGGGGGGAAAACGTACCGCTCCTTCCACAGCGCCGCGAGCCGCTGGGCCTCGGTCGTCTTCACGGTCTTCCCCTTGTCGGCTTTTGGAGCCATGGCGGAAGTAGTGGAGGAGGTCGACGGCGTTGGTGGTGCTAGTGGCGATGGGGGGCAGAGCGCTGCTCTCTCTCTTAGCTTTGGGGAGGCAAGGGAGCGGCGGAGATTTCTGAGATTGGGAACAGCAACGGGCGAGTGGGCCAACTGCCCCTGTTTCCCCTGCTTATAAAGGGGGAGGGGGCGGACGTTCCGCATTTCCGAATAAAGAAACCCCCACGCCCTCTCCCACGACGCCGCATTCAACGCGTGCCGTTCGGGGAGGGCGCGGTGGATACGGAGTGAGATACGGCGTAACCTAGGCCGCGCGTGCCCGTGCCCTGTTTTGGGCCTGGCCCAACAGCGCTCGGCACCATGTATGGCCCAGGCCCGGGGGCTCCTGTCGGTGTACTAGAGTAGGGGTACCCTAGTATCCCGAACTTGTGCACGGGCAGTCGCAGCATCCCGCGGCAAGGCTTGCCGGGTGACCGCCAAGATCCTCCGTGGTTCCTTTGGAGCCATTCAAGAACAAAGTGTCCAAGTCAAGAAGACAAGACCCCGGCAAGAGGAGCTTGCCGGGAAGGCCACTCAAGGCATTTCAAGGAACTTGCCGCGGGGCACCATGCGTTCCGGCAAGACCTGGTGAGCGACAAGCTCCCGGACGCGACAAGACAACGACCGCGGCAAGGCGTTTGCCGCGGCAAGCCACCTCTCCGTGCCCGCGCTCCAGCACATCCACCAACGTGTCGCTCTGGGGTCCTTCCAGGCGTACGTGGAGGAAGGCTATGCAGCTAGGGGCGTGCGGTGGCAAGCGGCGCTGACAAGATCGCCATCGTGGCGAACGGTGGCGTCCCTGGCGGTCCCTTTTCGCACTGTTTAGGCGAATCAGACGGGCATTTAAGACCCTTGTCCCCTGCCGTGAGGGTTAGGTATGATACACTGTAGCAGGTAGCTGTGCCTACCACAGCACCTTTCCATTTTTGCCCTTTACCTCCGTTGCCACCTGTCGGTAGCCCCTTGAGCATATAAAAGGAGGCCCGTGTGCAACTAGAGGGGGGTGAGCCAGTTCGAACACTCACGCTCGGTCTTGCTGGCCGCTGGTGTGTACTGCAGCACTCCGCGCTCCCGAGCTAGCTTTGGGGGGAAAACGGACCGCTCCTTCCACAGCGCCGCGAGCCGCTGCGCCTCGGTCGTCTTCACGGTCTTCCCCTTGTCGGCTTTTGGAGCCATGGCGGAAGTAGTGGAGGAGGTCGACGGCGTTGGTGGTGCTAGTGGCGATGGGGGGCGGAGCGCTGCTCTCTCTCTTAGCTTTGGGGAGGCAAGGGAGCGGCGGAGATTTCTGAGATTGGGAACAGCAACGAGCGAGTGGGCCAACTGCCCCTGTTTCCCCTGCTTATAAAGGGGGAGGGGGCGGACGTTCCGCATTTCTGAATAAAGAAACCCCCACGCCCTCTCCCACGATGCCGCATTCAACGCGTGCCGTTCGGGGAGGGCGCGGTGGATACGGAGTGAGATACGGCGTAACCTAGGCCGCGCGTGCCCGTGCCCTGTTTTGGGCCTAGCCCAATAGCGCTCGGCACCATGTATGGCCCAGGCCCGGGGGCTCCTGTCGGTGTACTAGAGTAGGGGTACCCTAGTATCCCGAACTTGTGCACGGGCAGTCGCAGCATCCCGCGGCAAGTCTTGCCGGGTGACCGCCAAGATCCTCCGTGGTTCCTTTGGAGCCATTCAAGAACAAAGTGTCCAAGTCAAGAAGACAAGAACCCGGCAAGAGGAGCTTGCCGGGAAGGCCACTCAAGGCATTTCAAGGAACTTGCCGCGGCGCACCATGCGTTCCGGCAAGACCCGGTGAGCGACAAGCTCCCGGACGCGACAAGACAACGACCGCGGCAAGGCGTTTGCCGCGGCAAGCCACCTCTCCGCGCCCGCGCTCCAGCACATCCACCAACGTGTCGCTCTGGGGTCCTTCCAGGCGTACGTGGCGGAAGGCTGTGCAGCTAGGGGCGTGCGGTGGCAGGCGGCGCTGACAATATCACCATCGTGGCGAACGGTGGCGTCACTGGCGGTCCCTTTTCGCACTGTTTAGGCGACACAGACGGGCATTTAAGACCCTTGTCCCCTGCCGTGAGGGTTAGGTATGATACACTGTAGCAGGTAGCTGTGCCTACCACAGCACCTTTCCATTTTTGCCCTTTACCTCCGTTGCCACCTGTCGGTAGCCCCTTGAGCATATAAAAGGAGGCCCGTGTGCAACGTAGAGGGGGGTGAGCCAGTTCGAACACTCACGCTCGGTCTTGCTGGCCGCTGGTGTGTACTGCAGCACTCCGCGCTCCCGAGCTAGCTTTGGGGGGAAAACGGACCGCTCCTTCCACAGCGCCGCGAGCCGCTGCGCCTCGGTCGTCTTCACGGTCTTCCCCTTGTCGGCTTTTGGAGCCATGGCGGAAGTAGTGGAGGAGGTCGACGGCGTTGGTGGTGCTAGTGGCGATGGGGGGCGGAGCGCTGCTCTCTCTCTCAGCTTTGGGGAGGCAAGGGAGCGGCGGAGATTTCTGAGATTGGGAACAGCAACGAGCGAGTGGGCCAACTGCCCCTGTTTCCCCTGCTTATAAAGGGGGAGGGGGCGGACGTTCCGCATTTCTGAATAAAGAAACCCCCACGCCCTCTCCCACGACGCCGCATTCAACGCGTGCCGTTCGGGGAGGGCGCGGTGGATACGGAGTGAGATACGGCGTAACCTAGGCCGCGCGTGCCCGTGCCCTGTTTTGGGCCTGGCCCAACAGCGCTCGGCACCATGTATGGCCCAGGCCCGGGGGCTCCTGTCGGTGTACTAGAGTAGGGGTACCCTAGTATCCCGAACTTGTGCACGGGCAGTCGCAGCATCCCGCGGCAAGGCTTGCCGGGTGACCGCCAAGATCCTCCGTGTTTCCTTTGGAGCCATTCAAGAACAAAGTGTCCAAGTCAAGAAGACAAGAACCCGGCAAGAGGAGCTTGCCGGGAAGGCCACTCAAGGCATTTGAAGGAACTTGCCGCGGCGCACCATGCGGTCCGGCAAGACCCGGTGAGCGACAAGCTCTCGGACGCGACAAGACAACGACCGCGGCAAGGCGTTTGCCGCGGCAAGCCACCTCTCCGCGCCCGCGCTCCAGCACATCCACCAACGTGTCGCTCTGGGGTCCTTCCAGGCGTACGTGGCGGAAGGCTGTGCAGCTAGGGGCGTGCGGTGGCAAGCGGCGCTGACAAGATCACCATCGTGGCGAACGGTGGCGTCCCTGGCGGTCCCTTTTCGCACTGTTTAGGCGACACAGACGGGCATTTAAGACCCTTGTCCCCTGCCGTGAGGGTTAGGTATGATACACTGTAGCAGGTAGCTGTGCCTACCACAGCACCTTTCCATTTTTGCCCTTTACCTCCGTTGCCACCTGTCGGTAGCCCCTTGAGCATATAAAAGGAGGCCCGTGTGCAACGTAGAGGGGGGTGAGCCAGTTCGAACACTCACGCTCGGTCTTGCTGGCCGCTGGTGTGTACTGCAGCACTCCGCGCTCCCGAGCTAGCTTTGGGGGGAAAACGGACCGCTCCTTCCACAGCGCCGCGAGCCGCTGGGCCTCGGTCGTCTTCACGGTCTTCCCCTTGTCGGCTTTTGGAGCCATGGCGGAAGTAGTGGAGGAGGTCGACGGCGTTGGTGGTGCTAGTGGCGATGGGGGGCGGAGCGCTGCTCTCTCTCAGCTTTGGGGAGGCAAGGGAGCGGCGGAGATTTCTGAGATTGGGAACAGCAACGGGCGAGTGGGCCAACTGCCCCTGTTTCCCCTGCTTATAAAGGGGGAGGGGGCGGACGTTCCGCATTTCCGAATAAAGAAACCCCCACGCCCTCTCCCACGACGCCGCATTCAACGCGTGCCGTTCGGGGAGGGCGCGGTGGATACGGAGTGAGATACGGCGTAACCTAGGCCGCGCGTGCCCGTGCCCTGTTTTGGGCCTGGCCCAACAGCGCTCGGCACCATGTATGGCCCAGGCCCGGGGGCTCCTGTCGGTGTACTAGAGTAGGGGTACCCTAGTATCCCGAACTTGTGCACGGGCAGTCGCAGCATCCCGCGGCAAGGCTTGCCGGGTGACCGCCAAGATCCTCCGTGGTTCCTTTGGAGCCATTCAAGAACAAAGTGTCCAAGTCAAGAAGACAAGACCCCGGCAAGAGGAGCTTGCCGGGAAGGCCACTCAAGGCATTTCAAGGAACTTGCCGCGGCGCACCATGCGTTCCGGCAAGACCCGGTGAGCGACAAGCTCCCGGACGCGACAAGACAACGACCGCGGCAAGGCGTTTGCCGCGGCAAGCCACCTCTCCGTGCCCGCGCTCCAGCACATCCACCAACGTGTCGCTCTGGGGTCCTTCCAGGCGTACGTGGAGGAAGGCTATGCAGCTAGGGGCGTGCGGTGGCAAGCGGCGCTGACAAGATCGCCATCGTGGCGAACGGTGGCGTCCCTGGCGGTCCGTTTTCGCACTGTTTAGGCGACACAGACGGGCATTTAAGACCCTTGTCCCCTGCCGTGAGGGTTAGGTATGATACACTGTAGCAGGTAGCTGTGCCTACCACAGCACCTTTCCATTTTTGCCCTTTACCTCCGTTGCCACCTGTCGGTAGCCCCTTGAGCATATAAAAGGAGGCCCGTGTGCAACGTAGAGGGGGGTGAGCCAGTTCGAACACTCACGCTCGGTCTTGCTGGGCGCTGGTGTGTACTGTAGCACTCCGCGCTCCCGAGCTAGAAATCAATACAAAACCACAAAGCAGGAGTAGGGTTTTACGCATCCGTGCGGCCCGAACCTGGGTAAATCGCTCGCGTGCTTCGCCTCGATTTGCTCTTTGCACGATCTCCGCCCCCGCCGAACCGAAAGGGACCCGGCCCGCCGGTCCCATAGGTGCCCGTGGATCAGCACCCCGACACTAGGCTAGTTGGGGTTTCAGTACTAGCGCATAAGGATCGATGATGATCCAAGTAGAACACTTTAAGTGGACCCATATCAATAGATTTTTAGCAAGCAAAGATGCAAGCAAATAGAAGGTACATGGAAACACAAAAAAAGATACATGCGGTAGGAAGGCGAAGAAAAGGCAAAGGTGAAGTGGGGGAGAGAAAAAGGAGAGGCGAATGGCAAATAATGTAATGCGAGGGTTAAGAGTTTGTCATGGGTACTTGGTATGTCTTGACTTGGCGTAGATCTCCCCGGCAACGGCGCCAGAAATCCTTCTTGCTACCTCTTGAGCATGCGTTGGTTTTCCCTTGAAGAGGAAAGGGTGATGCAGCAAAGTAGCGTAAGTATTTCCCTCAGTTTTTTAGAACCTAGGTATCAATCCAGTAGGAGACTACACGCAAATCCCCTAGTACCTGCACAAACAAACAAGAACCTCACAACCAATGCGATAAAGGGGTTGTCAATCCCTTCACGGTCACTTACGAGAGTGAGATCTGATAGAGATAATAAGATAAGTATTTTTGGTATTTTTGTGATATAGATTGGAAAATAAAGATTGCAAAATAAATAGTAAACTAGAACTGTAGATTGGAAACTTATATGATGTAAAGTAGACCCGGGGGCCATAGGTTTCACTAGTGGCTTCTCTCAAGATAGCATGTATTACGGTGGGTGAACAAATTATGCCGATCAATAGATAGAAAAGCGCATAGTTATGATAATATCTAAGGCAATGATCATGAATATAGGCATCATGTCTGTGACAAGTAGACCGAAACGATTCTGTATCTACTACTATTACTCCACACATCGACCGCTATCCAGCATGCATCTAGAGTATTAAGTTCATAAGAATGGAGTAATGCTTTAGGCAAGATGACATGATAGAGGGATAAAATCAAGCAATATGGTATAAACCCCATCTTTTTATCCTTGATGGCAACAATACAATACGTGTCGTTTCCCTTTCTGTCACTGGGATCGAACACCGCAAGATTGAACCCAAAGCTAAGCACTTCTCCCATTGCAAGAAAGATCAATCTAGTGGGCCAAACCAATCTGATAATTCGAAGAGACTTTCAAAGATATCAAATCATGCATATAAGAATTCAAAGAAGAATCAAATAATATTCATAGATAATCAAGTTCATAAATCCACAATTCATCGGATCTCGGCAAACACACCGCAAAAAGAGTTACATCGAATAGATCTCCAAGAAGATCGAGGAGAACTTTGTATTGAGATCCAAATAGAGAGAAGAAGTCATCTAGCTAATAACTATGGACCCGAAGGTCTATGGTAAACTACTCACACATCATCGGAGAGGCTATGGTGTTGATGTAGAAGCCCTCCGTGATCGAATCCCCCTCCAGCAGATTGCCGGAAAAGGCCCCCAGATGGGATCTCACGGGTATAGAAGGTTTCGGCGGTGGAAAAGGTGTTTTGCTGCTCTCTGAAAAGGTTTCAGGGTATAAGAGTATATACAGGCGAAAGAAGTAGGTCGGTGGAGCTACGAGGGGCCCACGAGGGTGGGGGCGCACCTGGCCCCACTGGGTGCGCCCTCCTACCGCGTGGCCGCCTCGTTGCTTCCTTTCCGTCCACTCCAAGTCTCCTGGATCACGTTTGTTCCAAAAAAGATCCTCGCGAAGTTTTCATTCCATTTGGATTCCGTTTGATATTACTTTTCTGTGAAACACTGAAATAGGGAAAAAACAACAATTTGCACTGGGCTTGTGGTTAATAGGTTAGTCCCAAAAATAATATATAAAGGTATATTAAAGCCCATCCAAAATAGATAATATAATGGCATGGAACAATAAAAAAATATAGATACGTTGGAGACGTATCACTAGTCAAGTAGAGGCATACTAGGGACAGTCTGTTTTGTCTATGTATTCACACATGTACTAAGTTTCGAATTAATACAATTCTAGCATGAATAATAAACATTTATCATGATGTAAGGAAATATAAATAACAACTTTATTATTTCCTCTAGGGCATATTTCCTTCAGATACTACATGTAATTATTACGAGAGAGGAAAATATGGTTGTAGAAATTTTCATGTTACTAAATTACTTCTTGTTATGTTGAGATCGTCAATGTTTTATTCCTCTTCTTTGCATATATTAGATATTTATTGTCTTGATAATTTGTTTGCTTATAAAATTCCCAGGCATAGGATGAGAGTTTGACTTAAATGTGTTTGTCACATGTTTTTCATGATACTCTCTTTGTGTTTCAATAATTATCTTTCGTGTGAGCATCATTGAAATCTTAAGCCTATCTTAATTGCTATAAAGAAAGAGCTTGTTGGGATGCAACCCAATGAATAAATATTATTTTTGCCTTTTACATTCTGTTCTTGAGTGTTTGCACAATTATGCTACTGTTATGATTGTGTTTTTCATGTTTTAATTAGTGTTTGTGCCAAGCAGAGCCTTTGGGATCATGTTGGGTGATAGTTTTTTGATCTTGTTGAAAAACAGAAACTTTTAAGCCTAGTAAAACAATTTTATTTAATCACAGAAGCAAGATAAAATCCTGATTTTTGTACACAAGATTTATATATAAATTTCCTACGTGGTCCTAATTTTTTAGAATTTTTGGAGTTACAGAAGTATTCGAAGTTTTCAGATTGCTACAAACTGTTCTGTTTTTGATAGATTCTGTTTTCTTTGCGTTGTGTGCTTATTTTGATGAATCTTTGGTTTGTATTGGAGGGTATAAGCCATGGTAAATTTGGAATATAGTAGATATAATGCAAACATAAAATATGAATGGGTTTGAAACAGTACTTAGAGTAGTGATTTTCTTTGTTATTCTAACGGATCTCACGAAGGTTTTGTTGAGTTTTGTGTGATTGAAGTTTTCAAGTTTTGGGTGAGATCACGATGGATGAAGGAATAAGGAGTAATAAGAGCCCAAGATTCACGATGCCCATGGCACCCCAAGTTATTATCCAAAGAGGAACAAGCAACTAAGCTTGGGGATGCCCCGAGTGGCATCCCCTCTTTCTTTTAATGATCATCGGCATTTTACTTGGAGCTATATTTTTATTCGTCACATATCATGAGTTTTGCTTGGAGCATCTTGTGTTATATTAGTCTTTGCTTGTTTTGCTTTTTAGTTTGAGTCAAGTATCCTTGCTGAACACACCTATTTGAGAGAGCCAAAATTATGCTATGATTTGTTAGAATTGCTCTATGTGCCTCACTTAATTTTTTGAGCTATGGAATTGCTCTAGTGCTTCACTTATATCTTTTTGAGCACGGTGTGCTTTAATATCTTTGAAGAAATACTCTCGTGCTTCACTTAGATTTATTTGAGAGTCAGTAAATTTTTAAGAAATTCTCTCATGCTTCACTTAAATTATTTTGAGAGAAGAAATTTTTTATGCTCCTGTTCTTCACTTAGATTTGTTTGAGCTATCAAAAGCAACATATGAAACTAGTCCCGAAGTGATAGATATTCAAGAGGGATATAATAAAAACTTCCATGAAGATCATTGGACAAAATAAACTTGATTCTTTGTAATAGCTTTGCGATATGATGATAGTGATATGTGAGTCATGTTGATGAGTAATTATGGTTTAGTAAGAATATTGGGGTTAAGGTTTGTGATTCCCTATGCAAGCACAAAAGTCAATAGTTATGAAATGAAATTACATCCTACTTGTGCTACATTATTCAGTGTTAGTTATGCTTAATGCTCGCTTATGAGATTTTTCATTTCTTGGTTGGATGCTTCTCAATCTTTTGCTAGCCTTCACTTGTACTAAGTGGGATTACTACTTTTGCATCCAAAATCCGTAAACCCAGGTTTTCCATATGAGTCCACCATACCTACCTATATGCGGTATTTCTGTGCCCTTCTAAGCAAATTTGTATGTGCCATCTCTAATTTTCTCAAAATAATTTTCCTTTTTGTGTGCTCGTACTGCTCATGAAAATGTAGGGGGTGGCTGATATTTTCCCATGCTAGATGTGTTATTCTCAAGATGAGTGTTTATTCACTTGTCATTGCATGAGAGTACGACAAAGGTATTAGGGATGCCCAATCCTGAAATGAAAAATAAATTTACTTTATATTGTCAAATAATAAATTCCTTGGAAAGTGTTGGTATGGACGGCACCCGTGGATTCGGTTAGCCATGGAATGTGAAAGTATGGTGGAAAAAGGAATAAACTTTAATTTATGTTTGGGAACCGCCTATCATATATCAAGCATGGAAAGTATTTGGAACTACTCGATCGTTTTCGTTGACAGGAAAAGCATGCCACCCAAAATGTTTTATCTCTATATTTTCCGCTTTGAGATCTAGTACCTCTACAAATCCCTACTTCCCTCTGCAAAGGGCCTTTCTATTTACTTTATGAAATTTTTATTTTTTACTTGAGTCTCCATCTTCTCTTATAAAGCACCACCTAAGGGGCACTATGATCGCACTTGAGCATTGGGTGTAGCTAATATGCGAGTGTGTTTCATGAATGGATCAATGATTGAGCATAATGGGATAGGGATAACTCGCTTTAGTGTTGATATTTTGAAAGACATGGTTGCTTGTTGGTATGCTCGAGTATTGAAATCTTCATGTCAAAACTAGACTATTGCTTTTGAATCATATAAAAGTCCAAGCGTCCATGCTACAAAATAAAAGAATATGTGATGAACATGATAGGCAGCATTCCACATCAAAAATTCTATTTTTATCATTTATCTACTCGAGGACGAGCCGGAATTAAGCTTGGGGATGCTGATACGTCTCCAACGTATCTATAATTTTTTTATTGTTCCATGTTGTTATATTATCATTCTCGGATGTTTTACAATCGTTTGATAGCAAATTTATATCATTTTTTGGGACAAACCTATTGACATAGTGCCCAGTGCCAGTTGCTGTTTTTTGCTTGTTTTTTACTTCACATAAAATCAATACCAAACGGAGTTCAAACGCAGCGAAACTTTTTGGAGATTTTTTCTGGACCAGAAGACACACGATGTGCCAAAGAAATACCAGAAGGGGGCTCTGAGGGGAGCACAACCCACCTGGTGGGTTGTACCCACCTCGGCCGCCTCCCGCACCGCCTATTTTCTCTATAAATACCTCGAAAACCCCCAAACCCTAGGGGAGTCGATGAAACACAATTCCAGCCGCCGCAAGTTCTAGAAACACCAGATCCAATCTAGACATCATCACAGAGGGGTTCATCATCCTCATTGGTGCCTCTCCGATGATGCGTGAGTAGTTCATTTTAGACCTTCGGGTCCGTAGTTAGTAGCTAGATGGCTCCCTCTCTTTCTTTTGATTCTCAATACAATGGTCTCTTGGAGATCTATTTCATGTAACTCTTTTTGCGGTGTGTTTGTTGGGATCCGATGAACTTTGAGTTTATGATCAGACCTATTTTATCCATGAATGTTATTTGAGTTTTGATCTATTATATGCATGATTGCTTATAGCCTCGTATTTCTTCTTCGAATATTTGGTTTACTTAGGCAAACTAGATCGATTTTTCTTGCCATGGGAAGGGGTGCTTTGTGAAGGGTTCGATCTTACGGTGCTCAATCCCAGTGACAGAAGGGGACATGACACGTATGTATCGTTGCTATTAAGGATAACAAGATGGGGTCTATTCCTACATGAATAGATCTTGTCTACATCATGTCATCGCCTTATTGCATTACTCCGTTTCTCTATGAGCTTAATACACTAGATGCACGCTGGATAGCGATCGATGATGTGGAGTAATAGTAGTAGATGCAAGCAGGAGTCGGTCCTTGGGCGTGATGCCTATATAATGATCATTGCCTGGATATCGTCATAATTATTTGAAGTTCTATCAATTGCACAACAGTAATTTGTTTACCCACCGTATGCTATTTTCCTCGAGAGAAGCCACTAGTAAAATCTACGGCCCCGGGTCTCTAAGATCTATTTTTATTCACTTTTATTTTCAGATATATTATTTCAAAAACCCAAAAATACCTTGCTGCAATTTTTATTACTTCTTTTATTTCGCGATTTCTTGAGATCTTTTTATCCAATCTATCACAATTTTATCCCGTCAACTTGCTAATTTCCTACACCGTTACCCGTAAGAGGGATTGACAACCCCTCATAAGCGTTGTGTTGCAAGTATTTGTTCTTTGTGTACAGGTACAATTTACATAGTCTTTCTTGATTCTCCTACTGGATTGATACCTTGGTTTCATCACTGAGGGAAATACCTACCGTTGATGTGCTGCATCATCCCTTCCTCTTTGGGGAAATACTAACGTAGTTCAAGACGCATCAGTCATATCGTGAACAGGCACGCGTGGTGCGCTCTGACATGCAAAATGTTGTGTAGTCCACCCGTCCTGGGACCCCCTTGAGGTGATAGCTCGAAGAAAATGGCTCTGTGCTAATGGGATGCATCAGCTAAAGTTTGTTGTAGGAAACTTGGTCCAGATGCTAAGGTAAAATATGATGGTTAGTTGGAGTAAAAATATGTCACAGAGGCTTAAGGTAGGAAGAACTACAATCCTGTGCAATTTGAGATGATTTGGACAAAGATTGAATATAATTGCTTCACAACTACCAATCTGGTCCAGAATATGAATTTGGATGATGCACTCACATGGGGTATTGGATTAAGCTGAAATGTTGTGGAGAGGAGTTATTTGGGCATATGAAGGCACTGTAAAAATTTCATACCATTTGTTACGCCAAAATAGTACTTCCTTCACATTGGTTTCTTTTGAACAAAAACTTGAGAGAATTCTTGAGAATTATTGGCTCAATGAAATGAGCTCAAATTTGGAGGAGGGAGGTTATATAGGTAGAGGACGGTTCTGGCCAAATTTCAGAATTTATGGAGCAATATAAAATATAGTTGCTTCACAAATTGAAAATATGACCAGAAACAAAGATTAGATGGTGTGCTCACCATGAGCATGGAATCTTGAATATTTTTGTATATCCAAGGTTCATATGGTCCCAGGGAATTTTGGGAATGACACAAATATAGGTTGCTTCACAACCAAGGGCAAGCAGGATTATTCCTTTAATAGAAAAAGGAATATTCCCAAGAAAAAGAATTTGGGATTGGGCTAAGATGGAAATGACATGGTATTGGGAAGGATTTGAGAGTGACAAGCCACCTGGAAGAGTAAGAAGAGATAATCTTCCCAGGTTTCAAGACCATAGAGCCACAGAAAAGAAAATCCAAATCAAAATTCAAATTCAAATAAATCCAACAGAAAAAGAAAGGACCAAAATTCAGGATGTTACACCCCGAGATATGTTTTTCGTGCACTTGTGTGGTCATGTTTGGTTGTTGCTTCCCCTACTGGTCCGATGGTGCTATGGCACGACGCGGCCTCATCATTGCGGCTCTCCTGTAGGCCCCCCGTGGGCGCAACCCAGCTTCCCTTGCTGCGCGTGCTGCTGGTGACCATGGGCACAGGTATGGCCTACGCGCCCGAGCAGGAGCCGTGGTGATCGGGGCCTGCGGGCTTGCCCCCCTGGCGGTTCTCCTTATCCCCTAGCAGTGTCTCCCTTCAAGCTACAACGACGGCTCTAGCGTGGCGGCTTGTTGAGGTCACTGTGGTCATTTTCCAACGATGGTTGTCTTCGACAGCGCGCCGGCTTGGTCGTGTGGAGGGTGTGTGTAGCCTCGCAATGACTCTTTTTTCGGCACTGCTCCAGTCCCTGGCGACCTTCGACCTACGTCTTCCGGTGTTTACAGTTTGTCGACGTCTCTGCCGGTGCGGCTCTGGCCACGACGATCTAGTCGCTACACCCATTCCAGCTTCATCGACTCGCCAGTGTCCTGGCGGCTCCGACCCGATGGCTCAGATCTGCGTTCTCTCTAGTTCCCTGCTTGTTGGCGTCTCTAGTCGTCGTCGCTCCCCCTGGGCCGACTCTTTTTGCCCTGCCGGGTTCTCGACCATGTCCTCCTCCACATGTCATATTGCGCCAGATCCAAAGCTCGTGTTCTGCAGCACTTAGTGCCTCCCTCTAGCGGCAGGTCTAGCCCCACCCCCTCCTATGGTGGCGGTTCCAACCGATGGCGTGACTTTCTCATCTCTGGTTTCCATTCCAGTGGCTATGAGATTGCTCAGAATCAGGTCAGGGCGAAATCCCAGCTTGGCTTGCCGATCCTGGCAGCAGTGACACTTCCGGGTGTTGTTTCCCTTCTTGGAGGCGTTGTTATGGCCTTTATGTGCGCCCTTCTTCGAGCTCAAGGGAAACCCTAGGTCCGGCTCTTCGGATCGGATGGCGACGGCATCACGGCGTCGTTATCCTTCATGAAGGCATCATCTTGATCACTCACGGTGTCCCCATGGATGTCTCTGCAGATGTTAATGTCTGGTTGGTGTCGGTTGCCTCTCTTGCTTCGGGCATGGTGGGTTTAGCTATGTTGTTTTCTCCGTTTGGGTCGAGCATCCCTTTTCGCTCTGCCCTAGGCACCATATTCACGCCTTTTGCATTCATGGCATGTGTTGGATCCTTAACTGTACTCATTATCTTTCTTTCTATCAATGAAAAGAAATGCAAACTTTGCATATTCACGAAAAAATGCTACTATCCGTACTTTGGAAGATTTGGGAGTCCCAAAACCACTAGCTCTTATTTAGATTTATGGACTCGTTGGTTTTGAAAACCATCTGGTACGAACAGAATGCCCATTTCTCACTTCCTTGTTATCCAAAAACTTTTTCTATATCATGTCAGAAAAAAACTTTTTAAAGCATAGGGCAGGAAGCAGGTAAATTATAATCCCGTGTAAAAATAAAATAATTAACAGAAGAAAAATATAATTCTAGCCTAGAAGAAATTCTCTAAAATTCCCAAAATCGCTGTAACGTTGCCGCGCGGCATGATTAGTAGTCAACCTCCATCAGGATTGGCTAAAAAACTGCTCGACGCCGGTCACCTTTTTAGTAGTGAACGACACACCTGCCCGTGCAATTGGATAGATAGCACAAGAGCGTTAGCGCTGTAAGGCTTTCTACTGAACGTTCAGCGATAAGATTATCCAGAAAACAAGATCTAATCATGTGCGGCGCGAAACGCGAGTGAGTGCAATCCCCGATAGTGCACAAGGTACGGCGGAACAGTTCGAGCTCTGAATCGAATGGACGACTTGACGTGACGGCTCTCATGACACATGAGACCCGTAGCCCGCCCCGTCTCCAGTGCTGTTGCTGCAGGCCAGGCCTGGCTTGCTAGGTGGCCGGTAGGTAGTGCTGCCGTTGCCCACGACGCCACTATTGTGATCCCACCGGCCGGGCTTCGTCCCGATCGCACGCACCTGCATGATCCTCTGTGCGCCTGCCTGCCGCTGCACCCCAATGGCCACCAGTGCCAGTTCGTGTGCGCGCACACAGCGAAACGAGCTTGTGGATAGACACCACAGCAGACAGACACGACTATACGAGTATTATACTCCTACATTGAATTCCTTTGCGCTGCATCTACTTATATTCTATAGCAGCTTGTCGAGTCCTATATCATTTTGATAACATTCTTCTTACTTGAGCTAACTGGCCACAGTTTTGATTTGCAAACCCATTTGGTGCATAGTGGGCGCACACATGATTGCCGGCTCGGTAAAGAACAGGGAGGCTGAAGCCAGTTTTACTGCGGCGCGGCACAGATCTCGCGGCGAATGATTCTAGCTGGAGACGGGAGATAGCTGGAGCCTAGAGGCAGCTCCGTGTCCATCGATGCATAGCGAGTAGGAGATGTCAATCGTGACAGGGGCACTAACTCATGACGGGTCGATCTCCGGTTGGAAGCCTGTGGGAATGGCGTCTCTAGGCGCGCACGGCAGCAGCTTCTCAGGGCGCAGGGCAGAAGCAACGCAGCGGCTGTCGGGCGTGCTGGGACCTCGCGCTCGTCCCTGTTATTTTTACCCTTCCGCCCTGCAAGCCACGACCAATACATACACATTTCGTTTCTAAGTCTCTATTTTTAATCGAGCAGTTGGTATCCTGATGTTTTGATTTTATTTTTGTCTGATTTTATTTCGTCTCATCTCTCATCGCTTGTACAATTAGTTTTTATCTACCTACAAATTTCCCCTCCCATTGGTTTAAACCGGTTATCAATTATTGGTAATGTAATAAAAGTCACACGGAAATAAATCAGATCACAGTCGGCAGTCAATCTCAAACCTGCCAAGAAATTTCGTAACCGAATAAATTCAAATGAAAGGGTGGGGGGATGTTTCTATACATAAGGATGATAATCTCCATCGCGTACCAATTACTCCAGAATCAATCGCAGCAATAATCTCCATCGCATACATAATTACTCCAGAATCAATCACTATCATAATCTACATCGCATAATTAACTCCTTCTTCCTAACCATGTGACCACCTCGCTTCAGCAATCCTACCTGCCGTTTTCTACCATCACGACCGATTTTCTCGCGTCCTCTCCTGCATGCACAAAAAAATCGCCCGAGCCTCGACCGTGGGCTGGGACCTATCCGCCGCGCACCGCCTGCTCCGCAACGACGCCCAGCGCAACCTCTTCTTCGATGCCCCCGCGCACCCCCTCGCCGTCGCCACTGACGCCCTGCGTGTTCGCCTCTACGGCCTCGATGACTGCACCGCTTCCGTGACGTCCTCGCGCTCAAGCGCCGCCGGCGCATCCACGCCGGCGTCAGCCATGCCGAGGAGGTTGAGGAGCCCCTCGCCTTCGCCCATGTCAACGCCCCCACTCATCTTGGCGGGGTCGATTCCCCCATCGCCCGACCCATCTCCGACGAGTATGGCGTCGGTAGGTACGCCACGTCGTTCGTATGCTTGGCGGGTTCCAGAACACCCGCAACGTCTATGAGGCTATGAGCTCGACCAGGGCAAGGGGCTCATGCTCAAGCTCGACGGGGCGCAATTCGATCTTGGAACCAACTTCGAGATGGAGGTTGAGACTGCGGAGCAGGCGGGGGCGCGACGAAGACGGAAGTGGGGGTAGTTCGAGCTTGTCGCTGCCGAAGACCCTGGAGTGGTGCGCGAAGAGACCTGGTTAGATTTGTTGGCCCCCACTGGTAGATGCTCCATCTCTCCTCCTCTGGTTCCTTGTGCATTATTGGGTTGTCTCAATTTTTAGTTTGGAACACATAGCTGTGAATCTTTTTTTGATTAATATTGATGTCGTCGTTACATATTGGTACCAGGTAGATTTGATGTATTATTGCTAAGCTCTCACGAGCAGGCCTGATTTTATAGTTGTTTAGTGCACCGGTTCCTGTTCATTTACAACGTAGCCTTGCGATCTAATTGGTGTTTCTTTGAATTTATGACAGGTAAACTCCATTAATAACAAATCAGATCTCATCTCTCATGTTGCCGATTCAACCCTGGAAGATATAGTACAGACGAGAGGCGGTTTGGTCCATCTTGGGGGGGGGGGGGGGGGGGGGGTGGACATAGTGGAAAGCAACTGAGCAAGCAAGTGCTGTTTAGTTGAATCCCACTCACGAATTAGAAAAAAATCCTTTGGGTTCTTGGATAGATGCTTATGGTTTGTTGCGTCATTTTTCAGGTTCAATATGCTGGCTGGCGCCGA
The DNA here is from genome assembly GCF_056163025.1 of Triticum urartu. Lineage (NCBI taxonomy): Eukaryota > Viridiplantae > Streptophyta > Magnoliopsida > Poales > Poaceae > Triticum > Triticum urartu. The sequence goes on along the minus strand of NC_141874.1, from coordinate 236,033,626 downwards.
GCCTCACTACTGTGTTGAAGAAATACTTGCAACGGTTACCAAAGGTTGTGTTAAAAAAACAGGCCCACCTTCATAAGGATTATGTAAGTTGCAGCCATACTCAGGTTTATTCTCTGTTCCCTACATATTTTTATTTAACCACGTTATGTTTTAGCCACTAGATGGAAAATAGAAAAAAGAAAACGAGAGCATCACTTATTTTCATGATATGATATTTATTTAATAGTGATTGCTATTTTTTTGAATATTTAAGCATAAGGATACCACAATTAAATTATGGTTACAACACGAAAGTTGTAGAGTAGTTAATCTCTTTCTCCACTTCTAAAGGGGGACTTGGTAGCCCGGTGTGCAGGTTTATTTTCGTCTCATCGGTTTATTCTTCCTCACCTCCCACCACCCCCCTCCACGCTGGGTTTTCTCCATCCGACTAAAAACCGAATCAATTTGCACGGTCCTCCTTGTTTGTTTTTTTGGCTAATGTCCTCCTAGCCTAGAGCATGTTCATCTGACTAATCTTCTTAGTTAATGCCCTCCTTGCCTGGATCATGTTCATCCCATTGACAAAGGCTTGGTCATCTTGTAATAGTAGCTGGTGAAGTGGATACATATACCACTTCAGTTTGCAGGAGAACAACCGCTTATATGTGTGCCTCAATAGTAAAGTAGGATTGCTTGGATTATTTTCTGTAGCATTTTGTCCAGTTTTAAATGTTTAGTTTCTTAACTTATTATGAGGCTTGCATCGATCAAAGAAATCATGTTCCCTTGGCTTTACAAATGTACTTATGTTTGCTAATTTATTTTTAGCATGTGTTTCCTCCTATTATCTTATTATTCTATAGCTAATTATATTTTGGAATATGGTGGGTGCAAAGGAAATGGCAGTTTCTAGATTTCTGGGTAACATGTTCCAAAGTGACGGGCATTGCTAAATCAGATAACATACTATTCAAAAAGAGAACACATTCAGCACTTCATTTTCGAGATTCAATAAAGTAAGCAAAACTTGGAATCCAAGTCAGAATACCAACTATTCTACTACCGAATGCACATTTATTTGCCGACATGAAACTATCTATCACATGTAGGTGTGTTTGCTCCTCGGAGCATAGCAATATGATATGCTCTTATATAAGAATTATCTTGCTTACAGTGTTAATTCAAAGCCTTAATTCAAGGTCATATCTTGCTTACAATGTCAATATAATCGCTTTTTAATCTTTGTCAAGATTAATAAACTGCACACGCATGGCACACAAATAGGACAAACTTGACTAGATCCACACGTATATTTTTATCACTTCTAATATCTCATCGACTGTTTACATGCCATCTTTTTTTTCGAAAAGGGGGGACTCCCCGGCCTCTGCATCAGAGCGACGCATACGGCCATAATTATAAATAAATAAAGTAGTTCAACAAGGTCTTCCAATCTGCTGCAAAAAGTAGGCTGGCTTACAAAGAGCTAGAAAAACAAAAAAGGCCCAAAAGCCACAACCGGCTGGCATAAGATAGATAGATAGGTAAACTAATCACCTATCCTATTACATGACCGCCATCCAAACCGGTTGAAGATATCCCGCGCTAACATCTCTCACCGGACAGGTCCAGTAACCAAACGCTCCCTGGCCTCCGTCGGAGTAAGGACCACATACAGATTAGCGCAGTAGCCCGGAATAAAACCTGCAAAAAATGAATAGGTGTTGTTCTGTTAAAAGCCAAATTATTTCTACCGTTCCAAATTGCCCATAACAACACACATGCTCCTACTCGAATTTGTCTAGCTGTTTGGCCTCTATACCAACAAGCCACGTTCCAAATAACGACCTGACCGAATTCTGAGGAGTAATGTTAAAGGCAATTTGCACCGAGCGCCACAACACTCTCGCCAACGGGCAATCAAAGAAAAGATGCTGGATAGTTTCATCCCGATCACAGAAACTACACCTAGTAGAACCTGTCCAGTTGCGCTTAATCAAATTGTCTTTTGTTAGAACGACTTGTTTATGTACAAACCACATAAACACTTTGATTTTCAGAGGAATCTTAACTTTCCAAACATGTTTTGAACTAGGAATAACACTAGAGTTGATGACATCAATGTACATCGACTTGACTGTGAATTCCCCAGATCTAGTAAGCTGCCAACACAACTGATCGGGCTGATGATTAAGCTGAACCTCCATCAGCCTACTCACCAGATGAATCCAAGCCTCCCACCGGCCCCCAGCAAGCACCCTCCTAAAGTGAATATTAAGGGGAGCGGATTGCAAACTCGTTGCAACCAGAGCATCACGTCGCTGCACAATACGATATAGCGACGGATACTGAAGAGCCAGCGGCGTATCACCAAGCCAAGTATCCTCCCAGAATCGAGTGTTATTGCCATCACCGACAATAAACTTTGTTATATTAAAGAAAGTATCTTTGACCCTCATTAGCCCCTTCCAGAAAGGCGAATCAGTTTACATGCCATCTTGCATACCATGAATACAAGAGTGCTGACTTTATTTTATTTTAATTCTGTAATAGTTCCCAATTAGGCTTACAATTATTTTATATTTGTGTTACTTCCTTTGTCAAGCTTATGAAGAATGTATTCCCTTGAACAGTATTTCATCCATTTGGATTTAGGTGACATGTGTGGTGGCACGAGAAAATGGAATGCCCTAAGCTGGAGAACATCAATTGACATGAGTGATACGCAATATCTGTTAGAAACACATACTATCAGGCTAATGCAAACCAATTGGGTATGAAGTATACTTACCACAAATTTCTATGTGTTGACTTGTGTTTTCCTGTTAGTAAAAGAAACATGTCTTACTGCTGCTCATGGTCACATGATTTATAATTTATAACTACAATTATTTAAATCAGTATCTTGCACAAAGTCTTGTGATACGTCCATTTTGCATCATGTTTCCTTATTGTTATTTATGATGTTTTTATCCATAATAATACTTTTTGAAGTAATTCTAATGCCTTTTCTCTCATAATTTACAAGGTACACACAAAGAGGGAGAATTCCGGCAGCTGGAAATCTGGATCTGGAAAAGCTACACCAGGCCACCTATTCTGCACAACTCCAAACAAGCTGAAACTTCACGAAGATTTTTTATCAAATATAGGGAGAATACTGGAGCAAATAACTACCAGAGGGGGCCCACCAGCTGGGCACAAACCACCTAGGCGCGCCCTGGTGGGTTGTGCTCACCCAGGTGATAACCCACAAGTATAGGGGATCGCAGCAGTTTTCGAGGGTAAAGTATTCAACCCAAATTTATTGATTCGACACAAGGGGAGCCAAAGAATACTCTCAATTATTAGCGGCTAAGTTGTCAATTCAACCACACCTGAAAACTTAGTATCTGCAGCAAAGTATTTAGTAGCAAAGTAATATGATAGTAGTGGTAACGGTAACAAAAGGTAACGGTAGTAAAAGTAATGTTTTTGGTATTTTGTAGTGATGATAGCAATAGCAACGGGAAAGAAAATAGGCGAAGAACAATGTATGGAAATCTCGTAGGCAATGAATCAGTGATGGGGAATTATGCCGGATGCGGTTCATTATGTAACAGTCGTAACCTAGGGTGACACAGAACTAGCTCCAGTTCATTGATATAATGTAGGCATGTATTCCGAACATAGTCATACGTGCTTATGGAAACGAACTTGCATGACATCTTTTGTCCTACCCTCCCGTGGCAGCGGGATCCTTACGAAAACTAAGGGATATTAAGGCCTCCTTTTAATAGAGTACCGGAACAAAGCATTAACACATAGTGAATACATGAACTCCTCAAACTACGGTCATCACTGGTAAGTATCCCGATTATTGTCACTTTGGGGTTAACGGATCATAACACATAATAGGTGACTATAGACTTGCAAGATAGGATCAAGAACACTCATATATTGATGAAAACATAATAGGTTCAGATCTGAAATCATGGCACTCGGGCCCTAGTGACAAGCATTAAGCATAATAAGTCATAGCAACATCAATCTCAGAACATAGTGGATACTATGGATCAAACCCTAACAAAACTAACTCGATTACATGATAGATCTCATCCAACCCATCACCGTTCAGCAAGCCTATGATGAAATTACTCACGCACGGCAGTGAGCATCATGAAATTGGTGATGGAGGATAGTTGATGATGACGATGGCGACGGATTCCCCTCTCCGGAGCCCCGAACGGACTCCAGATCAGCCCTCCCGAGAGGTTTTAGGGCTTGGCGGCGGCTCCATATCATGAAACGCGATGAATTCTTCTCTCTGATTTTTTTCTCCCCGAAACATAATATATAGAGTTGGAGTTGGAGTCGGAGAGGCACCAGGGGGGCCCATGAGGTAGGGGGAGCGCCCCCCACCCTTGTGGACAGGTGGTGGCCCCCCTGGCCTTCATCTTTTGCAGGTATTTTTTATATTTTCCAAAAAGTTTCTCCATGAAGTTTCAGGTCATTCCGAGAACGTTTGTTTCTGCACATAAATAACACCATGATAATTCTGCTGAAAACAATGTCAGTCCGGGTTAGTTCCATTCAAATCATACAAGTTAGAGTCCAAAACAAGGGCAAAAGTGTTTGGAAAAGTAGATACGGCGGAGACGTATCAACTCCCCCAAGCTTAAACCCTTGCTTGTCCTCAAGCAATTCAGTTAACAAACTGAAAGTGAAAAAGAAAAACTTTTACAAACTCTGTTTGCTCTTGTTGTTGTAAATATGTAAAGTCAGCATTCAAGTTTTCAGCAAAGATTATAACTAACCACATTCGCAATAACGCTTAGGTCTCAAGTTTACTCATATCAATAGCATAATCAACTAGCGAGCAATAATAATAAATCTCGGATGACAACACTTTCTCAAAGCAATCATAGTATGATATAACAAGGTGGTATCTCGCTAACCCTTTCTGAGACCGCAAAACATAAATGCAGAGCACCTTTAAAGACCAAGGACTGACTAGACATTGTAATTCATGGTAAAAGAGATCCAGTCAAGTCATACTCAATGTAAATTAACAATAATGAATGCAAATGACAGCGGTACTCTCCAACTGGTGCTTTTTAATAAGAGGATGATGACTCAGCATAAAAGTAAATAGATAGGCCCTTCGCAGAGGGAAGCAGGGATTTGTAGAGGTGCCAGAGCTCGGTTTTGAAATAGAGGTGAATAATATTTTGAGTGGTATACTTTCATTGTCAACATAACAACCAAGAGATGGCGATATATTTCATGCTACACACATTATAGGTGGTTCACAAACATAATGGTAAAGTTTATACTCCCCCTTCCACCAACAAGCATCAATCCATGGCTTGCTCGAAACAACGAGTGCCTCCAACTAACAAGAGTCTCAGGAGGAGTTTTGTTTGCAATTATTTTTATTTAGTTTGCATAAAGCATGGGACTGGGCATCCCGGTGACCAGCCATTTATCTCGTGAGTGAGGAGTGGAGTCCACTCCTCTTGAGAATAACCCGCCTAATATGGAAGATACAGACAACCCTAGTTGATACATGAGCTATTCGAGCATACAAGACAAGATATTTATTTGAAGGTTTAGAGCTTGGCACATACAAATTTACTTGGAACGGCAGGTAGATACCGTATATAGGTAGGTAAAGTGGACTCATGTGGAATAGCTTTGGGGTTTAAGGGATTGGATGCACAAGCAATATTCCCGCTTAGTACAGGTGAAGGCTAGCAAAAGACTGGGAAGCGACCAGCAAGAGAGCGACAACAGTCATAAACATGCATTAAAATTAATCAACACTGAATGCAGGCATGAGTAGGATATAATCCACCATGAACATAAATATCGTAAAGGCTATGTTGATTTTGTTTCAACTACATGCGTGAACATGCGCCAAGTCAAGTCACTTAAATTATTCAGAGGAGGATACCACCCTATCATACCACATCATAACCATTTCAATAGCATGTTGGCACGCAAGGTAAACCATTATAACTCATAGCTAATCAAGCATGGCACACGAACTATGATCTCTAGTTGTCATTGCAAACATGTTTATTCATAACAGGCTGAATCAGAAACGATGAACTAATCATATTTACAAAAACAAAAGAGGTCGAGTTCATACCAGCTTTTCTCATCTCAGTCAGTCCATCATATATCGTCATAATTGCCCTTCACTTGCACGACCGAACGATGTGAATAATAATAAGAGTGCATGTGCATTGGACTAAGCTGGAATCTGCAAGCATTCAATAAACAGGAGAAGATAAGGCAATATGGGCTCTTTTGTCAGATCAACAAGTATGCATACAAGAGCCACTTCAACAATTTAATTATGGTCTTCTCCCATCGACCCCCAAAGAAAAGAAAATAAATAAAACTATTTACACGGGAGAGCTCCCAACAAGCAAAAGAAGAACATGAAATATTTTTGGGTTTTTTAATTACTACTACAAGCATGGAAAGTAAACTAATTAAAAGCTACAACTATTTTTTTTTGGTTTTTCTTAAGGTTTATTTATACACAAGAAGAAAGCATAAAAAGGAAATTAAACTAGCATGGATGATACAATGAAAAAGTATGAGCACCGACATCTAGCAATGAGTGTGTGAACATAAATGTAATGTCGGTGGGAAATACGTACTCCCCCAAGCTTAGGATTTTGGCCTAAGTTGGTCTATGGCCATGGCTGGCCTGGCGGATATCCATAATAGTAGTTGGGGTCGTACTGAGAGGAAGAAGAAGACCCCGATTGCTACTGGCTGGCAATCATCTTCGGATCCCACTGGTAATTAGACTGTCGTGAAGGATCAACTTGTGGTTCCGGCTCTGGCTCCATGGCTGGTGTAGGGTTCCGGTAGACGTGAATAGCCTTCAACGGAACAAGGTACTGGCCTGCAGATAAATCAAACAAAGAAGGAGCAGGCAGGGTAATAGTCTCAGGATGATGTTTATCAAAGAACAATTTGTATTTAAGCTCTCCTTCCCTATTCTTAACAATAAAGTCATGTGTCACCATACTTTTATAATCTAAATAAACACGAGGCAACACCTTTTCTTCCTTTTCATAATGCCTAATAGGTATGTTAAAATGTGCATCTAGGTGTGAAGCATAGATGCCTCCAAAGATGGGGCCCTTGGTACGGTTCAGACTTAACCGTTTAGCAATAATGCCGCCCATACTAACAGAGTTATCACCATATAAACCGTGGAGCAAAATAATAATATCAGGGATACTAAGGTTTCCATAGTTTCTGCGACCAGTTAAACAACGACTAGAAAATAATGCAAAATAGCGTAAAACAGGAAAATGTATGCTAGTGATTCGTGCATCGGAAACCTTCCTTGTTTCCCCTACAATGATAGTATCAATAAACCCATCCACATCCTCACAATGTGGTTCCTCTGTCTTGCCCTCGAAAGGTACTAAACAAACCCGACAAAAATCATAAAGTGACATCTCCTTATGCTCATCATATAAATGAAACTCCACCGTAGGTGGTGAGCTCCTAGAATGGAAATGAAAGTTTTGCACAAATATATTTTTGAGTAAGAGATACTGATCGCATTGGTCGTGGAGGAAAGCGGTGAGGCCTGCATTCTTATCCAATTCATGAAAATCTTCATAAATCCCGGCTGCTCTTAAGAAATCATCGGAAGGCCATTCACACGCCCGAACCTCCGCGATGCGAGGCGAATTATACTTAGGCTTCGGTGCCTTTTCCTTTGAGCTTGGCTCGATGAGCCCCTCAAAAGTCTCTTCATCATTTTTTGAAAAATCCTGAAATTTTTAGTAACTTCAAAATAAAAGTAAACCAAACTCAATAATATTGATAGCAACTATTCCTACAAGTGCCTAGTGCCTATATCATGCATCAAAACTACTTTTAACCATATAAATTTGACATGCAAGCTCAAGAACATGGTCACCTAAGCAGCAAGAGTTTGCAATGAATAAAGCATTAGAACAAAAATTAATTGGACCAATGGAGGAGTCACATACCAAGGAACAATCTCCCCAAGCAGTTTTGTGAGAGGTGCTTTGAGCAAGGAGATCAAAAATGGCAGCAAAATGAGCTAGAACTCGTGCTTGAGCTAGATATTCGTGTTTGGGGGAGGAAGAAGGAGTGTGTGGGTGAAAGGTTAAGTGGAGGAGGGCCACCATGGGCCCACGAGGCAGGGGGGCACGCCTAGGGGGTTAGGGCGCGCCCTCCACCCTCGTGGGCAGGTGGTTGACCCCCTGCTGTGTTCTCAGTGCCAAATATTCTCAAATATTCTAGAAAAAAAATCATATTTAAATTTCAGGGCATTTGGAGAAATTTTATTTTCGTGGTATTTTTATATTGCACGGATAATCAGATAACAGACAGAAAAATATTTATTTTTATTTTATGTAATATAAATAACAGAAAGTAAAAGTGGGGTATAGAAGGTTTTGCCTTCTAGTTTCATCCATCTGATGATCATCAAAAGTAATCCACTAACAAGGTTGATAAAGTCTTATTAAAGAACTCATTCCGAATAACATGGAACCGGAGAAATTTCGAATAACACTATGTTACCTCAACGGGGATATGCACATCCCCAATAATAAGAATATCATATTTCTTCTTGACAGTAGGAAGAGGAAATTCAAAACCTCCAAATATAATCAATGGAATTTTTCCAATAGAATTGATACTGTGAACTTGAGGTTGTTTCCTCGGAAAGTGTACCGTGTGCTCATTACCATTACCATGAAAACTGACATTGCCTTTAGTGCAATCAATAACAGCCCCTGTAGTGTTCAAAAAGGGTCTTCCAAGAATAATAGACATACTATCGTCCTCGGGAATATCAAGAATAACAAAGTCCGTTAAAATAGTAACGTTTGCAACTACAACAGGCACATCCTCACAAATACCGACAGGTATAGCAATTGATTTATCAGCCATTTGCAAAGATATTTCAGTAGGTGTCAACTTATTCAAATCAAGTCTACGATATAAAGAGAGAGGCATAACACTAACACCGGCTCCAAGATCACATAAAGCAGTTTTAACATAGTTTCTTTTAATGGAGCATGGTATAGTGGGTACTCCTGGATCTCCAAGTTTCTTTGGTATTCCACCCTTAAAAGTATAATTAGCAAGCATGGTGGAAATTTCAGCTTCCGGTATCTTTCTTTTATTTGTAACAATTTCTTTCATGTACTTAGCATAAGGATTCATTTTAAGCATATCAGTTAATCGCATACGCAACAAGATAGGTCTAATCATTTCAACAAAGCGCTCAAAATCCTCATTATCCTTTTTCTTGGATGGTTTGGGAGGAAAAGGCATGGGTTTCTGAACCCAAGGCTCTCTTTCTTTATCATGTTTCCTAGCAACATAGTCTTTCTTATCATAACGTTGATTCTATGATTGTGGGTTATCAAGATCAACAGTAGGTTCAATTTCTATATCATTATCATTACTAGGTTGAGCATCATCATGGATATTATCATTAACATTATTACTAGTTTTAGGCTCATTACCACATTGAGTTTCAGCATCAGAAATAGAAATATCATTTGGATTCTCAGGTGGTTAAATAGCAGGTTCACTAGACGCATGCAAAGTCCTATCATTTTTCTTTTTCTTCCTTTTAGAAGGACTAGGTGCATCTATATTATTTCTCTGAGAATCTTGCTCAATTCTCTTAGGGTGGCCTTCAGGATACAAAGGATCCTGAGTCATTTTACCACCTCTAGTCATAACTCTAACAGCATTATCATTATTCTTACTATTCAATTCACTGAGCAAATCATTTTGAGCTTTATGTACTTGTCCTACTTGAGTGGTATCCATAGAAGCATGTTTACTAATAAGTTTAAGTTCACCTTTGACATTGGCCATATAATCACCGAAGTGTTCAAGCATATTTGAATTATATTTCAACTGTCTACCAAAATAAGCATTACAGTCTTCTTGCTTAGCCATAAATTTATCAAACTCATCTAAGCATGGGCTAGAAAACTTAGTAAATGGGACTTTAGCTTTATCATATCGATAGAGAGAATTTACCTTTACTATCTGTGTTGGGTTATCAAGACCATGAGTTTCTTCAATAGGTGATGGATCAAGATCATATGTTTCTTCAACAAGCGGTAAATTAAGACCGTGTATTTCTTCAATAGGAGGTAAATTCTTAACATCTTCAGCTTTAATACCTTTTTCTTTCATAGATTTCTTTGCCTCTTGCATATCTTCAGGAATGAGAAATAGAATACCCCTCTTCTTCGGAGTTGGTTTAGGAATAGGCTCAGGAATTGGCTCCGGAGGTGTCCAATTATTTTCATTTGTCAACATATTATTCAATAGAATTTCAACTTCATCCGATGTTCTTTCTCTGAAAACAGAACCAGCACAACTATCCAGGTAATCTCTGGAAGCATCGGTTAGTCCATTATAAAAGATATCAAGTATTTCATTTTTCTTAAGAGGATGATCAGGCAAAGCATTAAGTAATTGGAGAAGCCTCCCCCAAACTTGTGGGAGACTCTCTTCTTTAATTTGCACAAAATTATATATATCCCTTAAAGCAGCTTGTTTCTTATGAGAAGGGAAGTATTTAGCAGAGAAGTAATAAATCATATCCTAGGGACTACGCACACAACCAGGATCAAGAGAATTAAACCGTATCTTAGCATCACCCTTTAATGAGAGCGGAAATATTTTAAGGATATAAAAGTAACGAGTTCTCTCATCAGTCGTGAACAGGGTGGCTATATCATTTAATTTAGTAAGATGTACCACAACAGTTTCAGATTCATAAGTATGAAAAGGATCAGATTCAACCAAAGTAATTATATCAGGATCAACAGAGAATTCATAATCCTTATCGATAACACAGATAGGTGAAGTAGCAAAAGCAGGGCCAGGTTTCATTCTAGCATTTAGAGATTGCTTGTTCCATTTAGCTAATAACCTCTTAAGTTCGTATCTATCTTTGCAAGCTAAAATAGCTAAAGAGGCTTCTTGATCAAAAACATAACCCTCAGGAATAACAAGTGATTCTTCATCATCACTTTCATCAGTATTATCAGATTCAATATTTTCAATCTCTCTAGCCCTAGCAATTTGTTCATCAAGAAATTCACCAAGTGGCACGGTAGTATCAAGAATAGAAGTAGTTTCATCATAAGTATCATGTATAGTAGAAGTAGCATCATCAATAACATGCGACATATCATAACGAATAACAGAAGCAGTTTTAGGTGTCGCAAGCTTACTCAAAACAGAAGGTGAATCAAGTGCAGAGCTAGATGGCAGTTCCTTACCTCCCCTCGTAGTTGAGGGATAAATCTTGGTTCTTGGATCTTTCAAGTTCTTCATAATGATAAGCAGATATAAATCCCAAGTGACTCAAAGAATAGAGCTATGCTCCCCGGTAACAACACCGGAAAATAGTCTTGATAACCCACAAGTATAGGCGACCGCAACAATTTTCGAGGGTAAAGTATTCAACCCAAATTTATTGATTCGACACAAGGGGAGCCAAAGAATACTCTCAAGTGTTAGCAGCTGAATTGTCAATTCAACCACACCTGGAAACTTAGTATCTGCAGCAAAGTATTTCGTAGCAAAGTAATATGATCGTAGTGGTAACGGTAACAAAAGGTAACAGTAGTAAAAGTAATGTTTTTGGTATTTTGTAGTGATGATAGCAATAGCAACGGGAAAGTAAATAAGCGAAGAACAATGTATGGAAAGCTCGTAGGCAATGGATCAGCGATCGAGAATTATCCCGGATGTGCTTCATCATGTAACTGTCATAACCTAGGGTGACACAGAACTAGCTCCAGTTCATTGATATAATGTAGGCATGTATTCCGAACATAGTCATACGTGCTTATGGAAACGAACTTGCATGACATCTTTTGTCCTACCCTCCCGTGGCAGCGGGGTCCTTATGGAAACTAAGAGATATTAAGGCCTCCTTTTAATAGAGTACCGAAACAAAGCATTAACACATAGTGAATACATGAACTCCTCAAACTACGGTCATCACCGGTAAGTATCCCGATTATTGTCACTTTGGGGTTAACGGATCATAACACATAATAGGTGACTATAGACTTGCAAGATAGGATCAAGAACACTCATATATTGATGAAAACATAATAGGTTCAGATGTGAAATCATGGCACTCGGGCCCTAGTGACAAGCATTAAGCATAGCAAAGTCATAGCAACATCAATCTCAGAACATAGTGGATACTAGGGATCAAACCCTAACAAAACTAACTCGATTACATGATAGATCCCATCCAACCCATCACCGTCCAGCAAGCCTACGATGAAATTACTCACGCACGGCGGTGAGCATTATGAAATTGGTGATGGAGGATGGTTGATGATGACGATGGTGATGGATTCCCCTCTCCGGAGCCCCGAACGGACTGCAGACCAGCCCTCCCGAGAGGTTTTAGGGCTTGGCGGCGGCTCCGTATTGTAAAACGCGATAATTCTTCTCTCTGATTTTTTCTCCCCGAAACACAATATATAGAGTTAGAGTTGGAGTCGGAGAGGCACCAGGGTCCACGAGGTAGGGGCCGCGCCCTAGGGGGGCAGGCGCGCCCCCCACCCTCGTGGATAGGTGGTGGGCCCCCTGGCCTTCATCTTTTGCAGGTATTTTTTATATTTTCCAAAAAGTTGCTCCGTGATGTTTCAGGTCATTCCGAGATCGTTTGTTTCTGTACGTAAAAAACACCATGGTAATTCTGCTGAAAACAGCGTCAATCCGGGTTAGTTCCATTCAAATCATGCAAGTTAGAGTCCAAAACAAGGGCAAAAGTGTTTGGAAAAGTAGATACGATGGAGACGTATCACCAGGCCCACCTCCGGTGCCCATCTTTTGATATATAAGTCATTTTTACCTAGAAAAAAAATAAGGACATGACTTTCGGGATGGAGCACCGCCATCTCGAGGCGGAACTTGGGCAGGAGCACTTTTGCCCTCCGACGGAGCGATTCCGCCGGGGGAACATCCCTCTCAGAGGGGGAAATCATTGTCGTCATCATCACCAACAACTCTCCCATCTTTGGGAGGAAAATATCCATCAACATCTTCAATAGCACCATCTCATCTCAAACCCTAGTTCATCTCTTCTATTCAATCTTGTTACCGAAACTGTAGATTGGTGCTTGTGGGTGACAAGTAGTGTTGATTACATCTTGTAGTTGATTACTATATGGTTTATTTGGTGGAAGATTATATGTTCAGATCCAATATGCTATTTAATACCCCTTTGATCTTGATCATGAATATCATTTGTGAGTAGTTACTTCCGTTCTTGAGGTCACATGATACATCATGTTGCAAGTAATCATGTGAACTTGGTATGTGTTCGATATTTTGATAGTATGTATGTTGTGATTTCCGTAGTAGTGTCATGTGAACGTCGACTACATGACACTTCATCATATTTGGGCCTAAGGGAATGCATTGTGGAGTAGCAATTAGATGATGGGTTGCGAGAGTGACAGAAGTTTAAACCCCAGTTTATGCGCTATTTCGTAAGGGACCGATTGGATCCAAAAGTTTAATGCTATGGTTAGAATTTATTCTTAATATTTTTCTCGGAGTTGCGGATTCTTGCGGGAGGGTTAATAATAATTAGGATGTTTGTTCAAGTAAGAACAGCACCTAAGAACGGGTCCACTCTCATATCAAATTATCAAAGTAGCGAACACAAATCGAACCAACATGGTGAAAGTGACTAGATGAAATTCCCATGTACCCTCAAGAACGCTTTGCTTATCATAAGAGAACGTTTTGGCCTGTCCTTTGCCTCGAAAGAATTGGGCTACCTTGCTGCACTTTTGTTACTACTATCATTACTTCCTCATTACAAATTATCTCGCTATCGAACTACTCTGCTACTTACAATTTCAGCACTTGTAGGCATTACCTTACTGAAAACTACTTGTCATTTCCTTCTGCTCCTTGTTGGGTTCGACACTCTTACTTATCGAAAAGAGATACAATTGATCCCCTATACTTGTGGGTCATCAAGGCTATTTTCTTGCTCCGTTGCCAGGGAGTGAAGCGCCTTTCGTAAGTGGAATTTGGTAAGGAAACATTTATATAGTGTGCTGAAATTTATTGTCACTTGTTAATATGGAAAACAATCCTTTGAGGGGTTTGTTTGGGTTATCTTCAGCTCGACCGGAACCACAATTAGCTACCCCTCAACCTACTGCACGTACTGAAATATTGAATATTAAATTCCTTCGGGTATGATAGAACCATTGCTAGCTAATCCTAATGCAGGAGATGGAACCGAACATCCTGATATGCACTTGATATATGTAGAACAAATTTGTGGATTGTCCAAGCTTGCAGGTTTACCCGGAGATGAAATTATGAAAAAGGTTTTCCCTTTATCCTTGAAGGGAAAAGAATTGGCATGGTATAGGCTATGTGATGATATTGGATCTTGGAATTGGAATTGTTTGTAATTGGAGTTCCATCAAAAAATTTATCCTATGCATCCAGTTCATCGTGATCGGAATTACATATATAATTTTTGGCTTTGTGAAGGACAAAGTATCGCTCTAACTTGGGGCATGCTTAAGTCAATGTTACATTCATGCCCCAATCATGAGCTCTCAAGAGAAATTATTATCCAGAACTTTTATGCTCGACTTTCTCGTAATGATCAAACCATGCTCGATACTTCTTGTGATGGTTCTTTTATGAAGAAGACTATTGAGTTTCGGTGGGATCTTTTGGAAATAATTAAACTCAACTCTGAAGATTGGGAACTCAAAGAAGGTAAAGATTTAGGTATTAAGCTTAAGTGTGATTGTGTTAAATCTTTTATGGATACCGATGCTTATCAAAAGTTTAACACTAAATATGGACTTGACTCTGAGATAGTAGCCTCCTTTTGTGAATCATTTGCTACTCATGTTGATCTCCCTAAAGAGAAGTGGTTTAAATATCACCCACCTATTAAAGAAGAATTCAAAGATCCGGCACCAATTAAAGAAGAAACTATACTTTACAATGTTGATCGTATTGTTCCTTTTGCTTATATTGAGAAACCACCTTTCCCTGTTAGGACAAAGGAACATGCTAAAGTTTCAACTGTGGTCAATAAAAGCTATATTAGAACACCTAAACCTGATGAACAAATTAAAGTAGAACTTTGTATTGCTATGGTTAAATATCTCTTGGAAGAAAATGTAGATGGGCATGTTATTTACTTCTGTGAAGATGCTGCTAGAATTGCCAAACCTGATAAAAAGGATAAACATAAACCTGTTGCTAGCATGCCCGTTGTCTCCGTTAAAATAGATCACTATTATCATGGTTTATGTGACATAGGTGCTAGTGTGAGTGCTATTCCTTACACCCTATATCAAGAAATTATGAATGACAAAGCACCTGCAGAGATAGAAGACATAGATGTTACTATTAAACTTGCTAATAGTGATAATATATCACCAATTAGGATTGTTAGAGATGTTGAAGTCTTGTGTGGGAAAATAAAATACCATACTGATTTTCTTGTTCTTGGTTCCCCACAAGATGGCTTTTGTCCCAGTATCTTTGGTAGACCTTTCTTGAACACCGTTAATGCTAAAATAGATTGTAAGAAACAAACTATCGGTGTTAGTTTTGGTGATGAGACTCATGAGTTTCATTTTTCTAAGTTTAGAAGAAAGCTTCATGAAAAAGAATTGTCTAGTAAAGATGAGTTAATTGGTCTTGCTTCTATTGTTGTGTTGGGGAATGCAGTAATTTCAAAAAAATTCCTACGCACACGCAAGATCATGGTGATGCATAGCAACGAGAGGGGAGAGTGTTGTCCACGTACCCTCGTATACCGTAAGCGGAAGCGTTATGACAACACGGTTGATGTAGTCGTACGTCTTCACGATCGACCGATCCTAGTACCAAAAGTACGACACCTCTGTGATCTGCACATGTTCGGCTCGGTGACGTCCCACGAACTCTCGATCCAGCTAAGTGTCTAGGGAGAGCTTCGTCAGCACGACGACGTGATAACGGTGATGATGATCCTACCGGAACCGGGCTTCGCCTAAGCACAACTACGATATGACTGAGGTGGATTATGGTGGAGGGGGCACCGCACACGGCTAAGGGACCAATGATCGACTTGTGTGTCTATGGGGTGCCTCCTCCCCCGTATATAAAGGAGTGCAGGAGGGAGGAAGGCAGACCCTCTATGGCGCGCCCTGGAGGAGTCCTACTCCCTCCGGGAGTAGGATCCCCCTTCCCTAGTTGGATTAGGAGAGAAGGAAGGGGGAGAGAGGGAGGAAGGAAAGGGGGCGCCACCCCCTTCCTAGTCCAATTCGGACCAGAGGAGGAGGGGGCACGTGGCCTGCCCTGGCTGCCCCTCTCTCTCTCCACTAAAGCCCATTAGGGCCCATATACTCCCCGGGGGGTTCCGATAACCCCCCGGTACTCCGGCATATGCCCGAACTCAATCGGAACCTTTCCGATGTCCAAACATAGGTTTCCAATATATCGATCTTTATGTCTCGACCATTTCGAGACTCCTCGTCATGCCAGTGATCACATCTGGGACTCCGAACAAACTTCGGTTCATCAAAACACATAAACTCATAATACTGATCGTCACCGAACGTTAAGCGTGCGGACCCTACGGGTTCGAGAACTATGTAGACATGACCGAGACATGTCTCCGGTCAATAACCAATATCAGAACCTGGATGTTCATATTGGCTCCCACATATTCTACGAAGATCTTTATCGGTCAAACCGCATAACGATATACGTTGTTCCCTTTGTCATCGGTATGTTACTTGCCAAAGATTCGATCGTCGGTATCTCAATACCTAGTTCAATCTCGTTACCGGCAAGTCTCTTTACTTGTTCCGTAATGCATCCTCCTGCAACTAACTCATTAGTCACATTGCTTGCATGGCTTATATTGATGTGCATTACCGAGAGGGCCCAGAGATACCTCTCCGACAATCGGGGTGACAAATCCTAATCTCGATCTATCCCAACTCAACAAACACCATCAGAGACACCTGTAGAGCACCTTTATAATCACCCAGTTACGTTATGACATCTGGTAGCACACAAAGTGTTCCTCCCATATTCGGGAGTTGCATGATCTCCTAGTCATAGGAACATGTATAAGTTATGGAGAAAGCAATAGCAACAAACTAAACGATCATCATGCTAAGCTAACGGATGGGTCAAGTCAATCAAATCATTCTCTAATGATGTGATCCTGTTAATCAAATGACAACTCATGTCTATGGTTAGGAAACATAACCATCATTGATTCAATGAGCTAGTCAAGAAGAGGCAAACTAGTGACACTCTGTTTGTCTATATATTCACACATGTACTAAGTTTCCGGTTAATACAATTCTAGCATGAATAATAAAAATTTATCATGATATAAGGAAATATAAATAACAACTTTATTATTGCCTCTAGGGCATATTTCCTTCATGTTGTGCCTCCTACTGATCTACTAGAACAAGTGCCTCCTGCTGATCTACTAGAACAGTATTTGCTAGACCATGAAAATGATTTGCATATGCATGAAAGAAATGAAATAGATAAGATTTTGTTTGAACAATGTCCTCTACTTAAAAACAATTTGCCTATTGAAACTCTAGGAGGTCCTCCTCCACCTAAAGCTGATCATGTGTTTGAATTAAAATAATTGCCAGAAGATATATCCTGTTATTATTAGTGCTAACCTTTCAGAACATGAAGAAGAAAGATTATTGAAAGTTCTAAGGAAGCACCGCGATGCTATTGGATATACTCTTGATGATTTAAAGGGAATTAGTCCCACTCTATGTCAGCACAAAATTAATATGGAACCTGATGCTAAACCCGTTGTTGCTCACCAACGTCGGTTAAATCCAAAAATGAAGGAAGTGGTAAGAACGAAAATCATAAAACTTCTGGAAGCAGGTACAATCTATCCTATAGCTGATAGTAGATGGGTAAGTCATGTTCATTGTGTCCCTAAGAAAGGAGGTATATCTGTTTTTCCTAATGATAAGAATGAACTTATTCCACAAAGAATTGTTATAGGCCATAGAATGGTAATTGATTTTAGAAAATTAAACGAAGAAACTAGAAAAGATCATTACCCTCTGCCTTTTATTGATCAAATGCTTGAAGGATTGGCTAAGCACACACATTTTTTTCTTCCTTGATGGATATTCTATTTTTTCACAAATACCTGTTTCTCAACCTGACCAAGAAAATACCACTTTTACTTATCCCTTTGGAACCTATGCTTATAGACGTATGCCTTTCGGTTTATGTAATGCACTTGCTACTTTTCAAACATGCATGACTGCTATATTCTTTGACTTTTGTGAAAAGATTGCTTAGGTTTTCATGGATGATTTCTCTGTTTATGGGAAGTCTTTTGATGATTGTTTAAGAAATCTTGACGAGACACCACGTGATGATCAGGTGTGATAAGCTCTACATTCACATACAATGGGTTCAAGCTAGTTTTGTACATGCCGAATACTCGGGTTACATTTGACGAGCCTAGCATATGCAGATATGGCCTCGGAGCACAGAGACCGAAAGGTTGAACGTGAATCATATAGTAGATATGATCAACATAGTGATGTTCACCATTGAAAACTATTCCATGTCACGTGATGATCGGACATGGTTTAGTTGATATGGATCACGTGATCATTTATATGACTAGAGGGATGTCTATCTAAGTGGGAGTTCTTTAGTAATATGATTAGTAGAACTTTTAATTTATCACGAACTTAGTACCTTATAGTTTTTGCATATCTATTTTATTGTAGATCAATGGCCCATGCTACCGTTCCCTTGAATTTTGATGCATTCCTAGAGAAAGCTAAGTTGAAAGATGATGGCAGCAACTACATGGACTTGGTCCGTAACTTGAGGATTATCCTCATTGCTGCACAGAAGAATTACGTCCTGGAAGCACCGCTAGGTGCAAGACCCGGCGCAGGAGCAACTCCAGATGTTATGAACGTCTGGCAGAGCAAAGCTAATGACTACTCGATAGTTCAGTTTGCCATGCTTTACGGCTTAGAATCGGGACTTCAAAGACGTTTTGAACATCATGGAGCATATGAGATGATCCAGGAGTTGAAGTTAATATTTCAAGCAAATTCCCGAGTTGAGAGATATGGAGTCTCCAACAAGTTCTACAGCTGCAAAATGGAGGAGAATAGTTCTATCAGTGAACACATACTCAGAATGTCTGGGTACCACTTGACTCGGCTGGGAGTTAATCTTCCTGATGATAGTGTCATTGACAGAGTTCTTTAATCACTGCCAACAAGCTATAAAGGCTGCTTGATGAACTATAATATGCAAGGGATGGAAAAGACAATTCTCGAGCTCTTTGCGATGCTAAAGGTTGCAGAGGTAGAAATCAAGAAGGAGCATCAAGTGTTTATGGTGAACAAGACCATTAGTTTCAAGAAAAAGGGCAAACGGAAGAAGGGGAACTTCAAGAAGAACAGCAAGCCAGTTGCTGCTCAAGGGAATAAGCCCAAGTCTGGACCTAAGCCTGAAACTGAGTGCTTCTACTGCAAAGGGACTGGTCACTGGAAGCGGAACTGCCCCAAGTATTTGGCAGATAAGAAGGATGGCAAATTGAACGGTATATTTGATATACATGTTATTGATGTGTACCTTACTAATGCTCGTAGTAGCACATGGGTATTTGATACTGGTTCTGTTGCTCATATTTGCAACTCAAAACAGGGGCTACGACTTAAACGAAGATGGGCTAAGGACGTGGTGACGATGCGCGTGGGAAATGGTTCCAAAGTCGATGTGATCGCCGTCGGTACGCTACCTCTACATCAACCGTCGGGATTAGTTTTAGACCTGAATAATTGTTATTTGGTGCTTGTGTTGAGCATGAACATTATATCTGGATCTTGTTTGATGCGAGATGGTTATTCATTTAAATCGGAGAATAATGGTTGTTCTATTTATATGACTAATATCTTTTATGGTCATGCACCCTTGATGAGTGGTCTATTTTTGTTGAATCTCGATTGTAGTGATACACATATTCATAATATTGAAGCCAAAAGATGCAAAGTTAATAATGATAGTGCAACTTATTTGTGGCACTGCCGTTTAGGTCATATTGGTGTAAAGCGCATGAAAAACTCCATGCTAACGGGCTTTTGGAATCACTTGATTGTGAATCAATTGATGCTTGCGAACCATGCCTCATGGGCAAGATGACTAAGACTTCGTTCTCCGAAACAATGGAGCGAGCAACTGACTTGTTGGAAATAATACATACTGATGTGTGCGGTCCGATGAGTGTTGAGGCTCGCGATGGGTATCGTTATTTTCTAACCTTCACAGATGATTTGAGCAGATATGGGTATATCTACTTAATAAGAATAAGTCTGAAACATTTGAAAAGTTCAAAGAATTTCAGAGTAAAGTGGAAAATCATTGTAACAAGAAAATAAAGTTTCTATGATATGATCGTGGAGGTGAATATTTGAGTTATGAGTTTGGTCTTCATTTGAAACAATGTGGAATAGTTTAGCAATTCACGCCACCTGGAACACCACAGCGTAATGGTGTGTCCGAATGCCGTAACCGTACTTTATTAGATATGGTGCAATCTATGATGTCTCTTACCAATTTACCGCTATCGTTTTGGGGTTATGCTTTAGAGATGGCTGCATTCATGTTAAATAGGGCACCATCTAAATCCGTTGAGATGACACCATATGAACTATGGGTTGGCAAGAAACCTAAGCTGTCGTTTCTTAAAGTTTGGGGCTACGATGCTTATGTGAAAAAGCTTCAACCTGATAAGCTCGAACCCAAATCGGAGAAATGTGTCTTCATAGGATACCCAAAGGAGACTGTTGGGTACACCTTCTATCACAGATCCGAAGGCAAGATATTCATTGCTAAGAATGGATCCTTTCTAGAGAAGGAGTTTCTCTCGAAAGAAGTGAGTGGGAGGAAAGTAGAACTTGATGAGGTAGTTGTACCTTCTCCCGAATTGGAAAGTAGTTCATCAAAGAAATCCGTTCATGTGATTCCTACACCAATTAGTGAGGAAGCTAATGAAGATGATCATGAAACTTCAGATCAAGTTACTGCCGAACCTCGTAGGTCAACCAGAGTATGATCTACACCAGAGTGGTACAGTAATCCTGTTCTGGAGGTCATGTTACTAGACCATTGCGAACCTACGAACTATGAGGAAGCGATGATGAGCCCAGATTCCGTGAAATGGCTTGAGGCCATGAAATCTGAGATGGGATCCATGTATGAGGACAAAGTGTGGACTTTGGTTGACTTGCCCGATGATCGGCAATCCATAGAGAATAAATGGATCTTCAAGAAGAAGACTAACGTTGACGGTAATGTTACTGTCTACAAAGCTCGACTTGTTGCAAAAGGTTTTTGACAAGTTCAAGGAGTTGACTATGATGAGAACTTCTCATCCGTAGCGATGCTTAAGTCTGTCCGAATCATGTTAGCAATTGCTGCATTTTATGATTATGAAATTTGGCAAATGGATGTCAAAACTACATTCCTTAATGGATATCTTAAAGAAGAGTGGTATATGATGCAACCAAAAGGCTTTGTCGATCCTAATGGTGCTAACAAAGTGTGCAAGCTCCAGCGATCCATTTATGGACTGATGCAAGCCTCTCGGAGTTGGAATATACGTTTGATAGTGTGATCAAAGCTTACGGTTTTATACAGACTTTTGGAGAAGCCTGTATTTACAAGAAAGTGAGTGGGAGCGCTATAACATTTCTAATATTATATGTGGATGACATATTGTTGATTGGAAATAATACAGAATTTCTAGATAGCATAAAAGGATACTTGAATAAGAATTTTTCAATGAAAGACCTCGGTGAAGCTGCTTATATATTGGGCCTCAAGATCTATAGAGATATATCAAGATGCTTAATTGGACTTTCAAAAGGCACGTACCTTGATAAAGTTTTGAAGAAGTTCAAAATGGATCAGTCAAAGACAGGGTTCTTGCCTTTGTTACAAGGTGTGAAGTTGAGTCAGACTCAATGCCCGACCACTGCAGAAGATAGAGAGAAAATGAAAGTCATTCCCTATGCCTCAGCCATAGGTTCTATCATGTATGCAATGCAGTGTACTAGACCCGATGTGTGCCTTGCTATAAGTTTAGCACGGAGGTAGCAGAGTAATCCAGGATTGGATCACTAGACAGTGGTGAAGAACATTCTGAAATACCTGAAAAGGACTAAGGATATGTTTCTCGTTTATGGAGGTGACAAAGGGCTTGTTGTAAATGGTTACGTCGATGCAAGCTTTGACACTGATCCGGATGACTCTAAGTCGCAAACCGGATACGTATTTATTTTGAATGGTGGAGCTATAAGTTGGTGCATTTCCAAGCAAAGCGTCGTGGTGGGATCTACGTGTGAAGTGGAGTACATAGCTTCTTGAGAAGCAGAAAATGAAGGAGTCTAGATGAAGGAGTTCAGATCTGATCTAGGTGTAATACCTACAGTGCATCGGGTCCAATGAAAATATTTTGTGACAATACTGGAGCAATTGCTTTGGCGAAGGAATCCAAATTTCACAAGAGAACCAAACACATCAAGAGACGCTTCAATTCCATCCGCGATCAAGTCAAGGAGGGAGACATAGAGATTTGCAAGATACATACGGATCTGAATGTTGCAAACACATTGACTAAGCCCCTCTCATGAGCAAACACATGATAAGCACCAAGACTCCATGGGTGTTAGAATCATTACTATGTAATCTAGATTATTGAATCTAGTGCAAGTGGGAGACTGAAGAAAATATGCCCTAGAGGCAATAATAAAGTTGTTATTTATATTTCCTTATATCATGATAAATATTTATTATTCATGCTAGAATTGTATTAACCGGATACTTAGTACATGTGTGAATACATAGACAAATAGAGTGTCCCAAGTATGCCTCTACCTGACTAGCTCGTTAATCAAAGATGGATAAGTTTCCTAACCATAGACATGTGTTATCATTTGATGAGCGAGATCACATCATTAGAGAATGATGTGATGGACAAGACCCATCCGTCAGCTTAGCATTATGATAGTTTAGTTTTATTTCTATTGCTTTGTTCATGACTTATACATATTCCTCTGACTATGAGATTATGCAACTCCCAAGTACCGGAGGAACACCTTGTGTGCTATCAAACATCACAACGTAACTAGGTGATTATAAAGATGCTCTACAGGTGTCTCTGAAGGTTTTTGTTGAGTTGGCATAGATAGAGATTAGGATTTGTCACTCCGAGTATCGGAGAGGTATCTATGGGCCCTCTCAGTAATGCACATCACTATAAGCCTTGCAAGCAATGTAACTAATGAGTTAGTTGAGAGATGATGCATTATGGAACGACTAAAGATACATGCCGGTAACGATATTAAACTAGGTATGATGATACCGACGATCGAATCTCGAGCAAGTAACATACCGATGACAAAGGGAATAACGTATGTTGCTATGCGGTTTGACTGATAAAGATCTTCGTAGAATAGGTAGGAGCCAATATGAGCATCTAGGTTCCACTATTGGTTATTGACCGGAGATGTGTCTCAGTCATGTCTACATAGTTCTCGAACCCGTAGGGTCCGCACGCTTAACGTTCGATGATGATTTGTATTATGAGTTATGTTTTTTGGTGATCGAAGTTTGTTCAGAGTCCTGGATGAGATCACGGACATGATGAGGAGTCTTGAAATGGTCGAGAGGTAAATATTGATATATTGGAAGGTTATATACGGACAAAAGAATGGTTCCGATAAGGTTTAGGGATTTTTTAGAGTACCGGGAGGTTATCGGAGCAGCCCGGGAAAGTTAATGGGCCTAATGGGCCATAGTGGAGGAGAGGAGGCAAGCCACAGGAGGTGGCACACACCCCCCTTGCCCAATCCGAATTGGACAAGGGGAGGGGGCACGGCCCCTCTCTTTCCTTCTCCTTCTCCCTGCTTTTCCCTTTCCCCCTCTCCATTGGAAGGAAGGCGGGGGGGGGGGGGGGGCGAATCCTACTAGGAACAGAGTCCTAGTAGGACCCCCCTCTTGGCGCGCCCCCCTTGGGCCGGCCTCCTCCTGCCCCCTCCTTTATATACGTGGGCAGGGGGCACCCCAAAGACACAACAGTTGTTTCTTAGTCGTGTGTGGTGCCCCTTCCATAGTTTACTCCTCCGGTCATATTGTCGTAGTGCTTAGGCGAAGCTCTGCGCGGATCACATCACCATCACCGTCACCATGCCGTCGTGCTGTCCGAACTCTCCCTCGACCCTCTACTGGATCAATAGCTCGAGGGACGCCATCGAGCTAAACGTGTGATGAACATGGAGGTGCCGTACGTTTGGTACTTGGATCGGTTGGATCATGAAGACGTTCGACTACATCAACCACGTCAACCTAACGCTTCCGCTTTCGGTCTACGAGGGTACATGGACACACTCTCCCTGTCTCGTTGCTATGCATATCCTAGATAGATCTTGCGTGATCGTAGGAATTATTTTGAAATTTCATGCTACGTTCCCCAACATTTAGACCTTATATTGTTGATTCCAAAGTAATTGTTCACACCGATCATGCTGCTATTAAATATCTAATGGAAAAGAATTATGCTAATCTAGACTTATTTGATGGGTTGTCTTGCTACAAGAATTTGATTTACATATCATTGATAGAAAAGGAGCTGAGAACCTCGTAGCTGATAACTTGTCTAGGCTTGAAAATGTGCCTGATGACCCACTACCTATTGATGGTAGTTTTCCTAATGATCAGTTAGCTGCAATAAATGTTGCTCATAGTACTCCTTGGTATGCTGACTATGCTAATTACATTGTTGCTAAATATTTACCACCTAGTTTTACATATCAACAAAAGAAAAAATTCTTCTATGATTTAAGACATTACTTTTGGGATGACCCACATCTTTGCAAAGACGGAGTAGATGGTATTATTAGACATTGTGTACCTGAGCATGAACATGGACAAATCCTATAGAAATTCACTCCGAAGCTTATGGAGGGCATCATGCTGGAGAAAGAACTGCTACAAGGTATTGCAATCTGGATTTTATTTGCCTACTCTCTTCAAGGATGCCCGTAAGTTCGTCTTATCATGTGATGAATGTCAAAGAATAGGTAATATCGGTAAGCGTCAAGAAATGGCTACGAATTATTCACTTGGTGTTGAACCATTTGATGTTTGGGGATTTGATTACATGGCACCATTTCCTTCCTCTAATGTGTATACACATATTTTGGTTGCTATTGATTATGTTACTAAAAGGGTAGAAGCTATTCCAACCAGTAGTGCTGATCACAACACCTCTATTAAAATGCTTATGGAAGTTATTTTCCCAAGGTTTGGAGTCCCTAGATATTTAATGACTGATGGTGGTTCACATTCTATTCATGGTGCTTTCCGTAAAATGCTTGCCAAGTATGATGTTAACCATAGGATTGCATCATCTTATCATCCTCAGTCTAGTGTTCAAGTTGAACTTAGAAATAGAGAAATGAAATTAATACCCCTCTAATCTTGAGCATGAATGTCATTTGTGAGTATTTACTTTCGTTCTTGAGGTCACGGGAGAAATCATGTTGCAAGTAATCATGTGAACTTGATATGTGTTCGATATTTTGATAATATGTATGTTGTGATTCCCGTAGTAGTGTCATGTGAACATAGACTACATGACACTTCACCATATTTGGGCCTAAGGGAATGCATTGTGGAGTAAATTAGATGAAGGGTTGCGAGAGTGACAGAAGATTAAACCCCAGTTTACGCGCTATCTCGTAAGGGACCGATTGGATCCAAAAGTTTAATGCTATGGTTAGAATTTATTCTTAATACTTATCTCGTAGTTGCGGATGCTTGCAGGAGGGTTAATTATAAGTAGGAGGTTTTTTCTAGTAAGAACAACACCTAAGCACCAGTCCACCCACATATCAAATTATCAAAGTAGCGAGCACAAATCGAACCAACATGGTGAAAGTGACTAGATGAAATTCCCGTGTACCCTCAAGAACGCTTTGCTTATCATAAGAGAACGTTTTGGCCTGTCCTTTGCCTCGAAAGAATTGGGCTACCTTGCTGCACTTTTGTTACTACTATCGTTACTTTCTCATTACAAATTATCTCGCTATCGGAGTACTCTGCTACTTAGAATTTCAGCACTTGCAGGCATTACCTTACTGAAAACTACTTGTCATTTCCTTCCGCTCCTCGTTGGGTTCGACACTCTTACTTATATAAAAGAGCTACAATTGATCCCCTATACTTGTGGGTCATCAAGGTTATTTTCTTGCGTCATTGCCGGGGAGTGAAGCGCCTTTGGTAAGTGGAATTTGGTAAGGAAACATTTATATAGTGTGCTGAAATTTATTGTCACTTGTTACTATGGAAAACAATCCTTTGAGGGGTTTGTTTGGGTTATCTTCACCTCGACCGGAACAACAATTAGCTACCCCTCAACCTACTACACCTACTGAAAATATTGAATATCAAATTCCTTCGGGTATGATAGAACAACTTCTAGCTAATCCTAATGCAGGAGATGGAACCGAACATCCTGATATGCACTTGATATATGTAGAACAAATTTGTGGATTGTTCAAGCTTGCAGGTTTACCCGGATATGAAGTTATGAAAAAGGTATTCCCTTTATCTTTGAAGGGAAAAGCATTGGCATGGTATAGGCCATGTGATGATATTGGATCTTGGAATTGGAATCATTTGAAATTGGAGTTCCATCAAATTTTTTATCCTATGCGTCTAGTTCATTGTGATCGGAATTACATATATAATTTTTGGCCTCGTGAAGGACAAAGTATCGCTCTAGCTTGGGATAGGATTAAGTCAATGTTACAATCATGAACTCTCAAGAGAAATTATTATCCAGAACTTTTATGCTCGACTTTCTTGTAATGATCAAATCATGCTCGATACTTCTTGTGATGGTTCTTTTATGAAGAAGACTATTGAATTCTAGTGGGATCTTATGGAAAGAATTAATCGCAACTCTGAAGATTGGGAACTCAATGAAGGTAAAGAGTCAAGTACTAAGCTTAAGTATGATTGTGTTAAATCTTTTATGGATACCGATGCTTTTCATAAGTTTAGCACTAAATATGGACTTGACCCTGAGATAGTAGCCTCCTTTTGTGAACCATTTGCTACTCATGTTGATCTCCCTAAAGAGAAGTAGTTTAAATATCACCCACCTATTAAAGAAGAATCAAAGAACCGGTACCAATTAAATAAGAAACTATACTTTACAATGTTGATCCTGTTGTTCCTTCTGCTTATATTGAGAAACCACCTTTCCCTGTTAGGACAAAGGAAATGCTAAAGTTTCAACTATGGTCAACAAAAGCTATATTAGAACACATAAACCTGATGAACAAATTAAAGTAGAACCTAGTATTTCTATGGTTAAAGATCTCTTGGAAAAAATGTAGATGGACATGTTATTAACTTCTGTGAAGAAGCTGCTAGAATTTCCAAACCTGGTAAAAAGGTTAAACATAGACCTATTGCTGGCATGCCCGTTGCCTCAGTTAAAATATATCATTGTTATCATGGTTTATGTGACATAGGTGCTAGTGTGAGTGCTATTCCTTACACCTTATATCAGGAAATTATGAATGACATAGCACCTACAGAGATATAAGACATAGATGTTACTATTAAACTTGCTAATAGAGACACTATATCACCAATTGGGATTGTTAGAGATTTTGATGTCTTGTGTGGGAAAATAAAATACCCTACTGATTTTCTTGTTCTTGGTTCCCACAAGATGACTTTTGTCCCACTATCTTTGGTAGACCTTTCTTGAACACCGTTAATGCTAAAATAGATTGTAAGAAACAAACTGTCGGTGTTAGTTTTGGTGATGAGACTCATGAGTTTAATTTTTCCAAGTTTAGTAGAAAGCTTCATGAAAAAGAATTGTCTAGTAAATATGAATTAATTGGTCCTACTTCTATTGTTGTGCCTCCTACTGATCCACTAGAACAATATTTGCTAGACCATGAAAATGATTTACATATGCATGAAAGAAATGAAATAGATAAGATTTTCTTTGAAAAACGTCCTCTACTTAAACACAACTTGCCTATTGAAACTCTAGGAGGTCCTCCTCCAAATAAAGCTGATCCTGTGTTTGAATTGAAACAATTGCCTGACACTTTGAAATATGCTTATCTTAATGAAAATAAGATATAACATGTTATTATTAGTGCTAACCTTTCAGAACATGAAGAAGAAAGATTATTGAAAGTTCTAAGGAAGCACTGAGCTACTATTGGATATAGTCTTGATGATTTAAAGGGCATTAGTCCCACTCTATGTCAGCACAAAATTAATGTGGAACCTGATGCTAAACCCGCTGTTGATCACCAACGTCAGTTAAATCCAAAAATGAAGGAAGTGGTAAGAACGGAAATCTTAAAACTTATGGAAGCAGGTATAATCTATCCTATAGCTGATAGTACATGGGTAAGTCCTATTCATTGTGTCCATAAGAAAGTGTAGCGGCCCAACCTCAGACGGTCAAGTCTCTATGCTTAAGTGTCATCCCTAGATCGGTATGCTGACACACACAGCACTCGAGGATTTATAACAGAGGTAAATCACATGTATAAAGTAACATAACTACTATTACCTCAATCCAAATAGCGGAAGTAACAACAAGGTTGTGGATTCCCATCAACACCAACGGCGAAGTTGAGTGTAGAAATCGTAACCCTAATGTATCACTTACTCGTCGTAAGATTCCTGCAACATGAGATGTTGCAGCCACAAGGGTCAGTACATTGAATGTACTGGCAAATTCACACCATAGAGCAATGATGAATAATAACTATCACTACATGCATATATGGCTGGTGGAGGCTCTATGATTATAATGTTTTTGTGAAAAGCCATTTTTTCCCTACAACAAAGGAATATATTTTATTTAACTATCATGGTAGTTGAACAACATAGAGAAGGTTCCTCCGATTCAATCCCAATTAAAGTTAACAACCCAATAAATTAATTAAGTAAAGTGTTGAGATCAATATGATAATCCAAGAACCAGATACTCAAGATGTCCATAACCGGGGACACGGCTAATCATGATTAGTTTGTACACTCTGTAGAGGTTTGCGCACTTTTCCCCACTAGACTCGATCTCCTCTATTGGATTTCTCGCACTACATGGTGTTTGAGAAACGGATGACCGAGACACAGCTTTTCAGAAGCATTAACTCTAACCCCGGGTAGACCGCACCAACCTACATCCCCTACATCTGCTAGCCTACCACTGGAAGAGGTCATGCAACTTACTCCACCATGCTAGAGCCCATAATAGCTTGTGGCTGGACACGGAAGTTTCTAGCATGAATAATCTTATGATCCATTTGAGCCTGGGTGTCATTTCATAGGGTGATCACACGAGTCCTCCGGGATCCCCTTGGGCAAGCACTGGGTTCTCCAGGTGCCTGGGCAGACCACTGGGTGCTCCAGGGTGCCCCTACCATTCCACCCAGATGTGTATTAAAATAGCCACATTAAGTTAACCATTAAATAATAACTCTTACATCTGTCATGAATCACTCAACCAATCCACGTCTACGAGCTTAGCAGAGCAATACGAGCATAACGTAGAAGTAACTCCCAAGGTTTGGATGCAGGACAATAGGTTCCTACCTCATCAACTACTTCCCAATACCCACATGTTATCAAGTCCTAACCATGCAGTGTTCGAGGGTTGAAACTAATGCATAAAAGCTAGGTATGAAAGGGATATGATCAAAGTGTGAACTTGCCTTGTACGGTTGATGAAGATGATTCACACTCATAACTCTTGATACCTCTACTCGTCACACTTCGGTCAATCTATCGTAAGCAAGCAATGGTAACCACCCATAAGCAATCACTCAAAAGATCGGAAAGAACGAAGAAGAGAATTCGGAAAACATCAAAACCAAGCAAATAACTCTTGCAACATAAAACAATTTCTAACAGTGCCAATATTATGTGGATTTGGCCTTATCATAAAGTTTAGGTCAAGAGCTTCGATTTGCAAAAAGAATCAACTCAAACGGAGTTATGAAACTCAAGTTATGATCAAACGAAGTTTAAATTTAAATCTATTTGAAATCAAATTTTAAACTTTCAAAAATATGTTTAAGTTGTTTTACTAGATAGAGGGGATCATAACGAAGAAGTGGGCGTTGGTTTCATCTAATTCCGACTAACGAGCAAAAAGTGGCGAAGGTTTGCAAATCAGGGACTAATCTGTAAATAAAATATTCACGAACGGGTCCCTAACCGAAAAAAAAAATCAAGCGTACGCTCGCTAACAGATTCTAATGAACAAAAATTGTTCGCTAAAAGTAGCTAACTAACGAACATTCACTAAAATAACTAGGTTAAAAAGAAAACCGGGTTTAACAAAAAAACCGAGAACTGAAAATAAACCAGATCGGGTTTGGTTTATACCGGCTCGGTGGTTTAGGCAGAGAAAACCGCCGACGAAACAGGACGGTGGACAACGGGTAGCGGGCGGAAGCTCTGGCGACGGGCGGTGATGGCACGGGGCAGCGGAGTGCGGCATCGGTGTCGGGGCGGCGTGAAGGCGGCGGCTGCGGTGCGGGGAGGTGAGGAGGCGGCGACGGATCTCATCAGGCGGCGGCGGTTGTGTGCAGCGGCAGCGGGGAGTGTGGGACGAGGAGCGGCGGCGGCGGCGGCGAAAATGGGATCCTGCGGTCCGGGGGCGCGCTATATGAAGGCGGAGGGAGGCGGCTTCTTAGAGGAGGGGAAAGGCGGCGACGAAGGTGGCCGGGTCGGCGAAGGCGGCGTGCTGGGTCGGGACTTCGTCTCGAGCTCGGAGAATGGCGGTGCGGCGCGCTGGGCTGGGCCTGGCTGGCTAGCTGGGCCGGCCGAGTCAGGGGAGGTTTTAAAAAAACGCAAACAGACAAAAATTAAATAAAACAAAAGAAATAAAAATATTATTTAGACATATAATATATAAAAATTTTCAGAAAAAAGTTTTCTACAACCTGACATTATTCTAGCTTCAAATAAAATCCACAAAAATTCAAATAAATCAAACAGTGCTACAGCTCCAATAAAATCCAACAAAAATCATTTTAAAAATACCAAAATGATTTCAATTTTATCTCTCTACAATTTCCTGATGTAGGGAATCATTTTACCCTATTTTCCATATATTTTATTTTTGGAGAAAAATAATTTGAATAAAAACCAAAATAGCTCCCAACTGAAAATAATTTCAAAAGGATTTTAAATGTGATTCTTTGAAACTCCCAACTCATATTTCATATGATTTGAAGAAGTCATTTTATCTTCTCATGAAAATCATTGAGTTGCTTAAAGTTTTTTGAATTTGAAAATAGTTCCAAATGAAATTCAAATATTTTCAAATACCCTTTTCATTTATTTAAATGGAAGAAGTCATGTCATCTTATCTCTAGGGTTTTGTATTTGAAAAGAATTTGAATTCACGGAGAAGAAAATGAAAGTTTGGGAAAGTCCTTTTATTCCTTCTCATTTAACTTTCAAAAAGTTTTGAATTCACTCACTTTTAGTCAATCAATCACACAACAATCAAACAAACTATCTATTTAATATAACATTCCAAAATTTAGAATTTTGGGATGTTACAAACCTACCACCCTTAAAATGAATCTCGTCCTCGAGATTCGGAGAGGCTAGCAAGAAATAAGTTAAGTTCGGGTTTTTTTTCTCAAAATCCATCGATCATCACAGGGGGTCTGGGGTGCTGCCACCCTTAGAAGCATCATTATGGTCCCATCAATACTCATATACTGCATCCTTATTCTTGGCAGGGCCGGTCTTCTTAGATCTTCAGTATAATACCTTATCTAGCTCTTCTGGTAGCGGCATAATCTTTTCCTCAATTCTTCTGTTCTTTCATCTTGGTAAGGTTATTTCGTGACTGGGTCTTCTTAGCTGACGGGTCTGGTGCCATTACTAATCAACTATCGATATCTCATGGAGGTCAACAATTTATGGTTTCTCCTATAGGAAATGGGTCTGGGCTGAACCTCACTGTATAACCTACGATTGGCAGCAGCAGCCTTATACCAGGAGAAAAAAATTGTCATACAATTCTAAGGTTTAAACAAGGTTTTGATCGTCATCTCTCTACTATGGGTAATTCACTCAGGTTTACCATCCCATATAGGAGAGGCGAATAATAAGATTAAGTCGGTATGGTGATCAATCCATTCCGCACCCAAATCATTACCCTGTGTATGGTTTAGCGAATCTCGCATTCTAACACTCGGTCATCCTCACAAGCATTGCAGAATCTCTCTTGTCGATGAACTAAGTTCGGAAAATCCATTGATTCTGTAAGACAAACAAACATCTATCGTTCCTTCACAACTCTCAGGTTTTGCGTTACTCCTATAAGATCGTCTGTCGATAAAAATCGTAACTTCTTCTAGGATTTTTCCTTCAGCAAGAGTGTGCTTGCTTCTTGGCAGGTCCTGGGGCATGTGGGTTATGGCCCATCTCATCACTTGTAAACCTTGAACTCATCATCGGGGCAACTGGTTATTATTCCAATATCCAGCTTCCGAGCATTCTTAAATCCATTCGATTCTACTGTCTTTCTTCCTTCTATTTGGTACCAAACTAAGACGTGATTACTCAGACTCATCACGGGGTTACTATTGCTCCATATTACCAACATTCAACCTCCTTTATATCCAATATTACTTCATCCCTTCATACTCTTGGGGGTATCCCACATATCGAGACAAAACTCATACTTATTTTGTCTGAAATCCACTTCGTGGAATATCATTAGCTTTTCCAGGGGTCAAGGGTCCTCATGGTTACTACCACCCTTGAAATTCACAAACTCATCCATAGACCATATTTCTCATATCCTCAAAAATGGTCAAAATATTTCTTCATATAGTAACACTCATAAAAATCCAAATCAGCACCAACGATGATAACTTTATTGATTCTCAAATTATTACAATCTCCTGCATTTCCATTACATAATTTAACTTCTCCTAAAAATAAGGGTGCTTACTACTCTTTTTATTACATTCCTTACTCTAGTATCACAATTCTAAAGTACTCTGCTCATTCTTCCTTGCGTTCTAGACATTCCCTAGCACCATGTCCTACTTCTTTGCAACGTAAACAAATGACTTTCAACAAATCTTGGGGCTTATTTGTGATTGTGCCTACTCCTTGGTTTCTTGGCTCCTTTTTTGGGCACATATTGGCATAATGACCCAAGGTTCTACACTTGAAATAGGTGATGTAACTCAGGTCCTTCTCTGCAGAGATTTGGTTTTTCCCGGTAAACTTTCTCTTCTTCCTCCCGGATTTCTTTGTTCCGATCAATACTTCTATTTCCTGTGGATCAAACTCCAGTTCTTCCATCGGGAAGTCCTCCAGGTACTCTTGGCTTTTCTTCGTGCAATACCGTGATAAATATCCTTCTTCCCCACATGAATAACAAGCATGGGAGAAAAAAAATCTATTTAGGCCTTCTCCATCGGGGTCTTCAACAACTTCCTTCTTCACAGGTTCCTCAAAACTTTCCCTGTGGGCTTCTTTCACTACTTCATTCTTCTGCTGGATGGTTCGTTGTACCATAGGGTAAATGTGACACTGAGCAGGGTAGTGGGTAGTCCCTTCACATAGGAAACAAGTCACGTGCATAGTGGGGCATTCTTCAGCTGGGTGAATTTCTTCATAATGAGGGCATTCACCCTTGTGTTCTTTATGGGTGTGTCCTATTTCTCCACAGAGCTTGCATGCACAAGGTTTCTTCATATTACTTCCATAAGGATTCAATTTCTGGGACACAAACCAAGACTTTGGCGAAGTTGATTTAAATTCTTTCCAAGTGGTTACTCCTTGCCATCCATTGATGGTTTGGTACATCCTCCACCAAGTAGCAGCACCTCTTTCAAAACATTGAAGAGCATGCTGGGTCATATCCTTTCCGGCTACAGGGTTATTCTCCATGTCATCCTCCATGTTTTAAATCCATCGGTCCGTCTCCAATTGACTCATCGGTCCAGAAAATATAAGCTCATCTCCATTCATCCTCTATTGGGTACATGGGTTATGGGGTGAGATGAGAGAGATAGAGAGGGATACACACAATGAAAACAAAAGTTTTGAAACGATCAATTTTATGTGTGGCTGTCGGAAAAACATCAAAAAAATGACAGCTCACCATCGTCGCATCTAACGTAAGTATATAATAGGGGTTTGGTCTTCTAAAGGTCAATAAATCTTCAACGTCGCCAGACTCTTCAGGTCTTCTTCGTGCCTCCGATGGCTTCTTCCGATCATGCTTGTCCTTCTCAAGTTCCTCTGCCAGATCTTTGTTGACGTGAAGTCTCTAGTGACATCCTTTAATATTTCTGGAGTTGCGTTCCAAACTTCTGGGTTTCAACATCCTTGGCATGAGCCATGGTCCTACTGTCCTTCAGTTCCTGACAAATCTCCGGTATCTCGAGGTTGTAACTCCTCTAGCTTGGCTACTTTCAGCTTCTGGTTCCTGAGTTCTTCACAAATTGCCTCCTTGTCAAATATGACTTCCTAAAGTCCCTCTAAAATTCTTCATGTAATACTCTAGATCCTGGCGGTGCACTAGCTAAGGTTAAAACTGCATCCTTTACTGACAGATGCCCCATCAGCCTTCTACCATCCAATCCTTCCATGCATCTGCATGCTTAACTCTGCACGGTGACAATAGCATAAGCAGGCAATAACACCATGGTTAGCCGTGTCTATGTGCATGTTACTGCCATGAGCTTTCATTCCATAATTAATATCTCCTGTGTTAGGGTTTTCTTGACAAAAACTTTGAGTTCTAATGCTCCAGGTTCCGGTCTTTCTCCGATACACCTTGATCTCGAGTATTGACAGCTTCCTTAGTCTGTCAAGTTCCATAAGGAGTGCCTTCCTAGGTCATACAAATTTGGAAAATTCTACAGGGCCTTCAAATTCTCCTAGTCTCCAGAGTCTTCAACCATTGTAGTTTCCATTATTATAATGCACGGTAAAATCTTTTTCATTCTGAAGTGGTCCTAGTTGTCCGATATCTTGTACTTCTTAGAGTGGTCTCATCAGTCGAATCTTCGTGTGGTCAAACGGGGAAAGGGGTATAGTCTAACTAAAGGGAATATTTGATAAAACTCAGAAAAGAAGAGAGGTAAAAGATCTTTTGAAAGTGAGGTTGTAGAGAAAATCTTTCCTATGCGCTT
Organism: Triticum urartu; assembly: GCF_056163025.1. NCBI lineage: Eukaryota > Viridiplantae > Streptophyta > Magnoliopsida > Poales > Poaceae > Triticum > Triticum urartu. Next base: position 235,998,287 of record NC_141874.1, on the reverse strand, counting down.
GCCAGTTTCTAGGGTCACGTCCTACAGTCAACATGTGCTCTGATATCATCTTGTAGCGACCCGACCTCAGACGGTCAAGTCTCTACGCTTAAGTGTCATCCCTGGATTGGTATGCTGACACACACAGTACTCGAGGATTTATAACAGAGGTAAATCACATGTATAAAGTAACGTAAATACTATTACCTCAATCCAAATAGTGGAAGTAACAACAAGGTTGTGGATTCCCATCAGCACCAATGGCAAAGTTGAGTGTAGAAATCATAACCCTAACGTATCACTTACTCGTTGTAAGATTCCTGCAACATGAGACATTGCAGCCACAAGGGTCAGTACATTGAATGTACTGGCAAATTCACACCATAGAGCAATGATGAATAATAACTATCACTACATGCATATATGGCCGGTGGAGGCTCTATGGTTATAATGTTTTTGCAAAAAAGCCAATTTTACCCTACAACAAAGGAATATATTTTATTTAACTATCATGGTAGTTGAACAACATTTAGAAGGTTCCTCCAACTCAATCCCAATTAAAGTTAACAACCCAACAAATTAATTAAGTACAGTGATGGGATCAATATGATAATCCAAGAACCAGATACTCAAGATGTCCATAACCGGGGACACGGCTAATCATGATTAGTTTGTACACTCTGCAGAGGTTTGCGCACTTTTCCCCACAAGACTCGATCTCCTCCGTTGGATTTCTCGCACTACATGGTGTTTGAGAAACGGATGACCGAGACACAGTTTTTCAGAAGCATTAACTCTAACCCCAGCTAGACCGTACCAACCTACATCCCCTACATCTACTAGCCTACCACTGGAAGAGGTCATGCAACTTACTCCACTATGCTAGAGCCCATAATAGCTTGTGGCTGCACATGGAAGTTTCTAGCATGAATACTCTTATGATCCATTTGAGCCTGGGTGGCATTTCATAGGGTGATCACATGGGTCCTTCGGGATCCCCTTGGGCAAGCACTGGGTTCTCCAGGTGCCCGGGCAGACTACTGGGTGCTCCAGAGTGCCCCTACCATTCCACCCAGATGTGTATTAAAATAGCCACCTTAAGTTAACCATTAAATAATAACTCTCACATCTGTCATGAATCACTCAACCAATCCATGTCTACGCGCTTAGTAGAGCAATACAAGCATAACGTAGAAGTAACTCCCAAGGTTTGGATGTAGGACAATAGGTTCCTACCTCATCAACTACTTCCTAATACCCACATGTTATCAAGTCCTAACCATGCAGTGTTCGAGGGTTGAAACTAATACATAAAAGTTGGGTATGAAAGGGATATGATCAAAGTGTGAACTTGCCTTGTACGGTTGATGAAGATGATTCACACTCATAACTCCCGATAGCTCTACTCGTCACACTCCGGTCAATCTATCGTAAGCAAGCAATGGTAACCACCCATAAGCAATCACTCAAAAGATCGGAAAGAACAAAGAAGACAATTTGAAATACATCAAAACCAAGCAAATAACTCTTGCAACATAAAACAATTTCTAATAGTGCCAAAATTATGTGGATTTGGCCTTATCAGAAAGTTTAGGTCAAGAGCTTCGATTTGCAAAATGAATCAACTCAAATGGAGTTATAAAACTCAAGTTATGATCAAATGAAGTTTAAATTCAAATCTGTTTGAAATCAAATATTAAACTTTCAAAAATATGTTTAAGTTGTTTTACTGGATAGAGGGGATCATAACGAAGAAGTGGGCATTTGTTTCATCTAATTCCGACTAACGAGCAAAATGTGGTGAAGGTTTGAAATTCAGGGACTAATCTGTAAATAAAATATTCACGGATGGGTCCCTAACCAAAAAAATAAAAATAAAAAGAAAAAACTATCGAGTGTACGGAAGCTAACAGATTCTAACGAACAAAAACTGTTCGCTAAAAGAAGCTAATTAACGAACATTCACTAAAATAATTATGTTAAAAAAACCGGGTTTAACCAAAAGAACCGAAAACTGAAAATAAACCGGACCGGGTTTGGTTTATACCAGCTCGGCGGTTTAGGCGGAGAAAACCGCCGACGAAACGGGACGGCAGACAGCGGGCGGTGGCTCCGGCGACTGGCGGTGATGGCGCGGGGCGGTGGAGTGCGATAGCGGCGTCGGGGCGGCACCGGATCTCGTCGGGAGGTGGCGGTTGTGTGCGGCGGCAGCGGCGAGTGCGGGACAAGGAGCGGCAGCGGCGGCGAAAACGGGGTCCCGCAGTCCCGGGGCGCGCTATATAAAGGTGGAGGGTGGCGGCTTCTTGGAGGACGGGAAAGGCGGCGACGAAGGTGGCCGGGTCGGCCAAGGCGGCGTGCTGGCTCAGGACTTCATCCCTAGCTCGGAGAAGGGCGGTGCGGCCCGCTGGGCTGGGCCATGCTGGCTAGCTGGGCCTGCCAAGTTAGGGAAGGGTTTTTAAAAAACGCAGACAGACAAAAATTAAAGAAAACAAAAGAAATTAAAAAATTATTTAGACATATAATATATCAGAATTTTCAGAAAAAAGGTTTCAACAACCTGAACATTATTCTAGCTTCAAATAAAATCTACAAAAGTTCAAAAAAAATCAAACAGTGCTACAACTCCAATAAAATCAAGTAAAATCATTTTAAAATAGCAAAATCATTCCAATTCTATTTATCTCCAATTTTATGATGTAGGGAATCATTTTACCCTATTTTCCATATATTTTATTTTTGGAGAAAAATAATTTGAATAAAAACCAAAATATCTCCCAATTGAAAATAATTTCAAAAGGATTTTAAATTTGATTCTTGGAAACTCCCAACTCATATTTCATATGATTTGAAGAAGTCATTTTATCTTCTTTCATGAAAATCATTGAGTTGCTTAAATTTTTTGAATTTGAAAATAGTTCCAAATGAAATTCAAATATTTTCAAATACCCTTTTCATTTAATTAAACGGAAGAAGTCATTGATGTCTACTACACAACCTACTTCTTGTAGATGTTGTTGGGCCTCCAAGTGCAGAGGTTTGTAGGACAGTAGCAAATTTCCCTCAAGTGGATGACCTAAGGTTTATCAATCCGTAAGAGGCGTAGGATGAAGATGGTCTCTCTCAAGCAACCCTGCAACCAAATAACAAAGAGTCTCTTGTGTCCCCAACACACCCAATACAATGGTAAATTGTATAGGTGCACTAGTTCGGCGAAGAGATGGTGATACAAGTGGTATATGGGTAGTAGATAATGGTTTTTGTAATCTGAAAATATAAAAAACAGCAAGGTAACTAATGGTAAAAGTGAGCGCAAACGGTATTGCAATGCGTTGAAACAAGGCCTAGGGTTCATACTTTCACTAGTGCAAGTTCTCTCAACAATAATAACATAATGGGATCACATAACTATCCCTCAACATGCAACAAAGAGTCACTCCAAAGTCACTAATAGCGGAGAACAAACGAAGAGATTATGGTAGGGTACGGAACCACCTCAAAGTTATTCTTTCCAATCAATCCGTTGGGCTATTCCTATAAGTGTCACAAATAGCCCTAGAGTTCGTACTAGAATAACACCTTAAGACACAAATCAACCAAAACCCTAATGTCACCTAGATACTCCAATGTCACCTCAAGTATCCATGGGTATGATTATACGATATGCATCACACAATCTCAGATTCATCTATTCAACCAACACATAGAACCCCAAAGAGTGCCCCAAAGTTCCTACCGGAGAATCACGACAAAAACGTGTGCCAACCCCTATGCATAGGTTCATGGGCGGAACCCACAAGTTGATCACCAAAACATACATCAAGTGTATCATGTGATATCCCATTGTCACCACAGATACGCATGGAAAGACATACATCAAGTGTTCTCAAATCTTTAAAGACTCAATCCGATAAGATAACTTCAAAGGGGAAACTCAATCCATTACAAAACAGTAGAGGGGGGAGAAAACATCATAAGATCCAACTATAATAGCAAAGCTCGCGATACATCAAGATCGTATAACCTCGAGAACACGAGAGAGGGAGAGATCAAACACATAGCTACTGGTACATACCCTCAGCCCCGAGGGAGAACTACTACCTCGTCATGGAGAGCACCGAGATGATGAAGATGGCCACCGGAGAAGGATTCCCCCCTCCGGCAGGGTGCCGGAACGGGTCTAGATTGGCTTTCGGTGGCTACGGAGGCTTCTGGCGGCGGAACTCCCGATCTATTGTGCTTCGCGATCGTTTTAGTGTATATGGAGATATATAGGCGGAAGAAGTACGTCAGGGGGGCCACGAGGGACCCACGAGGGTGGAGGGCGCCCCGGGGGTGGGCACACCCCCTGCCTCATGGCTTCCTCGTAGATCCCCTGACGTGCACTCTTCGTGTGTATAATAAAGTTCCATGAAGTTTCAGGTCAATTGGACTCCGTTTGGTTTTCTTTTTCTGCGATATTCTAAAACAAGGTAAAAACAGAAACTGGCACTGGGCTCTGGGTTAATAGGTTAGTACCAAAAATGATATAAAAGTGTATAATAAAGCCCATAAACATCCAAAACAGTAGATAATATAGCATGGAGCAATAAAAAAGTATAGATACGTTGGAGACGTATCAATCATGTCATCTTCTCTCTAGGGTTTTGTATTTGGAAAGAATTTGAATTCACGGAGAAGAAAAATGAAAGTTTGGGAAAGTCCTTTTATTCCCTCGCATTTAACTTTCAAAAAGTTTTGAATTCACTCACTTTCAGTCAATCAATCACACAACAATCAAACAAACTATCTATTTAATATAACATTCCAAAATTTAGAATTTTGGGATGTTACAGAAAAGAGTTATAACTGTTGTTCCTAATGATAAGAATGAACTTATTCCACAAAGAATTGTTATAGGCTATAGAATGGTAATTGATTTTAGAAAATTAAACAAAGCAACTACAAAAGATCTTTACCCTCTGCCTTTTATTGATCAAACGCTTGAAAGATTGGCTAAGCACACACATTTTTGATTCCTCGATGGATATTCTGGTTTTTCACAAAGACCTATTTCTCAACTTGATCAAGAAAAGACCATTTTTGCTTGTCCCTTTGGAAGCTATGCTTATAGACGTATGCCTTTCGATTTATGCAATGCACCTGCCACTTTTCAAAGATGTATGACTGCTATATTCTCTGACTTTTGCGAAAAGATTGTTGAAGTTTTCATGGATGATTTGTCTACTTATGGGAAGTCTTTTGATGATTGTTTAAGCAATCTTGATCGAGTTTTGCAGAGATGTGAACAAAAAAAATCTTGTCTTGAATTGGGAGAAGTGCCACTTTATGGTTAATGAAGGCAATGTCTTGGGTCATAAAATTTCTGAAAGAGGTATTGAAGTGGACAAAGCTAAGGTTGATGCAATTGAGTAAATGCCATGTCCTAAAGATATAAAAGGTATTTGTAGTTTCTTAGGTCATGCTGGTTTCTATAGGATATTTATCAAAGACTTTTCTAAAATTTCTAGGCCTCTTACGAATCTTTTGCAAAAGGATATTCTTTTGTTTTTTATGATGATTGTTTAGAAGCCTTTGAAACACTCAAGAAAGCCTTAATTTCTGCACCTACTAGTCAACCACCTGATTGGAACTTGCCTTTTCAAATTATGTGTGATGCTAGTGATTATGTTGTTGGTGTTGTTCTAGGACAAAGAGTTGATAAGAAACTGAATGTTATTCATTATGCTAGTAAAACTCTAGACAGTGCTCAACGAAACTATGCTACTAGTGAAAAAGAATTCTTAGCACTGGTGTTTTCTTGTGATAAATTTAGTGAAGGAAAAATGCCCTAGAGGCAATAATAAAGTTGTTATTTGTAGTTCCTTATATCATGATAAATGTTTATTATTCATGCTAGAATTGTATTAACCAGAAACTTAGTACATGTGTGAATACATAGACAAATAGAGTGTCGCTAGTATGCCTCTACTTGACTAGCTCATTAATCAAAGATGGTTATGTTTCCTGACAATAGACATGTGTTGTCATTTGATGAACGGGATCACATCATTAGAGAATGATGTGATGGACAAGACCCATCCGTTAGCTTAGCATTATGATAGTTTAGTTTTATTGCTATTGCTTTCTGCATGACTTATACATATTCCTCTGACTATGAGATTGTGCAACTCCCGAATATCGGAGGAACAACTTGTGTGCTATCAAATGTCACAATGTAACTGGGTGATTATAAAGATGCTCTACTGGAGGAACACCTTGTTGAGTATCGGAGAGGTATCTCTGGGCCCTCTCAGTAATGCACATCACTATAAGCCTTGCAAGCAATGTAACTAATGAGTTAGTTGCAGGATGCTGCATTACAGAATGAGTAAAGAGACTTGTCGGTAACGAGATTGAACTAGGTATGACGATACCGACGATCGAATCTCGGGCAAGTAACATACCGATGACAATGGGAATAACGTATGTTGTTATGCGGTTTGACCGATAAAAATCTTCGTAGAATATGTAGGAGCCAATATGAGCATCCATGTTCCGCTATTTTTTATTGACCGAAGATGCGTCTCGGTCATGTCTACATAGTTCTCGAACCCGTAGGGTCCGCACGCTTGACGTTCGATGACGATTTGTATTGTGAGTTATGTGTTTTGGTGACCGAAGTTTGTTCGGAGTCCCGGATGAGATCACGGTCATGACGAGGAGTCTCGAAATGGTCGAGAGGTAAAGATTGATATATTGGAAGGTTATTTACGGACACTGGAATGGTTTCGATAAGGCTCGGGGATTATTCAGAGTACCGAGAGGTTACTGGAATCCCCGGGAAACTTAATGGGCCTAATGGGACATAATGGAGGAGAGGAGGAAGGCCACAGGAGGTGGAGCGCACCCCCTTGCCCAATCCGAATTGGACTAGGGGAGGGGGTGCGGCCCCCCACTTTCCTTCTCCTTCTGCCTCCTTTCCCCTCCTCGCTCTCTGTTGGAAGGAAAGGGGGGCTAATCCTACTAGGAACGGATTCCTACTAGGACTCCCCCCTCTTGGCGCCCTGATACCTCCATTTTGCATCATACTTTTATATCGATATTTATTGCATTATGGGCTATTATTACACATTATGTCACAATACTTATGCCTATTCTCTCTTATTTTACAAGGTTTGCGCGAAGAGGGAGAATGCCGACAGCTTGAATTTTGGGCTGGAAAAGGAGCAAATATTAGAGACCTATTCTGCACAACTCCAAAAGTCCAGAAACTCCACGGAAGTCATTTTTAGAATCTATAAAAAAATATTGGGCGAAGGAAGCACTAGAGGGGGGCCACCCACCATCCACGAGGGTGGGGGGCGTGCCCCTTGCCTCGTGGCCCCCCTGGCAGGCCTCCGGTGCCCATCTTTGGCTATATGAAGGCTTTCGCCCTGGAAAAAATCATAAGCAAGCTCTCGGGACGAAACTCCGCCGCCACGAGGCGGAACCTTGGCGGAACCAATCTAGGGCTTCGACGGAGCTGTTCTGCCGGGGAAACATCCCTCCGGGAGGGGGAAATCATCATCACCATTGTCATCACCATCGATCCTGTAGCGACCAGACCTCAAACAGTATGATCTCTGTGCTCCGGTGTCATCCCTAGATCAGTAATGCTGACACCACACAGTACTCGAAGGATTTATAGCAGAGTAGCAATCACACACTTATTACATCGAGTGTCTCAAAAGAGAACTTATTACAATAAATATGCCTTAAGGCCATCTAATAACGATAACAGCGGAAGGCTTGGAAGATAAGTGAGTCCATCAACTCCAACGGCATCACTGAGTATAGAACCACGACCTAAAAACTCCTTATTCATCGTCTGAAAAGTCTGCAACATTAACGTTGCAGCCCGAGAACGGGTCAGCACATGGAATATGCTGGCAAGGTAACACGTAGAGAGTAATGCAATTAAACAACTATACTATATGCATATTTGGCTGGTGGAAAGCTCTATGGTTACAGTTTTTGCGTAAAGCCAATTTTTCCCTACTTCAAAGGAATAAATTTAATTACTATCATGGTGGTTGTTAAACATTGAGAATGGTTGACAGCTTTCTCAATCCCAATTAAGCATCATCATTTAACAAACCCAACAAAATTAACTTTAGAGTAACATGTTGAGATTCACATGATAATCCAGGTACTAGATACTCAAGATGTCCATAACCGGGGACACGGCTAACCATGATTAGTTTATTACACTCTGCAGAGGTTTGCGCACTTTTCCCCACAAGACTCGATCGCCTCCGTTGGATTTCTCGCACTACATGGTGTTTGAGAAACGGATGACCGAGACACAGTCTTTCAGAAATGCTAGCACCTTACGATGGATAGACCGGTACACCTACTTTCCCCTACATCTGCTAGTCTACCCTGTAAGAGTTCGCACGACTTAATCAACTATGCCAGAGCCCATAATGGCTTGTGGCTGCACACGAAAGTTTCTAGTATGAATAATCTCATGATCCCTTTGAGCCTGGGTGGCGGTCCAAAAGAAAAACAGGCAAGTCCTGGAATACCCAGGTGCCTCAATCCACCCAGATGTGTGTTTAGGTTGCCACCTTAGATAAACCATTAATTAAGAATCTCACATCTGTCATGGATTTCACTCACCCAATCCACGTCTACTAGCATAGCATGGCATAATAAGCAAGCATAGAAATAACTCCCAAAGGTTTGATAATAAACAGGTAATAGGTACTACCTCATCTACTTCCCATCCCACAATTTAATTAGATCCTAATCATGCAATGTGTGAGGATTGATCTAATGCAATAAAACTGGGTTGTAGAAAAAGGTATGATCAAAGTGTTACTTGCCTTGCTGATGATTCGCGAAACCTAGAGATTCAAAGTAACAGGCGGCGCACTCCGGGTATTCTATCGCAGACAAACAAAAAAACATACAATAAGTACTCATCTAATGCACACGTAAATCTCAAATAGAAGATCTAACCAGAAAGTTCAACTTAAGAACCCTGGTTTGCAAAAAGAATCAAATCGAACGTAGCAAAAGAAATCAAACGGCGAAAGAAATCAACTTTGTTCTTGTAATCTGGATCTAAGTCAAATTTTACAGTAGCAAAAACTTGTTTAAGTTGATTATTCGGAAAGAGGGTTTCGAGACGTAACTCCAGGCGCTTGAATCGCCTGATTCCGATAAACGAGCGAAAAGTTATACTAAAACGAAAATCGGATCAGAAATCGCGATCAGAAAATAACCGCGGAAAATCCAACGAAAAAGAAAAACGACGAACAGATTAATCGTTAATTAACCTAATCCGAAAATAAAAAAAAAATTAAAATAATATTAAAATAATAATCAAAAATTCGAAAATAAAACCGACGAAAAAGAAAATATATATATATTTTAAAAAAATCGGCACGGAAGTCGAGGCGGCGGCGATCCTCGGGCGGCGTGCAACTCCGGCGAGTCGGCGGCGGGTCCGGCGGCAGCGGCGGCGGCGGTGGGCTAGGGTTTCGGGCGCGGGCGCGGTTATGGCCTGGGGCGCCGGGTGCCTCGCTATTTAAAGGCGCCCCCGGGCGGAGTCCCGCTCGGGTACGGCCCATAGTCGGTTTCGTTTTTTTTAAATAATTATGCTCGGAAGAAAAATAAAAAGAAATACTAAACGGACTCCAAAAAACATGAAATAAATTTTCCCGGGTTTCTAAATTCAAGCCCGAAAAAGTGAACATTTATTTGGGCCCAAAATACAACTTTGAAAAACGCGTATTTTTCCTAAATTCAATTAAAAATACCGAAAAACTCCAAAATAAATCTTATTTGATTTTTTTATTAAATCCTCAATATTTCTATATTTTGGGAAAGTCATTTTATGCCCTCTCTCATATTTTTGTAATAGAAATAATTGATGATAAAATAAATAAAATCAAATGATCCTGTTTAAAAAATTTGAGAAAACTCAAATATGTAAATAACGAAATCCCCAACTCTCTCTGTGGGTCCTTGAGTTGCTTAGGATTTTCGAGGATCAAAACCAAAAGCAAAGTAAAATATGATATGCATGATGATCTAATGTATAACATTCCAAATTTAAAATTTGGGATGTTACAAACCTACCCCCCTTAAGATGAATCTCGCCCTCGAGATTCTGGTTGGCTAGAAAATAGGTGAGGGTGGTCCTTGAGCAAATCTTCCTCTCGCTCCCAGGTGGCTTCATTCTCCGTGTGGTGGCTCCACTGAACTTCGCAAAACTTGATAATCTTGCTGCGAGTGACTCGGCTGGCAAACTCGAGAATCTTGACTGGTTTCTCCTCATAGGTCAAATTGTTATCCAACTGAATTGCTTCCAATGGCACTGTGTCTCTCAAAGGTATGTGAGCCATCTCCGCGTGACACTTCTTCAACTGAGAAACGTGGAACACATCATGAATTCCTGTCAATCCTTCTGGCAATTCCAACTTGTAGGCCACTTCTCCCGTACGCTCCAAAACTCGACATGGCCCTACAAATCGTGGCGCTAACTTCCCCTTAACTCCAAAGCGTTTAATCCCTCGAAGTGGGGATACTCGAAGATAAGCTCTGTCTCCGACTTCGTAAACTGTTTCCTTGCGTTTAGAATCTGCGTAGCTCTTCTGCCTGGACTGGGCTACCTTGAGCCTATCGCGAATCAACTTCACCTTCTGTTCAGACTCTTTAATCAGATCTGGTCCAAACAACTGGCGGTCTCCAACTTCGTCCCATGACAACGGTGTCCTGCACCTCCTTCCGTACAGAGCTTCGAAAGGGGCCATCTTCAAACTGGTCTGATAGCTATTATTGTAAGAGAACTCTGCATATGGCAAATTATCGTCCCAACTAGATCCATAATCTAGCGCACAAGCTCTCAGCATATCCTCCAAAATCTGATTGACTCTCTCGGTCTGTCCATCTGTCTGCGGATGAAAAGCTGTACTAAATTCTAGCCTAGTACCCAAAGTCTCATGCAACTGCTTCCAGAACTTTGAGGTAAACTGGGTTCCTCTATCTGATACGATGCTCCTTGGAACTCCATGCAAACATACGATCCTGGTCATGTATATCTTTGCCAACTTAGCACTGGTGTAAGTGGTCTTTACTGGGATGAAATGAGCTACCTTCGTCAATCGATCAACTACAACCCAAATCGAGTCATAGCCTGAACGAGTCCTTGGTAATCCCGTGATAAAATCCATGCCTAGCTTATCCCACTTCCATTCGGGTATCGGCAATGGTTGCAACAATCCTGCTGGCTTCTGATGCTCTGCCTTTACTCTCTGACATACGTCACAAACTGCTACATACTCCGCAATATCCTTCTTCATTCCGGTCCACCAGAAAATATCCTTCAAATCCAAATACATCTTGGTATTTCCTGGGTGAATCGAATACGGTGAATCATGTGCCTCTTGCAGAATCAACTTTCTCATCTCCGGGTCATTGGTTACATAAACACGATCTTCAAACCATAGGGTGTCGTGCTCATCCTCACGAAATCCTTTAGCTTTTCCTTGGCTCATTTTCTCTTTTATAGAAGAAATCTCCTTGTCAGATTTCTGAGCCTCTCTGATTTTGTCCATCAAAGTTGACTGAATTTCCAACGTTGCTACATAGCCTCTCGGAACTATTTCCAAACATAGTTCACGAAGATTTTTTGGGCTCCCATTTCCGACTCGAACGCTGCTTCGGTCAGAATGGTCGTGGTGACCCTTGTCAAAAAGAGGTGGACAGGGGGCTGGGCCCTTTGTGTGTAACCCGACAGATGTGATTCTCCGGCAGGCGCAAGGGGCGCCGGCAAGGTGGCTTGCCGAAAGGACTTGTTTATTTACACTAAGAATGCATTTCGCTTCTGCACGAACGTACACATGCACGAGTTACCGGTAGGACTAGACTTTTTCATTAATATGCTGATGCAAGTACAAAGGTTACAGGATACAAGCATGGGCTCGAGAGATTACATTATATGGAAATTAAGATTTGGAAAGTGCCTACAATTTAAGGACAAAGATAGGTTCCCTGTGATCTCCATTCTTTCCTTTTTCCTCCCAGGTGCGGCAGGTGAAGGCAAAAAGGAAGTGGCGGGGAACGCGCCGATGGAGAGCTTGACGAGGAAAACCCTTGGCAGGGCGCGGGGCCGAGGGAGGGGGGTGGCGCGGTCAGTCGGAGTCGACGTCCTCCCGATTGACGCCCTCATCGTCGTCATTGCTGTCACTGTCCTCCACCTCAAGCGAGTTCCCAAGAGCCCGAAGACCTTGATGGAGAGCAAGTCGTCCTCCATCAATTTTAATTGGAGGACGAGCCCCTCTAGCAGGCTATGGGCACGGGCGAAGGTCTTCCATCCACAGCGGAGATACATACCATGAGGGGCTGGGAAGTCGACGTCGACCCGCACGCTGCCATTCCCGCAGCCCCTCATGTGCAGCCTCAAGGCTTGAGGCGGGTCAAGGTCCATCTCCCAAGAAAACGGAGTGGGGAGACAAAGATAGCCGTGCACTGGCCCGGGCAGCCTGACGTAGAACTCGCGGGGCTGGTTTCCAACATAGCCCTCCATTGGAGGAGGGGCCGCAAGTAGAGGCGAAGCAGGTGCGCCGCCCCGTCCTCCTCCTCCCCGAGCGGCACGGCGGCCTCAGCCTCGCCCCCTCCATCTTCCTCTCGCGGCCGGCTCCGCCACCACGAGCTATTGGGAAGGAATGGCACGCTGTCGAACAGAGGCCCTCGTCTTCACCATCGGAGCACCAACACGCCCTCTCGCCATGATGAAGGGAAGAAAGGAGTCGAGGCGAAGGAAATGAGTGCTGAAGGATCGGAGGACGCTGTCCCCCTTCCTTTCTTCTTATAAAGGGGCGGGGCCGAGGCTCGGCCGCCCCGCTCGACCAATCCAACCGCCAAGGGGTGTAGGGAATCGGGACCGACCCGCTGCTCCAATCAGCGACGACCCAGTTTCCCGCGTCCACATTATGACATGTGCCCTCCGCGTCCACCATCTACCCTCCTCGGGGCATGAAGGACACGTGGCAAGCAAACCGGAACCAAGAGGGCGACTGAAGCGACCGCATTCCACCTTGTGACCGTGGGGTGCGTGCACCTTGAAGGCTGCGACCCGAGTCCACCTAGTAAATGAGCCGTGCCCCTGCGTTTTCCTCACTTTTATGGGAAGGCGCGGGCCTCCTCTTTACCATTTACTATGATGTGACGCATGAGAGCAACAACCGCCCAATGCATGACCCCCACGTCACGCACGACCCCCACATCGCGCCTTCAACGCGGGTCGTGGGCAAGTGCGATGGGCGAGGGAGTTACAGCAGTACAACCTGGCCCTGCGTGCCCGCTCACCATTTTGGGCCTAGTCCAACAACGCGTCGTACTTATGTATGGCCTAGGCCCGGGGGCACCTGTCGATGCACAAAAGGAGGGGTCCTATTTCCCCTTTACTTGTGCATGGGCAGTTGGAGCCGCGCCTGCGGCCACACCTAACGGGGTAGAGGAAGGAAGCAAAGCCACAAGACAACCAGAACAATGCCAAGCCAGAAACATGAAAAGCAGAGGGGTGAGGTGGACTCCCCCGGCAAGGCCCTTGCCGGGGTGGTCTCCGCAGCCCCAACAAGAACCTTGCCGGGGCAACTTGCCCGACAGCAGAAGAGCCACCCGTCTTGAGCCCAATAGTTCCAACACCATCAACCACTTTGGAACCAAGGCTCGGGAGGCACCTCCATGGTGGCATGCAAATCTTTGTGGAGACCAGAAGCACACAAGACTAGATGACAACCAGAAGACGATGATCCTCGGCAAGATCCTTGCCAAGGATACCCACGAGACCCCCGGCAAGACCCCTGCCAGGGAAGACCACGATGCCGCGGCAAGACCCTTGCCGGTGCCCCGACAAGACTCTTGCGGAAGACATCCGCAGGGCCGCAGCCAGGCCCGCATCTCCCAAGGCTCCACCACTGTTCCCATGCAGCTGCCAGCCCACCAACTAGGCAGGTGCCTGTGTGGCGACATGCGGTCTCTAGGCTGACTTGGCAAGCACCTGCGTGGTGGCATGCATATCTTCGTGAAGGGTACCACCGCACCAACTCAGCAGCCAGCCAGCGTCGCGCTACATGCCTCGTCAGTTCGGACGCGCGTCAAGGCCAGGCGAAGCGACGACAACTAGGACGAGCTTCCTTGCCATCCCTGATAAAGCAAGAAGGGCACGTTAGCAGTGCATTAAGTGCGTTTGTCCTACGGTGCCAGGAGATAAACTCGACTACTGTATAGCTTTCCACCTCCTGTGTGCTGATACGTCTCCAACGTATCTATAATTTTGATTGCTCCATGCTATATTATCTACTGTTTTGGACATTATTGGGCTTTATTATCCACTTTTATATTATTTTTGGGACTAACCTATTAACCGGAGGCCCAGCCTAGAATTGCTGTTTTTTTTCCTGTTTTAGGGTTTCGAAGAAAAGGAATATCAAACGAAGTCCAAACGGAATGAAACCTCCGGGAACGTGATTTTCTAACCAAATAAAACTCAGGAGACTTGGACCCTACCTCAAGTCAATTAACAGGAGGCCACGAGATAGGGGGGCGCGCCTGCCCCCCCCCCCCAGGCGCGCCCTCCACCCTCGTGGGCCCCCTGTAGCTCCACGGACGTACTTCTTCCTCTTATATATACCCACGTACCCCCAAACGATCAGAGACAGAGCCAAAAACCTAATTCCACCGCCGCAACTTTCTGTATCCACGAGATCCCATCTTGGGGCCTGTTCCGGAGCTCCGCCGGAGGGGGCATCGATCACGGAGGGCTTCTACATCATCATCCAAGCCCCTCCGATGAAGTGTGAGTAGTTTACTTCAGAACTACGGGTCCATAGTTAGTAGCTAGATGGCTTCTTCTCTCTTTTTGGATCTCAATACAATGTTCTCCCCCTCTCTCGTGGAGATCTATTCGATGTAATCTTCTTTTTGTGGTGTGTTTGTTGAGACCGAGGAATTGTGGGTTTATGATCCAGTCTATCTATGAATAATATTTGAATCTTCTCTCAATTCTTTTATGTATGATTGGTTAACTTTGCAAGTCTATTTGAATCTCCGGTAGTATCCTGCGAGTCCCAGAAAACTCCGGATCTCTCCAACTGTTGTTGGTGCTTCCCAATTGGTCACAGTGATAACCTTGGTGGGGTTAACTGCTATTCCTTCTCCGGATATAACATGTCCGAGGAATCCAACTTCCTTCAACCAAAACTCACATTTGCTGAACTTGGCATATAACTGATGTTCTCTGAGCTTCTCAAGTACCAATCGCAAATGTTCTTTATGCTCCTCTTCATTCTGAGAATACCAGAATATCATCGATGAAAACCACGACGAACTTATCCAAAAACTCCATGAACACTTTGTTCATCATGTTCATAAAATAGGCAGGTGCATTAGTCAGTCCAAATGACATAACGGTATACTCATGCAGTCCATATCTTGTGGTGAATGCTGTCTTAGGTATGTCCTGCTCTCGAATCTTCAACTGATGGTACCCTGATCGCAAATTGATCTTGGAAAAGACTTTAGCCCCTTGCAATCGATCAAACAGATCATTGATCATTGGTAGCGGGTACTTGTTTTTGATTGTTACTTCGTTCAATCCTCGATAATCAACAACCATTCTTAATGATCCATCCTTCTTCTCCACTAGAAGTACTGGTGATCCCCAAGGCGAAGAACTTGGGTGAATGTAACCTTTATCCAGTAACTCCTTAATCTGCTTCTTAATTTCCACCAAATCTTTTGCGGGCATCCTGTATGGTCGCTTCGATATTGGCCCAGTGCCTGGAAAAAGCTCAATAAAAAACTCAATGTCTCTATCCGGTGGCATGCCTGGCAACTCCTCGGGAAATACATCAGGAAAATCCTTTACCACTGGTACTTCCTCCTGCACAACTCCTGATAAGGAATTTACTTGTGTCCTGTTTGGCGCATGTCGGGATACATACTTGATCCTTCTTCCTTCTGGCGTTATGAGCAAAATTGTCTTACTGGCGCAATCGATGTTTCCTCCATACATCGACAGCCAATCCATACCGAGAATTACATCCAAACCTTGGGATTCCAGAATAATTAAATCCGTTGGGAAAACATGCCTTCCTATACTTAATGGCACTTGAAAACATCCTTGTCCGGCCATGTACTCTGCTCCTGGAGAGCTTACTAGCATAGGTGTTTTAAGAACCCTAGTGGGCAGGCTATACTTTTCCACAAATCCCCTTGATATGTATGAATGCGATGCACCAGTATCAAAAAGAACGAGTGCAGTAAATGACTTAACCAAAAACTTACCTATTACTGCATCGGGCTGAGCTTCAACCTCCTCCACATTAACGTGGTTCACCTGTCCCCTGTTGAAAGGGTTCGGCTTCTTTCCAGAGCTTCCGTTGCCGTTTTGGCCTTCAGGACATTCATTGGCATAATGTCCGGTCTTGGAACACTTGAAACAGGTGACTTGACTCAGATCTCTCTTGGCTGGGGTTGATGGGGTGTTGCGGTTCTGTCCATTGCTTCCTCCATTCACGTTACTATTCTTGGTGCCATTGTGATTGTGCGAGCTACCTACTCCATGGGTATGCTGAAAATGTCCTCCCGGTCTAGGGGTAAAGCGTGGCTTCTGCTGAGCTTCTGAATTATACTTTCCTTGTCCATACTTCCTCTTGCGGTTCTCAATTTCCTGCTGCTTCCCTTCAATCATAAGAGCACGGTCTACCAACTCCTGGTAGTTGTTGAAGGTGGCTACCATCAACTGCATACTCAACTCATCATTCAGTCCTTCCAGAAATTTCTCCTGCTTAGCTGCATCCGTAGCAACGTCATCTGGGGCATAACATGCTAGCTTACTAAACTCTTCCACATACTGGCCAACTGTCCGTCCTCCTTGGCATAAGTTACGAAACTCACGCTTCTTCATGGCCATTGCTCCTGCTGAAACATGGGCAGTACGAAAAGCCTGCTGAAACTGGTCCCATGTGACAGTGTCGACTTGTGAAATTCTCCCACCAGGATGCTGCGGGTCCTTCTAACTGATGTGCGGCAAACTTCACCTTATCCGCATCTGTGCATCCTGTTGTGGTCAACTCCCTAGCTGTCTTGCGGAGCCAATCATCTGCTACTATCGGCTCGGTGCTACTGGAAAACACCGGCGGATTCAGCCTAAGAAAATGGGCTAAGTGGTCAACAGGTGGTGGTGGTGGTGGGTTGTTGTTGTTGTTCCCCCAATTCTGATTCTGAACTAGCAACTGCATCAAGGTGTTCTGCTGCTGGATCAACTGGGTGAGCTCCGGCGGAAAGGCAAATCCGGGGTCACGTCTCGGAGGCATCTCAGGGTTTAGAAAAGATGAGATATAAGAATAGAGGGGGTCTAAAGAGAAAACACTACCCATATGCACATGAGGCAAAAGCAAACAATTCACTTCATTCAATCAAACAAAGGCATTCAATCGATCTAGCTATCGCAAGAGTGCTCGGACTACTAAATTTACATGGTGGACTACTACTACTGGTGAGGTGGTCTACTAGAAACATTCTACGGTTGTAGACTCCATGATATCGGCTCCAGCTTCATCAACATAGTCATCATCGCTACTATCTGCTTCCGAGTCGGTGCCGTCGATGATGATGTAGTCTTCCGGGCTAATCTCCTTGGGTTCTTCGTCTTCATCTACTGGTGTCGGGCCTCCCATAAATATTCCAATCTTCTTGATCAGGTCGTCATTCTTCTCCACCAATACTTCAATTCCTTCTTCATAATCTTCGCGTGTAGCCTTGAGTTCTTCCTCCAGTTCCTTGATTCCAGTCTTAGTCTTCTTCAGATCTATCATGTCGGCGCACATCTAATTCTCCTGTCGTCGAATGTGCTGATTTAACTCCTGAATAAAAGCTGCAATTGATCTATCTTTCCTGGTGTTAATCATCTCCCAGTGTTCATCTCGGCGCCCACAAATCTGGTAGATAGTATCCTTGAGATCCCTGCGGTAGACTTCTCCAATGCATCCCATGGCGATGTGAGCTGCCATACTCTTTCCTAGACTCCAAGTTGGTGCATCAAAAGAAAACTCTATGGGCTCAGTGACTGGCATGAACGTCCTTCCTGGAACTTGAACTTGAATCATCCAGTGCTCTTCTTCAGGTAAAGTGGCGTTGTAGGTTCCCGTGAAGCTTGGTACTCCTATGTTCAGGTATCTAGTGACTTCCTTCAAGTGGCGTCCAAAGGGTGTATCTTCATCTGGTTGTGTGAACTTGTTCCTTGCATCCGCCATCCTAAAGAGTAGAAAAGATGAGAGGTCAGAAGAGAAGAGAGTGAGTAGTGATCTAGGTATTTAGCTTAGTGGTCGTGTCCTACAGTCAGTGTGTGCTCTGATACCATCTCTGTAGCAACCAGACCTCAAACAGTCTGATCTCTATGCTCTGGTGTCATCCCTGGATCAGTAATGCTGACACCACACAGTACTCGAAGGATTTATAGCAGAGTAGCAATCACACACTTATTACATCGAGTGTCTCAAAAGAGAACTTATTACAATAAATATGGCTTAAGGCCATCTAATAACGATAACAGCGGAAGGCTTGGAAGATAAGTGAGTCCATCAACTCCAACGGCATGACTGAGTATAGAACCACGACCTAAAAACTCCTTATTCGTCATCTGAAAAGTCTGCAATATTAACGTTGCAGCCCGAGAATGGGTCAGCACATGGAATATGCTGGCAAGGTAACACGTAGAGAGTAATGGAATGAGACAACTATACTATATGAATATTTGGCTGGTGGAAAGCTCTATGGTTACAGTTTTTGCGTAAAGCCAATTTTTCCCTACTTCAAAGGAATAAATTTAATTACTATCATGGTGGTTGTTAAACATTGAGAATGGTTGACAGCATTCTCAATCCCAATTAAGCATCATCATTTAACAAACCCAACAAAATTAACTTTAGAGTAACATGTTGAGATTCACATGATAATCCAGGTACTAGATACTCAAGATGTCCATAACAGGGGACACGGCTAATCATGATTAGTTTATTATACTCTGCAGAGGTTTGCGCACTTTTCCCCACAAGACTCGATCGCCTCCGTTGGATTTCTCGCACTACATGGTGTTTGAGAAACGGGTGACCGAGACACAGTCTTTCAAAAATGCTAGCACCTTACGATGGATAGACCGATACACCTACTTTCCCCTACATCTGCTAGTCTACCCTATAAGAGTTCGCACGACTTAATCAACTATGCCAGAGCCCATAATGGCTTGTGGCTGCACACGGAAGTTTCTAGTATGAATAATCTCATGATCCCTTTGAGCCTGGGTGGCGGTCCAAAAGAAAAACAGGAAAGTCCTGGAATACCCAGGTGCCTCAATCCACCCAGATGTGTGTTTAGGTTGCCACCTTAGATAAACCATTAATTAACAATCTCACATCTGTCATGGATTTCATTCACCCAATCCACGTCTACTAGCATAGCATGGCATAATGAGCAAGCGTAGAAATAACTCCCAAAGGTTTGATAATAAACAGGTAATAGGTACTACCTCATCTACATCCCATCCCACAATTTAATTAGATCCTAATCATGCAATGTGTGAGGATTGATCTAATGCAATAAAACTGGGTTGTAGAAAAAGGTATGATCAAAGTGTTACTTGCCTTGCTGATGATCCGCGAAACCTAGAGATTCAAAGTAACAGGCGGCGCACTCCGGGTATTCTATCGCAGACAAACAAACAAGCATACAATAAGTACTCCTCTAATGCACACGTAAAACTCAAATAGAAGATCTAACCAGAAAGTTCAACTTAAGAACCCTGGTTTGCAAAAAGAATCAAATCGAACGTAGCAAAAGAAATCAACTTCGTTCTAGTAATCTAGATCTAAGTCAAATTTTACAGTAGCAAAAACTTGTTTAAGTTGATTATTCGGAAAGAGGGTTTCAAGACGAAACTCCAGGCGCTTGAATTGCCTGATTCCGATAAACGAGCGAAAAGTTATACTAAAACAAAAATCGGATCAGAAATCGCGATCAGAAAATAACCGTGGAAAATCCGACGAAAAAGAAAAACGACGAACAGATTAATCGTTAATTAACCTAATCCGAAAATAATAATAAAAAATTAAAATAATATTAAAATAATAAAAAAATTCAAAAATAAAACCGACGAAAAAGAAAATAAATAAATAAATAAATATATATATTATTTTTTTAAAAAATTCGGCACGGAAGTCGAGGTGGCGACGAACCTCGGGCGGCGTGCAACTCTGGCGAGTCGGCGGCGGGTCCGGCGGCGGGCTAGGGTTTCGGGCGCGGCCGCGGTTATGGGCTGGGGCGCCGGGTGCCTCGCTATTTAAAGGCGCCCCCGGGCGGAGTCCCGCTCGGGTACGGCCCATAGTCGGTTTCGTTTTTTTAAATAATTACGCTCGGAAGAAAAATAAAAAGAAATACTAAACGGACTCCAAAAAACATGAAATAAAATTTCCCGGGTTTCTAAATTCAAGCCCGAAAAAGTGAACATTTATTTGGGGGCAAAATACAACTTTGAGAAACGCGTATTTTTCCTAAATTCAATTAAAAATACTGAAAAACTCCGTAATAAATCTTATTTGATTTTTTATTAAATCCTCAATATTTCTATATTTTGGGAAAGTCATTTTATTCCCTCTCTCATATTTTTGTAATAGAAATAATTGATGATAAAATAAATAAAATCAAATGATCCTGTTTACAAAATTTGAGAAAACTCAAATATGTAAATAACGAAATCCCCAACTCTCTCCGTGGGTCCTTGAGTTGCTTAGGATTTTCTAGGATCAAAACCAAAAGCAAAATAAAATATGATATGCATGATGATCTAATGTATAACATTCCAAATTGAAAATTTGGGATGTTACAGATCCACTCATTGGGAGGGGGCCAATCTCCATCAACATCTTCACCAGCACCATCTCATCTCAAACCCTAGTTCATCTCTTGTATCCAATCTTTGTCCCAAAACCTCAGATTGGTAGCTGTGGGTTGCTAGTAGTGTTGATTACTCCTTTTAGTTGATGCTAGTTGGTTTATTTGGTGGAAGATCATATGTTCAGATCCTTTATGCATATTAATACCCCTCTGATTCACTACAAAAAAATACACTTCCGTGATGATACGTGTTTGTCACAGTAGGTCTCGTTTTCTGTCATGCATGTACATCCATGACAAATTTATGACAGAATCAAGAGAGTTATACCTGTGCTGTCGTAGAAGTGTTCCATGACATTACCAAAATTATCATCACGGAAGTGTCCACTTCCATGACAATAAATCGCGCGTCACCGAAGTGCTTTCGTCAAGGGTGACCGACACGTGGCATCCACCGTAACAGAACGCCGTTAAGCTATCGGGTCCGGTTTTGGATCCGATAACCCGTTAACAGCCTGGACCAATTGGGATCTTCCATGTGTAAAATCATCATTGGCTGTAGGAAGCACGTGTCAGCTCTGTGTTGGCACATATTTCACTCATCCAATGGGCAAGATGCGCCTATGATATGTTAACACGTGGACCGGCCCAAAAGTGGCCCATAAAGTTTAAATGGGCCGGCTCAGCTAAAGGCCCACAAGATTTTTGTAGGCCATAATTGGCCAGCCCAGGTGAAGGCCCACAAGATTTTTGTGGACAATAATGGGCTGGCCCAGCTAAAGGCCCACAAGATTTCGCCGACATTAATGGGCCGGCCCAGCTGTAGGCCCACAAGATTTTCAGGACCCTAGTAGGCCGGCCCGTTAACTGGCTGCCATATTTTGGGCCAAATGCCGGCCCATACTTGATTCGGTCCATTAATGGCCTACCACATTCCGGGCCTAATAATGGCCCATATGAGATCCGGCCCGTTACAAGCCTACCACGTTCTGGGCCAAATTACGGCCCAGATCAGGTCCAGCCCTTTAAGAGGCTTTGGGCTAAATTATGGCCCATATCAGATTCAGCCCATCAACTGGACGCTATGCTTTTGGGCCCACTTGCTAAAGGCCTATTTAGTAATTCGGCTTGATATTAGTTTCGGCCTGTTAATGGCCCGTTTAACATTTCAGCCCTATATTAATTTTGGCCTATTAAAAGCCCATCATATAGTTGGGCCTAACTACGGCCCGATTTGCATCCGGCCTGCTCGCAGCCGATAATCTGATTGTGCCAAACAAGGACCGAGACAATTTTGGCCTGTTATAAGCCCATGATTTGATTGGCACATTCATGGGTCGGGGTCTATTTTGGCATGCTGCCGGCCTGTGAGCTGGTCGGCACGTTTCAGGCCCAACCTACTTTTCAGCCTCCTAAAGGCCCATTGAGTTTTCTTGGGAAAATAGGGCCGGTGGTTTACTCGGCATATTAAAGGCCTAAATCTACTAGTGGTCCAGTTCACATTTAGGCCTGTTAACGGACCAAGATGACGGGGCCCATAATGCGCATCATACATGGTGATTTGCATGATGGGCCGATTATGTACCATAATTTTACGGTTAGGCCATTTTACTGCGAAGACAGGATATATATACAATAAAATAGCTGCAACATCATGAATAAGAAAAAAACCTAGACTATACAATACAGAAATTAAGGCATACTACATCCACTGGGCATCAAAGTTCGCCACTATGATAATAAAGCACAAGTAGACAGCATATTACATACACTGGCATCAAAGATCACCACCAGTGCAACTAAACACGCCGACAAAATAATATACAAAATCGACAGCACTTCAATAGTGTTCAAGAAAGGTTAGCCCTGCTCGGGAGCTGCAGCGCAAGCAGTTGAGCAAGCTGGTGAGACTGCACTTATTTGACACTTATATCCTACTCACTCTGAAAGATAAACAAGCTGGCAGATGACATGTTTTGGACATATAAGTATCAATGCTGACTATTTATCACATTTCTTATTGACGAATAAAGTGACACAGTTTAAAATAACATTAACACAATATGGTATTGTTCAGGTCAAGACATGGCAGGAAATGACATTGTGAAGGAGTTGGCAGCTTCACGACACCACTGGATTACAGATCAAGAACTCATAAGTATCAATGGTTAGTGTGCTGTCAATTTATCCCATTTCAGATTGGCAACATAAGATCACTTGCTCTGTATAGTTTAATTTACATGGTATGGAGAAGAAACTTGGCTGTACAACTGAAAACTTAAATTGAGAAGGACAAACTTTTGTTTATGAACTGGAGTACATAATAAACTTTAAACATGCAATTTGATGCAAACACCAAAAATAAACAGCTATTGCAGTCATGCCTAACCAAATATACACAACAAAGTTTGAAGGCTTGAGAAGGACAAACTTACATTATTGGTGAAGGCAGGCTCTATAAAGCCCTTGTCCATGCTGATGGGGGGGGATTCAAGAAGTTTACCACAGAATCTTCTTCATAAGCATTGCCTTTATTCTACATTTTGTTAAGAGTAAATATAGATGTGACAATATAAGAAAAAATGGAGAATATTTAAGATAAGATGAAGAGTGATGCTACATAACCAAGTAGCTATAAATGTAAGTACATCGATACAGGCAAAAGGTACAACCAAGAGCAATGGAGAGCTAAACTTCTTCAGTACCATCGGTGTTATCCAACCTTATGGTAAGAGTAAATATAGATCTTATGGATAGAAAATGGAGGGCAAAGGAAAATAAGATGCAGAGTGATGGTACATGAACAACTACCTGTCAATATAAGTACACTGATAAAGGATAGCAGGTACTTACAAGAACAATGCAGAGCTAAAAATTTTCATTGGCATTGGATATATTCTACACTAATGTAACCATTCATACAAATCAGATAATTTGGAGCGAACGATTGATATGCAAGCTATCATGCATACTGCTGTCACATAATGAACCAGGTATGTATGCAAGTACAGTGATACAGGACAACAAGTACTAACAAGAGCAAAGCAGCGGGCAGCATATTTGCGATATCCTGTTGTTCTTTTCAAACCGGAATTCTTTTTCGAGCAGATTTCCTACAAAAAAGATCCGTAAGGCCCATGCAGAAAAGTAGAAGTTCAAATTGTCATGCGAGATGATAGACAGTACCTCATCCTCGGAACGAGACCAGTGCATAACGAGGTTTTTCCATTCAATGTCTTCTAAATTTAGCACATGAGACTTCACCTGAAATTTGTTTATAGACTTGCCATCAAAGTGTGATTTCCTCAGGTAACACCAATACTGCTCCAATGCTTCCTTGAAATGCGCAAGCAAGCTTTGCTCGTCATGACTATCCAGATTGAACCTCGCCTACTTACAACAATGTAATGTAATCATTGATGTGTTCAATCAGCAGAAAACAGGAAAATAATCACCATGAATAATAGCACTTACACGTAAGTGGGATAGGAAGATGTGAAACTGGTGTTTGTCTTCACTATAATCTTCCCATGATGGGAATATATGCACGTAGTCCCTAACAACATTGATAACATTGTCTTTTAAACTGGGAATAACTGGAATGGAGTTCCAATCTGTAGGAATTGGTCGTCTCTGCAGTTGGGATAGGTCTTCGGCCGGTGGGCTTGCTATACTTTTTGCTGGAGTGGGATTTTTCTGTGGTACGGCTGGTGCTATGGCAACTGAAATCGGCATACCTTTTGCTGGAGTGCGTGTCCTGTGTGGTGCGGCTAGTGGTGTGTCAAGTGAAGTATGGGTATAGTCTGCTGGAGTCGGTCCTATGCTTTGTGTCACTGGTTGTACAACCAATATAAGTGGGGTGCTGTCTGATTTCTCTGGCACAACCACGTTTTTCAAGGACTTTGCTGGTGCTCCTTCAGGTTCGGCAATCACCCTCTTCCTTTTTAATGTCTGATGCACAAGAACAATATTTGAGTGGTAAAACATGGTATGATGACAGATGGAAAATGTATTGATAATGGATGGGCATGACATGTCGACATATATGATGAGTAAACTAAGCAGATGGCAGTGCAACAATATAGAAGAAATGCAAGACAACATATGCAAGATACGCGAAATCAATAAAACCTTGCCAAATTAGAACATGCACCTTGATAGGTGAACAGGACAGGCCATCTGCCTTTGACTCCTCGAGATTAGAATAGTCATTAGGATCATATTCTGAACAAGAATCAACAGGTGGGGAGCGTATGAGTTTCATTGCATCCAGAATGGCACTCAATGCCTTGGTGCCAATTTTGTAAGTCATTACGGTGTTTAGCTTCAAGAGTGGACTGCTGCTAGTGCGACACAAAGCATCTACACAGATCATAGTGTAGATATAACAGGAAAACCGTAAGCATCAGAGTAAAATCAGCAAAGTGGAACTTGCTGGAATATATGTGCTAGTATTGCTCGTACGACTAGAAAGGATTCAGATACCAGCTCTCTTCAACTAAAGGTGTGGTACTGTTAGTATCAGTGTAACTCTCAAAGGCGACACAACTTCCCGCATTTCCTTACTATTCTTATAGGATTCAAGTGGGCAGGCCACTACAAATCCTATTCCCGTGTTTACAAAATCCTAGGAATCAAAGAGGTCCGAAGATTTCAAAGTGTCCATACCAACCGACCGTATAGACCTCTACACTTCAAATGTCCCTGCTCATCTTCACTACAAGGAACATACTGTACTACTATCATACTCCCTTCGTTCCAAAATATAAGTCTTGGTAGAGATTTCATCTATGGATCACATAAAGATGTATCCAGATACATTTTAGAGTGTAGATTCACTCATTTTGCTCCATATGTAGTCCATGGTGGAATCTATACAAAGACTTGTATTTAGGAGCGGAGAGAGTACTTATTAAAGAAGAACGGAAGAGGAACATGCTAAAGAAGAGCAAGCAAATTTTGGATAATAAAATGTTCATTGCGCAGTGCCCACATATGATGAACTAGAGCGCATTAAGAAAGCAACTTCCTGCTGTCTCTCTATATGTGGTGCATGTGCTTTTTTGAAAGTAAAGTAGGAACGTTAGCTGACCAATTAAATGTTATCTGTTTTAGTAATATCAGCATCATATCAGATTCTTACTTGAGCAACAAGTTTGGAATTATGAGTGGCACGTTCTTTAGCTTGATGGATACAGGAGCAGTGCTAAGCAGGTACAATGATGGTACTGAATATAAAGGCATGTCTACATGCAAGTCGCGTGACTTTTGTCATTTGGGTCAGTCGACCATTTCAGGCGGTTGGATGAAGATCCTACCTCTCCTAACCCTTCTTCTTCCTCATCTTTGATTCTTCCCATACAAAACACTGCATGGGCCGCCGGCCGGACCACCGGCCCCCACCACCTGTGTTCCTCCGCCACCCCCACCCCCACCCCGCCACACCTGCGTCGAGTTTTCTTCGTTTGGCGAGGCCCCACCACCGCCCCCACAACCAAAGTCCCCACCCGAGCCCCTTCGTTCGCACCGACGAACTCCAGCGAGCTCTAAAAAATCGACTGACCTAATTTTGAAATTTAGTCTACTGTGATTTAACTAGTGTGGAATATAAAAGGGGAAAACCATAAGCATTGGGAGTATAGTATTGAGCGTGCCATGGCGGATCTGAAGGTGCAAACCGGACAAAGGCAACTTCGCAACCAATGTTTGCTTCCAACTAGCAAGTAAGTGATGGACAAGAAATCAGAGTAAAGCATTGGCGATCTGTTTTCTTGTTGTGATAAATAAGTTGAGTAGATATGAAAGAGTACCGCCTCTGGTGCGGCGCTGTGTATGCATCTGCTAAGAATTTGACGGTGCTACGGTAGCGATGGCTGTCGACGGTGTGGAAGCAGATCTAGGAGGGTAGACGGTGGCGGCGGGGTGCGGTGGACGAGGCGGTCGTAGGAGCGGCGCCGATAAGGTGGACGACGACGGGGATGAACCGAGAGGACGGGATGCAAGGATCCCGGTCCGAAGCCGTGGATGAGAAAGGTCGATCTCTTGTAATGGACGGCGGCGTCGGGGTATCAGCTCCGGCATGGTGGAGGAGGACGGCGGTGGATGGGGTGGCGGATGGAGAAGGATGGGGTGGAGAGGGTGTTTTGGCGCCCACGGAGTACGAATGGGGAAATGGAGGTGGAGAGGAAGGGGGACCATGTCTTCAGGGCGCGCTTGTCTCGAATGCGAGGAAATTTACAAACTTAGCCCTCGTTTCAAATTTCCTACATCACAACAATATTAGTCAGTTGGGGATAGGACGGTAACCTCGCATACACCGAATATTTGCTGATGAGAGTTTGCTTTTGGCGCCCACCGTGTATGAATCGGGGAGGGAGTCGATTTCGGCCGAGGACACACTGTGTTTTGGCGCCCACCATGTATGAATTTCGGTGAGAGGCGGTTATGTCATGTTTGAGTGAAATTACAAACCTACCCCTATCAAAACCTATAGAAATCGAGCAGATAGGCTTTGCGTGGCAGGAATAGGCAGTAGTAATTTCCATCACGCAGATTTTGGTTTCCGGTGGTTACTGCGACTTTCCCCGCTTCGTTCAAATTTTGCATAGTGCACGTTTACCATGCCAACTCAATTCGAATCCCGTTTGTATTCTATTTTTTTCGGGCGGGATCCATTTTCGATTGGAATAAAATTCTATATACATCATTTTTTATATATACTTTCAAAAGCACAACACCCTCTGTAAATAAATATGGTTTACAAATGGCATGATCTCAGATTCATAAGGTTGTATCCATCAATTTGTATTTTCAAATATTTGAAACCACTTTATGTTGAAATCCAATGTATGCATTCCTCGCTAACTGTCTCCAATTAATGTGTGTTTCATGCGGGTTTTTTTACTTCTCAAACATGTATAATGTGTTTCACACACGCAACATATAGTGTAATCCCATTTAGACATTAATTGCATATAAACCATGCATTGTTTCTAATTAAAGAATCTATGGATCAACAATATTGATAAACTATATAACATTACACGTGTCCCCAAATTCAAATGAATATGCATGTTTGATACACCAATTTGCGTTATGATATTATGGATGTCGTGATCTCCAGTTTAAATATTTGAATCCCATTTAATCCAGATATTCGTCTCATATAACTATACTCATGCTTATATAGGACTATCTTTCTAGACCTATACGCGTTCATCGTCTCTCGGGTATCTCTCGTGCTACCTGTATGTCGACAATGATCTTTTATCTTCATAACACACTGACGGTCTCTCCCTCGACCTTCATCACTCTATATCTCTCTAAGTATATCTCGCTCCCTGCTATGTGTCTCTAACTATGATTCTCCATGTGGAATCTCTTTCTCTCACACAAACACAAAACTTTGTCTTACGGGGTCTCATTTCTCTCTACTATTCCCTTGTGTGCCACTCGCACACCCCTCATACAGAGATGTCTTTCACTCCTTAGGTATGAGAACCTACGACTCTTCGTCTTAAATATCTCTTTCTCACACACAAACACAAACTCTGTCTCCCAGGGTCTCATATTTCTCCACTGTTCTCTTGTATGTCACTCACACACACTCTCTCTCCCTAGAGATATCTTGCGTTCCCTCATATGTTTCTCTAGCTATCACTCTCGTTTTGAAATATCTTACTCTCTTGTAGACACAAAACTCCATCTCTCGGGATCTCATTTCTCTCTGATATTTGTTTGTATGTGAGTCACATGCACCCTTTCTTCATCTCTCTCACACCCACGCCCATAACTCAGCCTTTTGACCCACTCAACTCCTATCTCTAATGCACACTAGCTAGCATCATTATCTTTCTATTTATCTGTTTCTCCATCAACCTTCTTTCATTTATAGGTTGATCTCTTTTGCACGATCATTGTGCCTCACTCCCTCTGCTCGCCATAGATGCATGCTCCAGCCCACGCCACTATCTCTTAAAGACAAAAGCACATGCTCAATTGTCGGGCCTTCTTCCCTGAATTCTCGCATGCATGCATATTGTCATACCGATCCGTCTCTCCCATGTCGTAGATCTTAGCTTATGACTTATAATTACTAATGAGCCGTCAAATCACAGGCCCAACCTTACCCACTGTGAAGTTGCTCAGACGAAGGAACCATCTTGACTTCGTTGAATTCCGCTTCTTAAAGAAAACTACTGTACCAGCAGTACTGCTAGCTATAGTAGTTACTCCAGCAGAGGCCTCCTTTGGTTCATAGGATAAGAATTTTATAGGAATAAGAAAATCATAGGAAGTGAGATGACATGCATCTCAATTCCTATAGAGAAAGAGATGCCATTTGATGCATAGGATAGGAATTTTCCATTGAATCTAGGCTAATGTACTGGTAATTTGCTCTAAAAACTACAGTAGTAACTAATAGTAATGTTACATGCTCGTAATTAATTAAACAAACGTACGGGCGACACACACACACACACTAACTACTAGTACTACTACTTCTCACATGCTGGCCAGACGCCGTCGTTCTCCTTCCCGGCTTTGTCGGTGACACCCCCCCGTGCTTGGATCTCCGCCGACCTCTCCACAGCAGCGCGTGTGTCCTCTTCTTTCTTGTGGCAGAGGGCCTCTCTTTTCTTGAGTGCTTTCTGACTTTTCCGCTCCCTCTGTGCGGCTTTTGCCACCTCTTGCTCTACCGCCCATTCGGCCTTGGCAGCTTCAAATTCCACCCACATAGGTGTGAGGTCGCGAGCGGCGATGAACTCAGCACGGTGGGATGCCACCGCTTGCCTACCATTCTGTGTGCGGTCGTGGGCGGCGAGGAAGTCGGCGCGGCGGGATGCCATCGCTTACTTAGCAGTTAGTGTGCGGTGTGGTGGCATGAACGATGCTTGGTGACAGCTCTGGGGTGGAGTGGTCGGACAATCGTAAAGTGCATTGGTTTTTCAAGAGCTCAAGGACAGAAGACGAAGATAATTTGGATTCCCCTTCAATCCTGGTCATTTATTACCAAGTAAAATGCATTAGCGGTCATTGAACTTGTCTTGATAGCTCACTTTGATCATTGTATACGAGATATGGTGATTATACGGTCACTCGCTCAGCGTATAGCTCCGTATTTGTCTAGTTGACCAGTCAAACAGTCCGCATGTGCCTCATCAGTTAGTTTTCTTTATCTATCTATCTATGCGGGCCTACCTGTCAGTGGAGAAAGAAATAAAAACCAAACTTATGCGTATGTGACATTACTGTTTAGACGTTTGATGAACGCCTCCGCGAACACCGAGCATGTATTCACCTGGCTCAACACCAACGGTCATACTCGTGACTCGGCGCCTTGCTCATGTATATCGTCCATCACAATGACAATCTATAAAGCAGCCTAGCTAGAGAGGGTACTATGGTGCAAAGTGTGTACTATCGTGAGCAACCGATCATAGTGCCAGTACACACAAGTGTGTGTCTAATCGATTCGTCCATTATTCGTAAGTTATGTATGGTTGTGCGGTGTCCAATGGTGGTCGTTGAATGCTAGCTGACGACAAGAGTGGTTGCATGGACGCCTGGTTGTCAATACGTGCCGCATATGCTTCAAAGGCTCGTCATCCATGAGTTCACATTTTACCACCACGCCAGCGTCTGACCTGCCCTGGCCTACCGAAACCCCTTCCATCTCTAGCATGCGCTTCCCGCCTGAAACGATCACCATCTCTCCAGAACGTCAATGCCGCATTCATCGGCCTTAATTGCAGGTGCAGTTGGTGTGTCACTAACATGCGGGCCTGATGCCTGTTGGGCCCACATGTCAGTGAGACAACGCACATGCGGTTAAGTTACTGAACCAGCGTCCGCATTCACGCCCGACGCGACCTCTCATCGGCGCCGGCATTGCAGCAGTGCGACGGCCGAGAGAGCACCACCCGCGCGGCATCCCGGTGCAAGCAACTGCTCCGCGTTAATGACACCACAGCTGCTGACGAACCTACTCCGGTGCCAGCCGTCCATCCGTCTGCCGCGGCTCATTGCCATTCGCCCGCTATATTAACTTGAGCCCCAGCTTCGAGCCATAGCCAAAGGCCCACACTCATTCTCCTCCGGTCCCGTCCTTCTGTTGGCACCACTCCAACCATGGCCTTTGGGCACTCCAAAGCTCTCTTGGACGTACTGTCGCAGGAGCAGACGAAGTACATCGGTGGTGTTGGGGAACGTAGTAATTTCAAAAAAATTCCTACGCACACGCAAGATCATGGTGATGCATAGCAACGAGAGGAGGAGAGTGTGATCTACGTACCCTTGTAGATCGACAACGGAAGCGCTGACTTTGGTTGATGTAGTAGTACGTCTCCACGGCCCGACCGATCAAGCACCGAAACTACGGCACCTCCGAGTTTTAGCACACATTCAGCTCGATGACGATCCCCGGACTCCGATCCAGCAAAGTGTCGGGGAAGAGTTCCGTCAGCACGACGGCGTGGTGACGATCTTGATGTACTATTGTCGCAGGGCTTCGCCTAAGCACCACTAAAATGTTATCGAGGATTATGGTGGAAGGGGGCACCGCACACGGCTAAGAATATGATCACGTGGATCAACATGTGTGTCTAGGGGTGCCCCCTGCCTCCGTATATAAAGGATCCAAGGGGGGGTGCGGCCGGCCCTAGCAGGAGGCACGCAGGAGGAGTCCTACTCCTACCGGGAGTAGGACTCCCCTCCCTTTCCTTGTCCAAGTAGGAGAGGGGGAAGGAGAGAAGGAAAAAGGGGGGGCGCCGCCCCTCCCTCCTTGTCCAATTCGGACTAGGGGGAGAGGGGGCGCGCGGCCTGCCCTGGCAGCCCCTCCCCTTCCCCACTTTAGGCCCATGAGGCCCATTAACCCCCCGGGGGGTTCCGGTAACCCCCCGGTGCTCCGGTTTTATCCGAAACTTCCCCAGAACACTTCCGGTGTCCGAATATAGCCATCCAATATATCAATATTTATGTCTCGACCATTTCGAGACTCCTCGTCATGTCCGTGATCACATCCGGGACTCCGAACTAACTTCGGTACATCAAAACTCATAAACTCATAATATAACTGTCATCGAAACCTTAAGCGTGCGGACCCTATGGGTTCGAGAACAATGTAGACATGACCGAGACACGTCTCCGGTCAATAACCAATAGCGGAACCTGGATTCTCATATTGGCTCCTACATATTCTACGAAGATCTTTATCGGTCAGACCGCATAACAACATACGTTGTTCCCTTTGTCATCTGTATGTTACTTGCCCGAGATTCGATCGTCGGTATCTCAATACCTAGTTCAATCTCGTTACCGGCAAGTCTCTTTACTCGTTTCGTAATACATCATCTTGCAACTAACTCATTAATTGTAATGCTTGCAAGGCTTATGTGATGTGCATTACCAAGAGGGCCCAGAGATACCTCTCCGACATTCGGAGTGACAAATCCAAATCTCAAAATACGCCAACCCAACATGTACTTTTGGAGACACCTATAGAGCACCTTTATAATAACCCATTTATGTTGTGACGTTTGGTAGCACACAAAGTGTTCCTCCGGCAAACGGGAGTTGCATAATCTCATAGTCATAGGAACATGTATAAGTCATGAAGAAAGCAATAGCAACATACTAAACGATCGGGTGCTAAGCTAATGGAATGGGTCATGTCAATTAGATCCTTCACCTAATGATGTGATCCCGTTAATCAAATAACAACTCTTTGTCCATGGTTAGGAAACATAACCATCTTTGATTAACGAGCTAGTCAAGTAGAGGCATACTAGTGACACTCTGTTTGTCTATGTATTCACACATGTATTATGTTTCCGGTTAATACAATTCTAGCATGAATAATAAACATTTATCATGATATAAGGAAATAAATAATAACTTTATTATTGCCTCTAGGGCATATTTCCTTCAGTCTCCCACTTGCACTAGAGTCAATAATCTAGATTACACAGTAATGATTCTAACACCCATGGAGCCTTGGTGCTGATCATGTTTTGCTCGTGGAAGAGGCTTAGTCAATGGGTCTGCAACATTCAGATCCGTATGTATCTTGCAAATCTCTATGTATCCCACCTAGACTAGATCCCGGATGGAATTGAAGCGTCTCTTGATGTGCTTGGTTCTCTTGTGAAATCTGGATTCCTTTGCCAAGGCAATTGCACCAGTATTGTCACAAAAGATTTTCATTGGACCCGATGCACTAGGTATGACACCTTGATCGGATATGAACTCCTTCATCCAGACTCCTTCATTTGCTGCTTCCGAAGCAGCTATGTACTCCGCTTCACATGTAGATCCCGCTACAACGATTTGTTTAGAACTGCACCAACTGACAGCTCCACCATTTAATGTAAACACGTATCCGGTTTGCGATTTAGAATCGTCCGGATCAGTGTCAAAGCTTGCATCAACGTAACCTTTTACGATGAGCTCTTTGTCACCTCCATATATGAGAAACATATCCTTAGTCCTTTTCAGGTATTTCAGGATGTTCTTGACCGCTGTCTAGTGATCCACTCTTGGATCACTTTGGTACCTCCCTGCTAGACTTATAGCAAGGCACACATCAGGTCTGGTACACAGCATTGCATACATGATAGAGCCTATGGCTGAAGCATAGGGAACATCTTTCATTTTTTCTCTATCTTCTGCAGTGGTCGGGCATTGAGTCTTACTCAACTTCACACCTTGTAACACAGGCAAGAACCCTTTCTTTGCTTGATCCATTTTGAACTTCTTCAAAACTTTGTCAAGGTATGTGCTTTGTGAAAGTCCAATTAAGCGTCTTGATCTATCTCTATAGATCTTAATGCCTAATATGTAAGCAGCTTCATCGAGGTCTTTCATTGAAAAACTCTTATTCAAGTATCCCTTTATGCTATCCAGAAATTCTATATCATTTCCAATTAGTAATATGTCATCCACATATAATATCAGAAATGCTACAGAGCTCCCACTCACTTTCTTGTAAATACAGGCTTCTCCAAAAGTCTGTATAAAACCAAATGCTTTGATAACACTATCAAAGCGTTTATTCCAACTCCGAGAGGCTTGCACTAGTCCATAAATGGATCGCTGGAGCTTGCACACTTTGTTAGCTCCCTTTGGATCGACAAAACCTTCTGGTTGCATCATATACAATTCTTCTTCCAGAAATCCATCCAGGAATGCAGTTTTGACATCCATCTGCCAAATTTCATAATCATAAAATGCAGCAATTGCTAACATGATTCGGACAGACTTAAGCATCGCTACGGGTGAGAAGGTCTCATCGTAGTCAATCCCTTGAACTTGCCGAAAACCTTTTGCGACAGGTCGAGCTTTGTAAACAGTAATATTACCGTCAGCGTCAGTCTTCTTCTTGAAGATCCATTTATTCTCAATTGCTTGCCGATCATCGGGCAAGTCAACCAAAGTCCATACTTTGTTCTCATACATGGATCCCATCTCAGATTTCATTGCTTCAAGCCATTTTGCGGAATCTGGGCTCACCATCGCTTCTTCATAGTTCGTAGGTTCATCATGATCTAGTAGCATGACTTCCAGAACAGGATTACCGTACCACTCTGGCGTGGATCTCACTCTGGTTGATCTACGAGGTTCAGTAGTATCTTGTTCTGAAGTTTCATGATCATCATCATTAGCTTCCTCACTAACTGGTGTAGGTGTCACAGAAACAGGTTTCTGTGATGTACTACTTTCCAATAAGGTAGTAGGTACAGTTACCTCGTCAAGTTCTACTTTCCTCCCACTCACTTTTTTCGAGAGAAACTCCTTCTCCAGAAAGTTTCCGAATTTAGCAACAAAAGTCTTGCCTTCGGATCTATGATAGAAGGTGTATCCAATAGTCTCCTTTGGATAACATTTCTCCGATTTGGGTTCGAGCTTATCAGGTTGAAGCTTTTTCACATAAGCATCGCAGCCCCAAACTTTCAGAAACGACAACTTTGGTTTCTTGCCAAACCATAGTTCATAAGGCGTCGTCTCAACGGATTTTGATGGTGCCCTATTTAACGTGAATGCAACCGTCTCCAAAGCATAACCCCAAAACAATAGCGGTAAATCAGTAAGAGACATCATAGATCGCACCATATCTAGTAAAGTACAATTACGACGTTCGGACACACCATTACGCCATGGTGTTCCGGGTGGCGTGAGTTGCGAAACTATTCCGCATTGTTTCAAATGTACACCAAACTCGTAACTCAAATATTCTCCTCCACGATCAGATCGTAGAAACTTTATTTTCTTGTTACGATGATTTTCAACTTCACTCTGAAATTCCTTGAACTTTTCAAACGTTTCAGACTTATGTTTCATTAAGTAGATATACCCATATCTGCTTAAGTCATCTGTGAAGGTGAGAAAATAACGATATCCGCCACGAGCCTCAATATTCATCGGACCACATACATCTGTATGTATGATTTCCAACAAATCTGTTGCTCTCTCCATAGTACCGGAGAACGGTGTTTTAGTCATCTTGCCCATGAGGCACGGTTCGCAAGTACCAAGTGATTCATAATCAAGTGGTTCCAAAAGTCCATCAGTATGGAGTTTCTTCATGCGCTTTACACCGATATGACCTAAACGGCAGTGCCACAAATAAGTTGTACTATCATTATCAACTCTGTATCTTTTGGCTTCAACACTATGAATATGTGTGTCACTACTATCGAGATTCAATAAAAATAGACCACTCTTTAAGGGTGCATGACCATAAAAGATATTACTCATATAAATAGAACAACCATTATTCTCAGATTTAAATGAATAACCGTCTCGCATCAAACAAGATCCAGATATAATGTTCATGCTTAACGCTAGCACCAAATAACAATTATTTAGGTCTAATATTAATCCCAAAGGTCGATGTAGAGGTAGCGTGCCGACTGCGATCACATCGACTTTGGAACCGTTTCCCACGCGCATCGTCACCTCGTCCTTAGCCAATCTTCGCTTAATCCGTAGTCCCTGTTTCGAGTTGCAAATATTAGCAACAGAACCAGTATCAAATACCCAGGTGCTACTGCGAGCATTAGTAAGGTACACATCAATAACATGTATATCACATATACCTTTGTTCACCTTGCCATCCTTCTTATCCGCCAAATACTTGGGGAAGCTCCGCTTCCAGTGACCAGTCTGCTTGCAGTAGAAGCACTCAGTTTCAGGCTTAGGTCCAGGTTTGGGTTTCTTCTCTTGAGTAGCAACTTGCTTGCTGTTCTTTTTGAAGTTCCCCTTCTTCTTTCCTTTGCCCTTTTTTCTTGAAACTAGTGGTCTTGTTGACCATCAACACTTGATGCTCCTTCTTGATTTCTACCTCCGCAGCTTTCAGCATTGCGAAGAGCTCGGGAATAGTCTTATTCATCCCTTGCATATTATAGTTCATCACGAAGCTCTTGTAGCTTGGTGGCAGTGATTGGAGAATTCTGTCAATGACGCAATCATCTGGAAGATTAACTCCCAATTGAATCAAGTGATTATTATACCCAGACATTTTGAGTATATGCTCACTGACAGAACTGTTCTCCTCCATCTTGCAGCTATAGAACTTATTGGAGACTTCATATCTCTCAATCCGGGCATTTGCTTGAAATATTAACTTCAACTCCTCGAACATCTCATATGCTCCATGACGTTCGAAACGTCGTTGAAGTCCCGATTCTAAGCCGTAAAGCATGGCACACTGAACTATCGAGTAGTCATCAACTTTGCTCTGCCAGACGTTCATAACATCTGGTGTTGCTCCAGCAGCAGGCCTGGCACCCAGCGGTGCTTCCAGGATGTAATTCTTCTGTGCACCAATGAGGATAATCCTCAAGTTACGGACCCAGTCCGTGTAATTGCTACCATCATCTTTCAACTTTGCTTTCTCAAGGAACGCATTAAAATTCAACGGAACAATAGCACGAGCCATCTATCTACAATCAAGCATAAACAAGCAAGATACTATCAGGTACTAAGTTTCATGATAAATTTAGGTTCAATTAATTTACTTAAAGAACTCCCACTTAGATAGACATCCCTCTAATCCACTAAGTGATTGCGTGATCCAAATCAACTAAACCATGTCCGATCATCACGTGAGATGGAGTAGTTTCATTGGTGAACATCACTATGTTGATCATATTTACTATATGATTCATGCTCGACCTTTCGGTCTCCGTGTTCCGAGGCCATATCTGTATATGCTTGGCTCGTCAAGTATAACCTAAGTATTCCGCGTGTGCAACTGTTTTGCACCCGTTGTATTTGAACGTAGAGCCTATCACACCCGATCATCACGTGGCGTCTCAGCATGAAGAACTTTTGCAATGGTGCATACTCAGGGAGAACACTTCTTGATAATTAGTGAGAGATCATCTTATAATGCTACCGTCAATCAAAGCAAGATAAGATGCATAAAAGATAAACATCACATGCAATCAATATAAGTGATATGATATGGCCATCATCATCTTGTGCTTGTGATCTCCATCTTCGAAGCACCGTCGTGATCACCATCATCACCGGCGCGACACCTTGATCTCCATCATAGCATCATTGTCGTCTCGCCAATCTTATGCTTCCACGACTATCGCTACCGCTTAGTGATAAAGTAAAGCATTACAGCGCGATTGCATTGCATACAATAAAGCGACAACCATATGGCTCCTGCCAGTTGCCGATAACTCAGTTACAAAACATGATCATCTCATACAATAAAATTTAGCATCATGTCTTGACCATATCACATCACAACATGCCCTGCAAAAACAAGTTAGACGTCCTCTACTTTGTTTGTTGCAAGTTTTACGTGGCTGCTACGGGCTAAAGCAAGAACCAATCTTACCTACGCATCAAAACCACAACGATAGTTTGTCAAGCTGGTGCTGTTTTAACCTTCGCAAGGACCGGGCGTAGCCACACTCGGTTCAACTAAAGTTGGAGAAACTGTCACCCGCATGCCACCTATGTGCAAAGCACGTCGGGAGAACCGGTCTCGCGTAAGCGTACACGTAATGTCGGTCCGGGCCGCTTCGTCCAACAATACCGCCGAACCAAAGTATGACATGCTGGTAAGCAGTATGACTTATATCGCCAACAACTCACTTGTGTTCTACTCGTGCATATAACATCAACATATAAAACCTAGGCTCGGATGCCACTGTTGGGGAACGTAGTAATTTCAAAAAATTTCCTACGCACACGCAAGATCATGGTGATGCATAGCAACAAGAGGAGGAGAGTGTGATCTACGTACCCTTGTAGATTGACAACGGAAGCGTTGACTTTGGTTGATGTAGTCGTACGTCTCCACGGCCCGACCGATCAAGCACCGAAACTACGGCACCTCCGAGTTTTAGCACATGTTCAGCTCGATGACGATCCTCGGACTCCGATCCAGCAAAGTGTCGGGGAAGAGTTCCGTCAGCACGACGGCGTGGTGACGATCTTGATGTACTATCATCGCAGGGCTTCGCCTAAGCACCGCTACAATGTTATCGAGGATTATGGTGGAAGGGGCACCGCACACGGCTAAGAATATGATCACGTGGATCAACTTGTGTGTCTAGGGGTGCCCCCTGCCTCCGTATATAAAGGATCCAAGGGGGGGTGCGGCCGGCCCTAGCAGGAGGCACGCAGGAGGAGTCCTACTCCTACCGGGAGTAGGACTCCCCTACCTTTCCTTGTCCAAGTAGGAGAGGGGGAAGGAGAGAAGGAAAAAGGGGGGGGGGGCGCCGCCCCTCCCTCCTTGTCCAATTCGGACTAGGGGGAGAGGGGGCGCGCGGCCTGCCCTGGCAGCCCCTCCCCTTCCCCACTTTAGGCCCATGAGGCCCATTAACCCCCCGGAGGGTTCCGGTAACCCCCCGGTGCTCCGGTTTTATCCGAAAC
Organism: Triticum urartu; assembly: GCF_056163025.1. Lineage (NCBI taxonomy): Eukaryota > Viridiplantae > Streptophyta > Magnoliopsida > Poales > Poaceae > Triticum > Triticum urartu. Next base: position 235,959,488 of record NC_141874.1, on the reverse strand, counting down.
TTCCCCAGAACACTTCCGGTGTCCGAATATAGCCATCCAATATATCAATCTTTATGTCTCGACCATTTCGAGACTCCTCGTCATGTCCGTGATCACATCCGGGACTCCGAACTAACTTCGGTACATCAAAACTCATAAACTCATAATATAACTGTCATCGAAACCTTAAGCGTGCGGACCCTATGGGTTCGAGAACAATGTAGACATGACCGAGACACGTCTCCGGTCAATAACCAATAGCGGAACCTGGATGCTCATATTGGCTCCTACATATTCTACAAAGATCTTTATCGGTCAGACCGCATAACTACATACGTTATTCCCTTTGTCATCGGTATGTTACTTGCCCGAGATTCGATCGTCGGTATCTCAATACCTAGTTCAATATCGTTACCGGCAAGTCTCTTTACTCATTTCGTAATACATCATCTTGCAACTAACTCATTAGTTGTAATGCTTGCAAGGCTTATGTGATGTGCATTACCGAGAGGGCCCAGAGATACCTCTCCGACATTCGGAGTGACAAATCCTAATCTCGAAATACGCCAACCCAACATGTACTTTTGGAGACACCTGTAGAGCACCTTTATAATCACCCATTTACGTTGTGCCGTTTGGTAGCACACAAAGTGTTCCTCCGCAAACGGGAGTTGCATAATCTCATAGTCATAGGAACATGTATAAGTCATGAAGAAAGCAATAGCAACATACTAAACGATCGGGTGCTAAGCTAATGGAATGGGTCATGTCAATCAGATCATTCACCTAATGATGTGATCCCGTTAATCAAATAATAACTCTTTGTCCATGGTTAGGAAACATAACCATCTTTGATTAACGAGCTAGTCAAGTAGAGGCATACTAGTGACACTCTGTTTGTCTATGTATTCACACATGTATTATGTTTCCGGTTAATACAATTCTAGCATGAATAATAAACATTTATCATGATATAAGGAAATAAATAATAACTTTATTATTGCCTCTAGGGCATATTTCCTTCAGGTGGCCCCGCTCCAGGCACGCTCCAAAGCTCTCTTGGACGTACTCTCGCAGGAGCAGACGAAGGAGATCGTCGGCTCCCCCCCGGCCGCCCTCCGCCGCCACGACCACGAAGCCGGCGCGCGTGTGCGGGCGCAGCCGGCAACGAGGAAGAGTAGTACACGGTAGGTCGCCACCGCTCTGGTCCCAGGAAGGACGCCGCTCCTCCACTCAGTCGATGCCAAGCTTGGTGGGATAAAAATCGGCGGCCGATTAGCCGCTTGACGGTGACGTGGAGGCTGAAATCTTCATAACCTTGTGCTCCGGTGGAGGAGGTTATCCAGGCGGATAAGGAGGAGGCAAAGGCAATGGCCGGCTTTCTCGGGTTCATTGCCGGACATGGTGGTCGGGGCCCGGCGATCGTTTAGATTAGGTTTATAGTAGGTTATAGTATGGTTTGTGCGAAATATGTAATGAATTTCGTCCAGTTTATAGGAAAAGTTATCGAAATGTAATGAATTTCAATCGGTCAATTTGAAATTTCCTTTGTTTGCATGAATTTTATCCGGTTAGTTCATATAGTTGTCGAAAGGTATGCGGGCAGCATTGGATGGCATCCGTCAGTGTCCTCGGATAGATGCCGGTGTAAATTTGAGGGCTAGCGCTGGAGATGCCCTAACTATCATGCTATAATCGCTAACAGTGCTCCACTATTTCGCAGGAAACAATTATCCCTTGATCAAAATCAGATCTGCCGTGTTTCGCACTCCTCCCACGTAAGAGTGTAGACTCTTGCTTACATAAAAATGGAGCAAGTGGGTGACACTGTAGCACGTCATATCACTCAAACTAGCCCGCCTATCGCGCGGGAAAGCACCGCACTCGTCATTTTGTTCTAGATTTCTATCAATCGATCGCATGAAAATGTTATGCCTTGCAAGTACAAAAGGAAAAGGCGGCACACTTACAACTCGTACGCGTCGCGTTCACGTCGCACCCCCTACAGTCCGGCTCGCACGCCGCTCACCAGAGGGGACACTGATACGTCTCCAATGTATCTATAGTTTTTGATTGCTCCATGCTATATTATCTACTGTTTTGAACATTATTGGGCTTTATTATCCACTTTTATATTATTTTTGGGACTAACCTATCAACCGGAGGCCCAACCCAGAATTGTTGTTTTTTGCCTCTTTTAGGGTTTCTAAGAAAAGGAATATCAAACGGAGTCCAAACCGAATGAAACCTTTGGGAACGTGATTTTCTCAACGAACAAGACCCAGGAGACTTGGACCCTCCGTCAAGACACAAAAGAGGAGGCCATGAGGTAGGGGGGCGCGCCCTCCACCCTCGTGGGCCCCCTGTAGCTCGACCGGCGTACTCCTTCCTCCTATATATACCTACATACCCCCAAACGATCAGATACAGAGCCAAAACCCTAATTCCACCACCGCAACTTTCAGTATCCACGAGATCCCATCTTGGGGCCTGTTATGGAGCTCCGCTGGAGCTGGCATCGATCACGGAGGGCTTCTACATCAACACCATAGCCCCTCCGATGAAGTGTGAGTAGTTCACCTCAGACTTACAGGTCCATAGTTAGTAGCTAGATGGCTTCTTCTCTCTTTTTGGATCTCAATACAATGTTCTCCCCCTCTCTTATGGAGAACTATTCGATGTAATCTTCTTTTTGCGGTGTGTTTGTTGAGACCGATGAATTGTGGGTTTATGATCAAGTCTATTTATGAACAATATTTGAATCTTCTCTGAATTCTTTTATGTATGATTGGTTATCTTTGCAAGTCTCTTCGAATTATCAGTTTGGTTTGGCCTACTATATTGATCTTTCTTGCAATGGGAGAAGTGCTTAGCTTTGGGTTCAATCTTGTGGTGTCCTTTCCCAGTGACAGCAGGGGCAACAAGGCACGTATTGGATTGTTGCCATCGAGGATAACAAGATGGGGTTTTCATCATATTGCATGAGTTTATCCCTCTACATCATGTCATCTTGCTTAAGGCGTTACTCTGTTTTCATTATCTTAATACTCTAGATGCATGCTGGATAGCGGTCGATGAGTGGAGTAATAGTAGTAGATGCAGGCAGGAGTCGGTCTACTTGTCTCGGACGTGATGGCTATATACATGATCATACCTAGATATTCTCATAACTATGCTCAATTCTGTCAATTGCTCAACAGTAATTTGTTCACCTACCGTAGAATGCTTATGCTCTCGAGAGAAGCCACTAGTGAAACCTATGGCCCCTGGGTCTATCTTCATCATATTAATCTCCTACTACTTAGATATTTCCTTTGCTTTTTACTTTACTTTGCATCTTTAACACAAAAATACCAAAAATATTATCTTATCATATCTATCAGATCTCACTCTCGTATGTGGCCATGTAGGGATTGACAACCCCTTATCGCGTTGGTTGCGAGGATTTATTTGTTTTGTGCAGGTGCGAGGGACTCGCGCGTAGCCTCCTACTGGATTGATACCTTGGTTCTCAAAAACTGAGGGAAATACTTACACTACTTTGCTGCATCATCCCTTCCTCTTCGGGGAAAACCAACGTAGTGCTCAAGAGTAGCAGACACGCGTTGTCTTGCATTTTCACTCACATGTGGGACTGCAATTGAATAAACCATCGATAGCCGAAATCTAATCGCTCGGCAGGCGTCGGCTGAGAGGAGAGAGACAGGGTAGGGAGAAGAGATCGTCCGCTAGCTGTGCACGGACTCGAAGAAATGTGTGGTGATAAAGTGAGGTGTGCCATGCGGGAGTCCGCACTGCTTCCAAGACCGCTTATTACCGCCTTGGCCCAGCAGAACCCCTCCCCCACCCCACCACCCCCCCGCGCGCTCCCCCATAAGAGGCCAGCTACCTGCATTCATAGCAAGTAGTACCAGTAAAATTCTGGGCTATAAAGGGCATGTACAATGGTTGATAAGATAGTCTTATCATAAGTCTTGCATGTAATTTAGAGATGAGAAAAACATCTGTACAATGGATCATCTCTTATCCTTACCTTCAATAACTAGTTATTCCTTAAAAACATGGTGAAACATATTGTGCTAAGAGATCATCTCTTGTCTTCTCGACAAGCCCGCTTATGTGGAGGAGAGAGAGGCATTGACAAAGTCAAGGAGTGGGATCTGCAGGAGCCCATCTCTACATGTGCTCCTAGGTATAAAAAAACTAATTCTAAAAAAGAGGCATAAAAACAATTGTGTCTAAAAAAGAAAGGTAAAAACATTTGAGAGGAAATAGATAGAGAGAGAGTGAGAAAAAGTTGTAACCATATAGTCAACACTATGGTAGTATTACATGTGGAAGGAGGGAGTGGTGCACATGCCAAGTTCACTGGGCTGCCGTGTTTCACACTCCTCCGTCGTAACAGTGGAGACAATAGGTTTCATCAAAAATAAAAAATGTAAACTCGTTGCTCGTCCACTATATCGAAAAGAATACATTCATTCGCCGACATGTGGGACGTCGACCATCCTGGTCCACCTGCCATGCACAATATTATCCTGGTCCACCTGCCATGCACAAAGTTAGTCGGACGAAGGAACCATCATGACTTCGTTGAATTCCGCTTCTTCATGAAAACTTACTCTACCCGCAGTACTGCTACCACACACGGAGACTGGACGGCACTGTACCACGTCATATCACTAAAACCCACTAGGCCAAACTAGCCCGCCTAGGATTTGGACTCCCTCCGTTTCAAAGTTAGTAGTACAAAGTTAACTCATCTATTTTGGAACGGAGGGACGTCTCTGTACTGCTATGATTTTGTGTTGTATGTCTTTGTACTTTTGCTACGATTTTCCTACCCTATGAACCAAATGAGGCCTGAATGTATCCGTGTCCACTATTGTCTGATTGATCGATAAGCCTACAATTTTAGGAGCTTGGGCTATTGGCCGATCGACGACGTATCAGTATAAGCATAACACGAGCTCATCAGCCCCAACATTTATCTTCGGTGAGTGTTTTGCAAGTACTATAGCTCGCACATTAGCTAGCCTACTAACACCAAGAATCATCAAATAAGCTCGGCTGATATGATAAACAGTTCAAACTTACATCTAAGCATGCCATATATTACATCAAAAGCTGGTGAGGATACATCTGTTTCCATAACTCGGAGAGGGTTCACATGATTCACTATCAAACAAAAGTAGCAAGTACCGCCCACACAAGACAGTGCACTAGCCCTAAGATGGTTTGATAACACACATCGTTCTGGTAATTAAACACAGGGCAATGCAAACTACCCTGAAGGATTAGCGCGACCAACTATTTCTTGTCATCGATCTATCAGGCAATGACCACAACACGGACAGCGGCATGGGAATCGATCTCTGGGGCGATGTCCACAGGACTGACCGCGACATCAGAATCGATCTCTGCGGTGATGTCTACAGGATGGGCATCGGCATCGGATCAATCTCCGGGGCGATGCCAACAGGACGGACCGCGACATCGAAAACGATCTCTGGGGCGTTGTCCACAGGACGGGCCGCGACATCGGAATCATCAAGGACATCCACTGGCACCTGCACAACCCTAACATATTAGCAAGCACATTGCAAATAATCAAAAACCACAACTTTCGGTAATAAGCCATTATTTTTTACCTTGTGCAGCTCACCGGGGGATCCCATCCCTCCGGGGCCATCTCCTTGTACTCGATGGGGGCCATCACCTTGCCAGGGGAATCCTGCTTCTCAACGGTGACTATCTCCTCAAACTCGGCCTTGAGCCTCGCATAGGTGGCCATCAGAGTTTCTGGGGTAGGCACGGTGGGGCCCTGGCTGTTCTTCCAACTTTCTTTGAGGAGTTTGTCCGCCAACGTCATCAAATCTCTGGCCAGTGCTTGTTTCTTGGAGTTCTTCGTCTCCATGGGTTGGCCCGCCAACATGGTCAACTCATTGGTCGGTGCTCGCTTCCTGGAGATCGCTGTCTCCGGTGGGTTGTCCGCCGGCAACTCTTTGCCTAGTGCTCCAGGATCCATCAATGAACTGAAAAACAAAAAGCAATCGAAAGGAAACCACAATCGCAAGGAAAACGGGAAAAGAATAGGCTGTGAGAATTGGTCGGTGCTTCGCAAAAAGAAGATTCTTGGAATGAAAATATAGCAGCACCACTGATTCTCCCACCTTTCCTTTGTTGGTACAGAAGAAAAATGGCAGAAGTGAGTAGCCTAGACTGAGGTTTTCATCAAGAAAGGGGAGAAAGGGCTTCAACGAGCGTTCCAGTGAAATGATGGTTGCTTCGTCCAGTCCAACTTTGAAGCCACTTTACCACTGCTGGTAAAGGTGTGGGTTTTGTGATATGACGGGTCATGACGGCCACACCGGAGTGCCCGGTGAGTTTCGACTGTAGCACCTCGCTGTGATTTGGTGGATGGCATGCGGGCCCAGATGCTTTGATGTCCCGCATGTAGATAGAGCAGCTAGTCATATAGGAGTGGTCAATATTGTGCACCGCGACCAAGGCGGAGAGGAAAACGAAAGAACTACGTAATTAATGCATGAGTTTAATTAGGGTAACTTTGTAAAGTACGAGATACATTCCTCCAATCGTAAAATGCCTTGGTTGACGAGATTTGAGTTTTGAGCCCTATAAACCAGAAGGGAGATTTGAGATTCGAGATCTGAGATACTGCACACGGTGTAGTCTAGTCACTTGTTGGAATCTCTAGAAAGACTTATACCGCATGATTCTTTGCTTCTTCTTACTACTACGTACTACTTCGCTGACATGTGGGACAACCAGCAACATCCGGGTCGATGTAATATGTGTCATGCACCAGATTAGAGTGCGGAATGGAAGGGGGGCATCACCCCAGTCGTACCGCCTGGCCCTGTTTGGATAATCTAACTCAGTTAAAGGTTCGAGTTAGATTCTAATCCTGAACTAACCCTAAAGTAACTCTAGTGAAAGAGGTGTTTGGATGACAGGGTTAGATGGAGCGCGGATACGGTGAGGTTCCTTCATGGGCGGTGTGAGAGGGAGCGAGGGAGGGAGAGGACGAGAAGCTTCGAGGAAGTGGGGAGGGATCTGCTGCGGGGAGGGCAAGTGAAAAATGTGGTTTTTAGTGTCCCGAGAAGAACTAACCCAAATAAACACCTCTTGGGTGGGTTAGATTTTTTTGGGTTAGTTGAGTTCAAACTAACTCTAACACATGGATCCAAACAGTAACCCAAACTAACCCACCTGTTTGGATATTTTTGGGTTAGTTGAGTTCAAACTAACTCTAACACATGGTTCAAACAGTAACCCAAACTAACCCACCTGTTTGGATATTTTTGGGTTAGTTGAGTTCAAAGTAACCCAAACTAACTCTAACACATGGATCCAAACAGTAACGCGCCATCAAATCGCACAGCCCAACCTTTCCAGCAGTAAGTAAGTTGAATCTGCTACTCCCTCACCCTCCTTGCCTCTCTGTCAAACCGCCTACGTGAAAACTGCCACACGTACTGCCCGGGAAAAGCTCCGCCCTGAAATTTTAACTACGCGAAAATAGTTCGAGCTTCTTCGTTCTATATAAATACTACTCCCTCCGTTACTAAATATAATTCTTTGTAGAGATTTCACCATGGACTACATACAAAGCAAAATGAGTTAATCTAGACTCTAAAATGCATCTATATACATCTGTATGTGGTCCATAGTATAATCTCTACAAAGACTTATATTTAGGAACTGAGGGAGTAGTACTGTATGTTTATTCACCCGTGGGGATGTTCAATGAATGGAGGGCCGGGGAGCACAAGTGAACAATACTACTACTAGTAGTAGTAAGTAGGAGTCGAACAGGTAGTCACCTTAAATAGAGAGTTTCTTTTCTTTAATGCCACGTACACAAATTGAAACGCTTGTTGTGGAGAGAAAAAGATAATCACTCCACTATATATGTACGCAGGGGCCTGAGTGCTTGCTTTACTAGGGTTGCTCTCTTCATTCTCTCATCCTCTCCAGATATAAACAAGACATCGGTAGCGACATTTTCTCTTTGCTCACCGCTGGTGACTGATCCGGCCGGATCCCGTCGGCTGGTGTGTGTAGAGGACTAGGTGCATCGTTCACGCGGTCATCGCCGGCGAGGGAGGAAACCCACAGCTGCCGGAGGGGCCCAATCCTCTGCCCGTGTCATTCTCTCTGACACAGCATCAGCTCAGGAGGTCCTCTGGCCCTTCTTCCTCCCTGTCGTATTTTCCACAGATCCGACCTGCCGCTGCCGACATCCTAACGACCCTCAAGTATAATTTCTTCGAAAGCGGCCTTGCTCTACTGCCCTAGCTCCCCACGTGTCTGCATGTGCATCTTTTTCTACTCACATCAGCTCTTTCGAAGCCACCTAAATTTTTAGTATTATTAGAGGTAAAGCTACTTCATGCATTCGAATCTAGGGCTTTGTTCAAACAACGAAAAAAGGGGGGAAAGTTGTAGCATGAATCTAGGACTTGATTCAAAGAGGAAATAATATGGTGAAAGTAGTAAAGACCGGATACCCAACAGGTCTCTTGGTTGAAAAGGGAAATAATGGGAAAATGCAATACAAACTGGATAAGGAACAGATCTATTATTGGTTGAAAAAAGGATAGAAAGTGGCGGCTAGTGGACAAGTCAACAGAGTATGTCCAGGATTAGATTTGTTGCCCTCACATAGTAAAAGGTCTCCAGGATTAGATTTGCTGCCCTCACATAGTAAAAGGTCTCGAGGATTAGATTTGCTGCCCTCACATAGTAAAAGGTCTCCAGGATTAGATTTGCTGCCCTCACATAGTACAAGGTCTCTAGGATTAGGTTTGCTACCCTCACATAGTAAAAGGTCTCCAGGATTAGATTTGCTGCCCTCACTTAGCATGAACAAACTCGGCATCACCACTTTATGCCTCCTTGTAGGTACTTTGTGCTGATGCGTCCACTCTCGCATGTCCTTATACCAACCTTTTGCTGTTGTTAATGTAAGGGTGCATGTAAAATGAAGCGATCACACTGTTACCTTAGGGACATGTCTAACCCGTGTTATTGTTAATCCAATGCCTCCAGTGATGTTGCTCCTTTACGCTGTTGAGTGTCCTGATGTCCCCACGGTCCCATGCCCTTAAACCAACCCTTTAGCTGCTGTTGATTTACTGTATCCGGTAAACAAGCAATGTCACCATTAAAGTAATCCCATATTTGAGGAATCTCATTGTTGATCGTAATGCTTCTGGTAACATGAAGCATTGCTGACGTTTTGAAATTTCTACTGTCCTTGCGTGATTGCCATGAACATAATTAAGATGCTTCTTTTCATTTCATATATGTTTTGTATATTCTTATTGACCAGCAACTATTTACTTTCTATCTTTTTGTGCAGATAGGGATATCCATTTCACCTTGTTGCTATCGTGACCTTTTGGTGAACTACACAAAACACTTTTTTGGAATGAGTGTCCTGTGCAGTTCAACAAAAATGTCATGTGGGCAACATCTCTCAATTTTGGTGGAACTGCATAAAATGGTGATTGGAGTTTCCAAAATCTCCGTCAAGTTCTGCTGGTAATCTCGTGCAACATTTTATTAGCCTTTGCAAGATGAGCCATCACTGTCAGCACAATGGCACTTTATTTTAGTGGAACTGCACAAAAGGATAAGAAAATTATAGTTGCACCTTACATGAGCCGGACAGCCAACCTTAATGTTCCTCAATTTCAGTGCAACTACTAAAGGAGAACCTGCCAACTCACAAGAGCAAGACTTCTTGCTAGCTGAATGATGCAATCTTTGCTTCATTTCAGGTGAACTGTGGAAAAAGGCGCATGAATTGAATCATGGAACTCTAGGCAGGCCTCATCCGAGTGGAGCTGCAGGTTGAGTTCAAGGAGGCCACTATTAAAGTGAAATCATGCACTTCTTGTTTGTGTTGTGCAAACAGGAATACTCAACTACAGATGTTGTGACGGTCAAGAGCATTCGCCAAGTTCTTCGATTGTATGACATGGCTAGCCAAGATGGATTTAATCCCGATATTCACTTTATCAAAAGGCTCTAATGGGTTGGTTCTGAATCTTGCAAGCTAGGAATCAATGAGATGTGTAGGCATCTTTGTTGTACTTATCATTTGAATCTTATTTGTTGGTTCTGAATCTTGCAAGCTGGGAATCAATGAGATGTGTAGGCATCTTTGTTGTACTTATTATTTGGATCTTATTTGTTGGTTCCGAATCTTGCAAGCTGGGAATCAATGAGATGTGTAGGCATCTTTGTTGTATTTATTACTTGGATCTTATTTGTTGGTTCTGAATCTTGCAAGCTGGGAATCAATGAGATGTGTAGGCATCTTTGTTGTATTTATTACTTGGATCTTATTTGTTGGTTCTGAATCTTGCAAGCTGGGAAACACGACATTATGATGCAGAGGACAACAACCATAACAAACAGTTCAAACTTGGTAGTATTATCTTTGTGAAAGTGCGACAAATGTGTTGATCGTGTGCGTCCTGAGAATAATAATTCTAATTGTTGTGCATGTTGATCCTGTGGCAATGATAGAACGTGCCAATGCATTGCTTGTTTTAAGTATAATTTTCTATTAAAGCTAATTAAATTTAAGTAAAGTGACCACTAACTCCTGTTATTACAGTACCAATACAGACCCGCTCGTGAACCGACGTGTGGCCGGAGTAGGTTTCTTAATGGAGGCGTTTGAATGCGCCGAGGGTGCATCTTCTACTGGGCGTGCAGTGGACGAGGGAGGGGTAGTAACTGTTGTCACCTGTACACACTTAGTTTACTGTTGAATCCAGTTCCCCAAGAGCTGGAAAACGAACTGCTGCCGTCGCCTACACACTTGTTCACTTGAAGAGACTCCAATGGCAATCCGAGGGGTGATCCTGCTGGATATGGACTTCAGCAAGGAGTTCCCCTTTGAGTTCGCCGTTAAGTCCTATGGCTGCACCAAGTTGAATGTGATGTACACCAACGATCTGGACTTGGTGAAGCTCTGCCTCGCCGAGTTCAAGCAGTACCTACAGGACGAGAAAGTACAAGGTTGCAGGACTAGACCTTGTGCCCATCCATTCGTCTCCTGACAGGGACCAGCGGATCGCCGTCGCCCAGGTATGTGTGCAGGACGAGGTTCTCATCTACCACTTCTGTAGGGCCATCAGAGGTTCTGGAGCATTCACCCATTTCATCGGCATCGCCGACTGCACCTTCGCTACGGTGGAGAGAAGGAAGAACGCGGCGATTCGGCCATCTGGTGCAACAAGCTTGACGACATCCAGAAGAAATACAAGATCATCAGCAATGGGCAGGAGAAGGACTCCGTGGTTGACCTCGCCGAGACAATCATCGACCCCTGATACGCCAACATGAAAGAAGACAATGATACCAAGGACCTGAACACATGGGAGGTACCTCTGAATCTAGCCTACATAACCTACGTGGCCAAGGACGCATACGCATGCTACGACATGTACATGCAGATCTTGGACATGAGGTCGTGTCTGCTTCCCGTAACCGACGAGTACACGGACAGCCACAGCGTCATGATCAAGCATGCCAGGAAGGTCTAGATGTTGTATTTTATCTGTTTTAAGCACCTTTATCATCTGAGTGTTTCATGCATTAGCCTATGTGTCGTAATTATCTGTTTTGTCTGAAATATTTCTTTTAAGAACCCATTAACCTGTTTGCTTTTTTAGTGGCTATTTGCTTATGTATGTAACTAGTTCACTTGTCCGTTACTAAAAAACTAGTTCACTCGGCTGCCGTGCTTTGAATCTCCTTCCTCGCAACATATTCCCCTCCTCAGGTGGACCCAGCAGGTCTCGTACACAGACATATGGGACCAACCACCTATCCATTTGTATTTCCTTATTTTGTTCAATCTTTCGTCCTCTTCCTATATAGCGGCTGGCCATCATAGCATATGGCGTTAGCCAGGCCATCCCTCTACTACCACACATTGTCCAGCGGCGGCAGCTCCACTGGCCCACCCTGCACCCGAACAAGTCAACGCTCGTAGTCCCCTCCGCCTGCGTCTTCCCCCGCTCCGGTTCGTTTGGTTCGACGTCTCGACGTCGTCCTCCGCCTTGGTGCTCTAGCCGCGGCGCCGCCGTCTGTCGTTCCCAACACGGTCAACAAAACAAGAGGAATTGGGAGACAACTGTTCGTCGAGAGGATGTCAGTCCCGGGCCCACCAGGTCCATGGCCTAGGTTTAGTTGTTTAACATGTGTAGCCCACAACATGTTTCAACATTTTTTGGATCCAGCAGCTATCAAGCGGCCTCTGCGCCTCCCAACCTAGCTTGTCTATAACATCAGCAACCCAAGTTATGTTTGTTTTTCCAAGACGATGCACAGCTTAGTTCTATTTTTCTATAAGAATGCAAAACTGAACCTATATTTGTATCTTATTTTATTATGTATATATATATATATTAGAAACAACATAAGTTTCCGTTAAACCTGTCGTTCGTCCATCCATTTTATAGACCTTCCCACTTCCTTTATTTTTCATTTTCATTAATCCTATATCTGAATTTTCTCCCACTTTCTTTTTCGATGTAAACTGAGTTTTCTCCCAGTACTTTTCCCTAGAACCAACTCAACTGTCCCACGTCCATCCTAAAAAATAATAATACCCCACGTACTATTAACTCATCAAATTTAAATGATATTTTATTTCGTAAGTTTAAAGTTCTTACAAAATAATAATAATAATAATTGTTTATATATAACTTGGCAAGTTAACTCATAGTGATTGCGTACATAAGCTCGCAAAGATTTTATTGACCAATGCAGTAATAGACGTGCAATCATGTGTTTATGTTTTTATAAAATTTCTCCGTCTAGCCCAACATGATATTCTCACCCAGCCCAGCAAGTCCGCGGATTTCGAGAAAAATGCAAATGGGCTTTAAATTCTACCACATATATAAACGGGCTGCATAGATGCTACGTCATTGTTTCACCCAGCCCACCAAATGGACTAAAAAAACAAATGGACTGGCTGACATGTGGGCCCATCGGTCGAAGCCTAAGAAGGCGTTGGATTTACATCCAACGGCCGGCATTCTTCTTCAATCTCTCGTCTTATTCCCCCAGTGCTGCCGGGACCGCCTGCTCCAGCCTCCGGCGTCCAGCGGCGTTGTTTTGCGCTCCTCAGCGAAACGCTACCCCGCCGACGGCCAGGCCATCTCTCCACTCCGCACCTCCTATTATTCTCTGCCGAGTGTAGGCCCACCCCGCACCTGAACCAGTGAAGTTTCCCACTCCTCTCCGTTTGCGACTCACTGCCGCGTCTTCCCCATATCCGGGTCGTGCCAGTCTGGGGCCTCGCCTTCGTCCACCTCCTCGGTGCGCTCGGCGCGGCGTGGTCAACATACGAGAGTCATCGGAAGAGGACTGGACGTGGAGAGCCTGACGGCTGGGACCCACAAGGTCGATGGTCGCACGCAACGAAAGTTCCTCCTTATTACGCACTATACGTGGGAAGGGCTTCTGTATTTCACGAAAAAACGTTCCCCCGCTGACAGGTCGGACCCACTAGCTATATCTTCGCACGCAAGGAAGTGCCTCCTTATTACGCACAAAAAATGAATACCCCTGCTAGCTGGGACCCGCCATAGTGGGTGGCTGACTTGTGGGCCTACTAAGTTGACGGGGACGGAGGGCTTTGTCAACTTAGTCAATATGAACGATTCTAGCTCCATTGACCATACGATGTCCATCCAACAACCATAGTGCTTCTTCAACCCCTGGTCTTCTTGCTCCAGCCGCCCAAAGCAGCGTCGGTCGTGCCGCGTGCTCCTGCCTCCCATGGCCGGCTGTGATGCCGCGGAGGCCTCACCGCCCCCTACTACTCCCACCGCTGGCCAGGGCATCCCTCTACTCACCCACACCCCCTGTTATTCTACGGCGATGGCAGCCTCACGCCGTAGCCGAACCAGTGTACCCTCGTACTCCTCTCTATGTGGGCATCCACTTCCGCGTCTTCCCCGGCTCCGCGTCGTCCCCTTCCTAGGGCTCGTCATCGTCCACCGCCTTGGTGCTCTCGGCGCAGCGTGGTCAATATGGTCAACGACCGACTTCCATTGGAAGAGTATTGTATGTGGAGAGGCTGACAGCTGGGTCCATGGCCGCAGCTGGGTCCACGGCCACAGCCGAGTTTTTTTTGTGATTTGCCAAGTAAGTCGCTTTGTAAGGCCTGTTGGGCTGCAAATCTTTAAAGACAAGGAGAGCTTCATTCGGCTGCCCGAGAAAATGGCCTATCAGTAATGAGAAATGGGCTGTACATTTTTAAAACACATCAAACTGGCAATTAGTTTCAAATTTCTTTTTTTCATTTCAAGATTTTAAATTGCATTGATTTTTATGCCTGGACAATTTTTTGGATTTTTTTATTGATATACATTTATTTTTTAAATCAGTTCGAATGTGACTCAAAATTTCGGGATTAAAAACAGTTCGGACCGCACCGAAATATGCAAAATTTCGTATAATTTTTTAACCATGGCCACAATATGGCCTGTAATGCTAACAAAAAGAATATGAGCTCCAAAAAATCCTTAAAAATTAGCAAACGGGCTGTAAATTATTAGAAATAATGTCAGATGGGATGTATGTTATTTTCCACAGATTTGAGGCTTTCCTAAAAAAAGGTTGACGCACAAGCAGTGACTGTCGATTTTCCATCCAACGCCAGTCGTGCTTCTTCAATCTCTGCTCTTCCTGCTCCAGCCGCTCAAACAAGCGTCGGCGGGACTGCCTGCTCCCTCCTCCCCGCGGCCGGTTGTGGTGCCGCGCAGGCCTCACCGCCCCATCGTACTTCCATTGTTGGCCTAGCCATCCCTCTACTCACCCACACCTGTTGTTATTCTCCGGCGACGGCAGACGAACCAGTAAACCCTCGTACAGTCGTACTCCCCTCCGCTTTGGAAACAACTGCCGAGTCTTCCCTGCCTTCATGTTGTTCCCTTCCTAGGCCTCGCCGTCGTCCACCGCCCTGGTGCTCTCGGCATGGCCTGGTCAACATGGTCAACGACCGACATGCATCTGAAGTGGACTGTACATGGAGAGGCTGACAATTGGGTCCATGGCCGCATGCAAGGAAATGCCTCCTTATTACGCGCAAAATAATGATTCTGTCGGATTTCGGGTTCCGGCAGACCCTTGAGGTTCGAACACTGGGGTGCGCGTGAAGATTTCGCCTCCTACCTACCTGCACCCCTCCGCCTCGCCAAGATCTAAGCAATTGAAAGAACAACACGAATGACACCGGGTTTATACTGGTTCGGGCCACCGTTGTGGTGTAATACCCTACTCCAATGTGTGGCGTGGTGGATTGCCTCTTGGGCTGATGATGATGAACAATACAAGGAAGAACAGCCTTGCGAGGGTCTGCTCTTGGCTGGGGCGATGAACTGCTGGGAGGAGTTCAGTCACCCTTCTCTCTCTCTCTCTCCCTCCTTCTCTTTTCCTTCTCTCATCTTGTTCTCTTCCCTCGTCCCTCTCCCTTGTTCTGTGGGTGGCTAGTCCTATTTATAGAGGCCCTGGTCCTCTTCCCAAATATCGAGCGGGAAGGGAGCCAACAATGGCGGGCTAATTTGAAGGGGGACAGCTAGTACCAGCTATCCTCACAAAAGTAGTCTTCGCCTGCACAAAGCTCTAGTGGTGACGTCGTCTTGGGCTCCACAATGACCTCCGTCTTGCAGTCCTCCTGGTCTTGGTCTTGTTGCACCGAAATGGCAACCTTTGCCTGATGCCTCGGTACTCCGCGGCTGCGCTTGCTCCCTTTGCACCAAAGAGGAAAGGAGGACGCTGCGCGGGCGGGCACCCGCCTGGCGCCTTTGGTCATCATGGCTTGCGTCACGGGCACCTCGTGAGGTACCCCGCCTTGATCTCTCCGCCTCCTCGCGAGCCAGCCTGATGAGGCCGTGCCTGAGGAAGCTCGGCGTCATCCGCCCCGCGAGGCTTGGCCCCTCGTGAGGGTCTTGGGTCTGTGTTGGTGAAGATGGGCCGTGGTGGGCCCCCTTTTGAGCCACGCCATAGGCCGCAGGCAGGCAAGTCCGGGGACCCCCATTCCCAGAATGCCGATAGTAGCCCCCGGGCCCAAGGCGCGCCCGGACTTGGCCGTGCAGGGAGGCGGAAGGGCAAGAGCGAAGCGCCGCGGGTCCTAACAGCCTGCGGCCTTGGGCGCCGCATGGCGGTTGATTGGACGTGGGCGGCACTGCTCCCCCACGCCCCCCTGATTTTGTGCCATGTTAGGCGGACTCGTAGTTGTACAAAGCCGCTCCCCTTTCTGTCGCTCGAGCGCCCTCTGTCCTTCCTCCGCTCGAACTCCAGCTTCTGTTTTCGACCCAATTTCGGACTCCCCCCCTTTCCCATCGCCATGGCTCTGACGAAGAAGGGAAGAGGGAAGAAACCCATGCCTCCGCCTGGTCCGCCGCCGTTGGCGGCCCCGCCGATGGCTTAGGCAAGGTCAGCTCGGCTCTGGCCAGTATCTTCAACGAATGCGGGAGGACGACGGCCTGGCCCGCGTCCCACTCCTCCATCGACAGGATAGTCACCGAGGTCCCGTATTTCGCCGATGCCCTATGGGCGGGTCTGGTTCCTCCCTTTTTTGATTTCTTCAATGCCGTGCTTTCCCACTATCAGATCCACATGATGCATCTGGGTCCTGAATCCATCACCCTCCTTTCGGTCTTCGCCTTTGTTTGCGAGGCTATGATGGGCATCCTTCCTTTGGTTGCCTTGCCGCACCACTTCTTCTCGCTGCGCCTTGTCGACCCTACCCAATGCTGGGCGTGCGTGAGCTTCATTGCCGCGTCTGAGACTGCGGCCTCTGGGATTGACTTCAGGGTCCCCCCGCCTACGGCTGGGTTCCGCGAGCGGTGGCTGTATGTGGATGCAGGGGTGCCCATCCCCCTGCTATTGAAGCCAACTTCGCCTGCTGTCCCCAATTCGGGCTGGGGCCAGGAGATGCTTGAGAGCCCCCGTCTCGTCTTCGTCTGGCACCGCTTCGCGTTCTTGAGGTCGCTTGGCGTGACAGCGCCCAAGGTGGTGAAGGAGTTCCTGCTACACTGTGTTGCTCCTCTCCAACGCCACTCCCACCGGATGTGGGCCTTCAGCGGGCGCGATGATCGTATGAGGCTCCAGGAAGAGGACCTGACTCCTGAAGTGCTGAGGACAGCGCTCTTGACCCTGACTGGGGACCCCAACCCTGGCAGCATCCAGCAGGGAGGGGCCTTGCTGTACCTCTGCCAGAGCAGGGGCGATTTTGTGAAGCAGATGCCTATCTTTGATGAGTGGGGGTCGCGCCCCGCCGGCCTCCAGGGGCCTCGCGAGAACCCAGTGGTGGTGACCGCCCTTCCAATCGGCCAAGGCGGCTCTTCCTCGAGCGGCGGAGTAGGAAGGCATGAGGCGCCAGAGGCCGAGGGGGCTCCCGGCGGAGTGACGGCGCCGGGCGATGCTCATGAGGGAGTGGCTCTCGGGGCCCATGCCGCTGAGGCTGAGGGTGACGAGCAGCTGCCCTCAGCGCTTGCGACTGAGGCCCCTGAGGCTCCGGCTGCTTCCCTTGGTGAGGCGATTGGCAGCGCGCATCAGGCAGGAGCCCCTGACGAAGATCGCCTTGACGCTCCGTCTTCGTCGCAGGTTGATCCCTGCGCCCAACTCTTGGGCCGCTTCCACGTGGACTTTAAGGCCCTCCGGAAGAGAAGGGAGGCCCTGGGCGACGATTACCCTTGTCGCCTGCTGAAGCGTAGGAAGTACTTCGCCACTGATGAGTAAGCCTTCTCCTCTCCCAGCTCCCGATCCTTCTGTTGCTTTTACTGACCCTTGCTCCGCAGGCCCCTTCTAGCCGAGCTTGCGGAGACAGCTGAGGTGCCGTCCCCCTTGGCTTCGCCCCCTCCATCGCCCTCAAGCACCCCGAGCAGCAGAGCCCTTGTGGTGAGGGTGATCGAAGAGGCGGACCGTCCTGAGGCGCATCGTGGCCCTGCGCACCTCGCGATCCTCTTCCGCAGGCCTTCTCGTGGCATAGCCAGCTTGCCATGGGCTTCCCGCCTGGTCGTGGACTGCGATTGGCTGAGGCGCTCCCTGCGCTATTCACCTGGGGACGGGCTAGCCCCTGGCCGGGCTTCTGGCGCGGCGTTCCTGACCGTCGCGAGGGTGCCAGCCCCCAGCCCGGAGGGGGTGCTGATTCGTGGCCCCCGGCGCTTGTTGGGGCAGATGATGGCGTGAAAGACGTGCTCGAGAGCGCTCGGGAGCGTCGCGCTCTCCGCCAAGGATTCCTTCGAAGGGCAGCTGACGCGGTAAGCCTGCTTGGTGAGGAGCTTGCTGATGAAGACGCGCGCCTTGAGGCCGAGGGCCTGCGCCAGGCTGCAGAGAGGTGCGAGCTGGAGGGCGCCATCGCCCTTGCGTGCCGTCAGCGCGATCTTGACGACGCAGAGGCCAAGGCGTCGCTGGTGGCCTCTCGGGAGGCTCGATCTTGGGCCGCTGAGGAGGCCCGGGAAGCTAACCGGCGGCAAACGGCGGCGGAGGAGCGGGCTCGGGAGGTCCTGGCCTGGTGCCACTCACTGGAGGAGCAGGTGGAGCTGCGCGAGGCAGCCCTCACGTCGATGAAGGTGGCCTCTGGCGACTCAGCAGAGCTCCAGAAGTGTTAGGAGGTGCTGACGCTGGAAGCCGCCGAACGTACCCGCGAGTACGAGCGTCTGGAGACGAGGGAGCGCTTGGTGACGCTGGCGGAGGATGATGTCGCTGCACAGGAAGCCCGTGTCCTGGAGGAGGTCTGACGTCGAGTGGCGATGGCGCATTTGAAGCTCGAGCACGAGTTCGAGGAGAAGCTGGGGTTGATCCGGGCCGAGACTGAAGGCAGGACTGCTGCCTTGAGAGCCAAGCTGAAGGGGGCGACACGGCGGGCCGATGCTTTCCAGGCCGCCTTGAGGTGGCGCAAGGTGAGTTAACCACCTCCCAGGCCGAGGTGCTCCTTCTTCGCCAGCGGGTGGAGGAGGCTGAGGCCGTCGCGCGCCTGAATGCGGATGAGATACGTCAGCGGCGGATCCTGGAGCATGAGCACGACCCCATGCTCACCACGCTCCGGGAGAGAGCCAACACAGCCTTGGGCAACATCTACGAGGTGGCTGTTGGCGAGCCGCATGCAGTCAACTATGCCGGCAATCTTTAGTTCTTCACTGACGTGGTGACGCAGCTGGAGGCGCGGTCGGTCAGGGCTGACAGGTTGGTGGAGGAGAGGAGCCGCGCCCTACTCGGGCATGCTTTTTCTCACGTCATCAGCCATCTCTAGAACATGGATCCCCACTTCGATTTCGACGCCGCCATCGCCCCAGTCCCCAGGCCGTCCGAGGCGACCTGGTGCACTGGGTGGAAGACAATGTGGATGCTCTTATCAGGGCCTTCACTTCAGACAATGACGGCGTGATCGTGGCTGCCGATGAGGGCGGTGCGGTGCACGGCCCTGACGCCGCTGGCGGCGACGCGGACTGCGATGGCGAGTGCAGCGACGCCAGCAGCGGCTCGGGTGGTGCTCCTGAGGACGCATTGGGGGATTTGCCCGACTGATTGTGCATCGTTCCTACTTCCTTGCCCTGCATGAATAGAACTCAGGTTTTGGCCGGATGGCGGTTAGACCATTTGGGAGGGGGAGCCCCTTATGTCAAACTTGTGTTCATCGTATTAGTAGTCGCTACATTGCCCATGCGCCCGCGCCAAGTGGTCGGCTTAAGCGACGCGCTGGTCGGCTAGCATACCTTGGTCCCGTGCTGGCCCTGAGGTAGCCTGTGGGAGGTTGTGGTGTCCCGAGTGTTCCCTGATTGGATCTGTAGGACCTGCAGCAAAACACCCTCCTGAGAGGACGCAGCGGCGGCAGTCTGGGCTGCGCGCAAGCTAGGCCTGACCCGGCTCGCGAGGGGCTCACGAGGGGAGGCAGCTGAGGCGGAGTGGTAACCAAAACGCGAGAAATTGCTCGAACGAGACTAAGCACCCCTTCCCCGAGCACACGCAAATCTCAAATTCGAATCCAACTTGAATCCAGCGGGGGAAAGGGACAACCAAAGGGAAAAGCAACGAAAGCAGACAAAAGGCCACGTCCGGCACCTAATCTAGTCTTGGACGTCTTCTCACTAGCGCGGAGCTAAGTGCTGCCACTAGGCGTGGGAGGGAGCCCCAGGGCCTGAGGCCGGCACCCCTGAGACTTCGGGGCGTGTACAGCCCCACTCATTATTATGTGAGAGTGTCACGGGGCGGCGAGCTTCACAGGCACTAGGCCTTCTTCACAGGTACTGGCCTTGCTTCATATCGCCAGATGAGGGCCCCGCCTTGCGCCACACTCTAGTGCCATCAACGACAACCGGAAACTAGGACGCCGCCGATGGGGTAGAGCGGTCGCCAGCGGTTCCCCCCGACGACCACGGGTCCTCCGCCAGGGGCAGGCCCTGAGGCACCTCCCCAGCAGAGCGCCTACCTCCTAAGAACACCTTGCTCTGAACGCCGCAGTGGTGATGTCGGATCTCGGTCCCTCTCCTGCAGCCCCCTGCGCCCTCCTCCCGAGGGGTAGGAGACTGTGGGAGCGGGGCAGCTGCTCGCTGTGGCGACCTGCACCTCCTGCGATCCATGGTTAGCGTACGCATGCTCCTGAAGAATTAGCGGTACCCGATAATCGTTGCCTCCAGCGTGGCCAGTGGGACCGTCCCGGGGCTCCTGGAAAGGCTCAGCTTCTAGTGCCTCGTCCCCCCAGCTTGGGCTGAGGAGCGAGCCTTCTTCGCTCTCGTGAGGGTGTCCTTGGTCCATCATGAGGGGCACGTATTCCTCTGGCGCCGTCATCCCGAAGGCCACGCCGTAGTGCTCCGTGTGCCACACGATCCTGCCTGACGCACCCACCGTGGGGTGGCAGCGCGGCTGTCCACTGGGGCCGTGGGTCGCGTCAAGTCCTTCTTCTTCACGGACCGGGAGCGGGGTCAGCGCCGCCGCCGGTCCGGTGCTGACAGCTTCGCTGGTGTTGGAGTAGCCTTGGAGCCCGCGGGCGTGCGCGGAGCCCCCGCGCGGGCCGCCCTGGGCTTGAGATGGGAGCTGGGTGCAGAAGGGTGAGCCCCCGAGGCGACGAAGCCCATGAGCTCTGCCACCCGCTCCAGCAGCACGTCGCGGCCGCCCTCCAGCAGCCTGCACTGTAACAGCTCTCGGGCCACCGTGAGCGCGGCCCTCGAGTTCGCCTCCTCCCGGCGGGTGTACGGTGTCGTGCTCGCGGCGTGATTGGAGGCCCTTGCTGCCGACCGCGCCTGCCGTGGTGTGAGAGCTGTTGAAGCCTGTCCGCGTCGCCCGTGGCCCGCAGCGCCCTACGGACCGCGAGCTGCCTGGTCGCCAGACATGGTGATGACGACGCGACGGGGCACGAAGCGGTAGAAGGTGGATTCCGGCGCCCCCTACCTGGCACGCCAAAGGTCGGATTTCGGGTTCCGGCAGACCCTTGAGGTTCAAACACTAGGGTGCACGCGGAGATTTTGCCTCCTACCTACCTGCACCCCTCCGCCTCGCTAAGATCTAAGCAATGGAAAGAACAACATGAATGACACAGGGTTTATACTGGTTCGGGCCACCGTTGTGGTGTAATACCCTACTCCAGTGTGTGGCGTGGTGGATTGCCTCTTGGGCTGATGATGATGAACAATACAAGGAAGAACAGCCTCGCGAGGGTCTGCTCTTGGCTGGGGCGATGAACTGCTGGGAGGAGTTCAGTCACCCTTCTCTCTCTCTCTCCCTCCTTCTCTTTTCCTTCTCTCGTCTTTTTCTCTTCCCTCGTCCCTCTCCCTTGTTCTGTGGGTGGCTGGTCCTATTTATAGAGGCCCTGGTCCTCTTCCCAAATATCGAGCGAGAAGGGAGCCAACAATGGCGGGCTAATTTGAAGGGGGACAACTAGTACCAGCTATCCTGACAAAAGTAGTCTTCGCCTGCAGAAAGCTCTGGTGGTGACGTCGTCTTGGGCTCCGCAATGACCTCCGTCTTGCAGTCCTCCTGGTCTTGGTCTTGTTGCACCGAAATGGCAACCTTTGCATGATGCCTCGATACTCCACGGCTGCGCTTGCTCCCTTTGCACCAAAGAGGAAAGGAGGACGCTGCGCGGGCGGGCACCCGCCTGGCGCCTTTGGTCATCATGGCTTGCGTCACGGGCACCTCGTGAGGTACCCCGCCTTGATCTCTCCGCCTCCTCGCGAGCCAGCCTGATGAGGCCGTGCCTGAGGAAGCTCCGCGTCGTCCGCCCCGCGAGGCTTGGCCCCTCGCGAGGGTCTTGGGTCTGTGTTGGTGAAGATGGGCCGTGCTGGGCCCCCTTTTGAGCCATGTCGCAGGCCGCACGCAGGCATGTCTGGGGATCCCCGTTCCCAGAACGCCGACAGATTCCTCCACCTGACATCTGGGACCCACCAAAAGGGTCTCTGTATTTCACGAAAAAACGTTACCGCCGCTGACAGCTTGGAACCACTAGCTATATCTTCGCACGCAAGGAAGTGCCTCCTTATTCCACAAAAAAATGAATACCCCCCTGCTAGCTGGGACCTAGTATAGTGGGAGGCTGACTTGTGGGCCTACTAAGTTGACGGGGACAGAGGGCTTTGTCAACTTAGTCAAAATGCACGATTCTAGCTCTAGTGACCGTACGATGTCCATCCAACGGCCGTAGTGCTTCTTCAACCTCTGGTCTTCTTGCTCCAGCCGCGCAAACCAGCGCCGGTCGTGCCTCGTGCTCCTGCCTCCCATGGACGGCTGTGACTTGGCGGAGGCCTCACCGCCCCTATTACTCCCACCGCTGGCCAGGCCATCCCTCTACTCACCCACACCCCCGGTTATTCTGCGGCGACGGCAGCCTCACCGCAACGAACCAGTGAACCCTCATACTCCTCTATGCGTGGGCATTCACTGTCGTGTCTTCCCCGGCTCCGCGTCGTCCCCTTCCTAGGCCTCGCCGTCATCCACCGCCCTGGTGCTCTCGGTGCAGCTTGGTCAACGTGGTCAAGGAACGACTTCCATCGGACGTGGACTGTACGTGGAGAGGCTGACAGCTGGGTCCACGGCCGCAGCAAGGAAGTGCCTCCTTATTATGTGCAAAATAATTATTCCTCCTCCTGACAGCGGGGAGCCACCGTACGGGCCACCGTATTTCGCGGAAAAAAACATTCCCCCCTGACTACTGGCACCCACCAGCTACATCTTCGCACGCAAGGAAGTGCGTCCGGGCAAACAAATGATTCGCCCACCTGACTGTTGGGACCCACCAACTACATGTTCACACGCAAGGAAGTGCCTGACAGCCGGGACCCACCTGGTCGAAGAGTACGTAGCGTTATCATTCTGGTCGCGAACGTGTACGTACATACTGGACGATGTAGAGGCGCGCACATAGCATGTACACGTACGTACAACGGCCAGTGTGCAAGAAAGAAAGTACGACCACGTACGTACATACGGGCATGGTCTCGAACGCCTACTCGCGCATACGTACGGCCAGGGCTCGTGTACATGGCTGGGTCGGAACGGAGAAACATCGTCGTCGTGTTCATGGGGAGCCAACCGGCAGGGTCAGAACGGAATGCGCCGTCGTGTTCATCGGGAGGGCTTGGATGTAACAACCGATGGAAACAAGGCCTGGCATACCGCAAAACAGAGGAAACAGCCTTGTGTTCGACCGGCCATGTTCGAAACGGGATCCTGTTAATCGGGAGGGTTCTGGCGTACCGCAAAACGGAGGAAGCGGACCTCCTACGGTCGAAACTGGGGTCCTGTTGATCGGGAGGGGTGTGGCGTACCGCAAAACGGAGGAAACAGACTTGTGTTGGAGCGCTACGGTCGAAACGGGGGTCCTGTTCATCGAGAGGGGTGTGGTGTACTGCAAAACGGGACTCCACGGGTGTTCATCTCCACCGTCGACCCCCTCCAGCCTCCACGGGCTACTGTTCATCCACCGTCGACCTCCTCCAGCCTCCACCTGTGACTGTTCATCCACGGGCTCCTGTTCATCTAGCCTCCACCGCGCGCTACTCCACTGGCTACTGTTCAACCAGCCCTCTCCATGGGCTCCTGATCAACCACCCCTCCACGGGCTACTGTTCATCCATCCCTCCACCGTCTACTGTTCATCCAGCCCTCCATGGGGTGGTCCTGTTCATCCAGCCCTCCACGGGGTCCTGTTCATCCAGCCCCCACCGGCTCGATCGATCGGGGTCCTGTTCATCCAGAGGCAAAACCACGGGGTCCTGTTCATCCACCCCCACCGGGAACTGTTCATCCAAGCCCCCCAGCAATGCTCACTGTTCATGTAGAGGCAGCATCGATCGGCTTCAGTTAGCAGCAGTAACGAAGGAATCGCTCGATCGGGTTCAGTTAACATCCATCGATCGATCACTCGGGTTCAGTAACGCGTAGCCTGCAGTGTAATCGCTCGGGTTCAGTTAGAGCCCAACGCCTCGCTCGGGTTCAGTTAGAGCCCAATGCCTCGCACCCACGCGTGTGCATGTACGAGAGAAACACACATCGCTCGGTCCCGACCACCCACCGTAACCGGGAACACCCCGATATTTTCCTCGTCCTCGCTTCTACAATGGTTTTTTCCGTCATGGACGGCCCAAAGAATGTCATGCAGCTGTGTCTCCGGCCCAGCCAGGATGAAAAGCCCATTTTCTGTCATGATTTTTTGTCATAGAAGTAGGAGCCCACCACATCTATGATGATACCAGGTTTTGTCACAATTATCGTCATAGAAGTGTCATAAGTATGACAGATTTTTTTGTTCGGCCCAAAATGTCATGTATGTGTCTTTTTTTATAGTGATTATGAACATGAATATGATTTGTGAGTAGTTACATTTGTTCCTGAGGACATGGGAGAAGTCTTTCTATAAGTTGTCATGTGAATTTGGTATTCGTTCGATATTTTGATGAGATGTATGTTGTCTTTCCTCTAGTGGTGTCATGTGAACGTCGACTACATGAAACTTCACCATTGTTTGGGCCTAGAGGAAGGCATTGGGAAGTAATAAGTAGATGATGGGTTGCTAGAGTGACAGAAGCTTAAACCCTAGTTTATGCGTTGCTTCGTAAGGGGTTGATTTGGATCCATATGTTTCATGCTATGGTTACGTTTACCTTAATACTTCTTTTGTAGTTGCGGATGCTTGCAAGAGGGGTTAATCATAAGTGGGATGCTTGTCCAAGGAAGGGCAGTACCCAAGCACCGATCCACCCACAGATCAAATTATCAAAGTACCGAACGCGAATCATATGAGCTTGATGAAAACTAGCTTGACGATAATTCCCATGTGTCCTCGGGAGCATTTTCCTTTATATAAGAGGTTGTCCAGGCTTGTACTTTGCTAAAAAAGGATTGGGCCATCTTGCTGAACCTTATTTACTTTTATTACTTGGTACCCGTTACAAATTACCATATCACAAAACTATCTGTTACCGATAATTTCAGTGCTTGCAGAGAACACCTTACTGGAAACTGCTTATCATTTCCTTCTGCTCGTCGTTGGGTTCGACACTCCTACTTATCGAAAGGACTATGATAGATCCCCTATACTTGTGGGTCATCAAGACTCTTTTCTGGCGCCGTTCCCGGGGAGTGAAGTGCCTTTGGTAGGTGGAATTTGGTAAGGAAAAATTTATATAGTGTGCTGAAATTTACTGTCACTTGTTACTATGGAAAGTAATCTTTTGAGGGGCTTGTTCAGGGTATCTTCACCCCGACCAGTAGAGCAAAGAGTTGCTTGATACGTCTCCAACGTATCTATAATTTTTGATTGTTCCATGCTATATTATATCCTGTTTTGGACATTATTGGGCTTTATTATACACTTTTATATTTTTTTGGGACTAACCTATTAACCGGAGGCCCAGCCTAGAATTGCTGTTTTTTTGCCTATTTCAGAGTTTCATAGAAAAAGAATATCAAACGGAGTCCAAACGGAATGAAACCTTCGGGAACATGATTTTTGGAACGAACATGATCCACAGGACTTGGACCTTATGTCAAGACATTAACCAGGAAGGCACAAGATAGGGGGGCGCGCCTACCCCCCCCCCCCCCAGGCGCGCCCTCCACCCTGTGGGGCCCACGTTGCTCCACCGACATACTTCTTCCTCCTATATATACCTACGTACCCCCAAACTACTAGATACAGAGCCAAAACCCTTATTCCACCGTCGTAACATTCTGTATCCATGAGATCCCATCTTGGGGCCTTTTCCGGTGCTCCACCGGAGGGGGCATTGATCATGGAGGGCTTCTACATCAACACCATAGCCTCTCCGATGAAGTGTGAGTAGTTTACTTCAGACTTTCGGGTCCATAGTTATTAGCTAGATGGCTTCTTCTCTCTTTTTGGATCTCAATAAAAAGTTCTCCCCCTCTCTTGTGGAGTTCTATTCGATGTAATCTTCTTTTGCGGTGTGTTTGTTGAGACCGATGAATTGTGGGTTTATGATCAAGTTTATCTATGAACAATATTTGAATCTTCTCTGAATTCTTTTATGTATGATTGGTTATATTTGCAAGTCTCTTTGAATTATCAGTTTGGTTTGGCCTGCTAGATTGATCTTTCTTGCAATGGGAGAAGTGCTTAGCTTTGGGTTCAATCTTGCAGTGTCCTTTCCCAGTGACAGTAGGGGCAGCAAGGCACGTATTGTATTGTTGCCATCGAGGATAACAAGATGGGGTTTATATCATATGTTATGATTTTATCCCTCTACATCATGTCATCTTTCTTAAAGTGTTACTCTGTTCTCTTGAACTTAATACTCTAGATGCATGTTGGATAGCGGTCGATGTGTGGAGTAATAGTAGTAGATGCAAGCAGGAGTCAATCTACTTGTCTCAGACATGATGCCTATATACATGATCATACCTAGATATTCTCATAACTATGCTCAATTCTTTCAATTGCTCAACAGTAATTTTTTATCCACCGTAATACTTATGCTCTCGAGAGAAGCCACTAGTGAAACCTATGGCCCCCGGGTCTATTTTCCATCATATTAATCTTCCATCTACAAGCTATTTCCTTTTCTATTTTTCTTGCTTTCTTTACTTTGCATCTTTATCATAAAAATACCAAAAATATTATCTTATCATATCTATCAGATCTCACTTTCGTAAGTTACCATGAAGGGATTGGCAACCCCTTTATTGCATTGGTTGCGAGGATTTTATTTGTTTGTGTAGGTGCGAGGGACTCGCGCGTAGCCTCCTACTGGATTGATACCTTGGTTCTAAAAAACTGAGGGAAATACTTACGCTACTTTGCTGCATCACCCTTTCCTCTTCAAGGGAAAACCAACGTAGTGCTCAAGAGGTAGCAAGAAGGATTTCTGGCGCCGTTGCCAGGGAGGCTACGCAAAAGTCAACATACCAAGAACCAATCACAAACCCTTATCTCCCGCATTACATTATTTGCCATTTGCCTCTCGTTTTCCTCTCCCCCAACTTCACCCTTGCTGTTTTATTCGCCCTCTCTCTCCGTCCTCCTTCTCTTTCTCTATTTGCCTCTTTTTGCCCGTATCTTGTTTGCTTGTGTCTCGGATTGCTTGCTTGTCACGGTGGCTCAAGATAATACCAAATTGTGTGACTTTACCAATAACAACAACAATGATTTTATTAGCACTCCGATTGCTCCTCTTACCGATGCTGAATCTTGTGAAATTAATGCTGCTTTGCTGAATCTTGTCATGAAAGATCCGTTTTCCGGCCTTCCTAGTGAAGATGCCACTACCCATCTAAACAACTTTGTTGATTTGTGTGATAGGAAAAAGAAGAAAGATGTGGACAATGATATTGTTAAATTGAAGCTATTTCCTTTTTCTCTTAGAGATCGTGCTAAAGCTTGGTTTTCGTCTTTGCCTAAAAATAGTATTGATTCGTGGAATAAGTGTAAAGATGCTTGTATCTCTATGTATTTTCCTCCCGCTAAGATCATCTCTCTTAGAAACGATATTATGAATTTTAAGCAACTTGATCATGAACATGTTGCACAAGCTTGGGAGAGGATGAAATTAATGATACATAATTGCCCTACACATGGTTTGAATTTGTGGATGATTATACAAATTTTTTATGCCGGATTGAATTTTGCTTCTAGAAATCTTTTAGATTTGGCCGCGGGAGGCACTTTTATGGAAATCACTTTAGGAGAAGCTACTAAACTCCTAGATAATATTACGGGTAATTAATCTCAATGGCACACTGAAAGATCTAATAATAAGAAAGTGCATGCGATAGAAGTAATTAATGTTTTGAGTGGAAAGATGGATGAACTTATGAAATTATTTGCTAATAAAAGTGTTTCTTCTGATCCTAATGATATGCCTTTGTCTACTTTGATTGAGAATAATAATGAATCTATGGATGTGAGTTTTTTTGGTAGGAACAATTTTGGTAATAACGCGTATAGAGGTAATTTTAATCCTAGGCCGTATCCTAGTAATTCCTCTAATAATTATGGTAATTCCTACAACAATTCTTATGGAAATTTTAATAAGATACCCTCTGATTTTGAATCTAATATTAAAGAATTTATTACTTCGCAAAAGAATTTCAATGCTTTGATTGAAGAAAAATTGCTAAAGATTGATGAGTTGGCTTGGAACGTTGATAGAATTTCTCTTCATATTGATTCTTTGAAACTTAGATCTATTCCACCTAAGCATGATATCAATGAGTCTCTCAAATCCATGAGAATTTCCATTGATGCGTGCTAAGAAAGATTGCTTTATAAAAGCGTGTTCTTCTAGTTTCCATGATAATAAAGAAGAAGATCTAAAAGTTATTGATGTGTCCCCTATTAAATCTTTGTTTTTCAATATGAATCTTGACAATGATGGGACTGAATATGATCCACCTTTACCTAGAAGACGTTCCAAAAAATTCGGAGTCTTTAGATCTTGATGCTAAAATTATTAAAAGTGGGATTGAAGAAGTCAAAACTTTAAACATCAATGAACCCACTATTTTGGATTTCAAGGAATTTAATTATGATAATTGCTCTTTGATAGATTGTATTTCCTTGTTGCAATCCGTGCTAAATTCTCCTCATGCTTATAGTCAAAATAAAGCCCTTACCCAACATATCATTGATGCTTTGATGCAATCTTATGAAGAAAAACTTGAGTTGGAAGTTTCTATCCCTAGAAAAATTTATGATGAGTGGGAACCTATTATTAAAATTAAAATTAAAGATCATGAATGCTATGCTTTGTGTGATTTGGGTTCTAGTGTTTCCACGATTCCAAAGACTTTGTGTGATTTGCTAGGTTTCCGTGATTTTGATGATTGCTCTTTAAACATGCACCTTGCGGATTCAACTATTAAGAAGCCTATGGGAAGAATTAATGGTTTTCTTATTGTTGCAAATAGGAATTATGTGCCCGTAGATTTTATTGTTCTTGACACAAATTGCAATCCTTCATGTCCTATTATTCTAGGTAGACCTTTCCTTAGAACGATTGGTGCAATCATTGATATGAAGGAAGGGAATATTAGATTCCAATTTCCATTAAGTAAAGGCATGGAACACTTCCCTAGAAATTAAATTAAATTACCATATGAATCTATTATGAGAGCCACTTATGGATTGCCTGCCAAAGATGACAATACCTAGACCTAGATCCATCCTTGCTTTTATGCCTAGCTAGGAGCGTTAAACGATAGCGCTTGTTGGGAGGCAACCCAATTTTATTTTTTATTCCTTGCTTTTTTCTCCTGTTTAGTAATCAATAACTTATCTATCCTCTGTTTTGGTTGTATTTTTTGTGTTAATTAGTGTTTGTGCCAAGTAGAACCGTTGGGAAGACTTGCGGAAAGTCTTTTTAATCTTGCTGTAAAAAACAGAAACTTTAGCGCTCACGAGAATTGCTGCCATTTTTATTTTTAAAGTGATATTTAGTTAATTATTTTTGCAGATGATTAATAGATAAATTGTTAAAGTCCATCAGTTTAGTTTAGAATTTTTGGGTTTTCAGAACTTGCGTTAGCTACAGATTACTACAGACTGTTCTGTTTTTCACAGATTCTGTTTTTCGTGTGTTGTTTGCTTATTTTGATGAATCTATGGCTAGTAAAATAGTTTATAAACCATAGAGAAGTTGGAATACAGTAGGTTTAACACCAATATAAATAAATAATCAGTTCACTACAGTACCTTGAATACTAAGAGAAGTTTGATACTTGATAATTGTTTTGAGATATGGAGATGGTGATATTAGAGTCGTGCTAGTTGAGTAGCTGTGAATTTGAGAAATACTTGTGTTGAAGTTTGTGATTCCCATAGCATGCACGTATGGTGAACCGTCATGTGATGAAGTCGGAGCATGATTTATTTATTGATTGTCTTCCTTATGAGTGGCGATCGGGGACGAGCGATGGTCTTTTCCTACCAATCTATCCCCCTAGGAGCACGCGCGTAATACTTTGTTTCGATAACCAATAGATTTTCGCAATAAGTATGTGAGTTCTTTATGACTAATGTTGAGTCCATGGATTATACGCACTCTCACCCTTCCACCATTGCTAGTCTCTCTAATACCACGCA
This sequence comes from Triticum urartu, assembly GCF_056163025.1. NCBI lineage: Eukaryota > Viridiplantae > Streptophyta > Magnoliopsida > Poales > Poaceae > Triticum > Triticum urartu. Next base: position 235,928,911 of record NC_141874.1, on the reverse strand, counting down.
CTTTTCGCCGGTATCATACACCCACCATATACCTTCCTCAAAACAGCCACCATACCTACCTATTATGGCATTTCCATAGCCATTCTGAGATATATTGCCATGCAACTTTCCACCGTTCCGTTTACTATGACACGCTCCATCATTGTCATATTGCTTTGCATGATCATGTAGTTGACATTGTATTTGTGGCAAAGCCACCGTTCATAATTCTTTCATACATGTCACTCATGCATCATTGCACATCCCGGTACACCGCCGGAGGCATTCACATAGAGTCATATTTTGTTCTAACTATTGAGTTGTAATTGTTGAGTTGTAAAGTAAATAAAAGTTTGATGATCATTATTATTAGAGCATTGTCCCAAGTGAGGAAAGGATGATGGAGATTATGATTCCCCCACAAGTCGGGATGAGACTCCGGACTTAAATAAAAAAAGAGGCCATAAAAAAGGCCCAAATAAAAAAATGAGAGAAAAAGAGGAAGGGACAATGCTACTATCCTTTTACCACACTTGTGCTTCAAAGTAGCACCATGATCTTCATGATAGAGAGTCTCCTATGTTATCACTTTCATATACTAGTGGGAATGTTTCATTATAGAACTTGGCTTGTATATTCCAATAATGGGCTTCCTCAAAATTCCCTAGGTCTTCGTGAGAAAGCAAGTTGGATGCACACCCACTTAGTTTCTTTTGTTGATCTTTAATATACTTATAGCTCTAGTGCATCCGTTGCATGGCAATCCCTACTCACTCACATTGATATCTATTAATGGGCATCTCCATAGCCCGTTTATACGCCTAGTTCATGTGAGACTATCTTCTCCCTTTTTGTCTTCTCCACAACCACCATTCTATTCCACATATAGTGCTATGTCCATGGCTCACGCTCATGTATTGCGTGAAGATTGAAAAAGTTTGAGAACACCAAAACTATGAAACAATTGCTTGGCTTGTGATCGGGGTTGTGCAGGATTTAAATACTTCGTGTGGTGAAGATGGAGCATAGCCAGACTATATGATTTTGTAGGCATAACTTTCTTTGGCCATGTTATTTTGAAGAGACATAATTGCTTATTTAGTATGCTTGAAGTATTATTATTTCTATGTCAATACTAAACTTTTGTCTTGAATCTTTTGGATCTGAATATTCATACCACAATTAAGAGAATTACATTGAAATTATGCCAAGTAGCATTCCACATCAAAAATTCTGTTTTTTTCATTTACCTACTCGAGGACGAGCAGGAATTAAGCTTGGGGATGCTTGATAAGTCTCCAACGTCTCCTACTAACCAAAGGCCTAGTGCAAATTGCTGTTTTTTTGGAACCAACGGAATCCAGGAGACTTGGAGTGGACGTCAAGGAAGAAACGAGGCGGCCACGAGGTAGGAGGGCGCGCCCGAGAGGGGTGGGGGTAGGCGCTCCCCCACCCTCATGGGCCCCTCATGGCTCCGCTGACCTACTTCTTTCGCCTATATATACTCATATACCCCGAAAACATTCGAGACCACCACGAAACCCTATTTCCACCGCCACAACCTTCTGTACACCGCCACAACCTTCTGTACACCGCCACAATCAATATTTGATTCTTCTCTAAAATATTTTATGCATGATTTAATATCTTTGCAAGTCTCTTCGAATTATCAGTTTGGTTTGGCCTACTAGATTGACCATTATTGCAATGGAGAAGTGCTTAGCTTTGGGTTCAATCTTGCGATGTCCTTTCCCACAGCAGGGGCAGCAAGGCACATATTGTATTGTTTCCATCGAGGATAAAAAGATGGGGTTTATATCATATTGCTTAAGTTTATCCCTCTAGATCATGTCCTCTTGCCTAATGCATTACTCTGTTCTTATGAACTTAATACTCTAGATGCATGCTGGATAGCGGGCGATGTGTGGAGTAATAGTAGTAGATGAAGAATCGTTTCGGTCTACTTGTCGCGGACGTGATGCCTATATACATGATCATGCCTAGATATTCTCATAACTATGCACTTTTCTATCAATTGCTCGACAGTAATTCGTTCACGCAGCGTAGAAATTGCTGTCTTGAGAAAAGCCACTAGTGAAACCTATGCCCCCCGGGTCTATTCTCGATTATATTATTCTCCCGTTAACAAGCCATTTCTGTCACCATTTATTTTGCAATCTTTTTTTCCAATCTATACAACAAAATACCAAAAATATTTATCTTATTATTTCTATCAGATCTCACTTTCATAAGTGACCATGAAGGGATTGACCACCCCTTTATCGTGTTCGTTGCGAGGTTCTTGTTCTTTTGTGCAGGTACGAGGGACTTGCATGTAATCTCCTACTGGATTGATACCTTGGTTCTCAAAAACTGAGGGAAATACTTACGCTACTTTGCTGCATCACCCTTTCCTCTTCAAGGGAATACCAACACATGCTCAAGAGGTAGCAAGAAGGATTTCTGGTGCCGCTGCCGGGGAGATCTATGCACAAGTCAAGACATACCAAGTACCCATCACAAACTCTTATCCTTCGCATTTGCCATTTGCCTCTCATTTTCCTCTCCCCCACTTCACCTTTGCCGTTTTATTCGCCCTTCTTCCATTCAATCTTGTGTTACCATGTACCTTCTTTTTGCTTACATCTTCGCTTGCTAAAAGTTTATGGATCCTCATCCACTTGCTAATCTCTTTAAGAGATCCAATTATGATGAACCTATTGCTAGTGAGTTGAGTGGACTAGATTATCTTTATGAGGTTTTGCTTGAAATTCATGAATCTGAAAATTGTGATGAATTGCTTTATGATGTGATTCACGATAGTTCTTTGAATAAAAAGCATGATTGCAATAATGTTATTATAAATTCTCTTAATGTCAATTTTGTTAATGATATGCAAAATCTCAAGCTTGGGGATGCTAGTTTTGCTATGTCCTCTACTTGTTTAAATGATCGTGATTGGGGTGATTCTTATGATCTTGAAAATTTATTTAAGCCCCATGATGAATATGAGACTGATAATACTGTTCGCAATAATATTGAAAGTGGGTTTGGAAGAGTGTCAACTTTAGATCCCACATATTTGGAGAATGTTCAATCTTATGAAGTTTTTGATAAAAGTGGGTTTGGGGAGGTCATGACTTTAGCTAATATTAATCCCACTATTTTGGAAGAGTGTCAACTTTGCTTTCATGTGGATCATGTTAAGAATATGTTTTGTGATAGCTATATTGTTGAATTTTATTATGATCCTACATGTAATTATTATGAGAGAGGAAAATATGGTTGTAGAAATTTTCATGTTACTAAATTACCTCTCGTTATGTTGAGATTGCTATTGTTTCTTTCCGCTTCCTTGCATATGCTAGTTTTTGCTTGCCTTGATAATTTGTTTGCGTATAAGATGCCTATGCATAGGAAGTATGTTAGACTTAGATGTGTTTGTCACATGTTTTATGATATTCTCTTTGTGCTTCAATTCATAACTTTCATGTGAGCATCATTAAAATTATAGATGCCTAGCTAGGGGCGTTTAACGATAGCGCTTGTTTGGAGGCAACCAATTTTATTTTTGTTTCTTGTTTTTTCTTCTTATTTAGTAATAAATAATTCATCTATCTTCTGTTTAGATGTGGTTTTATGTTTTTAATTAGTGTTCGTGCCAAGTAGAACCTTTGGGAAGACTTGGGGGAAGTCTTTGTGATCTTGCTGTAAAAAACAGAAACTTTAGCGCTCACAAGATTTGCTGCCATGTTTTACTGGAGAGTGCGATTAGGTTGATTATTTTTGCAGATCATTAACAGACAAATCCCTCACGTCAACCAATTTATTTAAGAATTTTTGGGGTTACCTAAGTATTCGAAACCTACAGATTACTAAAGACTGTTCTGTTTTTGACAGATTCTGTTTTTCGTGTGTTGTTTGCTTATTTTGATGAATCTATGGCTAGTATTGGGGGGGGGGGTATGAACCATAGAGAAGTTGGAATACAGTAGGCTTAACACCAATATAAATAAAGAATGAGTTCATTACAGTACCTTGAAGTGGTGGTTTGTTTTCTTATATTAATGGAGCTCATGAGATTTTCTATTGAGTTTTGTGTTGTGAAGTTTTCAAGTTTTGGGTAAAGATTTGATGGATTTTGGAATAGGAGTGGCAAGAGCCTAAGCATGGGGATGCCCAAGGCACCCCAAGGTAAAATTCAAGGACAACCAAAAGCCTAAACTTGGGGAGGCCACGGAAGGCATCCCCTCTTTCGTCTTCGTCCATCAGTAACTTTACTTGAGGCTATATTTTTATTCACCACATGATATGTGTTTTGCTTGGAGCGTCTTGTATGATTTGAGTCTTTGATTTTTAGTTTACCAGAATCAACCTTTCTGTACACACCTTTTGGAGATAAACACATGAATCGGAATTTAGTAGAATACTCTATGTGCTTCACTTATATCTTTTGAGCTAGATAAACTTGCTCTAGTGCTTCACTTATACCTTTTTTTAGAGCACGTGGTGGTTTTATTTTGTAGAAATTATTGATATCTCATGCTTCACTTATATTATTTTGAGAGTCTTCTATAACAGCATGGTAATTTGCTTTGGCTATAAAATTAGTCCTAATATGATAGGCATGCAAGATGGTTATTGAAAGTGCATTATATCGACTAGAGGGGGGGTGAATAGGCGATTTTTATGAAAGTCTTCAAAACGTGGAAGTTATGAAGACAAACGATAGAAATAAACCTATTACCCTGCAGTGGAAGGTAGACTACACTAGGAAAGCCATAGTCAAGTATTCAATAGAGTGAAAGCACAATGACTAATAGCAGCAATGTAGTAAGGATCAGGTAGGAAGATATTGTGAAGCCATACAGAACACGCAGTCACTCAGTGAAGACAAAAGATAGTGTGAACATACAATGACTTCACAAGGAGTAACAGTAAGTAAAGGGAAGGGAAGATGAAACCAGTGACTCGCTGAAGACAATGATTTGTTGGACCAGTTCCAGTTGCTGTGACAACTATACGTCTCGTTAGGGCGGCTAGGTATTTAAACCTTAGGACACACAGTCCCGGACACCCAGTCCTGAACACGCAGCTCAGGACACCCAGTCCTCACCGTATTCCCCTTGAGCTAAGGTCACACAGACCTCGCCCAATCACTCTGGTAAGTCTTCAAGGTAGACTCCCAAACCTTCACAGACTTCGTTCACCGGCAATCCACAATGTCTCTTGGATGCTCAGAATGCGACGCCTAACCGGCTGGAGGATGCACAGTCCTCAAGTGTAATAAGTCTTCAGATCACACAGACAAGAAGACTTAAGTGATGCCTAATTCTCTTTGGCTCTGGGTGGTTAGGGCTTTAACCTCGCAAGGAATTCTCTCTCAAAGGCTTCGAGGTGGGTTGCTCTCAAACGACAAAAGCCGTACTCTGAATCTGAGTAGCCAACCGTTTATGGTTGTAGGGGGTGGGCTATTTATAGCCCCTTGGCAACCCAACCTGATTTGTTCCGAAATGACCCTGGGTCACTAAGGAACTGACACGTGTTCCAACGGTCAGATGTCAAACTCACACGACAACTTTACTTGGGCTTCAAGCAAAGCTGACTTGCCCGACTCTGGACAAGATTCGCTCTCAAAGTCTTCACTCGAAGACATAGGTTTTGTTTAAGCATCACTTCAGTCATTCTGACTGGTTCTCTTGGACCCCACTTAACAGTACGGTGGTTCCTATGACTCAATACAGAAGAAAGAGAACTACGAAAGATCTATGTCTTCGAGCTCCATAGGCTTCATGTGGTGTCTTCTCTTGTCATAGTCTTCAATGTGAATATCTTCATATACCACCTTTGACTTCAATGTCTTCATACATTTTTAGGGGTTATCTCTGGTAGGAAAACCGAATCAATGAGGGAATTCTACCTGTGTTATCCTACAATTCTCACAAACACATTAGTCCCTCAACTAGGTTTGTCGTCAATACTCCAAAACCAACTAGGGGTGGCACTAGATGCACTTACAATCTCCCCCTTTTTGGTGATTGATGACAAACTAGTTGAAGTTTTCAACGAGGAATATAATCTGTGAAATTGTAAAGGATAAGGAATTGTCTTCATAAGTTGCAAGGGCTCCCCCTGAAGATGTGCATATAAGTAATTTGCTTTTGGAATGCAAATCCACATGGCAGGTTGTACTTGTGGAGATCCACTACAACTTATGATGACAATCCACTATGCATGTGAAAGTATATGAAGATAATGACATGCATAATGGAAAATGGACGTCTGCAGAATGATCTAAGTGCGGAATTTATCGTCGCACATGCGGAATTTATCATCACAACACAAGGTGGCAGATAAGTAGCAGACGACCCTCGAGTTTAAGTGTTACAACTCAAAGAACCAAATGTAGCAAAACGAGAGTTGTAAGCACGAAGCAAAATATAAAGCACCCGCCCATATGGACCCGCTTGAAGACTATCAACCTCATATGCTTCTCCCCCTTTTGTCAGTAAGGACCAAAAAGGTTTGAAGACATAGAGCATCTACTCGTTCCCATGAGGAGTAGGTGAAGCAGCAAGGTCGTTGGTGGTGTTTGGCGGTGCTGAAGAGCTTGGAGCAGAGTCGAAGCATGCTGAAGGAGGTGGCGGTGAAGTAGCATCGTCTTCATCCTCGATCACTCTGGCATTCACAGTTGCAGCAGAGGAAGAGAACTCAGAGTCTTCAAGGGATGGAGTTCGTCGCAGCACTGCCCTTCGAGGAGGTGTGGAGTCAAACTTGAATCACTCAGTGAAGCCATCCTCTTGAAGATCATCTTCAGAACACATCAGCGTTAGCCCTTTCCATGTGCGGCGAGAGGTTTCATGGGCAACAAAAGCATTCTTGGTGGCAAGATTGCGAATGCGATTAAGATCCACCAAGAGGCTTTGCATCTGACGCTTCAGCCAGTCATGATGCCTATCCTATTTCTGATGAAGAGCCCCAAGAAGCTCTCGGTCATTGAGAACACGAGTGCGCTTCTTGGGTCATGGAGCAGTTGTACTGCCAGTGGCTTCAGTGAGAGCAGGATGCGGTGCACGTGTAGTGCCAGCCAAAGGATACACACGAGTTACGGCTTCCACGCCTTCAACGTTCTGAGTGAAACTTTGATGCTCTGCATTCTGAAGACTGAGAGGTTCCTTGGCAGGCTCAGGATAGATGGCTTCAAATTGACATATCCACATCAGGCAGAAAAATCCGATGATTGCGAGCAGATGGCTGATATGAGATAGTGGAGTGAAGTTTGATCAGCCGCATGACCCATGGGGCGTAGAACTTCAAGCCAAACAGATCAGAGCCTGATGCAACAAGTTGGCGAATGAAGAAGTCCTGTGCATTGAAGCATTTTCCATGAAGAATGTAGAAGACTAAAGTCTTCATTGCACCTTCCAGCTTGGCATGGGGAGAATGTCCTTTGTTTGGCCAGAGAGTTCGCCTTATGATGTGATAAATGGTTCTTGGCAGATACTCAAGGTCTTCAACGAAGAACTCCGTGGGATAAGCAGCATCTTGGGGCAATGGCTTCATCATACTGAGCATCTGACTCATATTAGGTTCAGTCTTCTGAAAGATGCTCTCAATAGCTTCACTATGAAGCTGACAGCCATGCTCGTAGAGATCGCCAGGTGTGGGTAAACCAGTGAGCTCAATGATGTCAAAGGCTTTGGCTTTGTGATGAACGTTTCCTGTCATCCACTCCAGGACCCAAGTCTTTGGATCTCTGCTATACCCGTGGATGTGAAGTGTGGCATAGAATTGGAGCAGCAACTCTTCATTCCAGTGCTCTTGGTCAGTGACGAACGGCAACAGTCCAACCTCTTTGAAGCAATCCAGAGCTTCTTCCAGACAGGGCAGACCAGCTATTGCTTCAATGTCAAGGCGCTTGTGTGGGAAGATGCGACCTTGGTTGTAAAGAACGTATGAGTAATAGCTTCACTACGGATAACTCCAGAACCGATCAGATGATATTCTTTCCCTGGAGTAGGGGTTCCTGGAGCTGTTGAAGAATGTGTTGTCTGCTCTGAAGCCATTGATATTGAAGGAGCCAGGTGCTGATGCAGGACCTGGGAATCTTGGCAATCTTGGGATTGGCTTCTGTACCTGAGGCCTGTGCTCAACATGATAGTCGAACTGGGGACCGGCAGCAGACTCAGGAACAGAAGTGGCGGGATCAGTGGCTTCGCTAACTTCTGGTGCTTTTGTTGGTGAGGGCTCCACATTAGCTTTAGCCATGACAGCGTCAGTGGCTTCAGTGGTGTTGGTGGTGGCGGCCTCAAGATGTTCAACCTCCACTTGACGAGCTGGAGGGTCTGTCACAATCACGTTCTCCTCGAGAACTGCTTCTTGGTGGGACAGGGGAGTAGCAGCTTGTGGGACTTCTTCTTCATCGGCTGATGTAGCCGGAATGTCTTCAGCAGTTTCAGCTTCAGACGCAGATACTGGAGGCCTAGGTCCTTTGCGAAGCCTGCGCAACGCAGGCGACGCCTGTGTAGTTGGAGTTGGCTGGGCCTCAAGGTCTTCTTCCTCTTGTGGGCAATCAGCCCATGAAGCATCCTGAGCGATTGGCGTTAGAGGATGACCAATGCTGATCAGTTCGCTGTTCTCAAGCTGAGGAAGGACTGCACCATCTTCTACATGGTCATGTTGACCAATGTCTTCAGCAGCGATGGGATCAGCTGCTGGAAAGTCTTCAGCTTCATGAGCCTCTGTGAAAGCAGGCTCATGGATTGTAAGTTGGCATTTAGCATCAGGACGAACCATGGAAATGGGTTCAACTATCAAAGGCTCTGTGGGAGCAGCCCGATCTTCTTCTTGGAGGGGGCAATAGGAGAGGCTTCAGGATGTTTCCTCTTCCTGGCTTCAGCCTCAGCAGTCCTCGTCTTCTTGAGCTCTGAAGCGGTTGACCGGCTTTTTGGCTTCGAGCCAGTCATTCTAGTTGGGAAGACAATGGGATCTGCTTCATTCCTTGGTGCGTCAGGTTCAACCATAGCGGGCTTCTTCATCTTCTTTGCTTCCATCCTGGGGTCGATGCCAGGACGCCCAAGGGCCTTGCGCTTCTCAGCCTCATTGTAGGCCTGCACACATTTGTCAGCCAGAACCTTCATGCGCTCACGAGAACCTTGAGCTTCTGCACGTTTCTTGAGAAAGGCTTCCTTGAGCTCGTGCAGCATAATCTTGAAGTTCTTCACCTCTTGCACGCTGAGCTTGGCCATATGCTTCTTGAACTGAGCCTTTTCATAGTCAATCTTTTGCTTTAGTTCAACAATGCGCTGGGCGATAGCTAACTCTGAAGCAATGGCGCCATGGAAGGCGACACTGAGGCCAATGGGTAGTTGCAGATCTTCGAAGCTGATGTTTGGCGTGTCAAACCATTCATCAATGAAGTTGTGGATGATTGTCACATCAAAGAGAGGCAGATCATTGAAGATTTCTGCTTCTTCTTTGCTCTTGATGAGTTGCTCAAGAGCGTCATCTGCAAGATCTTCATCACTTGACAGATCAATGGCATCATTGCGCAGAATGGCATCAGCTATTAGCTCTTGGCCGGTGTGTGGCAGAGGCATCTTGACCTTCTCGGGCTTGGAGATGCGTGATAAATCTTCGGACTGCACACTTTCTTCAGGAGGTGCAGTTGCCAGTGGCTTTGCCCGTGAGATTTTTGGTGAAGGGGCAGGCTTTGAAGCTTTAGGCTTCTTCAACTTCTTTGGCTTCGGCGCTGCAGGCGCTTCATCCGATTCAGCGTCAGCTGCAGGCTCATTCACTGCAGTCCCTTGAACCAAGATATGGGTGATGAGGCCTTCAAGGTTGTAGAAAGGACCGACGACATTGGGTTCTGCATCTCGTGTGCCATCAGCCCTTGGAGCTGAGGGACCAGGGTTGAAGTCTAGTCCCAATGTCTTCTTGTTTTGCTTCGCTGAGTTCTGGGCAAACTGGAAGTTGCGCTTGAACAGAATGTCGTCACGACACCATAGTAGTGACGATGGGTCTGCATCAACAGGCTGTGACCCACGGACCATGCAGGGATAGAAGCCTTGTTCAATGGCTTCATCTCTGGACCTGGGTTGAAGATTCTTGTATAGGATGTCTCCCCATGGTCTCTTGATGGCATTTTTCTCAGCATATTCCTGGGTTACAAATCGGTATTTGAACCATTGTTCTTCCCAATATCTTCGAATCCATTGGATTCGCGTCTTGCGCTGATTGTAATCCTCTTCAGGATCTATCTTGTATAGTTCTGAGAGGTCATCTGGCAGATCTCTAGATGTTTCTCCATGACGCTTTCTGCCACCCTTCCTTGCTGATTTCTCTGAAGCCATGAACTTTAAACTGAAAGGCTTCAACACGTTCAAACGCTTCAAAGATTTTCGCTTGCTGGACAAACAGGAACTTGCTTCGGGAGAATTTATATGATGCTGTAAGAATTCTGCAAATGAATGCAGACTATGAGAACCAAGGGATTCTCCCACGGACATGTACCTGTGACAGCATTAAGGTGCGAGGGAAGGGGAAGTGGTCATATGCATTCTCAGAAGATTTTGAATATAAATCAGTTTAGAAGACATTGACCTCATCGTGCGAAGACATTCACTCATAGATAAGGAGTTGGTTCCAGATTTGTACGAATCCAGAGATTAGTACAAGTGAGGAATCTAACTACTTTGTGAAGCATAAGTGAATATACTAGGCATGTTATGAGATGCAGTATGAGAGAGATCTAACTTGTGTGAATAGAAGCTACTTGTGGTAGAAAGTGACAAAGCCATAGGATCAACGGTGCCATAAAAAGGAATTTTTATTTACCACACTAAGAACTGCTAGACGGCGTGGAAGATGAGGCCGAGCAGTTCGATCTTCCGTGCCCTAACTTGGCGACAGAGGACACCCGGCGACGGCGGAGAGGACGATGTCGGCGGTCGGCGTGAAGACGGCGTCGGAGAGGTTGCGGCAGCGAAGCGCGTCGTTGCCGGCGTCGTCGAGGGCTAGCGGTGGCGCTAGGGTTCGTGCGAGAGTGGAAGAAGAGATAATGACCGCCGTGAAGTGTGTATTTATAGGTACAGGGGCGACACTGTGTTATTACACAGGTGCCCCTGGCGATTCGCATCTGAGGAACACGTGGCCATTATGCAGAATTTTGGGGTTTGTTCCACGTCCCACGCTTGCCTGGATTGTCGGGTGGTCGTTCCTACTTCTCCGGGTTTCATGTGGAGGAATGAGCATTGAAAGTGGACTTAAGGTTTGTCTTTGTATCTTCTGCTGACAAGGACGCAGAGAAGACATTCGACAGTTTCAATAGAATGCATATGATTTGGAGAGATAGAGTTTGAGATAGATAGCATAGAGAGGTTAGGGTCCGATCACATTCACTTAGTTCAAAAGATTCAACAAGAAGACATTGCAACCCACGTGGTTTTGGGGTACTGCTCAGGTTTCCAGTAAGAGCCATCAGCATTCATTTTCCTTACGAACCCAACACCCTCTTTCCTCGGGTTTCGGTTCAGAATCTGCTTTTTGAGGACATCACATAGTGTCTGATGCCCTTTAAGACTTCTGTATATCCCTGTTTCAAGCAATGTCTTCAACCTAGCATTCTCATCAGCAATAGCAGTGGTATCTTCAGCAGAGGGGTTAGTTACCACATCAACAGTTGAAGATATTGCAACAGTAGTAGCAGTAGAACATTCAGCAACAGAAGTAGCATTATCACACTCAATGCATTTAAGACATGGTGGTTCAAATCCTTCCTGAGTGGAACTAATCTGTTTGGCGTGAAGTGACTTGTTTTCCTTTTGATGATCTTCATGAGCCGCTCTCAATTTCACAAGATCTTGCTTCCATTGAAGATAATCATAGGAAAGCTTTTCATGAGTTGTTGAGAGAGTTTCATGACGACTTTCAAGTTCCTCATACTTAACGTGAAGATTTTTTATGTCTTCAATTAAGGATTCAGATCGAGTCATTTCAGCACCTAACAGATCATCGCTTCTGTCTAACAGTTTTTGAATATGTTCCATAGCTTTCTGTTGTTCAGTTGCAATTTTAGCAAGTGTTTTGTAGCTGGGTTTTGAACCACAATCAGAGTCATCGTCACTAGATGTTTGATAGTGAGTAGTGCGTGTGTTTACCTTGGCACCGCGTGCCATGAAGCAGTAGGTAGAAGCGGAGTAGTCCTTGTCATTTGCATCGGTGTCGGTGATGAAGTCATTGTCTTCAGTGTTGAAGATGGACTTGGCAACGTATGCTGTAGCCAGACTTGCGACGCCTGAATCGGACTCCTCCTTAGACTCCACCTCCGCCTCCTCAGAAGCGGACTCCTCCTCTGAATCCATTTCCTTGCCAACAAACGCACGTGCCTTTCCAGATGAGCTCTTCTTGTGTGATGAAGACTTTGAGGAAGACTTGGGAGAAGACTTTGAGTATTTCTTCTTCTTCTTGTCGTTAGAGTCATATTCCTTGCTCTTCTTCTTCTTTTTGTTCTCATTGTCCCACTGTGGACACTCAGAGATGAAGTGGCCAGGTTTCTTGCACTTGTGACATGTTTTCTTCTTGTAGTCGTGAGCAGAAGCTTCATCATTCCTTGAGCTTGATCGGGAAGACTTTCTGAAACCTTTCTTCTTGGTGAATTTTTGGAACTTCTTCACAAGCATAGAAAGTTCCCTTCCAATGTCTCCAGGATCATCCGAACTGCTGTCAAATTCTTCTTCAGATGAGGAGACAACTTTTTCCTTCAAGGCACGAGTTCGCCCATAGTTTGGACCATAGATATCTGTTTTCTCAGAAAGCTGAAACTCATGTGTGTTGAGCCTCTCAAGTATGTCAAACGGATCGAGTGTCTTGAAACCAGGACGTTCTTGAATCATCAGGGCTAGGGTGTCAAACGAACTATCAAGTGATCTCAGTAGTGTCTTGACGACTTCATGTTTGGTGATCTCAGTAGCGCCGAGGGCTTGAAGCTCATTTGTGATGTTAGTGAGTTGGTCAAATGTGAGCTGGACATTCTCATTGTTATTTCGCTTGAAGCGGTTGAAGAGGTTGCGAAGGACACTGATTCTCTGATCTCTCTGGGTTGAGACGCCTTCATTGACCTTGGAGAGCCAGTCCCAGACCAGCTTAGATGTTTCCAAAGCACTCACACGGCCATACTGTCCTTTGGTCAGATGACCACAGATGATATTCTTGGCAGTAGAGTCCAGTTGAACGAACTTCTTGACATCAGCAGTAGTGACACCTTCTCCAGCCTTGGGAACGCCGTTCTTGACGACATACCATAGGTCAACGTCAATGGTTTCAAGATGCATGCACATCTTATTCTTCCAGTAGGGATATTCAATTCCATCGAAGACCGGGCACGCAGCGGAGACTTTAATTATCCCTGCAGTCGACATAGCTAAAACTCCAGGTGGTTAAACCGAATCACACAGAACAAGGGAGCACCTTGCTCTGATACCAATTGAAAGTGCGTTATATCGACTAGAGGGGGGGGGTGAATAGGCGATTTTTATGAAAGTCTTCAAAATGTGGAAGTTATGAAGACAAACAATAGAAATAAACCTATTACCCTGCAGCGGAAGGTAGACTACACTAGGCAAGCCATAGTCAAGTATTCAATAGAGTGAAAGCACAATGACTAATAGCAGCAATGTAGTAAGGATCAGGTAGGAAGATATTGTGAAGCCACACAGAACACGCAGTCACTCAGTGAAGACAAAAGATAGTGCGAACATACGATGACTTCACAAGGAGTAACAGTAAGTAAAGGGAAGGGAAGATGAAACCAGTGACTCGCTGAAGACAATGATTTGTTGGACCAGTTCCAGTTGCTGTGACAATTGTACGTCTGGTTAGGGCGGCTAGGTATTTAAACCTTAGGACACACAGTCCCGGACACCCAGTCCTGAACACGCAGCTCAGGACACCCAGTCCTCACCGTATTCCCCTTGAGCTAAGGTCACACAGACCTCGCCCAATCACTCTGGTAAGTCTTCAAGGTAGACTCCCAAACCTTCACAGACTTCGTTCACCGGCAATCCACAATGTCTCTTGGATGCTCAAAACGCGACGCCTAACCGGCTGGAGGATGCACAGTCCTCAAGTGTAATAAGTCTTCAGATCACACAGACAAGAAGACTTAAGTGATGCCTAATTCTCTTTGGCTCTGGGTGGTTAGGGATTTATCCTCGCAAGGAATTCTCTCTCAAAGGCTTCGAGGTGGGTTGCTCCCAAACGACAAAAGCCGTACTCTGAATCTGAGCAGCCAACCGTTTATGGTTGTAGGGGGTGGGCTATTTATAGCCACTTGGCAACCCGACCTGATTTGTCCGAAATGACCCTGGGTCACTAAGGAACAGACACGTGTTCCAACGATCAGATTTCAAACTCACACGGCAACTTTACTTGGGCTTCAAGCAAAGCTGACTTGCCCGACTCTGGACAAGATTCGCTCTCAAAGTCTTCACTCGAAGACATAGGTTTTGTTTAAGCATCACTTCAGTCATTCTGACTGGTTCTCTTGGACCCCAATTAAAAGTACGGTGGTTCCTATGACTCAATACAGAAGAAAGAGAACTACGAAAGATCTAAGTCTTCGAGCTCCATAGGCTTCATGTGGTGTCTTCTCTTGTCATAGTCTTCAATGTGAATATCTTCATATACCACCTTTGACTTCAATGTCTTCATACATTTTTAGGGGTCATCTCTGGTCGGAAAACCGAATCAATGAGGGACTTCTACCTGTGTTATCCTGCAATTCTCACAAACACATTAGTCCCTCAACTAGGTTTGTCGTCAATACTCCAAAACCAACTAGGGGTGGCACTAGATGCACTTACAGGTATAATAAAAACTTTCATAAAAAGTGCATTGAATACTATGAGAAGTTTGATACTTGATAATTTTTTTGAGATATGAAGATGGTGATATTAGAGTCATGCTAGTTGAGTAGTTGTGAATTTGAGAAATACTTGTTCTAAAGTTTGTGATTCCCGTAGCATGCACATATGGTGAACCGTTATGTGATGAAGTTGGAGCATGATTTATTTATTTATTTATTGTCTTCCTTGTGAGTGGCGGTCGGGGACGAGCGATGGTATTTTTCTACCAATATATCCCCCTAGGAGCATGCGCATAGTACTTTGTTTCGATAACTAATAGATTTTAGCAATATGTATGTGAGTTCTTTATGACTAATGTTGAGTCCATGGATTATACGCACTCTCACCCTTCCACCATTGCTAGCTTCTCTAGTACCGCGCAACTTTCGCCGGTAACGTACACCCACCATATACCTTCCACAAAACAGCCACCATACCTACCTATTATGGCATTTCCATAGCCATTCCGAGATATATTGCCATGCAACTTACCACCATTCCGTTTGTTATGACATGCTCCATCATTGTCATATTGCATGATCATGTAGTTGACATTGTATTTGTGGCAAAGTCACCTTTATAATTCTTTCATAAATGTCACTCTTGATTCATTGCACATCCCGGTACACAACAAGAGGCATTCACATAGAGTCATATTTTGATCTAGTATCGAGTTGTAATTTTTGAGTTGTAAGTAAATAAAAGTGTGATGATCATCATTATTAGAGCATGGTCTGAAGTGAGGAAAGGATGATGGACACTATAATTCCCCCACAAGTCAGGATGAGACTCCGGACGAAAAGAAAAAAAGAAGAAAAAAATAGGCCATAAAAAGAGAGGAACAGACCCAAATAAAAAAATGAGAGAAAAAGAGAGAAGGGACAATGTTACTATCCTTTTACCACACTTGTGCTTCAAACTAGCACCATGATCTTCATGATAGAGAGTCTCCTATGTTGTCACTTTCCTATACTAGTGGGAATTTTTCATTATAGAACTTGGCTTGTATATTCCAAATATGTGCTTCCTCAAAATGCTCTAGATCTTCGTGAGCAAGCAAGTTGGATGCACACCCACTTAGTTTCTTCTGTTGACCTTTTATACACTTATAGCTCTAGTGCATCCGTTGCATGACAAACCCTACTCACTCACATTGATATATATTGATGGGCATCTCCATAGCCTGTTTATACGCCTAGTTGATGTGAGACTATCTTCTCCTTTTTGTCTTCTCCACAACCACCATTCTATTCCACATATAGTGCTATGTCCATGGCTCACGCTCATATATTGCGTGAAGATTGAAAAAGTTTGAGAACATCAATAGTATGAAACAATTTCTTGGATTCTCATCGGGGTTGTGCATGATTTAAATACTTTGTGTGATGAACATAGAGCATAGCCAGACTATATGATTTTGTAGGGATAACTTTCTTTGGCCATGTTATTTTGAGAAGACATGATTGCTTTGTTAGTATGCTTGAAGTATTATTATTTTTATGTTAATATTAAAATTTTGTCTTTAATCTTTCGGATCTGAACATTCATGCCACAATAAATAAAATTACATTGAGAATTATGCTAGGTAGCATTCCACATCAAAAATTCTATTTTTATCATTTACCTACTCGAGGACGAGCATGAATTAAGCTTGGGGATGCTTGATACGTCTCCAACGTATCTATAAATTTTGATTGTTCCATGATATTATATTATTTGTTTTGGATGTTTAATGGGCTTTAATATACCTTTTTATAATATTTTTGGGACTAACCTACTAACCAAAGGCCCAGTGCAAATTGCTGTTTTTTTTTGCCTATTTTAGTGTTTCGCAGAAAAGGAATATCAAATGGAATCCAAACGGAACGAAACCTCCGGGAGAGTTATTTTTGGAACAAATGCAATCCAGGAGACTTGGAGTGGACGTCAAGGAAGAAACGAGGCGGCCACGAGGTAGGAGGGCGCGCCTAGGGGGGTAGGCCCGACCCCTACCCTCGTGCGCCCCTCGTGGCTCCGCTGACCTACTTCTTTCGCCTATATATACTCATATACCCCAAAAACATCCGAGAGCACCACGAAACCCTATTTCCACCGCCGCAACCTTCTATACCCGTGAGATCCCATCTTGGGGCCTTTTTTGGCGCTCCGCCGGAGGGGGAATCGATCACGGAGGGCTTCTACATCAACACCATAGCCTCTCTGATGATGTGTGAGTAGTTTACCACAGACCTTCGGGTCCATAGTTTTTAGCTAGATGGCTTCTTCTCTCTTTTTGGATCTCAATACAAAGTTCTCCTCGATTCTCTTGGAGATCTATTTGATGTAATTCTTTTTGCGGTTTGTTTGTCGAGATCCGATGAATTGTGGGTTTATGATCAAGATTATCTATAATCAATATTGATTCTTCTCTAAAATCTTTTATGCATGATTTAATATCTTTGCAAGTCTCTTCGAATTATCAGTTTGGTTTGGCCTACTAGATTGATCTTTCTTGCAATGGGAGAAGTGCTTAGCTTTGGGTTCAATTTTGCGGTGTCCTTTCCCAGTGACAGCAGGGGCAGCAAGGCACGTATTGTATTGTTGCCAACGAGGATAAAAGTATGGGGTTTATATCATATTGCTTGAGTTTATCCCTCTACATCATGTCATCTTGCCTAATGTGTTACTCTATTCTTATGAACTTAATACTCTAGATGCATGTTGGATAGCGATTGATGTGTGGAGTAATAGTATTAGATGCAGAATCGTTTCGGTCTACTTGTCGCGGACGTGATGCCTATATACATGATCATCCCTAGATATTCTCATAACTATGCACTTTTCTATCAATTGCTCGACCGTAATTTGTTCACCCACCGTAGAATTTGCTATCTTGAGAGAACCCACTAGTGAAACCTATGGCCCCCGGGTCTATTCTCCATTATATTATTCTCCCATCAACAAGCCATTTCTGTCACCGTTTATTTTGCAGTCTTTATTTTCCAATCTATACAACGAAAATACCAAAAATATTTATCTTATTATCTCTATAAGATCTCAGTTTCTTGTTTCTTTGTGCAGGTACGAGGGACTTGTGTGTAATCTCCTACTGGATTGATACCTTGGTTCTCAAAAACTAAGGGAAATACTTACGCTACTTTGCTACATCACCCTTTCCTCTTCAAGGGAAAACCAATACATGCCCAAGAGGTAGCAGCGGCTGCCGGCAAGTCAGGAGGCTCCGACAAGTAGTACTGCAAGATCTACCGCACCAAGGGCCATGACCTCAAGAATTGCCGACAAGTTGAGCTGCTTGTTAAAAAAGCAGAAGGCTGAATACGAAAGATGAGACAAGGAGAAAGGTTAGGATGGTGCTGAGGGATCCGGCAAGAAGCGTGGCGGCCAAGGGGGCCGCCGCGGCAAAGATAACCAACAAGAGAGGCCTGCTCGGGGCCGCGACAAGAAAGAGGAGGATGATGATTACGATGAGGATGACGAGTCCGGCGAGCACGAGTTGCAGAAAGCTACTGAGGCCATGTGCTTCGACGGTGGCGCCTCGCTGCAGACCTCTCACCGCCAGCTGAAGCAGTGGGCACGTGAGGTCACTACGGCAGAGCCGTCTTTCAATGTCCGGAAGCCCCGCACGCCCATCGTTTTTGACACCAAGGATCACCCTGATCGCACAACTGCGGTCGGGTGTTTGCCGTTCTTGGTCTCGTCAACAGTACGCAACCTCAAGGTGACGAAAGTGCTCGTTGACGGTGGGGCTGGTCTGAACTTGATCTCACTCGCTGTGATCAAGAAGCTGCAGATTCCTGATGGAGACCTCGAAGAGACGCGCACGTTTCAAGGGGTCAACCTAGGAAGGAGCCAGCCTAAAGGTAAAATCACGCTGCTTGTTACGTTTGGAGGCGAGCTGAACTATAGGACGGAGAATATCATCTTTGATGTCGCCGATATCCCCTTGCCATACAATGGGATCATTGGCCACCCAGCGCTGGCTAAGTTCATGGCAGCGTCCCACTACGCCTACAACACGTTAAAGATGCCAGTACCGCTTACCATCACCACTGTCCCCTCCGACAAGAAAGATGCGCTCATCTGCGCCGATCAACTTTACGAAGAGGCAGTTGCAGCAACTACCGTGAAAACACTTGGCCCTGCCGCTGAAGCTCCAGGGAAAGAGAAGGCCGGCAAGACCCCTTCCGGCAAGACCTATTCCAGTGAGACCTCTTGCACCCACTCCGGCAAGCACACCTCTTCGGAGCGCTGCGCTCCCATTGAGGACGTGCCAGAGAGCTCTGCCGGCAAGAGCAAGAAGTCCAAAGATGCACCACCAGAAACCAAGAAGGTGTTCGTCATGGAGGACGGCACGGGCGGGGATTTCACCATAAGCTCCACCCCCGACAGCAAATAGGAAAGTGCGCTCGTCGCCTTCCCGCGGGCGAATGTCGATGTGTTTACATGGCAAGCATCCGACATCCCAAGCGTTCCCAGGGAGGTGATTGAGCACCATCTTGCTGTCTGTCCTCATGCGCGGCCTGTCAAGCAAAAGGTCGGGAAGCAAGCTTTGGAGCGACAAGAGTTCATCATAGAAGAGATCAGGAAGTTGGAGGCGGCAGGCCTAGTTAGAGTAGTACTCCACCCCATGTGGTTGGCCAATCCGGTGGTTGTGCATAAGGCAAATGGGAAGTGGAGGCTGTGTATTGATTACACACATATCAATAAAGCTTGTCGAAAGGATCCTTTCCCCTTGCCATGCACCGACCAGATTGTAGACTCCATTGTCGTGTGTGACCTACTGTCATTCCTCAACGCGTATTCAGGATTCCACCAGATCTTCATGATGAAATATGGCAAAGAGAAGACCGTGTTCATCACCCCATGTGGTACGTACTATTTTGTACGGATGCCTTTCGGGTTGAAGAGTGCTGGTTCGACGTTTTCCCGAGTGGTCCAAATTGGTTTTGAGCCCCAACTACATAGAAATATGGAAGCCTATATGGATGATATAGTGGTCAAAACCAAGGACAGGGCCATGCTCGTACAAGACTTAGAGGAAACATTTGCAAATCTGCGTAAGATCAACCTCAAGAAGAACCCAGAGAAGTGCGTGTTCGGTGTCCTGTCCGGCAAACTTCTTGGGTTCTTTGTGTCTCAACGCAGAATTGAAGCAAATCCCGACAAAATCAAGGCGATCGAGCATATTGAGGCACCGAAGCGGGTCAAAGACGTCCGTAGGCTCATCTCCAAATCTGCTGAGTGCGCCCTCCCCCTTTTCAAAGTTTTGAAAAAGGCGGGTCCAGTAAAGTGGACTCCAGAGGCAGAGGCTGCACTGCAAGATTTGAAGAGGTATCTCTCCTCCATGCTGATACTAGTCGCGCCCAAGCCGCAAGAGTCTTTGCTGCTATACTTGGTAGCAACGAATCAAGTGGTCAGTGCCGTGCTGGTGGCACAGAGGGAACTTGAGGAAGAGGTAGAAGTAGCAGCGGAGCCATCGGGTGGCGGGCCAGGGCCATCCCCAGCAGGGTCTGACGCCAGCAAGACAGAGCCCCCGACGAGACCCGGTCCCGGCAAGACGGATTTTGAGTAGATGAGCAAAGTAGGACAGAAGAAGAAGATGGTGCATTACCCAGTCTATTTCATCAGTTCCCTCTTGTAGGGGGCTAGGTTAAGATATTCTCGTATGCAGAAGCTACTTTTCAGCCTCCTCATGGCCTCGAGAATGCTGCGCCACTACTTCCAAGCACATGAGATCTCCGTCGTCACGCGCCTCCCGTTGCAACGAATCTTGCACAACCCAGATGCGACTGGGAGGATTGTGGAGTGGGTGTTGGAGCTGTTGAGCTTTGGCCTCAAGTTTGAAAGTACTTCAACAAACAAGAGCCAAACCCTGGCAGAGTTCATAGCAGAATGGACCGCAACGCCCGACGAGGATATTCAACAGACCACCCTCCCCAGCAAGGAGATGAGCAGTGAGTGGATTATGCACTTTGATGGAGCTTTCTCACTCCAAGGTGCTAGTGCTGGTGCTGGTGCTGGTGTAATGCTTGACGCGCCCACCGAAGAGTGCCTCAAGTATGTAATCCAGATACACTTTCCCCAGGAAAAATCGACGAACAACACGGCGGAGTACGAGGGGTTGTTGGCCGGTCTCAGGATCGCGGCAAACCTTGGAGTCAGAAAGCTTATCGTCAGAGGTGATTCACAACTCGTCGTCAAGCAAGTAAACAAGGACTACCAGAGCCCATTGATGGAGGCCTATGTGGATGAAGTGAGGAAGTTGGAAGAGCTCTTTGACGGATTGCAAGCAGAGCATGTTCCCCGAGCGGAGAACGACATTGCCGACGACCTGTCAAAGCGTGTTGCCCTCAAGTTGCCTGTGGAACCAGGTACCTTTGTGCTTCAGCTAACTCACCCATCCGCTGAACCATCAGCATGACAGAACAAACGAAGGAAGGCGAGCCCCGACAAGTACTTTCCC
Organism: Triticum urartu; assembly: GCF_056163025.1. Lineage (NCBI taxonomy): Eukaryota > Viridiplantae > Streptophyta > Magnoliopsida > Poales > Poaceae > Triticum > Triticum urartu. The sequence continues at coordinate 235,907,566 of NC_141874.1, read as the reverse complement.
GCTGAGCTCCCAGGAGCCGCCATCAAGGATGTTGCCGGCAGTCCTAAGCTTGCTGGAGGGCAGAAACCCTCGGCAGGGCCTCACGCCCTGGCCATAGAAGCAGATGCCCTTAATGCCGAAGATGAGCCTTTAGTCCTTGCCGCCGAGCCCTAGGCTCCGGCATGGGCGCAACCCACCGTCCGTTTCCTCCAAACAGGAGAGCTCCCCGAGGAGCAGGAAGAAGCAGAGAAAGTAGCCCATCGGTCCAGCATGTACCAGTCCGTAGATGATACCCTCTGTAGGAGAAGACCGAACGATGTGAAATTGAAGTGCATTCCTCGAGAGGATAGACTGAGTCTGTTGGCAGAGATACATGGAGGCATGTGTGGCTCCCACATAGGGTCAAGGGATCTTGTCGACAAAGCGTTCTGGCAAGGTTTCTTCTGGCCCACCGCCCTCCAGGATGCAACTGCGCTAGTAACCATGTGTGAAGCGTGCCAGTTCCATTCAAAGAAGCTTCATCAACCCGCCCAAGCTCTCCAGACAATCCCTCTTTCCTGGCCATTTTTGGTTTGGGGGCTCGACATACTGGGCCCCTTTCCCCATGCTGCCGGGGGCTTTGAGTACTTGTACATCGCGATCGACAAGTTCACAAAGTGGTCGGAAGTGGAGCCAGTGAGAAAGGTAACATCATAGTCAGCCGTCAAGTTCTTCAAGGGACTAGTCTGCCATTTCGGTGTGCCGAATAGAGTCATCACCGACAACGGCACGCAGTTCAGGAGCTGCACCTTCATGCAGTACGTTCAAGACCTCGGCAACAAGGTCTGTTTTGCTTCTGTTGCCCATCCCAGAAGTAACGGCCAGGCTGAGAGGGCGAATGCAGAAGTGCTGCGGGGCCTCAAGACCATGACTTTTGACAAGCTACACAAGTGTGGAAGGCACTGGATTGATGAGTTGACAATGGTACTTTGGTCAATCAGGACGACACCAAATCGAGCCACTGGCCAGACGCCCTTTGCCCTGGTATACGGGGGAGAAGCAGTTCTCCCCACTGAAATCATATACGTGTCACCTTGAGTGCTTGCTTATGATGATCTTGAGCAAGAGAAGTTGCGCCAAGATGATGTGATGCTCCTTGAGGAAGATCATCTTCGGGCTGCTGTGCGAGCTGCTCGATATCAGCAAGCCTTGCGCCGCTATCATAGGTGCAAGGTTCACGCCCGAAGCCTTGAGGAAGGCGACCTTGTTCTTTGCCGGATCCAATCCCCCAAGAATCCAAACAAGTTGACGCCAAAGTGGGAAGGCCCTTATTGGGTAATACGTGTCACTAGGCCTGGCGCAGTCCGCCTAGAGACCAAAGATGGCATTTCGGTGAGCAACTCCTGGAATATTGAACATCTTCGCAAGTTTTGCCCCTAAGGCGCGGTTGCCGGGAGCCCCATTTCATACTAGCCTTGCCGCTGAGGCATGTAACCCTATGTACGGAGCCAGGCACAGACCCTGTGCACAGTCAGGGAAAAGGAATCCCTTAGTATGTATAGTTTCATGTCGATTTCCATGTTTGTGTATATACGTATATGCATGCTTGTCCAGGGTACTGTACTGCTTTTTGATTCTAGTAAATGTTAGTGAACCACCGAGGTTATGTGCTTTTGTCCTCACTTCTTTCCATTCACGGCAAAGACGTGCGATCCCGCCAAGGACCCGGCTCCGGCAAGAAGTTGAGAAGACCGCCCGGCACGACGATTCCTGGCAAACCAAAAACTGACTCTTTACCAAAAATACCCAAAATATTATTTATCATCTCTATCAGATCTCACTTTCGTAAGTGACCGTGGATTGACAACCCCTAAGCGCATTGGTTGTGTTGAGCTATTATTTTTGTGTAGGTACGAGGGACTCGCGCGTAGCCTCCTACTAGATTGATACCTTGGTTCTCAAAAACTGAGGGAAATACTTACGCTACTTTGCTGCATCATCCTCTACTCTTCGGGGAAATCCAACGCAGTGCTCAAGAGGTAGCAAGAAGAATTTTTGGCGCCGTTGCCGGGGAGTCTGCGCAAAAGTCAACATACCGAGTACCCATCACAATCCCTATCTCCCGCATTACATTATTTGCCATTTGCCTCTCGTTTTCCTCTCCCCCACTTCACCCTTGCCGTTTTATTCGCCCTCTATCTCCATCCTCCCTCCCTTTCTCTATTTGCCTCTTTTTCCCGTTTGCTTATGTTTGCTCGTGTGTTAGTTTGCTAGCTTGTCGTTATGTCAAGTCCTTTACCTTCTGCCTCTATGTCTGAAATTGGGGAAATTATTGTCGATATGGACAATAATAATATCATGAAAAATTCTGATGCTCCTGCTAAAGAACCTACCATCTTTCATACAAAAAAATTCCGTGTTGGTAGTGGTAATATTATTGGAAAAGGAGTTATTCAAGATTTCTTTACTTGTGTCGGTGCTTTACCTTCTATGGGTAGTTCTATCCTTCATAGAACTAGTAGTCTTGCGGACGCTATTGCCATGCTTGTAGTTGAACTTGAAAGACAATTCATGCACATGCATCCTTCCATACAAAGGATTTTTCTGGAATTTTCTAATATTGAGCATTCTTCTGTTAAGCGTGCCGCTACTATCTTTTTGGCTCATGAGCTTAGATTCATAATAAAAGAAGCCAAAGAAATCTTTACGCATTATAGGGTGGACGCTTGCCGTCCTCCCATAGAGGCTATCCTCTTTGATCAAGAAGAAATAATGCGTTTTCAATCTCTAGACTATGTTGCTTTCAATGAAAATCTTAGAAAAAGGGTATTCGAAATAATGAACTAGGATATTCTCTTGAATATAGTCTCACAATGTTCTGTCAGAAGAATGCTTATAATGATGAATTGGTTGTGCATTATGAAGGACCAAAGGAGGAACCTATACCTCCCAAGGTCGATCTTGGGGACTTTGTCCCGTTAAATTTAGCCCTTTTGATTACTTTTTCTTGCCTCAAATAAAACTTGCTGCCGAACGGAGAGAATATGAAATGAGTTTTAATAATCTATCTTACTATTATGGCAATACCTAGATCTATTCTTGCTTGTTATGCCTAGCTAGGGGCGTTAAACGATAGCGCTTGTTGGGAGGCAACCCAATTTTATTTTTATTCCTTGCTTTTTGCTCCTGTTTAGTAATAAATAATTTATCTAGCCTCTGTTTTGGTTGTGTTTTTTGTGTTTAATTAGTGTTTGTGCCAAGTAGAACCGTTGGGAAGACTTGGGGAAAGTCTTGTTGAACTTACTGTAAAAAACAGAAACTTTAGCGCTCATGAGAAATGCTGTCATTTTTATTTGAAAAGCGATATTTAGTTAATTATTTTTGAATATGATTAATATATAAATTCCTCACGTCCATAAATTTATTTTAGAATTTTTGGGGTTCCAGATCTTGCGCTAGCTACAGATTACTACAGACTGTTCTGTTTTTGACAGATTCTGTTTTTCGTGTGTTGTTTGCTTATTTTGATGAATCTTTGTCTAGTAAAATAGTTTATGAACCATAGAGAAGTTGTAATACAGTAGCTATAACACCCATATAAATAAAGAATGAGTTCATTACAGTACCTTGAAGTGTTCTTTTGTTTTCTTTCGCTAACGGAGCTCACGAGATTTTCTACTTTAAGTTTTGTGTTGTGAAGTTTCCAAGTTTTGGGTAAAGATTTGATGGATTATGGAACAAGGAGTGGCAAGAGCCTAAGCTTGGGGATGCCCATGGAACCCCCAAGATAATCTAAGGACACCTAAAAGCCAAAGCTTGGGGATGCCCCGGAAGGCATCCCCTCTTTCGTCTACTTCTATCGGTAACTTTACTTGGAGCTATATTTTTATTCACCACATGATATGTGTTCTGCTTGGAGCGTCTTTTATGATTTGAGTATTTGCTTATTAGTTTACCACAATCATCCTTGATGTACACACCTTTTAAGATAGCCATACATAATTTGGAATTTGATAGAATACTCTATGTGCTTCACTTATATCTTTTGAGCTCTATAGTTTTACTCTAGTGCTTCACTTATATCTTTTGAGTTATATAATTTTGCTCTAGTGCTTCACTTATATCTTTTAGAGCGCGGTGGTGGATTTTTTTATAGAAACTATTGATCTCTCATGCTTCACTTAGATTATTTTGAGAGTCTTAATAGCATGGTAATTTTCTTAAAATCCTAATATGCTTGGTATGCAAGAATAATAATAAAACTTTCTTATGAGTGTGTTGAATACTAAGAGAAGTTTGATGCTTGATGATTGTTTTGAGACATGGAGGTAATAATATCAAAGTCGTGCTAGTTGAGTAGTTGTGAAATTGAGAAATACTTGTGTTGAGGTTTGCAAGTCCCGTAGCATGCACGTATGGTAAACATTATGCAACAAATTTGAAACATGAGGTGTTATTTGATTGTCTTCCTTATGAGTGGGGGTCGGGGATGAGCGATGGTCTTTTCATACCAATCTATCCCCCTAGGAGCATGCGTGTAGTATCGAGGTTTTTGATGACTTGTAGATTTTTGCAATAAGTATGTGAGTTCTTTATGACTAATGTTGAGTCCATGGATTATACGCACTCTCACCCTTCCATCCTTGCTAGCCTCTTCAGTACCGTGCATTGCCCTTTCTCACATTCAGAGTTGGCGCAATCTTCGCCGGTGCATCCAAACCCCGTGATATGATACGCTCTTTCACACATAAACCTCCTTATATCTTCCTCAAAACAACCACCATACCTACCTATTATGGCATTTCCATAGCCATTCCGAGATATACTGCCATGCAACTTTCCACCATTCCGTTCATCATGACATATTCATCATTGTCATATTGCTTAGCATGATCATGTAGTTGACATAGTATTTGTGGCAAAGCCACCGTTCATAATTCTTTCATACATGTCACTCTTGGTTCATTGCATATCCCGGTACACCGCCAGAGGCATTCATATAGAGTTATGTTTGTTCTAGTATTGAGTTGTAATCATTGAGTTGTAAATAAATAGAAGTGTGATGATCATCATTTTCTAGAGCATTGTCCCAAGTGAGGAATATAAAAAAAAGAGGAAAGGCCATAAAAAAAGAGAAGGCCCAAAAAAAGAGAAAGGCCATAGAAAGAAGAAAAGGCCAAAAAATGAGAGAAAAAGAGAGAAGGGACAATGTTACTATCCTTTTACCACACTTGTGCTTCAAAGTAGCACCATGATCTTCATAGTAGAGAGTCTCTCATGTTATCACTTTCATATACTAGTGGGAATTTTTCATTATAGAACTTGGCTTGTATATTCCAACAATGGGCCTCCTCAAGTGCCCTAGGTCTTCGTGAGCAAGCAAGTTGGATGCACACCCGCTAGTTTCTTTTGTTGAGCTTGCATACATTTATAGCTCTAGTGCATCCGTTGCATGGCAATCCCTACTCCTTGCATTAACATCAATCGGTGGTCATCTCCATAGCCCATTGATTAGCCTCGTTGATGTGAGACTTTCTCCTTTTTTGTCTTCTCCACATAACCCCCCTCATTATATTCTATTCCACCCATAGTGCTATGTCCATGGCTCGCGCTCATATATTGCGTGAAAGTTTATAGGTTTGAGATTACTAAAGTATGAAACAATTGCTTGGCTTGTCATCAGGGTTGTGCATGATGATAGCATTCTTGTGTGACGAAAATGAAACATGACTAAACCATATGATTTTGTAGGGATGAACTTTCTTTGGCCATGTTATTTTGAGAAGACATAATTGCTTAGTTAGTATACTTGAAGTATTATCATTTTTATGTCAATATGAACTTTTGTCTTGAATCTTTCGGATCTGAATATTCATACCACAATTAAGAAGAATTACACTAAAATTATGCCAAGTAGCACTCTACATAAAAAATTCTATTTTTATCATTTACCTACTCGAGGACGAGTAGGAATTAAGCTTGGGTATGGTTGATACGTCTCCAATGTATCTATATTTTTTGATCGCTCCATGCTATATTATCTACTGTTTTGGACATTATTGGGCTTTATTATCCACTGTTATATTATTTTTGGGACTAACCTATTAACCGAAGGCCCAGCCCAGGATTGTTGTTTTTTTGCCTGTTTTAGGGTTTCGAAGAAAAGGAATATCAAACGGAGTACAAACGAAATGAAACCTTCGGGAACGTGATTTTCTCACTGAATACAACTGAGGAGACTTGGACCCTACGTCAAGCCAATTAACAGTAGGCCACGAGGTAGGGGGCGCGCCTGCCCCCCCTAGGCGCGCCCTCCACCCTCGTGGGCCCCCTGTTGCTCCACCGATGTACTTCTTCCTCCTATATATACCCACGTACCCCCAAACAATCAGAGACGGAGCCAAAAACCTAATTCCACCGCCGCAACTTTCTGTATCCACGAGATCCCATCTTGGGGCATGTTCCGGAGCTCCGCCGGAGGGGGCATCGATCATGGAGGGCTTCTACATCATCATGCAAGCCCCTCTGATGAAGTGTGAGTAGTTTACTTTAGACCTACGGGTCCATAGTTAGTAGCTAGATGGCTTCTTCTCTCTTTTTGGATCTCAATACAATGTTCTCCCCCTCTCTCGTGGAGATCTATTCGATGTAATCTTCTTTTTGCGGTGTGTTTGTTGAGACTGATGAATTGTGGGTTTATGATCCAGTCTATCTATGGATAATATTTGAATCTTCTCTGAATTATTTTATGTATGATTGGTTATCTTTGCAAGTCTCTTAGAATTATCAGTTTGGTTTGGCCTACTAGACTGGTTTTTCTTGCCATGGGAGAAGTGCTTAGCTTTGGGTTCGATCTTGCGGTGTCCTTTCCCAGTGACAGAAGGGGCAGCAAGGCACGTATTGTATTGTTGCCATCGAGGATAACAAGATCGGGTTTTTATCATATTGCATGAAACTATCCCTCTACATCATGTCATCTTGCTTAAGGTGTTACTCTGTTTTTTTACTTAATACTCTAGATGCATGCTGGATAGCGGTCGGTGAGTGGAGTAATAGTAGTAGATGCAGGCAGGAGTCGGTCTACTTGTCTCGGACGTGATGCCTATATACATGATCATACCTAGATATTCTCATAACTATGATCAATGCTGTCAATTGCTCAACAGTAATTTGTTCACCCACCGTAGAATACTTATGCTCTTGAGAGAAGCCACTAGTGAAACCTATGGCCCCCCGGGTCTCTTTCTCATCATATCAATCTTCATCACTTTATTATTGCTTTGCTTTTTACATTGCCTTTTACTTTTCACTTTGCATCTCTATACCAAAAATACCAAAAATATTATTTATCATCTCTATCAGATCTCACTTTCGTAAGTGACCGTGAAGGGATTGACAACCCCTAAGCGCGTTGGTTGCATTGAGCTATTGTTTTTTTGTAGGTACGAGGGACTCGCGCGTAGCCTCCTACTTGATTGATACCTTGGTTCTCAAAAATTGAGGGAAATACTTACGCTACTTTGCTGCATCATCCTCTCCTCTTCAGGGAAATCCAACGCAGTGCTCAAGAGGTAGCATGTGCCACTATAGCAACCCCTTTGACTATAAATGGAGGCCCGCGGCGTACTGAGAGAGGATTCGGATTTTTTGGACCCTTAATGCCTTGTAGCTAGTCCAAGCACACCAGATAAATAGAAACCAGCAGGAGTAGGGTATTACGCATCACTTGCGTCCCAAACCTGGATAATCCCCCCATGTTAATCTCTCAATCCCGCTCTTTCCACAGCCCCGCGCCCGCCAACCGTAACAAAAGGGATTCCTCGTGATCCCATAGGTGTCGTTTCCCCCAATAGGTATGATAGAGAAACTGCTAGCTAACCCTTTTACAGGAGATGTGACGTTGCATCCCAACTTGCACTTAATCTATGTGGATGAAGTTTGTGGATTATTTAAGCTTGAAGGTATGCCCGAGGATGTTATCAAGAAGAAGGTATTCCCTTTATCTCTGAAGGGAAAGGCATGGACATGGTTTAGGCTATGTGATGATATTGGATCATGGAACTACAACCGATTGAAATTGGAATTTCATCAGAAGTTTTATCCTATGCATCTGGTTCATCGTGATCGTAATTATACATATAATTTCTGGCCTCACAAAGGAGAAAGCATCGCTCAATCTTGGGGGAGGCTTAAGTCAATGTTATATTCCTGCCCCAATCATGAGCTCTCAAGAGAAATTCTTATTCAAAAAAATTTATGCTCGGCTTTCTCTCAATAATTGCTCCATGCTCGATACTTCTTGTACTGGTTCTTTTATGATGAAGACTATTGAATTCAGATGGGATTTATTGGAAAGAATTAAACGCAACTCTGAATATTGGGAACTCGACAAAGGTAAGGAGTCAGGTATAACACCTAAGTTTGATTGTGTTGAATCCTTTATGGATACCGATGCTTTTCGTGAATTTAGCACCAAATATGGACTTGACTCTGAGATAGTAGCTTCTTTTTGTGAATCCTTTGCTACTCATGTCAATCTCCCTAAGGAGAAGTGCCTTAAATATCACCCTCCCATTGAAGTGAAAGTAGTTGAACCTATTAAAGTTGAAGAAAACACTATCACTTATAATGTTGATCCTATTGTTCCTACCGCTTATATTGAGAAACCACCTTTCCCTGTTAGAATGAAGGATCATGCTAAAGCTTCAACTATGGTCAACAAAAGTAACATTAGAACACCAAAACCCTCTAAGCAAATAAAGTTGAACCTAGTATTGCTATGGTTAAAGATCTCCTGGCCGATAATATTGATGGGCATGTTATTTACTTTTGTGATGAAGCTTCTAGAATTGCTAGACCCGATACTAAAAATAAACATAGACCTGTTGTAGGCATGCCTGTTATTTCTGTTAAAATAGGAGATCATTGCTATCATGGCTTATGTGATATGGGTGTTAGTGCGAGTGCAATACCTCATTCTTTATATGAAGAAATTATGCATGATATTTCACCTGCTGAGTTAGAAGATATTGATGTTACAATTAAGCTTGCCAATAGAGATACTATTTCAACGATTGGGATTGTGAGAGATGTTGAAGTCTTGTGTGGGCAAGTTAAATATCCTGCTGATTTTCTTGTTCTTGGTTCCCCACAAGATGACTTTTGTCCCATTATATTTGGTAGACCATTCTTGAATACTGTTAATGCTAAGATAGACTGCAAAAAGGATATTGTTTCTGTTGGTTTAGGGGATATGTCTCATGATTTCAATTTTGCTAAATTTCATAGACAACCCCATGATAAAAGAATTTCCTAGTAAATATGGAATTATTGGTCTTGCTTCTAACGTCGTGCCTCCTAATGACCCTTTAGAACAATATTTGCTTGACCATGAAAATGATATGTTTATAAAAGAAAGAAGGGAAATAGATGAAGTATTCTTTAAACAGGGACCTATTTTGAAACACAACTTGACTGTCAAAATTCTAGGGTTTCCTCCTCCACCCAAGGGTGATCCCGTGTTTGAGCTTAAACCACTGCCTGATACTCTTAAATATGCTTATCTTGATGAAAAGAAGATATATCCTGTTATTATTAGTGCTAACCTTTCAGAGCAAGAAGAGGAGAAATTATTGAAAACTCTGAAGAAGCACCGTGCTGCTATTGGATATACTCTTGATGATCTTAAGGGCATTAGTCCCACTCTATGCCAGAACAAAATAAAATTGGAAAAGACGCTAAACCGGTTGTTGATCACCAACGATGGTTAAATCCCAAGATGAAAGAAGTGGCAAGAAAAGAAATACTAAAGCTTCTGGAGGCAGGTATAATTTATCCTGTTGCTGATAGTTAGTGGGTAAGTCCTGTCCATTGTGTCCCTAAGAAGGGAGGTATTACTATTGTTCCTAATGATAAAGATGAATTAATACCACAAAGAATTGTTACAGGTTATAGAATGGTAATTGATTTCCACAAACTAAATAAAGCTACTAAACAGGATCATTACCCTTTACCTTTTATTGATCAAATGCTAGAAAGATTATCTAAACATACACATTTTCGCTTTCTAGATGGTTATTCTGGTTTCTCTCAAATACCTGCGTCGAAACAGGATCAAGAAAAGACCACGTTTACTTGCCCTTTTGGTACCTTTGCTGATAGACGTATTCCTTTTGGTTCATGTAATGCGCCTGCTACCTTTCAAAGATGTATGACTGCTATATTCTCTAACTTTTGTGAAAAGATTGTTGAGGTATTCATGCATGATTTTTCTGTATATGTCTCGGATTTCGGGTTCCGGCAAAACCCTTGAGGTTCGAACACTAGGGTGCGCACGACGATCTCCCCCTCTCCAGCTCGCACACTCAACGATCTCATGGCCTAGCTTGACGGACCCAAAGAACACGAGACACAAGATTTATACTAGTTCGGGCCACCGTTGTGGTATAATACCCTACTCTAGTGTGGTGTGGTGGATTGCCTCTTGGGCTGAGGATGAACAGTTACAAGGGAAGAATAGCCTCCAGAGGATAGGTGTTCTTGTGCTTAGTGAACTGGTGTGAGGCTAAGGATGGAATGGCTCCGATCCAAGATGAGGTTGATCCCCCCAAGATAATCCCTTAGCTATGGTGGTGGCTAGTCCTATTTATAGAGGACCTAGTCCTCTTACAAATATTGAGCGGGAAGGGATCCCACAACGGCCAATTTGAAGGGGGAAAACTAGTACAAGTTATCCTCACAAAAGTAGTCTTTGCCTGCCAAAGGATCTGGTGGTGACATTGTCTTGGGCTCCACGGTGACCTCCGTCCTGCCGTCCTACTGGTCTTAGTCTTGTTGCACCGATATGGAAACCTTTGCCTGATGCCTTGGAACTCCTTGCATGCGCTTGCCCCCTTAGCACCAAAGAGGAAACAAGGACAGTGTGCTTGCTGGCGCCTGCCTGGTCTTGATCGTCATGGCTTACATCATCGGAACCTCGCGAGGTTTGCCTTGCCTTGATCTCTCCGCCCCTCGCGAGCCAGCCTGGTGAGGCCGCCCCTGAGGAGGTCTTGCGTCATCCGCCTCGCGAGGCTTAGCCCCTTGCAAGGGTCTTGAATATTTGCTGGTGAAGATGGGTCGTACGGGGCCGCTGGAGGAGCCACGCCGCGGGCAGCAGGCAGACAAGTCTGGGGACCCCCGTTCCCAGAATGCCGACAGTAGCCCCCGGGCCCAAGGCGCACTCGGGCTTGGCTTCGAGGTGAAGCTAAAGGGAAAGTGCGGAGCGCCATGGGCCCCAATAGCCTGCGGCCTTGGTCGAAGCGTGGCGACTGATTGGACGTGGGCGTCTCCGCTTCCCCACGCAGCCTCGGCAACTGCCCAACTTGACAGGTCCTTGCTGCATGCAGGAAAAAGATCATTATTACCTTAGATCATGGAGGTCGGCGGTTGACCTCCCCTTGGCTATAAATGGGAAGTGAGGGGCAGAGCCCCCATCACCCGTTTCCTCCTAGCTTCTCCTGCTTCTTCTTCTTCCTTGCTCCACTTCTTGCTGGTGTAGTCATGGCGCCGATTCGAAGGTTCTCGATCGTGGAGAAGGGCAAGACTCCCCTCAACGAGCCCGAGCTACTCCCGTCGAAGAAGAGGAGGTCCCATCGTCGCGAGATAGTCGTTAGACCGATGGTGTCGCAGCCATGGTACGAAAGGCCGCCTCCTAGGTACCCGTTGCCCTTGTATGCTCACGCTGATGATTCTGGAGGGAGGAGCGATGAGCACCATCGCCCGCACCAGGGTCATGGCCGCTGTGCCACGGAGACGCATGCCGTCGCCCCAGGGGTCCATGCTGCGGACTCCTCGTGCGAGTTCGTGCTGTGGGCGGCGATGCCCCCGAGCACTTGGATTCGCCTTCCGCAGTTCTTCACCGCTGAGATGCTGCCGAGGGGCCCTCTCGAGCTTTGGATGCAGTATACCGACTGCGACGCCCCGGCGACTGATACGTCCATTTTGCATCATGCTTTTATATCGATATTTATTGCATTATGGGCTGTTATTACACATTATGTCATAATACTTATGCCTATTCTCTCTTATTTTACAAGGTTTACATAAAGAGGGAGAATGCCCGCAGCTGGGATTCTGGGCTGGAAAAGGAGCAAATATTAGAGACCTATTCTACACAACTCCAAAAGTCCTGAAACTTCACGGAATATGTTTTCAGAATATATAAAAAATACTGAGCGCAAGAAGTTCACCAGGGGGGAACACCCTGCCCACGAGGGTGGGGGCGCGCCCCCTACCTCATGGGCCCCCTCATGGCCCTCCGATGGACATCTTCTGCTATATGGAGTCTTTTGATGAGGAAAAAATCATAAGCCATCTTTCTGGACAAGACTTCGCCGCCACGAGGCGGAACCTTGGCGGAACCAATCTAGGCCTCTGGAGGAGCTGTTCTGCCAGGGAAACTTCCCTCCGGGAGGGGGAAATCATCGCCATCGTCATCACCAACACTCCTCTCATCGGGAGAGGGCAATCTCCATCAACATCTTCACCAGCACCATCTCCTCTCAAAACCCTAGTTCATCTCTTGTATCCAATTCTTGTATCCAAGTCCGGTATTGGTACCTGTGGGTTGCTAGTAGTGTTAATTACTCCTGGTAGTTGATGCTAGTTGGTTTATTTGGTGGAAGATCATATGTTCAGATCCTATATGCATATTAATACCCCTCTGATTATGAACAGGAATGTGCTTTGTGAGTAGTTATGTTTGTTCCTGAGGACATGGGAGACGTCTTGCTATTAGTAGTCATGTGAATTTGGTATTTGTTCGATATTTTGATGAGATGTATGTTGTCTCTCCTCTAGTGGTGTTATGTGAACGTCAAGTACATGACACTTCACCATTATTTGGGCCTAGAGGAAGGCATTGGGAAGTAATAAGTAGATGATGGGTTGCTAGAGTGACAGAAGCTGAAACCCTACTTTATGCGTTCCTTCGTAAGGGGCTGATTTGGATCCATATGTTCCATGCTATGGTTAGGTTTACCTTAATACTTTTGTTGTAGTTGTGGATGCTTGCAATAGAGGTTAATTATAAGCGGGATGCTTGTCCAAGTAAGGGCAGCACCCAAGCACCGGTCCACCCACATACCAAATTATCAAAGTACCGAACGCGAATCATATGAAGGTGATGAAACCTAGCTTGACGATATTCCCATGTGTCCTCGGGAGCGCTTTACATCATATAAGAGTTTGTCCAGGCTTGTTCTTTTCTACAAAAAGGATTGGGCCACCTTGTTGCACTTTATTTACTTTTGTTACTTGTTACTCGTTACAAATTATCCTATCACAAAACTATTTGTTACCTATTATTTCAGTGCTTGCAGAGAATACCTTGCTGAAAACTGCTTATCATTTCCTTATGCTCCTCGTTGGGTTCGACACTGTTACTTATCAAAAGGACTACGATAGATCCCTTATACTTGTAGATCATCAAGACTCTTTTCTGGCGCTGTTGCCGGGCAGTGAAGCGCCTTTGGTAGGTGGAATTTGGTAAGGAAAAATTTATATAGTGTGCTGAAATTTACTGTCACTTGTTACTGTGGAAAGTAATCCTCTGAGGGGCTTGTTCAGGGTATCTTCACCCCCGAACAGTAGAGCAAAGAGTTGCTCCTCAACCTACTGAACCTACTGAAAATGAAAATGTCTGCTTTGAAATTCCTTCAGGTATGATAGAAAAACTGCTACCTAATCCTTTTGCAGGAGACGGAACAGTGCATCCTGATGAGCACCTAATATATGTGGAAGAAGTTCGTGGATTATTTAAGCTTGCAGGTGTACCCGGAGATGTTATTAAGAAGAAGGTCTTCCCTTTATATTTGAAGGAAGATGTATTGACATGGTATAGGCTATGTGATGATACGGTGTCATGAAACTACAAACGATTGAAATTGGAATTTCATCAGAAATTTTATCCTATGCATCTTGTTCATCGTGATCGCAATTATATATATAATTTCTGGCCTCGGGAAGGAGAAAGCATAGCTCAAGCTTGGGGGAGGCTTAAATCAATGTTATATTCATATCCCAATCATGAGCTCTCAAGAGAAATGTTTATTCAAAATTTATATGCTCGGCTTTCTGATAACAATCGCACCATGCTCAATACTTCTTGTGCTGGCTCTTTTATGAAGAAGACTATTGAATTCAAATGGGGTTTATTGGAAATAATTAAACACAACTCTAAAGATTGGGACCTCGACGAAGGTAAGGAGTCAGGTATGACACCTAAATTTGATTGTGTTAAATCTTTTATGGATACCGATGTTTTCCGTAAATTTAGCACTAAATATGGACTTGACTCTAAGATAGTAGCTTCTTTTTGTGAATCTTTTTCTACTCATGTTGATCTCCCTAGGGAGAAGTGTTTTAAATATCATCCTCCCGTAGAAGTAAAAGTTGCTTCACCTATTAAAGTTGAAGAAAAGACTATCACTTATAATGATCCTATTGTGCCTATTGCTTATGTTGTGAAACCACCTTTCCCTGTTAGGATAAAAGATCATGCTAAAGCTTCAACTGTGGTTCGTAAAAGCAATATTAGAACTTATACACCTCCTGAACAAATTAAAGTTGAACCTAATATTGCTATTGTTAAAGATCTCTTGTCAGATAATATTGATGGGCATGTTATTCATTTTCGTGATGAGACTGCTAGAATTGCTAAACCTTGTGCTAAAGATAAACCTAGATCTTTGGTAGGCATGCCTGTTATTTCTGTTAAAATAGGAGATCATTGTTATCATGGCTTATGTGATATGGGTGTCAGTGCTAGTGCTATACCGCATGACTTATACAAAGAAATTATGCATGATATTGCACCTGCTGAGATAGAAGATATTGATGTCACAATTGAACTTGCCAATAGAGATATTATTTCACCAATTGGAATTGTTAGAGATGTTGAAGTCTTGTGTGGGAAAACTAAATATCCTGCTAATTTTCTTGTTCTTGGTTCCCCACAAGATAGCTTTTGTCCCATTATATTTGGTAGACCCTTCTTGAACATTGTTAATGCTAAGATAGACTGCAAAAAGGATGTTGTTACTATTGGTTTAGGTGATATGTATCATGAATTTAATTTCTCTAAATTTCGTAGACAACACCATGAAGAGGAATTGCCTAGTAAAGATGAAATTATTGGCCTTGCTTCTATTGCCGTACCTCCTAGTGATCCTTTAGAACAATATTTGCTAGACCATGAAAATGATATGTTTATGAATGAAAGAAGGCAAATAGATGAAGTATTCTTTAAATAGGAACCCATCCTGAAACACAATTCGCCTATTGAAATCCTAGGGGATCCTCCTCCACCCAAGGGTGATCCTGTGTTTGAGCTTAAACCGCTACCTGATACTCTTAAATATGCTTATCATGATGAGAAAAAGATATATCCTGTTATTATTAGTGCTAACCTTTTAGAGCATGAAGAAGAGAGATTATTGAAAACTCTGAAGAAGCACCGTGATGCTATTGGATATACTCTTGATGATCTTAAGGGCATTAGTCCCACTCTGTGTCAACACAAAATAAATTTGGTGGAAGATTCCAAACCAGTTCGTGATCATCAATGACGGCTGAATCCTAAGATGAAGGAAGTGGTAAGAAAGGAAATACTAAAGCTTCTTGAGGCAGGTATAATTTAACCCGTTGCTGATAGTCAGTGGTAAATCCTGTCAATTGAGTCCCTAAGAAGGGAGGTATTACCGTCGTTCCTAATGATAAAGATGAGTTGATCACGCAAAGAATTATTACAGGTTATAGGATGGTAATTAATTTCCCCAAATTAAATAAAGCTATTGAAAAAGATCATTACCCCTTACCTTTCATCCATCAAATGCTAGCAAGATTATCTAAACATACACATTTTTGCTTTCTAGATGGTTATTCTGGTTTCTCTCAAATACCCGTGTCAGCCAATGATCAATCAAAGACTACTTTTACTTGCCCTTTTGGTACTTTTGCTTATAGAGGTTTCTAAAGCCAAGGTTGATGCTATTGAAAAGATGCCATGTCCCAAGGACATCAAAGGTATAAGAAGTTTACTTGGTCATGCCGGTTTTTATAGGAGGTTCATTAAGGACTTCTCAATAATTTCTCGGCCTCTGACTAATTGATTACAAAAAGATATACCATTTGTTTTTTATGATGATTGTGTAGAAGAATTTGAAATATTTAAGAAAGCATTAACCTCTGCACCTATTGTTCAGCCACCTGATTGGAATTTATCTTTTGAAATTATGTGTGATGCTAGTGATTATGCTGTAGGTGCAGTTCTAGGGAAAATAGTTGATAAAAATTAAATGTTATTCAATATGCTAGTAAAACTCTAGACAATGCCCAGAGAAATTATGCTACTACTGAAAAAGAATTCTTAGCAGTTGTATTTGCTTGTGATAAGTTCAAACCTTATATTGTTGATTCTAAAGTAACTATTCACACTGATCATGCTGCTATTAAATATCTTATGGAAAAGAAAGATGCTATGCCTAGACTTATTAGATGGGTTCTCTTGCTACAAGAATTTGATTTGCATATTATTGATAGAAATGAACGAAATATGCACTAGAGGCAATAATAAAATTATTATTTATTTCCTTATATCATGATAAATGTTTATTATTCATGCTAGAATTGTATTAACCGGAAACATAATGCATGTGTGAATTCATAGACAAACAGAGTGTCACTAGTATGCCTCTACTTGACTAGCTCGTTGAACAAAGATGGTTATGTTTCCTAACCATAGACATGAGTTGTCATTTGATTAACGGGATCACATCATTAGGAGAATGATGTGATTGACTTGATCCATTCCGTTAGTTTAGCACTTGATCGTTTAGTTTGTTGCTATTGCTTTCTTCATGACTTATACATGTTCCTATGACTATGAGATTATGCAACTCCCGTTTACCGGAGGAACACTTTGCGTGCCACCAAACGTCACAACGTAACTGGGTGATTATAAAGGTGCTCTACAGGTGTCTCCGAAGGTACTTGTTGGGTTGGTGTATTTCGAGATTAGGATTTGTCACTCCAATTGTCAGAGAGGTATCTCTGTGCCCACTCGGTAATGGACATCACTATAAGCCTTGCAAGCATTGCAACTAAAGAGTTAGTTGCGGGATGATGTATTACGGAACGAGTAAAGAGACTTGCCGGTAACGAGATTGAACTAGGTATTGAGATACCGACGATCGAATCTCGGGCAAGTAACATACCGATGACAAAGGGAACAGCGTATGTTGTTATGTGGTCTGACCGATAAAGATCTTCGTAGAATATGTAGGATCCAATATGAGCATCCAGGTTCCGCTATTGGTTATTGACCGGAGATGTGTCTCGGCCATGTCTACATAGTTCTCGAACCCGTAGGGTCCGCACGCTTAAAGTTCGATGACGATCGTAATTAGGGTTTTTTGTTTTGATGTACCAAAGGTTGTTCGGAGTCCCAGATGTGATCACGGACATGACGAGGAGTCTCGAAATGGTCGAGACATAAACATTGATATATTGGAAGCCTATATTTGGATATCGGAAACATTCCGGGTGAAATCGGGATTTTACCGGACTACCGGGGGTTATCGGAACCCCCCGGGGGTTAATGGGCCTACATGGGCCCTAAGGGAGAAGAGGAGGGCTGGCCAGGGCAGGCCGCGCGCCCCCTCCCCCCTAGTACGAATAGGACAAGGAAGGGGGGGCCCCCTTTCCTCTTTCCCCCTTCCCCTTTCCTTCTCCAACAAGGCAAGAGGGGGGAGTCCTACTCCCGGTGGGAGTAGGACTCCTCCAGGCGCACCCCTAGGGGTCGGCCGCACCTCCCCCTCTCCCTCCTTTATATACGGGGGCGGGGGGACACCCCATGACA
This sequence comes from Triticum urartu, assembly GCF_056163025.1. Classification (NCBI taxonomy): domain Eukaryota; kingdom Viridiplantae; phylum Streptophyta; class Magnoliopsida; order Poales; family Poaceae; genus Triticum; species Triticum urartu. The sequence continues at coordinate 235,889,712 of NC_141874.1, read as the reverse complement.
CATAAGTTGATCTTCGTGATCGTTCCTTAGCCGTGTGCGGTGCCCCCTTCCACCATATTCCACCTCGGTCATATCGTAGCGGTGCTTAGGCGAAGCCCTGCATCGGTAGAACATCATCACCGTCATCACACCGTCGTGCTGAAGAAACTCTCCCTCAACACTCAGCTGGATCGGAGCTCGAGGGACGTCACCGAGTTGAACATGTGCAGAACTCGGAGGTGCCGTACATTCGGTACTTGGATCGGTCGGATCGGGAAGATGTACGACTACTTCATCTACGTTGTGTCAACGCTTCCGGTGCCGGTCTACGAGGGTACGTAGACAACACTCTCCCCTCTTGTTTCTATGCATCACCATGATCTTGCATGTGCGTAGGAATTTTTTTGAAATTACTACGTTCCCCAACAGTGGCATCCGAGCTAGGTTTTATGCGTTGATGTAATATGCACGAGTAGAACACAAGTGAGTTGTGCGCGATATAAGTCATACTGCTTACCAGCATGTCACACTTTGGTTCAACGGTATTTTTGGATGAAGCAACCCGGACCGACATTACGCGTACGCTTACGCGAGACTGGTTTTACCGCCGTGGTATGCACACAGGTGACTAGCGGGTGTCAGTTTCTCCAACTTTAGTTGAACCGAGTGTGGCTACGCCCGGTCCTTGCGAAGGTTAAAACAACACCAAGTTGACAAACTATCGTTGTGGTTTTGATGCGTAGGTAAGAACGGTTCTTGCTAAGCCCATAGCAGCCACGTAAAACTTGCAACAACAAAGTATAGGACGTCTAACTTGTTTTTGCAGGGCATGTTGTGATGTGATATGGTCAAGAAGTGATGAGATATAAGTTGTTGTATGAGATGATCATGTTTTCTTGAAGTTATCGGCAACTGGCAAAAGCCTTATGGTTGTCTCTCTATTGCATAAGATGCAAGCGCCAAATAATTGCTTTACTTTATCGCTATGCGATAGCAATAGTTGGCGAGACGACCATGTGACGACACATTGATATAGATCAAGATGATGGAGATCATGGTGTCATACCAGTGACGATGGAGATCATGACGATGCTTTGGAGATGGAGATCAGAGGCACAAGATGATGATGGCCATATCATGTCACATATTATGATTGCATGTGATGTTTATCTTTTATACATCTTATTTTGCTTAGTTCGGCGGTAGCATTATAAGATGATCTCTCACTAAATTTCAAGATAAAAGTGTTCTCCCTGAGTATGCACCGTTGCCAAAGTTCGTCATGCCCAGACACCACGTGATGATCGGGTGTGATAAGCTCTACGTCCATCTATAATGGGTGCAAGCCAGTTTTGCACACGCAGAATACTCAGGTTAAGCTTGACGAGCCTAGCATATGCAGATATGGCCTCGGATCACTGAGACAGAAAGGTCGAGCGTGAATCATATAGTAGATATGATCAACATAGTGATGCTCACCATTGAAAACTACTCCATTTCACGTGATGATCGGTTATGTTTAGTTGATTTGGATCACGTGATCACTTAGATGATTAGAGGGATGTCTATCTAAGTGGGAGTTCTTAAGTAATATGATTAATTGAACTTTCATTTATCATGAACTTAGTCCTGGTAGTATTAGCATATCTATGTTGTAGATCAATAGCTCGCGATGTTGCTCCCCATTTAATTTTTATATGTTCCTAGAGAAAACTAAGTTGAAAAATGTTAGTAGCAATGATACGGATTGGATCCGTGATCTGAGGATTATCTTCATTGCTGCACAGAAGAGTTATGTCCTTGATGCAGCGCTAGGTGACACACCTATTGCAGGAGCAGATGCAGATGTTATGAATGTTTGGCTAGCTCAATATGATGACTACTTGATAGTTTAGTGCACCATGCTTAACGGCTTAGAATCGGGACTTCAAAGACGTTCTAAACGTCATGGAACATATGAGATGTTCCAGGAGTTGAAGTTAATATTTCAAGAAAATACCCGAGTTGAGAGATATGAAGTCTCCAACAAAACTTCTATAGCTAAAAGATGGAGGAGAATAGCTCAAGCAGTGAGCATGTGCTCAGATTGTTTGGGTACTACAATCGCTTGAATCAAGTGGGAGTTAATCTTCCAGATAAAATAGTGATTGATAGAATTCTCTAGTCACCACCACCAAGTTAGTAGAACTTCGTGATGAACTATAGTATGCAAGTGATGACGAAAACAATTCCCAAGCTTTTCATGATGATGAAATCGACGAAGGTAGAAATCAAGAAAAGCATCAAGTGTTGATGGTTGACAAGACCACTGGTTTCAAGAAAAGGGCAAAGGGATGAAGGGGAACTTCAAGAAGAACGGCAAGCAAGTTGCTACTCAATTCAAGAAGCCCAAGTCTATACCTAAGCCTGAGACTAAGTGCTTCTACTACAAAGGGACTAGTCACTGCAAGCGGAACTGCCCCAAGTATTTGGCGGATAAGAAAGGATGGCAAAGTGAACAAAGGTATATTTGATATACAGATTATTGATGTGTATTTGACTAGTGTTCGTAGCAACCCCTCGGTATGTGATACTGGTTCAGTTGCTAAGAATAGTAACTCAAAACGGGAGTTGCAGAATGAACAGAGGCTAGTTAAGGGTGAAGTGACGATGTGTGTTGGAAGTGGTTCCAAGATTGATATGATCATCATCGCACACTCCCTATACTTTCGGGATTAGTGTTGAACCTAAATAAGTGTTATTTGGTGTTTGTGTTGAGCATGAATATGATTTGATCATGTTTATTGCAATACGGTTATTCATTTCAGTAAGAGAATAAATTGTTGTTCTGTTTACATGAATAAAACCTTCTATGGTCATACACCCAATGAAAATGGTTTGTTGGATCTCGATCGTGGTGATACACATTCTCATAATATTGAAGCCAAAAGATGCAAAGTTAATAATGATAGTGCAACTTATTTGTGCCACTGCCGTTTAGGTCATATTGATGTAAAGCGCATGAAGAAAATCCATGCTGATGGGCTTTTGGAATCACTTGATTATGAATCAGTTGATGCTTGCGAACCATGCCTCATGGGGAAGATGACTAAGACTCCGTTCTCCGGGACAATGGAGCGAGCAACAGATTTTTTGGAAATCATACATACTGATGTATGTGGTCTGATGAATATTGAGGCTCGTGGCAGGTATCATTATTTTCTGATCTTCACAGATGATTTGAGTAGATATGAGTATATCTACTTGATGGAACACAAGTCTGAAACATTTAAAAAGTTCAAACAATTTCAGAGTGAAGTGGAGAATCATCGTAACAAAAATAAAAGTTTCTACGATATGATTGCAGAAGTAAAATATTTGAGTTACGAGTTTGGCCTTCAGTTAAAACAATGTGAAATAGTTTCACTACTCACGCCACCTGGAACACCACAGTGTAATGGTGTGGCCGAACATCGTAACCGTACTTTATTAGATATGGTGCGATCTATGATGTCTCTTACCGACTTACCACTATCGTTTTGGGGTTATGCATTAGAGACAGCTACATTCACATTAAATAGGGAACCATCTAAATCTGTTGAGACGACACCGTATGTTTGGCAAGAAACCTAAGCTGTCGTTACTTAAAGTTTGAGGTTGCAATGCTTATGTGAAAAAGTTTCAACCTGATAAGCTCAAAGCCAAATCAGAGAAGTGCATCTTCATAGGATTCCCAAAAGAAAATGTTGGGTACACCTTCTATCACAGATCCGAAGGCAAGATATTCATTGCTGAGAATGGATCCTTTCTAGAGAAGGAGTTTCTCTCGAAAGAAGTGAGTGGGAGGAAAGTAGAACTTGATGAGGTAACTGTACCTGCTCCCTTATTGGAAAGTAGTTCATCACAGAAATCTATTCCTGTGACTATTACACCAATTAGTGAGGAAGCTAATGATGATGATCATGTAACTTCAGATCAAGTTACTACCGAACCTCGTAGGTAAACTAGAGTGAGATCCGCACCAGAGTGGTACGGTAATCCTGTTCTGGAGGTCATGTTACTTGACCATGACGAGCCTACGAACTATGAGGAAGCGATGATGAGCCCAGATTCCGCGAAATGGCTTGAGGCCATGAAATCTGAGTTGAGATCCATGTATGAGAACAAAGTATGGACTTTGATTGACTTGCCCATTGATCGGCGAGCCATTGAGATTAAATGGATCTTCAAGAGGAAGACGGATGCTGATAGTAGTGTTACTATCTACAAAGCTAGAATTGTCGCAAAAAGGTTTTCGACAAGTTCAAGGTGTTGACTATGATGAGTGTTTCTCACTCGTATCTATGCTTAAGTCTGTCTGAATCATGTTAGCAATTGCCGCATTTTATGAAATCTGGCAAATGGATAAACAAAACTGCATTCCTTAATGGATTTATTAGAGAAGAGTTGTATATGATGCAACCAAAAGGTTTTGTCAATCCTAAAGGTACTAAAAAATATGCAAGCTCCAGCGATCCATCTATGGACTGGTGCAAGCATCTCGGAGTTGGAATATACGCTTTGATAAGTTGATCAAAGCACATAGTTTAATACAGACTTGCGGTTAAACCTGTATTTACAAGAAAGTGAGTGGGAGCACTACACCATATCTGATAAGTATATGTGAATGACATATTGTTGATCGGAGATAATGTAGAATTATTCTGCAAAGCATAAAGGAATGTTTGAAAGGAGTTTTTCAAAGAAAGACCTCAGTGAAGCTGCTTAAATATTGAGCATCAAGATCTATAGAGATAGATCAAGATGCTTGATAAGTTTTTCAATGAGTACATACCTTGACAAGATTTCGAAGTAGTTCAAAATGGAACAGTCAAAGAAGGAGTTCTTGCCTGTGTTACAAGGTGTGAAGTTGAGTAATACTCAAAACCCAACCATGACAGAAGATAGAGAGAGAATGAAAGTCATTCCCTATGCCTCAGCCATAGGTTCTATAAAGTATGCCATGCTATGTACCAGACCTATTGTATACCCTGCTCTGAGTTTGGCAAGGGAGTACAATAGTGATCTAGAAGTAGATCACTGGACAATGGTCAAAATTATCCTTAGTGGAATAAGGATATGTTTCTCGATTATGGAGGTGACAAAAGGTTCATCGTAAAGGATTACGTCGATGCAAGTTTTAACACTGATACAGATGACTCAAAGTCTCAATCTGGATACGTATTGAAAGTGGGAGCAATTAGCTAGAGTTGCTCCATGCAGAGCATTGTTGACATAGAAATTTGCAAAATACATACGGATTAGAATATGGCAGGCCCGTTGACTAAACTTCCCTCACAAGCAAAACATGATCACACCTTTGTACTCTTTGGGTATTAATCACATTGCGATGTGAACTAGATTATTGACTCTAGTAAACCCTTTGGGTGTTGGTCACATGATGAGGTGAACTATGGGTGTTAATCACATGGTGATGTGAACTATTGATGTTAAATCACATGGCGATGTGAACTAGATTATTGACTCTAGTGCAACTTTGAGAGTGAAGGAAATATGCCCTAGAGGCCATAATAAAATTATTATTTATTTCCTTATATCATGATAAATGTTTATTATTCATGCTAGAATTGTATTAACCAGAAACATAATACATGTGTGAACACATAGACAAACAGAGTGTCACTAGTATGCCTCTACTTGACTAGCTCGTTGATCAAAGATGGTTGTGTTTCCTAACCATAGACATGAGTTGTCATTTGATTAACGGGATCACATCATTAGGAGAATGATGTGATTGACTTGACCCATTCCGTTAGCTTAGCACTTGATCGTTTAGTTTGTTGCTATTGCTTTCTTCATGACTTATACATGTTCCTATGACTATGAGATTATGCAACTCCCGTTTATCGGAGGAACACTTTGTGTGCCACCAAACGTCACAACGTAACTGGGTGATTATAAAGGTGCTCTACAGGTGTCTCCGAAGGTACTTGTTGGGTTGGCTGTAACGCCCCGAGACCGTTGTGCCAGGTGTCTTCCTGTTATTCACTGTTGTTGCCATGTCATTTGCTTGCGTGTTGCATCTTATCATGTCATCATCCTCATTGCATCATCATGTTTTAAAACTTGCATTCGTCCGGGTTCTACGAGTTCTCTCTGTTGTCCGTTCTAAGCCCAACCACACTTGCACGCGCCTGCGGCATGTCCGAAATAGTATTATATAAGTGGGCGGAAAATGTTCTCGGAATGGGATGAGAGTTGGCGTGTGGTCTTGTTATAGTGTAGGTAGACCGCCTATTAAGTTTCATCGCATTCGGAGTTCGTTTGATGCCCCAACGGATAACTATAGCGACATTATAGTCGGTCAAAACGTCGGACGTTTTCGGTCTCCCGAAACCATCGCTGGGCCTCTCTCTCTTCTCTTCTCTCAGCTAAAGCCCTTCTGCACAGGCCACAAGTTCCAACCGACCCCTCGCGTGCGTGTCCGAAACTTCCCCGGACCCGACCCGGACTATTGCCACCGTTGTGTCCGGATCATCCCCAAACATCTACAAAATGCCTTCGTTTCTTATTTAGACTTTCCTAGCCGATCTATTCTCGACCGTCGGATTTTGATCGGATGATCCAACTCCCTTATTTTCCATATATATATAGTCTATCCCTAGTAAATTTTGGACAAACCCTATTTTCTAGGGATCCTCCTTGCGCCGCCACTCTCTCTGGTTCCCCTCGGGATCACTAGCGAACCAACCATCGCTCTTCTGCTCCTCCTCGACCCAATCCCCTAGCACCGCCGCCATCTTCCCCTTGTTTTCAGTGCCACCCAATCAGCAGTGCAGCCCTCTCCTGTCCGATCCACCCAATCAATCCAGCCGCCGCCGACCTCCTTCGTCTCGTCCCAGCGTCGAACGTGGAGCCGCGACTCCCGCCGGACCTCCTCACTGCCCGAGGTTGCTGCCTCCCCGTGCCCTCGTTCCCGAGCTCCATCGAGAGGAGAGGAGCCCCCGCAAGCCACTGCTCCGCCCCGCTGTCCTCGTCGTTGACCCTCGCAAGCGTCGCCCTGACCCAGGCCAGTGCCCAGCTTCCCTCTCCTTGCTTCTCCCCATCTTGCTTCTCCTCCTCCTCTCATGGCTCTCTCTTCCGTGGAGTGCAGGAACCCCGTCGCCCGCTGTTCGTCACCGTCCACCACGGATCCACACAATCTCCGACCAGATCCGACTGGCACTCCTCCGCACTTGCCCATTCCGGCCGGATCCCGGCAGCTAGGCCGCGTCCCCGGTCACCGGTGCCCTCGCCGGAGAGCCCCTGCTTCAAACCCCTGATGCTGTTTCTGTTTCTTCAGAGAAGAGGACAACAGCGCCTCGTCCCGCTCCTGTTGACCACGCCCCGCCTGCATCGCGCCTCTCCCCATTCCCGGATCCGCCGCCGCACCGTCCTGGAGCCTCGCCAAGTCCCTGAAGCCGTCGCGCCAAGTCCTCCTGCGGTCGCTCCCTCGTTTTCCTGCACTGCTGCTGCTTGCTTCGCATTGACCGCGCCTCCTCCCTTCGTCAGATCCAGCAAGCAGCGCCCTGCCTCCTTTCGCCTGGGCCGGCCTCGCCTCGGCCTGCATCGGCTCCTGATGGACCTCCACGTCGCCCGCGCCTGGGCCTCCTTGCGCAAGGCCCAGCACGCCAGCACCCCTCTGCAGCCTGCTCCTTTGACCGGGCCGAAGCCCATGGGTGAGGCCACCCACAAAGCCCCTCCTTTGTTTTATTTCTATTGTTGGGCCAGACTGCAGTTTCGGCCCGAGATGTGTTTTTTTCTGCAGAACGTTTTAGCTAATTTTTCCAGAGAATGCTGTTTTGCAGATAGGTCCCTAAACTTCATGCATATAATAACTTATTAACCGTGCATCGGATTAAAACAGTTTATATATGAAAGTTGCTTAGAATTTTGTCTAGTTTAATAATATGCAACTTTCATCCATGTTTAAAATGTTTAAATTGCTGTTTGTGTAGATTTGCTCCTATGCCATGTTAAAATGATTTATTTCATAACTAAATAACCGTATCTCGGATTTTAATAAACCTTATATGTAAATGGGGTAGAAAAATGCCTAGTTTACCATGGTGTACTCACTTTGCATGCTTAACAACTCTAAAATTATGTTTAGGGAAGAACAGTACCAAACCTAATATATGCATATGAGGAGTTTCCGGAATTGTTGTTCGTTGTTTCCGGCCTCATTTAAACTTGACTAGATAGGTGGTTTTCATTTGCTTCACCCTCTTGCCATGTTAATCAACATTTTAATATTGTTGGGTACATAAACAAGATCGAACTAAATACGTTATGTGGTGTTTTGGCAATATGCAACTCTGTTGCATATTGAGCTCCACTTAATTTGAAGGATTGCTTGTGCACTTTGCCATGCCATGCTTCATTAAACCAGACATGCATCATACTTGATTGTGCATCATGCCATGATTATGTGTTGGTTGTTTACTATGTTGTGTGCTTCTTTCCAGTGTGGCTTCTTCAGGTTGGTTCTGATAACATCGCGTTTGTGAGGACCCGTTCGACTATGTCCGTTTGTCTTCTTCATGGAATCATTCTTCTTCCTTGCGGGATTTCAGGCAAGATGATCATACCCCCGAAATCACTTCTATCTTTGCTTTCTAGATGCTCGTTCCTTTGCTATGCCTATGCTACGATGCCTACCACTTGCTTATCATGCCTCCCATGTTGTTGAACCAAGCCTCTAACCCACCTTGTCCTAGCAAACCGTTGATTGGCTATGTTACCGCTTTGCTCAGCCCCTCTTATAGCGTTGTTAGTTGCAGGTGAACATTGAAGTTTGTTCCTTATTGGAACATGGAGATGTTGTTCCTTGTTGGAACATGTTTACTTGTTGGGATATCACAATATCTCTTATTTAATTAATGCATCTATATACTTGGTAAAGGTTGGAAGGCTCGGCCTTATGCCTGGTGTTTTGTTCCACTCTTGCCGTCCTAGTTTCCATCATATCGGTGTTATGTTCCCGGATTTTGCGTTCCTTACGCGGTTGGGCTATAACGGGAACCCCTTGACAGTTAGCCTTGAATAAAACTCTTCCAGCAATGCCCAACTTTGGTTTTACCATTCGCCACCTAGCCTCTTTTTCCCTTGGGTTTGGCGGACTCAAGGGTCATCATTATTTTACCCCCCCCCCGGGCCAGTGCTCCTCTGAATGTTGGTCCAAACTAGAGCCCCTTGCAGCGCCACCTCGGGGAAACTCGTGGGCTGGTTTTAGTTGTACGGACTGCTCATCTGAGTGTGCCCTGAGAACGAGATATGTGCAGCTCCTATCGGGATTTGTCGGCACATTCGGGCGGTTTTGCTAGATTTGTTTTAACTTGTTGAAGTTGTCTTGTAGAACCGGGATACCGAGTCTGATCGGAATGTCTCGGGAGAAGGTTTATCCTTCGTTGACCGTGAGAGCTTGTGATGGGCTAAGTTGGGACACCCCTGCAGGGATTTGAACTTTCAAAAGTCGTGCCTGCGGTTATGGGCAGATGGGAATTTGTTAATGTCCGGTTGTAGAAAACCTGAAGTTGACCTTAATTAAAATGCATCAACCGCGTGTGTAACCGTGATGGTCTCTTTCTGGCGGAGTCCGGGAAGTGAACACGGTGTTGGAGTTATGCTTGACGTAGGTTGTTCTAGGATCACTTCTTGATCATAGTTTCGTGATCATGCTTTGCCTTCTCTTCTCGCTCTCATTTGCGTAATTTAGCCACCATATATGCTAGTCGCTTGCTGCAGCTCCACCTCATACCTTTACCTTACCCATAAGCTTGAATAGTCTTGATCGCGAGGGTGCGAGATTGCTGAGTCCCCGTGACTCACAGATACTTCCAAAACTAGCTTGCAGGTGGCGATGAGTCCGTGAAGATGACGCAACCAAGCTCTGGAGGAGCTCGATGAAGATCTTGTCCTTTGTGTTGTTTCGTTCTAGTGGATCAGTAGTGGAGCCCAGTCGGGACGATCAGGGATCTGTGTAGCTTTTGGGGTAGTCTTCTTTTATTTTGGTTCCATAGTCGGACTCTGATTGTATTTGGATGTTGTAATGCTGTATTCATGTATTTGTGTGAAGTGGCGATTGTAAGCCAACTATGTATCTTTTACCCTATTGTATTACATGGGTTGTGTGAAGATTACCTCACTTGCGACATTGCTTTCAATGCGGTTATGCCTCTAAGTCGTGCTTCGACACGTGGGAGATATAGCCGCTTCGAGGGCGTTACATTGGCGTATTTCGAGATTAGGATTTGTCACTCCAATTGTCGGAGAGGTATCTCTGGGCCCACTCGGTAATGCACATCACTATAAGCCTTGCAAGCATTGCAACTAATGAGTTAGTTGCGGGATGATGTATTACGGAACGAGTAAAGAGACTTGCCGGTAAAGATATTGAACTAGGTATTGAGATACCGACGATCGAATCTCGGGCAAGTAACATATCGATGACAAAGGGAACAACGTATGTTGTTATGCGGTCTGACCGATAAAGATCTTCGTAGAATATGTAGGAGCCAATATGAGCATCTAGGTTCCGCTATTGGTTATTGACCGGAGACATGTCTCGGTCATGTCTACATAGTTCTCGAACTCGTAGGGTCCGCACACTTAAAGTTCGATGATGATCGTAATTAGGGTTTTTTGTTTTGATGTACCGAAGGTTGTTCGGAGTCCCGGATGTGATCACGGACATGACGAGGAGTCTCGAAATGGCTGAGACATAAAGATTGATATATTGGAAGCCTATATTTGGATATCGGAAACGTTCCGGGTGAAATCGGGATTTTACCGGAGTACCGGGGGGTTACCGGAACCCCCCGGGGGTTAATGGGCCTACATGGGCCCTAATAGAGAAGAGGAAGGCCGGCCAGGGCATGCCGCGCGCCCCCTCCCCCCTAGTCCGAATAGGACAAGGAAGGGGGGGGCGCCCCCCTTTCCTCTTTCCTCCTTCCCCTTTCCTTCTCCAACAAGGCAAGAGGGGGGAGTCCTACTCCCGGTGGGAGTAGGACTCCTCCAGGCGCACCCCTAGGGGCCGGCTGCACCTCCCCCTCTCCCTCCTTTATATACGGGGGCAAGGGGGCACCTCATGACACACAAGTTGATCTTCGTGATCGTTCCTTATTCGCGTGCGGTGCCCCCTTCCACCATATTCCACCTCGGTCATATCGTAGCGGTGCTTAGGCGAAGCCCTGCGTCGGTAGAACATCATCACCGTCATCATGCCGTCATGCTGACAAAACTCTCCCTCAACACTCGGTTGGATCGTAGCTCGAGGGACGTCACCGAGTATAACGTGTGCAAAACTCGGAGGTGCCGTATGTTCGGTACTTGGATCGGTCGGATCGGGAAGACGTACAACTACTTCCTCTACGTTGTGTCAACGCTTCCGTTGCCGGTCTACGAGGGTACGTAGACAACACTCTCCCCTCTCGTTGCTATGCATCACCATGATCTTGCGTGTGCATAGGAATTGTTTTGAAATTACTACGTTCCCAACAAGAAAGGGAGATGAGAACCCCGTTGTAGACAACTTGTCTAGGTTACAAAATGTTCTTGATGACCCACTACCTATTGATGATAGCTTTCCTAATGAAAAATTAAATGTCATAAATGCTTCTCATAATGCTCCATGGTATGCTGATTATGCTAATTATATTGTTGCTAAATTTATACCACCTAGTTTCACATACCAGCAAAAGAAAAAGTTCTTCTATGATTTGAGACATTACTTTTGGGATGACTCACATCTTTATAAAGATGGGGTAGATGGTCTTATTAGACATTGTGTACCTGAGCATGAACAGGAACAGATCCTACGCAAGTGTCACTCCGAGGCTTATGGAGGACACCACACTGGAGATAGAATTGCACATAAGGTATTGCAATCCGGTTTTTATTGGCCTACTCTCTTCAAGGATGCCCGTAAGTTTGTCTTGTCTTGTGATGAGTGTCAAAGAATTGGTAATATTAGTAGACGTCAAGAAATGCCTACGAATTATTCACTTGTTATTGAACCATTTGATATTTGGGGCTTTGATTATATGGGACCTTTTCCTGCCTCTAATGGATATACACATATTTTAGTTGTAGTTGATTACGTTACTAAGTGGGTAGAAGTTATTCCAACTAGTAGTGCTAATCATAACACTTCTATTAAAATGCTTAAAGAGGTTATTTTTCCAAGGTTTGGAGTCCCTAGATATTTAACGACTAATGGTGGTTCACATTTTATTCATGGTGCTTTCCGTAAAATGCTTGCTAAGTATGATGTTAATCATAGAATTGCATCTCCTTATCACCCACAGTCTAGTGGTCAAGTAGAATTGAGTAATAGAGAACTCAAATTAATTTTGCAAAAGACTTTCAATAGATCTAGAAAGAATTGGTCCAAGAAACTTGATGATGCATTATGGGCCTATAGAACTGCATATAAAAATCCTATGGGTATGTCTCCGTATGAAATGGTTTATGGAAAAGTATGTCACTTACCTCTCGAACAAGAACATAAGGCTTATTGGGCCATTAAAGAGCTCAACTATGATTTCAAACTTGCCGGTGAGAAGAGGTTATTTGACAATAGCTCACTTGATGAATGGAGAACCTAAGCCTACGAAAATGCCAAGTTGTTTAAAGAAAAAGTTAAAAGATGGCATGAAAAAAGAATACAAAAGCGTGAGTTTAATGTAGGTGATTATGTATTGCTATACAACTCTCGTTTAAGATTTTTTTCAGGAAAACTTCTCTCTAAATGGGAGGGTGCTTACGTTATCAGGGAGTTCTATCGTTCCGGTGCCATAAAAATCAACAACTTCGAAGGCACAAATCCGAAGGTGGTGAACGGTCAAAGAATCAAACATTATATTTTAGGTAATCCTATAAATGTTGAAACCAATGTTATTGAAACCGTAACCCCGGAGGAATACATAAGGGACACTTTCCGGAATGTTTCAGACTCCGAAAAGGTATAGGTATGTGGTACCGTAAGTAAACCGACTCCAAAATAGTTTTTGTGGCAATAGTTCTCCATTTTGGAATATTTAGAAAAATAGAAAAATAAGAAGCAGTTCGGGAAGGACAGGAGGCCTCCACGAGGGTGGAGGGCGCGCCCCCTACCTTGTGGGCACCTCGTGCGCTCTCTGGACTCCGTTTTCTTACAAGACACGTATTTTGGTCGGTAAAAATTCTATATATAATCTCCCGGAGGTTTTGACTCCCGTATCACGCAAATATCTCGTGTCTTTGTTTCGAGCTGTCCTGCTGCAGATTTGAGCAACATGTCGTCCCAAGATTTGTAAGGAGAGAGCTATGTGGCTGATTACCTTGCAGATCCTTAAGTCTATGGGGATGTGGAGCATTATGGTTGGACTACGGAAGAAGAAGAGGACTATGAACCTAAGGGAAAGGAGGAGACGAGCTCAGATGAAGATGAAGTCCCACAACCTCAACTTGGGGACATGCCTGTGGAGTTCAAAAAGTCAAGCCTCCCTGATAGAGTAAAGAAACCTAAGATCGAGTTTATCCGTTTTCGCCTCTTGCAAGAAAACAAGCAGTTACTATGCAAAAATATACTGAGCCTGGAGCAGGAGATCAAGGACCTAAGGGACCAAAATTCTGTTCTCAAGCTCAAATTAAGGAAGAAGCCTACGCCATCAACAAAACCATCACCTTCTTCACCAACAAAGAAGAACTGAGTATTTGGTATGGGCACTCCCCTTGGCAACTGCCAAGCTTGGGGGAGTGCCCCGGTATCGTATCACCATCACTTCTATCTTTACCGTTTTTCTTAGTTCGACCCTTTTGGTAATATCTTGATCTAGTAGTATAAAGCTTTTAGTATGATCTAGTTGTGAGTTTTGCTTTATGATCCTTCTATGTAATCGAGTCCGTGAGCTATATATAATAAAGATTAGTGTTGAGTCAAGGGCTTGATTATTTTGTCATGATCTTGAGTGGATAAAATAAAAGAGAAACAATAAAAAGAAACAAAGAGATCATATGGATCTTATGGAGAGTAATGAGCTCACATAGAAAGAGTATGATGAATAAAAGTTGTTGAGAGCTAACAAACATAGTTTTGGTCATCGTTGCAATTAATAGGAAGTAATAAAGAAAGAGAGGTATTCACATATAAATATACTATCTTGGACATCTTTTATGATTGTGAGCACTCATTAAAATATGACATGCTAAAGAGTTGACGTTGGACAAGGAAGACAACGTAATGGGTTATGTTTTCTTACATCTGATATAAATTTTATTGTCTTGGATCATCCAACATGATTGAGCTTTGCTTTCCCCCTCATGCTATCCAAATCCTTTGCACCAAGTAGAGATACTACTTGTGCTTCCAAACACCCTTAAACCAGTTTTGCCATGAGATTCCACCATATCTACCTATGGATTGAGTAAGATCCTTCAAGTAAGTTGTCATCGGTGCAAGCAATAAAAATTGGTCTCTAAATATGTATGATTGATTGGTGTGGAGGTAATAAGCTTTATACGATCGTGTGATACGGAAGAAATAAAAGCGACAAACTTCATAATAAAGGTTCATATCACAAGTGGAAATATAAAGTGACGTTCTTTCGCATTAAGATTTTGTGCATCCAACCATAAAAGCGACAACCTCTGCTTCCCTCTGTGAAGGGCCTATCTTTTACCTTTATCTCCTACCTTATATAAGAGTCATGGTGATCTTCACCCTTCCTTTTTTACATTTTATCTTTTGGCAAGCACAACATGTTGGAAAGATCCTGGTATATATGGCTAATTGGATGGGATTTTTCATGAACTATTATTGTTGACATTACCCTTGAGGTAAAACGTTGGGAGGCAAAACTATAAGCCCATATCTTTCTCTGTGTTCGATTAAAACTCCATACCCATAAGTATTGCGTGACTGTTAGCAATTGTGAAAGACTATATGATAGTTGAGTATGTGGACTTGCTGAAAAGCTCTTATATATTGACTCTTTCCTATGTTATGATAAATTGCAATTGCTGCAATGACTGAGATTATAGTTTGTTAGTTTTTAATGTAGTTTATGATTCATACTTGAAATTGTGATTGAATTGTTACTCTAGCATAAGAGATCATCTGAGAAGAATTATACAAGCTGCTGTCCTAAGAACGATCATGATGCCCTCATGTCCGTATTTTATTTTTCTCGACACCTCTATCTCTAAACATGTGGAAATAGTTTTTGATTTCGGCTTTCGCTTGAGGACAAGCGAGGTCTAAGCTTGGGGGAGTTGATACGTCCATTTTGCATCATGCTTTTATATCGATATTTATTGCATTATGTGCTGTTATTACACATTATGTCACAATACTTATGCCTATTCTCTCTTATTTTACAAGGTTTACATAAAGAGGGAGAATGCCAGCAGGTGGGATTCTGGGCTGGAAAAGGAGCAAATATTAGAGACCTATTCTGCACAGCTCCAAAAGTCCTGAAACTTCACGGAAGACATTTTCAGAATATATAAAAAATACTGATCGCAAGAAGTTCACCAGGGGGGCCACACCCTGCCCACGAGGGTGGGGGGCGTGCCCTACCCCCTAGGTGCGCCCCCTACCTCATGGCCCCCCTGGTGGCCCTCCGATGGCCATCTTCTGCAATATGGAGTCTTTTGATGAGGAAAAATCATAAGCCATCTTTCCAGACGAGATTCCGCCGCCACGAGGAGGAACCAATCTAGGGCTCTGGCGGAGCTGTTCTGCTAGGGAAACTTCCCTCCGGGAGGGGGAAACCATCGCCATCGTCATCACCAACGTTCCTCTCATCGGGAGAGGGCAATCTCCATCAACTTCTTCACCAGCACCATCTCCTCTCAAAACCATAGTTCATCTCTTGTATCCAATTCTTGTCTCCAAGTCCGGGATTGGTACCTGTGGGTTGCTAGTAGTGTTAATTACTCCTTGTAGTTGATGCTAGTTGGTTTATTTGGTGGAAGATCATATGTTCAGATCCTATATGCGTATTAATACCCTCTGATTATGAACATGAATATGCTTTGTGAGTTGTTACGTTTGTTCCTGAGGACATGGGAGAAGTCTTGCTATTAGTAGTCATGTGAATTTGGTATTCGTTCGATATTTTGATGAGATGTATGTTGTCTCTCCTCTAGTGGTGTTATGTGAACGTCGACTACATGACACTTCACCATTATTTGGGCCTAGAGGAAGGCATTGGGAAGTAATATGTAGATGATGGGTTGCTAGAGTGACAGAAGCTTAAACCCTAGTTTATGTGTTCCTTCATAAGGGGCTGATTTGGATCCATATGTTTCATGCTATGGTTAGGTTTACCTTAATACTTTTGTTGTAGTTGCGGATTCTTGCAATAGAGGTTAATCATAAGCGGGATGCTTGTCGAAGTAAGGGCAGCACCCAAGCACCGGTCCACCCACGTACCAAATTATCAAATTACCGAACGCGAATCATATGAACATGATGAAATCTAGCTTGACGATATTCCCATGTGTCCTCGGGAGCTCTTTACATCATATAAGAGTTTGTCCAGGCTTGTCCTTTGATACAAAAAGGATTGGAACACCTTGCTGCACTTTATTTACTCTTGTTACTTGTTACTCATTACAAATTATCCTATCACAAAGCTATCTGTTACCTATTATTTCAGTGCTTGCACAGAATACCTTGCTGAAAACCGCTTATCATTTCCTTCTGCTCCTCGTTGGGTTCGACACTCTTACTTATCGAAAGGACTACGATAGATCCCCTATACTTGTGGGTCATCAGCGATTGGATCAGAAGTTGAAGCCATCGCCTCCGGGAGGATCTTCATGACTCGAGGCTGGGGCGAGATTGCCCGAGCCTGCCGCGCGGACGGCTCCGTCGCCATCCACTTTGAGTATGATAGCGCCTCCACGCTGTTCTTCAAGGTCTTTGATGAGGAAGGCTGCCGCTTGGGGTGCTGCCCTGAAGGAGGTCGCCAGGACGGCGCAGCAGCAGGCACCGGGCCTGCTGCAGGACTCGCCTGCAGCTCCTCCAGCGGCAGCGGTGACTCTTGGTGGTTTAGCGACTCTCCCGAGCTCATGGAGTCTCTGGAGATGAGCGACGGTAGCTACATGCCCCCGAGCTCCCGTCGGGCCCGGAGCAAGGTCGCCGTGTCTGGCCGCCACTGCCGTTGATCTGGATGGGGTTGGCGCCGGCCTTACGTGGCCCACTGTTGATGATGGCGTCGGTAGTGTCCGGAGCGCGTAGATAGGGCTCCTAGGAATTCCCTTCCTTTTGTTTCATGCGAGGAATCGAAACGGACCCCACGGGGGTGTGTAAAGCGTCTGCAATTCCTTTTGTTAATATTATCCTTATTGTGAAAACTTGCGAACACATGTCCTGCTGAGGCTCGGTATCCCCCTTTCCAATCCCGCAGCAGCTTGGTGCTCTATGCTGATAGGTCCCGGTCCCCAGGCAGGTTGCAGCCGTTGCTGGTATGCCAGGTCGTGATGCTGTGGTCAAGTCCAGGAGGTGAGCGGCCCAAGGTTCAGTAAGAGCTCCTGAGGCGCGATGCTCAAGAGGTCCCCTTTAGCGCGCAAGCAGCTAGCTGAGGATGGGAAAGGGAGGCGATGTTCCCGCAGCAGGGCAGCGAAAAGTCAAGAATCTTAGTGCTGGGTCGGTCCAGGTACAAGACTATCTTGGCGTTCCGGAGCCAGCTTCAAGCGCCACACCAAACTGGGGTGTCGGCCGCTGTAGGGTAGCTAGGTTGGGCCCGTGCGAGCCTCCCCCTATTCTCCATGTTCTTCCTGGTGCTCTACGTCCTCAGGTCCCGGCCCTCGAGTGAGCTCAGCCGCCGCTAGTATGCCAGGTTGCGATGCCATGGTCAAGGCCAGGGGGTGAGAGCTGGAGAGACAGTAAGAGCTCCTGAGTCGCGATGCTCAGGAGCCCCCCTTTTAACGCGCAAGCGAATTACATGGGAGAAGAGAGAGAGAGTCTGCGGTACCGCTCGCCGCAGTCCTCAGGAAGTTCCTACAGGTCAGTGCAAGGAGGGGAGCAAATCACCGTGGTGATCGCCCGTCCATTGCTGGCTTGTGGGAGGGGACTCCCTATTGCGGAGATCCCCCGGGGCGTGTACAACCCCGCCTTGACACGTGCCTTGTACGGTAGGGTTAGGCGAGGTTTATCTGGACGCTCGTGAGCTAGCGTGTGACTCATGAGGCCCTACCTCAAGGCGGGTTGCGCCTGGTCTAGGTTCTTGATAGCTGTGGCGGTCCTGCGAGATGGTTAGACAACCCGCGCCGAGTGGATTTCCTGAGGCTATCGTACGAGAAGGCCAATCACCAACGATCCCAGGAGGTGACGTGAATGGGGCCGACCCGCCAGATAGAGCTCAGCCATTGGATTTATCAGCGCTGTATGGACGGGCCCGAGCACAGACGCCGTGCCTAGCCTTCTAATGCAAAGGGTCCTGAAGAAAGACAGTCAGCGCGCGGCTCCCTTGGTGGGTGAAAATCAAGCAGGTGATAACCATATATTGATTATGCATGAGAAGCAAACTGGCTTAGGTAAACGCAGGAACGATACATGCCACTGGTTCGGACTCGAGCAGCCTGGGGATGATGCTGCCCGAGGGGCGCTCCCAGCAGGGCCAACTAAAGATGCAAGCAGATACAGGCCGAAGGGACGGACCCGCATGGCCTGGGAATGATGCAGCCCAAGGTGCGCTACCAACTAAATGAACTTGGAAAGATGTCACCTGATTTGGTTGCCGAAGAGGTGTTGGGGTAGCTGAAGACGCGTAGCGAAGAAGTCACTCCTCATGAGCCGCCGGGGCCCTGAGCCTCGGGAGGCTCTGGAGGCTCGGGCGGACTTCGGAGGACCACCTCCATCTCCTCCAGGACTGCATGACGCCTGTCCTCCTGACCCGCCATGACGCTCCGCAGGTTGCGCTGGAAGATAGCAGCCACACTCGGCAGGCCGAAAGGCATGCGAACATAGTTGTGAGGTGGACCCGTGCATCATCCAACACGCGAAGGCCAGAAGCGCTCCTGAGATGTGGCCCGGTTGAGCCCCGGGATGTCGATGTAGACACGCAGCTCACCACCCTCGCCTAGGTGGGGAGCAATGCCAGGTGGGCGGCGGTCGCCACATATTGTTCTTGCTTCCTGAAGCTCCTGAGATGCCTTGTTGATGAAACCCTGAGAGCCAGGCGCTCTTCGCATGGCGCCCTCCTGAGGGAAGTGTGCCGTGAAGCATGCGTCCACGTGGTGCCCGAGCGCCTCCCTCGAGATGTCGGCCAGGTCTGAGGCCCTCTAGAAGAGAGCCGTCGAGCGCTGCCCGAGGACGGCGCCGGGTGCACCTCCCTATGCGAGGGAGAGAGGCGCCACAGGCGCGGGTGTAGATCCTGAAGTGGTGCCGCCGGAGGTGCCGTTCCCTTGGGGGCCAGTGTGGAGCAGCTGCTTCTTCTTCTTGGGGTTGGCCTTAGGAGGGTACTGCGTCGCGTTGCTCTCGGGATCTTCGAGTGATGCAGCTTGGAAGGCGCGCTCGAGGGAGCACACCGCGTCTCTCTCTTCACAGGGAATGGTGATAATTCCGCCGCTTCCGGGCATCTTGAGGACATTGTAGCCATGGTGGGCAACTGCCATGAATTTGGCCAGCACTGGGTACCCGAGGATGGCATTGTACGACAGATAGATGTGGGCGACGTCGAAGTCGATGAGCTCGATGTGGTAGTTGTCGCGCTGACCGAAGGTGACAGGGAGGCGAATCTACCCTATCGGGGTGGTAGAGCCGTTAGTCACTCCTGAGAAAGGCTTGGTATGCTGGAGCTGATCATATGGCACTTGAAGGCTGTCAAAAGTCTCGACGGACAGGACGTTGATCCCTGCACCGCCGTTGATGAGGGTCTTGGTAACTTGGACATTGCTGATGACGGGTGAACTGAGCATCGCGAGAACGTCGGCCGTCGCCGCGCACTTGAGCTGGTCTGCCGAGCTAAAGGTGATGGCGTACTTGGACCATGTGAGCGGGCGTGTGGCCTCGAGCCTAGGGAGGACTGCGTTCACCTCACGAGCAAACTGCTTGAAGACGCGCTAAGAGGGTGGTGCTTGAGCTCCACCCAAGATGCAGGCGATAGCTCACAGCTCTTGGAATACCCCAGCCCCCTCGTCATGTTGATGGTCGCCGTTCGTTCTTGGCGGCAGAAGTGGAGGGAGACCAGGTTTGCCCGGAGAACGGTTCTCACGAGGTTGGTCCCTCCTGGCACCCTCACGAGGTTGGTCCTACCAACGATCCTCGCGAGGTTGGTCGCGCCACTCCTGGCGGGGCCCATGGTCATCCCAACGTCCTCCACCATGTCCACCTCCTCAGTCGTAGCCCCGGTCGTTGCGCTCGGGGCGTCAACCGAAGCGTCCATCTCCAATAGCCCTGAGCTCTTGACAATCATTAGTGTTGTGCGTGCACATGTTGTGGAAGGCGCAGAACGTGCGTCTGCCCTTGGATAACTCAGGAAGATCTCGCCCGCCCTTGGTGTCTAGTTCTGCCACGAGCACAGCCACTCCTTTGCCCTGCACGTCCTTGGCCTTGGCCTTCTTCTCCTCTGGATCCACAGCAGGAAACTCGAGGAGGGAGAGGCGCCCCTCCTCAGCTCTTGCACACTTGGTCGCAACGTTGAACAGCTCTAAGGTCGTGCAGAACTCTTCATGCATGGCGAGCTCCTCCTTCATCTTGACGTCACGGACACCGTCGGAGAACGCTGAGATGATGGCCTCGTCCATTACCTTGGGGATCTTTTTTCACGCGCTGTTGAAGTGTTGGATGTATTTCTGTAGGTTTTCTCCTGGTTGTTGCTTGATGCGGCGTAGGTCACCCGCGACCGGGGGACGGTCGCGGGTGCCGTGGAAGTTGGTGATGAAGCGGTCGCGCATCTCGCCCCAGGAGGAGATCGAGCTTGGGGTCAGGTTCAGGAGCCATGAGCGGGCGCCGTCCTTGAGAGCCATGGGAAACCAGTTCGCCATGACCTTTTCGACGCTGTTGGCTGCTTCGATGCTTAGCTCGTAGAGCTGCAGAAACTCCGCAGGGTCGGGGGTGCTGTCGTAGCAAGGAGGCAGATCTGGCTTGAACTTGCCCGGCCAGAAGATGCTACGCAACTCAGGAGCAAAGGCGCGATAGGCAACCATGGCCACCGGGGCGCGTCGTGGAGGCAGAGCTTGGTCGTGGTGCCCCTGCGCCGCCACGACACATGGCGCATGGCCCTGTTGCAGCAAGCAATCCTAGCGCAGCGGAGCTGGGAGTGGTGGAGCATTTCCTTGTGGACGGGGAATCTCTTGGCATCTTCATTCTTCGTGTGCGGGCACATGGCGCGGTGGGTTGCGCTGCGGGGCCGCACACCTTGGAGCGAGGGTGCCGTCCTGACGTGGGAGAGGCAGAGGCGCACCATGAGCTGCACGCCTTGGCGCGAGGGCGCCGTCTTGTTGCGGAGGAGGCAGAGGCCCTCCGTGGGCCACATCGCCCGCAGCTGGGGGCGGGCAAGGCAGCGAGAGGGATGGTGCAAGAGAGCCTCCCATGGTGCTGACGAGCTCGGCGATGCGGTCCAACCAGTCCTCGTAGAGGTCGTCGACTGGACGGTAACGGAGGAGCTCGCGCGCCATGAGCAGTGCGACCTGCGCATCCGTGGGTGCGCAGAGAGCGTGAGACGACGAGCCGGCCGGAGTCAGCGACGCCGTGGCGGTGTGGCCATCACGGCGCACAAAGGGATGCAGCGAAGAGGCTTGTTGCTCGTTTGCCACCAGACCGGTGACGGCCTTGGCGGCGGGTGACGGAGAATGACGGGGATGCCCGCCGACTGGGGTCATCTGAGCGACGTGGGCGACAAGAGCGGCCCAGCGCTCTGCGCGATCCCGGCGAGCGTTGGCCATGAGGTTGGTGGAGTGATGAGGTGTGGATCGACGAAGAAGAAGCCTTCGGTGCACCCCTACCTGGCGTGCCAAATGTCGGATTTTGGGTCCGGCAAAACCCTTGAGGTTCGAACACTGGGGTGTGCATGAAGATCTCCCCCCTCTCCAGCTCGCACACTCAACGATCTCACGACCTAGCTTGACGGACCCAAAGAACACGGGACACAAGATTTATACTGGTTCGGGCCACCATTGTAGTGTAATACCCTACTCCAGTGTGGTGTGGTGGATTACCTCTTGGGATGAGGATGAAAAGTTACAAGGGAAGAACAGCCTCCTGAGGAGAGGTGTTCTTGTTCTTAGTGAACTGGTGTGAGGCTAAGGATGGAATGGCTCCGATCCAAGATGAGGTCGATCCCCCCAAGACAATCCCTTAGCTATGGTGGTGGCTAGTCCTATATATAGAGGACCTAGTCCTCTTCCCCAATATTGAGTGGGAAGGGATCCCACAACGGCCAATTTGAAGGGGGACAACTAGTACAAGTTATCCTGACAAAAGTAGTCTTTGCCTGCCAAAGGCTCTCGTGGTCACGCCGTCTTGGGCTCCATGGTGACCTCCATCCTGCCGTCCAGCTGGTCTTGGTCTTGTTGCACCGATATGGAAACCTTTGCCTGATGCCTTGGAACTCCTCGCCTGCGATTTCCCCCTTAGCACCAAAGTGGAAACGAGGACACTGCGCTTGCTGGCTGCTACCTCTTGAGCATGCATTGGTTTTCCCTTGAAGTGGAAAGGGTGATCCAGCAAAGCAACGTGAGTATTTCCCTCAGTTTTTGAGAACCAAGGTATCAATCCAGTAGGAGACCACGCTCGAGTCACCTCGTACCTACACAAAAAAATAAGAACCTCGCAACCAATGCGATAAAGGGGTTGTCAATCCCTTCACGGCCACTTGCAAGAGTGAGATCTGATAGAGATAATAATAATAAGATAAACATTTTTGGTATTTTTATGATATAGATTGAAAGTAAAGAGTGCAAAGTAAAATAGATTGGAAACTTATATGATGGAGAATAGACCCGGGGGCCATAGGTTTCACTAGTGGCTTCTCTCAAAATAGCATAAGTATTATGGTGGGTGAACAAATTACTGTCGAGCAATTGATAGAAAAGCGAATAATTATGAGAATATCTAGGTATGATCATGTATATAGGCATCACGCCCGTGACAAGTAGACCGACTCCTGCCTGCATCTACTACTATTACTCCACACATCAACTGCTATGGAGCATGCATCTAGAGTATTAAGTTCATAAGAACAGAGTAACGCCTTAAGCAAGATGACATGCTGTAGAGGGATAAACTCATGAAAAATGATATAAACCCCATATTTTTATCCTCGATGGCAACAATGAAATACGTGTCGTTTCCCTTTCTGTCACTGGGATCGAGCACCACGAGATTGAACCCAAAGCTAAGCACTTCTCCCATTGCAAGAAAGATCAATCTAGTAGGCCAAACTAAACTGATAATTCGAAGAGACTTGCAAAGATGACCAATCATACATAAAAGAATTTAGAGAAGATTCAATATTGTTCATAGATAATCTTGATCATAAACCCACAATTCATCGGTTCTCGACAAACATACTGCAAAAGAAGATTACATCAAATAGATCTCCAAGAGAATTGAGGAGAACTTTGTATTGAGATCCAAAAAGAGAGAAGAAGTCATCTAGCTAATAACTATGGACCCAAAGGTCCGAGGTAAACTACTCACACATCATCGGAGGGGCCATGGAGTTGATGTAGAGTCCCTCCGTGATCAATACCCCCTCCGGCGGAGCTCCGGAAAAGGCCCCAAGATGGGATCTCTTGGGTACAGAAGGTTGCGGCGGTGGAAATAGGGTTTCCTGGTGCTCCTGGATGTTTTTAGGGTACGTAGGTATATATAGGAGGAAGAAGTAGGTCGGTGGAGCCACGAGGGGCCCACGCGGGTGGAGGGGGCGCCCAGGGGGGTAGGAGCCCCCCTGCCTCATGGCCTCCTCGTTGATATCTTGACATCCACTCCAAGTCCTCTGGATCACGTTTGTTCCAAAAATCACGCTCCCGAAGCTTTTATTCCGTTTGCACTATGTTTGATATTCCTTTTCTGCGAAACACTGAAATAGGCAAAAAAACAGCAATTTGGGCTGGGCCTCCGGTTAATAGATTGGTCCCAAAAATAATATAAAAGTGTATAAATAAGCCCATTAAACATCCAAAATAGAATATATAATAGCATGGAACAATAAAAAATTATAGATACGCTGGTGACGTATCACTGGCACCCGCCTGGACTTGACCGTCATGGCTTACGTCATTGGAATCTCGCGAGGTTTGCCTTGCCTTGATCTCTCCGCCCCTCGCAATCCATCCTGGTGAGGCCGCCCCTGAGGAGGTCTTGCATCGTCCGCCCCGCGAGGCTTGTCCCCTCGCGAGGTCCTGAATGTTTGCTGGTGAAGATGGGCCGTATGGGGCCGCTGGAGGATCCACGTCGCAGGCCCATGCAGGCAAGTCTGGGGACCCCCGTTCCCAGAACACCGACAATATGGAACTTCTTTTGATGATTGCTTAAGCAACATTGATCGAGTTTTGCATAGATGTGAAGAAACTAATCTTGTCTTGAATTGGGAGAAGTGCCATGGTTATGAAGGTATTGTCTTGGGGCATAAAATTTCCGAAAGAGGTATTGAAGTTGATAAAGCTAAAGTTGATACTAGTGAAAAGATGCCATGTCCTAAGGACATTAAAGGTATAAGAAGTTTCCTTAATCATGCCGGTTTTTATAGGAGGTTTATTAAAGACTTCTCAAAAAATTCCAGGCCTCTACTAATCTCTTACAAAAAGATGTCCCTTTCGTCTTTGATGATGATTGTGTAGAAGTATTTGAAAAACTTAAGAAAGCTTTGATTTCTACACCTATTGTTCAGCCTCCTGATTGGAATTTACCTTTTGAAATTATGCGTGATGCTAGTGATTATGCTGTAGGTGCTATTTTAGGACAAAGAGTTGATAAGAAATTAAATGTTATCCAATATGCTAGTAAAACTCTAGACAGTGCCAAAAGAAATTATGCTACTACTGAAAAAGAATTTTTAGCAGTTGTACTTGCTTGTGATCAACAAGAGCCTCCAGTATGGAGTGCTAGACGTTAAGAGATGTGGGGACCGGATTATCCTGGTCAAGCTGGCAGTTGAGGACTTGGTTCTCAATGTTATCAGCGCGTATGCCCCGCAAGTAGGCCACAATGAGAACACCAATAGGGAGTTCTGGGAAGGCCTGGAAGACATGGTTAGGAGTGTACCG
This sequence comes from Triticum urartu, assembly GCF_056163025.1. Classification (NCBI taxonomy): domain Eukaryota; kingdom Viridiplantae; phylum Streptophyta; class Magnoliopsida; order Poales; family Poaceae; genus Triticum; species Triticum urartu. The sequence goes on along the minus strand of NC_141874.1, from coordinate 235,864,512 downwards.
ATTGTTGAGAAGCTCTTCATAGGAGGATACCTCAATGGCTACGTGGGTACATCTAACACAGGTTTTGAAGGGGCACATGGATGTTTTGGCTATGGCATCAGGAATCAAGAAGGAGAAGATGTCTTAAGCTTTGCTCTAGCCTACAACATGATTGTAGCTAACACCCTCTATAGAAAGAGAGAATCACATCTGGTGACTTTTAGTAG